>NC_134405.1:247489791-248888125 GCF_038048845.1 Mixophyes fleayi
GGGACAGCAAGTTATTATAAGACCTAAGTTCACATGTTCTGAATACTACTATTTCCAATATGGAACTTTACAATGGTAGTCATTGAACTACTATGAAACTATAAGACTATATTCTAAGCATTTTGGGACTCACTTGGATTTCCAGCATTTAACATCACACAAAATGCAACAACACATTAACATGTCAGGAAATATAAGGACAAATTGCACACAAATATTGTTTTGTTTTTCTAAAGTAATTGTTTTTATCCCGCCTATTTCTGGTACCAGCTCTTACAAATATTACTATAGTGTGTGAAAATGGCAGGATTACTGTTTTAGTTTTAGTATCAAATAGGTATCTCTCAATACTCAAAAATTTTTATTAAATAGTGCATAATAAATAGGGGTGTGCACCGGCCACTTTTAGTGTTTTGGGTTCTGATTAGCTTGAGGTTTTGGGTTCTGATTTGTTTTGCCAAAACACCTGACGAAAGGTTTTGGTTCTGATTTAGGGTTTTGGGTTCTGATTTATTTTTAAAAAAGCATAAAAAGTGCTAAAATCCCGTTTTTTTGTTTTTTTTTCACTCCTACACTATTATTAACCTCAATAACATTCAATAAGAATCATTTCCACTAATTTCCAGTCTATTCTGGACACCTCACAGCCAGGGCCGGATTAAGGGAATGGAGGCCCCTGGGCTAAGGGGGCCTCCATTCCCCCGTGAGGGCCCCCCCCCGTGATCTGAGATGCCTGCTTCCCCCCCCCCCCCGCACTTACCTCCTTCCCCGGGTGCTGTGCGCTCTTTACTGAGGAGATCTCGTGGGAGTAAGACTCACGAGATCTCCTCAGTAAGGAGACTACAGCGCGCCGGGGAGGGACTGCAGTGAAAGTGCTCAGCAGCACTGATCGCGCCGGGGGTGCCCCCGCCCCCGACCGATCAATACTGCTGCTGAGCACTTTCAAGGGCCCCCTGGATGCCATAGGCCCCTGGGCTTTAGCCCAGTTAGCCCTATGGTTAATCCGGCCCTGCTCACAGCTATCTGGACTGTGTAGTGGAGTGGCCCCGGTACCCAATTTGGTACTGGGGCCACAATACCTCCTCCAACTGGTCTGAAGTCCACTGCACAGATGGCTGCTCCTACCTCCTCCAACTGGTCTGAATTCCACTGCACAGATGGCTGCTCCTACATCCTCTGCAGCATATAGAGGGTGTAGTTCGAGCGCGTCACTACCTCTTGTTTTCGACGATGACAGGTCATTTTCATTAATTTTTGATTTGGCAGCAACAGTCAACGTATTTTAATATCTGATACGCATCTATCTGGACTGCGTAGTGGAGTGGCCCCGGTACCCAATTTGGTACCGGGGTCAAAATACCTCCTCCAACTGGTCTGAATTCCATTGCACAGATGGCTGCTCCTACATCCTCCAACTGGTCTGAATTCCACTGCACAGATGGCAGACACAGGATGCACGTCTAACACCAACATAGCTGTTAAGGCCGCAGTTATCCGCTTTGCCATAGGATGACTAGTGTCGTACTTGGTGCTCATGGCAAACGACTGTTGGACGTTCAATTGTTTGGTGAAAGACGTAGCGTTCTTACGACTTCCCCTCTGGGAAGATGACCGACTACCAGCAGCAACAGCAGCAGTGGCAGTAGTAGGCGTACCGCTGCTGGATTCCTCGGATGAATCCCGGATTGAAGAGGACTGGCTGGTGACATGGCCTGCAGGACTAAATCTGATGGAGATCGTGGAGGAAGTTGACGAGGAGGGTGTTGGTGGTGTGTATCCAACAGGACCAAGGGATTTAGGTGTCCCTGGACTGATGACGGTCCTAGCCCCAGTTCCTGAACTAACCACTGAACTATGAAGGTTATTCAGGTGACGTATAAGGGAGGATGTCCCTAGGTGGCCAAGATCCTTACCCCTGCTTATTTGAGCTTTACATAAGCTACATATGGCCATACATTTGTTGGCCGGATTTGGATAAAAATAGCTCCAGACCGAAGAGGTGTATTTTTTGGTCTTCTTACCAGGCATGACGATAGGCTTTTTCATCCCATGGACATTAACTGTTTCCCCCCCTGGTGCCTCATTTAAAATAACCACATCAGCATCCTCATCATCAAGTTATCATCATCATCCTTAGATTGTACGCTCCTCTGAACAGGGCCATCTCTCCTCCTGTTTCCACCACTTCTAACTCTGCTCTCCAGCTACTTAGCCCTCCTCCTCGAGGGTCCTCCACCCCACGTCCACTCTCACTCCCTCCTCCCCCCTGGGGGTCTCCCTGTCTTCCGCGCCCTCCTTCTTGGGCACCGTCGTTTGCGGATCCTCCCTCCCCCTTCCCCGTCCTCTCTAGCTGTGCATTGAGCTTACTGAGTTGCTGTGCTTACTGTTTACTGTACTGTGCTGTCTCCCATTGTATTGTAATTTGTTTGTCTCTGTACGGCGCTGCGGACGCCTTGTGGCGCCTTATAAATAAAAATGAATAATAATAATAATAATCAAGTTCCTCCACAGCGCCAGCTACATCAATAGCTTCCTCCCGGTGTACAACATTGACACCTTGATTATCCAAATCTGGATCTACACTGTGGGTGTGTCTTCCAGCATATGCAGAGGGTGTGCTGCAAATGGTGGATGGAGTCACCTCTTCCCGTACAGTGATGGGAAGGTCAGGCTTCGCAACCACCAACACCCTTGGACTCACCTTGGGGATTTGTGATGTCATCTGTTTAGAAGGCAGAGTTGTTTGCTGTTTTGTTGTTGTTGCTGACAGCATAACTCTCTTAAATTTTTTTGAGAGGGGGGAAGGAGGAGGGCTTAGATCCTTGAATGAAGCTGAACCTCTAGTCCTGAACACGGGCCAGGGCCTAAGCCGTTCCTTGCCACTATGTGTCGTAAATGGCATATTGACAAGTTTTTGTTTCTCCTCAGATGTTTTTAATTTTCTTTTTTTGGTAATTTTAGTCAACTTTGGGTTTTTGGATTTTACATGCCCTCTACTAGGAGATTGGGCATCGGCCTTGGCAGACGACGTTGATGGCATTTCATCGTCTATGTCATGACTAGTGGCAGCAGCTTCAGCATTAGGAGGAAGTGGGTCTTGATCTTTCCCTACTTTATCCTCCAAATTTTGGTACTCCATTATATGCAGCACAAGAGAGCGTACTCCTAAACCACACACACTCGGCAAAGCCTTTACAAATTATCTGCGGCACAGGAGAGTACCACTGGACTGGAGTTATATAGCAGTACCTAGTATTTTTTGGTACAGCAGCAACAGTGAACGTAGTTTGACTTTGAAATAGCAGTACCTATTATTTTTTGGTACAGCAGCAACAGAGAACGTAGTTTGACTTTTAAATAGCAGTACCTAGTTTTTTTTTGGTACAGCAGCCACAGTGAACGTAGTTTGACTTTGAAATAGCACCACCTATTATTTTTTGGTACAGCAGCAACAGTGAACGTAGTTTGACTTTGAAATATCAGGACCTAGTATTTTTTAACTAATTTTTTTATATTTTTTTTCAATTATTTTTGTATAATTTTTTTTATAATTTTTTTATATTTTCTTAAAATTATTTTTGTATAGGTTTTTATATAATTTTTTTTTATAACTTTTGAATAATTTTGAAATAACAATGCCCTTAGCAGAACAGAGCACAGGACACAGGCAGCACCACTGGACTCAGCAGGACAGAGCACAGGACACAGCACCACTGGATTCAGCAGGACAGAGCACAGGACAAAAGCACCACTGGACTCAGCAGGACAGAGCACTGGACAAAGCACCACTTGACTCAGCAGGACAGAGCACTGGACAAAGCACAAAGAACCACTAAACTGATCAGGAGCTCCCTAACTACAACCTCCCTCACGAGTGATCACAGCCAGAATGAAGATGGCGCCCGCAAGGTGAGTATTTATGACATCCGAGTTTCGCGAGATCCGACGCGAGACTTGGATGTCATAGCCTCGGTTTGGCTCCGTTTGGCGCCCGGAAGTTCCTTGAACAGTGCTCGGATCCCGTCGGATCCGCACTGTTCGGGTGGGCTCGGATTTGCGGAATCCGAGCCCGCTCATCCTTAATAATAAGTGAATTGGGAAATTGAGGATTATCAAATTAGGCCTGTTTCATTAAGGCTTGCGAAACGAACGTATTGTGCGTTTTTAAAAAATGCACATAAATCGGGTATACGCACGTCCGTATTCAACAAGAAGCAGATGTAAGGATACGTCTGTTGATGAATACGGATCTAGCTTTGCTCTGCTCTAAGAGACAATATACTGTATGATATGTCCAATAGTTATGTGGGGTATAAAATCCAAAAACGCAGAGAAAAAAAATATTGAATTAAAGTCAGATGTTAATAATATAGTCATTAATGACAAAACATTAAAACATGAAAAAAAATATTTTTTCCCATAAAATACATTTATTATGATGTTATTGATGTCTACTGTACATATAATGCATTTTTACAGTTGCTTCTGATTGCAAACACGTGTTCGAACATGCATATGCGATCATAATAACTAGTAATCAGCACATACACCAGATCTGTAGCTATTGCAAGTGATACAACAGAAAAGCCACATAACAAAACTCGAGTTTGGAACATCCTTACTGTACATTGACTACCTGCAAACACCCAGTCTTCTCCCAATTCCTCCACTGGAATTGTAGGCTGTAGAAGGGGCCTTTATGCTCAAAGATGAATGGGATGTTGCGTCGTTCTCTGGAGTATGGTTTGTTTCTGAACAATTCTACAGATGTTTCCATTTTTGTGAACTCTTAGGGCTAGATTTACTAAGCTGCGGGTTTGAAAAAGTGGGGATGTTGCCTATAGCAACCAATCAGATTCTAGCTTTCATTTATTTAGTACCTTCTACAAAATGACAGCTAGAATCTGATTGGTTGCTATAGGCAACATCCCCACTTTTTCAAACCCGCAGCTTAGTAAATCTAGCCCTTAGTGCCAGTGTTCACAGAAGGTTAATCACCTATAGTGTTATAGCCACAGGTTGCTTCAGGCTCAAACTATAGTACACCAAGCATTTAGAAATTGCAATGAGCAGGCCTGTAGCAGCTTTGGTTCCAAAGGTGTAAGTAATAATGAATGTAATGGCCATGGAAGCTGTATATATACACTATATATACTGCACTGGCAAGTGATGGTTATAATATACACCCTATAATCACAGCTGTATAAAATGTTGGATATCTAGGCTATGTTGGTCAATGTTATATTGAATGTGATTAAATTATATATTATATTATATATTATATTACTAAACCTTTTATATGGAGAATGGTATTAAACCCATTAAAGCTTGAATGAATGCAGTGTAGTTTATTAAAGAAATGAAAAATAAATGAGTGTGCAACATCAACCACAATATTTTAATTTACAGATATCCTTTCTCAAGCTAGTTTACATAAATTAATTACAATTAAATTATTACAATAAATGGCATCACATAACCAGGCAATGGGCAAGACACATAATTAATGCTCAAAATAGTCTTCAACCTCAAATTGAAACGAAACAATAATTTATCAAAGTAAATTAAATACAAACCACAATCATAAATATATTATAGTAGCAGGGTAACCGGTGTTGCACGGGTTTGATTTGTAATGTGTATCAGTTTTTATATATTAGCAAATTAATTTGTAAATAGACAAAAAATGCAATTTAGACAATAAGAGTTGATGCTTTGTCGCATTGTAGCTATGTGATGTTTCCTTCCAACAGTCAAACAATTGTTTATAAACAAAAAAAATTGTTTTTAATATTTGTCGGTCTGTCACTTTCTCGCATTGTGCTGTTGTTGACATGTGGTCTAATAGGATACTTTTTTGATGCTAAAAACTATGTCAGATTTGACAGCTTTACCTTGAGAGCATGGAAGATATTTGCCAACAAACAAACAAACTTCTTTTTTTATATATTTAGATGAAGCAGATCCTACCCCATGACTGGTAGGACAGAGATGACACAGGATAAGAGTTATATGATGATAAATAAAATATCACAGCTATAAATAAAAGGTAGAAAATACTTGTGACTTTATGGGTACTTTGATATCTCGACTGACACCAGGTTTATGGTACAACATGAATTTATTTTGAGGTCAACAGATGATAACTATACAGAATTAAACCCCAGATCTAAGTAACTAAAATAAAGATTTGGAACACTGGTCTCGTGGAACATTATCCAGCTGATTGCTAGTCTATCTCGTGCCCCTAACCATTATAAAACTATTATCTAATCTATACCTGACTTAATTAAACACTAATGTCCTATGCTAGCTACCAACTAACTTAACCAACACTAATAAACTAATTAAGCTATTTATACTATACATGTTTAATAAACTAAACTATCTACACAGCCGTCTCAAGGTATTCCTTCACATTCCTCCTGTTTAATGGTTGGTGATTCAACTTGCTTGACCTTGATCTACACATGGCGTTTCTGACCATCATCCCTTACCTGACTCAGCACAGCACCCAGTCCATGACCCGAGGCATCAGTATTCACGATAAACCATCTCTGGATGTCTGGGGCTGCTAGCACTAGGGGACTGGTAAGTATATCCTTCAATCACCTAAATGCCTGCTCACAGTCATTTGTCTAGTCTAGTTGCCTACTGTACTTTTTAAATGTTAAATCAGTCAAGGGTTTTGCATGGATGCTGTAGTGAGGGATGAACTTTTTGCAATATTGAGACGTGCCCAGGAAAGCCTGCACCTGCTTTTGGTGTGTGGGTCTAGGCCATTTCATTATAGCATTTAATTTTTTGCTGGTTCTGGTTGAAGTTTACCACCTTCACCTCTGTGTCCTAAATGCAGCACCTCTGCCATACCCGTCTGACGATCAACTCAGCCCTTTCAATCCTACAAAGAATCTCAGTTACATTTATCAGATGTTTCTCCTATGTCCTCCTGACAATTGCCATGTTATCCAGGTCCTGGGCTTAGTCCTGACATCCCTGCAGCAAAATATCCATTGCTCTTTGGAATGTGGCTGGTGCATTTTTCATTCCGAAAGGCTTAGCAGTATATTCATAAAGCTCAAACGGAGTGGTGAATGTGGATTGCTCTTTTGCCTCCTTGATAAGGGTTACCTGCCAGAATTCCTTACTAAAATCCAAGTTAGACATATAACGTGCAGTTCCCAGCCGGTCCAGTAACTCAATTTCCTATAGTACACACATAAGCACTTGCTACTGTCATTCTTGGCCACTATCACAACCCCAGTTGCCCATGGGTTTTCGGAGGGCACAATGACTCCCATTTTCAGCATCTTCTTAATCATGGCCAACACTTTGGGACCCACCTTATACGAGGGTAGCTTAATCCACCAGGTCTCTCTAATGCTAACATGAAAGGCAACCACATTGGTACATCCAGGCCTGGTGTTAAAGTGGGGTCGTTGGATCTCCAACACCCTCCGCAGCTCTTTTTGCTGCATGACAGACTGCAGAGGTCCAAGGGGAACTGCCTCTACAATTAGCCTCTTTTTGGATGTAGCTAGTGTGTCCAGGATAGGGTCAGTCTCTGGATCGTCCATAGGTGGGCAGCACATTGTTAATGCACAAGGCTTCCTAGGTACATAGGCCTTCAGTCGATTTACATGAAATATGCTCAACCAGAGTTATCAAAGACAACCGCATAGTTCACATTCCCTCGTCGCTTGACAATTTTATATGGGCCCACCCAGGAAGATTGGAGCTTGTACTTGCTTGCTGGGACTAGCAACATCACATTTTGACCAATGGCTAGTTCTTTTATGTGTGACTGCCTATCATAATACTGGCAATGCCTGTCCTCAGCTTTCTACATATTTTCATGGAACAACTGCATCAATCATTGCACTCTTTCTCATAACTTCTCCACAAAATCCAAGATAGGAACATACATTTCCTAAATGGTCCTTTCTCATCTCTCACGGATTAAGTCTAACACTCCCCTGACTCTCGGTCTTTACAGTAACTCACAGACAGAGAAACCAGTGGAGTCCTGCGGCACATCGCAATACATGAACAATAGCTGTTGCAAGGACTTGTCTCCCTCCTCTGACTCAATGTACACCTACAGCAATCGCTTGAGTGTTCCGTTGAACCGCTCACAAAGCCCGTTAGTTTGAGATGGTACAGATTAGTGCGGATGGGACATACCCCACACCTGTCCCAAATAGTTTGGAGTACCCCCACCTGAAACTGGGTCCTTTGATCGGTTAACACCTCCTCTGGGATATCTACATGACTAAAGATATCTATGAGTGCTTGGACAACATGCTTGGCAACTAACTTCCAGATACCTAGTTGTTACGAGCCGCGGCGGTGCCCAGCCGCCGCGACTCTCCTACCTCCGTCCCGGCCGTCGCTATGGCGACCGGGACGTCACTTCCGGGGGCTTGCCTGCCATTGCCGTGGCAACGGATGGACGCTCCTCTCTTCAGCGCCGCGTCCCGGCATTGCAGGGGCAAGCCTGCGGGCTAATTTGAACAGCTGGATGTATTAAAAAGCTGGGCTCTCAATGGTCTGCTTCAGTATTTAGGGCAATGAGGTCTGCTGCCTCATTGCCGGTTATAGCTCCTGCACTCCAGTCTGCTGACCTGCTTGTTCCTGTTCCTGTCTTCTGAACCTCTACTGATTTCTCGTGTATGGTCCTTGGCTTTGAACTGGACTTTGCTTGTGTTTCCTTTGACCCTGATCCATGGCCTGTTTACCGTTTCTGCTATCCGCCTGTGACCCCTGACCTCGGCTTGTTTACTGGTACTGTTGTCTGCTGCCGGCTCTTGACCTCTGCGTGCACCTCACTCCGCTTGCCTGGGTTTTCCCCAGCCAGTACACACTTCACGACCCTCTGTCAGTCTGCGGCCCAGTCTATCCCCACCATCAGGGGCTCCAGTGAACACCTGATTGGCAGAGTAGATTCCGGGTTGTATTGTGCTGGCTGGAGGGGTTCCTAACACTAGTGACATAGTCCACCACTGTAAGTATAAACCGCTTCCCAGTCCTGCTATGTTCTTCAATGGCCAATGATGTCCATTGCGACCCATTGGAATGCCTCACTGATAACGGGCATAGGCTGACGTTGGCATATCTCACACAAGGCTAGGTAATGCCTACTGTCCTGGTTGATTCCTGCCCAGAAGAAAATATGCAGTAACCTAGCACAAGTCTTACAAGCTCCTAAGTGCCATGCTACTGGAGTGTCATGAGCTAACTCAAGTAATCAAGCCAGATACCGACGAGGAACTACTTATTGCCTCTTAGCTAACACTGGTTCCATTAAGTCTGAACCAAATGAGTTACTATAGTCAACCCTCTTCTCACACAAATCTCTCCACAGTGGGGTGGTTTTCAGTCTCCTCAGCAGCACTTCTTGCCCCTACTAGTGATGGGTCATTTCATTGGACTTCCATGAAAGTTGTTTATATGATTCACCCAAGTCAATGCTTGGTAATATTGTCTGTTGTTTAGTAACACTTACCAGAGATAGCTCAGGGGTCATAGGTGCTGCTTCCAGTAGGGGTCCTCGGATGGTGATCGAGGTGTGAGATAGCTAAGCTAATGGCTCATTACTTCGCTGTCTAGCCCCACTAAGGGTGGTAACCCCAACAAACCAATTTGGCAGTGGGTAAGCCCCTCAGAAATCCTACCCCAACTTCCTCTGCCTCATTTCCCCAATCTAAATGTACTCTGGCTAAGGAATATATCTGGTTTGGCCTCCTGTCATAATGATAAGTACTCTTCTGTTATAAATAACTTGTTGAGGTCTCACAAACTCAAGATGGACTAGGTATATGTATGCCCCAATATCCCTTAATCCCTGTTGGGCTTCCCCATTTAACTTTACTGTTTGTATATATCTATGCATGTTCTTTGGGGCACGTCTACACATTGCTGCAACTGTTTTGACCTGGTAGATAATAACGTTATTTTGATTGGGAGAATGTATACACTTGCTATCCTGCTAATCACTGCTATTTCTCTTCAGATTCCTTGCAAACTCTGTGTGCATTGAGTCCCCTGTCTGTGTCATGTTTCTGAAATTAACCCAATAGGATTCAGTGGTGATGGCATCTAACACAGTCTGTATTACCCCATACTAAACACTTTCTTCAGGGCTTAAAGTGTGATAACTTTCAGTGTGTCACTCACCGGACTGTGAGTGCTACTTCTCGTGTGTTTAGGAACCGTGGCCGTCCGCCATCCTGAGGGTCTGCGCATGTGCAGCCCTTTCAAGCCTTCAGTATCTGTTGCTTTTCATTAATTGGCTGATCAGGCAACACTCCCTATTTAAAGCACCTGTGGTCAATACCTCGTTGCCTGATCTTGGAGTCTCATTCCCATGAGCCTCTGAAGGTGTTCCTGTGTTTCCTCGTGTATTCAGCTCCTGCTGATTCCTGTTATTTCTATTGTGGTTTCCAGACCACTTCAACTCTCCTGTGTTCATCGTGTCTACACCAGCTGATTCCTATCCGCTGCTTCCGTTGTTTCTACAGAGTTCCTACTCACTTCAACTCTCCTGTGTTCATCGTGTCTGCACCAGCTGATTCCTATCCGCTGCCTCCGTTGCTTCTACAGAGTTCCTGCTCACCTCAACTCCCCGGTGTTCATCGTGTCTGCAGCCAGCTGATTCCTATCCGCTGCCTCCGTTGCTTCTACAGAGTTCCAGCTCATCTCAACTCTCCTGTGTTCATCAGGTCAGCGCTCCGCTGCTTCCATCTCTGCTACTGGAGTTCAGACCACCTCAACTCTCCCGTGTTCTTCAAGTTCCAGTTCCTTTTACTACTGCTTCCAGAGTATTGCCTCGTTCATGATGGTTTACCTGCCGTGTGCTGCACCAACTTGATTACCGCTTCCACCTTCCAGGGATCTCTCCTCCTGCCGGCCTTCAGCCGTTCAGGTATCCCTGCACGTCTCTCTGACAGCCTGCTCTCCTGAACTGCGGTATGCATACTTCTCATTGACTTTGCTTGTGTATTGCATATCTAGCTGGACTGAGTTGTGTTCTCCTCCGGAGTCCTCTATCCACTGAGACTATCGCTACCATTGACTTTGTCTCCTATTTGCCTGGATTGTTATTGTGACTTTGTATACTTTAGCAGTGCTGCTCTGTTATCATTGTATTGTGATATCATCGTGGGATCAAGTTCTGTGTACCCGTGTATACTCTGCATAGCATTCATCTCCTCATGCCCTCCTCACATATATAGTGCAGTGGTACAACTTGCTATATGCAGACCCCTGATTCCAGTTCCCTGTGACACCAGTTTCAAGTATCCTCTCACATAGCAGTGGTACAACTTGCTATATGCAGACCACTGACTTCCCTGTTATCTACCTTCACCTGGATTCCATTCCTTTACCTAGACAGCGGTACAACTTGCTATATGCAGACCGCTGACTCTCACTACCTCCTCGCTACCTCTGGACATTCCTCCTCACTATAGCAGTGGTACAACTTGCTATACGCAGACCACTGACTACCCTCACGTTTCCTTGTCCATCCAGTTCCTTGTGTTCAATTATATACTCTCTACTAGTGCTGCTAGTCATAGACTTTCCTCGAGCATTCTCTCACCATCTGCTGTTCCTCCAGTTCCGTTGTCACCCTGCTACCAGAGTATCTATTACCATCTATATTACTCTGGTAAGTCAACATCTGGTGATTTCCTGGGCAAAGACTTCTAGTGCCCGTGACACAGTGCTTGTCATGGAATTAGCAGGGATGGCCGCTAACTGGTATTAGCGCAACTGAACAGGGAGGCGCAGAGTCTAAAGTACCTCCGGTATTCACCAGGGTCCTGCGAAAGGGAGTTTGGGCTTAGCTGCTGAGAGTACGCAGGTCGTGGTTCTCTAAGACAGTTGCCGGTGTAGCAACAGTAGTAGACAAGCATAGTCAGTCAGTCCAGGTCAAAGCCAAACAAGCATAGCGGTACAAAGGGAGGATCCAGAGAGTAGTCAGCTCAAGCCAAATAATCAAACCAGCTGAGCAACAAGGTACCAAAACAAAACACAGGAGAATAGTAGGGAGCAAGCCAAGTCAGAATCAAAGAATACTGGATCAGAAGTAATGGGAGACGCTGGAGCAGGGAGTGAACCAATACTCTGGCACCCTAATGGTGCCAGAGAATTCTATATAAACAGTAAGGTGCACCCTGATTGGGGGAAACAGATTCGGCGGTCAGACACGCTGCCCACCGACAGGTGACCGAGGAGACCATCCTGTTGATAGTCAACGGGATGCCAATCAACTGGGCATGTGCGAGCACAGCGTGCAAGAAAGCAAAGAAGCGTCCAGTCGCTAGGCTGTCGGTGGGACACAGGCACCCGTCTCCTGCACCTAGTGCCAGTGCGGAGATGGCACCTGACAGTACCCCCCCTTCCCTGAAGAAGAAGGGTTGTAAATCTGATTCCTCAAGTATTTAGATAGCAGGTAGGGAGCATGTAGGTCTTCCTTATCCACCCAGGACCTCTCTTCAGGGCCATTACGCTTCCAGTGGACGAGGAACTGAGTCTTGCCACGAATAGATCGTGACCCCAAGATGCGTTCAACCTCATATTTGTTGCCCTGATCCATCTTGATAGGAGGAAGCGGAGGCTGATAATTGGAGAATTCATTAAGGATTATGTACGAGGAGTGAAGGAGCTTATAGGTAAATGCGTTAATAATATGGGAGATGCGGAAAGGACCAATACATCGAGGAGCGAATTTCATTGATGGCAGCTTGAGTCGGAAGTCGCGGGTGGATAGCCAGACCTTGTCCCCTACTTGAAGAACTGAAATTTTCCTATGATGACGGTCAGCAAAGAACTTGTGCCATTCTGAGGAATGTAGAAGTTTAGATCGTACTTGAGTCCAAATTTTCGAAAAGTCAGGGACCATATCTTGAGGCGCAGGTGCACTGGAATCTTCCAAAAGTGCGGGGTGTCTGGCAAAGATGGTAAAGAAGGGAGTAACTCTGGAGGATTCATGTTGATGGATATTATGTGAAAAGGATAGGTGATCAGAGCAGTAACAGTGTCTCCAAATCCTTGTTGACCCGTTCAGTTTGACCATTGTTTGGGAATGGTATCCCGAGGAGAATTTTAGCTTGATTCCTAGATAATTGCAAAATGATCTCCAGAATATTGAAATAAATTGTATGCCCCTATCAGAGATGATCTCCAGGGGACAACCATGGATACGAAAAATGTTTTTTATGAACAAAAATGGCTATTTTGGCAGCGGATGGTAATTTCTTCAGAGGGACAAAGTGTGCCCATTTGGAGAAATTATTGACTACTACCCAAATTGTATTGAAGCCATGGCTATTGGGGAGGTCCATAATGAAGTCCATGCTGATGCTTTTCCAAGGAGAGTCTGCAACAGGAAGCTGAAGCCCAGCTGGGAGACGCCTAGGTGTCTTATGACGAGCACATACTCCACAGGCTGCAACATACTTGTGAACTCAAGGAAGGCCACCAATAGCTGAGTGACAAAAGGGCGATGGTCTTCTTAACCCCAGCATGGCCAGCAAATCTGGAATCATGGGCCTATTAAGTTAATTTTATTGCTTACCAATAAACATTGTCCAATGCGATTATTGTGGTTCCAAAGCACAAATATATTTAAGTGCATAATATAGCAGGATTTACAATAAGCCATTTATACACGTGTGACTGGATCACTTACAAATAACTTTCGGTACAAATTTATTGTCACTCACCGGACCGTGAGTGCCTCTTCCCGGACATTTAGGAACCATGGTCGTCCACCATCCTGAGGGTCTGCGCATGCGCAGCCCTTTTCTATACTTCAGTGTATACCCCTTTAACTCAATTGGCAGATCAGGCAACCTCCCTATATTAAGCACCTGTGGTCAACACCACGTTGCCTGATCTTGGAGTCTCATTCCTCATGAGTCTCTGAAGGTGTTCCTGTATTCCTCGTGTATTCAGCGCTGCTGATTCCTGTGGTTTCCAAACCACTTCTATTCCTGTGGTTTCCAAACCACTTCTACTACTGTGGTTCCCATACCACTTCTACCATCAACTGTATCATCAGGACTGTTTGCTGATTCCTATCCGCTGCCTCCGTGCATTACAGTCTTCTATACCACTTCATCGCTATTGTATATCTTTGGGACTGTTGCTGATTCCTATCCGCTGCCTCCGTGCACTACAGTCTTCTAAACCACTTCAACGTTATTTTATATCAATGTGACTGTTTGCTCATTGCTATCCGCTGCCTCCGTGCACTCCAGCTTTTACTTCACTCACCTGCTTCTCATCAAGTCTGTTTGCTGATTCCTATCCGCTGCCTCCGTGCACTACAGTCTCCTGCTTGCAACTCGCCTGTGTTCATCATCGTGACTGCCGGCTGACTACTATCCGCTGCCTCCGTGCACTACAGTCTCCTGCTTGCAACTCGCCTGTGTTCATCATCGTGACTGCCAGCTGACTACTATCCGCTGCCTCCGTGCACTACAGTCTCCTGCTTGCAACTCGCCTGTGTTCAACATCGTGACTGCCAGCTGATTACTATCCGCTGCCTCCGTGCACTACAGTCTCATCTCATCTTTGCTGTGACTTCCTCGAGACTGCCGCGTTCATGACCATCTGCTACACTTCGTGATCAGCTCCTGCCCTGCGCTGCACTCCTGTTTCCCATCGCTGTTGGTTCCTGTGGTTGCTACTGGTTACCTCCGTGTGCCGCTGAGCCCTGCTGCTGTGGTCAGCGCTATCGTCCATCTCCTGCTGATCCACTCTCCACGCTTTCACGTGTTCCACTGGTCTCTACCCTCCTGTCAGCATTGGATTTGTATCTCATCTACTACCCTCTGCTGGATCATCTCCATTCTCCTGGGTCTCCTATGAGTCCAGTTCCACGTGTTGCTGACTCCTGTGGATTCGTGTCCCTGTTGGTCTACTCACCTGTGCGCTGCACCTGCTAGACCTCTGCCTCACCTGTCCAGGGACTTTCTATCCAGTCGGCCTCCAGCCGCTCAGGTACCGCTGCAATCCCATCTGACTGCTACTGCTGAACCACGGTATGCATACTTCTCATTGACTGTGCTGTGTATTGCATATCTTGCTGGACTGTGTTTGGTTCTCTCTGGAGTCTGCTATCCGCTGAGTCTATTGCCATCATTGACTGTGTTATCATTGTGCTGGACTACTTCAAGAGACTTTCTAGATTGCAGACCTGCTCAGTCATTTATATATATATATATCTATATTGTGCATATTACTGTGGATCGTGTATAAGGTGCCTGTGTATATCCTGTGTTGCAGTCTTCCCCCGTGCACCTCCTCACATATATATTCAGTGGTACAACTTGCTGATGTCAGACCACTGATCCCTGTTTCCGGTATCATCTGTTCCATTATCCTCTCACATAGCAGTGGTACAACTTGCTACCGCAGACCACTGACTACCTGGATACCTCCACTTGGATTCCATTCCTTCACTCAGACAGCGGTACAACTTGCTACCCGCAGACCGCTGACTCTCATCACCTCCTTGTTTCTGTTGGACATTCCTCCTCACTATAGCAGTGGTACAACTTGCTATCGCAGACCACTGACTACCTTCACGTGTCCTTGTCCATACAGTTCCTTGTGTATTATTACCTCATTATTACCAGTGTTGCTAGTCATAGACTTTCCTGAGCATCTCATCGGCCATCATTTCATGTTCCGTGATCACCCAGCTACCAGAGTACCCTATTACCATCTACATTGCTCTGGTAAGCCTACCATCTGGTGATTCCTGGGTAAAGACTCCTAGTGCCCGTGACAGTAAGATCAGGCCATGACAGACCCAGATGCGGAACCTACCGCCAAAGAGATGCTGCAACATCTGGTTAGCCGTGTGGAGCAACAGGATGCCCGCCAACAGCTGTTACTTCAGTGTTATCAGTCATTAACCTCCCAAGGAACATCTGGACAGACTGTGACAGCTACTACTGAAGCTCCTGTGCCTTCCTCCGCTTCCCCATTGCCATCCCAGGTGTCTACAGCTTCCACGCTTCACCTGCCTACTCCGTCAAAGTACGATGGAGACCCCAAAACTTGTAGGGGTTTCCTTAACCAATGTTCAGTCCATTTTGAGCTCCAACCTCAAAATTTTTCTACCCATCGTTCCAGAGTGGCCTATCTTATCTCTTTGTTTTCAGGACAAGCCCTGGCTTGGGCCTCCCCTCTGTGGGAGAGGAACGATCCAATATTACAAGATAGTGCCAAATTCATTTCTACATTCCGAAGTGTGTTCGATGAACCAGGTCGTGTGACCTCCGCTGCTTCCAGCATCCTCCGTCTGCGACAAGGATCTCATACTGTAGGCCAGTACGTCATTCAATTTAGGATCTTAGCCTCTGAACTTCAGTGGAACACTGAAGCCCTAGTTGCCGCCTTCTGGCAGGGGCTTTCCGATAAAATTAAAGATGCACTGACTACTCAAGAGCTTCCTTCGTCCCTTGAAGATTTGATCTCTCTATGCCATCGTGTTGATATGAGATTTCGTGAAAGAGAGGCTGAGAAAACGACTTCTGCTAAAGCACCTCTTCGCTCTAACCCTCAATTTCGTCCAGTGTCACCCGCTGTGCTTCCCATGGAGATAGGACGTTCCAAGTTATCTTCTGAGGAGAGGAAACGAAGAGTCAAGAATAGACTCTGTATCTATTGTGCTGATTCCACTCATGTCCTCAGCTCCTGCCCTAAGAGATCGGGAAATGCCAGGCCCTAACTAGTTCTGGAGAGGTGAAGTTAGGGTCCCTGGAGTCCTCTCCATCGTCTATGAAATCTAAAGTCTGCGCTTTTGATGTGACTATTTCCTTTGCTACCAAAACCTTTGAGTCACAGGCATTGATTGATTCCGGAGCAGCAGGAAATTTTATTTCCAAATCGTTAGTAAATCAATGGTCTCTACCAGTGATTACCTTAAAAACTCCCATTACTGTGACGGCTATCGATGGATCACGTCTCATCAACGGTCTCATCACCCAGAGTACGTCTCCAGTAACCCTTCAGATTGGTGCTCTGCATCATGAAGAGATATCGTTTTTAATTCTTCCTGTTACGACAAGTCCGATTGTCCTAGGCCTTCCATGGCTTCAGTGTCACTCTCCCCAGATTGACTGGCGCACCCCTCAAGTCACGTCTTGGGGGTCTGAATGTCACCATCATTGCCTTTCCCAAGTCATTCCTCTCAAGGTACAGCAAGCTTCCATCTCAGCTATTTCACCGGGACTCCCTCCTCAATATGCTTCATTTACCGATGTTTTTGATAAAGCTCAGTCTGAACGTCTTCCTCCTCATCGTTCTTGGGATTGTCCGATTGATCTTCTTCCTGGCAAGACTCCTCCCAGGGGCCGGGTCTATCCACTCTCGTTACCTGAAACTCAAGCTACATCTGAATATATACGGGAGAACCTCCAGCGTGGGTTCATTCGACCTTCCACCTCGCCCGCTGGAGCTGGGTTCTTCTTTGTCAAAAAGAAGGATGGATCATTACGCCCTTGTATAGATTTTCGTGGACTCAATGCCATTACTATCAAGAATCGGTATCCCATTCCGTTGATCACTGAGCTATTTGACCGCATCAAGGGAGCCCGTATTTTTACTAAGTTGGATCTTCGTGGTGCCTACAATTTAATCAGAATCCGTTCCGGTGACGAATGGAAGACAGCGTTTAACACCAGAGACGGGCATTACGAATATCTGGTAATGCCTTTCGGGCTATGTAATGCCCCCGCTGTTTTTCAGGGCTTCATCAATGAGATTTTTCGGGACTTATTATATGTATGTGTCGTCGTCTACCTGGACGACATATTGATTTTTTCACAGGACCTGCCTTCTCACCACCAACATGTGGCAGAAGTCCTCTCCAGGCTACGGAAAAATTCATTGTTCTGTAAATTAGAAAAATGTTCATTCGAATTACCCCAGATTCCATTCTTGGGGTATATTGTTTCCGGAGTTGGTCTGAAGATGGATCCTGACAAAGTAAATGCTGTACTACATTGGCCCCAGCCAACTACTCTTCGTGCGATCCAGCGTTTTTTAGGTTTTGCCAATTACTATAGACGCTTCATTCAAGACTTTTCTTCCATTGCATCTCCTATTGTGGCCCTGACTCGAAAAGGGGCTAATCCTAAGCAATGGTCAACTGAGGCTATTCAAGCCTTTCAAACATTAAAAGAGTCCTTCTCTTCGGCTCCAATCCTTCGACAGCCTGATGTGACACTCCCCTTCTTCCTAGAAGTAGATGCCTCTAATGTGGGCTTAGGAGCTATTCTCTCCCAACGCTCGGAACAGCAAAAATTCTACCCTTGTGCCTTCTATTCTCGGGGTCTCCTACCCGCAGAGAAGAATTATACCATCGGGGACAAGGAATTACTGGCTATCAAAGCCGCATTAGAGGAATGGAGATACTTGTTGGAGGGAGCTCGCCATCCGGTGACGATCTTCACGGATCATAAGAACTTGTCATATCTCCAGTCTGCCCAATGCTTGAACCCTCGTCAAGCAAGATGGTCTCTTTTCTTTTCCCGTTTTGAATTAATAATTACCTTCAAACCAGCTGCCAAGAACAAAAAAGCTGATGCCTTATCTAGAGCCTTTGTTACGTCCTCTGATATAGAAGAGGTTTCCAACCATACCATTCTAGACCCCAAATGTATCTCACTGGCTGCTTCATCCACCAGAACGCTACCATTTGGGAAGACCCTTGTGCCTCCTATACTAAGGAGGAAAATCCTTTCGTGGTTCCATGCCTCTCGTTTTTCTGGACACGCCGGTGAACACAAGACTTTTGAGATCCTCTCTCGAAGTTACTGGTGGCCTTCAATGAGGAGAGACGTCAAAGAGTTCATTGCTTCCTGTGAATTATGTTCGCAATTCAAATCCTCCCGCAGAACCCCAGCAGGGTTGCTGCGACCACTACCCATTCCGTCCAAACCATGGACCCATATTAGTATGGATTTCGTTACTGACTTACCACCTAGTAAGAACCATAACACTATTTGGGTGGTAGTGGACAGATTTTCGAAGATGGCTCATTTCATCCCTCTGTCTGGTTTGCCTTCCTCGTCTATCCTGGCTGAACATTTCATTAAAGAGATCTTCCGTATCCATGGATGTCCATCTGAGATTGTGTCTGATAGAGGAGTACAATTCGTGTCCAGATTCTGGCGAGCCCTTTGTAAAACCTTGGGCATACGATTAGCACTCTCATCTTCTTACCATCCGCAATCCAATGGACAAACCGAACGTGTCAATCAAGATCTTGAGACTTTTATAAGGATATTTTCATCAGCCAATCAAGACAACTGGGTAGAGTTACTCCCTTGGGCTGAGTTCGCCCATAACAACATGTACCATGAGTCATCATCCAAAACTCCATTTTTTGTGGTCTACGGTCACCATCCGTCTTTTCCGGAATTTCCTGCCCTCCCGCCCACCCAAGTTCCTGCGGTGGAAACTGTTTGTCAGACCTTTAAAAATATCTGGTCTCAGGTCAGAACCTGTTTAAAGAAGACATCTGTCAAATATAAATCTTTCGCTGATAAGAAGAGGCGGGCTATTCCACCACTAAAAATTGGAGATCGTGTCTGGTTATCCACAAAAAATATTCGTTTGAAGGTTCCATCCATGAAATTCGCTCCTCGTTTTATTGGTCCATATAGGATCATTCAAGTTATCAATCCAGTATGTGTGAAACTCCTTCTTCCTAAGAGTCTTCGGATTTCTAATGCCTTCCATGTATCCTTGCTCAAACCTCTTATTATCAACCGCTTCTCAACTCCTCCCTCAGCTCCGCAGCCAGTTCAAGTTCATCAGGAGGAGGATTTTGAGATTACCGAGGTACTAGATGCAAAAATTTCGCGAGGAGTCCTCCACTTCCTCGTTCATTGGAAGGGCTTTGGTCCTGAGGAGCGCTCTTGGATCAAAGCTGAAGATCTTAATGCTCCTGCCCTTTTGAAGAAGTTTTACTCCAAAAATCCGGACAAGCCCGGTTCCAGGCGTTCTGTGCCCACCTTTAAAAGGGGGGGTACTGTCACTCACCGGACCGTGAGTGCCTCTTCCCGGACATTTAGGAACCGTGGTCGTCCACCATCCTGAGGGTCTGCGCATGCGCAGCCCTTTTCTATACTTCAGTGTATACCCCTTTAACTCAATTGGCAGATCAGGCAACCTCCCTATATTAAGCACCTGTGGTCAACACCACGTTGCCTGATCTTGGAGTCTCATTCCTCATGAGTCTCTGAAGGTGTTCCTGTATTCCTCGTGTATTCAGCGCTGCTGATTCCTGTGGTTTCCAAACCACTTCTATTCCTGTGGTTTCCAAACCACTTCTACTACTGTGGTTCCCATACCACTTCTACCATCAACTGTATCATCAGGACTGTTTGCTGATTCCTATCCGCTGCCTCCGTGCATTACAGTCTTCTATACCACTTCATCGCTATTGTATATCTTTGGGACTGTTGCTGATTCCTATCCGCTGCCTCCGTGCACTACAGTCTTCTAAACCACTTCAACGTTATTTTATATCAATGTGACTGTTTGCTCATTGCTATCCGCTGCCTCCGTGCACTCCAGCTTTTACTTCACTCACCTGCTTCTCATCAAGTCTGTTTGCTGATTCCTATCCGCTGCCTCCGTGCACTACAGTCTCCTGCTTGCAACTCGCCTGTGTTCATCATCGTGACTGCCGGCTGACTACTATCCGCTGCCTCCGTGCACTACAGTCTCCTGCTTGCAACTCGCCTGTGTTCATCATCGTGACTGCCAGCTGACTACTATCCGCTGCCTCCGTGCACTACAGTCTCCTGCTTGCAACTCGCCTGTGTTCAACATCGTGACTGCCAGCTGATTACTATCCGCTGCCTCCGTGCACTACAGTCTCATCTCATCTTTGCTGTGACTTCCTCGAGACTGCCGCGTTCATGACCATCTGCTACACTTCGTGATCAGCTCCTGCCCTGCGCTGCACTCCTGTTTCCCATCGCTGTTGGTTCCTGTGGTTGCTACTGGTTACCTCCGTGTGCCGCTGAGCCCTGCTGCTGTGGTCAGCGCTATCGTCCATCTCCTGCTGATCCACTCTCCACGCTTTCACGTGTTCCACTGGTCTCTACCCTCCTGTCAGCATTGGATTTGTATCTCATCTACTACCCTCTGCTGGATCATCTCCATTCTCCTGGGTCTCCTATGAGTCCAGTTCCACGTGTTGCTGACTCCTGTGGATTCGTGTCCCTGTTGGTCTACTCACCTGTGCGCTGCACCTGCTAGACCTCTGCCTCACCTGTCCAGGGACTTTCTATCCAGTCGGCCTCCAGCCGCTCAGGTACCGCTGCAATCCCATCTGACTGCTACTGCTGAACCACGGTATGCATACTTCTCATTGACTGTGCTGTGTATTGCATATCTTGCTGGACTGTGTTTGGTTCTCTCTGGAGTCTGCTATCCGCTGAGTCTATTGCCATCATTGACTGTGTTATCATTGTGCTGGACTACTTCAAGAGACTTTCTAGATTGCAGACCTGCTCAGTCATTTATATATATATATATCTATATTGTGCATATTACTGTGGATCGTGTATAAGGTGCCTGTGTATATCCTGTGTTGCAGTCTTCCCCCGTGCACCTCCTCACATATATATTCAGTGGTACAACTTGCTGATGTCAGACCACTGATCCCTGTTTCCGGTATCATCTGTTCCATTATCCTCTCACATAGCAGTGGTACAACTTGCTACCGCAGACCACTGACTACCTGGATACCTCCACTTGGATTCCATTCCTTCACTCAGACAGCGGTACAACTTGCTACCCGCAGACCGCTGACTCTCATCACCTCCTTGTTTCTGTTGGACATTCCTCCTCACTATAGCAGTGGTACAACTTGCTATCGCAGACCACTGACTACCTTCACGTGTCCTTGTCCATACAGTTCCTTGTGTATTATTACCTCATTATTACCAGTGTTGCTAGTCATAGACTTTCCTGAGCATCTCATCGGCCATCATTTCATGTTCCGTGATCACCCAGCTACCAGAGTACCCTATTACCATCTACATTGCTCTGGTAAGCCTACCATCTGGTGATTCCTGGGTAAAGACTCCTAGTGCCCGTGACATTTATTTAAAGGAAATAGCACAGGGCGCTTATTTATATAATTGCCAATGCACTTATTTTTTATATTGTTTATATTTTCGTAAGGGAAATCTTTAATTTCTGAGACCAGGGGAAGAAATTAGTTTCTAGTTTAACCTTGCTAGAGGAGATGCATTATTTCTTAAGGTATATATCTGATACAATAAGCCTTTGTGGATGGAAGTCGTTTGTGTGTTGTGATGTGGGGAAGTGGCCTGTTTGGTGTTTGTACCTTTCTTTGGGAATGTGTATTCTGGACTGTCTGAAGAGGGGCCCCATGTTAATTAGATCTTTTGATGTGTGAAGGTCCAACATTGAAGGCAGGAACTTTTAATTAAGACTGTCTCCTAGATTCTCTGCATCTGAAAACCAGATGCAGGACATCACAGCATTTCTAGAATTTTATAGATAAGTGTAAATATTGTTGGATTTGCGATGCATTTAAATCCATATTTGTGCAAACACATTGCATCCTGATTCTAAAAATAGCTTGTGTCCAAATCAGTATAAAAAGCACTGTCTTGTACACTGAAATGTTCTTGTTTCATCTGGCCTTATCACTGGTACCTTCAACCAGTGTGAGAGCAAATAAACATCACTTGCTTGAAAACATCTTCAATATTGCTGTATTCCTGTGATCTGCAAATTAGACCGTAAATCTGATCCTTTCTCTGGCTGTTTCTGAGGTTGGATCCAGTTTTTCTGGTACCATAACTCTGCCTGCCACCTTCAATAACTAACAAAAAAAAATAATTTCTTCATATTAATATATATTATCAAATATATGTATTAAATATATATATATTAAATATATATCCAAAGTAGCAAACATTTCAAAAGTGTAAGATATTGTGGAAAAAACTTCACCAATCTTGATTATTTAATGCTAATAAAAATAGATCTTTGACATTTGAAAATAACTGGTGTATTTCTTATGTCCTTTATTTTGTTTACTTCACTGTTTGTTGTCCTGTATGTGTTTATTTTTTGTCTTGTATGTATTTATTTCATTCCATTCTGTTTATATTATTTTGTTATTATTTTTATACGTTTCTGCAAAAGAAATGTTTATTTTCAGTTTTATGCTCAGTCTTGTCAATTTATTTTGCTATCTCTATTTTATTGGATTAGGTTTTCATACATAATACGGTTGATTATGCAAATTCACATGAAATTCTCAGGATGCTAAGGTGAGGTATGTGATTTGTGGCAAAATACCAAAAAAGTAGTTGTACCCAGAAAACAATATTTCAATTCTATAATGTAAAAAGAGACTGTATATTTAGTGGACTGTGCTAAATGAGGTCAAAGAGACAGTTAAACAACATTTGGTTTCCAAAACTGTAACTGGATCTGCTGCAGGCTTTGCATCTAACTGCAGCAGCTGTAAGCCTGCAAATGTGTATTTGTTATGGGAACAGCAAACACAGTTAACGTAACAGCAATGTAATGAATTATGATCACCCTATATGTCTTGCGTGGCATATTTATTGGGCATGTGATGGTGATGTCACATACTTTAGAAACTGACTCCTCAAATCTAAACCGCAACAATATCCTCTTTAACTTCAGTAGGGTCATCCAACTTACATGAGTTGCCTAACCATAGTGTTCAGCCTTTAACTAGCTGAAAAAAAACAAGTGACAATCCCAGTGTGGTTGCTATTATTGCTGGGACTTTCACATGTCATAATGACGAGTTATGGAAGATGATCGATGATGTGGTTGTGGGGGATGGAGATAGCAGCATATGTAGCAGGTGAAGTCCTCCTATATAAAAAAAATAGATTTCAGATCACAGAGGAAGGAAGTCCCAGAAGAGGGACCTTCACCAACCTGAAATTGGACATTGACATTGGTGTTTGCAATGCATTTTTTTTAAACATGGTAAACACAAGAAAATGTCTCAATTTGATTTTCACAGCAATATAAAAGCACTTAGGTCATACTTTGCCAACTCTCCCGGAATTCGGGTAGGTCTCCCGGACTCCCGGGAGAGCAGGCAAGTATCCTGCATATTGCTATTTGATGGCCAAAATGATGCAATTTGCGGTGAATCGCATCATTTTGGCACCACTCCAGCGACAAAATGACGCAATTGACCATGCCCCGTCCCCTCCAACCACGCCCCCTGGTTGGAGGGCGGAATCTCCCAGAATTCAATGTTAAAAAGGTTGGCAAGTATGTCTTAAGTTAGAAACACATCTTAAATGCAGAATGTTAACACAACTGCTTCCATATTGGTAACTACACCTAGGAATTCCGCTTAAAAAAAATAGCAAAATATTGTCTCAGATTTCGAATTTCTGTGATTTTTACGGGAGTTTTACACAAGGAAATCAGTTTGCAAAGATTGTACTTGGGAAAAATCGGTGGAATTTGGAGCAAAATTGTTTCTTCAAATGTTATTTTGCTAACAAAATTGTCATTTAATTTATCATTTTTTTAAATTACATAATTAGGTATACTTAATTACATAACAAATGTCATATAGACTTGTCAATGGATGGCATGTATTGGTAATGGATACTGCAGTTTATTGAAAACAAATGCAAAAAACAAAATGACACTGACAATACCAATATGAACCAAGTTATTAAAGCTGCCCATGTAAAGTGCACTTAAAACACATATTTGAGGAAACACTTCCCAGTTGCCACAAGAAGAAAACAGAATACCACAATCTGAAGAACAACTCCACATAACTCTTTTTGCTTCACAGTTCAAAACAAACTAGTACAACTGCCGGGTTCTCACAACCCTTGCCTCAGACTCTAAGGTCTGTTTTCCAGGTTTCTGAGTCATTAGGGCACGCATACTGAGCGCAGCATGCATTTGATTTAAGCTGCACATAACTTCGCTCTGCACACTTCCGAAGTCAACAAGGCACTGATCTCAACTTACGTCTGGTGATAACTGTGAGTGTAGATTCACTCTGCTCTACTAGATCACATTCTGCAGGATACGTACCATCCAAAAAACATTGATTGACAAGTGCTCTTAATGGGGATTGGGCAAAGGGTAAATGGATGCTGCCACTGCCCCAAATGGAGATATGCCTGTTCGCTCCGATGAGTACATATATCAAGAAAGAAAGAAAATGAGAGGCTGGGCACAAGAGGGGAGGGATATTTCACACACAAGGGTTTAAAAACAAATCCTAATCAGTGTCCAATATAAGTGTCCTTATTCAAATTGACAATAGTATACTTCATACCGTTTTGTCCTTTACATAAACCAATGTCCAAAACACTTCACAACCTGAAATTATGTGAATGAATTGTCCATAAATGCTGTTCGATCCCTTCAAAATCACCACCACGATAGAGTATCCATACTTCCTCTGTATTTGTACCCTCCTTTTTCTCCTCACCGAGGATGATATATATGAGAGAAAATAGAAAAGGATACTCGTGGTGTAATACTGTTTTTCTTTTTATTCCAATAAAAATGAAGATTAAAAACACTCACATTTTGTACTGGGAAACCTCTCATATAAAGGTTTCTTTAGCTGTCTCGGCGTCCACTCCTTCTCATATAAGCCATGGTAGTGCTGTACATCTGTGTTCCAGCCACGATCGGCTGAACTGGGCTTCAGAACACCAAGGGAGACTCTGCGACGTCAGAGGGGCATGGTCTGCTATGACTTCATCAGAGGGTGATGAAGTCACTGGCTGTGATGAAACGCGTTGGGTCCAATTGGAACAGTACGCGTAGCAGACCACAACCCTCTTTCATCACGGAGTCTGCTTATATATCAATAGAGTTGCTAATGTACAGGGTAGAACTGTAAAACAATTGTTAGTGTCACAAATCCATACACCACTTATTCTCAAAGCTGCACATACACATCTGTGTGGGGGACAGTTGGGGGAAGATAAAACAAGGGAGCGAATGTTGTCCAGGTTCTATTGGCCGGGAGTGTACGAGGCAATGAAAAGGTTTTGCCGGATGTGTCCAGTTTGTCAGAGAACATGTCCGAAGCTAGACTATCGGGCCCAGCTAGTTCCCATCCCTGTGGTGCAGAGCGTATTGGTATGGATTTGGTAGGCCCATTAGAGAATTCGGCCCGTGGCCATCAGTATCTATTGGTCATAGTGGACTATGCCACCAAGTGCCCCAAGGCTATACCTTTGCGTAATGTAAAGTCCAGTACAATAGCAAAAGAACTTCTTCTGTATCCTCAAAGAAATCTTGACTGATAAGGGTACTCCCTTTATGTCCCATCTAATGAAAGAGCTATGCCGGTTGTTAAGATAGAAACGTTACACACATCAGTATATCACCCGCAGACTAACGGGATAGTGGAACATTTTAATAGGACACTCAAACACATGGTGAGAAAGACAGTGGCGCAGAAAAAAATGGGACTGGGATATATTATCACCCTATTTAATGTTCGCAGTGAGGGAGGTGCCTCAAGCATCTACAGGTTTTAGCCCCTTCGAATTGTTGCATGGCAGGCAGCCAAGGGGCATTTTGGATGTTCTCAAGGGGAGCAACAGAGTCCAAAAGAACCTAATGTGATCCAATTTGTGTCCCAGTTGTGTGACAGGTTGGGGAAGATCACCCCGTTGATACAGCAACATATACATGAGGCACAGGCGAGACAAGAAAGAAACGATGATAAGTCAGCTGTAATTAGGGCTTTCCAAACATGTGACAAAGTCCTGTCCTGGTACCCACACAAGAGAGTAAGCTTTTCACCCATTGCCAGGGGACATATGAGGTGATTGGGGCTGTGGGTCCTGTTAATTATAAAGTCAGGTAGAGAAAACTATTCAGACATATCATGTCAACTTGCTGAAACCTTGGCATGATAGGGAGGAGCCACAAGCCACGTTAGTAAATGTAGTTGTGCAAGAAAACAAAGTTTCCATAAGGGACGATCTGTAGGCAGGGAGGAGACGACATACTGAGAAAATGGTTCAGAGTTTGTGTTTTCTGAGGTGCCCGGCCATACCACGTTTATAGAACACAACATAGTTACACCTCCAGGGGTGGCGGTGAGAGTAAGACCATACCATAATCCTGATGTTTGACGTGTAGCTGTGAAACATGAGATTAAAAAAAGCTTGTCCAGACAAGTTGGTCTGGTCAAAAGCAGCGGAGGCTGCCTGGCGGGATCTTCGAGTGTCTCTGTATTCGACACCAATATTCCAAGCACCGGATTGTAGCAGGAGACTATATCTCCAAAGGGATGTCTCTGGAGTAGGTTTGGGTGCCGTGCCCTGACAGAGATTTGATGGGACAGAGAAACCCATCCTCTATTTGAGCCGCAAACTTCTAAGAATTACTCCACGGTGGAAAAGGAGTGCCTAGCCATCAAGTGGGCCACCGAGGCTCTCAGGTACTACCTCCTGGGTAGAGAATTCACCTTGGTCACTGACCATGCACAACTGAAGGTGATGCACAGGAACAAGGAGGTGAATGGCTGGGTTACTAGGTGGTTCCTAGCACTGCAACCCTACCACTTCACAGTAGAGCATAGGCCAAGGAGTCTGCATAAAAATGCAGACGCTCTTTCTCACCGAGATGCGCTCTCCGCAGTGTCAGCGTCACCTAGGTTGGCGACGCTAATGGGAGGGGTATGTGGCAAAGACACATATTTGTCACATTTCCCCTATAAGAAAATAGGTAAAAACACAGCTAGTCTGCAGACAGGATTAAATGTTCCCTGTTATCCTCTTTCAGCACATGTTTGTATTTGTCGGCGGGACCACCTATGCCAGTAAGTGGCCGACTAGTAGTCAGGGAACTATTGTTTAGCCAGATGTAGGTGGTGGGAGATTTTGTGATACTTTTGCTGGATATAACTGCTGTACCATCGCTGAAACTATTTAGCCATCCTGCCAACTGCTAATAAACAGTGAAATGGTTCAGCAAACCTGTGTGAAGCTCCAGTGAATGCAGTACATATATTAATATATATATATATATATATATATATATATATATATATATTCAATTGATGTTACATGTCAATATTACAGTTGCTGTTGATTGCAAACACATGTAGCATGTATGCAAGACTGACATAACTAGGATCCAGGACTTAGACTAGACCTCTAGCTAGAGCAAAAGAAACAGAGGAAATCAGCGTACATTTGTGTTTGACGTGGATGTGGCTGCACAGGAACACCCTCATTGTACATTGCCTATGTGCATCTACCCATTGTACACCCTGTTCTCTCCCTGAAATCGTAGGCTGCAATAAATGTTGTTTGTGCTCAAAGAAGACTTGGACGTGGCGGCGTTCTGTTGTGTATCATATGGTTCTGAGCATGCGCAGAGTGATTATGCTAATGACATGCACACAATTGTCAGATACGTTCCTTACCGTATCTGCCGATTCAATATAATTTCATGGCATATTTGAAAAACACACCTGCAACAATCCAGACGAATGAACATGCCGCCACCAGAAAATGACGTCAGTTTCAAGCACGATACTATTATTCGTGCTGTTAAGGGGGTAATGCAAGGAGGCGTCGGCTGTTCAATTATTTTAACCAAGGCTTCTACATTCTACAGTCGGCGCCTCCTTGCATTCAAACTATTGAACTGGCTGTCTGCAGACATCTGTGTTTTATTATCTTCACCTGGCTAGGACTTAAGTGTGTGCACTACGGTCTTGTTAATTCTAAGTGTGTATAAGTTAGTGGTAGAAGACTCAGTCAGTGAGCTGACGCTGTTGAATGAGGTCCTACGGCTCACTCTGTAGTGAATCTAGGACCTGACATATGCTACTGTGGGCCCACTCTGTCTTATGGAACACTAATGGAGGGTGTATTCCTTGGTCTTGCTGAATGCTGTGGATGTGCTGTGGCCTACCCCTTACTTATCTATCACCTTCTAACTTTCCACTTTATCATCCTTTCCTATTTCCTATTGAATGTTTTTTGAACTCAGCTCCACTTGGCTTTTTAAATAGGCCATGGCAATATTTTTCACTCATTTTATTTAAATAAAATCAGAACTGTATAGTGCAACGGAGGTGTGAACAAGCACTACTGAGGATGAAGAGGTGAAGTGGGAGGTGGGGTGGGGGGCTATCACACCTGAGTCTATCGCTGTCCTTGTCTATTCTATTCCTTTATCCACAAGCGCCTTCCTGAGGATGACTCATTGTCTTCAGCCTTTACCATGGGAATACATCAAGATTAAAACCTTGCTACATTTTTCTTTCATGATTCTATTTAATTTGGATAACAACTATTCACTTAAGTTTTAAATTGATTTGCCGTTTTTTCCTCTCCAGGTCTCTTTGCATCCCCAAAAATCTTGTGCCCCTCCAAAAGCCTCGCGGTCTAGTCAGCCTATTGTATAATCAGGCCCTGGAGTCAACATTTGAGAGGCAAAGAGCATCCTAGCTTTTCCATTAACATATGGGAAATGCTTATTTCGAGAGCCTCTATTGGGAGGAAATTGGGAAACGAAGGAAAAAATCTGTTGGAGGCTGGGAAAATTAATCAATCAATACTCTCTTTCAAATAGATAAAAAGTATATGCCACACTGGTGGCAGTTTCTCTTTACAGCAATGGAAGTAAAGTTCTTCAAGGCAAAACAAGTCATTTCTTCATTTGCTAAAGAATCTTGGTGAATTTATATGATGAATTTTTCAGTGCTAGTAGGTGAAGTTCCAAAAACAGCATTAGTGAGAGCCAATTCTCTGACAGCATTAATTGCAGATGCTATGAAATAATTTCATGAATTGGCACTAGTTGGTGCCAGCCAACTCTGCTCATAAATCACCGATATTGGATTCTGTCATATATCGCCAAAACACACAAAGAAGTTGCATGCACAATATTACATTTAAATGTATTGTCTTCTCCGCAATTTGTCAATCACACATTTATACTGGTTATAAAAATTACTTAGCGTTGTGACTTAACATTACTTGATTGGTGTGACAGCTGAGTGGGGGCCCTGTTTGAGCTTCCAATTCTACTACTACAACTAAAAAACAATTATATTTAAATTATATATAATTTAAACAAAAAATATTTTATATGCAAACAAGAAGCTCTAGGAGGTAATATGTAATATCAAAGGAGTCATCCATTTTCACCTCCAAAAAAGCTTTTCACCCTTTGATAAAATGGCAGCTTATTTTTTATTGTCTCATCCCAAATCAAAGGACAGGGAGAGTAGGTCTTACTGTACAATATAACCTAAGGCATTTAGAAAATAAGTCTGTTTTATTTGATAAATTTGGCATCGCTTGTATGAATTCCATTGCTGTAGAATTTTGAATGTGATCCGGGCAATCGATATGCTTCACTCCACTCTACCGTCTCCTATAGTTTTAATATATGGAGTGTGTCGTTTATATGTGATCTCAGACAGGAGACGTGACCTTGTAAATAATAATCCACAAAAGAAGATTTGAAGTCATAGAACCTACTCCCAAGATAATAGGATGCCCAGGAGGTGCATCTAAAGATTTGTGTATCTTAGGAAAGTGATAGAAAACCGGGACAATAGGCTGTTCTGTGTATAAAACAGAAAATTCCTACCTGAATATCATTCCCTCCAATAATTCTTTTTTCAAGCAGTTTCTTAAGTTCAAGTTGAAATCTCTGAGTGGGATCACTTTTGAGCGGTTGATAGAAAAGAATATCCCCTGGTTGGTTTAGAGTAGAGATGTTCACTGACCCCCGTGTTCTGGTTTTGGTTTTGGTTTTAGATCAGGATTAACTTTGTGTTTTGCTTCTGGCTTTGGTTTTTGTTTTGGCAAAACCGCCCTTGCCTGTTTTGGTTTTGTTTTTTTTTCAAAAATCCCTATTTTGTTTGCTAAAATCACACAATTTTGCTTTTTTTCCCCCTACATTATTATTAACCTCAATAACACTAATTTCAAGTCAATTTTGACCATCTCACAGGTCACAATATTATTTTCATACACTTTCAAACAAAGACTGCAGCGACCTGGCTGGATGCTAAGCGACAGCAGTGTCAGTAAAGAAAAGTCTTGCAAGATGGAATTGTTCTTGGATCATGAAATCAGTTATGGTTCATTTGATCGCTCCACCCGTTCTTTGGATAACTGTAGTAATTCTACAGCTAATACATGGCGACGAGCGCTGACCCAGCAGCTGGGATGTGTTCTTTTATCTGACCCAGACCAATCCAGGGTGCCAGACAATGCACTCTAAAGGGCCTTTGTAATTCACAGGAAAAAAACAAGTTAATCACTGAGCTTCGAATCAGCACGAATTCCCCAAAAAATTACAATATACTTAGATACCTTTGATGTAAAGTGCAGATTACAAACACTTTGTGTAATACTGATGAAACAGCAGCAAAGTGTAAGGTAATACATATACATGTCTAATAAGACATCCATGTTTACATTACTTCTGCAGGCAAGGTTGTTCTTTGTTAATAAAACTGTTGTCTTTATACCGTTCAATTTTTTTTTAAATAATCCTTCACCATTCTTTGGATGTTGATACTTGATAGTTGATAGTATGATCAGGTGGAGTTACAGCAAAAGGTGTCACTAATTCTCATCAATTCTTTTACAGTGGACAAGACCAGATGTCAAAATGTTGTGCTGAGCCATCATCAATTGGTGTCTAATATTTTTGCAAAGCACACAACAGTATATAGCACATGTAGGTAACATTAGCACACAGTGGTAGCTGAAAGGAAAAGTGGTGCAAGATGGACTTGTCCTTGGGCCCTCCCACCCACCCTTATGTTGGATCTTAAAAAGGACATGCACACTTTAACAAACCAAGCACTTCAGTGACAAGGAGTGTCACTTTTGAGGCTAATGTGCTTGGTTTGTTTGGGCCCCCACAAAAAAGGCTAACAATGGCCTTAAGGCACCTAAGGTTACAGTGCTGTTAATGAACTCTACTGTGGCAAGATGTTGTTGACATCATCCTCAGCCTCATCCTCACCCTCATCAGTTTTTTGTCAGAGATGGACGGAGATGGACACCCTCTACCTGGAAGAGACGTCCCGTTGCTAGGCAACGGGACACGATCACGTGATAGCGGTGCTCGTGCATGCGCAATGAGTCGCTTCGGTTCCTAGGCAACCCAAATGCTTCCCGGCGATCAGCTGAGACTGATCGCTGGAACTTCCTCCCTAGGGCTTCCTGTCTGCCCCTATTTAAACTTCACTCTGGCACCATTAGGGTGCCAGAGTATTGGTTCCATCCAGCTCCAGCATTTATATTACTATTACTGTTCCTGATCTCCTGTGTATTTGACTCCTTGGCTTGTTTGACCGCTCTCCCGGATCTCCCTTGTACTTCGCTACCCGCACTGGAATTGACCTTTGGACCGTCCCTGACTACTCTTGTCTTCTCTCAGTGGTACCTCACTTAATTGGTTTCAACTCTGCCTGCCTGACTACCCTCCATTCGCTGCACTGGTGACTTCCTGGGAGAACCGCGACCTGCACATCACACGCACCAAAGCCCCGGTGGTGTGTTAGACTCCGCGCCTCTCAGGTTAGTAGCGCAAATACCAGTCAGTGATATTCTCAGTGAAAAGATTTGACATTTTTACATCATCCTCATACATTATTAATTCATCACAGCCGGAATCCACCATTACAGAAGTCTCAGTATTTTGATGTAATTGGCAGGACAGGCCTTCCTCATGGAAATTGAAGTTTATTTTCATGAACATCATCTTTTCCACATATTGAGGATGTAGCCTCCTACACACACTGGAGGAGTGGGTAGCTTAGGCAGTGCAAAGCGAGTTGGTACATGGCTCTCCAAATTCCATTTTTTTCCTCCCAGTATATAAAGAGACTGTCTGATGTGTCTATTTCTAAGGTGTCATGAAAATAATTCTCCACCATCCTTTGGATGTTGATAGTAGGATCAGTTGCAGCTACGGCAGAGGTGTCACGTTTTTTGCTCAATTCTTTTAGACCAGACTAGATGTCAAAATGTTGCACTGAGTCATCTGCATCATCCCTGGGTCTCTTGGGAAAGCTAAGTTTTGTCCAAGCAGCAGTTTACTGAGAAACTGAAGGAGGAGACGCCGTCCTGTCACCTAACACTTGACCTGTCATCTTGCTCACCAGGAGCTCCTTGCCTCTCTTCAGATCTGGGTCAGTTGGAAACAAAAAGAATACATAGCTCTTAGACCAAGGATCAAGCACAGTCGCCAAAATGTTGTGATCTGATTTCATGATTTCGATAACTCTTGGATCCTGGCAAAGCGAATAAAGTACTTGATCTACAAGTCTGACATATCATTAACTTTTCCTACAGAGATTGCGAATATATTTATTGAGCTCCAAGAATAAATATATTGGGCTCTTTGCTGGGAGCAAAATTCTAGTCTCTAGATAATAAATTCAACCGACCCCCCCTTAAATCTTTACTAGGGATATTGAAAATACCTCTTTCCTCTGGGTCCCTTGGTCTTTTGGGGATTTTGGGATACAGACTCTCGAACGGATTCTTGTGTCTTAAAGACCCCAAGTTGGAATCCTCTCTAAAGAATCATTCCTTCTCAACTTGCTGAAATCACAATGTTTGGGCCTTGCTCCTTTATTAAGGAATTCATCATTATTCCTATTGTCATCCTCTACTCTCTTACTCATATAAGAATAATTCTTTGGGGGAAGGATGCTCAACTCTTAGGGGCAGATTCAATTGTAAAAAAATCACTGCATAGTGTCCCAAGAATGGCCGTGAGACACAACATGGTGATTTTCTTTAGTGAAACATCTGCTCACTTTTGCTCGCACCCTATAGAGACACGAGCAAAAGTAAGCGCTACATTTTACCGTATAAACGGTAAAAACGTGCAGCCGTGGTGTTCCGTGGAACATTGCAACTAACTGAATCTGCCCTTTAGGGTTAATCTTCCCCCCTCTCTAAAAATATGTAGTTCTTCCCCTGTTGAAGATATAGATATTTTAAAATACATGGTGTTTGATTACCTAAAAAAATAATAAACATGAACCATTCCCCAAGGATAATGATTTAAAATATGTGCACCCATTATGCTAAATCTAGACTACTCTACCTCTCTAAAACTAACACATTAAAGGTCATCTATATAACTAAAGGACAAATATTACTGGAAAAATAGAATTCAGAAGATTGAAAATAACATATTTAATGAACAGTCACTTTAATTTAGCAAATAAATATCTCATATGTAGCAAGATGCTTAGATAAAAAAGAAGAAACATGAAACATCAAATTATAGACACATATAACTCCTTTATTTATAAGCTAATTTTTATCGGGTTTAATTTTATACAAAAATAAATAAAAACAATGAATTACCTGAATTAATATAATGCAACAAAAAAACATTATATTGTTCAGAGGTAGTTTATCACCAGTAATATAATTGTCATTTTAAAGCACTTTGTTGTACATACAGATACAGTATACAATCATTAATATATTTATATATTAATCATTAATAAATTACTATATAATCAAATTATTTTTCTGGTAGTGTGTAAAGAAAATTTACCAAGTTATAACCAATACACAAATACAATTATGGCAAATTAATAAAAAAGCAAAACACATGGAGATTGCAGAAACAATCATAGGCAGGGCCATCTTTTCCATTGGGCACGATGGGCAGGTGCCCGGGGGCCCCACGGGCAAGGGGGCCCCATACACAAGGCTCTTAATTAGAATAAATAATCTTGCAAAATAAAAACCTGCAAAAAAAACCTTCAAGGGTCACTGAGCAAGTACATCTATCTATCTCTATCTCTATATATCTATATCTATATCTGTATCTCTATACATCTATATATATATATATATATATATATATATATATATATATATATATATATATGTAGGGGCCCCAGTGCACTGCTTTGCCCAGGGGCCCATAATGTTGTTAAGATGGCCCTGATCATAGGGTAATTTGGACAATTGATTAAAGCTACTCAAATGTTGTTTTTATAGTAGACTTTATAGTAGACTCAGAATACAAACTATACAATTGCTACTCAGTCAATGCATTTCAGTGGGTCTTCTTTTCCACACTCCTACTAGTACAGGGAAATGTTACCCTACACTTACTCTTCTGTGTTCTCCCTTCATTTCTCTTTTTAGTTTACAAATTATAATTGAGGTGAGTGAGTGAGCAGAAGAGAGGCGAGTAAGTAGCCTAGAAGTGCAAGCCTTGTCTTATTTATCAGTATTGAAGACCGATCTGTGTGGTTATTATCATTTGCATCAGTGGTCGAAGTGGGGATGTATATGGTGGCATGGCTTACTGCCACTTCTCCAGCTGCTTTAAATATAAAACTATCAAATTTCATTCACTTACCTTGCCATTATATTTTTCATACCGCCACTTCTAAATTTTCATACCACCACTTCGACCACTAATTTGCATGTTACAACAATAAACAATTGCACACAGCTATTATTAGCTATCATCAGTCGAAGATATGAAACAATGGTTTCAATGTAGGACTCATAATGGAGCCATACAGAATAACCATTATTGTTACAAAAAGAGTTAAAAGGAACTGAAATCCTCAAACTTTAAATAAAATACAGCACTAGCCTTTTTAAAATAGAAGCCATGTAAATATATCTGCATTGGCTCGCAAAGCCAAGAAATTATGGGTTTTAATGTTTATTTAACAAATTGTTGGCAGTAATGCAAATTGTTCCTTATATGTCCCTATAAGTCAACAATACATCCAGAATTTCTTTTATATAACACAAATATAGTCAAATATGTAGAACCATATGTCCAACATACAAATAACTAAATAAGGATCAAATTGGTTATCCTATTTGGGTAAAAAGTCATACACTGTAGAAGCCGTTAGATTTCTTGCAGAGATGAGAGCTAATAAGCTCACCACAGTTGTAATAAAGCAACGTAGTACTGTAACTTTTATTAAATAAATAAATGATGGTGAAAATATAATACAATAGCAGTAACTTGAAAGCTCATGAATAAATATTCATACCTCCCTGCAACAGCTCTGCCACAATCAGCATCACCATTCAGCTCTGTAAAGTGCTTATGCCATCCCCATTCCCTGTCTTTATTACAAAATGTGTTCCAAATATTCTCATTGCATAGGTCAATATATCATAGGTCATTGCAACGCCAATATACAGCAGCCGAGGAATAGAATAGGAGTAGAAGTAGTATTTGTGAGAGATTATGTTAGTGTTAAGCCTACTACTATATTTGGTGCTTTCGCTGTTAATGTTGTGGAAGAGAACAGCCCTGATTTAACTAATTATATTTTGGCAAATTATCTGAGGAAGTGGACATATTAGCAGGGGTAGAGAAAGAACACTCCATATTTCAGGATTAATGGATTCCTTTGCTGACAGTTCTCTACTCTGTTTGATATGTTATTCAGGGAATGTTATATATTTGTCCAGGGCTTGTTTAACAACATATGTGCTATGTGCACAATGTTATTAAAAAGTACCTGTCACTTACACAGTGAATGCAGCCAATGTGTGGCTTAACCAATGTTCATTAAATGCATCCTATCAATTTACTAGATATCTATGCCTCATAAATATTAATCAAGAAGTGCCTCAGTGCTATCACTGGTTTGAAGTGAATTGATAGGGTGTATCCCCATGAAGATAAGTTCAGCCCACAAAATGACAATGTGTTCTTTAACAAAACATTTTCCTATACGCTTAACATACAGTAGATTACACAGCTTTAAAACTGTTAATTTTGTCTTTCGGACATTAATACAAAGTTGCAGTTTGTTTGGTGTCACTGCACAGAAGAGTAATAGACTGCTATGGTTGCACATGTCCTTAAGTACAGGGCATCTGAGCAAAATGTAATACATGCTGAATAGGAGGAAGCTGCTCTGGAAGAGTGCCTAATGGAAAGATCTGAGTGTGGGTAGTTACAATGTAATGTATGAAGGGATAAGGAATATTGGCCTTATGGACAAGTTTCTTGACCCACAACCTGAAAGACTGAGGACATCCTTTAAAGTCAGTATATAATTAGCCCAGTCAGGGACAGGGAGGAAACTGATTTTTAATTATATAAAACATTCTGAGCCAAAGTCAACAGGCAGTCCTGGGTGCCTGCCCAGAGATTTAATACTCCTGTACTGCATGACTCTATCCTAGGATCAGATCCGTCTGCTGCACGTGGCCTTTTTGGAAAAGGTTTAATTCTATTGGTTTATCTGATTTGTGGGAAATTTTCTACTCTCTACTTGCGTACCCCTTCTGGGAACATGTGTGAAAACATTCAAATAATACAATGTTATGATATGCACAAACTAGAGTGTGCTCCTAATAAACTCTCAGCATCTGAAATCTGCTTCAAAAAGCTAAATACATAATGCCCTGTACTTGCTCTAATTGTACATACTGCACCATTAACCTAATCAATGTAACGACTAATGTAATTTATATATCATGAGCCATTTCTTATGCTTTTTGCACTTATCAGCACTGGATTTGCATTTAACTATGGCTTGTTAACCACTTAAAAGATACAAAAGAGGCTAAGTCTAACTGATGACACTGGGCTTGCTAACACAATTTCTAATAGAAGTGAGGGAGTACAAATGAATATGAGCATTGGCAGAACTACCATGGGTGCATGGGTGCAAATGCTATGAAACCCAGAGAAAAGGGTAACCCAGCAATATGGTTGCCCCCCTTTAAAGCCCATGCTGGATACTCCTGGCAAACTTGTGGACACCACATCAACCCTGTAGGCTATTGCTAGGTACAGACTGGTAGAGGCAGGGAGGAACGAGAGAAGGACACCCAAAATACCTGATTCAAGTTGGAATTTGGCTTGGCTCAGAGGACTTCCTCCCACGTCACCTACGGCATCCAAACTGGAACGAAGAAGATGGATGTTGAGTTACTTGAATGTTCAAGAGTAGAGGACCCTAGTCTCATACACTGGGGCTTGTGTTGGTGTAGGGGAAATGGGATGGCAATTTATGAGGTGAGTGCACCATCATGAATGGTCCTCACTAAACTGTACTTGCCAGGTAGGTGATCTACTATGGAGATGCTTCTGTCCGCCTTGGCCAACTTCTTACTCTTAACCTTCATGCACAGGCTCTCAACCATTCACATCAACAGCAGCCATCCACAGGCAAAATCTCCCTCAAGTTGCCAACTGGTGGAAGCCTATTTGGTGACAGCTTCTACTTATGTGGCCTAGGATTGTAATCGGGGACTAGAGAGGCCAAGGGTTTATTGTGGCCTCAGACTAATGAGGTCTGGAGTCCCAAGAACTGGGGGCTGGCTGAGGCCTAGTGCAGGAGTTGGGTATTGCGCTATATTCATTAGTCCCTCAGAGGAAAGAGCCAATTCATCAACAGAGTTTTACCAAGAAATAGTAGTACTTCTGTATCACAATCTCATAACATTTATTGTGCCTTTAGAGTAAGACAAACCTCCCACTAAAGCACACTGTAAGAGAACTCTAATACTGAGCCCCAAACCCAGGCAGTAGTTCACAAAACAATATCTTATCAATTGTAGTTGGCCACCTAACTATATAGAGAGCTCTTGTGATGGCTTACATGGTCCCAAATTAGACAAATTCACACAACAGAGCCAATGCAGAGACTGTATCCAAAGTAATAAATCTTCACTCACTGTTGTATGCATTGAAGCTCCTAATATATTTTGTCTCAAGAAGAGACTTTATCAAAGTTGACCAAGGGATCTATTTATCAATTATTGCAATAAGTGCTTATGGCAGCGATAAGACATTTCAGAGCTCTTTATGAAATAAGTCTAGGCAGGACTGCACAGTTTTTAAAAAATAATTGGGATTTACAAACATCAGTTAGAAGAATATCATTAAGAGACTGTCAGTGCACTGTTAAAGTCAATTATTTTTCTTTAATCCCATACTCTGTTTAACTTGGTAGGTAGCACCTCATAATATTGATTAATCAAACATATATTTGTATCTGTAAAATCAGAATTATTTGTCAATAATATACAATTTGAATATTGAATAACAATCTCTTAAAATAAAACTGGTGCGACCTTATCTCTGGTTGTATAATAAAAATTTGTCAGTTTTTTACAAATCAAAGACACTTTTTTTCAAGCCTTTATGCTTGATTTGACCATGGGTCCAAAGGTTTTAAAAGTGCTGGATACAATTCAATGGAAAAGGCATCTGCTGATTCACATATTTGGCTAAATGAAAGGTCTGCCAAATCAGGGAGGCTTTCAGGACACAGATATGAGATACACAAAATGGAAATTGCTCAATCAAGTGACAGAAGGTGTAAGAAAGAGAAGGGGTTACGTAGAAAATAAACAAACACAGTAAAATCCACTATCACCCTGCTGCGAACCAGTAACATAAAATTACCATACTGTTTGTACATACAATGCATAAGTGTTACTTATACAGTGGCAAATATAAGGTAAACTACCCATCCCTTTACGGCTCCCCAGCTAGGGTGTAGTAATATTTCTAAACAATGAGAGTCCCTTTATTGGTTCAAATATTCTTTATATGTGTTTTTAAACTGAGAGTTAACTTTCACATGCTGGATCCAGCATTTGGTATTACCATGCTGCCTTCCACTCTGCTGCAGCATATGGCCGGATGCACAGCCCATCCGTTCTTTTCAAACTTGTGGTCAGCTAACTTCTAATGTCATTTCAAATTAGGTGCACCTCTTTATACTAGACTATGTGCACTTTTCATTATAGAGTATTAAGTGTTCCTAATGTAAGTTTTCCCTTCTCTACTTCTCAGTGCTTCATATCTCCCAGTATTCTAGACCTTGGCTTGGTTGACTCTACTACTGTTTGCTGACTTGGTACCTGACATTGTCTCCCAGTGCTCCATACCTTGGTCTGGTTGCATCTTCTCCTCTCTGTCATTCAGTACTTTGCTTGCCTTGGCTGCCAGCTTGTTACAATAAGAGTCAGACTGAGGTCCATGACCTGCGACTTCCTGAAGGGATTTCCAAACATCCTTGCGGATGTCCCTGTTGAATACGACGGCACCGTGCCTCTAATCTGCCAGTGCTAACCTTAGTTTACAAAAGGCAATCCAGTACTCTCAGAAGGTAACCCACGAGCTTCCAAAATGACACTGCAAGGACCAACACTGTCAGCTAGTGATCCCATACATGTTTCACAGACAATCATATATAAAATGAAAGTTACTACAAACTGTGTAGTACTGTAATAGGTTCAAACACATTTTGTCACATGTGACTTCTTCAGTTGCCTCTGAATGTGACCACTGAGTGCTTTTGGACCAGACTTTCACTCTTTCTTTGCTCTTCTATTTAAATCTCTCACAGCAGCCCAGCTCAAAGTGTCTCCTGTTATGACATCCTCCTCTGTCTATACAGCGCTGGTCTCTCTCATCACCCCTGTAACTCTTGCTCAATACTGTTTCCTCTCCTCTCCTCTCCTCCATGCTCCTTCTCCTCTTCCAACTGTTGCCTCTTCCACTCAGTCCCTCTCAGAATTCCATCCGCTGCTTTTAACTGCTACTTCACAAGCTCCTCTTCCCCACTGCATGCTGGGAGATGCTGTTCTCTGCCTGCAGGGGAGGTATCTAAAGCACATGTGTGGCCTGCTCTGGTTTTAACACTAATTTTCTATTTGTGTTACATTCATTCACAATCATTGTTATGCATTTGTCTATTTTATTTTATTACTGTCAGTTAATTTATTTATTTTTCTTCTGTTCACATAGTATTATTACATAATTTTTAATGTTTATATATCTTTTATTCCATCTATTTATTTGTATCTATTGGTTTGCTTTATTTATGATTCGTTTTTAATATATTATTTTATTTAGTATTTATCATTCAGTGTTTGTAAGGGAAACTATATTAAGATACAGATGGAAATGTTCTGATTATGTGGTATCTATAGTATAAACGGTCTTAATACAGTGAATTTAGTGTGGTTTTTATAAAAAAAAAGTTTATGTTATTTAAGTGGTAACGGACTGAAGTGGGCATGGTCTAAATGGCATAAGTGTGAATAAGCAATGAGGCATCCTAGGAAGAGTAAAGAAGTAACAAGTATATCTTTATTATGCCCCTATTTATGAAGGTATGGCATAGTATACCAATCAGATGTTGTGATAATATTTACTATACAGTACTTTTCTATACTGCTGCCTACTATATTATTTGCCTGCAGCACATTTCATTTGTAATTAAATTGTAGTGGTATTCTTATCATAAATCTACATTTTTACGATCAAATAACAATGAACTTCAGCAAAACTAATAAACAGATCTGAATCATTGCCAGAGATTAACATGTTTTATTGAGAAGTGACAAATGCACATGGCAAATCTGGTCTGCTATATTTTATATGGTGTTTTTAATTAATAATATATTTTTGAATGTTATTAAGTATGTATTATAGTTAATTAATGTAATAAAAAAGGCATTACCAGAGAAATGACCACATTCATTTAAATCCCTTTCAAGGTGCTTGCGCACAATGAGTTTCTAGACAGTTAAAATACTGAAAGTATATTATGTTACCCCGCTATAAACAGCATACATCTATAATATCCAACAGTTATTTAAAATTGTTTGTATATTACATTTTCATTACAAATATTATGCTATATAAGAACATTTTCCAGACTAATGGAAGTGGTATTCTGATGCAAGAAGCAGCTTAAACAATAATCTAACTGTGCATGTCTGGGGCAGATATATCCTGTATAGTTTGGCCATAAAGCGTATACTGAAGGTCCTGGTGGAGACTTTTATTGCATGTGTTTAAGGTTAGTATAAAATGTCTTATTTTTTATTTTAGTGTATTTTCACTAATAGGAGAGGAGTTGCCTAGGGTGCCAATGGTTAGGGGGTGCCTAAAACACTGAATGAATGACATAATGTCACTCAGTCACTGTTTTTAATGCCAATTGGCGCCCCTATATAGAGTGCTGAATGCTTACAAAAGGTAGAATCAGCCAACAGTTTCTTACATGTTAAGCTGGGAATGGGGTACTTGGCTTTGATGTCACAGCCAAGTGCCCCCACTCCCAGTCTGAGGAGCAGAGAATGGCACCCCCATTGGGTGGAGGCGCAAAACCCAAAGTGAGGACTCCATCCAGCAATTGAGGATACCTCTGACATGACTGCCCTTTACTTGAGAACTTAAGAAGCCGTATATTTATCTTGTCTTCTAAAGACACTTATATCATTTGATGGACTTCTGCATCTTCAGACAGAACTGGCTTCCAGATTAATTTTTGTTACACTGAGAAATGTACAGTAGCTGCAGCCATTTCCAATTCACAGACTAAAACTTATCTGTTGTCATATATAATAAACAAGTTAACCCGTGCATGACACTCATGCATTCTAGTCAAATCAAGCTACTTAAGGTGTTAAAAAGGTTCTTGTCATGCATTTGGACCTAGCCCAGGCCTCCTCAGGGGAAGAGCGTTACTTCCCGATGCAAGCGCCCTTTTTTAACGTGGTTTTGTCCACATGTCACCACCTCATCATTTTTCACCATCACCTCATCCTTCATCTGCATCGCCACATCCTTCATCAAGCTACTTTAGGTGTTAAAAACTCCCCACTGTCACCCCCAGCAACCACCAACCACTCCCAACTGTCACTTCTCCTTCAAGAAATATATAGGTCAGTGTATAACTCTGCCCAGCAGGTGGCGCTGCAGCTTGTTTTTGTTTTTTTTTTCACACACGCCACTAGGCATTTATATAGTAGATATAAACAAGTCTGTATGTTAGACAATTTGGGCTGAAGCCCCTATTTATACTGTACCTCTTACAACAGGAATTCCATTTCAGCACACGTTTACTTTGTATAATTTATGGGTAAGTTATGACGTATCAATAAAAAAAAAGTATTGATCTTGGTGGGGATCTCCTGACTGCCACAAGGAACAATTAACAAAGTTATTAATATTAACTGGCAGCATTAAAGGTGAAAAGTATTGGAATAAAATGTTATCAGTACAAATAATTTAGTAATTTTACAGAATAATAAGAATAATTAGATTCAGTTATAATTGGGTACATCTAGATATAAATTGTATGATGGTGATATCCTTGTCCTTTGGATGCCAATATGCACATATCTTATGGGTGCATCTACCAATCCAAACCTGATTATTTTCTTATTGTTAGGAACCCCTCCAGCCAGTACATCAACACCCGGAGTCTGCTCTGAAGTCTGGTGTTCGCTGGAGCCCCTAGTGGTGGGGACAGACTTGGCCGCAGACAAACAGAGGGTCGTGAGTTGTGCACTGACTGGGGAGAACCCAGCGATAGAGTATAGGAGTAACCAGCAGAGTGAAGTCCAAGCAAGGGTCGAGGAACGGCAGCAGAGTATCCAGAAGACTAGCTGAGGTCAGAGGTCACAGGCAAAATAGCAGCGTCAGAGTCCAGGCAATAAATCAAGGTGCACAGGCAGACAAGCATAGTCAAATATTCAAGCAAGGGTCGGCAACAGTAAACAGGATCAAGGATAAGCAGGTACAGAGAGCGAGCAGGCTACAGCACTGGAGCAGGAACTATAACCGGCAGTGAGGCCCAGTCCTCACTGCCTTAAATACTATGATGGGCAAATCAGAAAGGAGGAGGACAGGGCTGATAATCAGCCTCAGGAGGCTGCTGATTAATTACTAGCTATGAACTAGCATAGTTCATATTACAACCAGGAACATGTATGAATGACAATATAATCATGCGAGAGCTCCCCCTGGAGTTGGAGGATGTCCCTACAACCTCTACAAATATAACAGTACATTGAAACTAATGCACGTGCTCGGCTGCTACCTCACGCCAGGATGCGGTTTACCGCCACGGCTCGTAACACTTATAATGTATTTTATTAGATTGTGGGTAGTAGACAAAAGAAATGAAGGCTTCTGAAGGGTAAATAAAGTAGAAAAGAGTTTCCTAAATGATCGACAATCGACGTGATTAATGTAACATAAATGTTCTATGGCCTAAGAATTTAATAAGGTTATTACTTACCTGAACCCAATCAGTGAAATTTGCACATATTTTTGATGTAGGAGTTACCATATTTATTTCTCTGCAGTTCTGGAAGTATTTCCTTTCACTGTACAGAACTCCTTGGGCCTGAATCATTAAGTAATTTATCTGCCGATTTTGAGTGTATCGTACACAAAATCAGTCTGAGCATGCCCACAACTGGCCCATATGCTAGAAAGTGCAGCCCTGTCGGCTCCATCTTCGTATGCAAAGGACACTTACTACAGCCTAGATTTCTTTGAGGGAATGGGGATGGAAGGGGCATTTGGTCATGGTCAATGTATAGTAGACAAGTGCCAAGCTCGAATGCATGCGGCCGCATCCGAATCAAGCTCTGGGCAACTCAAAGATACTTGTTTTTCTGACGTATCTCTTGTGCCAGCTACACGGCTAGTCTAAATCCTGAGTCCTAGTGATGTCAGTATCGTATGCAAGTTATAATGGTTTTTTTTAACTTCTCTTTATAATCATAAATGACTATATTATTGACAGGTAACATTAATTGCTTAATATTCTTTTTCTGTGTGTTCTTTTGAGATTTTATGTTCCAAATAGGTATTGTACATATCCTGCAGTGTCTGCTCTAGTAGAGCAGAATAAAACTAAACCCCATAGTCATCACCAAACGTATCTTTAGATCCATTCCCTATTGACTTCGGCAGTATGCTGAGCCAAATTACGTGTGGTTTACCACAACCGTACGATGCACGCAGTACACTTGCCTTAATGACTCAGGTCCCTTGTGAGCAACATGCAAATTGTAAAACTAGAACTTCTTAGGTTCAACTGCTTGTCCATGTCAATCTGGACACATAGGAATAATACATAAGGCATAGCTGCAGTGCAATTAATTCACATGCATTGTACACACCTACATAGTAAGAATTATAGGCATGCATCAGACATTATTGACAATTCAGCCCTGCAGCATATATAATTTAAATATGCATTACATGATCATTCTCTCAACTCCATGACTGATTGTTATGGCTACAATCATAACAACAGCTCTGTAATAAAAAATAAAGTCCAGTAGCAATGTCTACTATAATCATACCTTGTATATATAAATATATAATATATATTTAATATATTTATGCATGTTCCACCCAGAGTTATCTCAGAGGAATCTCAATGTAAGCCTGTTTTTTATGGTTTTGTACAGAACAATTTGTATGTATAATAAAATATTTTTGAATTGTTCCAATGGTCAGTTTACCTCTATAGTACAACCTGGTGCCTCAATATGGGCTGGCACAGGATAAAATGCTGCAATGAACACATATGTGATCTTGTAGAGTTGGATGCATTTACTCCCCAAACGGTAACAGGAACAGTGCATTTACATTCATGTACTCAATCAGACGCATCTCATGTTACGTTCAGCTCTACAACACTAGCCTATGCACAAGGTTTACCACAGGAGCAACGAATGTAGCATTGAGATGTGGCTTTATTGCAAATTCACATCACCCTCTTTCATATAATCTAGCAGCCATACTAATGAAAAAGAGTAAATTGAAAATGTCTGGTTATTGCTGCTGATTTGTCATTATCATTGCATCTCGATGCACCATCCCTCCAACAACCACAACAATTTTGGCTGCTGACAGGTGCATGTGTGTCTGCGTACATATCAATGCATCAGCTTTTAGCAGATTAGTTGAGGGCATGTGTTCAAGGTACCAAATTCCGTCTGAATTTTATTTCTCCAAAACAGCAATTCCTCAGCTGTACCGGGAGGTTAAACAAAAAGTAATTCAGTCACTAGAAAATGCCATTGTACCAACTATCCACAGCTATGGATATGTGGACAAGCAGTACAGGTGAAACAAAAGACTACATGACCGTGACAGCCCACTGGGTAGGTATATCGCTAGCAGCAGCAGCGCCAGTAGCTTCATCATCATCATCCTCATTCTTTTACCATAGTAGTACTAGAACACAATGTCAGGCCATTTACAGGCAAGTTACTCTCTGTATCGCTGATGTCAATCTGTTGGAAAAACTCAGGAATGTCATAGCAAAATGGCTCACCCCGCTAAGACTCTGCTCAGGATTCCTCATTGCCAATAATGGCGCCAACACGTACCATGCTTTGCACACACAATAAACTTGGTGGTGAAGAATTTCTTAAAAAAATGAGAGGTCAGTGCAGGAGATGCTGTTCATTGCCCGTAACATTGCTGGACATTTTAGATATTCCACAACCACATGTAGAACATTGCAGCTCTGCCAAAAAATGTCATTTGCCATGTCACCAACTGAACCAAGAGGTAGTAAGAAGGTGGAATTCCAAACTTTATATGCTTCAGCGACAAGAAGAACAGCAACAAGCCATCAAGACCTAAACATCAAGCAATGAGATAGGGAGATGGGAGACATGTTACCGTACGCCAGCAAACTGGAGAATCCTTTCAGTTTTATCTAAGCTACTGAAACTATGTGAAACTGTAATAATTGAAGTAAGTTCAGACAGCCCGAGTCAAACTATAGCCCTAATCAAACTACTAGAAGAGCAGCTGAAGGTGGAAATGAAGGTGACAGAGGAGATGAATGTTAGTGATTCTGCAAAGTATGTTGGCCTTGCAGATCAAGTTCTTTATTAACTTCACCAGGACCCAAAGGTTTGGAGCATCTTGAAATTGGACAACTACATTTTGGCAACTATGCGGACTGGGGCATGAAGGGATCACCGGGGAATGCAGTGATAGGGGCCCACTACATTGGGGTGTGGCCAACTGTAAGAGTGGGTGTGGCCAGTCAAGGGGGTGTGGTCAGCCCATGGAGGGCAACTTATAGCACAATAGTGTGGTCCTTAAAGTACAAAATGGACATTGCAAATTAGGCGTGTTTCACATGTATCATGTACAAAAAAAGTTTGGAATCCACTGCACTGAAGCATAGCGACCAATTCAGACCCTGTGCTTTTCAGCAATGTATTTCCAGCAGCAGGTCAGTTTGTGTTTTCTTTGCCTGGGGATACAAACCAACTCATATAAAATATTAAAGGAAACACTGGTGCTTCTCCGTTAAGTGAACCTGCAGCTAAAAACAATTGCAAAAGAAAAATATAAAAAATATTTCAGCGCAATCTAACACTATTGTAAATGGTGATAGATTTTGCACACATGCATAATAGACAAAGAAGAATATGTTTATACTCTTTTGTGGAAAAAAATGTTGCAATATAGGAATCTTAAGAACAAAAAGAAAGTTAGGCGCTCACTTAATGATTGGGGTAAACCAAATGTTATAATTGGTAGTAACTTATTTGGTATGTTCATGTAAACATAGGTAACACAAATAAATGAAAACTAATCTATTCATACGTGGGATCCAACTCAAAATATGAGTTGGCGCATCAATTTAACAATGACATCACTAAGGGAACAATTAAGCACAATAAAAAATTATAACATAGGGTAAAATACACAAATACCAATAAATTAATCTTTAAAAAGGCAGCATATGGAGGCTACGCAAATGTACTCAAACAAGCAAGAGGAGTATTAATTGAGGTCCAGAGCCTCCAGCCGTGTGTTTAGATTCGGATAATATTATAATGCAATCAAATGCACAGATCATTCATGCACAAATCGTCCATATGAATGTCGTGGAAATCAGAGGATATAGCAACAATGTTCATACTTGTCCGCAGAGCCGTAATGACGGCGGCGCGGGCGGTGCGACCGCCCCGGGCGCAAGCCCAAGGAGGCGCAGCCGCCCGATACGTGCCTTCATGCCCAGAGGAATCGCCGCTCTAATTCAGCTCTCCTACAAGCAACAATCCATTCCCGGCAATGCAGTGGAACGCATGTGAAAGCAGGAAGTTCGGCATTTGGAACGCATTTGCGTTCCAAATGCCGAACTTCCTGTTGTTGGAATGCACATGCGTTCCACTGCATTGCCAGGAATGGATTGTTGCTTGTAGGAGAGCTGAATTAGAGCGGCGATTCCTCTGGGCACTAAGGCAGGTATCGGGCGGCTGCGCCCCCTTGGGCTAATCCTTGAAGTGAGATAGTGTCCCCCTCTAGCCCTACAGAGCTGTTACTGGCTGTCCCCAGGTGTTGCTGAGCTGTCACAGGAGCTGGCTGGCCGGTATGAGAAGAATCCTAGCTGCCCCTCACAGCTGTCCAGAGTTATTGTATGAGGGGGTCTCATAGCTGCACCCCCAACCCCCGTCCCATTACAAGAGCCAGTGACAGACAGCTCCAAATGGCAGCCACCTGGCCTCCATCACCCCCGCCCAGATGGAAAGTGGGACTCTAGTAAACCACGTTATTTATAGAAAAACATCTACCAATTATTTCTATATATATATATATATATATATATTATAATATACAAATTCTTTCAGTAGAGTGCTAGCCACACCCACATTAGGTTGGCCACACCCACTTGTCAAATGCCACTCCCACTTAGATGGGGGGCGCCGGTGCCCAGTCTCGCCCAGGGCACCAAAATGTCTAGTTACGGCACTGCTTGTCCGTATAAATTTTAAATCCAAACAATCCAAAGTATGTCCGTGTATAGGATGTTGCCATTAACATAAATAACACTTTCCAGATGGCAATACTTGCTTTTTGCTAATATCTCCTGCTGATGTCCATATAGCGATGAAGTGCCGCGCGGCAGCCGGATGTCGGTGCGTGTCAGCTTGGACCGCACAATTCCACTTCCGAATTGTAGTCAGGCGTCTTGGCGGTGATAGGAGGCAAGAAGCTTGTTTAGGGGCGTGTTCTCAACGCAATTGGAACTTTCTCAAGGGGTCAGAGAGCTGGGCTCTCTGCACCTGCGCCGTAGTGTCTTTGTGATTGAAGTGACCATGCTGCCGTCGCCTCCGACATCTGAACTACGGTGTTCCCCGTAAGCTCCGCCTTAACAGCAGAGGGGGCGGAGCTTCAACCCCGCCGGGCCTACCGGTGGATAGTCCAGGCTGGTCGTGCTTATCACACTATTCACACTACTCACATAGTTGTGCTAATCCCACTAATTGCATAGTTGTGCTTATCACACTAATCACACTAATCGTGCTGATCACACCAATCACACTAATCACATAGTTGTGCTGGGCACACTAATCACATAGTCATGCTGATCACACTCTTCACACTAATCACATAGTCATGCTGATCACACTCTTCACACTAATCACATAGTCTTGCTAATCTCACTACTCACATAGTGGCGTTGATCACAATAATTATACTAATCACATAGTTGTGCTGGCCACACTAATCACATAGTCATGCTGATCACACTAATCACGCTGATCACACTAATCACATAGTTGTGCTAATTACATTAATCACATTCATCACATAGTTTTGCTGATCACACTAATCACAGTTGTGCTGATCACACTAATCACATTGTCGTGCTGATCACACTAAACACACTAATCACATAGTCATCCTGATCACACTAATTACACTTATCACATAATTCATTATAAACATAACATCGTGCTGGGCAAAGCTATGCCTCTCCAGTACACCCTTTGCCCCATCTACATTCCTATTCACATGCATGCTCCTTATTGGTTTTATGTGCTGAGAGTGCTGACGTGAAGTGGGGAGGGGGATACATTTCCCTATTTCTAACAGTTTATACTTAAACTTAAGAATAAATAAATGTAAAAACAAAAGTCAGTTGGGTGACAGATCCTCTTTAAGAATGAAATTTACATGAATTACAAGAAGTTAGAATTTATTAGCAATACAGTATGTTATTTTTAATGTTTATTGAATATAATCCTCTAACTGAAATGATACCAGTTGTACAATTACAATGAGCGGGAATAGAGCTCCACAAGACATTACTATATTATAAATAATGTTAGTGTTTATAATACTCAAACAATGTAAGAGGATGTGGTATCACTATGGTATATTATATATATCCGTAGATTTATTTATTTCATTAATTCATCTTCTGTGTTCATTTTGTTCTTGGTTTTAATAACAATAAAGTTATTTTGAAGGTTCGCGCATGCGCGGTGAGTGGCGGTCACCGCACATGGGCTAATTAGCGTGGCTCCGTTATAAAAGACCACAATTTGGATTATAGGTACATGTTATGCTCCTGATAAAGTCTTGATTGTTACAAGACGAAACGCGTTGAGCTGTATCCAGTGTATTACCCAATACCTCATGTGAGTGCTTTTATTATATTTTATTAAATATTTTTTATGCATACCAAAATATCCTTCCTTTTTTCAATCTTATGCATTTTCGCCATATGGATGAGGTTGTGATCGTGAAGACATTGGTGTTACACATGTTTTAATACCCTTCAGAAGTGGAAAATATCACTATATCTGGTACGCAGATTTTAATATTTATTTTGTGCACTCGTGGTGGTGTCCTATTACTATTTTGGGATAGTTATCCCATATACCCCATAGTATTGTGGGGAACCTGGTGATATTGCTGTGATTTTTGCAGTATTACACTATGTTTGCTGTTTTCCTGTATTTTGTATGGATCGGTGGAGATCTGGAGGACTAAAGGCAAAGCACAGATTACTCCATTATCTTCTGTAAAGTTTATCATCTACAACTTCATGGTATGCAAGTTATTGCTCTATTCCACACTATACAATTGATAATACACTCAGAGGCGCCCTGCTTGTTCTTCTGTTACATTACTATATGTCCATTAATGTCTTTCCTTGCAGAAATAAGTGATGTTTCCATTTAGATGGCATTTGAAGTAAAACATGTATAACCAGTCGCTATATGTACTGTTAGTCCTTTTGCACCAGTTTTAATTTTGGTAAAATAAAAAAAAGTCCATCAAGACATTGAGAAATCTTCATATCCAAGTGTGTTTTTCTTTTACTGTCTATAACTTTCAATGTTTTGCAGCTAGCAAATCACTTCTTTATAGTTACATGATAAAAAAAAATTTGAGTTTTAAAATACTATTATTTTTTTTACAAGACTAGGGATGTTCACTGACCCCCGTGTTGTGGTTTTGACTTTGGATCTGTATTAAGTCTGTATGCTTTGATTTTAGTTTTGGCAAAACCGCCCTCGCGTGTTTTGGTTTTGGTTTTGGATCTGTATTTTTTAGAAAAAAAGCTAATGTATGCTAAAATCACATAATATTGCTCTTTTTTTTGTTCTTACATTATTATTAGCCTTAATAACACTAATTTCCAGTTATTTATAGTCAATTTTGACCACCTCACAGGTCGCAATATTATTTTAATCCACTTTCGAGCAAAGACTTCAGCGACCTGGCTGGATACTAAGCGACAGAGCAACAACACAAACACATGGCAGTTCATAGCACATCTAGGAAACATTTCCACACAGCAGTGGCAGTAAAAAAAGAAAAGTGGTACAAGATGGAATTGTCCTTGGATCCTCCCACCCACCCTTATGTAAGATATTAAAAAGGACAAGTACATTTTAACAATTTAAGCTTTCCAGCGACAAGGAGTGCCACTTTTGTGGCTGAAGTGCTTGGTTTGTTTGGGTCCCCACAAAACAAGCTACCAATAGCTTTGCTGCCTTAAGCCCAACAGTGCTGTCAATGAACTCTACATTATCAAACCATGTCTGCTCATGCAGCATCTTTAATCTCATTATCCTCTCTGATTACCTCTCTCTCATCTCTGAAGAGCTGCAAAACTTATATAGACACAGGAAAGGATATTACAACTTGAGTGGCATTACATCTGCTTCAGACAGACTGTGACACATGTGGGCAGCATGAAATACGTCATCTTGAAATACGCTGTATTGAACAGAGATTTAAACCAATATATAGATGCAGTTGAGGAGACCGTACTTAATTTAAAACGTGATTCACCGAATGAGATTCCAGATTTAAGAGAGCTTGTACACGAGAGATAAACTGCACTTCAGAAGAATGATACAGAGGAGATCCTGAGTCAGAACGATAAATATGTCCAGTTTAAATAACAGCTAGGAGATCTGAGAAAACAAATATGGGTGTCACCGGCCCCTGCAGATGAAGATTTGGAAGATGAAGACAAGTAGATCGCCATCACCCAGGGCACTCCTATAACACAGTTGGAGATGGTGAACCCAGTGAAAAACAAAGTATATGGTCACATGTACGAGAGAGAAGCAATTGAAAGGTTGATTGAAAACAAACTTCAGCACTTATAGCACATGTAGGTAACATTGGCACACAGTGGTAGCTGAAAGGAAAAGTGATGCAAGATGGAATTGTCCTTGGGAACCTCCCACCCACCCTTATAATGGATCTTAAAAAGGACATGCACACTTTAACAAACCAAGCACTTCAGTGACAAGGAGTGCCACTTTTGTGGCTGAAGTGCTTGGTTTGTTTGGGCCCCCCACAAAACAAGGTAACAATGGGCTTAAGGCAGCTAAGGTAACAGTGCTGTCAATGAACTCTACAGTGGCAAGATGTTGTTGTCATCATCAACATTACTCTCATCAGTTTGTACATCATCCTAACACAATATTAATTCAACCTGGCAGGAAACCACCATTACAGAAGTCTCTGTAACATAAATGTCAAAAACAAAAATGTCAAAAAAGGTGAAACTTTACAGTAGAAAAACATAAAATTGACAACATGTTATTTACCCACATATTAACAAGCATTCCAGCATCAGCTAGCTTCCTTCTCTCAGCTAGATCCCAGCACCGTCAATCTACACTGTCATCATCCTCGCCCTCATCAGTGTGTACATAATCCTCACACAATACTAATTCCTCCCCGCTGGAATCCACCACTACAGAAGTCTCTGTACTTTGATGTAATTGCAGGTAATGGCCTTCCCTGTGGAAATTGTAGTTCATTTTACGACTGTCACAATTTTTAGGCAATTCTTTTACACCAGACCAAATGTCAAAATGTTGTGCTGACTCATCTGCATCACCACTGAGTGTCTTGGGAAAGCTAAGTTTTTTCCTAGTAGCAGTTGCCTGACAAACTGAGGGAGGATGAGTCATCGTGTCATGTACCACTTGAGCTGTCAGCTTGCTGATCAGGAACTCATTGAATCTCTTGAGATCTGGGTCAGCTGTAAAGAAAGAGAAGACTTAAACTTAAACTCTTAAACTTGCGATCATGCACAGTTGCCAAAATGTAGTAATTTGATTTCAAGATGTTGATAACTCTTGGATCCTGGCAAAGCGAATAAAGTACTTGATCTACAAGTCCTACATAATTAGCAGAATTGCTTAGTTCAGATTTCAGGTGCTGAGAGAAGAGAGTTAGCTGATGCTGGTATGTTTTTTTATTATTTTGGGTAGAATGACATGTTCACAATTTTATGTTTTTCTACTTTAAACTTTCACCTTTATTAGAGAGGTGTTTTTTTCTTTAAAAAGGTACAAGCTTTTTTTTTTTACATTTTTGTTTCCCTGACTTAAAACCACTATGCATTTGAACATAGGCTTTAGCACGTAGAGGGATTAGTATCATTATGACTGAGACTGGAGAGTGACAAAAACAATGTGACTGGAGACTGGAGAGTGACAAGGATACTGCCACCCCTCCTGTTTCTGTATGAGGTATGCAAAGTAGAATTTAATTGGGGACTTTTAAGAACACTTCCAGTCCTAATATTACAATTTCTGTTTCAGCACTAAACACTGACACCTCTCCTATTTCTGGGTGAGCTATGGCACAACAGAATGTGACTGGAGACTTTTAAAAACACTGCCAGCCCTATTATTTCTATTTTAGCAATGACAATTAGCAATGGAGCAATAGCACGTAAATTGTAGACTGGCACCAAACTTCTCCTGTTTCTGTGTGAGCTATAATAACACAGTACAATTCGACTGCAGATTTTAAAGAACACTAAAAGCTCATTATTTCTATTTCAGCAATGACAATTAGCAATGGAGCAATGGCACATAGACTGTAGACTGATAACAACACTGGGACCTCTCCTGTTTCTGTGTGAGCTATAGTTCAGTAGAATGTCACTGGAGACTTTTAAGAAAACTGCCACCCTGTCACGAGCCGCGGCGGTACTCACAGCCGCCGCGGCTCGCTTCTCATGCGCCCCAGCGTCCCGGCCGTCACCTTGACGACCGGGACGTCATTTCCTCTTCCTGTCCGGCCGTTACCAGGGCAACGGCCAGACGCTAGTACACTAGCGCCGCGTCCCGGCGGTGCTGGTAGCCGGGCGCATGCGCATAGCAGGCAGCCTGTGGGCTGATTAGGCTTATTAACAGGCATTAGCCTGCAACTGTGTAGGTCAGGGGCAAGCCCTGATTGGCCCTGCTGGATACTAGTAAATTAGCCTGCAGGAGTGTGTTCAACTGCTGATTGGTCTGTGTCTGTACTTAAGGCAATGAGGTCTGCTGCCTCATTGCCGGTTATAGCTTCTGTGCTCCAGTCTGCTGACCTGCTTGTTCCAGTCCCTGTATCCTGTATCTACGTTTGACTTCCCGTGTATGACCCTTGGCTTCGTATTGGACTTCGCTTGTGTTTCCTGTGACCCTGATCCTTGGCTTGTTTACCCGTTCTGCTACTTTGCCTGTGACCTCTGACCTCAGCTTGTTCATCATTACTGTTACCTGCTGCCGGCCTTTGACCTCTGCGTGGACCTGACTCTTCTTGCCTGGGTTCTCCCCAGCCGGTACACACTTCACGACCCTCTGTCAGTCTGCGGCCCAGTCTGTCCCCACCATCAGGGGCTCCAGTGAACACCTGACTGGCAGAGTAGACTCCGGGTTGTGTTGTGCCGGCTGGAGGGGTTCCTAACATTATAACCGGCCCACTCACGGAGACAAGATTAGGATGGATGCAAGTGGATCCACACCGTCTCCGGCACAAACCCTAGCAGGCCATGTTGAGTCTTTGTATCAGATGATGCAGGGATTGGCTGAGCGTATGTCTGTTCAAGAAGAAGCCACAAAAGCTTCACAATCTCCTCCAGTTCCCATCTGTGAGCCCAAAATGAATTTACCGGATCGGTTCTCCGGAAATAGAACCTTGTTTCGGAACTTCAGGGAGAGCTGCAAGCTCTATTTTCGGATGAGACCCCGCTCCTCCGGTTCAGAGCAGCAACGAGTTGGGATTATTATTTCCCTTCTACAGGGTGACCCCCAGTCCTGGGCGTTTTCTTTGCCACAGACCAGTCCGGCCATGCAGTCCGTAGACTCCTTCTTTGAGGCATTGGGTTTACTGTATGATGACCCGGATCGAGTGGCCTCCGCGGAAGCTCACCTACTTGAAACAAGGCAGACGGTCGGCAGAAGAATACTGCGCGGAATTCCGTAGATGGTCACCTGACAGTGGATGGAACGACCCTGCCTTACGTAGTCAGTTCCGTGTCGGCCTATCTGAACAGATTAAAGATTCGCTGGTGCAATACCCGTCTCCTAGCTCTCTGGAGGATCTGATGCACCTCTCCATTAAAATTGACAGGAGATATAAAGAGCGGAAAACTGAAAAGGAAACGTCATCACCTCCATCCGCCTTCGTTCCTATCTCCCAGGATGGTGAGGAACCAATGCAATTGGGAGCATACCGTCTTTCCTCTGAGGAGAGAGACAGGAGACGGTCACAAGGCTTATGTTTATATTGTGGCGCAAGAGGCCACTTCTCCCGTTCTTGCCCAAACAAGTCGGGAAACGAGCATGCCTAAGGAACGAGGGGAGAGTTCACTTAGGTCTACAAATTGTCTCCCAGAAAAATGCACTATTGGTCCCTGCACAGCTCACGTTCAGTGCTCGTTCTACGAAACTATCAGCCTTCATTGACAGTGGGGCTGCTGGCAACTTCCTTGACATCGAGTTTGCCCGCTCTGCTGGTATTCCGCGGATTAAACTCCAATCTGCCATTACGGTATGTGGCTTAGATGGTAGTCCGTTGCCAGGCGGCAAGATTACTTGGGAGACCCCACCATTACAGTTGAACATTGGCGCTCTCCATTCGGAATCCATAGTCTTACGTCTTATCGAATGTCCTTCGGTTCCTTTAATTCTGGGCCACCCTTGGCTATTCTGCCATAACCCCGTCATGGATTGGGCAAAAGGAGAAATTGTCCAGTGGAGCCCCCATTGTACACAGTCTTGCTTGACACTACCTCTACGTATTATTCAGTCTATTCCGGAGCAGCTCCCTTCTCAGTATCATGACTATTGGGATGTTTTCTCCAAAAAGGCTGCTGACACACTACCACCGCACCGCAATTTCGACTGTGCCATTGAGCTCATTCCGGGCTCTAAATTACCCAAGGGACGCTTGTATCCTCTCTCTGGTCCAGAGACCAAATCCATGCAGGAGTATATTGACGAAAACTTGGAGAAGGGCTTCATCAGGCCATCCAAGTCCCCACTAGGAGCGGGGTGTTTCTTTGTACCCAAGAAGGACGGTGGACTCAGACCCTGTATCGATTATCGAGGGCTGAACCTTATTACGGTTAAGAACACCTACCCCCTTCCCCTCATCTCCGTTCTTTTTGATCAATTAAGAGGAGCCACTATCTTCACAAAAATTGATCTTCGTGGGGCCTATAATCTCATACGTATTAGAGCAGGTGATGAGTGGAAGACGGCTTTCAACACGCTCTCGGGCCATTACGAATACCTGGTCATGCCGTTTGGCCTTAGTAATGCTCCTGCCGTATTTCAGGACTTGATTAATGAGGTGTTACGTGAGTTCCTGGGACACTTTGTTGTTGTTTACTTAGATGACATCCTCATATATTCAAAATCGTTGTCTGTGCACCAGGGTCATGTCAGACAAATCCTACAGAAATTACGGGAACATCACCTCTACGCTAAACTCGAGAAATGCGAGTTTGAGGTCCAGAAGGTATCCTTCCTCGGTTATCTAATCTCCTCAGAAGGTTTCTCCATGGACCCAACCAAGGTCCAAGCAATTCTGGATTGGATACAACCGAATAACCTCAAGGCGGTCCAGAGATTCCTGGGATTCGCCAATTACTACAGGAGGTTTATTGGCGGCTTTGCTGATATCGTGGCTCCTATCGTCACCTTGACCCGCAAAGGAGGTGATCCAACTGTTTGGTCACAACAGGCAATAAATGCATTCAAAACCCTGAAGAAAGCTTTTGTGTCTGCTCAGGTTCTCAGACATCCGGATCCTAGGGTACCGTTTGTTCTTGAGGTAGATGCGTCTGACGTCGGTGCTGGGGCCGTCTTGTCACAAAAAGACCCCCAGACCCACCGCTTACATCCATGTGCCTTTTTTTCCCGTCAGTTCTCATCAGCGGAAACCAACTATGACGTGGGAAACCGAGAATTGCTGGCAATTAAATGGGCCTTTGAGGAATGGCGGCACTGGTTGGAAGGCGCTGCACACCAGATCTCCGTTATAACGGATCATAAAAACTTACAGTATATACAGTCAGCCAAACGTCTGAACCCCCGACAGGCTCGGTGGTCGCTGTTCTTCACTCGGTTCAACTTTATTATCACCTATCGTCCTGGTTCCAAAAATATTCAAGCAGACGCCCTGTCTAGAAGTTTCCTGGCACATCATGCTCCGGTCACCTGCCCAGAGCCTATTGTTCCTGTGTCTATGATTCATGCCGGATTAACTCAAGATTTGAGCTGTACCTTACAAAGGTTCCAGAGGTTGGCTCCTGATAACACTCCGGCAGGATGTTTGTTTGTCCCAGTTCATCTAAGGAAGACAGTCCTTGCTGAGGCACACAACAGTCGGACTGCTGGGCATCCTGGAGTCTACAAAACACTGGAAATCCTTTCCCGTACTGTATGGTGGCCGTCTCTGTCTGCTGACGTCAAGAGTCACGTCCGGTCCTGTGAAGTTTGTGCCAGGAACAAAGTTCCCAGGACTCGCCCGGTAGGTCAGTTAGTTCCGTTGGCCGCCCCTGGTAAACCTTGGACACATCTGTCCATGGACTTTATAGTCGATCTGCCACCCTCTGCGGGACACAATACCATTTGGGTCGTGGTAGACCGGTTCAGCAAGATGGCGCATTTCATTCCACTCACTAGGCTTCCTACTGCTCGAGATTTGGCAATCTTGTTCATTCAACACATTTTCCGCCTCCATGGACTCCCTACAGACATCGTCTCCGATCGGGGTTCCCAGTTCATAGCGCAGTTCTGGAGATCATTCTGTACCCTCCTGGGAATCAAGGTCAGTTTATCATCTGCATACCACCCTCAGTCAAATGGGCAGACTGAAAGGGTTAACCAGTCCTTGGAGAAGTTCTTGCGATGCTACATATCGGAGTTCCATGACAACTGGTCCTCCTTGTTGCCCTGGGCAGAATTTGCCTGTAACAACTCCTGTCACTCATCCACGAAAACCTCTCCGTTCTTTTGCAATTATGGTTTCCACCCCAGATCTAACTCTTTGTATTCACTCCAGTCCGTTGGTATTCAGGAGATCCGTTCCACTGCCAGGGATCTCAGAGTTGTCTGGAAGAAAGTACATTCATCTTTAAAACAAGCCTCACTTGTTGCAAAAAAAATTTCGGACCGACACCGTACTCCCTGCTCTCTTAAGGTTGGCCAGAAAGTCTGGCTGTCTACAAAAAATATCAGGCTGAAGCAACCTTGCAAGAAGTTGGGCCCTAAATTCATCGGGCCGTTTCCCATCATCAAGCAGGTGAACTCTGTTGCATTTAGGTTAAAAATTCCGGGCTCGTTAAGAATTCCAAACACATTTCATTGTTCTCTGTTAAAACCAGTTCTTTATCCAGCTCAAGCCCAGTCTTCAGGCAAGCCACAGAGGTACAGTGTTCAGAAAATCTTGGATTCCAAAAAAGTGCAAGGACAGGTGCACTTTTTGGTACAGTGGAGGAACCGCGGGTTAGAAGAACGCTCTTGGGTTCCGCGGAGACAACTCCATGCTCCCAAACAATTGAAGGAATTCTTCAGGAAATTTCCAAGAAAACCTGGGTGTCGGGGTCCCTTGACCCCTCCTCAAGGGGGGGGTACTGTCACGAGTCGCGGCGGTACTCACAGCCGCCGTGGCTCGCTTCTCATGCGCCCCAGCGTCCCGGCCGTCACCTTGACGACCGGGACATCATTTCCTCTTCCTGTCCGGCCGTTACCAGGGCAACGGCCAGACGCTAGTACACTAGCGCCGCGTCCCGGCGGTGCTGGTAGCCGGGCGCATGCGCATAGCAGGCAGCCTGTGGGCTGATTAGGCTTATTAACAGGCATTAGCCTGCAACTGTGTAGGTCAGGGGCAAGCCCTGATTGGCCCTGCTGGATACTAGTAAATTAGCCTGCAGGAGTGTGTTCAACTGTTGATTGGTCTGTGTCTGTACTTAAGGCAATGAGGTCTGCTGCCTCATTGCCGGTTATAGCTTCTGTGCTCCAGTCTGCTGACCTGCTTGTTCCAGTCCCTGTATCCTGTATCTACGTTTGACTTCCCGTGTATGACCCTTGGCTTCGTATTGGACTTCGCTTGTGTTTCCTGTGACCCTGATCCTTGGCTTGTTTACCCGTTCTGCTACTTTGCCTGTGACCTCTGACCTCAGCTTGTTCATCATTACTGTTACCTGCTGCCGGCCTTTGACCTCTGCGTGGACCTGACTCTTCTTGCCTGGGTTCTCCCCAGCCGGTACACACTTCACGACCCTCTGTCAGTCTGCGGCCCAGTCTGTCCCCACCATCAGGGGCTCCAGTGAACACCTGACTGGCAGAGTAGACTCCGGGTTGTGTTGTGCCGGCTGGAGGGGTTCCTAACACACCCCTAATCTTTCTGTTTTAGAAATGACTCTGCCCAACTGCACTAGAGACTGCCAAGAATCGTACTACCCCCTTCTGTGTCTCTCTGTGAAATGTTGCTGGATCTCCATGGAAGACGGTACTTAGAGAATCCAAAACTCGCGAGATCCAACAATGCAACAATGACATTTTGCCTTGTTTTCACTTCCGAGCGCGCGCGAAAGTACCGTGCCAGCTCAGCTCGGTACTTGGATCTGCGAACTTCGGGTGGGCTCGGTTCTCGGTGAACCGAGCCAGAGCATCTCTATATAAAACCAACAGAAAATAGCAACACATAAGTGTATTTAATATATTTTTTATATCCTATATTTAAACAACTTTAAAATAAGATTATTTATTGTGCAAAAATAGAATTATTGATCCAATCGCACCATATCCAACCACAAAAGATTATCTCATCTCGAACAATGAGTTATGTGACACATTTACATATATGTACTATATACCAATGGACAGCATTTGTCAAGTGCAAAAAGTGCTTGTTGATTTTCCTGTTCATAGTACCATCCAGTGACAACCATGCACTCATTTCTCAGTCTAACTTCCTCATTATTGTTTATTTGTAAGGCACTACAAAACTCTACAGAGCCAGACAGTCAGAGTTACAAATCATACAAAATACGCAATAAAACAAGTACAGAAGAGGACAACGAAGGAGTTGTAGACATGAGATGGCGGGTAGAGAGTTCCTAAAACTGTACACTTTGGTTTCATTTATGTATTGCTTGTGTATTTCTCTATGAAATTAGCTGTGCAGAAACTGACTGCAGACAAGGAAAGGATTACTTCAAATAGAAGGAATGACAATTAGAAGGTTACAACTTTGTGCACTCATTTATTTTTGCACTCCGACTGACAGATGACTTTAAATAGCCTCTGTTGTCTAAATGAGGAGTCTATGAGAGCTGAGATAGTTGATCTGATCGTGTGATGTTGCAACAATTTATTGTGTGAGTATAGTGAATAGAGTTTAATTAAATATGTTGATCACATACATAAAAAATCACACCTTGTAGCTGCCAACTAGAGCCTGCTTTGCAAGACTGGTTTAACGAGTCCCAGTTTTACTCACGCTTTCATAACTGAGGAAAAAATAGACCGGCTAATCCTATAATTGAAGCAGTCACACACAAAAAAATTGATTGCAGGATTGGAAGAACCTAATGTGATTTCCAAGCCATGGTTATCTTGGAGGAATTACATTATGACATAACAAGCACAAAATGTTATGAGAGGTATGAATCACACTAACAGAATCAGGTGACCATGAGCATTCTGTATTCACAGGGCAACTATGGAAACATCATAAAAGCAATGCCAGCTTGTAACCAACTTTGTGTAAATATATATCTTTAAATATGCTGCGAAACAAGAGCAAAGCCTCCAATCTGCTGCTACCCTTACCCACTATACATATCAGCATCTCAGTTAGAACGAACATTGAATTTCTGTAGATATTGGTCAAAAGTGTAATCCACCTGAAAAAAATCTTGGGGACATCTATTTTAATAAAATAATAATAATTCAATTATTACAGTACTCCTGTCATGCCCAGTTGGACTGTATGTAATCGTATTTACCAGCATGCCTGGAAAAACAAACAACAACAATTAGGGTAAAAATTGTCCATGTCCCTTTTCCAATTCACCACTTCCCCAAATGATAAGCCCTGCCTACTCTGAGCTCTGAAACTTTGTCTTGTCTAATGAAAATCAAGGCTATTGGTGGCATGTAGAAAAACACAGCTTTATATCGTGCTTTCCAATTTTTTTACAGATGAATATTTTTTAAAATCTGCATAAATTCCATGCTTTTTTTCTTCCTTAATACCAGCAGGTATCCACATGCAGATAAGGCAGGAAACAACATTCAACAGGAATTCCAGTATTTTAATATTAATTATGGATACACACGTTGTAGCTTAGGGAATAAGAATGAAACATCAATTACAAACTTTTCTTTCTCTTTAATTTTTGAGTTTTTCAGTTTTGAAAATTGTTCATATGACATGACAACAGTATTTAAATAATTATTTAACTAATATGTCAGCATTGAAGATGTCAGGTAACTGGTGATGTCAGTAAAGGTCTCCTCTGATTGGCTGACCTATAACAGCTTCAAGTAGTTTTGTTATAAATATCTTTGTATATATTATAGTAATATAAATATATTTCCCAAATACAATCTATTATAAACAGATTCTGTGTCATTGTTTTCTTCCCCAATACAAATTATTTCTTTATTTTAATAGACTGGTTGAGAGAGTCAATTTTCTTATTATGAAATGTGTTATATAACATTCATTTTGTTTCAGTTCATTGTCTTTTAAAAAAAAATTATGCAACCAAAATGCCAACCAAAAGCAGGAAGTTCTTAAAATTATATTTTGAGAACTTTTAAAATGTCAGTTTTGAGGAACAAATTCTATACAAATCAAAAATAACATCAAGTTGAGCAACTATAAAATGTTTATAATTTAAAGCATGTTGTTAGACAACTTTTACTGTTGGAAACACTAAGAATATTTCTGCTCAGCATGTAAATGATTCTTTAGAGTGAACTGCAGGATAGTGGCTTAACTCTACTATTACATATATGTGTGCTTTCCAAGGCTCCCTTCTGGCGCTTAGTTGACTCCTGTGTTAGATTGAGAGACTTAATCATCAGCTATTTATATAGCGCCACTACTTCTGCAGCGCTTTACAGAGAACTCACATCAGTCCCTGCCACATTGGAGCTTACAGTCTAATTTCCCTAACATACACAGAGAGAGAAAGAGACTAAGGTCAATTTTGGTAGCAGCCAATTAACCTTGGAGTGTGGGAGGAAAACAGAGCACACCCACTCTGTTAGTGTTCTCTGAATAAAACAGATGTCTCCTACAAGCTCCACACAACGAAGGCCATGATCGGGAATCACACTCATGACCCCTGTGCTGTGAAGCACCAGTGCTAAGCACTAAACCACCAAGCTGCCCTTATATGTAAACTATTCTCTGTTAGTGTTCTCTAAATACAACAGAAGCACATCCCTGAACTGCAGATGTCTTCTACAAAGGCCTTGTTTACAGGAAACAGCTTTAAACAATTTGGGTTCTGTCAAAGTGGGAAAATATTTTCAGAAATATATGTAAAATATTGTTTTACAAAAGTCAATTGTATTTAGACTTGTTTTCTTACACTCTAACATAGCTGTTGTGGGTTTCTCCACGACTTATGACACCACAACTATTTTTAGTACACAGTGATTAAATGCATTTTGAACACTTGTTCTTTGCTATCCAAATTTATCTGACCAACTCATTAGACATCAATTTGGTTGCGTGCCTGTTGGACAATGATTAAGGGAGAGGCTTTACAAAACATACTTAGTGTTTCTCCCATAGTGACAGATGAGGGTGGGTGAAACTCAGGTTGTCTGCCAATGACCTGAGTTTAGATGATTGCTCATTGCTTTAATCTACTTTAACAGTTAAAAGGAAATAAAATATTATTTACATTACTTAAATAGTAATATTTGTTTTCTTAAATACTTAAGAGAATTGGCCTTTTAGGATCGCTTTAGGAATCTACAGGTTAGATCTACATGGGTGATTTTGACCATCCATTGGTCACGTGGCCACTTTTGAAATTATGTCCTTATAGTCTTATTGTAATGTAGCACGCATCCCGCTATGGACCAAGCAACATGTGTTTTGCAACCGATGTATAGGTGTACAGCACATTGGCATGCTTCCATCAGTCGCAGAACTAGAGGGGCTGTGAGTTATCTTATTAAAAGACTAATTCCTTGTGGTTTTGACCCATAGTTGCTTGAAATCGATCGTGGAGGAAAAAAGTCACCCAAGAAATCCAAGCCTTAGTCTTGTACAGTAATTATTTGTATTATTACATTATTACTTAATAAATTATTTATAAATATGTCTTCTTAAAGACATATATTTTCATAATGGTATTTATTAAGGCTAATTTTAAGGGTAAAATTATAAAAATATATGACATTAGGAAATACCTGTGTCTAGGCAAATAATTATATTGATAAATGTTTCTGGTGATTTTTTTTTTTATTTAACATTTTGGCATTTATTCCTACAATTTATTTTACTTTTTGCATTGCACTTATAATTCACATTTTTAAAAAAAATCTATAAATATTTCAATTTTATATCCTTGCTTGACACATGAAAGGATAAATAGTTGAGGTGCATTTCCCAAATACAATCTGTTATCAACAGGTGAACTCTGTATAGTTGACTAGTTGGGAAAATGTCTTAAACTTTTTTTTATTCTGAAATGTATTATATAACATTGATTTTGTTTCAGTTCATTACCTTTTTTTAGAACCAGTGACCACAGGCTAACTTGTTTTAGATTAAATCTACATTAATAGTTTTGTGGTGCACAAACAGTGTCTTAGCGTGAAGGAGCAGAAAACAAGATGCCATTATCATATTATATTCTCCTGCTCACTCCAATTCACCATTGCATGCCAAAACAATCAGTGTGAACATAGCCTAAGTTTACCGTTTCCTGCAAGTATGTATACGAGAATGGTGCCCTAAGCCTGCATGTATTTCTATTACAGAACCTAATATGCTGGAAGTAATATTTTTGTTTTGCAGCAGCAGAATGTGTTCTGGCAGGAGGTCTTGATATGATGGGTTGGGTCTGATTAGTGAACTGACCTGTGCAAACTGCAATCATGTTTTCCAGGCACTAAACTTGTACTGAAATGGAGACGGGTTAGCAGCAATATATATTTTTGGCTGGAGCGTTTGAGCTGATTTAATTGACTGGGTACACACTTCAGTGCTTTCAGCCAAGTATTGGGTCAATCAAATGATAAATGACCGTTTATCCCTGATATTGCATCAGTGTGTATGATCCAGCAATGAATCAGGATTGTTCCAAAGCACCGATCATCTTTTGATTTGATTGTTTAACAGAACTTCAAATCTCGTTCAGCTATGGAGCGACGTCCTTCCATTCCTGCAGTGTGTATGCATTCACAATCAGGATCTCCATAGAGTTTACAGAATCATAATCTTTTCACCCGGTGCTTATGACAGATGAAGAGCACAGATCGGAGGATAAATCTTTTAAAACATGTATAGTGTGTACGCATGAATCGGCATGCTGATTGGTACTTTTTTTTTTCAGTCATTAGTACAATTGTTTCATTGTTCGGAAAATTCTGTAGTGTGCACCCAGTCTAAGAAATCTGCAAGGGCTCTGGTTTTTGACATTAGGCAAATATATCTAAAATAAACTAGGACTGCTGGAGAGGGGGACGAAGTGACTCCACATCTTTCTATTGCTAGAAGCAGTAACTGGAAAAGCAGTTGTGAGAAATTTTAAAATTCCTTCTGGGCCTAACATGGGGTTCAGTTAAGTGACTTTTTGAAGTTATTTCTGAACTTATTTTCCTGCCTCACCCATGTCATTTATCAAATTAAGAAAACCTAGTTTCTAGTTCTTTCACACAACAATTATCACAACAAGAACTTTTGCTACCATTAACTTACATACTGAGTGACCAAACTAACTCAACCACAAAAGAGAAACTGACAACTTCAAATAACTACTGAGCCTCACAGTGGGTTTAATTATTCAGAAACATTATGCAATGTCTATAAAATTATCCAAACCCTGGAAAAAAGTGTGTCCTGATGCTTGCCCCTCATGATTTACAACAATGCTTAAAGTGTGTATCTACATCAGATCAAGGGGCCTGATTCATTAAGGATCTTAACTTAAGAAACTTCTTATTTAAGTCTCCTGGACAAAACCATGTAACAATGCAAGGGGTGCAATTAGTATTCTGTTTTGCACACAAGTTAAATACTGACTGTTTTTTCATGTAGCCTGGTTTTGTCCAGGAGACTTAAATAAGAAGTTTCTTAAGTTAAGATCCTTAATGAATTAGGCCCCAGTTTATTAAATCTCTTCCTAATAATAGTACTTTGGTAGGCGCTGGGACCTCCACCATTCATTGTATGTAGAAGGGACCCAGCATTCACATATGGCTAGAACCTCTGCAGATCAGCTCTGGTGCTGCTCACCTCTTCTATAGCAGGCAAGATCCTATGCAGTGACTCAGAGCTGCTATGTCAGATCTCCCCTGTTATAGGGGTCTATTTATGACCCTTCTATTTTTTCTGTAGAAACTTTTCAATCCTCATCGCATAAATACGGATTGAAAAGTTTCTCATATGTATTAAAAATCAACACAGGAACAGCCGTTCCGAAAAACGGCTGCTCCTGTGAAGTCTTACATTTACCTAAGACCGGATTCTTCTCTTTTCCTCCCTCTGCGGTGCCGATTGTCCCTCTTTCAATCCCTGTGCACATGCGCCGACCAGTAAACTGGGGCATGCGCACAGAGATCCGTGTCTGCAGGAACCTGAAGCATGTGATGGAGGGATCATGTGATCCCTCCACACATGCGCTGTGCAGCTCTGCTCGTCAGAGCAGAGCTGTTTTCAGTGTAATGTTTCACTTATGTTAATGTACGCCAGCTTCAGATGGCGTACATTAACAAGTAAAAAAAGAGAAATACTTCACCTGCCAGTCTTTAATACATAGCGTTACTGAGCACTCCCCATACATTGTTATGGGGAGTGCTCAGAAAAACGCTAATGGGTGCAAAGCAGCAGATATCTCCGATATCTGCTGCTATGCTAGATTAATACATAAGGATTTTAACGGTAAAGCCCCGAAAACGTTGTTTTCGGGGCTTTACAAGGGGGAAAAACTTTAATAAATAGACCCCATAGAGAGAGATGAACTGCTCTGAAGTTGAATGGCAAAGGTCCAGGCTTTTTGTAAGCGCCGTGACCTTGCTAAACACAGAGATGAGTACTAAAAGGCAGTACAAAGTACTTTTATTGGGAAAGAAAGGGATATAATGAAATAGATTATTAGTGGAAAAGTGGATTAATTTCTTTAAGCTCAGAGTACAGCAGAGCTCTGTCATTTCCCAGATCAACAACAATTAACAACTGCCTGATCATATACATGCATGACTGAAAAGCACATGGTAAAGCAATGCAAAACCTGCAAGAGGGCATGTACATGTAACGCCCCCTGCAGGGAAAGACAGGGACAGACGCAACACAAAAGAACTCACCTTGTAAACGATGGTCACCTCCAGTCCGCTTCCGATTTCCTAGCTGCGATCTAATCCCAGCAGATCCGCAGTCGCAGTCACCTCCAATCACGTCCCTCTAAGATAGAGACAGGGATTACGGCCGTGCCTACCAGGTAAGGGCTGTCCGAGACTACGGCAAAGGACAAGGACACGGTCAGTCCAAGCTCCTTGCCGCCTCCTCACTTTGTTCTTGCCAAGACGCGGGGGACTACAGGCACTGAAGGCCAAGACTAATCCGAGGACTAATCCCGCCTCAAGTGCCTCACACACCTGCCGGTGAGGGCCTAACCGAAAGGAGGAATCGAGCGTGATACTCACCGGGACACTCCCACTTCCGATCCGGTTCTCCTGCACCTCCCCGACTCCTGCGGATGACAAGAACACACAGCCTCCCTCTACGCTCTCCGTGAAACTAAGATGGCACCCACAAAACTGGACTAACTACAACGGCGACCCGACCCTAACAACGTTCTAATGGTCGGCAACGCAACTAAGTCAAACACTAGGACTAACTAAGTGTGGTGCACTAACGGAACTACTCAGTTACACGCTACGGGGAACACCAGCCGGTGTTCACAGCCTAAACCGGAGGGCGGTTCCTAACCCCCTCACCCAGGTCGTACCAAGAAGCTGCCTTCTTGCTATGGGGTCACCCACGGACCCTAAGTACGGGTTCTTTAAGCCCGGCTGAGGCTCAGTAGAACAGCACACTAACCCGCGGGCCGACTGCCGCACGGAACAGCCGATCGAACTGAACCGCCCGACTGCCTGTACTCGGGTATCTCACACGTGTCCCTACGTCCGGAACCACAGGTCCACCTGCACGGAACCGGCCTTGAGGACCCTTGATCAGAACCACGGCCGCCCCTGGAACTGCCTCAAGGTGTGCTGTACTGCCACCAACTCACTCAGCCACCCCCTCTGGGTACCAGTGTGACCCCGGGGACCTAAGGGACAGGGAAACTACGTGTGTTCTCCCTTGACTATGTGTATGCTGTTACTTACACTTATCCCCACAGCACGGGTTAGCACAGGAAAACCACAGGAAACAAGAGCCTACCTTTAATGGGGGCCTGACGTCTTGCCCCTGGACACAGTTAGAATGCACACCAAAATACTGTAATGTAAACTACACTCGCCACACAGACAGAATAAATAGATACAGTATACAGTACCTTGCCCGCTACTTACCCGAACACACCACTGCTAGCCAACCAGCAGGTTGCTACAGCACCACAGGAGCCTACGCTCGACCGTACCTCCTAACCACGTGTGCTCACCTCACACAGGACCGCGCCTACTCTCACGAGGCTCCCACGCCTCTACCTCACACCACCAGGGCCTTATGCCCTACACACCATGGGTCTCTGCCCAGCTACACACAGAGCCTTCTGCTCTGTTTCCTGGGCCTCAGCCCCCTCTCTACCTCAGGGCTCTGAGCCCACTCACTAGGGCCTTATGCCCTACTACCTAGGGGGTCCCAGCCCCTGCCTGAGGCCTGTGGCCTCCCTAACTAACTGAGGGCCTTGTGCCCTTAATAACCTACAGGCTACCAGCCTCTAACCAGGCCCTCTGGCCTTCCTATGGCCTCTAGGCCCCTAACTACCTAAGGGCCTTGTGCCCTTGTACCTGGGATCTCACGCCCCTGTCTGTCTAATAGGGGCTTGTCCCCTTTATATATATATACTAATGGCCTACTGGCCCACTAAACTTCGTTGGGGCCTAGTGCCCAGGTCCCTGGGCCTTGTGCCCCTACTTTACAGTGCCAACGGGCCTTGTGCCCGACTGTGCCACGAGCCTAGTGCCCGAATTAACGCTGAGTATACTTACCTGCTCTGCGCAGGAGTCTCAGCTTGCCACGCCGTCTTCTTCCGCCTTCTCCGGGTCTTCCAGACCCTCCAACCGGCGGCGCCTCTTCTCCGGTTCGGCGCTGTTGAGGGGTGCTTGGCGGGGGCGCTCTCAGCCCTGACAAGGGCTCCCCGCCGACGATCTCCGCTCCGGCGGCTTGCTTGGAGTCTTCTGGCGGCAGGGTAGCTCACGGCCCTTACAAGGGCCCCCTGCCGCCGCTGCCGCTGGTCTTGTTGCTGGACGTCTTGCAGAGACGTCCTCTCTCTTCTCCGCCGACGGACTTCTGGCAAAATGGCGCCACCCGGCGACTTATATAGTCGCCGGCGTGACGTCATTAGCCGGCGCGAGCGCTGATTGGCTCGCGTCGGCGCCAATCTTTTGAATGGCCGGGCGCGAGCCGCGATTGGCTCGCGCATCCGGCCGCTGATTGGCCAGCGGGGAAAGATGAGCCCCGATTGGCTCATCCTTCCTCCGCGGACGGGACCTGCAGAAGGAAAGTTATACTCACCGCCGCTGGATCGATGGACGGGTAAGTACTTCTTCTCTTCCTTCTTCCTGCTGGGCACCATCGGGGACCTCTTCAGCCCCTCCAGGGGCACAGCGCTGCCGGACATCTTCGCCCTCTTCACGGGCACCGGCTCCGGCGTCTTCTGTCCCTCCACATTTCCGCCGCCTTTTTCCATTGTGGTCCCCACAATCAACGTCTTCTCCTCTACGTCCACCTCCAAGGGTCGCTTACCGGCATCCCTGACTTGCGTCCACCGGGTCCTTCGCGGTAAAGCCCTCTCGCGCAGGATCCACACCATCCTGGCAACTTCCTCGCCCGAAGTCGGTATCCAGGGAGTCTCTTCCTCGGCGCATGCCGGAACCTCCCATCCGTCCGATACCTCCTCGGTTGTGCGGGAAGCTTCTTCAGAAGGTGACAACATCCACCACTCTCCAGCTGCGCTCTCTAAAGTACAGTCTTCGTCAGGCAGTACTTCTTCAGCAGCTCTCTCTTCCGGGGTACTGATGGCTTCCATCCTCTCAGGTACCACCGGGCAGACATCTTCACATGTCTCCGGACACAACGTTGCCCCGTGGAGGGTCTGCTCAGTTCTCCCTTCGTCCTCAGGGACCAACTCTTCCACAGCCACGGACAGGTCGTCTGACGTATCCGACGTCTCCAATACCCCGGCTCCAGCATCCGGCTGACGCGGGTATTCCTGTCGCGAATCTTGCTTGGACGGGACGATCACCTGCGATCCAACAGTCAGCAGGCTCTGCCGATCCTTCCCTCCGGATTCCGACTTCTCTTGAGACCATGGATGGAAGGCTTCCTCGTCCTTCCACTCGAAGACTTCTACGTCTTCCCATTCATCGGAGACTTCTTCGTCCTCCCATTCATCAAAGAGCTCCTCGGCAACTGGGCACTGGTATGCGAAGTGTCCAGGCAACCCACACTTCCAGCACAGCATTTCTTCCACCGGTTGCCGTTTAGTACCTTTGTTCTTCTTCTTCCTTGTCTCACAACGTTCCAGGATTTGCTTCGTGAACGCTGCCACTTCGTCACGAGAGATGACACAGCTGTATCCCTCGTACAGCGGAATGATCCCCCGATGAGCCATCGTTGATCCTGCCGACTACGCCAAAATGTAACGCCCCCTGCAGGGAAAGACAGGGACAGACGCAACACAAAAGAACTCACCTTGTAAACGATGGTCACCTCCAGTCCGCTTCCGATTTCCTAGCTGCGATCTAATCCCAGCAGATCCGCAGCCGCAGTCACCTCCAATCACGTCCCTCTAAGATAGAGACAGGGATTACGGCCGTGCCTACCAGGTAAGGGCTGTCCGAGACTACGGCAAAGGACAAGGACACGGTCAGTCCAAGCTCCTTGCCGCCTCCTCACTTTGTTCTTGCCAAGACGCGGGGGACTACAGGCACTGAAGGCCAAGACTAATCCGAGGACTAATCCCGCCTCAAGTGCCTCACACACCTGCCGGTGAGGGCCTAACCGAAAGGAGGAATCGAGCGTGATACTCACCGGGACACTCCCACTTCCGATCCGGTTCTCCTGCACCTCCCCGACTCCTGCGGATGACAAGAACACACAGCCTCCCTCTACGCTCTCCGTGAAACTAAGATGGCACCCACAAAACTGGACTAACTACAACGGCGACCCGACCCTAACAACGTTCTAATGGTCGGCAACGCAACTAAGTCAAACACTAGGACTAACTAAGTGTGGTGCACTAACGGAACTACTCAGTTACACGCTACGGGGAACACCAGCCGGTGTTCACAGCCTAAACCGGAGAGCGGTTCCTAACCCCCTCACCCAGGTCGTACCAAGAAGCTGCCTTCTTGCTATGGGGTCACCCACGGACCCTAAGTACGGGTTCTTTAAGCCCGGCTGAGGCTCAGTAGAACAGCACACTAACCCGCGGGCCGACTGCCGCACGGAACAGCCGATCGAACTGAACCGCCCGACTGCCTGTACTCGGGTATCTCACACGTGTCCCTACGTCCGGAACCACAGGTCCACCTGCACGGAACCGGCCTTGAGGACCCTTGATCAGAACCACGGCCGCCCCTGGAACTGCCTCAAGGTGTGCTGTACTGCCACCAACTCACTCAGCCACCCCCTCTGGGTACCAGTGTGACCCCGGGGACCTAAGGGACAGGGAAACTACGTGTGTTCTCCCTTGACTATGTGTATGCTGTTACTTACACTTATCCCCACAGCACGGGTTAGCACAGGAAAACCACAGGAAACAAGAGCCTACCTTTAATGGGGGCCTGACGTCTTGCCCCTGGACACAGTTAGAAAGCACACCAAAATACTGTAATGTAAACTACACTCGCCACACAGACAGAATAAATAGATACAGTATACAGTACCTTGCCCGCTACTTACCCGAACACACCGCTGCTAGCCAACCAGCAGGTTGCTACAGCACCACAGGAGCCTACGCTCGACCGTACCTCCTAACCACGTGTGCTCACCTCACACAGGACCGCGCCTACTCTCACGAGGCTCCCACGCCTCTACCTCACACCACCAGGGCCTTATGCCCTACACACCATGGGTCTCTGCCCAGCTACACACAGAGCCTTCTGCTCTGTTTCCTGGGCCTCAGCCCCCTCTCTACCTCAGGGCTCTGAGCCCACTCACTAGGGCCTTATGCCCTACTACCTAGGGGGTCCCAGCCCCTGCCTGAGGCCTGTGGCCTCCCTAACTAACTGAGGGCCTTGTGCCCTTAATAACCTACAGGCTACCAGCCTCTAACCAGGCCCTCTGGCCTTCCTATGGCCTCTAGGCCCCTAACTACCTAAGGGCCTTGTGCCCTTGTACCTGGGCTCTCACGCCCCTGTCTGTCTAATAGGGGCTTGTCCCCTTTATATATATATACTAATGGCCTACTGGCCCACTAAACTTCGTTGGGGCCTAGTGCCCAGGTCCCTGGGCCTTGTGCCCCTACTTTACAGTGCCAACGGGCCTTGTGCCCGACTGTGCCACGAGCCTAGTGCCCGAATTAACGCTGAGTATACTTACCTGCTCTGCGCAGGAGTCTCAGCTTGCCACGCCGTCTTCTTCCGCCTTCTCCGGGTCTTCCAGACCCTCCAACCGGCGGCGCCTCTTCTCCGGTTCGGCGCTGTTGAGGGGTGCTTGGCGGGGGCGCTCTCAGCCCTGACAAGGGCTCCCCGCCGACGATCTCCGCTCCGGCGGCTTGCTTGGAGTCTTCTGGCGGCAGGGTAGCTCACGGCCCTTACAAGGGCCCCCTGCCGCCGCTGCCGCTGGTCTTGTTGCTGGACGTCTTGCAGAGACGTCCTCTCTCTTCTCCGCCGACGGACTTCTGGCAAAATGGCGCCACCCGGCGACTTATATAGTCGCCGGCGTGACGTCATTAGCCGGCGCGAGCGCTGATTGGCTCGCGTCGGCGCCAATCTTTTGAATGGCCGGGCGCGAGCCGCGATTGGCTCGCGCATCCGGCCGCTGATTGGCCAGCGGGGAAAGATGAGCCCCGATTGGCTCATCCTTCCTCCGCGGACGGGACCTGCAGAAGGAAAGTTATACTCACCGCCGCTGGATCGATGGACGGGTAAGTACTTCTTCTCTTCCTTCTTCCTGCTGGGCACCATCGGGGACCTCTTCAGCCCCTCCAGGGGCACAGCGCTGCCGGACATCTTCGCCCTCTTCACGGGCACCGGCTCCGGCGTCTTCTGTCCCTCCACATACAAGCCAATTCTTTCAAGTCATCTATAGGTGAACAAACCCTTTAATTGTTAAATTTTACATTTTGTATGTAGACCTTAACATTTTAGTGACATTAAAAATATATTCAACACAAGAATTGTCATGTGGAATTAATATTTAATCTTTGATGTCATTCCCTCTCTGGCGGAAATATAATTTAGTCTACTGAACATTGTACAGTGATACATTAAACACACTGTCAAAGAAGATATTGCAGTTAAAGAAACTCTTTTTTTATTGTGAAACATATGCAGCACTCATATGTTTTTCAGAGGAAGTTGCATTTACAAGAAAAGGATATTATTACACATCACATCACCATATTGAATCACAGGTCTGCTTTGGTTGCAGTCAATTAACATATATAGAATGGCAACACAGTCATCACAGCTACAAACAAGTAACGGTGTAAAAAAAAACCAAACACTGTATAATGGAGAACAGCACAAAGCCGAAGACAACTGAGCACAAAGCCGAAGACAGCTGAAAAATGTATTAACTGATATTACTTTCTCTGCTAAGGTAAATGACCTTTCTTGTATACAAGTAAGCTCAGTGATTACATTATCTTAATTTGATGATAGTATGCTTACTTGACATTAGTAAACAATTATGTATGCAAAACATTTATCACATATAGAATATTTCTTGTATTTATTTATGCAATAAGAAACCATCCAAGCTATACTTGCTTTCATTAGCAATATGGCAGTGTTTTGTCCTTTAAGCTTGTCTAATACTAGAGAAACATCTTGTTTATTTAGTTCCTGTGCAGTGAAAATTTTGGGCTACGTCTGATAAGGAACTGGCTTCCACTGAAATGGAAAACCACCAGTCAGTGTGATCATGTCACTGTAGCGCTTCATGTCAATGAAAGTCTGCAAGATAAAAGCAAATTTAGTAGGGAGATAGATGTACAAGAAAATCTGCCAGCTGTTGACCTGCTTTGAAGTGCCGAGTGAAGCTTGAGAAGACTTGTTTTTATTCTCTCTCTGAAATCTATGTGCCCAACAGATACTCTTACAGGAACCACGTGGGATTTTATTAATCGAGGGCAGCTTTAGATTCCACACTGTGGTGTTTCCAGCATGTTTAGTGCAATGTTTGAAATCAGATGTAGCTAGTAATTTGCTTAGTAGACTTACATGTTTATGTACAGTATTCTATAACTTTGGAAAACATACATTTCCTTAACGTTACCTTTTCTGTAGTGATTGAGATGGATGTACCTTTCCACAGTTAGAACAAACTAAATGCACTCTGATCAACCTAAGCCATGCAGAAGATGCACTAAACCACCACCCAATCTTATTGACAATGACCATCATTCTTCAGAATCCCTCTTAGTGATCCATGTCTGACCTTGGTTGTCTTACCTATTGGGTTTTTGGTTTTGCCCACTATGGGTGTCACCTTGACTGGAGAGCTTCTGTCTCATCTCAGCCCCTCTGATGTTTTATGCAGTTGTTTCAAAGGCGATAATCTCTTAAAAAGTTAAAAAATATATATTTAAATACCATTACTTACATACTCCTATCATTAGCCCAAGTCCAAATCGGAATTTACTCAATCCAAAGTTAAGCCATAAAGCACAATCTCAAGTGCTAAAACTAAGAGATTTTATTTCTTCTTCCATACAACAGGAAATCAATCTCTTTACTTTTGTTGTGCATTTCTCATACCTCACAACTCTCATGGTTTTCTTTGGACAATTCTGTTTTGGATATCCATAACGCTTTATTCTTGAACATAATTTAAATATGCTAATATTAATTCATACATTTGTGGCAGTCTAAACAAATGTGTATGACATTGATCATAAATAACATATGTGATTTGTATTTTGTGAATACCACCAGAAAACCTCTAGAATAAAGGCATTTTTTGTATACCTTCTTCTGAAGGCTAGACGTTTGAGCTATCTTGCCATTCAGAACATAAGAGAAGTCACAATTGACGTATGAATTATGGGGGTAATCATTATTTATTGATTATGGGGACAAAGGTAATTTATAATTAAGATATGGAGTAAATTTTGTTAAGGGGAATATTGTATTATTATATTATGAGGGCAATATGATTTATAATTATATTAAAGGGCAATAATGTTTGATTGCTAATAGGGGCAAGAATTATTTATAATGGGGTCAACACTTATTTCATGATGAGGGCACCATTCATACTGCACACATATGACACTACAATCGTCAGCGAGCACGTGGGAGCAATTGCATGATGACACTTGTAGTGCTTCACACAAACACCTCTTTTTTCTGACTGTTTTTCTGATGGTTATCCCGGTGGTTTGTCAAATTGCAGCTTAGTATATCTAGTTTTGTATTTGTATCATGTTTAAAATCAAGCTGGCAAATGGTTATGTGGTGCTTTATTCAACTGTGTTTTATCTGGCAATTTTCTGGAAGTATGACAATTAGTAAATCCAGTAGTTTCAAAACTGCAGAAAACCATCAGTTTCATAAAAGCTGTCCTTAGCCTCCAGTTCCTGAATAAGTATAAATAAATCTTGTGATAGATATATACTTCCACACTGGACCTAACTGGCTGACAACAGCAGTTTCACAATGAGCCTGATATCAGCTTGCTAATTCTTATACCGTAGAGCTCTGTGCAGAAAGCCCCGTTATGTATATTCAAATGGATATTTTTTATTTCAGATCCAGAGAGCTATCTAGGCATTATAGAATACACAGCAGCACATTCTGAATCTCCTGAAACATTTCTCTGCCATGCAGGGCCGCCTTCAGAAAAAATCGGGCCCAGTAAGGGCCCCCCGTGCCACCCGGGCCCCCCCCCCCCTCATGAGCGCCCCCCCCCCATGAGCAACACATACTTTCATACTTACCTGGGGGCCCGCCGCTGGTCTCCGCTATTCTGTCTTCAGCCTGGCTGTCACCGTGACAGCCAGGCACCACGATCCGATCGCAGGGGTGGAGGAATCATTCCCCCTGCGATCATGTGATCTGTCACAGGCAGAGCACATGATCGCAGGGGGAATGAATCCTCCGCCCCTGCGATCGGATCCTGGTGCCTGGCTGTCACGGTGACAGCCAGGCTGAAGACAGAATAGCGGAGACCAGCGGCGGGCCCCAGGTAAGTCTGCGCCGAGCTGTTGTACCGGGCCCCCTGGTGAGCCCGGGCCCGGTACAACAGTACCCCCCGTACTCCCCTGATGGCGGCCCTGCTGCCATGCAACAATGTGGTTTCTTCTTTCCCAGGTCATATTAAAATTAGTCAACCAACCAGAGCACACTATCATTCATCACCACGGCAATGGCTGGGAAGTGATGTCCTGGTCGTCATGACGACAGGAAGGACGTGGCCTGCAAATAAAAAACGAGCCAGCCATGGCTTGTAACCTTGGCAACCTGTGTGAGGGTACCGGTGTTGGAACCGAAACTCACTAGATACCCAGTCCTCTAGGTTCGCAGATCACAGAGATAAGAAGACAGGAAAGAGATAATAACCCCTTTTATTAAACAAAGTGCACACACTAAGTAAAATACAACAGTGCTCCCCAAGGAGAAACATGTTCCCCCACCAAAAATAAGAAGTGTCAGAATATCACCAGTGCAATTAAATTCCCCAACAAAGTCCCCAGCAGGTTACCTCCTGTGAAGACACCAGGGGGTAAATGTATCAATCTGCGGGTTCTTCAACACCCGCGTGTTCAGCCTCTTCCGAGATTAAATTTCAAGCGGCGCTGCATTGTAAAGGGAAGTTAACCCTTTACAATGCAGCGCCGCTTGAAATTTAATCGCGGAAGAGGCTGAACACGCGGGTGTTGAAGAACCCGCAGATTGATACATTTACCCCCAGGGGTAGAACCGAAGTTCACTAGATACCTGGCCCTCTTGGTTCACAGAATCACACAAGTAAGGAGGCAAGAAAGAAATAATGATCCTTTTTTCACACAAGTGCTTAACAAGGAGTAAATGCAAAAACAGTGCTCCACAAAGGAGAAATACTCCCCCCCCACCAAATATACAAGAATGTTAGCTAATAACCAGTGGCAATAAGACACCCAAACAGCACATAGGAGAGTTCTCACCACACAGGACGTTTCACAGAGTCCCAGTCAGGCCACAAAATGAGTCCCAAAGTTATTCCACAGGGTGGCCGGTGGGCCGGTCTCAGGTAGTTGTCCTCCAATCTTGCTGATCCCGGCCAACTCTCCACTAGCTTAGTGGTACCAGAGTACCAGTCTTCCTACTCCAAGTAGGCTCACCAGTTTAATCTGGATCACGAGTGACTCCCAATGGAGTAAAAGTCCAAAAAACTTCTTCACTGGGATAGCAATCTCCAACCAGTATTTGTCCCCTGGTAGAGTTCGATAACCCTCTCCCAGTCAGAGTTCCTTCTCCTTCAAAAATCCCAGAACACACATCCATCCCCACTCCCGGGTCCCATGTTTTTAATCCTCTCTCCCCCTGGCCCACCCCCCTTTTCAACAGTCCACAGCCATTGGTAATAACAGTATAGGTGTGGTGACCGGGGTGTGGTAAGGAGCGTCTGTTCAACAAAGGTCCCCCTGTGGTATCCCTGCCAGCAAGTCTGAGGGGTTAGGTGCTTCATGTCACACCCACAAGCATCATAAAATCCGCCCACTGCATTTAGATCAGGGCCAGATCCTCCCCTGTTTAACCCCTTTCACTACCTTGTGATGTCACAGTGGCTTCAGCTGATCCAAGCTTTCTGTGACAACCTCCCCCTCCCTCCTGGGACACATGTAGTAACAATCTGTCCACTGGGTGAAATTTAATAACAGTACAAGGAAATCAATATTCTTGGTCGGGCCCAGTCATGACAGACCGACCAACTCTTCACCAGCTAGGTGGGACCCTGGTTATTAGGCTCCCTGCCGATGCAGGCTCACTAAATCCTCAGAATCTACAAGTGCCTCCCGATGGAGCGGTGACAAAATCAGTCCCAGAGGTGCACTCCGTTCTGTCTGAAGAAGCTCCTGCTATAGCAATACTTTACGGCCCTGAGCGATTATGGTTACTCTCAATCAGTCCAAGTTCTTGCTTTGCCAAGATTCTCCAGCAACACACTCCCCTCCCCAGGCTTTCCTTTTTGTCCTTTCTCAAAAGACACCCAATCCTATTCTCCTGCTTGGGTCAACCCACTGTTCATTGTCCCCTTGTGATTGGTGGTGTGAAGAGTTTGGGTAGTTACAGGGGTGGAGGTAGAGCATGACATCAGTGGTCTACCACCTGCTGTGCTAGTGCCACCTCCTGATTTTAGATAAATTCCTGACCCTCTTGTTTTTAACCCCTTCCAAATTTTTTTGATGTCACAGGTGTTAGGAACTTACTTTGTTCCCGTTCCGCTGCGCTGTCAGCGTGATCTGACAGCGGTGTCCGATCTGTTCAGCGCTTCTTCTGTTAGCGCTGCCGCACTTCCGGGTTCTCCCTGCTGCCGATCATGTGACTCCTGGGCGGGGAATTCAAACTCCTATATCTCCCCTGCTCTGACACGCTGCCTGTGTCAGAGCAATGTGTTTCCTGTTCCTGGCTACAGTTCCTGTGTCCTGACTCCTGTGAACCTGCTCCCTGTGTATCCCTCTATTCCTCCTACTCCTGTGTACCTACCTGGCTGTGACCTGACTATTCTTTGGCTTATCCCTGGCACTACGCAACTGGACTATCTCCTGTGTACCGACTAGGCTGTGTTACCGACTATTCTCTGGATCTCCCTCTGGCACCGTATACCTGATCTTCTGTGTACCGACTCGGCTGTGTTACCAACTATTCTCTGGATCTCCCTCTGGCACCGTAAACCTGATACCTTCTGTGTACCGACTCGGCTGTGTTACCAACTATTCTCTGGATTTCCCTCTGGTACCGTATATCTGATATCACCAGTGTACTGAACCGGTCGTCTCTCTGGACCCAAATCCTGCCACGCACCCATTGGCTCCGTGCATCTACCGGTTACTGTTCCAGACCTACAACGCCTGGAATTAACGGTTAGTGCCTGTACTTGCACCGCATTGTCTATTTTCTTGTCTGCCTGCCATCACTTAGAACTTTCTCCCTTACGTCAGTAGGCTAATCTGGGGGCCGCGACCTGCGGTTCTTCGGCAGCAAAGTCCACACTACCTTGCGGTGGTTCTTGGTGAAGACCAGAAGGCCGTTAGACTCCGCGCCCTAGGTAAGCCTGTGCTAATACTGACTAAGGCATCAAAATCGTAACAACAGGGCCCACAGCTGTTTCACACTTCCTGTGAGTTGCCACCCACTCCCTCTCTGGACATGACAACAATAACAGATCTGGTCACCAGGCAACATTTAATAACAAAGTGGGCAACGGTTGTTCAAATGACTCACTGATGACAGACCGGGTTGGCACGGTATTCCCAATATAAGGCCTGGTTTTTCACAGCCTGCCATGTGTACAGGTGTTTTTACTTTCTCCTATAATTAAACTGAATGCATACAAAGGTGATATGCAAAGCTGGGCACTACACTTTAAAACCAATATTTCAATAGATAAATATACAGGTGATACATAATAACATTATAAAGAGACTCTAATCCAAAAGTGTTCAATAACAACAAGGTTAATATCCAAAAAAAGTTCATCTTGTAACTTATCCGTCTCTTGTGACAACATGATGTCCTCCCAAAATTTTGCGTGTTTCAAATTCAATAGAGGATATCAATGGTGATTGTAAGGATATAATTTTCCTTCCTTATGCAGGATCCCAAATGAGTGCAGATATATTAGATCTTATTCGCTTGCAGCAATGTCTTTATTGGACCCAAAAGAACATAGATTGTTCAGGATAGGTCAGGTGGAGATCCTTAGATGATGAAGACACTTACCCAACTCGTTTCAACCTATATAGGTCTTTCTCAAGGCATGTTCTTAAGTGTGTTCGTTTTTTTAAATAAAACTTTCAGTTATATGGTATCTTAAAATATCATCTAAATTTAACAGAGAATAAATATCTATGATCTCTTTAGTAGTAGAAGAAAAGAATTATACTGGAATACAAACGCTAATGATCTATCATCTTCAGTTTTTTGAGAGTCAGGCTTAGGTTTCAAACCATGATCTCTAAAAGCATTAAAAAAAAAAAATTTGCTTGCTAATGAAAAGCACCATAGGTTTAACATTTCCAATCTTCTCTGAGTAACTTACTTTTAGGAATATTCATCATCCACGACTTTAAGTGACTACTTTTATAATTTAGAAACCTATTGCAATCAACCTTCTTGCAATAAGTTTTAGTGGCAATATAGGCATCACTTGCCATAAGGTAAATATCGAGATATACCGTGATATATGATACATTGTGCTGGTGAATTTTAAACCAATTTATTTGAATTAAGATGATTAATAAAGATGAACTAGATATAGTATCTCCATCCCAAATAAAAAATAGATCATACATGTACCTACCTTAGAGAAATTAGTATTTGTGTTTAAAATTGAATCAGTTTGAAACTAGACTAAATTAATGATGCCTCTCCAAGATCGCCATCCATAAGAAAGAAGAGGAATATTAAAATATAAGCTTTAACAATGCAGTTCAAAAATTGATAACCTTCTTTCTGTTGCCATTTTTTTTTATTAGATTCAAGAAATGGGTAGTATCCTTGATAGGGGACCAGAGAGATGTATTGTGAATTGAACTAGCCCATGATTGATTTTATTTCTTGTTTGATGAAGTTTTAGGATTGTAATAAATATTTTATTATTATAAAATGGTACAGGTTTAGTACTCCTTATTGTATATATATTGTTCTTACTTAGAACAATCCATCAATGGGGTTGTATTAGGATGACCCAGTATCCCTGCAAGTATTAATTAATGTACCACACCTTCATTACTTTCTCTTTCTCAGACCATAGCGCAACTCACATGAACGTATGTGCTTGTATATAGGATAAAGTAAACAAGTAACAAGATGCCCCACTGGGAATCAATAAATACCCGCCTCCACGGCGATCTAGCGCCATTTGAGAGAGGGACAGAGAAGGGTTAGGTCACAGTAGAGCAGGCAAAATTGTAGAGTAGAAATAGGACGGTGTGTATTTTTCTGATTTTGCACTACAAAGTGTTTGGGGTGTCATATTTTCCCCTTATAAAAAAAGCTGTATTTTCTGAGTGCTGAAATCCTAATAGCACTGTATTTTTCTTAATTTGCACTACAAAGTGTTTGGGGTCTCATATACCCCTTATAAAAAGCTGTATTTGCTGATTGCTGAATTTCTAATATAGCACTGTATAGTTTAGGGAGGGCCTAGCAGGGATTAAACTGTATTTTTCTTAATTTGCACTAATAAATGTAGGGTGTAATATATACACACTTATAGAAGAGCTGCTTTGGTCATTTTTATTAATCTACAAGTCTTTGCAGGCTTTTTATCTTCATTTGCACTAATAAGTGTAGGGTCTAATATACACCCAAAGACGAGTGCTCTATTGCGAACAGTCAAAGATGAAGAGAAAGACAAGCAGGCTTGTCTGTAGAAGTTGCATGCAAATTCAGCAGTGTTACATTGAATACACAGACACATAGGGGGAGAAGGAGAAGAGGGAGACAGAAAATTAATCATCTTCCTCTTACTCAGGACTGTCAATGGTGTTATAGTCTCTTAGTAGGCTGTGGATCAGCCTGCGACAGTCCTGGATGGTCATCTTCTCCCTTTCCAAGATGAGGCGATTCCTGGCAAGCCAAATAGCGTCCTTAAAGCAGTTCATTAGGCTCCAGGCCCCCTGGATTGCCCCAATGATGTGGGTCCCAGGAAATAATCCATAAAATAGCGAATGGTATGAAAGGCACGTTTTGGGCACACTGTCCTTATGTTCATGTTCCAAGGCATCCAACAGTTCCTGTGCTGTGGGGCAGTCCCCAAAAAAACGCTGTGCTGTTTCCCTTCTGGTGATGCAGAAGGGGCAGTGGACATATTGGCAAAGGTTCCAGGAGTGCATGAATGTCCTGAAAGGCAGACATCCCTGGATAGCCATCCATGCAATGTCTTTGTGTCTAGTAGTCAGCCTCTTAGAGGCCACATTCTCCCAGACGTGTTTTGTTGTGTTTTTTTATCAGCACTTTACATGAAAGGTACCTAACTAGATTATAAGTGTGTGGGAATTGGGGCTGATTCGAAGCTCACTGATGAACTGGCCTTTTGCTATGTATTTCAATGGCTCTTTTTAGTGCATTGTCTGGCACCCTAGATTGGTGTGTGTCTGATAAAAGCACGCATCCCAGGGGGCCAGAGCTCATTGCCATGTATTAGCTGTAGAACTACCTCAATTATCCAAGAAACAGGTGGAGTGATCGTTGCCATGTTTTAGCTGTAGAATTACCTCACGTATCCAAGAAACAGGTGGAACGATCCAATGAACCATAACTGGTTTCATGGTCCAAGGACAATTCCATCTTGCCCCACTTTTCTTTTCTGCCATTGCTGTGTGCCAATGTTTCTTAGATGTGGTAGGAACTGCTGTGTGTTTGAGTCATTGCTCTGTCGCTTACCATCCAGCCAGATTGCTGCAGTATTTGGCTGAAAGTGTATGAAAAGCATATTGTGACGTCTGAGATGGTAAAAATTGAATGAAAATCACTGGAATATAGTGTTAGTGAGATTAATAATAATGTAGGTACATAATAATACCTAAATTATGTGATTTTAGCCCAAAAAATTGAATTTTGTAGAAAACCTGAAGGTAATCCAGATCTAAAACCAAAACCAAAACACAAGGGTCAGTGAGCATCTCTAATATTTTTAACCATCAAATGCATAACTTTACATTTATTCACATTGAAATTAGTCAGCCATATTGCTATATAGTCTACCAATGTATCTTGGTCCCATAGTAAGGTATAATAGACCATCTAATAGAGTAATTGGAGGAGAATTACAGCGTTTTTGTGTGCGGTTTCCAAACTGTCACACATTGCATGCGGTTTTCAAAACCAAATTGCCTAATTGGGTTTTGATGCTGAAAACTGAAATTGCATGGGATGTAAGGGGGTTTGTAAAATCCCAAACTGCCCAAAAAGATATGGTTCTGACAGACATGACAACATGCAGTTCAAGCTATTTGGCCTATCAGACCAAAAAAAACCCAATTTATATTATGCAAATACTTATTAAAATAATTGAATATTGGCTGCTTAATAAATAAATTATTATTGTCCACATAAGTAATAAGTCAATGTTGACTCCCTACTAAATACTTACCTTATTCTTATTTTCTGTTCTGATAGCCCAGATAGCTCAAACAATGTGCAGAGAGAGCAATCTCGCCTATCAGAGCCATGTGTATAAAAAGTGCATTTTTTCTGTTGCTTTAATGTGCGGTTTTGCAAATTACACTACACGATTTGCATTCTTACATGTTTAAATATCTTAATGGAGTTTTCAGAACTAATGCTTTGAATTCATATGGTTTTGCATTTAGAAAAACTCAATTTTAAAAAAAGAGTTTTACAAAGTTTTAAGCAATATTGAAACATCTAAATTTACTGATCAACATGTTGAGTCTTTATTTTTATTATTGTTGTACCTAACTATTTTGGAGATCTTTAACAACCCGATTTTCCACTTGTATTTTAGTTCATCTGATTCCCATTATGCATTTAGTTTTGCATTCCTTGCAGTTCACAAATGAAGATTTTGGGGTATATTTACTAAACTGCGTGTTTGAAAAAGTGGAGATGTTGCCTACAACAACCAATCAGATTCTATCTTCCATTTATTTAGTACATTCTACAAAACGACAGCTAGAATCTGATTGCTTGCTGTAGGAAACATCTCCACTTTTTCAAACACGCAATTTAATAAATATTTGTCCCTTCTCTTTTACATGTTTTATAAGCCCTCTTAGTTATTCACCTCATCTATTTCTTTTCTTATGTTTAAAGTAAGCCAATTTAAATTGGATTTTATTCTTTTATGCTTCCCTGTAGAAATAAATTGGTAAATACATATATTTAAATTTTTTTAAAGAGTTATATTTTCGTATTTTATTTTTTCATAGGAAAGACTATCCCAGTCTATGAGTTGAATAGACAATGCTAACGAGAGTAAATTACCCTTCTTAAAGTTAATTGTTTCTTCAAACCTACATTCACTTTTTTCTTACAGCTTAATTCAAATGAAACTGCAGTAAAAACACAGGTTCTCTTTAATTTGAATATTTGCAACAAGCTCTGTATTGGCAGAGGTTACAAGGTCCAAAGAAGCATCTTTCTGGGGCTTCTAATGTCACAAATCTTACCTGCTCCACACTCCTGTGCTGCTAATTTCTCTGTCTCTATTTACAGGTCAGTGCTTTCTGGTTCGGGAGGTCACATGATCGTGGCTGGGAGGCGGCATATATAGAGTATATAAAGCTCACCTTGACACAGCAGTTGCGTGTGTCCCTGTGTATGACCTTTTGGCTTGTTAGACCTCTGCTTCTGGACATTCACTCTGCTGCCTGTGCTCCAGTGTATTCGACCCGGCTATATATACTGACCACTCTACTGTCTGTGCTCCAGTATATCCGACTCTGCTATCCATACTTACCACTCTACTGCCTGTGCTCCAGTATATCCGACTCTGCTATCCATACTGACCACTCTATTGTCTGTGCTCCAGTATACCCGACTCTGCTATCCATACTGACCACTCTGCTGTCTGTGCTCCAGTGTATCTGTCCTGGCTATCCATAGCGACTACTCTGCTGTCTGTGCTCCAGTGTATCAGACCCGGCATCTCCCCTGTGTATGGTGTTTCTTCAGCGTATCGGACCTGGTGTTCCACTGATTACGGCTTAGGGTTCTTCTGTGTGTACTATACTACTTCAGCTAACTAATTCTGTTTTGCCTCGCTGTACTACACTACCACTTCAGAGTCTGCTCTCCCGGGTCCAGCCTTATTCTCTTACCAACCATCTATCACCTATCATGTCAGTGGGCTAACCTAAGGGTCGCGGCCTGCGGACCTCTGGCAGCAAAATCCATTCCGCCTTGCTGCGGTTCTTGGTGAAGACTGGGGGGTTCATTAGACTCCGCGCCTTGTGAAGGCCAGCGTTATACTGACTGATAGAAATCCCCTAAGAATCGTAACATCTAATAACTGAGCCATTACCCCTACATTTAGAATATTGCCCAGTTGAACAACCTTTGCTATGTGTGATTGTAGTGGAGTCCTGTCTTCATCATTTATTCAATGGGACTTGATAACAAGCAGCAAGCATTATCTTGTTAAATTCTTGTTTTAAATTCCTCAGATAATATTTCAGCTCCATCACGTTCAATCAAAACCATAGATTTTCATATTCACTTTCAGATCACGTCTAACATAGGACATATTCCACAACCTTTTCTATTCCCCCTATGCCTCCTAAAACATGTATAGCTATGATAATTAATAGTCAAGTCTTGTGAATCATCCTATCAATTTTGTTTGCCATATCTATACTATTTGTGAACATACACTTACACTAGCTACTATTAGTATTTAGATTTTGGCTTTAGTTTTATTTCAGTTATTTGTAAATCAGGCTGCAGTTTTCTTCTATTTATTCTGCCATTGATACCAATATTCCCAGACCCATCTTGCAATCTCTTAGGCTACTGTACCAAATGATGAACCCTAGCAATAGGGAGACAGCAAACGATTTGGTTGAGGTGATAATGAGGACATGAGATAATAATAAGGACGTGTTATCCTATCATCTTCCTGATCTATTACTAACAATTGTCTAGTTCTTTTTGTTTTACCTTTCCCATGGCTATTAGAAGGGCTGCTCTCCAAACTGTTAATCATGTGACTTTTCTCCAGCCACTGTGTCTACCCCACTGGCTGCCTGCTTAGTGAGCAAGCAGGAGACTCCTTTCAAGGTCACTGTCCCTGTGTTGCACATTGTTCCTGCAGATCCAGATGCAAGCTTGCCATCTACCACAGAGGTATGCAACCTGAAATTTTCGCTTCAATTGTGCATACAAATGAGGCATTGTGAGTTATTCAACCTCGTTATCCCAGTTAATAGATGACTTAAATACAGTTACTTAATTAAATACAGTAATAGAACAGTTGCTTACAGTAAGTACAAGCTGTAAACAGCTGTTTTTTTAAACTCCTGTTGGATTAACTTCACTTATTCACATCAATTAGTACGGCAAATCCCAAATAAACAAGATCACAAATGAGTGCTACAGCTAAATATATAAAATATGTAAAACCTTAACAACTCCATTCTCAATAGGTTTATAACAGAGGAAAGAAATAAGCCAGCGCTCAACCATAACTATCAGGTATCTTTACAGCAACATGACAAATACCACTGCATTAAATGGATGCAAAAAAATTTGAGTTCTTGTCCTTACCAGCACAACCTTTGTTATATATATATATATAGCAACTAAAAATATGTTCCCATTTTATTCATTACATTGCAGTTCACACACCAACGTAAAGGATCCTAATTTTTTTTGTAGCTCTATAATTACACCTGTGCTTTAAATATCACTGAAACATAGATCATGTACAGTCACCACTCTACTAATAAGTGCAGACTACAACGTTTATCTTTTTTATACTACCAAAGAGGAAAGTAAAGAAGTTCACCTAAATACAGAGGGAAAAGGGGTGTTTTTCCACACAAACAAAAGTCTTTCCTGTTGGATTAACTCCATTTATTAACAGGCCACATAAGCCAGCAAGATATGGTTGTCCAGTGCAGCACTTTTATTTTCTACTTTCTTGCTTGATAATGATATCATGTTAAAGAACAAGAAATCTGTTATCCACTAGATTGTAAGCATTCTAGTGAGTATGGCCCTGACTACCCTTAGCTTTCTTGTCTGCATTTAATTTGTGTACCTTGTATGACTCTGTATTATATATGCCCTGTTTTAAACTGTTTTGCAATGTGGAGCACTGTGGTGGTTCACAAATTAGCAACAATAATATGAATCTGTATTGTATTCTTATAACAGGAATAAGAGCTGGTACAATACTTACACTGTACTCCTATACATAAAGCTGATTAAAAACACACAAAACTAAGCACATTGTACCTGGCAATTCGTTGCTGTCTTGTTAAACTCTAATATAATAGTTTATGCATAGTTGCCAACTCCCGGGAGAGGGGGCGTGACTGGAGGGCGGGACGAGGCCAATCGTGTCATTTTGGCCACGCCCCCCACGAAAACGTAATTTGCATCGCGGGGCGGGCGGGGCCAAAATGACGCAATTGGCCTCATCCCACCCCCTCCCGCCCTCCAAAATGGCGTGATTCACCAAGAATTGCGTCAAATGACTCGATTCTCGGTGAAATCTGGGATGCGGGAGAAATGCTATCTCCCCCGGGAGATTGACCCGAATTTCGGGAGTCTCCCGGACTTTCCGGGAGAGTTGGCAAGTATGAGTTTATGTGGTTGAGTGTTACATGAGAACACCTGTTTGGCCATTGTAACAGTTTCTGATCTGCTGGATTTTCAGCTGTTTCACTATCAGGCACAAAAGCTGAATACTAACATGTGACCATCCTCACGCTCTGCCTGACTGTGTTCACGTGAATCACACCTATTATTAAAAGAACTTTTCTATTAAAATACACAAGGACAGTGTGATGATAAAGTAACACTAATGTATCTGGTCCGTCTTAATTACATTGCTTTCTTGCATGCATCTGCACGCTGATTGCTTCCTTTGCTCCTTGAGTTGTGCCTGGCCTTTCATCGAAAATCCAAATTTTCCTCCTCCAAATTACAATCTCCAAACAGCAGTGATACCCTGTCAGCCTCTGAAATGCTCAGAAGAACAGAACAGGAGACGGTATAGCGGATGGATGGACATCGCCAGACCCCCTCATCTCCAGGCTGCTAAGCCAATGGATATAGTTTTTCTGCTATTTGTAGCCTGAAATTCCAGCATGATTGGCCCTATCAGAAGAAAGTTGCATCTCCAATTTTGTCCCCTCATTTACATCAAGGCTCAAAAACAAAAAGCAACCTTTCTTTAATTTCTTGTGCTGGGCCAAGGAACAAAATGTGCTTACATGAAATCATATAGAGCCGGCCATGATCCGTCTATTGTCTAGCCAAATTTTGCATGTGCTTGCAAAGAGATAATTGAAAAAAAAGATACAGCGCTGACTGAGATATAATCACTAAGTTAAAATTAAACATTCATAATTGGATTATGACGATACACTAGAGGGAAAACAAGTGACACCAGAGTGGTTACTAAAAAATGAAAATTTAATGTATTACATCAAAAATGCACCAATATCACATAAAAGACCCACCTTAGGGCAGGATGATAAAACAAAACAAATTACTGGTCACATCAAGCTGGTATTCACTATATATGATGATTGAGATATATCAAAAAGCTCACATAAATCCCGTATATAGCATATAATTAATATAACTATCGGAATAATATGATATATGGATCATCTCACCACAATAAACAATAATCGCTCTGATGTTTGGTATTGTGTTTTAATTTCTTTAGTAATCATGGAATCTGTATCGATCCAACCTGTGAATCCAGAAATAAATCTTCTCCTAAATAAATTTTGTCAGGCACCGTCCCCACACGCTTAGTAGGTGCAAGAGACTGTTGCCTTCCTTCTCTGCTCATACGTCCAGTTTCTAAGCAACGGGACGCTTCTTCCTCTCCATCAGGCCTGGCATTGCGGGCGCATGCTCAGTTCCTTGCGTCCTGTTGCTAAGCAATGGGACGCTTATTTCCTCTCCCTGTCGGTGTTCAGTTTTGTCTAACCGCCTAATCCCACTTCCCCCAATCAGGAGTCAGCAAACTCTATTCAAAGCAGGTTCTGGTACCATGATACTTAGTTTGCCCGAATGGATTAACTTTGGATTGCACGACTACATCTGTTCACCTGCTACTTTGCCAGTGGCCAACTTGGAGGGCCGCAACCTGCACATCTCTTGCAGCGAACCCCAAACACCCTTGTGGGGATCCCTGGCGAAAACCAGAGGCGTGTTAGACTACGCGCCTCCTAGCTTAGCAGCACCAATACCAGCAAGTAGCCTTCAGTTCCAACAAACTTGTGACACTTTTGCAGTGCAGTTCACTTGAAAGTCTTGTCTTGCACTTGTGAATGAGATTTGCCCAAACAGCACTTAAAAAAAGCACCCATTTTAAATGGTACTGGAATGTGATTTTAAGTACTTTGTTAACTACTTCTACACAATACGCGCACTGGATGTCATTTAAGATATGTAAGGAATGTACTGGCAGAGTCATTTTATTTGACACAAATGGGCTTATTTAAGTGCCAGCCACATACACTCATCCATATTTTGGTTTTTTTTCTGTTCAACCCCATAGACACTTTGGGTAACATTCTGTGGGCTTGTGCTCTATGAAAGGAATGCCACCTGGTAAAAGTAAGCATGCCACCTCAGTCTCCATTCTACTATGATATTTGGAGCATTCCCTTAATTAATTACAATGTTTTTTATCCTAAAATATTGCTCACTGGAGCTTCATTCATATTTTAATTAACTAATGAGCATTTGGGGACACCACACATTTTAATATTTTATTAACTTTGGTTTATATGTGCATACTCTGCATCTTGCCTACAATTATTAGTATGTATCATAAAATATGAGTTGGAAGTGGGCTGTTAACAAAGCACAAGATACATATCTAGAATTTAAAATATAATATTGGTTTTAATTTCAATTATTCAGCCTTGCTGAAAAAGCTGCAAGGGTCTCACAATTTATTCAGTGGCATTTATATGCTGGTGGTTCTAGATGGGTTGATATTGAAAATGTCCTTATGCTTCAAATCCACATACCAAATCCCTGGATTCCAAAGGCAAACAGATTCACTAACTCGGCATCCAGGTCTTCTTTTATTCTTTATACTTGGAAATGTTTGGACTCAATTTATATAACATTCGGTTAACTACATATTCCTCCTCCACAAAGTTTATATTCATAAAACTCAGTGTACTCTGCTTAACCTATCAGATGGAGAGCTTGATCTTAAGCTAGATTTGCAATCTGCTTGTTGATGATAACATTTTCCCTTGGTCAGATTGTCAGAACAAAAATGGCCTTTTTGCCACAGAACTTAGATATTACTAACTTTCCTATTACAGTGCCCTTTAACAAGGAAAAAAATTGCTATTTTTACTGTATGCGCAAGTACTTCAAATTTCTGATACAAAGTTACAATATGAGGACAAAGTACAGGGTGTTGCCTTTTATTGCTGGAAATGTCTGTGTGTATATGTCATTCCATATTGCACTTTTTTGTGTTCAATACCCAATTAAAATTTTCAAATTACAGAATTATTAGAAAAGTTGTCTGTCAGCTGTTTCTTTTTGATCAGATGTTTTAAGATGCATTGATTCTCTAACATTAACCTGGATAGTCATAGATGTAAGTAATATGTTAGAAATATATGGAAAGGGAATTTGGAGAAGGATCTCTTCAGGCATTTTTCTATTATTAAACAACATAACATTCGTGCAAGTGATAAAATATACAGTGTAGGAATTCAAGCTACAGGAGAGTCACGATCAAGCACTCACTTGAGCCTAGGTGATGCGTGTGTGACAAAGGATTAATCAAAAACAATCACCTGGGGGGTATATTTACTAAACTGCGAATTTTAAAAAGTGGAGATGTTGCCTATAGCAACCAATCAGACTCTAGCTGTCATTTTGTAGAATGTGCTAAATAAATGATAACTAGAATCTGATTGGTTGCTGTAGGCAGCATCTCCCCTTTTTCAAACCTGCAATTTACTAAATATACCCCCTGGTTTGTTTAAAAAGAATAAACCTTTCCTTGTCTAAGTCACACACTAAATTTGACTCACCAATTATATTAACACCAAGGTTTTTTTGTGAAGAGCTTACACTCATACTCTGGAAACCTTTGGTTCTCCCTGTAAACTCATCTATCACAATTTACTTTCATCAGAGTTATCATAAACCAAATAATCTGCCCTGCTTAAATTATGGAGCATTTTAAACCAAGCTAATTCTGACAAGTGAGTTTGTGAAGTGACAAAGTCTGTTAGTTTCAGAGGACACTTTAACGTGCTGCAGGTGCCCACAACTCTTCTTCCTGTGATGTCAGAGCTAAGAAGGCTGTGTAAATGCAAATTAGGTGTTTATGCCCTCTGTACAAACACCTTTCAAGACAGTTTTTTTTTACGCAGGCCTAACTTTTCATCAGAATGTCTTTTAAAGATGATTTTACCTCCACGCAACAGGTCATAATTTTACGTTCATTTGCATACAAAACATGACTCCTGCAAGTATGATAAATAAGATGATGACATTTTCCTGTGTCCTTATCTCCCTTTTCACATTTAACCCAGCCGTTCTGGCCTCAAAGTTGAGATGTCAGTTGGTCGCATTTCACTATCCTTAGATATTACACGTTATTGATGTAATCTTAAAGAGAGGTTTCAAAGGCCTCAACTTTTGCGATCCGTGCCATAAATGGTACTGGCCACCCATTTGTAGCTCTCTTATCTATAAAAGCCTCCTGGGGAGAACAGAACAGTATAACTGTCACACATTGCATCAGCTAAACGTGCATTATAGTGATTGTTCTCACCTGTCTCCCACTTTCTGCATTCACTTGCTGGTCTGAACTGAGCATGCACACACCTGGTTTGCTCAATATTCCCTGCACTCTTTTGATTGGCTAATTGCCTGTCAGCTCTGTCTATTTAAAGCACCTGCTTCTCTACCAGGTTGCCAGATCTTCGGGTCTACTCTCCTGTGCAGATGTCCTGTACCCTGGCTCCTGTTTGCTACCTGTTCTCTGAAGTCTCCAGCACATCTATCTGTAGATCATGACAGCCTCTGTGTCTACTTCACTATCCTGTGGTAACGCTTTGCAGATTATTGCTACCTGTTCCCTGAGTCTCCAGCACATCTACCCGCAGATCATCGTTACCAGTCTCCAGCAGGGCCGGATTTACCGCTAGGCAACCTAGGCACCTGCCTAGGGCCTAGCGGCTCTCGGGGGGCACAGCTGGGGGGGACAGGAGTAATTTTTAAAAAAATGAAAAAAAATAAAAAAACTCGGCCCCTCCCCCGACTCGCGGCACCCCCCCCCCCCCCCGGGGGCTCATGCGGGGGGGGGGTGCCGCGAGTCGGGGAGGGGGGGGGGTGCCGCGAATCGGGTCCCGGCAGCCTCTTCTCCTCTCAGTGTCTCAGTGATAGAGAGAGGAGGAGAGGCTGCCGGGACCCGACGAGCGATCACGTGACTCTTTCTTTCTTTTTTTTTTTCTTTACATCTGGACTGACGGAGGAGGAGCAGCGCGCAATAGAAAGGTAAGTAAAACACAGAAGTGGTGATGGTGAAAGGGCACAGAAGTGGTGATGGTGAAGGGGCACAGAGGTAGTGAAGGGGCACAGAAGTGGTGATGGTGATTGGCACAGAAGTGGTGATGGTGAAGGGCACAGAGATGGTGATTGGCACAGAAGTGGTGATGGTGATTGGCACAGAAGTGGTGATGGTGATTGGCACAGAAGTGGTGATGGTGGTTGGCACAGAAGTGGTGATGGTGATTGGCACAGAAGTGGTGATGGGCACAGAGGTGGTGATGGTGAAGAGGCACAGAGGTGGTGATGGGCACAGAGGTGGTGATGGTGAAGGGCACAGAGGTGGTGATGGTGATTGGCACAGAAGTGGTGATGGTGAAGGGCACAGAGGTGGTGATGGTGAAGAGGCACAGAGGTGGTGAAGGGGCACAGAAGTGGTGATGGTGATTGGCACAGAAGTGGTGATGGTGAAGGGCACAGAGGTGGTAATGGGCACAGAGGTGGTGATGGTGATTGGCACATTGGTGGTGGTGGTGATTGGCACAGAGGTGGGGATGATGATGGGCACAGAGGTGAGGGGGAAAGGGCACATGTGATATTGTGAAGGGGCAAAAGTGACAATGAAGGGGCACAGTGTGATGATAGAGGGACAAAAGTGACAAGAGCACATACTTGGATTTATGCGTATTATTTTTGCAAACAACTTAAGTAAGTATTTCTGCCCTGACTTCAATATTTATTATGTTGTTTTGACCCAACTACTTAAAAAAACGGGACTGCTTGGTAATTATTTAGGGGTGCCTTTTTCGGCAGCAGGGTGGCCTTGCTCTTTTCACATGTTAGGTACGCCCCCAAAGATGCAAGCCACGCCCTCACCTCCTTTGGCGGCGGCACATGCTTTCATATCTACGTAACTATAGGGGTATATGGTAGGCTGCAAAAATATAGTGCTATGGATTGTTTCAGGGAGGGGGCCCAAAAACAGTATCCTGCCTAGTGCCCTATGAGGTCTAAATCCGGCTCTGGTCTCCAGTATAACCTGCATACTTGCCTGCAGTTCCTTATCCTCAATACATTGGCTCTACTGTTGCCCTGGGAAACTGCATCTTAGTCTCCCAGTCATTGAGCTACTTCTCATCCATGGTATCCTCAGTTATTATCTTGGTTCTCAATACAGCCTCGCTCATCACCCCCTAAAAGGGCCGCGACCTGTGGTCAGGGAGCAGCTTATTCCAAATTCCCTTGCGGGAGTCCCTGGCGAACACCTCCCTCACCGTTAGACTCCGCGCCTCTTAGGAGGTAATATCACGTGAGCCAGCTGTACGGGCAGTCCTCTGACCCTAACTCAGTGACATTAACAAAATCGAAGGGGTTTAGATTCAGGTTCCAGGTTTTAACTCCTGGCTATACACAGAGCTCCTCTGAGCCACATCATGCTATTCCCATAAAATAATTCACAAACACATATTTTCATATGCAAGCTAGTTACTAGCTTGCATATGAAAATCACTGGGCACATTTAGGGTTCATACACAATTATTACAAAATTAGTGTTTTCTTGCAGATGCTTGAAGCATTTCACATTTTTGGTGATCGCACTGGATAGCCATTTATTCTAACGATTATTTTTAATGTATTTTTTGAAACACACAGAACACATTTGTATGTATTAAGAGAGAAATCTGACTGGTAGTTTGCAGCTCATGATATCAGGGAAAGATGCAAAAGTATGGTGAGGTGCTCCTATGCTGCTCTGGCAGACTGATCAGATACGATTGTGCCAACATGTTTTGTAATAGTTAAACTTAGAAACATATCTTACTTTGTTTAATATAAAAGGAATATTGGAAGGATGTGTTAGTAGGCAACTAAACAAGATTGAGCACAGAGGCATAAACCAGTTGCAGATAATGCAAAAGGATTCATGTATTTTTATAACACAGGACTGGCATCCTTTTCTCGGCATTGCTTTAGAAATGACCCACTGTCATCACATCTAGGTTTTCCTAAATGTTACTACAACCAAATTCCAGTAGTTCTAAATTCCGCCTACTTTTGTGTTGGCCCTCCTACAGTTAATTTGGTCCCGCCCACATTAGGACACTTCAAGAATTTTTTTCCAGGGCCTCATTAAGTTCCCAATATGTCCCTGGTCTTAGACTATTTTCTTTCATATCTTAGAAGTCATTAAGGGCCATTTATAAACAGCAAGTGTAAATTGGCAGCGCAAATGACCTTTTATGATGTCACATATTTCATTTTGTGCTTTTTTTATCCAGTTGTACTTAAAAGTGCATGGATTTACTGACCAATGTTCACAGCATCTGCAGGGTGTGGAAATGTGGAAAAGTTTCTCTGTCTGATGGAAGGACTTGGAAAGCTCACAGATGTGTGTATATATATATATATATATATATATATTGCTCATAGATGTGTGTGTGTATATATATATATATATATATATATATATATTATATATGTATTTATATATATATATATATATATATATATATATATATATATATATATACACACATCTGTGAGATATATTTATCTATAGATCTATATAGATATATTCCATAGACAAAAAACCTTACGGTTTAACATGTCCGATTAAGGTTCCTTAAACACCATCTAAAATGTAAGAACACTATTGAAACTCTTCCACTCAAACTCCAAAAAACAATGAAATTACGACGATTAAGGCAGAAACCTTAATGGACGTGTTGCTTGCGCAATACAGACATGGTATGCCATCACATCCTGTGGTTAGCTGCAGATTCAGCACTATCATGGAGTGAGATTTCTGTCACTCACAAAATGGTGGAGCTGCTAATTCTATTTTCACACAGTTCTGCCGTTAAAAGTGAAAATGTAGCAGTATTATTCTGAGTAGCGTTTTTAAGCAGTGTGGTTAACATACAATAGGAAAGATGTGTGGATACAAGACCCATTTTACATAGAGAATAAATCAAAGATATTGTGGCTTAGCCTAAATTTTGACATACATATACTCCATGTAAAAGTGATAAAGGCCTTATTCAGGATACGTGAATGTTTTTGCACGTACCTTTGCCAACCATTCCGGCTGCCGGAATGGTGTGCTGAGTGCATTCCACTCCCGGAATGGAGTGCTGCGTGCATTCCCCATCCATTTCTGCATCCAGAATGGAGTGCTGAGTGCATTCCCCATCCATTCCGGCAGCCGGAATGGAGTGCTGAGTGCATTCCCCATCCATTCCGGCAGCCGGAATGGAGTGCTGAGTGCATTCCCCATCCATTCCGGCAGCCGGAATGGAGTGCTGAGTGCATTTCCTATCCATTCCGGCTGCCGGAATGGAGTGCTGAGTGCATTCCCCATCCATTCCGGTTGCTGGAATGGTGTGCTGAGTGCATTCCCTATCCATTCCGGCATCTGAAATAGATTGCTGGGTGTATTCTACTCCCGGAATGGCTTTCTCAGTGCATTCCCCATCCATTCTGGCTGCCAGAATGGATAGCTGAGTACATTCCCCTTCTATTCCGGCTGCCGGAATGGATGGCGGAGTGCATTCCACTCCCAGAATGGCTTTCTCAGTGCATTCCCCATCCATTCCGGCTGCCAGAATGGATGGCTGAGTGCATTCCCCATCCACTCCAGCTGCCTGAATGGTTGGCTGAGTGTATTTCCCATTAATTCCAGCTGACGGAATGGTGTGCTGAGTGCATTCCCCATCCATTCCAGCTGACGGAATGGTGTGCTGAGTGCATTCCCCATCCATTCCTTTGGCATTGCACTGAGGGATAAACGTTGAAATAAAAGCGGTGCCAGGGCTAAAAATTATACAGTGTGTCCCCCCTTAGACCCAAAACACTAACCAGCCCACCTACAGCCAGCAAATATCTCTAATTTGTCTGTAGTTTACAAATCAAAATCGGTATGTGGGGGAACACACAGCCATATTTGTGCTCCCAAGTGAAGCCACATATACTACACCCAGCACAAGACTCTATTTGACATGTGCAATGTTATGAACTTTTCTGAAATCCCCTATCTTTAAAATGGGGCATGTTTTACCAAATTGTAAAAAAACTGTAACTTTGTCAAACTTGTGAACCCTCAAAGGCACTCCTCAGCCCTAATAGCTTTCTAACAAAAGTTACCGCGTGTCTTTAAACGCCCTGTACAACGAGTTACGCTCTCCCAAATAAAACAGAAAAACACCGACTTTTGCGAAACAGGAAGTGGAAAAAAATGGCGAGATTTTGAACTTTAGATTGTTTCTAAATTGTCATTTTTTATTCTTTTTTTCTGAAATTTGACATGCGGCACCTGTGGACAGTTCTCCATTCACATGCCAAATTTCAGCTTAATAGCTTTAATACGTTTTAAGATGTAAAGCCTCAAACACCATGCCCCCTTCTCACATATTTCCAATGGCAGAATGTCGTTTTTTACATGTAACCTTAATATAAGGGCCCGAAAGTGCCCTTATAATATAAAAGCACTTTGACATACGTATTAAAAATGTCAAACACATAAAAGTGCCACACAGTCCCAATGTCTCCTTATCAATTTACTCTATCAATACAACTGAACCAAGTTTTAAGTGAAAAAATTAAGGTTTAAATTAACAAAGACGTGATCCTAAGGCGGTAGTAGGTCGAACTGTGACGTGTCGTTTTTTACTGTTTGCGCCTTTCGCATTTTCCAGAACATCTGCCAAACCACAAAGCTAGGTGTAGATTAAATTTAAAGGGTTGTTTCCAAAGACTGTGAAGGGAAAGTGCACCTTGGACCTGTTCCTCGACAGGTGCAATTGTGCACATAAAAAAAACATTCTGTGTCGGATTTTTTAGGGGTTGATAAAATAAACTTATTAGGTATAAACTAGAATGAAGGCATAGAAACTGTTTCTGAAAAAAGAACAATATGTTTGGAAAAGAAGAATTCAATAAGAGCCATGGAACAGAAAACTAGTATAACAAAATAAAAAAATTGGAATAGCATAAAAAAGACCAAAAATTGGAATTTATAGCACTAGGTAAACAACCAGTAAAATGTTTGCAGTTGGCAAGAAAAATGATCTCAGCTGTCAGGAAACAGTTGAAATCTCTAACAACATTAACAGTGCAGGGATGCCGGTATTAGTCTACTGGTGTCAGAAATTTTTAATAGTAAAATTATGAAGGCTTCACTGCAAGATACAAACCTCTTATCAACACCAAAAATAAGAAGGCCAGGTTACAATTTGCTTGAAATACATAGGTGAGCAAGTAGCATTATAAAACAAAGTGCCCCCAAACTCTTTCACATTGTTGTTATTGCTGAATGTGGTAGTGGCCGAGCTGTTATTATCTTAATCCCAGCTGTATACTTACAATTGTGCCTGTGACATGATAAAACATCATAGCTGTGCCTCTTTGCAGGTGCAAGAGGAGGGTGTTGTCCATCTGCACACTCTAATGTGCCTAATGGAGGTGTCAGTACAATGTGCCTGAAAATGAAAGGGTTGTCTGTGCAGTATGTCTACCAATGACGGTGCCTTCAATCTTGTAGGTCACTGCCTGCAGCATGCCTACCAGCATTTAAAAGTGAAAAATTGGGAGAATATAAGCCCCGCCCATAATATGTGCAAACCCCTCCTCTATCTGCCAAATTATAGACAAGTTTGCTGGAACTCATGCACAATGTATGGTAGCCCACACCACTTTTCCGGTTCTTTGAATCAAGACAGCCTGATAAAATTGGAACTGTTGAGAAATATAAGGGGGGAGGTTCAATATGTCTGCACAGTTTTTAATGGAATATGGTGTATAGAATGTGCCTACCAGTCACACCAGGTGGTGACCGGGTTCACTATTTCTGGTTAGATTTTCAAAGGGAAATAAAACACATTTACATTAACATGATTGAAAACTTTCACTGAAAACACCTCTGCTCCGAAGAGCAGAGCAGCACAGCGCATGTGTGGAGGGATCACATGATCCCTTCATGTCACATGCCTCAGGTTCTTTTATTCAGGGATTTCTGTGCGCATGCCCGAGGTTACCGGTCGGCGTGTGTGCACAGGGATTGAAAGAGGGGTGAGCAACATCGCACAGGGAGGAGAAGAGAAAACTCTAGTGAAAGGTAAGTGATACTCTTCACAGAAACAGCCGTTTTTTGGAACGGCTGTTCCTGTGTTGATTTTTTAGTAAATATGAGAAACTTTTCAATCCGCATCTATGCGATGAGGATTGAAAAGTTTCTACTGAAAAAACCGAAGGGTAATAAATTGACCCCCAAATGAGAAAAAGGGGGTGGTTTCTAAAGTGGTAGTAGCTTAGCTTTTCTCGTGACATTTTGTCCCGTTTCCACCCTGCATATTTTACAGAGCATTCATCAGTCCGTGAAACTACACGCAGAGTGCTTCTATGGGGATGTTTTGAAAGAATGTGAAATGCACTTAGCAAACAAGTAGGCACACTTGTGCACATAAAGAAGCATTGAAGTGTTGCATATTTGCAGTTCATTAATTACACTTAGCATATATTTGTAGCAGAAAGGCGTTGATATAGTTTAATTAAGGCATATAGAAATATTAGCTGTAGCTTTAGTTATTTGCTATCTTAACGTCTTATGTAGCATAAATTGTTATTCCTGCCATTAAATAACTGTGACTTTCAATATTCATCTACTTCCTCTTCTAACTGTGGCAGGTGACCACGGAAATGAACGGGACTCATATGACATTCAAATAAAGTCACACAATGACACAATGGCACAAAGGCACACAATATTGCTAAGACACCAAAACATTTATATTCAACTCTCAGAAAACAGCTGACCTCTCATTAGACTGTCATTTTTGTTTTTTATGTTATTTCTGTTTGCATATGCCCTTTTGTTAGAAGTTTTACTTAAAGTGTTGGTAAGTTAAAGAATAGATTTCATTTGTCTTTGTATTAGAATATGTAATGTTCACATTTTTTTGCTTTTAACATTATTCTGAAACTGCAAAGCTTGGTCATACTGGCATACTGCATGAAAATAGTGTTACATAATTAATAATCTGTTAGACAACAATACAAAAGTAACATCCTCTGAATGGTATACTGCAAGTTCTCAAAGGTGTAAAGATCCAGGGGTATATTTACTAAACTGCAGGTTTGAAAAAGTGAAGATGTTGCCTTTAGCAACCAATCAGATTCTAGCTGTCATTTATTTAGTACATTCTACAAAATGACAGCTAGAATCTGATTGGTTGCTATAGGCAATATCTCCACTTTTTCAAACCCGCAGTTTAGTAAATATACCCCCTAGTGTGCACAAGTCAACACAAAGGGAGAATAGGATTAGTGAAATAAATCTGAGGGGTCGAGGCCATTTGTGTGGGTTCATAGTTATTAAAATGTCACTCAAGTAAAGTGTATTCAAATCAAGTGTTATTGGGGAAAGGTCTCTGTGGAGACAGGAATTATATTTGAAGCCATTTTTGAAATTACATTTTTAAAGTATGTTTTTACTGTTTATTACATTTATGATGGTTATTCTAAGAAGGTTTTTGGAGATCCAGACTTTTTTTTTTTACCCCATGACCATGTTTTTTGTGTCACCTTATACCTCAACCTTTTCTCTGCCCTAACACAATGGCCCTAACCCCACTTCAGCTACATCTTCCCAGTGTAATCATTATCTTCATCAGCTTTTTATATAGCACCACTAACAAAGCATTTTCTGAAAAATTTGGGAAGCACGCTTTAAGCTGAGATTGCCTTATGTTATTAGCAGATCTACTCATTAATTTCCTACCTTGCTGTGTGTCCTCCTGGATACTCCGTTCCACACCTCAAGATAACTTCTATAACACATATGTCCCCACTCTTCCTTCCTTTCTACCTACTCCCCAAATCCTGGTTTATTATAAAACTCAGTTTACAGCAATTTACATTTTTTGCCTGTTACTTTGCAGTATTGTGAGACAATTTGCCAGCCCGTCCAATGTATCTACTTATATAAACATATTTCATGAATATGTCTTTGTTCTATGAGCAATGCAAATCTGATCTTATGAAAATATGGTAAAAAGCTAACTTAGTGGAAGGATTTTTATGCCACAGTTTCCAATAACCTTTCGCCTTTATTTGGATACAGTGGTGTTTAAGGAAAGGAAAGTGGACAAAGGGAAAGAATAGATGAAAGGAATAGTATCAGACAGCTTGTGATTGACCAGCCTCTGCCAAAAGAAAAATAAGTCACCCAGAGAAAAAGAGCAGACCAAGCTGAAAACACAGCGGAATCCACAGTTCCGAGAAACTTTTCATACTAAAATTGGTTAAAACAGAAAGAGTCATAGGGCTAGATTTACTAAAATGCAGGTTTGAAAAAGTGGAGATGTTGCCTATAGCAACCAATCAGATTCTAGCTGTCATTTTGCAAAATGTACTAAATAAATGATAACTAGAATCTGATTAGTTGCCATAGGCAACATCTCCACTTTTTCAAACCCACAGTTTAGCAAATCTCGCCCATAGTCTGTATTCATCTTAAGTGATTTAATGCTGTTGCTCATTGCAATGGAGTAAATTCAAAAGCGATTCAATAGACATGTAAAAAATTAGTATTTAAAGTCCTCTGTCATGTAGCTTTTTTTGCCAGTAACTCCTGACAATGCAATGATTATTATAAGTATTTAGAACTCCTGCCAAGGACTATCATGTAGGGCCATTTAGAAACATGCTGCATCTTGGTACTGCTGGAGGGATTGCATAGAGTCCATACAAAATAATAATCTTCACTTTTCCACTTTGTAGCTTTTGCCCTTTAATTAATGGTAAGTGTCACCTGCACAACCATCAATCTACAGTTCAGCAATTTAGCCTTTTAGCTAGAGATGTTCACTGACCCCCGTGTTTTGGTTTTGATTCTGGTCTTGGCAAAACCGCCCTTGTGTGTTTTGGTTTTGGTTTTGGATCCCTATTTTTTTTTCTAAAATCCCCATTTTTTTTTCATAAAATCACATAATTTAGCTTTTTTTCCCCCCTACATTATTTATTATTAACCTCAATAACACTAATTTCAAGTCATTTACAGTCAATTTTGACCACCTCACAGATCACAGTATTATTTTCATACACTTTCAAACAAAGTCTGCAGCAGTTATTGCCAGTGATAAGAAAAAGGCTATTGTCATGCCTGGGCATAAGACCAAAAAATCCACCTCTTATGTGTGGAATTATTTTTACCCAAACCCTAACAACAGTTGTCTAGCCATTGTAGCATTGTAAAGCCACAGTCAGTAGATGTAGGGACCTTAACCATCTAGGAACCTCATCCATGTTACGCCATTCGAAGTGAGTTCATGGAAAGCTTTTGGGAAAATCAGAAACTTATGCTAAAAAATAACAACAAGCAGTCCAGCATTATCTACTTTCCTTCTCTCTACAATCTACACCCTCAACACCTTCATCATCAACATCCTAACAAGTGATCGGAGTTAGTCCTGCATCCAAGTTTCTAAGGCGAGATGACTCCTCTCCAATCCAGGACTCCTCAGAAGAATCCTTGAGTATTAGGCCCACTGCTGCTGTTGCTGGGAGTGGATCTTAGACCCAGAAGCAGGCCAAGAAGAAGGCTACTAGTAGTTTACAACAATTGACTGTTAAACAATCATTTGCAAGAGGAAGCAAGTATGAAAGCTGTCACCCAGTCGCAAAGCGGATCACAGACAACATGGCGACTATGCTAGTATTAGATCTGCATCCAATATCCACTATTGATGCAGCTGGTTTTAGACAGGTACATGAGGTCTTCTGTCACCGTTATCAAGTTCCATCACAAAATCATTTTACTAGAAAAGCTATTCCTCACCTCTACCAGAAGGTTCGTAAAAATGTAATTATTGTTCTACAAAATGCCATTCTATCCACTGTACACTAAACCACAGATATTTGGACAAGCGGAACTGGGCAGACTAAAGATTATATGACTGTGACAGCCCACTGGGTTGGTGATTTGCCTTCACCAGCAGGGACAGCAGCAGCATGTATCCAAGAACGTCACATTCTTCAGAGGCAGGCTGCTCTGTGTATCATCTTCTTCACTAAGAGGCATATTATTATTATTATTATTATTATTATTATTATCGTAGATTTGTAAGGCTCCACAGCGCCGTACAGTAGGGAAGACAAGGACATACATAAAACAAGACATACGTAAAACAAGAACAGACAAGGCAGACAAAATTAATGGAGACTTGAAAACAAAGGGTATGGAGGACCCTGCTCATTAGAGAGCATACATTCTAAAGGGAAGAGGGCACAGGTGAAACAACAGGAGTGAGTGTGGTTCAGAGTGGAGATTGGAATAGTTGTGAGGGTGCATAAGTGTGAATAGTGTTTTGAAGGATAAGGTCACCTCTAAAAAAGATATGGGTTTTCAAAGAGCATCTAAAGATTTGAAGGCTGTGGGAAAGTCGGATTGAGCGTGGTAGGGAATTTCATAAATGGGGAGAAGCACGGGAGAAGTCTTGAAGGCAGGAGTGAGAGGTGGTTACCAGAGACGAGACAAGGAGCAGGTCAGAGGTAATACCGCTGACAACCTGTTTGAAAAACTAAGGGATGTCATTGTAACATGGCTTATCCTGTTTGGACTCTCCTGAGGATATGTGATTTCTGATAACGCCACCAATATTGTTAGAGCATTACAGCGGGGGAATTCCATCACATTTCCTGATTTGCTCCCACAATCAATTTAGTGGTATAGAACTTTTTAGCTCTCCTCTTTGTGTGTTACCTATATAACACAGTACAATGTGACTGCATATTTAGAAGACCAAGCCTGCCAGACCTATTAATTCTATTTCAGTAATGACAATTTGCAATGGAGCAATGGAGGTCTCCTGAATGTCACTGGAGACTTTGAAGAACACTGCTTCCCCTCCTCTTTCTTCTCTACCTATGATCCTGCACAGCTGATCTAGAGAATTCCAAGAACTGTGCTACCCCTTCTGTGTCCCTCTGTGAAATGGCGCTGGGTTGCCAAGGAGGGCGGTACTTATAGAATCCAAAACTCGCGAGATCCGATGACGTAACAATGCTGTTTTGCATCATTTTCAATTTTGAGGGCGGGCGAGGTACTCAGATCTGTTAAGTTCAGGTGTGCTCGGTTCTCCGGGAGCATCTCTACTTTTACCATTGTTTCTTGGTGGTTGTATTGGTACAAACTCTATGCTCTGAATGTTTTTACTCATGTTCCATTCTTTATCATCTTTTACTCTACTAATATCACCCACTTTCAACCACTTTGAAAAAATGTTTCAGTGCTTGGTCGCAAACATTGATTTTAGCACATGTATGTTAGCATGAACATACTGAATAGGAGGGTGGAGATAGTACTGTAATGCCCTGAAAATTGTGGCATATTTCTTTAAATCTAAGACAGTGAGAAGCAGGGATGTGGCCAGAACTGCTGTTTAACTGTTAGATATTTTCTGTCAGAGAGAGAGGGGAGGTGCTGGAATATGGTTCTGACATGAAGATCTGTACTCTGTAGCTGTGACCTGAGAGAATTCTTAAAGAGACAATGACACTGAGACACTGAGTGAAAGCAAAGAAAGAGTTCCACAGAGAAAAAGTAAAAAGAGAGAGACAGAGAGAAAATATACGTGGAATAGTATAGTATAAATAGGAATTAGAGAAAATATAAATTAGAATAAGAGATGAGAATTAATGAAAGATAAAAGGAATAAAGTTTAACAAGAAAAAATAAAAAGGCAAAATAATTTAAATGCTGTCAGAGATAGAGAAACAGAAGGAACTTTAAGAGAATTATAGAAAAAAGTCAGCCAGTCAGTCAAGTATTGATGATTTGCCAGTTTGCTAGTCATTATAAGAATAATAATTGTCAGTTAGCTAGTTAATATTCTGTCTAAAAGTCAAGTAAATAATAACTTTTGTCAAAAAAACAGTAAGTTACTGAAGTCCTGTCAGTTAGTCATTCAAACTGTGACATTAATGATTTGTAAGTCAGCTTATTTACAGTGAGACAGTAGGAATATTAGCAGTCAGTAAAAGTAAATATGAACCTGACAGACAGTGAGTGTCTATGGATTTAGGGAAGGATCAGAAGTAGCCAGAGCACAAACAGGAAAAGTGATTAGTGACGAAAAGAGAAAAAATAAAAATTCAGTCATGACAGCAAGAAGTCAGACACAGTAGTACACGGAATGAAGTAAAAGTGAGGAATGAACTGTAACAACAGCGCCAGTAAATATCAACATGCTTAAAGAGGACGTCATCAACGAGTATATCATTATCCACACAAAAGGAAAGTGTAAACTGCCACAGGACAACTACAATGCTTGCCTAGATCTTTTGCATGACATCTGAAGCATGACAAGTTATAACAGTATTTTCATCCCCACTTCTCCTTTTTCCAAGGGTAAACTCATTTCTCCCTTTCTGATGTATTCATTTCTCCCTGGCACCACGTTTCACACCATAAGGAAGTTTGTTTTTGAACTGTCAACTCATTCCCTCTGTTAATTGGCCTGCTCTGCTAATTGCTCAGCCTCTCCTTCCCCATGCAACAGCTGATTTAGTGACTTCTATTTAAGAGCATTATTAAGACATTAATAAAGGTTGCCTGCATTCTAAGCATAACATCAGTGGCATGAAGAGTTATAACTTAAGTTTGAACTGGATTTGGACCGGACTTTGGCCAAATCTCCAACTTTAAGGATTCCACAAGGTGTTAAGCACCTCACCCCCTGCACCTGCTACCTCAGTTCAACCATCCTACTAATTCTACTCTTCAATTCTACTCGCCTATCAACTCTTCATACAACCCTCCTACAACAGTTACTGCACTCCACTCGCATCCTCTTTTCTGCTATTCAGTGGTGCGGTATGGCATCATTGCTCTATCACTTTCCACACACTTGCTCACTTCCAAACTGTTATTTGTGTTCTTCCTATGCCCCTTCACTGTTTTAATTTGCATTGTCTTACCCAATCTTCATTCTTTCTCCTAACGTCCTCTCCCTACCTTCCAGTACTTCTAGCTTGTCCTGATCTACCTCCCCCAAATCCAAGCATCAATTTGCTGTACTTATCCTTCTGCCTTTAATATCGTGTGCCACCCTGTTCTACTGTGCGCCCTTCATTCCATTGGACTTTGCAACACTGTCCTCTTCTCGTTCCTCAACCTCCCTGTTTCCTATGGAATGCAATTCAAACTCCTCACCCTCACCTACAAACCTGCCCTCTCCTCTCCTCTCCCCCCTACATTTGTAAATTCGTCTCCCTCCACACTCCCTCCTGCCCTCTGCTGCAAACAGCCGCTGCCTTACCTACCCTCTGGTAGTCACATCTCACTCCCACGAAGACTTCTTCCAACCTCTGAAATGCTCTCCCTTGCCCCTCAGATTCTCCACCAGCATCCAGTGCATGAAATGTTCCCTAGAAACGTGCCTGTTCACCAAAGTCTACCTATCACATCTCATAAATAAATGTTAAGTATGAAATAATAATAATAAGACATAAATCTGCATATTGGAAATAGGAGACTTAAGGCCAGCTACCGCATGCCAGCAATATCAGACTAAGCTAAACAGGTGATACCACTTATACAAATTACACATTGAGCTCACACTTAGTTGCCAAACATAACAACTGAGCACTGGCCAGGTGAAAATTCACCTGAAAATACTCTACATTTTACTGTGACTGGAAAAGCCTCTTGTTCATCGAAGTATCATCTAAGCTGGGGCCTCAACTCTGTCTGCTTCCAGGTCAGCTGCATGTTGTCTGAAGACGGAAAGGCTGCCGTTGGTGCCCATTGAACCTGGAGAACCACCGCCAAGCACCACAGTACCGAGGGATACACCTGTGCCTGTTTGTACCTGTGGCAAGTACAAATGTTTCTTAGCTAGAAATGGCCTTTAAATCAGAATTTGACTATGGCTTTCTGTTCTGAGCAGAGTGATCTATTCTTGCTGCAATCCATTAATAATCTTTCAAGTACATTTGTCCACATCCATTTATTAACATAAAATTATGGATGAAAAAAAATTAGCAGGTGGAATTTTACCCAGTGTGCCCCAATATTACACCAGCCACACCACAGAACAGAATGAATTGAAAGCTGTCTTCCCAGCTCCTTTCATATACTACAAATTCCTTAAAATGCTAATTTATAAATACATTACATCAATTAGAGTAGGCTATAATTTATGGCCTGGATGTGAAAGTAAAATTACATCTCCTAAATTGCAGCCTAATGCTTGTATATTGAGTTATACGTATCTAGGATATAAGCAACTCAGGATATTGTGTAAGTATGGGGCAACACCAAGATATGCTCTTGAGTAAAGATATGACAGTCATCGCCATCATCAACTTGATGGTGAGGACTGCAATTTAAAAGGAAATAAAGAAACATGCCCCACCCCACTAGGCTGGGCTGGTTATAGCTAAATTAGGGGGATGTGTGCAAAGTCCCTCTGCAAGTTGGAAACCACCACCAGTCTATGCCAGATGGAGCTGGTCTCATTCCGTGTAATAATTTGATAGCAGCCCCAGCCCAGAATTACCAGGCAGAATTCCATTAGTGGAATTGCTTCTGTAAAAAATGTATGGGTCCCACACCCATGGAAAATGAGCCCCCATGGGCCCAGGGAAGTAAGTTCAAGTTTTAAAGTGATTAAATTTGTGGCAGCCATTGACTGCTTGGGCATGCTATGACTTGTAGATCCAGGGGTTAGCTGGCAGAGTTTAGCCCGGGAGGCAAGCACACAGCACTGGCCCATAAGTAGCGGCCCATCCTTAAAGGGTGGTTTTCGGTACAATATACATTTATCAATATAAAAAGAGGCTATTTTAGTGTTGCTTAAACCAGTGATGCTTTGTTACTATAAATAATAAGTCTTAAACAATGGAAACAAATAATGCAACATAAAACAAACCTCACTTTATATTGCATTTTATTTTGTATGTTCCTTCTCCCTACAGCACTTTTTTTTATCTTTTCTTCTTTTTTTTTACACATACCTAGCTGATTATAATGGAGCATAAATCATATTATAGAAATCAATAATGTAATAATATTCTATTACAGTATTGAACACAGGGGCTGATTTATCAAAATGCAAAAAGCCCTTTTGCTTTAAAAACCAGATGTGTTTGCCAGCAAAAGGGCTTGTTTTTGCTTCACCCTATATACTAATAGGGTTATTATATTTTTTTAGGTTTAATGTAAAACAGATAATATGAGGGGTGGTACTAGGAGGAGAAGCAGAGCACGAGGTGTCAATCTGACACCCTAGCCCAGAGCTGGAAAAAGGCTCTGGGGGGCTAAGGGTACTTTAGACATGAGGGATGGTTATCATTTTAGACAAATACACATGCAAAACTGTGTGCACTTCTGTTAGTTGCACGCAGCTCTGCCTTCACGAACAGTATAGTGTGAAGCAGGACATACCTTCTAACTGTCCTTGCAGTCAGACCAAATCCTAACTAAACGAGAAAGTCACCCAAATTCAGGACTGTCCCACCAGATTCAGGACAATTGGTAGACTGTCCTGCTCTCTCCTACCTGTTCCTGCTCTCTCTTACCTGTTCTTGTCACTTTCACCAACTGTGGCTGCTGGTGACTTTAGATCACTTGCTGGATCCTGGAATGTTGGGGACCCTATTTGGAAAAAAAATGGGTACATGAAAATTCCAAGCACTAATGGTATTCGCATTTGATAAATAGACCTATTTCCCTCCCTCCAAAAAGCCCCAGCAATAAATTAAATAGCATTTACGTTAAATAAATATAACCATTTACCACAACCATCCCAGGCATTAAATAATTCATAATCACATTTAATAAATAAACCTCGTTTCCCCAAACAGCGCCACATTCAATTAATAGGTCCAAAACCACCCCAGCATTAAATTAAAGGTCCAATCACCCCATCTTAACTTCATAGGCCCCACTTTTAAATTAAATGGCCCCACCATCACCCCACAAATAAAATAGCACCCATAATTAGTCCCCATCTACACTCCACCATTAAATTAAGACACCCTTCCCTCACACATTATATTAATATCTTGGCCCCCTCACACATACTTTATATTAATATACTGGCCCCCTCAATCACACACACACACACACACACACACACAATATACTGCCCCTTCATTCAAACACACACAATATACTAGCCCCTCACTCACACAATATACTGGCCCCTCACTCACACACAAACAATATACTGGCCCCTAACTCACTCACACACACAATATACTGGCCCCTCACACACACACTATACTGTGACACACACATTATTAATATACCACCCCCCGCATTTACCTTGTTCCATCCGCGCCGCGCACTCTGCAGTCTTCTGACATGGGACGGCACCTATCAAGTGGTGCGCGTCCCATGTAACAGCAATAGACGGCCACAATTCGAGGAAAGGAGGGAAGGAGGGCAGTCCGCTGATGATCTGCGGCCAATGGGAGAAGGTGTCAGGTCTTGGAGGAGGGGCCAGCAACCAAGTAATAGAGATTAGTGATCGCACCGGCCCAAAATAGATTTTTTGTGTCTGGTCCAGGGGGCATATGCCCCACGGCCTCCCGGCCCAGCTAGCCCCTGTGTAGATCTACAAGTGCTGTCATACACATGGCCATTAGAGCATGTTAGAACGTGTGGAACTATAAAGTAACATTGTGTCCTTGCAGTCAGGGCCCACTAGAAAATATAATTTCACAAATGATCCTTTGGGTTTGAAAAAGTGGAGACATTGCCTATAGCAACCAATCAGATTCTAGCTGTCATTTTGTAGAATGTACTAAATAAATGAAAGATAGAATCTGATTGGTTGCTATAGGCAACATCTCCACTTCTTTAAACCCGAAGTTTAGTTAATATACCCCCAAATCTTTTAATATTTTATTTTAAATAAAAGATTATCTAAATCCCTTGTTTTCCACTTTATTATTCATCTACATCCATATGAAATCTTCTTTTCTTTTGACCTGAAGTAATCAGCAAGATTTGCTTGCTACTCATTGGCTGCTACATATAAAAACTGTTCTGACTGCCTGGAGCATTATTAAACACGAGGGATCCATGTGTGAATAGTGTGCATGCGTAATTAAACAAAGTAGATTTTTGCGGACCACAGTTGGACTCTGAATCAGGCCAATAGTGCAGAATGGTAATGCATTGAATGGCAAAGCAAACCCAAAACTCAAAGATTGTATCGTGGACCTATGCACCTCTGTGAAACAACCTGTTCCTCCACGAAACTCGATTTGCTTGAAAATTCTGCATAAAATATCACAGATTTATGAATGTTTGAATATATAAATACACCACTTAGAGCATTGAAGTGCATGGTTTATTCTCGACTACTGAGGGTATTCATTTAAGTTGCTTTTATGCCTGTAATTGTATATCATATCCTATAATTTATTGATCACGTAATATGAAATGAAGATGTGCAAGGATCTATTTATCACAGTTATCAATGATGAAATAGGCAAGTAATACAATTTAGGTGGTTTAATTATATAGTTGTGACACTTTACAGTATAACATTAAATTATTAAAATTTAATAGGCTACAATGTGGCATTCAGTAGTGTATTTAAACAACCATCAGCTCTGTTTTTAATCCTGGTATTTTACAATAATGAGCAATAAAATCTCCCTAAGTACACTGGAACACACAACACTTCCTTCGCATCAGGCTTCCCTTTGGCCTCAGTGAGGGGGAAATTAGTTTCTGAGCAAAGTGCCGACTCGTGTATTATTCGCGCTAATTGCCATCGAAGCAATTAAATTCCAAGACCCGTGATGTTCATCGTGCCTGGAAATACGCCTTGAATATGCTAATTTTTGCCCTTTGGTATTCAGCATGGATCATACACAAGAAAGGCAATGTTCAGTCCTAACCTGTATTCAGTGTTCCATAACACAGTGTTACGGCTAGTGGCTATTGACATAAATTTCTAGAACTAGTGAACAGAGGTCTTTGCCTATAGCAGAAGTCTTTCCCATAGAGCTAGTTGCACTCACAGGTATGTAGGCAGCCACAAGTGACGTCCCGGCTGTCATGGCAACAGACGTAACGCAAGCACCAGGGATAGCAGGCAAGCCATAGTGGTGGCGGTGGCTCGTAACACACAGGTAAGCATCTAGTATCAAAGTGCAGAATAAAATTAAATAATACTGCTATGTGGGATTGACAAAGCATCAGATCATAACTTTGACCTCTGAGCAGGACATGTGTGATGTGTGCGAGTTATATTGGTAGATAAATGTATATTGCGATAGGATTTGTCAAAGTGAGATTCACTTATAGAAATAATAAAATCTGAATCAAATTCTCTATTGAAATATATGTAAATTTCGCATTGTACATACCTTTCAAAATTAAACATGAAACAAATCCCTTAGAACAAAGTTTGTGAGCCCAAAAAAGCTTTCCCATATTTTATTTGCAAATACATAATTTGTTTAAATGTATTTATATGGATGTATTTATATGGGGCCTGATCCATTAAGGAATGTAAAGCAAAAATATGAGTAAATGTTCTCCTGGACAAACCATGCTACAATGCAAGAGATCAAATTATATTATTATTTTACACATAAGTCAAAAATTGGCTGCTTTTCATGTAGCAAACAAATACATGATAGCTTAATTTTTACACTGAAATTTAAAGTTAATCTAGGACATGATCTCAACTAAAAATCTCTCTCCACATTTTAAATTTACCTCCTCCTCCAATGCAAGATGGTTTTGCAAAGGTGCAAAGTTACTCCTTTTTTTGCTTGACTTTCCTTAATGAATCAGGCCTGAAATGTCTGTTGTTGAATATGGGTCTAGGTATGCTCTGCTCTGACTGACAATATTATTATTATTATCGTAGATTTGTAAGGCGCCACAGTGCTCCGCAACGCTGTACAGTAGGAAAAAGAGTACATACATAAAACAGGGACATAAAAGGTAGACAAAATAAATGCAGATATGAAAACAAAGGGCATGAACTGTGACACGAAGGTCAATGGAGTCAAGGGTGTGTAGGAGAAGAGGGTGATCAACAGTGTCAAAAGCAGAAGAGAGGTCCAGGAAAATGAGTATGGAGAAATAACGCTTAGATTTTACAGAAAGTGGATCATTGATCACTTTTGTGACAGCAGTTTCAATGGAATGTTGGGCGCGGAAGTCTGATTGCAGAGAGTCAAAAATGGAATGAGAGGAGAAAAAGTGAGACAGGCATTTGTACACTAATCGCTCAAGTAGTTTCGAGGCAAAGGGAAGGAGAGAAATTATTTATTTATAATTGGTGAAATGATCACATGTTGAAAGGATGGAAATGTGCCGGTGGCGAGAGCCTGTTTGAAGGTGAGAAAGAGGTGGAAATGCAGTGGAGGAGAGGGAGCGGAGAAGTTGGGAGGGAATTGGGTCAAGAGACAAGTTGTAGGGTGAAATGATGAGATGAGTGCAGAGCCTTTGTCTTCACTTACTGGAGAGAATGATTTAAGGGTGGACTGGTTAGTGTAGGTAAAAGTGGGTAGAGTGTGGGGAATTTGGCATCAGGTGTAGCGAGCTGCGGCAAAAGCCGGTGTCACAACTATATTGCGTACCTGCTATTGTTGGCGCAACTCAGAGGAAGGTGCGGAATCTAACGTGCCCCTGGTATTCACCAGGAACCCCTGCAAGGAAATATGGACTCCGCTGAAGGGACACGCAGATCGCGGTCCTTCCAAGAGTCAACAGCGAGATACAAGGAGGTGTCAGACAGGCCGGGTGGGTAACGTTCTGGTAGCAGAGGTACACAAGGATATCCAGAAGAATGGTGAGGCAAGCCGGGTCAGTAACTTTCAGGTAGCACACTACAAAGGCAGAATCCAAATAGAGGTGGTCAAAACGGTCCGGGTCAAAAGGTCACAGGCAGCACAAGGATAATCAGGAACAATGCAGAAACTGGTAATGCACACAAACGCACAATACACACAAACGCTGGAGGCAGGAAGACCCGATACTCTGGCACAGGGGTCAGGGCAGGAGGTGGCTATAAAGCCCAGGGGACCAATCAACTGTAATGGGCGGCAGCGCTAATTAGCTGCCGCCGCACTCAGATGGCCGCGTCGGGCGGCGGGGAACTTCCACTTCTGGTTGCCTAGCAACCAGATGCGCGGGATGATGACGTAGGCGGCCGTCCCGAGGGATGGCGCCTGACAGTATACCCTCCTCTTCTTCCTTCTCCTCCTGTTTGGAGAAATTTCTTAAGAACCCTAGGAGCATGGAGATCTTGCTTGTCCACCCATGATCTTTCCTCTGGACCGTATCCTTTCCAATGGACGAGATATTGTTGTTTATCATGAAGAATACGAGAGGCCAAGATCCGATTGATCTCAAATTCTGTTCAGGCAGAAGTTTGTACTGGTGGGGGCCAACAAGGAGGTCGAAAGAATTCATTGAGTATCAATGGTCATAGTAAGGATACGTGGAAGGTGTTATGACATTTTAGAGAAGGAGGCAATTTCAACATGAAGCACACAGGATTGATGACTTGCAGGATGGTGTAAGGGCCAATGAAACGTGGAGCTATCTTCATTGAAGGAACTTTTAGTTTTAAGTCCCTGGTGGATAACCACACCTGGTCCCCCACTTTCAGGAGAGGAGTGGCCCTACGATGGCGGTCTGCAAAAATTTTGTGATGCTGTGTGGCTTTGAGTAACGCCGTCTTAGTATTGGCCCAGATGAGCGCAAACTCTCGATAGAGAGTATCTACGGCTGGTACTGACGAGGAAGATACAGGAAAGGGATCTGGATAGACAGGATGGTTTCCATAAACAATGAAGAACGGGGAGAACCCTGTGGATTCATGAACATATTGGTTATGGGAGAATTCCGCCCAAGGAAGAAATTGAGATCACTTGTTCTGGTTGTCAGAAGAAAAACATCGAAGGAAAGTCTCCAGATCCTTATTGATCCGCTCCGTCTGCCCATTGGTTTGGGGGTGATACCCCGATGAGAACTTTAGCTCAATACTCAACTTGCGACAAAAGGATCTCCAGAATCGGGAGGAGAATTGGACTCCGCGGTCCGAAATAATCTCCTTAGGGCAGCCATGTAACTTGAATATCTCTTTGATAAAGATATCTGCAAGACGTCCGGCCATAGGCAATCCAGTTAGAGGAATAAAGTGTGCCATCTTAGAGAAGCGATCAATGACCACCCAGATAGTGGTGAAACCTGCACTGGAAGGTAGATCTGTGATGAAATCCATGGCCTCACTTTCCCAGGAAGCATTAGGAATAGGAAGTGGACGGAGTAATTATGCCGGAGCTCTCCTAGAAGTTTTGTGTTGGGCACAGGTAGTACAAGAGGCAACAAATTTGCATATATCAGAACGTACAGTAGGCCACCAGAAACGACGACACAGTAATGCTGTAGTCTTTTTTATTCCAGCATGACTGGCAATGCAAGATGATGAATGAGCCCACAGTAGAGTCTTGAGCCAAAGGTGGGGTTCTACAAATGACCGACCTGGGGGAGGTGAGGACGGCTTAGTTCTAGTGAGAGCTACAATCTTAGAAGGATCAATGATATGTTGAGGAACCAAAGGTTTTAGGCGATCCGAATCGTCAAATGAGCGAGATAATGCATCCGCTCGTCCATTCTTAGTACCCGGACAAAACGTGTCATGTTGAATCGGGCAAAAAAGAAATGCCCACCGTGCTTGCCGTGGGTTAAGGCAACGTGCCTCCTGAATGAAGACTAGGTTCCGATGGTCGGTAAACACTGTGACAGGATGTATAGCCCCCTCCAACAGATGTCACCTTTCCTCCAGGGTAGACTTGATGGCCAACAACTTCTTATCCCCAATTCCGTAATTGTATTCACTAGGAAGGAATCGTCTGAAGAAAAACCCACATGGGTCATGCGAACCAGAAGGAGATTTTTTAAATAGCACAGCTCCAATGCCTACAGAGGAAGCATCCACTTCCAGAAATAAGGGTCATTCCTGGTCTGGCTGGGAAAGAACAGGGGCTGAAGAGAACGCCTTTTTTAATCTTGCAATGGCAGAAGTGGCCTCAGGGGACCATACCCTAGGATTTGCAGCCTTCTGGGTTAGGGCAGTGATTGGTGCAATGATGGAGGAGAATCCTGGAATAAATTGGCGATAATAGTTAGCAAAGCCAATAAACCTTTGGATAGCTTTAAGGCCTTGTGGTTGAGGCCAATTCAGGATAGCCGTCACCTTGGAGGGATCCATACATAGACCTGACACAATAAAGCCCAGAAATGGTACTTGAGTTACTTCGAATACGCACTTCTCTAACTTGCAGTAGAGATGGTACTCCCGGAGTCTGCGTAGGACCTCTTTTACTTGTTTGTGATGGGTTTTCAAATCCTTAGAGAATATTAATATGTCGTCTAAATAGACTACCACAGAGGTGTACAACAAATCTTGAAAGATGTCGTAGACAAACGTTTGAAAGATAGACGGGGCATTACAGAGGCCAAAGGGCATCACCAAGTATTCAAAGTGCCCATCCCTGGTATTAAAGGCCGTCTTCCATTCGTCCCTTTTCTTGATGCGAATCAGATTGTAGGCCCTACGGAGGTCTAATTTAGAAAAAATTAGTGATCCACTGAGTCTGTCAAACAGGTCAGAGATGAGGGGTAGTGGATATCGATTTTTGATAGTGATCCGATTAAGAGGACGATAATCGATACAAGGACGAAGAGACCAATCCTTATTTTTGACAAAGAAGAAACCTGTACTGGCCAGGGATGTTGACTTATGGATAAATCCCCGTTTAAGGTTTTCCGTGATGTATTGGGACATGGCCAATGTCTCAAGACGGATAGCAGATAGGTACGCCCCTTGGGAATAGGTTGGTCCGGAGACAAAACAATAGCGCAATCCCAAGGATGGTGAGGAGGCAGAGTCTCTGCTTCAATCTTGCTGAATACATCTTGGAATTCTATGTAAGCGGCAGGAAGACTGATTAATTTGGAATGTGCCATAATTTGGGATCTCGGAGGCAAGACTTTGGACAAACATTTATGATGGCATCCTGAGCCCCATGCAATAACTTGAGCATGGCCCCAATCCATTTGGGGAGAATGCATCCTTAACCACGGTAGCCCCAAGATGAGGGGGTTAATGGACTTAGGTAGAACCAAAAGTTGGATCATCTCGCTATGAAGTGCTCCTACCATCAACCGAACAGGAGAGATAACGGAGAAAATGGAGCCGTGAGTGACACGACTACCGTCACCTGCCGTCAAAGATAACGGAAGAGGCAAGGATTTTAAGGGTATTTAGAGCTGCGAAGCAAGATCAGCCGAAATTAAGTTCCTGGAGGAGCCGGAGTCCACAAAGACCGTGGTGGAGAAGGTACCTTTAGGGGTGCTCAGGATGACGGCCATAAGAAATTCTGGGGAATTTTTGGAGTAGGGAGCAACAGTGGACTCTTCCTCCTGAACGGTGGCCTACCCGCCACCGTTCAGGAGGAAGAGTTTCCCGGTCTCTTGGGGCAAACTCTCAGAAGATGTCCCGGGTCTCCACAATAAAGACACAGACGTTGCTTGAAGCGTCTCTCTCTTTCCTCCGGGGACAATTTAGAACGTCCTACTTGCAAAGGTTCATCGACTGGCAAGATAGGGTTTTGAAACTGAGGCGCTAGCCGTGGTAGGAATCGTTTGCCAGAGGGGCGTTCTCGCGTGCGGTCCTGGTAGCGCAAGTCCACCTTGATGCACATTGAGATGAGGGAATCAAGATCAGACCGGAGTTCTCTGGAAACCAATTCATCTTTAATCCGATCAACCAGACCCTGCCAGAAGGTTGCAATCAATGCTTCGTTGCTCCATTTTAACTCGGAAGCCAAAGTCCGGAATTGAACCGCATATTGACCCACGGATAGATCACCTTGACAGAGGTTTAACAGACTGGTAGCTGCGGAAGCGACTCTCCCGGGATCATCAAATACTCTTCTAAAGGCCTCGATAAAAGAATTTGAGCTGCTGAGGAGAGGATCCCCTCGTTCCCTTAAGGGTGAGGCCCAGGCAAGAGCTTGACCACTGAGGAGGGAAATGAGAAATGCCACTTTGGTGCGTTCAGATGGAAAGGCCCCAGGGTTACACTCAAATTGAATGGCGCATTGGTTCAGAAAACCCCTGCACTTCTTGGAATCCCCGTCAAATTTTTCAGGTGTCGGAATGCGAAGCCCGGAGGCCACAGTAGAGACCGTAACCACACTGGAAGATGCCGACGTAGAGGAGGTTATATACACACAACATTTTTTCCCCCAGCACACTGCTATAGCCAGCAACAGATCTGCCATTTCTACTGTAGATAAAAATGCAAAAGTCTTTGTTGCACACATTTGCTTAAACATACATTTTCAAATGTGTGCAACAAAGACTTTTGCATTTTTATCTACAGTAGAAATGGCAGATCTGTTGCTGGCTATAGCAGTGTGCTGGGGGAAAAAATGTTGTGTGTATGTTCCTTGCAGGATAACCCCACCCTTTCAAGCACCTGTTATGGCCTATAAATTGATTTGAGCAGCTTCCACGTTTGTATTTGTCTGAGAGGCATGTTGGTGTCAGTAGCTGAGAGGGGGTACTGGCACTGAATTGCTGTTTGGAGGCTTCTGGGGTACCTCTTTGGTAAGTTGTCTCTCAATTTAAAAACACATATGTATGGCCCAAATATATGGGACTCTCATTGTTCAGAGTAGGACCATCCTATTAGCAAAAGCGTCTTGGCGTGGCGGATGGCTTAAACATACATTTGCAAATGTGTGCAACAAAGACTTTTGCATTTTTATCTACAGTAGAAATGGCAGATCTGTTGCTGGCTATAGCAGTGTGCTGGGGGAAAAAATGTTGTGTGTATGTTTCTTGCAGGATAACCCCACCCTTTCAAGCACCTGTTATGGCCTATAAATTGATTTGAGCAGCTTCCACTTTTGTATTCGTAGAGGAGGTTATGGCTGGAGTTGTGGGTAATGCGCCCTGTAATACATCAAAACGGGTTGCAATACCTTGAAAACATTGCAAGAGATGCGCCTGGGCTGCTTCCTGTTGTTCCACTCGCTGAGCCAGGTGCAGGAGTAAATCTCGACCCGACTTCTCACCAGACCCTTCAGTTGTCATGGCCAGAGTATACTGTCACAACTATATTGCGTACCTGCTATTGTTGGCGCAACTCAGAGGAAGGTGCGGAATCTAACGTGCCCCTGGTATTCACCAGGAACCCCCACAAGGAAGTATAGACTCCGCTGCAGGGACACGGTCGCGGTCCTTCCAAGAGTCAACAGCGAGATACAAGGAGGTGTCAGACAGGCTGGGTCGGTAACGTTCTGGTAGCAGAGGTACACAAGGATATCCAGAAGAATGGTGAGGCAAGCCGGGTCGGTAACTTTCAGGTAGCGCAGTACAAAGGCAGAATCCAAATAGAGGTGGTCAAAACGGTCCGGGTCAAAAGGTCACAGGCAGCACAAGGATAATCAGGAACAATGCAGAAACTGGTAACACACACAAACGCTGGAGGCAGGAAGACCTGATACTCTGGCACAGGGGTCAGGGCAGGAAGTGCCTATAAAGCCCAGGGGACCAATCAACTAAAATGGGCGGCTGCCGCCGCACTATCCGTTGCTAGGCACTATATTGCCTAGCAACGGGACGCGCATGCTCAGATGGCCGCGCCGGGCGGCGGGTTGCCTAGCAACCAGCCGCACGGGATGATGACGTAGGCGGCCGTCCCGAGGAGGCAGCGGGACGGCGCCTGATGTCGCTTACCCTCTCTTCAGTCCCGTCCATCACCATGGCAACGGCCAAGATGCTTTCTAATCAGCGCCATGTCCCGGAAACGCTGGGCAGCCGGGAGTGTGCGCATCAGGTAAAACAATAGCCTGCGGGCTAATTATTTGTATCTATTAATTAGGCAGCCCATGGGATGTATTGTTGGTCATGGCCCTGATTGGCTGCTTGCTGTACTTAAGGCAGGGAGGGCTCCCTGTCAGTTATAGCGGCTCTTTGAAGAATTGCTGATGTGCTGTGCTTTTGTGCCTTGTGTATTCTGATTATATTCTGAATTGATCTATCGTTGTGACCTCTTGCTTGTTAATTGGACCTTGCCTGTTTTCTGATTGCCCTGACCTCTGGACCTGTTTCTTGGATTTTCATGTTTGCTGTCAGCCCTGACCTTTTTGCCTGTCTCCGACCATCCTATCTGCTACAGACCCTCTGACCTCGGCTTGCCTTCTGACTACCCGCTACTGTCTGGATTTCCTTCACCTCCCATCCGCTTTGGTGTTGCTCATAAACTTACACTACATTAGAATTAAGACCTGAGGACCTGTGAGCACATCAAGCTCCATGGGAAAGGCGACGGCTATAGACGAGAAGTTTATGACAAGACCCGCCAGTCTAACATGAGGAAATATCTTTTCGAATGGTGTTGATTTTGTCTTTTAAATAAGTGGCAAAATCATGGGCTGTGAGGGAGGAATGAGGAGGGGGTGCAGGTGGGCAGAGAAGTGAGTTGAAGGTGGCAAAGAGGCAACGCAAGTTAGAAGACTGGGTAGATATTAGAGATTTGAAAAATGGTTGTTTGGCAATTGAAAGGGCAGCAAGATGAAAGGATGAATTTATAGTGGAGGAATTGGGGATAGGAACGATATTTCCTCCAGTGCGGGAGCAATTTTGCAGGTAGCAAATCTGTTTATTGTGCCATGGTTGCGGTTTCGATTATCAGAGGCTATATGCAGTAGCTGGAGCTGCATTGTCTAGGGCTGAAGTAAGTATTTTGTTATAGAAAGAGGCCGTCTGATTAGGATAAGACAATACAGTCATTTTAGAAAATAATTGTTTTAGGTAAAATGAGAAGTGAATTGGGTTAAGAGTACTTAGGCTTCGTTGTGTACATGTGGATTTGGGTGCAGGGGGTGTGGTCATGAAGTAAAGTGAGGCTAAAGGAAAGGAGGATGCAGTTTGGAGAATGTAGAATGCTTACTCCACCACCTTGTCTATTTCTGGGTCTGGAAGCGTGGCTGAAGGAGAGTCCCCATTAGGAGAGAAGTAGTGTTAGAGGAAATGAGCCAAGTTTCTGTAATGGCAAGGCGGTTGAGGGATTTAGAAATGAGTAGATCATGGATGGATGTAAGTTTCTTACAAACATATCTGTTCCATAGTGCACAGGAGAAGGGAAGTGAGCATAGTGGAGATATGTGGATAAGGTTGGGGGGGAATTTAAGATGTGATGGCAGATTTATAATTGGGGTAAGGCATGTTCTAGATCAACTTTAAATGTCAGTGTATATGAAAACATAATGTTCTCAAATATTTGTGTGCTACATGAAAAAACAGCCAGTATTTTCCTTATGTTTAAAATAATAAACTAATTTGCACCCCTTGCATTCTAACATAGGTTTGTCCAAAGTTACTCCTTTTTTTGCTTTACCATCCTTGATAACTCAGGCAATGTGAAATTAATCAAATCAACTTTAGAGAGCAATTAAAGACACTTTTGGATATTAACATACAGTATAATAACCCTGTGTATTGCTAAGCTTAATATTACAACTGAAATAACTGATGTATTTGCACTTAACTAAATCTTTCTAGCATGCTGTTTTTTCCATCCACTAAAGCAGATATTACTTTGAAAAGTGGTGCTTACCTGTCTTGCCCCACTCTGGGACAACTTAGAAGCAGAGGCTTGTGTGATTAGCATGCTATAGTCTCAGAATGTCGCACTACCAACTAGGATAGAATTTCATTATAATTCCTGCTTGCCTTACCATCTATTCTGTGCCACACTTCCCAAAAACTGTGAATGGGAAGTGTGAATTTGAGGACCAAACACAAACCACAGTCAAGAGATTGTGGCTTCTGGTTATTCCGCTCTCACGCCCCCTCTGCCGCCATGTAAAGATGATCAATTTGTTTGATGACCCTGTTCTGTATTACATACTGTATTACCCTTATAAAAACAGCTGGGTGTAGCTGTAGCTGGGGCTTCAGGTAGGCGGTCACAGCAAGCATAACTGACATTCTATACTTGTCCTAAATCAAAATCAGTTTATAGGGAGGTGTAATTTATGAATGGACAGCACAGTGCATCCAATACACTAGATCTGTTTGTGATATCACAAAGCTGTGTTTTATTACCATGTGCCTATTTTTACATAGACTTGAGCAACACAATGACACACAGTGTAGTTAGCAAATTGTGCATGGAGTAGATGGTGCATCAAATCCACAAAAATTATTTTTCATTTCGAGGGAGGTTTTTTTTGGATAGGATAATTCAGTACTATTCATTTCAGCTATGTCTATTGCTCCATCTAGAAATACCAACATACTTAAAACTGAAAGAAAATGTGAATTGACATAAAAGGAGCAACAATTTCCCCTTACCTTTAGCAATTGAGGGTTAAACAATATTCAAATAAAAACTGTATTCAGAAAAACAAAAATGCCAAACATGAAATGAATGTTGATGAACAGGCGAAAAGGTGGTTTCTTCTTTCAAGCAGTGATCACACATTTTGATAGACTGCTATACATTAGCGTGGTCAATTGAGGCATGCACCGGTATTAGTGCAGACCCTAAAAAATATATAAAATATAAAAGTATCATTTAAATTCAGTGAGAAAGTCAGGGTAAAATTAAGCAATGTAGTTTGTGTTTGTGTTTACATAAAATTTATGTATAAAAAGTGTTTTGAGTATCATGTTCTCGTCACTGTTATGTAACTCTGCATTGCAGTAGATGGGTAAGTACTTGAGGCTTATATATACCCAGGGGCTGGCTGGCAGGCTTTAGCCCGGGGGGGGCAAACACACAACACTGGCCCATAATTAGCGGTCCATCCTTGAAGAGTGTTTTTCGGGACAATATATATTTATCAATATAAAAAGAAGCTATTTTGTGTTGCTTAATCCAGCGATACTTTATTAGAAATGGTAAATCTTAAGTAATAAACATAAATAATGGAAAAAAAACAAAACCTCACTTTATATTGCATTTTATTTTATATGTTCCTTATCCCTACAGCACTTTTTTGTTAACCACATACCTGACAAACTGGAAGTGAGGGATCCGTGCTTCTCTATGTATTGTAAAAATGGGTAAGGTGCTGCCTTAGTGGGAAAACAAGGGGTTTTGTTAGAAGTGGGTCCCAATCCACTAAGATAGTGAATACAACAACAACAAAGTAATATTTCCCTGGCACAAATAGTGTGATGGACACATATCAGTGTATGGGTAGGTATATTAAACAGTAATTTATTCTTTTATTAAGAGCAATTGCACATAAACATTTTTGAATAAATAATTTGATTCGGACCGGTAGGAAATTAACCTTACTCAACAGTCCTGTGAACAAGTAGGCAAGCCTAGTACAGCAGCACTAGATTGTAAACCAACCAAGATATTTTGAGATAATCCACAAAGTCTGGTAAATAATTTTCACTTAGTGTCTCTCAGAATGAATGGGCCTGACAATCCATAAGGTTAGGCAACATATGATCCTTACTGTTCCGTTATAGATATGTGGTAGAGACAATGCAAAGCACCGCTAACATGGGTAGCAAAAGTTCTCAGCGGTCTTATAGTAAAAACTCCAAAACCAATGTCTTAAGTATTTAAACAAATTAATTTTATAATTTACAAATTTTATACAATACACAGGCAATACAATGTGCACTACTGTTAGGTACACGCAACTCTGCCTTCAAGAATAGTATAGTGTGAATCGGGACATACCTGCCAACTGTCCTTGCTGTCTGACCAAATCTTGACTAAGTGAGACATTCACTCAAACTCGGGACTGTCCCACCAGATTCAGGACAGTTGACAGACTGACCTGCTCTCTCCTACCTGTTCTTGTCACTTTCACCACTTGTGGCCGCTGGTGTCTTTAGCTCAGTTGCTGCTTGCTTGATCCTGGAATGTTGGAGGCCCTATTGGGAAATAAAATGGGTACATGAGATTTAGAAAACTCCAACCAGCCCCGGTGTTAAATCAGTAGCACCCACATTTTACAATTAGGCCTCCTTCCAGACGCCACATTAGAAAAATATTCACATTTGCTAAATAGATTTATTTCCCCCCAGCCAGCCCTGACATTAAAATAATAGCAAGCACATTTAATAAATAGATTTATTTCCGTTCAACCAGCCCCAGAATTAAATAAATAGTAATCCCATTTAATATATAAACCTATTTCCTTCCCTCCAAACAACCCCAGCATTAAATTAAATAGCATTTACATTTAATATAAGCATTTCCCAAAGCCATTCACAACATTATATAATTCAAATTCACATTTAATAAATAGCCCTCCTCCACAAAATCAGTGGCTGGTCCTGGGGGGAGGGACCAGTCACCAATAGTAGAGAGAGTCACAGGCCCAAAATAAACTTATTTCTGGTCAGCCCGGGGGGCACATGCCCCCCTGCCCCCCGGACCAGCCGGCCCCTGTAATATACCACACTTATGATAAAGGCTTTCTGTAATGTTGACCTACCAAAACATCCATAATCTAACAAAAAGCTATTTTTTTTACTTTAATTAATTCATCAATTCAACTTGGTCAACGGTTATAGAAAAATAGGAATAACAGGAGCAGGAAATGTTTACTGAATGTACTGATCATGTGTGAATTTATGTTAATAGCACAGAGAAAGTGCAACATTTATAAAGATTGGTGCAATGATTACATTGTTTGCCTGTTCCCCAGCCAGGTGACATCTATGCCAGCGTTAGCAATTAAACAACTGCAAACTAGATTCTACTTATCCCTAAAGACAATCTACTGTTCGAGTTTGTCTGTACCTGTCCTTCCCAACGCGGTTCCTTTGTAGACACGTGTACTCTGGACGCTGCAATCCAGAAGCTCTGCATTCCTAACAAATATTATCATGTGTTTCACAAACTTACATAATTCACGGAGAGAGGGAACACTATTCCAAGCTTTAGACTAATGACTAACCTTTCAGTTAAATCATGACAAGTGTACCAAGTTGAGATTATATCTATGAAACATTTGCATTTGTGTGATTATAACTGTGATTAAAAAGTGCAATTTTAGAGATGATGTCTACTGAAATAAGTAAATAAATGATCAAATATGTATTATTTATTCTAAGGAGCAGAACAAGGTTAGTCTTCATGTGTGATGATAATTACAACATGAAGTACAATAGCTACCGTTCCAAGAACATATAAGAAGCATAGTTAAAATATTTTACTGCATGTCACTTTAAATCTACAAACATGGCATTTAGTGTGTCACGCGTACAGTCCTGGAATAAGGAAGTACAAAGTGATGCCTTGCAGTATGATGACATCACTTATCTGCCATCACACAAGCAGAAAATCTTTCTGTACATGGTGTACATGGTGATCTCACTTGCCATTACTATATAGGTGCCAGAGCCAAGTTTAAAACAAAGGCACTGTAGCAATGTTAAACAGAACCTGTTACTAGATTCTATATTTGATTTTTATTTGCATATTACATAGTGTTTTGTGGAATTTAACAATGCCCCAACCACTGCATTAAGCAATTCTTAATATATGCATAGCATTAATGTTCTGTTCAGGACCTGTTGCCTCTATATTTTAGAACCCTTCCTCCTGCTGTAAGGTATTGAGGAAGCATGTCCAGGAGAGAGCATAGAGCTTAAAAAGCTTGCTCAACTAAATTTTGAAGAGAAAATAAAAAGCCAGAATAAAACCATGTTTACATATGTTCATTGTAACGCATGTACTCCATGGAGTCCGGTATGTAGTGATTCAGGTTTCCTACTTTCTCTTCTAGCTATTTCTTATTATGTATCTGTGTTATTTACTGTTTATTACAGTGAGGAAATTAAAATAACATTATGATCATGTTCAGTGCAAAAAAAAAAAGGAAATTTTTCTGAATGTTCCTACCCAAAATTTAATGCACTGTCAGCTGTCAATAATAGTGCCCAAAATGGTTTTTTTTTGTGGTTGAATTTTTTTTTACAGTTTATATTAGTAAAGATGTAAATAAAACTATAAATGAATAATTAAATAATTAAGTGACTCCCCATAAAAACTAAATAGGAATATATATATATATATATATATATATATATATATATTTCTACGTCATTTAAACTGAACACATTTTTAGAGGGTTAATAAAACTAATATTATCAATATAATGTAGGATAATATAGGTTGATGATAGTTACTGATGTTGTCACAGTAATAATATAATTAGATATCTTCTAATGTGACAATGGCACTTTTGAATAGTGTGCATCTGGAGATTTTTACACTTCTCCTTTCACCTAGGCACCAGGGGCAAGCTGGGCTGGGGGGCAGGGTGGCATCTGCCCCCTTAGGCGGTTCCATATTGAGCTACCTTGGGCTGGGTCACTGGGCCATCTGCATTTTTTTCCTTTTAAAATAGGCTGCTTAGTCGAGTTTTGCACCCCGGGCTAAGGTTTGCCAGCCAAGAAATGCTCTCAAAACATCAAGTTAACGAGGAGGGGGAGGTACCTTAACTGTCATATTGACAACAGACATATAACAACAGCCCGATCTAGTCTGAAAATGTATCCACTGACTTCAGGGATCCCTTGTCCCCTTACATAATATTGATCCCAGAATATTGTGCACCTAGAGCACCTCTGTTACCTGTAGAACCCACTACTGTTTGGAACTCATATATCAGGCCGCTTTTGCAAACCACAGCCTGGAGACCGATAGCTCACACTAAAGCACACCTACATGAATAATACAGTGCTTCCAGAAGGGTCTTCTCCTACTCTATTTCCCCACCTGGCCATTGGGGGTTGGATCTGGAGAGTCTGCAAGATTTGCCCAACTGCTGCCACTGCAATCGGTGTACTGTTACCACCTCACCACTGAACTTGTGCTGCAGCTCACTTTGCAGCCTCTATCAATCATCTCCAGCCTTGAGTAACTTCCTACCCCTGTCTGCACATCCTACCAAAGGCTGCACCAATAACCTACTAAAGACCTAGAATAAAGACGGTAAAGTTTGTCCTAACGCATCTTGAAGCCAAGACAATAAAACTTCTTATATGCCCAAATAAATTCCTTATAATGTCCATAGAGCACACATTAAGAACCTAAACAGAAAAAAACTGGAGCTTCTCAAGAAAAAAAAAATAGTCCAAAAAAACCAAAACGGCTATAGAATCTCCTCCTATTAACTCTCCACCAACTAAAATGGATTTAGAATCTGAAGAAGAATCTTCAGAACTCTCTACAACTCAGTAAAATGAAGTCGCAAAAGCATACAGCACGCTGATCTTCAAAAAGCTTTTACAAATCTACATTCCAAAATGAAATAGGGTCACAGAATGATACTTCGGAAAACACATTTAAAAACACATTGAGCAATTTGTAGAGGAGAACATGAAAATTCTTCACTCCGATGTCAAATAATTTAGAGAGAGACGAGAGGTTATGGATAATAGAGTAAACAGATATAATCTCTGTATTAAAAACTATATAGAGTCAATTGATTCTTCTCAAAATGATTTTTGCTGTGATACTTCCAACATCTTATCCCAGATGTCCCCTCCAGATCAGCTCCTCATCAACAGAGCTCATAGACCGTCCTGAGACTTCCTTATTATAAATACAAGTAGAAGATCATCTTTGCTTTCAAGAACAAAGATAAATATTTCTTTGAAGATTGATAACTTGCTTTACTTCAGTACTTGGTCCATACCACCTTATAGAAGAGATATGAATTGAGAGATTTAAACAAAATCCAGAGAAGCAAAGAAATCAAGAGAAAATGGGCTTGGTCTTTTAGTTTGATAGTGACTCATGAAGGAAGACTATTGGTCGCAAAAGCACCAAAAGAAACATTGGGATTGCTTAGCAAACTGAATATTCCTTTAATGACATTGCCTTCTCTACAATTTTCTTGTTAGGATTTGCATATTATTTTCATGTGATCATTTTCATCCTTTTCCCAGCTTCATATACATGTTGCCACTGTGTTCTGGTTCATCGTGTTCATTTTTATTGACATCTGGGAGCGATCAGTAGATCAGTTACTGTTAGAGGTCCAGCTTCATATTGCCTGTGATAGTGTACATGCTAGCGTCCTAGTTCTGTACCTTCTGCTTCAGTTGGTTACTATGGCTTCTGATTTCAGTGACTTTTGGCACAGACTAGCCGGCTTGGTTTACAAACACCTCCTCCATCTGCAGCACACTACTCACAGGTGTCTCTACTACAATTACATACTAGAGTACTTACTGTCAGTTCAACATTTCTTCCATCCACACTGAGGGGCAGGGGCGGACATAGAATTTTTTGTAGGGGTGGGCAATGTTGCATAGCCACGCCCCTCCTTTACTCTGATTGGTTGGCCCCCGGCTGGCCCTGCCCCTAGTATTTGACCATGAGTAAATGTTTTCTGCTACTTATATAATGTTTTTTTTCTAGATTTATTGATATCTTTATAATAGCTACATATGTATTGACTCTAAATAGAAGGAAGACTTGAACCTCCAGTTTAGCTATCTTTTTGCTCTTTATTTTAAAAAGTTAGGTTTAGTAATTTTGCTATTTAGCTCCTAATCCAAGATCCACTGAACATTGTTCTTGTTAAGGTTAATTTATAAAGTACAATGTTATTACTCACTCTGTTTTTTATATAGACTTATTACAATATGAAATTACCTAATGGTTGGTGACAACATACTGCCTGGTGCTAGGTACATGCTCCCCACATGTACATTATTATAGTTGAGCCCTGCTTAGACTATCCCCCAGTATATTTGCCTTTCCCTGGATCAGCAAGTATGGCTGGCACCTTAAGTGTGACAGGCCATTTCCTCTCGTGCTCCCTGCCGCTGTCCACAGAAGTACCTTCCTCTATATTATAGTGTTTTCCAAATCCTGTACTCAGGGCCCCCTAACAGAGCATGTTTTCCGGGTCTCAGACTATCACAAGTGAAATTAGTACCATGTGTGGTTCTTTTACAATGTGTCAGTCAGTAACTGCTACAACTCCAGCCAGGAGATATGGAAAACAAGCACTGTTAGGGGTCCCTGAGGACCGGATTTGGGAAACTCTGCTCTATACCCTTATGTACCCTGTAGGTTTTCAAACCCAAACATGTTTGGAATTTTTAAAATCCACACTTTTATATACAAATTACTACTGAAATTATTTTGGCACAGATGTAAAGAAGATCTGTGCACAGGGATGATTTATAGCTGGGACTGATTGGCAACATGAGAGCTACTTAATTGAGAGGTATCCACCTTCTTAATGAAAAAGAAAACAACTGAAGACACTAAAGTTCTGCAATGAACGCTGTGACCTAATTATAGGTGTAGTTGGTGTTTTTACAATAAGGGGAAAAGATGAAACATTGTGATCTTATTTTCTGGGTAGATCTGTAGCAATCTTGCTGAGTATTACATGTGTTAAAATTAAATTCAAATAGTTTCCTGAGTGGGTGGATGATACAACAGCTGGGTGTCAGTCTGTGTAGTACCTCAAAATAAAAGTCATGTACAGCAATGATTGCTTCAAAATGAGGAATAAAGTTTGCTCTAACACATAGACCAGGAGGGTTTGAAAGGTGAAGTCTGAGCCTGATGGTGTACGGTGTGGATAAGTAGTTTCTTACAGTCAGGCCCGGCGCTCCCATTAGGCAAGGTTAGGCACTTGCCTAGGGCGCCGGGCTCTGGAGGGCGCCACAGAATGGTAAATGACTTTAAAACTGTGCGGCGACCGCTGACCATACCTGTCACGGCCGCCGCACAGCATTTAGATGCATGGGGAGGGGGGAAGAGGCTATTGCTCACCACAGCCGCCTCTCTGCTCCGTCTCCTCCCCTCCACTCACTAGTGTCAGTGAGTGGAGGGGAGGAGACGGAGCAGAGAGGCGGAGGTGGTGATACAAGGTAAGGAAAGACGGGATGAGGAGGGAGGAGGGAAGAGGGAGGAGGGCGCCGATTTTTGCGGGGGAGGGGGTGGGCGCCGATTTTGTAAAAATGCCTAGGGCGCCATGGACCCTAGCACCGGCCCTGCTTACAGTCAGGTATCAATGTTTAGATACAAACAGCAACATAGGAAAGGAACAAGCAAAGCAATGTACACTGTTCCTTTCTATGTTCTTTGCCTACAAAGCACCTCACCCCATTTGAACGGCCGTGATATTATAACTCCATTATAAAGTACATCTACCTTGGAATTACTGTTGAACGCTATTGGGAAAGAGACTTAGGGCCACCCACAGATAAGATATGTGGATAAGAATTAGGTGCAAAGTAGTCAAGGTTTCCATTTCAAACCTAATAAAATAAAATGCATATGACATCTATACCAGGTGGTAATTTGTTCCCATGAGATTGCATAATATATTTCCATATTCCTCTCTTTTGTGCAAGGGTGGGACTAAAGGAGATTTTATTTATATGTGGTGGCCGTGCCCCAAGATTTTAACATTTTGGAGGCAAATTCACACAGATGCATACAATGCTCGAACAGATATTTGATAAAAAATTTCAACTTTGGTTTTCACTCTAGTAAGCTAGTCTCAGATTTTAAATGCATCTAAATAAATGATAGTTAAATATTTACAGATACACATACCCCTCTACTCTAGCATGTTAAAAGTAAAATTTGGTCCAATCTAAACTCTACACTTCAAACCATTAGTTATGGTGAGTAACTTGTCTCTATTACATGCCCCGTCATTTTCTTTTCTTTTTCTCCCGCTCTTTATCCTTTCTAATAACTTTGCAACCCTATATAAGTTTAAAATATTTGTGAAAATGACACACTGACAGTGATTTCATATGTTTTTATTGTAACAAATTGTTTTTCTCTTTATTGAACATTTTTGTGTTGTTTATTTGTAGAGTACATGTACCTGTTGGGCCTGAGTCATTTATGAGAACAAAGCATAAAATAAGGAGTAACTTTACACCTGGGCAAAACCATGTTGCATTGGAGGGGGGAGGTACATTTAAAATGTGGGGACAGATTTATAGTTGGGATTGGACATTTCCTAGATCAACTTAAAATTTCAGTGTAAAATAAAGCTATCAAGTATTTGTGTGCCAGATGAAAAAACAGCCAGTATTTAACTTATGTTCAAAATAATAAACTAATTTGCACCCCTTGCATTGTAACACGGCTTGTTCTGGAGAACATTTACTTCTTTTTTTGCCTTACTTTCCTTAATGATGCAGGCCCTTTGTCATTTCCCAATAAAAGGTTTATTAAAAACAGATCTTGTTACACGCAGAACCTTTAAACTTGCATAAGCAAATAATGCAGTTTATTAATGATGCCCTATTGCCGCTGAGTGGGCCATATTTGGATCACTAGATTCATGTCCAGCTTGAGTAAGAAACTATATTAAATATATGTCTACAACCCCCACCCCCCAGCTTTAGAATGAACATGGAACACAGAGAATTGTATGGAGAAGTTTTATTAATGAATTATCAAATGAAACAAAGCAACATATTATGAAAGGCTTTGCAAACACAAAACAGTGTATTTTATCAGTGACAGGGAAGATCTTCCTGTACTAGTCTGAACATGGTGCACTTTTATCTTCACAAATTGACTGGATGAAGAATTTCTTTTTGTCCACTCATCATGTGATTATATAACATATAATAGTGTTGTTGTTAATATACATAGGATAATGGGAAACTAAATTTATAACTCAATACATTATTAACATTGTTTACAATGGGGAGTGGGGACACCCATTGTGACCACTAAAAATATATTAATACTATCTGGATCTGAGAATTCATTTTCGGCATTTCTGTGACATTGGTGTTCTGTCTCCTAACTTATAACAATGTGACATCCTGAAATGCTAAAATACTGATTTAGATTAGACCGAAATCTTGCAGTCTGAACGTTGTTGTAAACCTGTTGCCAAAAAATTGCAACTATATGATTGTATTATTAATTTCCACTCAAAATATAGTTATTAGAAATTTAATAAAAATTGTTATTAGAAATCTAATAAAAATTCCATATAGCTGTGATGACCATTTAGGGGCATGCATTTATGTTTGTCTGTTACTTATGCTCCTCATAATGAGTTGCATGACCCATTTGTGTTCTCTGATATCTATTTCTGTGAATATATATATCCATGTGACTTGTTCCTCCACTGTGTTTCTCTTATGAAATTCCACTTACTAGACAATCGACTGTAAAATCGCCTTCAATAAATATAAGATGACAAAGATATGTTGTGTTATTTCTTCCTTCACCTTTAAGTTCCACTTTTGTGTTTACACTTACTAGAAAGAGAGATGAAAAAGGCATTGTATCAAAGTGCTTGGTATTTCTCTTTTTCCAAGTCACACGGATATATATATTCACCGAAATAATTGCCATTTGAATCATTTGTATTTTGAATAGATGCTTCTATGTTTCAAACAATATCACACTATGTTTTATTTATTTATTTTATTTTTATGGCACATATCACTTTGAATAATTTATGTGGACTGGATATCACAAAGCAGTGGAAAAAGAGTTTACACTTCAGCAAAATATAAGTATTTGATATTTATTATAATATCTATATTTTCTACACATCGGGATTTATGTGAATACAGGCAGTAGCGCTGGAAACTCTTTACATATTTTTTTAGATACATGTTTACAGGAGAATATTTGTGTGGTTCTTCTTAGAGCAGAAAGCAGCAATTGTCATAAGCGCGGTTCACTACTTTTAATATATATTTTTCTATGTACTAACTGTGCCTGAATGCATGACTGTGATCTCAGCTAGCCCTGACGTTTTATTTTTTTCTGGTCCTTTCTTCTGATTATTATGCTGATGTCTGATCTAATTCAGACTCTGGATAGTGTGACCTGTCCGTTGCCTGTTCGATTTTGTACGTTACTGTCTGATTTAATTCCCTGTAACCGTTTGGGTGCACACACAGCTGTTTTGTCATTATTTATGTACCTCTTCAACGTTGCATCTAGATGGGTGTGCACAAGGTGCTGGATGGGTATGCACATCCTAATGCTCTGTAGCATTACCAGTTCATGATCTCTGATAGGCTTCTGCTGCCTATTTAATACTGACATTCATAGTTACTCATGGACCATTAAAGGTTGCTGTCACATTGCCTGAATACTCAACTTTGATTGATTGCTGTCAGCATGATCTTTTGCTTCCACTGATCCTGCCTTTGCTAACCAATTTGAAACTTTGACGTGTGATCTGTTTCCTGACCCTGGATTGTTTGCCCCGCCCTCCTAAACTCTCTTCTCTGTATGGTAAATGCTGTCAGGTTATGTTTTGAAATCAAACAGGATTAGACCCCAGTTGCTGGAGACCTTAGCTGTGGCACCAAATATATTTTATATATATATATAATGTTTACATCAAGTACAGGTAGTGTAATCTCTGATAAAAAATAATGATAAAATAATGATATAAAGACACTTTATATGCAATGATATGGAAATATTTTAAATGCAGTTTGATTAAGACATTGTTTATAACTCTTAAACAGGGTGATGTACTTGGCTCAGCAAAAGAAGAATGAGGTTGTGTGTCAGCATCATGTCACTCTTGTAGTGTTTACAAGGGTTATCGGCTAATGTGGTAATGAAGAGGAGTTACACTTTTAAATTCCCTACATACACACCTTAAAACCAAGGAATCGATTTTAGGAGACACGGACAAAATGGAGCAGCGAACACAGTATCCAAGCATGCATTCTAAAAAAAAATTGGACTTGAATTCAAAGAAGATGAGTGTAACTGTCTGGCTTCAGAACCAGAGGCCATTTCCTAGAAGGCAGGCAGACCTGCATATGTTCACTAGAACAAAGAATGGTCCAAGGCAGCTATGTTCGGTAGACAGTAAAACAGATTAATACAAAAGCATGGAGGCAAATGCTATGTCGAAGACAAGTAAAGTGAAGTAATGGAACATGAGCAAAGGAAGACTGAACACAGAATTCAGGAAACAACAGCAATAAGATCACTGGGCAGGATCACAATAATCTGGCAAGGGGGGAACGGTAAGACCTAGCTGATGTAGGAAGTCAGAGGGTTAAGCTAGAACATACTAGAACATCAGGATAACATTTAGACTGAGCTGGACACAGAGCTAAAGGAGCTGCCCAACAGCTAGATGGATTTATAATGTCAACACAGTTATAACACTGAAAGTCATTCATAATGTCGACACACTTAAAATGTTGACATGTAAAATGTGGACAGTGTAGTCGACATTCAAAATGAAACAATAAAAACAGCAATACATGTAAAAAAAAGTAAAATCAATAAATGTTAAAAACAAAACGGTGTGCCCCCTCCCAATCAGCTTAACTAATCCTAGTGCTGGTACTAGCAAAATCAGGGGGACAAAAAGCATGGGGTCCCCCTGATTTTACTACTATGAGCACTAGCAGCCTGGACTGGTGGTACTATAGCATGGAATCCCACAGCGGGGGGTTCCCCTGCCATAATGCTAAACCAGCCCCAGCCCCAGGCTGGTCATTACGGGGTTGGACTCCCTAGGGAGATAGAGAATACAATATCCCCCCTCCACCTCTGGTTTAACCAACCTGTGCTGATAGCACTACGATTCTTCCCACACCCCTGGGGCGGTGGATGTGGTGTAATAAAGATAAATCGAGTGTATAAATCCATTTTGTCCATGGTGCACTATAGGCACCATGCCCAGGCTGCCATTAAGTGTTTGGGCATGCTGGTGCTTGTAGTACAACAAGCACCATGCCCTGGCACCTATGGCCCATTGGAATATCGACATTTCATATCCAACCCCAGCTGGAATAGTTTAGACAGCAGAATAGAAACACTTAAGGATGTAAATATAAATAATAGCACTTCTGAGAAAATGTAAATGCAATTAGAAATTAATTGTGAGACAAAGAAAACAGTTATAATCAGAGTTGCAGTCCCAATATTGTTGTAATTATGAGGTGAGCAATGTGGTGGATAAAAGTTGGAGTAGTCCCTTGGGTAACAAGCATTAATAAATGTATAGGATAATAAATATGGATAAGGGGAGTAGTAGCCCAAGTAGTGTAGTGCAATGTAAGGCTGTACCACTGTCTCAAAGAGACTGTCACACGGGTAAATGAGGTGTGTGGTGCAATGCAATGTTGGGCAGGTTACTCAAACACAGGGCCATAACTAGAGCTGTGCAAGAGGGGTGACCTCCCAGAGCGCAATGCTGAAGAGGGGTGTAGTTTGTGAATATTTTAGGTTAATTTGGTTAAAATTGAAGGGTAAGGGGTGGCAGTTTTCCTTCTTGCTCCGGGCGCTAACATCATTTATTTATGTCATTACTCACATATGTAGAGGGCACCAACCAGTTCTGGATATTTGTAGGGTTGTTTGAGCCCAAATCAAAGGCTTAGAATAACCTCCAGTGAATCTAAGTTAATGTAGATAGGGAATCAGCTATAGCACCAGGAATCTGGAACAATGGCAAAAAGATGAGGGAAGCAGCAGACACCTGGAACATCCTTGGATCCCTAGGCTGGTTCTGAGCTCTCTCTGTTCCTTGATACTGATCCTGGGTTCCCTCTGTTCCTGTGGGCTGGTATATGACTCCCTCTTTTCTTCTGGGCTGGAGTAGGACTCCTTCTGTTTTCCTGGCAGCTTGTATAGAACCCTTGGTAGTTTAATCTCTGGCTGTTGCAGACTCCCCTCTGAAACTGGCATTCCCTCTGTTAGTCTGGCAGCAATATTGCACTCTCCCTGACAGATAGGCATCTTTGATGACCAAACTGACAGCTTTGACTGTAAGTGTTGCAACTCTGTCTGTTGATATTGCAGCTTGCTCTGCTAGACTTTTAGCTCTGTCTGGAGGATGTGAAGCCCTTCTCATCTCCTATAGTCTTGTGCAAACTCTCGGCTCTTCTGCCTGGCTTTAGCACTTTTAAGTACACAGTGCTCACACTCAGTGTGCAGCTGATGCAGAGAGAGTACTCCAGTTTGCGCAACATAGCTTTTTGGAAATTGACATGCACATGTGCAGAAAATGAGTGCATGCATTATACCCATAAAGATTTCTATGATTCTGCCAGCCTGCTCGATTTTGTAGCATACGCCGAGATCTTTATGAGTGTGTTTTTGCACAATTGTGAACAGATGCAGTGGGATATAAAGGTCTGTGACATGTGTCTGCTGTAAACCAGGTGTATATCCTACTGGTGCCATCCTGCATGCATCTTAAGAAGCGTACAGCTGTGTTTTTTCCTCACCAGCAGGCTCAGTAGCTGTACATGCAATTGCTTCTGCGGCTACTCGGGATATGGCAGCCAACCCAACAATGGCTGTGCCTACCTCCTTCTCTGCCACTGCCATGGTTTTCCTTCACCTTGTTCTAGCACCAAAACCCCTATTTTTGTCAGGCTCTGACACCACATCCTGAGCACTGGCAGCTCAGGTATTCTGGGAACTGTGTTTTTCAGCACCGGGGGTGATACTTATAGAAGAGGTGGATGCAGAGTTTTGGTGATGGTAATGTTTACTGGCTATGTGCAGCATGCAGCAAGTGTAGATCTGTGTGGTAAGAAGTGGCGTCCTCCCCCATCTGTTTGCCTGTGGTGTCGCATGCTTGTTGTGTTGTTGGATGAGGCGTCAGAGCTATAGGAGTTCTTAGGTTCAAGATGGTTTTGCAAATGCACTCTATAGAATATTGCATGTTACATGTATTGATATGTACCAACATGCTTCCTCAGGGGAATGTTTTTAAAGTAAAATTGAATGTTACTTTAAGAGATATTTTTTCCTCTTTTGTGAAAACAGACAAAAACGTTTTTTTAAAAAAAAGATCAGCTTATTATTAACGAGTAGCAATTACTTTTCCTAGTTTAGTGGTCCAACATTATAGGTTTGATATTTCTTTCTGTTTATGTGCTTGAAAAAACCATTTTGGTGTTAGACTTGTTATCTTTTTGTCTATTATTGAGCTTCTTTGTTTGACCTGATTTCTATTTTACATATTTTGCTACACTCCTTGTTTCAATAATTAATTGTCAGTCCTTTTTAGTTTTAACAATTTAAATGCTGTTTTTCTCCTTACCTCCTACCTACTTTCTTATTCAAAGCAATCACATTAGCTGTTTAATACAATCTTTTACTTGGGGCGCCATGGTTCATCGCACATCCTTTCTGACCAATGGGGTGCAGGGAGTATGAGTGGGAGGACCATGATATAAAATTGCAGTATCTTTCCACTCACAATTCAACTTGTAGTCATTTAAAAGTGGTCAGCAGAAATAACTTACACGACTATCTGGGAGTGCAGCTTTAAGCATGTTTGCTACTTTTTATTCCTAGAAAATATTGTTACTATACTGTATGTTTTTGCAACAGAATTTATTTAAATAATTTTAAATAATGTCCCATTAGGTCTCTACTTTTATTGGAAAGTGCACTTTCTCAGTATATAAGCTTCAATGCTTCCATGAGCTGATCAAAGTTTGCATTTCTTAAATTCACAGTTTTTGTAGCTGCTTTACAAAAGGGCAAAAATAATAATATTTACCTGCATTTGTTCAGCAAGATGTACCCAAATGTAAATCAGTAGTAGTTGCTCTAGGCCAGTGTTGGCTAACCTGTGACACTCCAGGTGTTGTGAAACTACAAGTCCCAGCATGCTTTGCCAATATATAGCAGCTTATTGCTGGAGGGATATGCTGGGACTTGTAGTTTCACAACACCTGGAGTAACACAGGTTAGCCAACACTGCTCTAGGCATACATCAGGTGTACAGTTACCCCTCCAGATAGCGTAGAAATATGGCTTGAATGTGTTAGTAACACATATTAAAGTGCACATAACATAATATAATGTAATGAAGTGTCAAACACACAAGAGAGAACATTGTCTTGATAGATATTAATAAATGTGAAAGTCCCATTTCCAATCTTTTCAAATTAAATTAAATGAAAATCAATACAAATATCTGTTGTTTCCCATTTAAAAACAAATGACAATCTTCTTTCCTGCATTAGTCCAATGTAAATTAAGTATTGCGAATAGACAGATGTAATATATATTATATAACTGTGATGCTAATGATGTAAGCGCTATCAGCTGGAAGGTCAATGTGCAATCAGCCGCAATCAGAAGCAGTTAGCTAGTGCTGTTGCTAATCCTCATCATTATTGTGTATATTTGCACCAGCCATCCTGCACCTGCAAGATATGCATGGTAAGAATCATATCTGCGGTTGCATCCACATCTATTAAAAATAATCTAATTGTGTCGCAATTCCATGATCACTTCGTTACTGTACTCTACTATGCTTGCGTGCCCCATTCTGCCTCTCCAGGTATAGGGAATAAACATATATGTATGTCTCTTTTGCGCAGGATGCAGATGCAAAAATACACACGTATATGTATATATATATATATATATATATATACAAGTTAACCCGTGCATGATACTCATGCATTCTAGTCAAATCAAGCTACTTAAGGTGTTAAAAAGGTTCTTGTCATGCATTTGGGGCTAGGCCAGGCCTCCTCAGGGGAAGAGCGTTACTTCCCGAAGTAAGCGCCCTTTTTTAACGTGGTTTTGTCCACATGCCACCACCTCATCATTTTTCTCCATCACCTCATCCTTCATCTTTATCGCCACATCTATCCAGATGTCTATCCAGACACAGGGATCTCTCTCAGCGGTCCTGAGTATCACACTCCTCTCGCTCTGTCACCCCCAGCAACCACCAACCACTCCCCACTGTCACCTCCGGCAACCACCAACCACTCCCAACTGTCACCTTCGGCAACCACCAACCACTCCCAACTGTCACCCCCGGGAACCACCAACCACTCCCAACTGTCACTTCTCCTTCAAGAAATATATATTATTATTTTTTAAATCTTTATAAACACTTTTAACAATTAACAAATTAAATTAACAAATGAAAAACATCTTAATATACCAAATTTCATCCCTTTCTGAGTTTTTTTTTCCACACACACTAAGAATTTAGTAGATCAGTGTATAACTCCGCCCAGCAGGTGGCGCTGCAGCTTGGTTTTTTTTTTTCACTCACACACAGACTAACACACGCCACTAGGCTTTTATATTATAGATATATATATATATATATATATATATATATATATATATATATATATATATATACCACTTTCCCCTTTATTTGTGGTGCAGGGCTTTGAAATAAATAAACTACCTCTGGAATTCTGGAGTGTTGTCAACTCCTCTGTTGGGAACATCCTGGACAGTTCTGCTAATAGTATGATCACTAGTGGACAGAAATGGGTATAAAGCAGTGAATAAACAGAACAAACCAGTCACACAGTTAAGTGCATTGTGCATAACAAGACAGACAAGAACTCTTACAATTTGCAACAGGTGATCACAAATATTAGCAATGATGAATTAACATATTCTTACATCTTGCTCTCGTGCTATAATAATTATATCTCGTTAACTAATTCTGCATGCAAAAACAACAATTTGGCTAATCTTTAAATGGTGCACATGTTTAAGCGAAATCTTTGTGATTGCCAATAAAATATAACAACACTGTCTGCAATTTGAATTTATGAAAGTAGAAAACAAGAAAAATGCATGTATAGTTAAATGCTGTATCAACTACTGTATATGATAACCAGTACAATACTATCACAATCTGTGGTCCTCTGATACAAACTATTGAGTTATTTAACGTGACCCTTCATGAATGTGTTAACCTGGTGTAGATGTAAATTAATTAATTTGACTCAGTATCTTATACTCCTGTTGTGCAGTCTCTGAAGTAATTGTTGAATATGAATAATTTCTCTGAATACATGGTTGCCATAGTGAAATTATTTTATAAACATCAGAACACTTCACATGTGTCTCAAGAGTACTTGCAGCTTGAAGCCCTCTTTAAGTAGCCAGAAGTCTCCCTTTCACTGTACTGGCACTCGTCTCCTCTGATCTGCTGGAACGCCTGCTTCTGCTGTACTCACAGCAATGACACAGGTTGTAAAAGGCCAGTGGCTCTCTTCTCCGGTATACTTGTCAAGCCTCCTTCTTCAATCCTGCTAGAGACAAAGCAGTGTCCTCTTCTATCCACTGGGTAGAGTCAAAATGATGGTAGCTCAGAGTGATCATGTCATATCCTTCACTTAAACTCTAACTTTTCATTGCTTTTGTGTTATGAAATTATTATTTATACCCAGGTTTATAAATGCAGTCATTAACATATCAAGATTAGTTGATCAGTAAATCCAAGAAGATATATATTGACAGGCATATGCTTCCACCACTCTAAGACATGCTAGTAATCCTTGTATTACCTGTTGAATAGAGACAGTGCAGCGCATGGTCCAGTTGTGTCTGCCTTCTTTGTCTGCAGAGTATTTAACTATACTATGCTGTGTTCCCCTGTTGCACTAATGTTTCTTTGTTGAGGGCACAGGTCAATACACCAGAAGGGATAAAATAATTACCAAACAAGTTACACAAAAATGATCACTTACAAGTTAACCTAAATTGAATAGATTCAGATTGAGCACTGTTGTGTAATTATATACTGACCTTTGCAGTAGTGATGTGACTTAAAGGTTTAAATGCACACTTTACCTATACACAGTGGAGGCAACGATTTTGTGGGCTGATCATTAATTGATGTTAATGCATCCTTAGAATCTTAGGATCCAGGAATATTATTGGGGCAATTTTCACATTTCACATTTCTCTGATTGGCTTGAGTTCGTGCCTCATTGACATCACTGTTCCTTTTCAACAGATAAATTGATATACTGCATTTTCATAGATACTGGTCTAAGTGTTTAGATGACACGATACTTTGCGATCAAAAGATATTTTTAATGCAGACATAGAATGCTTGAACTTCAAACACATTGGGCCTGAGTCATTAAGGAACGTATCTGTCCGTTTTGTGCCTGTAGTTTGCAAAAATCATTGTGCGTATGCTCAGAGCTGGATGATACACAACAGAACGTAGCCACATCCAAGTCATCGTCAAGTGCAAATGACACTTACTACAGCCTACGAATTAGGGGAGTGCACAGGATGGGGAATGAGTGGATTTATGTAGGCAGTGTACAGTAAGGGTGTTCCCATGCAGCCACGTCCAAGTCAAACTCGGCTGCACACATAAGTACGCTGGTTTTCTGCCGTATCTCTCACACCAGCTAGAGATCTAGTCTAAGTCCTGAGTTCTAGTTATGTCAGTCGTGTATGCATGCTACATGTGTTTGCAAGCAGGAGCAACTGTACAAAAATTTGTTATGTTCAGTAGACATTACGTACAATCTAATAAATGCTTTTCAAGAAAATAAAATAAAAAAATTCCATGTATAATCATAAATGACTATAATATAAACATGTCACATTAAAAATATTTTTTTTTCTATGTGTTCTTTAGAGATTTTATATTCCATATAGGTATTGTATGTATCCTGTGGTGTCTGGTCTAGTAGAGTAGAGTAAACCTACACCTGTAGTTATCACCAGGGCTATCTTTTCCATTGGGCACGATGGGCAGCTACCCGGGGGCCCCACGGGCAAGGGGGCCCCATAGGCACGGCTCTTAATGAGAATAAATAATCCTGCAAAAGAAAAAAACCTGCAAAAAAAACCTACAAGGGTCACTGAGCAAGTACATCTATCTATCCCTATCTCTATATATCTATATCTGTATACATCTACATATCTATATCTATATCTATATCTAGGGGCCCCAGTGCACTGCTTTGCCCGGGGGCCCATAATGTTGTTAAGATGGCCCTGGTTATCACCACACGTTTTCCTTGCTGGGAGCATGCAGAGCACTTTAAAACAAACGCATGCTGCTCTCAGCATATGCACCTTATACCCCTTTCACACCAAAATCCACACACGGAATAATGATCACGTTTTCAAACAGTGTTGCAAACATTCACACTGCACTTTGGTCCCGGGTATATCTTGGGTCGCACCCTTACATACTGGACGCATGTCTGCCCTACATTTTTAAGTTCAGCCCCTCCAATGAGCTGCTTTTAACTGAACCCAGGTCGAATAACATGGGAACACCTTTCAGATAGCAGTGTATCCGTAATAACCATGGTCGCGACCAGGGTTGTGGACCCGGGTCACATGACCCAGGTCTCCACATTCAGACAGACACACGACCTGGGATACTCCCAGGTACCTGCCTCTATGTGAAAGGAGTATGAGTGAATCAGACACATTGTTTTCATATTTATTGTGTTTGCAATATGTATGAGAACATGTTTTTATGCCCTGCAGGTGTCATTATGAATATTGGAATTTGTAGCAAACTTTAGAAGGGATTTTCTGGCATGCATGCGTGACCGTTATCACTATCAAGCGGAAGATAAGGCACATATTGGGATTTACGTTCCTTAATGAATCGAGTCCCTTGATACTCTTTCACTCTTTATACCCTTCTAGACACATGCCTCTCACCTCTTTAATCTATTTCCTCTGCAACCCCACAATTCCTGTTATGTCCTCTTCCCTTTACATCTTAATTACTTTCCAATGTCCATTTAAATTCTCTCTTAACTTCATTACCTTATTGCTCAATTTCCTCACTGTCCCTCTAGTTCTAGCTCTCTCCTTTTCTGGGCTGACTCTTGTGTTGTGGCTCTGGCTGCAATTCCGCTCAATAGGACTACCAGTAAGCTATACAGGTCAGAAAGCCTAACTGAGTTAACGGTTACTTGTTTATGCTCTCCCATTGGCTGATGTGGGGAGTGGTGGCTAAATACACTATAATATCTGAATCTGAAAAATATTTGTAACATATTATTATACAGTTTAAAGAGGAATATCATACATTTTATTATAGTCACCTATGGGGTTAAATAAGACAATCTTGTGGGGTGCTATAAGTATATTCAAAGATATAGTAACCTTTTTTCTCTGTATGTCAATACAGCTAATAGCTCTCTTTAAAATTAATAATCTTTAAAAACTCTTCATGCAACCCTAATAGTTCTATGATTTGAGCATAAGTTGCATGCTTGGGTCTGTATTTTTATCTTTATTTTGTTTAACACGTTAAAAGATTTCCTTGATGAATGGGTTTACAAAATATTGTTACATGCCCTTGTCATGGTAAATATTGCTTTGGAATAAGAAACTGTTTTAACACATTTACTTTATTTTTCAAGCTATTTTTAAAAGATCATTATAGAAACTGGCCAGCAGATGTCCCCACGAATTGCAAGTACTGGAACCCTGCAATTGTCAGGGGTTCAAGAGGAGAGATTCCCAATTCAGTATTAAGGATTAAGGTTTTGAGGGGGCAGGGGCACTTAAGACAGGGTGGTCCTTATGGTCTAACATTAAGAGTATAGTGCCATCAATCACAAAAAAGAGAACTGTTAACCTCATCTCTCTTTCATTGCCGCTAGCAAATCTCACCCATTGCCCCCTCCATGTCTATGTCATTGCAGCCCCTCTCTATAGTTCTTATTGCTGCCCCCTATTTTTCAATCTAACGTTAACCTATGTGGATCCCACTGTGGGGTATCTATTGGTGAGAATGGACCCTCTCAGATGGCTCTAAAAGATATTGCCATGTTCCGTGCTGTTCCATCCTGTACAGTCTTCTACCCCAGTGATGGAGTCTCCACAGAACATTCAGTTAGTCTAGCCGCCAACACTCCGGGCATATGCTTCATCCGGACCAGCCGGCCTGATACTGAGATCATCTACTCCCCTGAAGAAAAGTAGTAGAAAAAATAGTTCTCATTACCACCAACTCAATATAGTTCTCACTGCAGCCCCTTCCCTATAGTTCGCTTTACCACCAACTCAATGTAATTGTCATTGCAGCTCTTTTAGAAAGACCCAAAGGTTGTACTAAATATTTCACTTGTGATCTGAAAAACCTGCACTGTTAGGTGTCCCTGAGTACTGAGTTTGGGAAACACTGATCTAACAGACACCTGCCCATAGTTATCATTACAGCCCCCTCCCTATAGATATCATTACAGCCCCCTGCTATAGAAGTCATCACAGCCCCATCACTATAGTTATCATAACAGCACTCTTACTATAGATATCATAACAACCCCCTCTATATAGATATCATAACAGCCCCCTCCCTATATATATCATTACAGCCCCCTGCTATAGAAGTCATCACAGCCCCATCACTATAGTTATCATAACAGCACCCTTCCTAGAGATATCATCACAGCCACCTCTATATAGAGGTCATAACAGCCCCATCCCTATAGAGGTCATTACAGCCCCCTCCCTATAGTTATCATAACAGCCCCCACCCCTTAGTTATCATTAAAGCTCTCTTCCTATAGTTTTCATAACAGCCCCTCCTCTTAGATATCATTACAGTCCCCTGCCCCTATAGTTTTCATACCAGCTGCCTCTCTATAGATATCATCACAGCTCCCCCTCCCTATAGTTATCATAACAGCCCCATCCCTATAGATATCATTACAGCCCCCCTCCTTAGTTATCATAATAGCCCCCTACCCTTAGCTATCATTATAGCCCCCTCTCTATAGATATTATAACAGTCGCTCCGTATAGATATCATTACAGCTTCCTCCCTATAGTTATAACAGCCCACTCCCTACAGATATCATCATTGTTCCTACCTTATAGTTATTATTACAGCCCCTCCCTATAGATATTATAACAGTCCCCTCCTTATAGTTATTATTACAGCCTTCTCAGTATGGATATCATAATAGTCCCCTCCTTAAAGTTATTATTACTCACCCTCCCTATAGATATCATAACAGTGCCTTCCTTATAGATACCATCACTGGCTCCTCCTTATAGATATCATTACAGCCCTGTCCATAATGATATCATTACCATACCTTTGAGATGCCCAGCGCTGTTCTATCTCTCTGGGCTCCTTGCTGCTCCATGCTGCTCAGACAGGAAGTAAATAAGCCTCCTTTCTGAGCATCGTATTGTGGGGCTGGTTGACATCTCCTGGTGTCAGGTTAGCATCATGCATTTTAAAATGTGTGAGGCAAATACCTGATTACAGTGGTAGGTGCTAGGGGGTCCAATGAGAGAGGGGTGTCAGGAGAACGTGCCCCCTGTGGCCCCCCATTAATGCAACTGAGCATTAGTAAGGGGAAGTGAGGGGCGGTTACAACAACAAGGAACTAAAAATTCATCCATACAAATGTAAGATTGTAGTCATATATTTTTATCGAGCGCCTGGTTAACATTGATGTTAGTGTAAAAAGGTGGGGGGAATGTCCGAGCGCTCAAACACAACATAGTGAAGGGCCCCTTATCTCGTGTGCCGGGTATTCATTATGCTGTGAGGGAAAGGGGAAAAAACAGGAAGGACAGTTCCGCAAGGTGAGTGCACCACAGGAACAGCCCTTGCTGGGATATACTCACGGAAGCGTATCTACTACGGCGACACCCTCTGTCACTGCTACTCCTAGGAAGTTCTCACTCGTGGGGGTCTTCCAAAGCCATTGTCTGACAACCAATGCCTGCAAAACAAGGGAGACAAAGCCACACAGAACAATCCCTTCCCCAACACCTCAGGTACTCACCCAATCCTGAGGGACCACTACGAGAAGCACCGTACCTTTCTTCTCCTTGAATGGAATCCACCCACTCACAAATCCTCGGCCGTCCGGGTCCACTGGAAGCTGCTACACAAGCCTCTGCATGCGGCCCGAGTCCCGGCTGTTAAGCCCGCCTTGTCTTGGGGCTCAGGACTTTAGGTGCCCTTTCGGACGGTTTGTAATTCACTGTCAGTAACTTATCCCCTTAACTATCAAGGGACCAAGTTTCCCCTACACTGCCTAGGGACCTAGCGTCCTGCTAAACCAGGGCCTATCGCCTACTACCACTACTACTATAAGGGCCTACTGCCCTGCTAACAACCAAGACCTACTGTCCCTCTAACCACAAGGACCCAATGTCCTTTTAACAACTACAGGGCTGCCGCCCTGCTACTCTGTTAGGAGCCTAGCACCCCACTAAATTAGAGGCCTGTGCCCTGCTACACTCAAGGGCCATGCGCCCTGCTACACTCAAGGGCCTTGCTACACTCAAAGGCCTTGCACCCAAATGCTGGAGCTGGGGCCTTGTGCCCTGCTCTGCCTATCTAAAGGACCTTGTGCCCCCCTCGCTCTACCTATGGGCCCTCGTACCCCACTACTCTAACTATGGGGCCTTGTGCCCAAGAAAACCCTGCCTCAGTCCTAACTGCTCCTGTGCCTTGTGCCTACTACCTATGTCACAGGCCTAATGCCCAAATTGCCCACGGGCCTGATGTCCGACCTAATTGAGGGTTTTATACCCACCTGCTCCGTGCAAAACTCTCAACTTGCCCAGACGTTGCCGTCTCCATGTCCTCCAGACCCTCCAGCTGGCCTCTTCTCCGGTTCAGCGCTCTGCTTCCCGCTGCCTTCTTGGAGGGGACGCTCTTAGCCCTTACTGCCTATTTCCTCATTGGCTCCTTCTCTTGTCACGTCATCTTCGCGAAGCAGGGTAGTTCCCAACCCTTACAAGGGCTCCCTACCACTTCCACCGTCATCTCTGGCTTCTCAGCAGCTGGACATCCCACGACGTCCTCTTCCTTCTCCTTTGTGCTGACTTCACTCAAGGGCGCCGCAAGCCCTGATTGGCTCGCCGCGACACCAACAGTTCAAGCGGCCGGAGGTGAGCCAGGATTGGCTCACTTATCCGGTCGCAGATTGGCTCACTTGCCCTCTGCTGCCAGGACCTGTCGGGGAAGAATGGAATGGAAGTACTCACCGCTGGAACGCTGGACCGGTCAGTAGTTTGTAGTCTCTTCCTTCTTCACCCTCTTCCAGGACACGGCAGCTGCAGGGCCCCTCTTCATATTAATTATCATCGTAGCTTTTTTTTCTTTTTTAAAAAAGTGATGTTTAATTACCTAGAAACTCTCTGTAGCCATTTAATAAGAGCAAGGTTCATTTTGAACAAGTTGATCACATAACCTACCTCTCGAATGAGCATATAGGAGTGTTCCAGTTTTGGAGAACCTTGCTACTAGTTCTCTGTCGTTATATTCTCCCATAATCTTGCACAGCACTGGAGGTAACCACGCCAGCAGAAGGACAAAGGTGGTCAAATTACCAAAGATATACTTTTGCCATATGACATCGGAGCTCAAGCACAAGCCAGACATGGTGAGTTTAAGAAACACAGGTTTTTAGATACACATAGACATAGTATGGGCATATAAGATTAGAGCAGAGATAAACAGACATAGACATAAGTTAAATAGATGAATTTTGTTTCATTTAGAGGTGTGTTTACTACACTGTGCTGATGGAGGATCTTGCACCATGTACTAACTCTCATTCTGTGGCTTCACTCCCCTCTTCGCATCATGACACTGTTCCTGTGAAATGCAGTCCTTTCCAGACTAAAATAAACACACAAGTGGACAGGTCACCGCCTCCCACAAGATCAGCTGCTCATCTCCTGCTGCAGTAAACATTCTGATGATCTAGCTGCAGGTTATTCATTTCTCACCCACTTTAAAACTGGAGACATTCCTGGCAAGCAGGAGATGAATACCGAACACAATAAGGTGCTCAAGCACTGCTCATAGCCTAGTCAAACTACAATTTGGAGAATTCTAAAGACAGATAAATAGGACAGGAAGACAGGTACATATTAGAGGATTTTTAGGATTGGCAAGCATATAACACAGAAAGGACCTTGGTCATTATTGACTTGATGGCACAATGCTCTTGTGCAATGAAGTTGTTTTCTATATTCTAATATTACGCAACTTGTTTTGCGCTTTTTTGAGCCAGGCATTACACTGCTGCACTTTAGGATAGTGTCAATTGTAAAGAGGTAATTGATCTAGATAATTAGTGGATGGAGACATTCCGTATAGTCATCTGGTCAAAATTATACACTGGTTTAACTGCCAGGTACCAATTTTGCACACAAGATATTTAAAATACCACAAGTTGTAGAAATAGGGCAAACTTGAAGGTGTTTCCATATTTCCATTACTGCACAGATCTGTTTTAGCACACCACCATTAACCACAGCTTTCAATGCAAATGAAAATGTCACCCTATTGTGTAACGTGCAACTCAAAATACATGGCCAGAGTAAAGATAGGGTCGTCATCATCAACTTTTTGAAAAAACAGAATAAATTTTAAAAAAATGCATGCACCCGTCTGTACTAGAAGAAGTACGCAGCATCGGTGCTATAGTGGCTAAAACTGAGGGACAAAAAACATGGTCTTCCTGCAAAAGCGGCACCCAGGACCAAGCTATATCAAGCCGGTCTGGTAACACTAAAACATTGAGACACGCAGCAGGGCAAAATTCCCTTTGTAAATTGGGTCTACAAAAACACATGGACTGCACCCCTGGGCAAACTACCTGTGCTGTATAGCGCTGGGGCTTATTTTGGCAACACTGGGGAGGTGGGTTAAAATGATCAAATCATTAAGTCATGAAATCATTTAATACATGTGTGGAACTACAAACACCAGCATTCCCTGGCAGCCAGGGCACACCTGAATATTTAGCTTCACAAATATACCTAATATTATAATAAAACACAGACACAGACTCTTGTAATATTTTATTTGAAACAAAGGCTTGCTAAGGGTCAATACCATGCATGCCAACTTTCGCCCCGCCCCCACTGTAAAATGCTGAATTTCATTGCATTGAATAGCGGGGGCTTGGCTTAATGATGCAATCAGGCCCCACCCCTTCTATTCAATGCCGTGAATATCAGCGAATCCAAGAGTTTTGTCTACTCTTCCGGGAGTCCAGGAGAACTCCCCGAAATTCAGGAGCCGCCCGGGAATTTAGGCAAGTATGGTCAATACTTGGACAGCCAATCAGAGCAGCTTTTCCACGATCCAACCAACCAGACTCTGTTCACTATTTGCTTATTGAACTCAACTGTCCAACTCTAAATCAGGCTTTAGTGAAGAATCTGTGTCATAATAATTTGCTTCTGCGTTCCCCACTTATTTTCCAACCACAGTAGCAGTAGATTTTAACATCTATTAATTAATGCAGCCCAGGTTATTGCAAAAGAATATGTGATTGCAAAAGGTATGTGAATAAACAGTGGATGTAAAAAGTCTGCACACCCTTATTTAAATTGGTGTTTGTTATCTGAAATAATAATAAGTCATGTAGATCATTGTCATTTTTCAGTGTTACCGTGCAACCAACAAAATGCAAGTGAAAAACAAAGATTTTAGGAAAAATAAGAGAAATTAAAAAACCTATAATGCTCAAGTTGCATAAATGTTCAGACCCCCAAACAAATGCTTTGTGAAAGCACCATTTGCTTTTATTACAGCTGTTAGTCTAAATCAACTTCACACACCTGATGGTAAATGTATTAACCTCTGATTCTAGCAAATCATCGATATTCGGTTTTGCCTTTAAACACATTTTAAGTTTTGCTGCCAAAGTCACCGAATATCGTCGATTTGCTAGAATCGGAGGTTAATACATTTATCCCCTGGGCTTTGCAATTCTATCCCACTCGAACCTGCAAAAATGATCAAAACTCCATCAAATTGTGGAGGCATCTCCTGTGCACAGGTCATTCTACGGGTTTTAAATGGGATTGAGGTTTGGGAGATTCCAAGATTCTGATTTTTCTTCTATGAAGTCATTCCTTGGTTGACTTAGATGTGTTCTTTCGATCGTTATCACATTGGAAGGTGAAATTCCTTTTCCTCATCATCATCTGCTTTCTGACAAAGGCCAACAGGTTTTGTGGCAATCTATCTTGATATTTGGAACTATTTATTATGCTTATATCCTGACTAAATCATGATGTTGCCACGACCATGCTTCACAGTAAGTGTGATGTTCTTTGATCAATGAACTTTGTTGTCTCTGCGCCCAACATATATTTTAGAATTAATCCAAAACGTTCAACCTTGGTCTCATCAGACCGTGACACATTTTCCCACATGGTTTGGCGTGATTCAATGTATTTTTTTATTCTTGCAAAAATTTTAAGAGTTTCTTCTTTGGGAGAAATGTTTTTCGTCTTGTCACCCTACCACATAGCCCATATGTGAAGAATATGGGAGATTGGTATCACATATAGGGAGTGACCATAATATTTCCTGACAGATGATCCTTTTATGTTACCGTAGGCTCCTTGTCCTGTCATCAACTTTTAAAGGGATTCCCAGATGTTGTGCCACATTTTCTCTACATTTTAATGATTGTCTACATAGTGTTCTATGGTACATGTATTGACTTTGAATTTCTTTTACACTCCTTACCTTATTGGTACCTTTTACCAGTGAGATCCTCTAGATGTTTTGAATGCTCCTCGCAAACCATAGCTATCCAATTAGGATGCATCCAAGGAAACTGCAAGGAAATCCTACAGGAGCAGCTGATCTTTATTTAGGGTTATTCACTATTATTGTCATTCCTGGCAAGTGTATAATAATTACTTTTGAACATGATTTTGAATGTTATTGGTTAACACAGCTATGGTCCCAATATTAATGTGTGTGCACACTTATGCTACCAAGGTATTGTAGTTTTTCATTCTGTCCTAACATTGTATATTTGTTTTTTACTTGAATGTTAGTGGTTGCAAAACCACATTAAAGATGGAAAAACAGTATGCCATGATTTATCTTGATTTCAGGCTTTACAAGACAAACACCTGCAATTTCAATAACGGCATGCAGACTTTTTATATCCACTGTACCATGAAAGAGGGCAAGAAGATATATCATGTTAAAGACAAGAAAAAGGACAGAAAAACACAGATAAATAATTTTTAATATCCACTAATAGGAAATATTAGTTTGCACCACAAGATGGGATGATGAGCTCTTGCACCTAAACCATATTGGTGAGACTTCCAAAGAGGTAGTCAGAGCAGCAGCTGTGCAAGGACACATAAATTAAGTAGTGTTATGCAATACTTGCCAACTCTCCCGGAATGTCCGGTAGACTCCCGGATTCTTGGTAGGTCTCCCGGACACCCGGGAGAGTATGGCATCCTCCCACTTCGCTTTAATTCTGCCCACTTACTAGTGAAGTGGGCAGACTTAGAGCCAAAGTGCATAGAATCGTGGCATTCACCCTTTTCCCCCCGCTGTAAAATGGCACATTTGCATAGCCCCGCCCCCAAATCACCCACCTCCCACAGGCAGCTCCCGGACGACATCTTCAGAAAATCGGCAAGTATGTGTTATGCTCAATCACGAGTCCTGGCACTTGTTAAGAAGAAAAGGGCTACCAAGTTCTTGTTTAATTTGTGAACATATGTGTAAAAGAGGGCTCTGAAAATGCACCACTTACCAGCACTGGCAGCACTTCCTGTAAAAATATGAATAGTTTCAGGTTGTCAACAGTCTACCGCTTGCCTTGCCAGTTCACCTCTGAACAAAACACTACAGTATTACATTTATGCTCTCTATTGGTTTATGCATGACATATATTAGTAGGGTAGCCTTTAAAAGTTCAAAGACCATTCATTATGTCTATTTTTCACAAGATCAAAAGGAAATGTGACGACGCATTGAAGTTATTTAATCTCATATTCTACAGTCAATAGCATTTGCATAATATAATATATCATCATAAAAATAGCGAAACCCATCACCCTGTGGTACTTAACTTTTAACTACAGACCTGCCAAGTCACACAGTCCCACCAAGTGGCACAACATTTGGAACCAGTCACAAGGCCCATACTAATCATAGCTCAATACACAATGAAAAATATATAATTTGTTTCACAATGCTAAGGAAATACTTTCTATTGAACACCGGCCAATCAGAGTTCAGAAGGAAATACAATTTTTAGCACAAACAGACCAAACACTGTGCTGGAAAGTTATGCCTGCAGTTAATCCTGAGGACCCAGGATTTACGGTAAGTAGCCAGCTAGGCTACACCAAAGGGGGGGCACAAGGCTATGGGGAAGCAATTAGCAGATTATGATACTACCTGGGGCATTTAAACTATTATGAAGCCATAATGAGCCACTGTATATGATGCATGAGAGGCTATATTGGCTAATATGCTTTTTAGCATAGTGCATATGCTAAGCATTCACTCTGTTGCTGTGTGCATGTTTTTCACCATACCATGTGATTTGCACTTAACCATCCTGTTTCTAAAAACTGCTCCAGACAAGTATACCAAGTGCCATGACCATCCAACACAACCTAATGTATTTGTTTTTTCTTCTAAACACCACCTAAAACTGCCTGTAACTGTATTTATGTCTTTTTACTATTTTCTCTGGAAATGCTTACTTATCATTTATTACATTTTTCATATGTCTTCTCTGTTTCATGATGGCTTTTCTTGCCTAATAACAGTAGCATTCACATGCAAATAAATGTGAGGACACAGAATCAGCAGCAAAATGGCTCCTGCCTCTCTGTTTTGGGTAGATGATAAAAAGCAGTTCCTTTGTATTATAAATAGTCATCTAAGTATAGTTTTATTTGATGTTCTAAAGACACAAATATTGACCGACCAACACCCTATCCGTGTGGAGTTTATATGTTCTCGTTGTGGTTGTATGGCTTTCCTCTGGTCCTCTGGTTTCTTATCACTGTCCAAAAACATACTGGTAAGTTTGTGCGTGTGAGTAGGGAAATTAGATTGTAAGCTCTAATGGGGCAGAAACTGATGTAAATGACCACATATCCTCTGCACTGTGCTCCTTAATATGATTGGTGATATATAAATAAGCAAAAAATAAATAAAAACGGAGCAGTCTCTTAAGGTTATGACTATTGTGAGATTTTGTTTGTTTGGTTTTTTTGAGAAAAGAAAACAAATTGAAAAATTTTACCCCAATTTTTTTTTTTAAATGACCTTATTAGAAAACAGCTTCCTTTTATATTTCTCTTCCATGGTAAGTAAAAATCGAGCACAGCAACAAATGTTTGCTTCTGTCATAGTACTTTGGACACTGGAGCCCTTGTTTGTCCTCTTTACTAAACTGGTTTTGGATAGGCACTCTTCACACATACATATTCTTGGCAGAGTACAATAAGTCTGTACAGTCTATTTGTCTTTTTCTTTTTTTGAACATTGCTTAAGTGATTAAGGCATATATGTGTGCATGTAGGTGTAAAGATGGATAAGCACTCACAAGTTGTTCTACAAATGCAAAACGTTTTTCTAAATGAATGCAGCTTTGTACTGTTTGTCCTCAGCATTGGTATTATCCTGACAACAAAATCTGAATACTGTACATATCTCTCTGCACGGTGATAAGGAACACACTTTTCTATTTTACAACATACTTGTACTTTCACTTTTATGGTTAGAGGAAGTGACTGTAAAAAGTCAATCAAATCTACAAGGATCAGTCACAATATTAAAACCTGCCTAATATTTTGTAGGTCCCCCCCCCCCTTCCCCGCCAAAACAGCTCTGACCCATCGAGGCATGGACTCCACAAGACTGCTGAAGGTGTCCTGTCGTATCTGGCACCAAGACATTAGCAGCAGATCCTTCAAGTAGTGTAAATTGCGAGGTGGGGCCTCCATGGCTTGGACTTGTTTATCCAGCAAATCCTACAGAAGCTCAATCGGATTGCGATCTGGGAAACTTGGAGGCGAAGTCAACACCTTGAACTCTTTGCTGCATGGGCAGCATGGTGGCTTAGTGGTTAGCACTTCTGCCTCTCAGTATTGGGGTCCTGAGTTTGAATCCCGACCATGGCCTTATCTGTGTAGAGTTTGTATATTCTCCCTGTGTTTGCGTGGGTTTCTTCCAGGTACTTCGGTTTCCTCCCACACTCCAAAAACATACTAGTAGGATAATTGGCTGCTATTAAATTGACCCTAGTCTGTGTGTGTATGTTAGGGAATTTAGACGGTAAGCTCCATTGGGGGCAGGGACTGATGTGAATGAGTTCTCTGTACAGTGCTGTGGAATTAGTGGCACTATTTAAATAAATGATGATGATGATGACGACGATGTTCCTCAAAACATTCCTGAACAATTTTTGTTGTGTGGTAAGGCGCATTATCTTGTTGAAAGAGGTCACTGTCATCAGGGAATACTGTTGCCATGCATGGGTGTGTTTGGACTGCAACCTTGTTTAGATAGGTGGTATATGTCAAAGTAACATCCACATAAATGACAGGACCCAAGGTTTGACCAGAGCATCACACTGCCTCCGCCGGCTTGCCTTCTTCCCATAGTACATCCTGGTGCCATCTCTTCCCCGGGTAAGCAACGCACACGCACCCTACCGTCCACATGATGTAAAAGAAAACATGATTCACCAGACCAGGCCACCTTCCTTCTCCAGGGTCCAGTTCTGGTTCTCACGTTCCATAGTAGATGCTTTACGCTGTGGACAGGGATCAGCAGAGGCACTCTGACCATTCTGCGGCTAGAGAGCCCCATACACACTGAGATGCACTGTCACTGTTTCTGACACCTTTCTATCATAGCCAGCATTAACTTTTTCAGCCTCAGCTCCCCATGCACATCAGTGAGTCTTGGGCACTCATGAACCTGCTCGCTGGTTGTCCTTGGACCACTTTAGGTAAGTACTAACAAATGTATACCAGGAAGGAACACCTAACAAGACCTGGAGATGCTTTGTCCCTTGTTCAGATCCTTACGCTTGCTCACTTTCCCTGCTTACCACACAACAACATGAAGAACTGACTGTTCACTTGCTGCCTAATATATCCCACTCATTGTATGGTGCCATTGTAATGAACTAATCAATGTTATTCACTTCACTTGTCAGTGGTTTTAATGTTATGGCTGATCGGTGTTCTGTATTACCCAAAACATAATATATTTAGAAAGCTACAGCCAAGGCTAATGAAAAGCAGGTGACGGAGAATTATCAACGTTTTACATAGCAGAACAATGCAGGCCCTATTCTATTTGAATACAACAACATTTCAAGCATTGTACTATAGGTAGCATTGATAGCACTGACCAAGACAGAAGAGTAGAGCACAGGATGCAAACAGGATTTTTAGAAGATACAGTAAAAATAAAATTAGAGCCATGTGTACACACAGCAGTTCAGAGACATTAAAACTGATCTGGAATGCATATTCTAACTACCTGTGTACCAATTACTAAATGCCTATCTGAAGACACATACAAATGGATGAAAAAACAGCACTCAGAAATGTAGCGCAACATACAGATGTGTGTGTCTGAATCCATAGGAGCCATGGAGCTATACTTTTGCCATCATTTTGATGCATCAGCCTCGCCTCTCAAACCTGTGGAGAAGCTGTGTGCATACATGGCCTCAGTATGGTTATTATTACACCAGCAGCTTGAAGCAGACCCAGACTTGTGGACAGGGCACATAAGCCGAAGCATACGGAGGCATTACTGCAGGGATACCACGCTACCCCTTGTTTTATCATCTTATTACATTTATTTTTCCTATGTATGTTTTAAACTTAAAAATAATCTATGGTACTTTTAATTATTAATGGACTATTATATTAATAAGTGCTGGAGTGAATGTATTATATACACATGGTACATAGGATGTAGTGGCCATCGAGGTTATGGAGCTTCAGCAGCTGAGGGGAAGGGGCAGCCCAGAAAAAAAAGCTTTTTAAGGATGCAAACATAGTAAATTCAGGCCTGCCCTCTAGTATTCATTATACAGCGGCTCTGAGCCTTAGGGAAGGGTCATATGAGGATTAACCAGTTTTTTATAAAGTCCTTTTCGGTTTAACCGAACATGTTATTTTTCTATGCTACATCTGTGTCTTATCTCTGCAATGCCACAAGTGCTTTATTTCGTAATACCAGCCCAGCCTGCGGTATGTTTATCAAAATGTCAAGACTGCAATTCCATTAATAACATTATTATTTGCATTCATAATCATCATCACCACCACCATAAGTTTCAAGGGGATTTCCCAACTGCAGAACAGCTTGCAGATGGTACGCCAGATGTACTGGTGCCCAGGTGTGTATCAGAGTTCTATAAGGGTTGCAGCAAGATTGGTTTATTTTATTAAAAAGTGGGGAGACTGTCTGTATGTTTACATGAGTTCAGGTAGGATCCAACATGCTGCTATATATTCACTATGAATTAGGTCCCATCTGGCCATGGAAATCTTGTTAAACAAGTTGGTTCACAACTAGAACTGAGGGCACGTTGGCACCTCTGACCTTCTACAAATCGTATGTAAATTACAGCAAACTGAAGGTCAACGTTGGTTATGTGTAGGACTCCCAGGTATGCTAGTTTTTTCCAGGGCAGTACCCCTTTTCTCCTCAAAAAGTTTTGAACTGACAATACTTCTTTTCTCTTATTTTTTTTATATTTAAACCCTATCCACATAAACAAGAAGTTATAGGTTCTTTAAATTGTAATAGAATCTTTAGAACCTAAAAGGAAGTAATGAGTGGAATTTGAGGCCGAAAACTCCAGTCACACGGTTATCCTGGTTTTTCATTTCTAAATAATGGGCAATATTCTTATGTGGTTGATCTGTCTTCAGCACATTAATAAGGTCTAAATGAAAAGTTGGGACTGTCTCTAAAAATACCCATGATAGGTTGACCAGGCCAGAGGTTCTTGGTTCCACTCAATTGTTCATTTTTATTTACTGTTATTCTTTTATGTTTAATATTTTTGAGAGATCATAATAAAAATACAATATTACATTACGGCCATCCTCATAAAGTTAAATACTGTGGGAAAATACAAACAAAATGAGTCATTACTATTTATTTATATATTTCTCTGCATCAGTAGTAGATTGTTTTCTTCAATTACTATAAAAGAATAAGAAAACACATGAGGAATGACCGGATTATATAACAATTCTTAATTCCACTGACAGGATGAAAATTAACAATTTAATCTTAGTGTCTTTAACAGCTGACTAAAATGATTGCCAAATTCCAACCAGTGCCACGCTGGAACGTAGAAAAAATAAATCAAGTAAACATTTAATAAAAGTAAGGTTAAAAGCTCCAGACAATGTCTAACCATTACTGTAGCATTTAAGTTACCACCTTTTAATCATTCTTCATTTTTTCATGACATAATATCTGCCGTAGACTGACTATTAATTTTGCAAGCCTTACTTGGGGAATGAGAGTTACAATTAAATATAATGCCCGTTGTGCACACTTGGGGGGTGACATGAAACAGTGATATACAACAGGTTAATATACTGTAGTTCAAATACTGGTAAACTGTAAACAGGTTTACTGCTGCATCTGTTTGCAGAATCGCACATTCTCCTTGGCAAATTTTCATGTTCAGATTCACATGAAAAACAGTTTTCTGTACAGTTATAAATATCAAACAGCACTATAATTTACATGAGATATTAAATAACAATCACTGTATTGAGGAGGGTGATAAATAGACACTTATCAGTGACAATGAAGGAGTTTATTCAGAGCACAATTTTTATCCACCCCAAAGAGGGATAACTTTAATGGAAAGATGGGCATAGGAAGCTATTTAGAGATTGTCTCTTCAAAAGAGGTACAGTTCAGATAGATGAAATTAACATAGTGCCTATTAACACATGATCAGTTATAGAATGAACAAATACACTCTACAGTCACAGTCTCAGACTACATTTGCATCCTACTTAGCCTCACACTATGGGCCTGATTCATCAAGGAATGATATGTGCCGTATTTTGCGTAAAATCGCTTTGCGCATGTCAAGGATCGAACTATACACCAGTGAACGCAACATAATCCTATTAATCTTCAAGCACAAAGGACACTTATGACAAGAACAATATAAAGGGCAAAGCGGGGACTGGGCGTATGCACGCAGTCAATATAAAGTAAGCGAGTGCCAAGCTCAAGCACATGCAGCAACACCCGATCCAAGCTTTTTGGACGTAAGTGTTTTTCTGACATATCACTTGCACTAACTACAGGTCGGCTGTAAGTGCTGATTACTAGTGATGATGGTCTTGTATTCTAGCTAGAACATGTATTTCCAAACAGGAGCAAATGTAAAAATGCTTTTTATGTACAGTAGACATTATTAACATCCACATAAATGTATTTTATTGGCAAAAATGGGGAATTTTTTTTTTTTTTTAATCTATTTTCATTAATGACTATGGACCTGATTCATTAAAGAAAGTTAAGGACAAAATTGAGTAAGTTTTCTTACTCAAGTTTTCTGGACAAAACCATGCTGCAATGCAAGGGGTGCAAATGAGTTTATTATTTTGCACATAAGCTAATACTGGCTATTTTTTCATGTAGCGCACAAATACTTGATAGCTTATTTGTACACTGAAATTTACAGTTGATCTAGGATATGTCCTACCCCAACTATAAATCTACCATCACATTTTATATTTACCTCCCCCTCCAATGCAACATGATTTTTCCTTACTTACTTACTTACTTACCTACTTTTGCTTAACTTTCCTTAATGAATCAGGCCCTAGATTATTAACAGGTGACAATCATTGAATACTTTTTTTTTCTTCTCTGCGTTCTTTTGGGTCTTTATATTCCACATATGTATTGGATATTTCCTGCAGTGCATTATGTCTGTCAAAGCAGAACATACCAAGCCCAGTATTCAACAAGAAGCACTTTGCTTGTAGTTGAATACGGTCGTGCGTATGGCCGAATTATGTGCGTTTTAAAATAAACGTAATTTACGTTTGTTTTGCGTGCCTTGATGAATCAGACCCTATGTGTCTAGCTCTGCCACACAGAATTTGCAGTACAGTACAAAAATATCTTTGATATAAAATAAGTTATAGTTAGTGGACCTTGTACCTCATAATGTGTACCTTTTTTTCAAAGTATGATCTTAAAGTCAAAGTCTAAGATCAAAATAGTGGTGAGGGAGAACAATATTCTGGCCTCTTACATTTAGCAATAGATGCCAGTTCAAAAATAAATCCATATCAAGTATACAAAAACTCTATAAAATAAAATGACTACAATAAATAAACTGCAAATATTGTCTCTGAGCGACCCGAAGAAGCTCACTGCCTTACACTAAAAAGAGCTCTGTGGCTAGTTTTCTTACCAAAATAAAATCATTATACATTTATTACAACAAGAGAGAAATAGGAATGTCTCTATGTAAATTTTCATGTCTCCATTCAAAGAGCATAGAGACAATGCCACCAAACGTATAACTGCAGGGCTAAGCTTGTAAACTGTAAATATAGCAAACTCATAAGTAAAAAAGATGTTCATGGGTGAACATTACAAATGTCAGACACTGCTGTCTGGCTTTATAAGTCCTTTAGACATCTATATTCCTGTACTTCAGAAACTAAACATACGCTGTGGGCAGTTATTAAAGACACACACTCTGCAATATATATTAGTTTTATTTAACTGTAACAAAAACAATTTTTTTAAAACAGTTACAAAACAGATTTGAAATTCTAATGATCTCTTTTGATTTATCGTATGGTTAGAAGTTGAAAATTCCAAGATCCCATTAAGCAATAATTGAGATCTACAAAAATCTATATTAATGTTGAATACATTCCCCTTCTAAACATGCTGCAAATTAATTTTCAGTTTACTATGCAGGGGGTATTGGATTGTTACCATGGTGTCTGTCATCAGAGGTTAACTTTGGCAAATAAGGAGCTAGAAAACTGCAGAAACATTGAAGCTAAGTCATTTTTTATGTCCAAAAAAGCTAACAGCTGTCTGCAACACATATCTTATAGATTTTGGCTGGGCAACACCTTTATGGGAGGATTAAAAGGACATAATTTATTAAAGCGGCAATTCCACTAGCAAGTTGAGTACCGATTAAGCATGCATCTGTTAGTCCTTTATCTTTGCCCTTTTTTTTGTACAACTAATTGTCTCCTTTTCAAAATCTCTCTGCAGGGCAGACAAGTATGGCTGCTACAGGTTCAGAGCTTTTAGCTAGTCATGGGATGGCAGAGGGGGGAGTAGGAGGGGGAGGATGTCTCAATGCAGACAGAGCTCAAAATTTTTATTTGGCTATGTACCCACTGGAATTTACGATGCATTTTTTTTACTGCATACTAAAACACAAATAAAAGTATGTTAATATTCTTTTTAAATGCCTTTGGAAGTGCCCAACCTGTATTTTTTTAAAACATGCATCAGTGACAATACATAAGGATATCTTGTTCAGGCCAAGCATGTAAATCCTTGTTAACCACATCTCCTGGTGATTACAATGCACTCCCGCTGTTGAGATAAATGTCAGATGCACTGAAATTGAACAAAAAGCATTTAGAACACACAATGTAGTGCAATGCAAGTTAGATGCAAGTACAAATACAAATGTGTGCTTTTTCATTTGATACAATCTTTTTTATTTTATATGCACTACAATTTCAGCAGAAAAGCCATCGTAAGAGGTCTATGCATCAAGCATATTGGACACTTAAAAGATGCGGAAACGGCTGTTTCTAAATATGTTTAGATCTCATCTGGGCACAGTTGTTAGTATTGCTTCCTCACAGCATTAAGGATTGGGGTTTGATTCTGACTTTATGGGTTTTGTATGATCTCCTCTTGTGTGTGTGGGTATCCCCTGTGTGCACCAATTTCCTGGAAAATGGTAGTTATTCAAACATGGAAATAACACAGAACCTGTTAAAGTCTTACTATGACCTAATGCTGCAAGTTTTACAAATCTATATCTGGCAAGTGTCCCTCTTCTAGAGATGCATTCCCTCAAGTGGATTACTCCTATAATAATAGCATAAATTATAAATATGTTCAGGTTTAAATGTTCTTTGGTGTTAATAACTGTGTATAGTAAATTGCATTTGATGATAAATTCTATCTGAAAATCTGTTTTTAAATGTGTCTACAAATGCAAGAAAATGGGGTATATTTATTGATAAATATCTCTCATGAACCCTGAATGGAAGGTAAGTAACAGCACTGTGCTAGAAGTAATTCCCATAGTCACAGGCTGAGTTATATTCCTGAAGCCTAGTTTAGTAAAGCCACACACAAAAGTAAAACAATCAATAGTTTAAAAGACTAGCATAAAAATTAGAATGGCAAATCACACTTAAAGTGCCTTCATTTGTATTGCCACATGTTAATACAATGTATTTCAGAAATGCTATCTATGTGAAACTTTGCTAGTAAAAGAATAATTGTATTTACTTTAAAATGGAGAGTCACAGAAGAAAGAGAAGATCACAGATCTCCCGCCACTATGATTACTCTGAGCCAATCAGTGTATGTGTGAGGAATGTTCTGAACTCCCATTGGTCAATGACTATGTGGGGGTATACGTGTGTGTGTGTGTGTGTGTGTATGTATGTATGTACATATATATATATCTATATATATATATATATATATATATATATATATGGATATATATATTCTAATGAATTAATGAAAATATACACTATATATATATATATATATATATATATATCATCATCATTTATTTATATAGCGCCACTAATTCCGCAGCGCTGTACAGAGAACTCATTCACATCAGTCCCTGCCCCATTGGAGCTTACAGTCTAAATTCCCTACTATAGACACACACTCACACACAGACAGAGAGAGAGAGACTAGGGTCAATTTTTGATTTCAGCCAATTAACCTACCAGTATGTTTTTGGAGTGTGGGAGGAAACCGGAGCACCTGGAGGAAACCCACGCAAACACAGGGAGAACATACAAACTCCACACAGATAAGGCCATGGTTGGGAATCGAACTCATGACCCCAGTGCTGTGAGGCAGATGTGCTAACCACTAGGCCACTGTGCTGCCCGATAATATATATATATTTATGTTGGTTACATTGGGAAGGATGGGTCTCTTTAACATTTTGCAACGGGTCTTCCGTGAACAAAGATGGCCTGTTGGGTCTACTTGAGTTACATAAACTCCGCAGAGGGGGAATATATACTTTAAATCATGTTAAAACTCTTTATTGTCACACGCTGTCCTACTTTTTCACCTTTACTTCTCGACTCACTTGATGTAGTCAGTAAATTGTATTCTTATAGTCAGATTGCAATGTCATAATTATAAGGTTATGGAATTATCATTTCAGTATTCAGCAACAGATTAATCTCCACACTCAGGACTTGATGCTGAGTTAGGAGCAAAGCAAAAAATTGACTATTTTTGCTCCTGGATAAACCATGTTACAATACAAGGGGTGCTAATTAATTCATTTTTTTGCAGGCAAGGAAAAATAACGGCTGCTTTTTCATGCAGCACACAAATACTTGATAACTTTATTTTTATACTGAAATTTCAGTTGATCTAGAACATGCCCTATCCTAACTATAAATCTGACCCCACATTTTAAATTTACCTCCCCCTCCAATGCAACATGGTTTTGGCAAGGTGCAAATTTGCTCCTTTTTTTTTTGCTTTGCTCCTAACTCAGCATCAGGCCATATAAGTTTTTTGATTTCATCCTATTTTCTTTATATGGTTGTTAAACCAATCTGTAATATACTAGTAATGTATAGTAGGGAAGGTAAAAGACGTTATTATTATCTCACATATCTCTCACTTAATCATTCAATTTCAATATTTGAGAAAATCTAATCTTGCAAAGGTCTTGAAGTAAAAACAACAACATGTTTCTGTAAAGATATGACCTATTTAAGGTTAAACATGTACATTTGTACTGTTGTGCAGGGTTTTCCAATAATTATAAGCTGCAAAAATAGCTGAATGGTGAGTAGAGAATATTCCTTCTTCTTTATATGCATGAAAGCTAATGCCATAGTTAACAGACAGGTTGATTCTCAATAAAAGTAAAGTGGATCTGTCACTTTGGAGCTAATACGTTTTTCACGTATAGCATCGTGCATAGTACGTATGAATAAAAACAACAAACAATTTTGATACTGTGTACTCTGCTACTTAGAGAGTGGAGGAAACAAAGGCCCTCTATAAGTGGTAACTCGGCTAGAGCAATATGCTCAATGGTATGCCTGGCCATTCTGCTGCTGAAGAAGGCATATGCACAAATGAATTTACTGATTTGGAATAGTGTAAAGTACACTATTGAAAACATATTTTGATATTATTGTTTGTGTAATGTATCAAATCATAACTGAAGACTTTTGCAATAACAAACATGAACATTTTTAAACTGTTATGTTTGCTGGCCCTATAAATATGCTGCCAGATATATCTGCTTTATCATAGGCATACCCCTGAGTAGGCACTGGCTGACGGTCATATAGGACTTGTTGGTTTTACTTTTTCTGCCCATTGGAGGAAGCAAAACAAAAACTCTCCTTTTTACACTTAGCGTAGGAGACATGTTAAAACTTATTTGTTTAAAAATGACAGCGCTCTTTAATGTTGTGCTGAGTATAGCAGGCAATGTATTTACCAACGGTTGAAATGTTGGACTACTGGGCCTGACAAAGCACTATTACAATAATTTTGGTTAATTAAAATTCTGAAAAATGTATATAATTAGCAAGGCAGCATGGAAAATAAATTGTACAAAGAAAATTAAGGTAAAAAAACCCCATGCAATGAACAATATAGATATTTACTCTAGTGCAATGAAAGTTCAGTTTTAGGGCTTGTACACAAGAGCTTTAGAAAACAGTTCTACAGCATAGACAAAATCTTGTGCTGTCATTGCTTTAATAGAACACTAGATACTTCCCTGCATAGTGGACCTCATTTAGAGTTGGACGCAAAGTCTGTTTAAGAAGTGTAGGAGTGGGAGTTTGCCGCAGCTTGGTAGGGTATTACGAGTGGCAAGCAACCCCAGTTGCGTTCCACTCTTAATACCCTATCGTGCTGTGAGCAGTTCCTGCAGCCAGCTAACGCTTGCGCCACCTAATTCCTGCCACACAGCTTTAGCCCTGTTTTGACGTGTGTTGCGTCTGCACCTCACTGCGACTAGGATTTATTTACATGGTCACACCTTCACAATTCCGCGTTCCTCCCATTCTCTCGTAGTGAGTCGCAAGCTGTCGCAAGTGTTAATTGCGTCCAAGATGCAGGCGGATTTGGGGCTTTCTGCACATGCGTGGTAGTGTTTTTTGCTTAGATGCGCCTAAAACGGACTTTGCGTCCGACTCTAAATGAGGTCCAGTATGTACTTAAATGTGTGTAGTCAAATATGAAATTGGTGTATGAGGCCTTACTGAATCAAAACATAACATTCTCTAGATTACATAGCTGGATATGGCTACTTTTTCGTAAAGTAAACCTGTCACTTTCAAACAGAGGAATGATATGTGGGCTTAACCAATATTCAGCCTATGAATTCATTAGAAATTAGTGACATCACTGGGGAATGTGACAAAAATGGTTTATGACTTAGTGATATCACAATTTCCCAATGACTTTACAGGTTATATTCTGATGGTTTCAGCTGATAAAATGACAGGCCCTCAGTGTGTATAGGTGACAAGTTAATTACATGAAGTAAAGTGAGGCCATGGAATGTTTTGGAAGCTGTCAAAGTGGTTTGCTCAGTCAACATTTGCATAGGCTAAACTTATTACATGTTATAAGCACCTTATCTAAATAAATTAAATGTAAATTATCATATGAGGCGAGACATTTATTAAAACTAGTGCAAAAGTGACTTTGCAAAACAAGTTAAGTAACCTTAAAAGTTTCTTTGCATGAAATACCTACTATCTTCACAAATATGTAAATAAAGTTAGAAACGTGTACTATAGGGGAAACCCTGTATGCACCCTGCACTTCCTGCAAGAAAAGCTACTGAGAACAGTCATAAACTATTACTGATTACACAAGACAATGCTATAAATACATCTGACATGCGTCTGTATACAATTTCAAATATCTTACATTCTATCATTTTATGGGAATTGTACGCGAACACATTTTAACAGCATTTGTTGCATTTTCAGCAGAAGGTGTTACCATTCACTCCGCAATGGACCAACAACCTCCAATAATTATTAGGGATTTTTATATTACACAGTTTTACTAAATAAATGTGATGTGAATGCACACACATAATCACCTCCATCGCTATGAAAAAGAAACTGATTGCAGATTCACTTCAAAACAAACATTATTTATGGCTAGTTCATTAGTTACTGTCACATTCATGTTGAATGCGCCATATGGTTTGAGGCAATCAGTTCTATCACATACCAAAGTTACATAAAAGTCAACAACAGGACTTCTGCAGAGTTTCACAAGGTCATCTAATTCCTATATCACCATAGCCAACTTTTTGGACACATACAGATAACCCACCATAATGAACTATAAATAATAAATACATAGTGATCAATAACCAAGAGTTTATTTTTATTTGAAAAATATATATAATAGAAGACATGCCCTGTAATTTCCAATCAAAACTCGGGGACAGTCACATGAATTCCTGCAGCCTTTTACAAACACTAAAGTGCATCAACAATTTCCTTCATTTGCCAATTTGATTCAATAAATATTTGCAAGAGCATTATCATACACAAATACAAGTGTGGTTTACATTCTGTGTCGCCTGCTTGTGTCCCAGCGCTGCTCGGAACATGAGTCAGTCCTGCACCTGTTGGGGTTTATGTCACATTGACAGCACAACAGCGCTCTGGGCAGGCACTCTGCAAAATGTCTGGAGCCCACTATACATCTCAAAGGAAAAAATACACTTTCACAGATCACCGCACAGCAATGAAATACTGATGACAGCACAGCACTGTGTTACACGTGTTTCTCTTTATAGTTAATGGTATCATTCTGCCCAGTTATTATGAAGCGCAATGCGCTGTGATATTGATACATTGTCCAAGATGGTGACCCCCACTTGTGAATAATTATTGACTTTGTTGGACAGTGCCGACTTCTTATTGAAGCCAATTGTTGTACGGTATTGTATTGATCAATGAAAAACATATTAACCCCCACCCCATCCCAATTCTATACACGCCGTTCCTTCCCTTTTAAGAAAGACATAGACAAGTAAAAACAACATAAAAACAAACCAGATAGAATTATAGTACAATGACCTTTAATGCGAGCAACATACAATACTGTACGGCTTGGAAATGTGCAAAGAGCAGTTGATGGCCCTGCATGCTGTGAGGTGGACAGGTATACTTTGTTATAGACATGTTATCCTGACCAGGGGAACTGACAATCCCACTTCTGCCCCCATCACACATACAAAACAGCGACACAGGTCTCCCCCCCCGGGACCTTTATTCCAGTAAATCGTTATGGACAAGCCATCCTATGTACTTTTCCTCAGGTTCAGTAATGATTAACTCGGGATTCTTTCAACCAAGAGGTAGACAAATCCTCTTCTTTATTTAATTAGACTCGTCTGTTACCTGATCACGCACAGGATAGGAAAACGATCTCCTGCGTATGGGCTTCATTACGGACTATTTAAACGTTTTTTTTTAGCGATGCCCAATTAAATCTATACTTTGCTGAACTGAATAGGAGGAAAGAGAAATTGCTTAGTGACAACTTTGTAGCCAGAAACCTGTCTGAGCCAGCAGGACTGCTTGAGATAATTGATTAACTTCCAGAGCAGTGCTTAGCTGCGAGCAGGCAGTGGGAACATCTGTTCTTCTCTATCTAGTCGATTTGCAGTGTTTGTTGTGATGTGGCTAGTAAAGTAGGCTAACAGGCCTTTACTTTATTATTGATGGCCATTGATCATTTATAAAGGGGATGGGTTCTCCATATCGACTTTGGATTTTACTTCTAAAATTAAGTAAACTCAACCTACCCTTTAACCCCTTCATCCATCGGACATACAGACAATCTCTAGGTATAATTATTTGGGGGTGACAGTATTTGTAGCCCACGTGATCCCGGTCGGGGCCCCTTCTATCCTAGAATGACTGAGAGGTTAAAGGACTTATATTTAGGTTCTAGAAATGCCTTTTTCTCAAGATTCCTACACTCTCGTCCTATTTTGTGTATTGTTCCAGAGATACATCTGGAATTGACATCCACCAAGTTAACCCTGGCACTGCTAGAGAGACCAGCCACCCCAGCAGTGCAGTGTTCATTATGCAGTCACAAGACTTAAAAGGGCACAAAGAATAAAATATGCAGGAGATCATACAAACAAAATAGAACAGAACAATGTCAACAACACAAAAACATAAACTTTTTTTCTTTGTTAGGTCCATGAGGTAGATTCTTCTTGTTTTGCCAAGTAGACCAGACAGCAACACAACAAAAAGCCTTAATATTTAGTGAATGCCTCTTACCTTAATTTAAGAAGTGAAACTATAGAGAAATAAACACTTGCCTAATAAAATGTATACATCCTGCGAGTCATGGGCACCGCCCAAATTTCAAGAAATAACTTTAATATAAAGACCTTCATTTCCTTTGTCAGTACATTAAAAATATATGTTTGACCCTTGTATTGCAAACGATCCAGTTTGTTGTAAATGTTTATAAAACCGATCCTATAATAGGCAATCATCGTGCGTATTGTGATTCTTGCCCAGATGATCGTTGCTGTAGTCTAGCACAGTACCTTCACAGCTCAATAGGGATTCACCAGGTGACTTCACCTGTGTAATGAAGACCTCGTTAGCTGTCTCTATGCCTATATGAGCGGGGTCTGATTCTTCATTATATAAACTGTTCCCATTGCTCTGGGGGTATCCATTTGTGTAGAGCTTGGTGTTCGCCTTTTTCAGACACAGCAGCTCCTGAAAAGCGTTTCTGAAGTCTGGACTCCTGCAGTAGATGAGTGGGTTAAAGGCCGAGTTGACGTAGCCCACCCAGTTCAAGAAGGTGTAAACATGGTCAGAGATGACCTCTTTGTGCATCACCTGGACAATGTTGACTATGAAGAAGGGGAGCCAACACAAAGTAAAAGTGCCCATGATAATGCCCAATGTCTTCAGTGCTTTGTGCTCCTTCAAGCAAAACTTGGATGTCCTCCTGCTGACGAGTTTGCCATTGGTGTCCTGCTGGTTGTTTTGGTTGTGAAACCTCCCCTCGCATTTGTCTATCTTCTTCAGCTGTTTTTTGGCCTCCTGAAAGACCCTGGCGTAGACGAATATCATGACCAATAGGGGCAGGTAAAACGAGATGATGGAAGAAGATATGGCATAAGCAGTATTGGTAAAGAAGTAACAGCAGTTTTCATCTTTGTAGCACTCCACTGCATTGTCTTCTTCAGTCCTATACCAGTGCATGTTAATTGGGAGAAAGGAGGTGAGGGCTGACACAACCCAAACCAAGAGGATTACAATCCTGGCTTTGCACTTGGTCAGCAGGCTTTGATACCTGAATGGAGAGGTGATAGCAAAATACCTGTCCACTGCAATCACACACAATGTCTCTATGCTCGCAGTGACACATAGAATGTCCACCGATGTAAAAAATTCACACCAGAAGTTTCCAAACTCCCATCTGTTCATTATGACAGAACTAGCCCCAAAAGGCACCACGATCAGTCCCATTACCAAGTCCGCGCAGGCTAAGGAAGTGATAAAGTAGTTAGTGACTGTCTGGAGTCTCTGAAACTTGGCTATAGCGGTGATCACCAGGATATTCCCAAATACAATGACCAGGACAATAACGGACATCAATATGCCCATTCCAACCATCCATACTTCCCCGGGCTTCTCGGGGTCCTTTGGATCCGAGTCGTTGCCTAGCGTCGTGTTAGAGCTTGGGGTGGTCAACAAATCCATAACGCTGCAGTTAACTTTTTTTTCTGAATGTAATATTCACTTGACTTTTATCCAGCGCTGTAGATACTGTTTTCCTTCATGTAACTGCCTGTATTACCCCAATGCATTCACCCGTAGGGGAGGAGTTGTTGTCCTGTGTCGATCATTTGCTTCTGTAATGACAGTGAGACAAGGATGCAGTGCTCCCAGGATTTTGCCCTGTTGACAGTCACTACTAGTTCTGAAATAATCTCCCTCCTCACTGCCTTTAATAACACCCCTTCCTGACGTCACGGGGTGACAGCCAATCCCCGGAGAGTTGAGGCCGACTGTCACTCTTTCTCTTTCTGTATAAGTTGGTATAGTAGTCAGCGAGCACTGCGTGTGCTGCACTCTTCATCCTGCCAGTCATCTGTGCCTGTCACTGTAGCCATGTGCCTTCTGCCTTACACCAGCACCTCACTCACCGCTCAGATTCTGATTACACGTGTGTGACACATTAATTTGTTATTATCCCACAAAAAATTCCAACTAAGTCACATTTTGTTCCACTTTTCCAATAAAACTCAACGATTACACTATGCTTAGAATGTTAGTGTTTAGAGAACTATCTGTCCTATCTGTCGATATACAACAGTGTTTTTCTTTTACACATCCTCTTTGACTGTCTGACAGTCTGACATAAACAGACCACAGAAATTAAATACAATGAGCAGCACATACCTATTCTTACGATGTTTTTTTTTTTACAGGTGGTGATATACTTTTTCTCGTAGGACATTGTATGAATATTTATTATTTATGACGAATGCAAGGTAGTTCCTTCTTTTCGTACATTTTATGAAAAAGCAGAAGCAGATATGGAGCATAGTAATCAGTATAAGGAGTAATATCTTTAAGGGTGGTTCATGGAAGTTATTTGATTTACTTTTAATCCAGTGCTTATTTGGTACATATAAACAAAGGGGAACGTACGACATATGCTGAGAGGACATTAAAAATGATCTTTAAACATAAAGGTTATGGGGCCAAACCAAGTGCTGAACTGCGTTCCTGTGTGTTCCAGCACAAATTAATGACTTGACTGATAAATATGGAGTTATATAAACTTCTAAAATACTTATGGAGTCTTCAACGTCATCACACTGATATGATCTGTGAACTCTCACTGTAATGAATTCATTTCCCTTCACATTGTTACCACGACCTCTTCACTTGCCTCACTTAAATGTTTGAATGACAGTCACTCTCATTCATAGCACTGAAAAGGTTAAACATCAGCAAATTCTATGAAGAATTGATATGAATAGTATACACCAGAGAGAATAACACTCTGGGACTCCAACTGTTATGTACTACCCCAGCATGCCCTTTTACTCCAGTTCCACAACAGCTGAACACTCCACAGGTTGCCTAAACTTGGTTTATACTGCACTATACCTAGAATAAAGAATTGTATTGTATCTAAACATCTTCGCTTAATGCCAATTCTGCTGTATATATTTCTAATTTGTGGTTTGCCTCTTTCAGTGCAATATTACATTTTTCATAGAATCCTGCCCTTTATTAACCAGGGTACAATATCTTATCTGTGTCAGAAAGTTATGTACTATATTATGGGGAAAGGAAGTGGATTTGTAATGTACAGTCCTGGGGTTAAATGTATCAAGCTGAGAGTTTGTGGCGGGTTTGAAAAGTGTAGATGTTGCCTATAGCAACCAATTAGATTTTAGCTATAATTTTGTAGAATATGCTAAATAAACATCCCATCCTTGCGTTACCTTGCTGTAAAAAGCAAAGGTTTTCAAAGCATAATGAATTGCCGAACTTTGCAGACCCCATATTAATCTATGAGGATTGCATTAAGAAACGTTAAATGGGTTATGGAAGGAGAAATCTTTCATAAAGTGTGCAATGGGCATTTTACAGAGAAAACTGCTGTTTTCTTCATTTTAATGGCTGATCGAACTTTAATAAATAGGCCCCCAAAGAGTCTTAAGAGGTTAACCAGACAAGTCGAATGAAAAGAGCAGAATACGATACCCAGTGTCAAGTAAATTGAGCATGTCCATTTTTTCTGCCAGGACTCCTGGAAATTTAGCTGAAGGAAATAACATGGACAGTAGAACAGTAGGAAGCAGTCTGCACTGGGAGGCAGCATCACCGAGAAATAGAAGCATGTTTTTTCATTCATAGCCCCGAGAGACTTTACTGGAATAAACCTGATGACAAAGTGCATGAACCAAACTTCTTGTTACATTATATTTTGAGCTCATTTGCAGTCTAGTGGTCTTTTAGAATGGGAGCCAACAGGCTTTCTGTGTAATGGTTTTTGTTTTGATATGTTGAACAGCAGGTGTGCCGTATATCCTTGAGGAAATTCTTAGACAGCCACAGTGGAAAAGATAATTTGCAGAGGAAGTACATTACAAGGTGGGGTGGTTATACTGCTGGATAGCTCTGATCATTAAGGGAGCCAAGCAACTAAAGCAAACAGCGAGTGAACATGGGGACACAATAGAAATATAAACCGTGCTCCAAACACAAGGGTACAAGTAGATTATCTAAACTTACTCTAAGGCATACATTTGTAGCATGTACCTACAGTGTGTGTATATATATATATATATATATATATATATACAAACACAGTGGTCAAAATAGAAATTTGGAATGGAGTTTGACAGTTGTACAAAGACTAGTCTGCTATGGCCGTAACCCGTAACCAGGGCTCTGGGATGGGGGTGATTGCCCAGGGTGCAACGCTGAAGGGGAGAGCAGTTTATGAATATTTTAGGTTCATTAGGTTAAAATTGAGGGCAGGGGGGCTGCGTTCTTTTTTCTCGACTCAAACTCAAAAATTTTAAGCTACGGCTCTTTGTGTGTGTGTGTGTGTGTGTGTATATATATATATATATATATATATATATATATATATATATATATATATATATATATATTCTGTGTTGTATGTATATACTGAGTAAAGGAAATGGAGGCTAATGGAAGTGCTTTGATTTGTCTGGTGATGATGCATAAAATATAGTGCTTAGTGTAGAGTTTTGTAGAGTGTAGTAAAGTAGAATTTCTCTGATACACGGCAGCGTGAACTGAGCTAGGATGTAAATGAAAGGAATAGCTAACAGCTGAATTAGAAGCTTTTTTTTCAAGCACAAACAGGTGAGACAATACAGCCTACCTTGGGGGTCATGCTCTCCCGCAAATATGGAAGACAGAATACTTTTGAACCTTATGCAATATTTATGGAAATGTTGAATAGCATTTATATGTGCTGGATTTTTCTCTTTAAAAGCCACCTGCACCTGTCCTTTATTAGGTCAATGAGATTGTGTATATTTTATACATCAAAATATGTTATGTAGAAATCCTAGGTAATTTCTAATATCCATATAATTTACAATCCCATATATAATTTGCTCATATACATGGGTGTATAACTGGGTGTCCAAATTGGACAGATCCAAGCACTCTTTGGATTTCAGTAGACTTCAAGGAGCTTACGTTAAGTTGAATGCAAATTGTATTTGTGGCGTATAATAGGATTTTTTTACTTCTGGGCAAGCGCACTAATTTCGAAATTAGTGCTTTGTGTACTCCCCCATGAGTGCAGTCAGCCAATGGTCACACACGCATAAGGATATTGGTTGCCATCAAGAAATGACTGAAATCCAGAGATTGGCCACTTTTAGTGGTCAGTGAAAAATCAATGACTATTCGGTCTAAGTTGGTCAAATTGTCCCACAAAATTGCTACAAATATGGACACCTTGAACCTGATTCATTAAGGAACGCAAAGCAAACGTAATGTGTGTTTTTTTAAAAATGCATGTAAGCCAGGTATACGCATGCCCGAATTCAACAAGGAGCAAATGTGAAGATAAGTCTGGTGATGAATACGGGAATAGGTCTGCTCTGCACTAATTGACAGGACACTGCAGGATATGTACAATACATACGTGCAATATTAAGTCACAAAAGAACACAGAAAAAGATAAAAACTGTTTAATGTCACCTGTTGTAATTTACTCATTAAAGATAAAACATGAAAAAATTAAAAAATAAAAACTTTTTCTTCATTTTTTCACCATGAAATACATTTATTAGGATGTAATTAATGTCTACTGGACATAAAATACCTTTTTACTGTTGCTCTCGATTTCAAACACATGTTTTAGCATGCATAATCAATCATCATCACTAGTAATCAGCACTTCGACTAGACCTGTAGCTGGTGCAGCTGATACAACTGAAAATTGTTAATATGCCCAGCGCTACGCTCCATCTCCCATTTTGGTAGTGGTGTCCTCTGTGGTCTAGTGAAGACAGGGAGTGGCGCAGCCTCCAGCCGTCCGTATCTCTCTACTGAGCATGCACAGAAAGGAAGTTTGGCTCTCAGCAAGTTCTTCCAGTGACAGTTGAACTGTAAAGATGTCATAACTATAGCTGCATCCTTTTTGTGTAAACTTACTTATATATCTATATATATAGATATATAAAGTGAACAGAGGCACAAAAATATATATGAGCAACCTGTTCTCTGACATTGCCCACAATATAAGCTTACTTCCATCTGCATATATTAATGTACTATAATAGTGTTATGTATATTAACTGCATAAGCTTGAGGAAATGTATATATGTATACATCATCTGTTGAAACAAGTTCTGAAATAAAAGCAACAAATTGGCTAAGTCTAAACATGTCTTGTGGTTTAACATCTACCACCAATGCCGCTGACACTTATTACATATAACAGCACAAGTGCCCTGATAATAGGTTTCTGCCAATAAAAATCACGTACCTTTGAGATGGCCAAAGCTGCTCTCAAGCTTGATATACTCTTACTGTACACTGCCACTGTCCTTTCCTCTATCTGTTCTGCCTCTGTAATCATAAGCTGTAGTAAATGTCCTTTGCACTCAAAGATGAATTGAATGTTGCTGAGTTCTGTGGCATATGGTCCGGTTCTGGACTTGTGCAGAATTATTGTGCACATTATAAGAATTAAGTATTTTAATTCGATTTGTAGACTTTTACATATGGAATATAAAAATGCACATGTATATTGCAAATTGCTCTTACAAATACAATCTATTATTAAAATTATTAGAATGTGTCAGTGCAAATGGGACTGCTAATGTATTTGCATGCACCATCCCCTTTAATGCAAATGTTTTATTTTATTTTTTTCCCTAATTTTCATGTATTATTTAGTTGAAAAGCCATGAACTACTCTTGGTTTTCTAAATTTATAATCCTTAACGTCAAGTATACTTTGTATGGATTGCGAGCAAATACTCATAAATTCAGACATTTCGAAAAATTCACTCAGCGTGTATTTATTTATAGTATTCAGTTCATTGAACATTATAAAAAAGATATTTGTATAAGAGCTTAAGTATAATTTTTAAAGGCTTTTTGTAGAAGTAGCAATTATGCCCAGAAGGTCTGTAGGCGCTCTTTTGAATTTCTTTTATTTGTTGACCTTTACGTATGCACTGTAACCTGAAAAATGTTATTTGTTTAATTCTTTCTAGCACAGGGGAATGACTGCACATAGTTTTACCTTATTACTCTGTGTAGGACATGAGCAAATTTGAAAGGACTTGTGTCTGCTACCTTTATCTGCTGTATTTCATATTTTCTGACCTTTGTAGACGTGGGGGTAAATGTACCAAGTTTAGATTTTTGCAAGTCACCGGAAATTGTCGACTTTGCAGGGGAAATTTAAAATGGCGATGGCTTGTAAAGGCAAGTTTTCCCCTTTAAATGCCTGCAAAAGTGCCTGCAATATAAATTCATGTGCAGAGTCTGCATCCATGCCCCTGAGAATATCCACACGGGAGTGGCAGACTAATGTAGACAGGTCCAGAGCTGTAACTAGCCAGGTGCGGGGGCGGTGCCGTAGCGCAGGGCGCAAGCCCAAGGGGCACAGCAGTCGCCCGCTACCTGCCTCTGTACCTTCAGCCCTTAAGTTTCGCAGTGGACCGCATGTCTCTCTCTCTCTCATCCCACTAAGTGCAAGAAAGGTTATACACATGTTAAACTAAATATTGTTTAATAAATTAGTGCAGAAAAATTTGCAGACAGCACTACATCACTTCTGAAGTGGTATGACAGATGGTGACATTATAGACCCCTTTATGTTGTAAATTCATTTTTCATGCACAGGTCTAAACAAGCACACAAATAAAAAGGAATAACATAAAACAAACCAAACACATACAGCAAGCAATGGAAGGAGGGACAAATTAAATACATTGAGAGGGAAAATAAACTAAAAGTTCAGGTAGTGGCAGCAATAACTAACATCAGGGATGGATAAGACAAGTTTACATATTATCTGACATTTCCCCAGTGAAGAGATGTAAATCACTGATACTGACAGCAGATAATAGCTGAGGTGAATGAGGCGGTGGTCGCCTGTGAGACTCTTTGTACCTCACCTTACAGAAGATTTTCTTCTCCTCCATGCTTTTGTGCTCATGTTTGGGGTCCGCAGACATGTAACAGAATTATTTCCGTAAAATGCTAGCCACACCCCCACATTAGGTTGGCCACACCCACTCGGCAAATGTCACTCCCACTTAGATGGGGGGCGCCGCTGCCGTGTCTCGCTCAGGGCACTAAAATGTCTAATTACGGCACTGGACACCAGTAAATTCAATAATAAGGGCACACTGCAGGGACCAATGCAAAATTTGGAGAAATGGGTTTTCAAATTCTTAACTGTGTAGAGGGTGTGACCACCGTATGGAGAGGACGTGTCTAGCACTTTACAAACAGTCCCCTATATTTTCTTGTGTATGGCCACGCACACCATGGTGTATTGCGTGTGGCTTGTCCTCGACAAGGGACATCATTTAAATGGTCTTTGTTTTCTACTTACATTCCTCCCCCGTATAATATCCACAAAACCATCCTCCACATTACAGTCAAATTCCCTCATATTATACTGACACATTTTGCCACCTGTCATATTTATCATTGCCCCCTCTCATGCTTCATTGCCCCCTCTCCTGTATGGTTCCCATCCTCATTGCCATCTTTCATGTCTGGTTGATGTTCTCTTTCTCCCTCTCCATTTGATTGCGATCAAATGCGCACCGTATTCTAATGTGATTAAAGCAGCAGTGCTACAGCTACACCGTCTCCTCTGAGTTCTCAGAAAGAATGCTGCAATGCTACAGCTAGATTGGATTCAAGTAGAGTGAGATTCGAACTTAGAGGGGGAGTTTCTGATCAACAGGAACCCCCCTAAGTGTGCGCATGCTCTGTAGAGATACAAATAATATATATATTTATGCCATGAAGACAAATGTTCATTCATTTGAAAAAGTTCCCTGTGATTGAGTTGCAAATCAATTGTTATTTCAAACCCTGACTGACCCCTGAACTTTTCTGCAGAAATACAACCGACCACAGCAACCTTTTTCTGCAATCATCATCAGAACTGTTACCACTGGTTAGCACAGAGCAGGTGTTAAACTCCTTTATCAACATGGCCTTTTCTGTGTGGAGTTTGTATGTTCTCCCTGTGTAAGTTAGGGAATTTAGATTGTAAGCTCCAATGGGGCAGGGACTGATCATCATCATCATCATGATTTATTTATATAGCGCCACTGATTCTGCAGTGCTGTACCGAGAACTCACTCACATCAGTCCCTGCCCCATTGGAGCTTACACTCTAAATTCTCTAACACACGCACACACACACACACACACACACAGACAGAGAGAGAGAGACTAGGGTAAATTTTGATAGCAGCCAATTAACCTACCAGTATGTTTTTGGCGTGTGGGAGGAAACCGGAGCACCTGGAGGAAACCCACGCAAACACGGGGAGAACATACAAACTCTGCAGAGATAAGGCCATGGTTGGTATTTGAACACATGACCCCAGTGCTGTAAGGCAGAAGTGCTAACCACTTAGCCACCGTGCTGATGCAAATGAGTTCTCTGTACAGCGCTGCGTAATTAGTGGTGCTATATAAATAACTGGTGATGATGATGATGATGATGATGAATACCAGCAACAGCCACAGACAAGGCAATCCTAACTTTCATCTAGTCAATCTAAACTACTTCTTACCTAAATAGATCATACGTTTTATCACATATTCATTACATATAAACCAGAACAAGTAACAAAATTCTAATGCTAAACACCAACCAGCGGAGAATAACAGGTAGCCAGCTAATACTTACAGATAACTTAAATTACTGATTACAGACCTATACCAAACATAACAATTAAACAAATCCAATCCTAACCATGTCCTTAATCAACAACAAGACACACAGACGGTTATTTTCTAAACCTGCTCAATGGTGCAAATCTGCTCTAAAATCATAGCAACCAATCAGATATTTGCCTAAATTGTCTAGCTGGCACTTGGCAGATAGAAGCTTATTGCTGTCTAGTTTATATAGTATTAGTGCAGATTTACACCTTTAAGAAATGTTAGTAACATTCACCCTCACAATCTAAATACACAGTTAAGTCAGGGACAAAAGATTGTCATTGATTGTTATACAACTTAAAGATGACTGTGCTAGAGAGGATTTGGGGAGCATAGGAGATAAACTAACTCTAAAGCCACTGGTGGTAGGCTAACATCAGGACACTAGTGGAGAAGGAACAGTGCTGAGTGATGACATACTCTCTCAGGCGTTACACGAATAAATAGGACAATAAAAACAATGATATATTAAATTAAAACATAAACTATAAAAATATAGATACTGTGCTAATATATATATATATATATATATATATATATATATATATATATATATATATATATATATATATATAAAAATATATACCATATTTTATAAGTGCAGTCCCTACTATATTTCAGTTTTAGCATCCTTGATCTCTGAAACTTTTAGCATCCTTGATCTTTGGAGTCTAAGTGATGTAATTAGCATTGGTAATCCTTACAGCTTGCTTTTGATGTAACTAGGCAAATAGAAAACATGGCTTAATTGCAGACTACTTAAAACCAGCAAACACTAAATAAGATAGTGTTGTGCTAACTACAGCTCACATGATTGGTGTCAGCAGGTGCCGTGTGCATCTTGATTGGTGAAAACTGGGTTTATGGACTTATGACCACAGCATTCTATGCATGGTTTTACATTATTGTAGTGTACCTGGAAATATACAGGGCTAAGGAGAATATTTAGAATGGCTTGTACTATTAAAAGTTTTATTAATGAAGTGAGAAACTTACTCTAGGGGCAGATATGCCCAAAAAAATCAGAACAAGTGGTTGGGTTCATTCGGAAACTGTCCCCACAACACCTTATATGATAATGGAAGGTTGTACTTAAAGCAATAGTAACTCTTGAACTTGTAAAACCTGTTAGAAAATACTATGATGAAATAGTGGTAATAATAATAATAATAATAATAATAATAATAATAATAATAATGCTGTACATAAGATACTCAGAAATTGTAGGAGTTTGCTAAGTGAACATTGTAACTGAAGTTACCTTCAGGTATATACCAGGTGGCCAGGGACTCAATGTGGCCAGACGTTATGTCACCCGCTAGTCATATTGAATGCATAGTTCATTTCTATAATTGTCAGAAATCGGCATGCAGTCATATGTCGCCAGTCTTAAAGGGAACCAAATTATTCATGGACTAAATGATACATTATACAATAGCTGAAGGCATCCATTCTGTGTACCCTGTGATCCTGATACTATATTACTAAGTCTGTATCCACACTACTGTGCTATCGAGCCAATCAAACAATAAATGACCATTTGGTCCGATATCGCATTAGTGTGTACGCTGCAATGACGAACGGTTATCGTACCAAAGCACATCGTATCGTTTCATTTGATTTTTAAACTGGATTAAAAATGTCGTTCAACGATTGAACAATGTTGTTCCAATCCTGCAGTGTGTATGTACTTACGACCAGCAGGGCCACCTTAACAACATTATGGGCCCCCGGGCAAAGCAGTGCAGCAGGGCCCCTACCTCTATATATGTGTATCATATATAGATATATATATATAAAACTGGAAGTGCAATGTGAGTGTATTAAAACAGATTTCTTAAAACAATATCATCAATATTTAAAACATGGATATTTCTCAATGTGTATACAGCACAAGCAGATCTCTATACATAGGGAGTATCAAATAATAGGTGCACCTATATTAATTAATCACATGCAAACACATCTGTAACAGAACCTTATGTGTAGAATCAAAAGAAGATGGAAAACAATTTAATGTGCGAGGGTTTATCAACTGCAATTCTGTCTTTGTTATCTATTTGCTTCAATGTAGCTGCAACTTATACTATGTGGGACGGACTACAAGAAAATTGAAAATAAGATTCAATGAGCATAGAAGGAACGTCATGAAGGGTTTTAATAAATCTGTTTTAATCCACTCACATTGCACTTCCAGTTCTGTAGAGGATCTGTTAGTCCACTGCGCTTTGTTGTTTTTTATCTATATTGTTGAATTTACGGGGTTGCAGACCCCGTGCAGTGGCTATTCTTTTCCTCTCCATATTTTGCTCCAAAAAATACCTTGGTGTTTTTATATATATATATATATATATATATATATATATATATATATATATATTTCTATATATATATAAATATATATATAGATAGAGATATATTTGCAGGTTTGTTTTTTTTGCAGGATTATTTATTTTACTTAAGAGCCCTGTCTATGGGGCTCCCTTGCCTGTGGGGCCCCCGGGCACCTGCCCATCGTGCCCAATGGAAAAGATGGCCCTGACGACCGGCAGTGTCCATAACCTCTATGGAATGTGCAGTCACAATCTTTTCAGCCGATGGTTATGACAGATGGAGAGCACAGATCTGAAGGTAAATCGTGTGAAATGTGTATAGTGTGTACACATGAATTGGCATGCTGATCGGGACTTTTTTTTTCTTGCATCAGGAGAAATTTTATATAGTGGGTACACAGCCTTATAATTAGAGATGTTCACTGACCCCAGTGTTCTGGTTTTGGTTTTGGATCTGGATTAACTGCCCTTCTGTGTTTTGGTTTTGGATTTGGATCCCGATTTTTTTCTAAAATCCATATTTTTTTTTTGCTAAAATCACATTTTTTTATTTTTTTTCCCCATTACATTATTATTAACCTCAAAAACGCTAATTTCAAGTAATTTGCAGTCAAACCACCTCACAGGTCACAATGTTATTTTCATACACTTTCAAACAAATACTACAGATTTAGAAGACCAAGCCTGTCAGCCCTATTATTTCTATTTCAGCAATGACAATTAGCAATGGAGCTATGGAGCTCTCCTGAATGTCACTGGAGACTTTGAAAAACACTGCTACCCCTTCCTCTTTCTTTTCTACCTATAATGCTGCCTAACTGCACTAGAGACTGCCAAGAACTGTGCTTCCCCTTCTGTGTCCCTCTGTGAAATGTGGCTGGATCGCTGTGGAGGGCGGTACTTATAGAATTCAAAGCCTATGAGATCCAAGATCCGACAACATATTAATGACGCTTTGCCTCGTTTACAATTCCGAGGGCGCGCGAAAATACCGAGCTGGCTCTCCGCGGTACTTGGATCTGCGAACTTCGGGTCGGCTCGGTTCTCGGAGAACCGAGCCCGATCATCTCTATACAAAACCAACAGAAAATTGCAACACATAAATGTATTTAATATAATTTTTTATATCCTATATTTAAACAACTTTAAAATAAGATTATTTATTGTGCAAAATTAGAATTATTGATCCAATCGTACCATATCCAACCACAAAAGATTATCTCATCTCAAACAATGAGTTAAGTGACACATTTATATATATGTACTATATACCAATGGACAGCATTTGTCAAGTGCAAAAAGTGCTTGTTGATTTTCCTGTTCATAGTACTATCCAGTGACAACCATGCACTCATTTCTCAGTCTAACTTCCTCATTATTGTTTATTTGTAAGGCACTACAAAACTCTACAGAGCCAGACAGTCAGAGTTACAAATCATACAAAATACGCAATAGAACAAGTGCAGAAGAGGGCAAGGAAGAAGGTGTAGACATGAGACAGAGGGTAGAGAGTTCCTAAAACTGTACACTTTGGTTTCATTTATGTATTGCTTGTGTATTTCTCTATGAAATACTCAGATCTGCTAAGTTCGGGTGTGTTCGGTTCTCAGGGAACCGAGCCTGAGCACCTCTACTTATAATAGGTGTCAGCAGGATGTGAGAAGGATGCTAGGCTACATGTTTGTAAACTTAACCAGGACTGCTGGTTTATTTATAACATGACACACAGAATACAGAGAATTAACTTGTATGCAGGATACAGGTAATATACCTTGCCATTGGTGTTTGTAGAACACAGGCATTTGTATTAGATGTAGGTTATCTCAAGGAGCTCTATGTACAACACATCCAAGGGGTACCTTTATTATTCATATGCACACAGCACATAGAGACTGGGACACTTGTAAGCTACACACCCGTGCAGCACTGATTAGTACACTCTCACTACGTAGTACTCATAGTACACAGCCGGATATCCTGATGAGAGAGCCAGGAACAGAAAAACGACCTCTGCGCATGTGCAGTACATAAATCCTGACAGAACCAGCGGCGCCTCACTTCCATCACACTAGACCACCGGGGACTTAATGACTTAGCATAAAGCTCCCTTTCAACAATTCCTTCTATTCCTCAAAGCTCACCTCAGATTGCACATATGCGTACAATGCCAAACAGTGCCACAATTTTATTTGGTGGCTTCCATTTCTTCAATGGCTGTCAACAAACAACTAAAATTTGGTGATGTCTGCTTGGCTTCTGACATGTATAAGTGTCATGGGGCCTGAGTTTGGAGTAGACCTCAAAGACCCACTCTAGATAGACTTACCCCCAGAAAGATGCAGCGTCTAACGGTAGAGAGGTATTCACCAGGGATCCCTGCAAGGGAATTTGGACTTAGATGCTCTCTAGCCACAGGTGGCGGTACTCTAAGGGGGATTAGAGCAGGGTGAGATGGAACCATGGAATGGAGCTGGACGATAAATGTAGAGGTTCAGGTGAAGGGCAATGAACCGAAGCGCTGAGGTCTTTAGAATAGCTGAGAACAGGACTGATTCTGAGGCACAAGGTTCCTGCAACAATACCGCAGGTCTTGATTGTGGAACTGGTAACACAGGATACCAACTGAGAAGTGGTGAACTGCAGAAAACTGATGCACTGAGCTCCTTGGAAAGCGAATAGCTTGATAACGGGACCGATGATGAGGCACGAGGTTCTTGCAATAATATCACAGGTCTTGATTGTGGAACAGATAACACAGGATACCCATGTGCAGATGGGAGCCAGAGAGTCCTAACAGGTAAGGACACCTGAAGATCTGGCACCTTAGTAGGGTAGCAAGTGCTTTAAATAGACAAAGCTGACAGGTAATTAGCCAATCAAGAGAAAGTTTTGAAAAGACCAGGTGTTCGCATGCTCAGTTCAGACCAGCAAGTGAATGCAGGGAGTGAGAACCAAGGGTAACAGGTAAGAACAGTGACCAGAATGAAAGGTAGCTGGTGCAATGTGTGATAATAAGTATATAGTCTTGCCAAAGTCAAGCAATTTATGCTAAGGAAATTGGCAACCACAGACATATGTTGTTACAAGCTTGGTTGAGGATGATGGCTACTTGATGGGATTAACACTACTGAACTTGGAGGTATGGAGTCTAACGTGCACCTGCTCTTCTCCAGGGAACCCCGCAAGGAGGTTTGGATTTCGCTGCAAGGTATGCACAGGTCGTGGTTCTCCAAAACAGCTACCAGAGAAGTAGTAGGTGAATGAGAGTGGTCAGACAGTTCAAGCTCAAGCCAGACTGGACATGCGGTATAGAGGGACAATACAGAAGAGTGGTCAGGAAGCCAGACGTCAATACCAAGAGAAGCATTGCTAAAGGGAGATGCAAAAACATAGTCAGGAGAAGCCAAATCAAGAACCATGAAGTCGGTCACAACACAGGATACTGGGGAAGCACAGGAACTGTGGAGCATAGGGGGCATAATGCTCTGGATCCCTAATGATTCCAGAGCCTTCCTTAAACAGGAGAGGGAAGTCACAATAATTACCAGCAGCGGTGACGTCGTCAGCCGTTGCAATGTTTCGGAATAGCCTAGCTACGGGACGCTCATGCTGGAAGTAGTGCATCTGGATGCCAAGCAACCAGGCACAACCCTAGAGGAAGCAGGGAGCCATCCTTGCACGAGTTAGGAGACGCAGGGATGGCACCTGATATATGCACACATACACATTCACTCACACAGTGACTGACACAAGTTAGAGAAACAGAGGGGAAAGAGATTTTATGAAGTAACAAAAGAAATAAATGACTTCGGGTATGATGATCTTACAAAAAGATTCAAAGTGGAGACGTAGCTCAAACACTGGCAAAAGCCTCCATAGTCTGCTGTTTGATTCCAGGTAATCAGGGAATATAACAGTCCAGACATAGTTGCTTTTCAGGATGAGGCTAACTTGGGGCCTTCAAGTATTGTCTTTTTCTACTCACAGTATTTGCCCAACATCACCAATTATATTTAACTGAGTTGTAGAAAATACAACTGATTAATGTGGCATGCTCCCGGCCATTTATCTGGTTACTATACTTATTGTCTCTCTTGTTGTTCAAAGTGTACATCTGCACTGTAGAGATAAAAATAATATATATATTTATGCCATGAAGACAACTGTTTAATAATTTGAATTAGTTTACTGTGCTTGAGTTGCAAATCAATTGTTACTTCAAACCCTGACTGTGCCTGTCATGAACTTTTCTGGAGAAGTACAAACAATCACAGCATCCTTTTTCTGTAGCCATCATCAGAACTGTTACCACTGGGTAGCACAGAGCAGGTGTTAAAGTCCATTAGCAGTACCAGAAACAGCCACAGACAAGGCAATCCTAACTTTCATCCAGTCAAGCTATTATTATTATTATTATTATTATTAATTTTTATTTATAGGGCGCCACTAGGTATCCGTAGCGCCGTACAGGGACAAACAAGTACAATACAAGGTGAGACAGCACGATACAGTAAACAAAATGCACAGTAACTCCGAGATCTCAAAGCACAGCTAGAGGGGCGGGGAGAGGGGAAGGTCCCGCATACGGCGGAGCCCAAGAGGGCACGGAGGGCAGGGAAACCCCCAGAGATGAGAGGAGGGAGCAAGAGGGAACGGGGAGGAGGAGGGCAAGGTAGCTGGAGAGCAGAGTTAAAGTGAAGACAGGAGGAGAGATGACCCTGCTCGAAGGAGCGTACAATCTAAGGGGTGGGGTAGACAGACAGAGAGACACGAGGGAGGGAGAGAAGGAGGATAAGGGAAGGGGAGTGAAGGGGAAGAGGCAGAAGATCAGGTAGGGAGTTAAGTGGGAGACTGGAAGGCTTTAAGAAAAAGGTGGGTTTTTAGAGCCCGTTTGAAACTGGACAGATTAGGGCAGGTTCTGATAGAGGGAGGGAGCTTGTTCCAGTGGAGGGGGGCAGCGCGGGCGAAGTCTTGGATACGCGCATGGGAGGAGGTGATCAGGGGAGAAGAGAGGCGACGGTCATTGGCTGATCGGAGAGGGCGGGAAGGAGCATGAATAGAGAGGAGGGTGGAGATGTAGGGTGCAGTGGAGTTGGCGAGGGCCTTGTAAGTAAGAGTGAGAAGCTTGAAGAGGATTCTGAAGGGGAAGGGGAGCCAGTGAAGGGATAGGTAGAGGGGGGAGACAGACGCGGAGCGGCGAGAAAGGAAGATAAGCCTAGCGGCTGCATTAAGAACAGATCGAAGGGGAGCGAGATGAGATTGGGGCAGGCCAGTAAGGAGGAGGTTGCAGTAGTCCAAGCGGGAGATGATCAGAGAGTGAATAAGACATTTGGTGGCATCCTGGGAGAGGAAGGGCCGGATGCGAGCGATGTTACGCAGCTGGAAGCGGCAGGATTTCGCGAGAGAGAGAATGTGGGGGCCGAAGGAGAGAGAGGAGTCGAGGATGACACCGAGGCAGCGAAGTTGGGGGACAGGGGAGATAGAGATGTTGTCGACAGTGATAGCGAGGTCAGCAGGGGGCGAGGTATGAGAGGGAGGAAAGACTATGAGTTCTGTTTTGGCGAGGTTGAGTTTGAGGAATCGAGAGGACATCCAGGAGGAGATGGCAGAGAGGCAGGCGGACACCCTAGAGAGGAGGGAGGGAGAGAGATCAGGTGAGGAGAGGTATAGTTGAGTGTCGTCAGCATAGAGGTGGTAGTTGAGGCCATAGGAGCTGATGAGTTCACCCAGGGAAGAGGTGTATTGAGAGAAGAGTAGGGGTCCCAGGACGGAGCCCTGAGGGACCCCGACTGGAAGGGAGGACGGGGGGGAGAGAGAACCAGATGTGGTGACGGAGAAGGATCGGTCAGCAAGGTACGAGGTGAACCAGGACAGGACAGGGCCGGAGAGGCCAAAGGACTGGAGGGTGTGGAGGAGGAGGGGGTGGTCGACGGTGTCGAAGGCTGCAGACAGGTCGAGGAGGATGAGAAGGGAGAAGTGGCCCCTGGCTTTAGCAGAGAGGAGATCGTTGGTGACTTTAGCTAGGGCCGTTTCAGTGGAGTGAAGGGGGCGGAAACCAGACTGGAGGGGATCAAGGAGGTAGTGTTCTACCTAAAGAGATTATACGTTTTCCCACATTCATTCCATATGAGCCAGAACAAGTAACAATATTCTAATGCTAAACACCAACCAGCGGAGAATAACAGGTAGCCAGCTAATACTTCCAGATAACTAAGATGACTGATTACAGACCTATACCAAACATAACAATTAGACAAATCCAATCCTAACCATGTTGTTATTCAAAACAAGACACACAGGGTTATTTTGTAAGCCTACTCAATGGTTCCAATCTGCTCTTAAACCATAGCAACCAATCCGATATTTGCTTAAATTGTCTACCTTGCACTTGGGAGATAAAAGCTTATTGCTGTCTGGTTTATATGGTATTAGTGCAGATTTACACCTTTAAGAAATGTTAGTAACATTCACCCTCACAATCTATCTAACTACATAGTGAAGTCAGGCACAAAAAATTGTCATACAACTTAAATATGACTGTGCTAGAGAGGTTTGGGGAGCATAGGAGATAAACTAACTCTAAAGCTGGGTACACACTGATGCAATTATCATGCAGATAACACGATAAATGACTGTTTGGTTAGGTATTACAAAAGTGTGTATGCTCCCATAGGAACATATTTATCGTACCAAAACACATCGCATCAGTTGATTAGGTTTTATAAACTTCCTACAAATCAAAGATGGAACGATGTCTGGCAAATGTGGAAGTGTGTGTGCACTTACAAACAGCAGTGTAGGGAGATATCTGTATAGTGTACAGAGTCACTATAATTTCAGCAGATGGCTATGAGAGATGAAGATCCCATATCTCAAGGTAAATTGTATAGGTGTGTACACAGAATCTGCATGATCACCGAAACTTTCAGTCATTGGGAAAATCTTCACAGAAATCTGTAGTTAATCTGTAGTATCTGTAGTAAAATGCAATAGTGTGTACACAGCTTAAGGCCACTGCATCAGGCTGGCATCAGGGCACTAATGGAGAAAAAGTAGTGCTGAGTGATGACATACTCTTCCAGGCCTTACCCGAATAAATAGGGCAATAAAAGTAATGCTGTATTAAATTGAAACATAAACTATAAAAATATATATACTGTCCTAACATAAGTAGTTTAAAGTATGAAAACTGATTTTCAGCCAATCCAGATGTTTAATATGTGAGTCCTAAGTTAACAAAGGATCAAACAACTACCATATATTATAGCTGCAAGCTCTACTATTTTTCAGTTTTAGCGTCCTTGATCTCTGGAATCTAAGTGATGTAATTAGCATTGGTAATCCTTACTACTTGTTTCTGATGTAACTAGGCAAATAGAAAACATGGCTTAATTGCAGACTACTTAAAACCAGCAAACACTAAATAAGATAGTGTTGTGCTAACTACAGCTCACATGATTGGTGTCAGCAGGTGACTGCAGTGTGCATCTTTTCTGGTGAAAACTGGGTTGATAGACTTATAACCACAGCATTCTCGGCATGGTTCTACATTATTGCAGTGTACCTGGAAATATACAGGGGCAGATATACTTACTCCAGGGGCAGATATGCCAACAGAAATCAGAACTAATGGTTGGGTTCATTCAGAAACAGGCCCCATAACACCTTATTTGAAAATGGAATGCTGTACTTAAAGCATTAGCAACTCTTTAACATCTAGGAAACATTTCCACACAACAGTGGTAGAAAAAAAGAAAAGTGGTGCAAGAGGAAATTGTCCTTGTGACCTCCCATCCACCCACATGTTAAAAAGCTTTCACAAACTCACACAGGATTGGGAGGGGTAGCAGATACAGCATAACAAAGCAAGCACTTCAGCGACAAGGAGTGTCACTTTTGTGTCTGAAGTGCTTGGTTTGTTTGGGCCCCCACAAAACAAGCTACCAATAGCTTAGCTGCCTTAAGCCCAACAGTGCTGTTAATGAACTCTACAATGGCAACATTTTGTTGTCATCATTCTCACCCTCATCCTCACACTCATCAGTGTGTACATCATCCTCACACAATATTAATTCATCCCCGCTGGAATCCAAAATTACCTAAGTCTCTGTATTTTGATGTATTTGCCAGTAAAGGCCTTCCTCTTGGAATTTGTAGTTCATTATACGGCAGAGCTGTCACGATTTTTGGGCAATTGCTTTAGACCAGACCAGATGTCAAAATGTTGTGCTGAATCATCTGCAATGGCTCTCTTGGGAAAGCTAAGTTTTGCAAAGCACATGGCAGTTTATAGATCCTCTATGAAACATTGCCACACAGAGGTAGCTGAAATGAAAAGTGGTGCAAGATGGAATCGTCTTTGTAGTTATCTGAGTGCCTGCACCATGCCAGTATGCCCACAAACTAGCGGTTTTGGTGGGCCAAAGTGATGCCCATAAACTAGCTTTTTCGGTGGGCCAAAGTGATGCCCATAAACTAGTGTTTTCGGTGAGTTAAACTGATGCCCCAAAACTAGCATTTTCGGTAAGCCAAACTGATACCCATAAACCAGCATTTTCGGTAGGTCAAAGTGTCCACAGAGAACCACATATGTCACTTTCAGATCGCCTTTAGGCTCCAAGAAAGCAGCATACATGTTAACTGTTCGACCAATGTTATGTTGTGCTCTCAAGTTTGTTACTATAATTTTCCAGAAATAATTTGAAAATCCCAAGCACTGCGATCAGCGTTTGATATATACGGCGCTTTTGCTGATTGCCCTCTTCAAAGTAAAGGTGGCTCTTTCTCCTTTAGTGAAGAGGATCGCATGATATGCTTTGTGAGGGCAGGTCATTTTGAGTCCAGAGGGGGTGCAGTCACTCTGATGCCAGATTTAGCGCCTGCCATACAGTAAGGGTTTACATCCTTGGTTAAGTGGATTCAGGGCCAGTTGTCCATCCACAGTATGGTTTAGTCATCAGTCGTTAGCTGTCCTGCAGTGCGCTTTCTCCAACACTAATTTGCCAATTGATTTAAATAAACTGTGACCTATCAATTTGCCACCTCAAGAAAGTGTCTGTGTCTTTATTTAATTATATACGTAAGGTTAATGCATAAGGGGGATGTGTAAAAGTAAGAGACATCCACTATATGCATTTTAGGATTCTTATACAGGTTTCTCTACACAGACACATGAACGACTAAAACCTTTTATTTGTTGGAGACCGCATTTTGCTTTATAGTACATGTGCACTTACATAATATGTCAATGACCAGTGGGGTCAATTTTCTCAATTCATATGATTGTTAAAATGGGCACTATTTCATACAGACCTTACTGTATTTTAATTATGACAACACATTTCAGGAGAGGAAAACTGTTGTTTCTTGTTAAGTCCTGTTCTACAGCTGCTGAAATACATGTTGTTGCAATTATTTTAAGTAAGATGCAGTTTTTCCTGTAAAAGGTGCACTATTTCTGATGATGTCCATGTACTTTTTATGTCAAGTTTGCTGACCATTACATTTGCAGTCTGCAATAAAGCTCAAGATGTACAGATTGCACTGCATCTCGCTCTAAATAAACAAAAGTTTTTGAACATTTGCACCTTTAAAAGGAATTTAATCTAATAGAGTCCCATATCTTATGCCATTTAAAATAAACAGGGCACCCTTAGGATCAGTGGTATCTTTTTTTTTTTGGGTTGATCATGGCTTTAATATACGATGGAGTTATCCTTCAAATATAATGAAAAGTGTTGTGGAACATCATATGAAGAACCTACAGATCTGAAGCGTGAAAGAAATTGGTTTTTGAAGCATTGTTGCCACTTGTTAAGAATTAATTGTAATTTGTTTGATTGATCTGCACTACAGTAGTGTGTAATCATTTAATGTTATTTCTGGCTTAAAGCTTACAAACTTTACTTACATTTTAGAATTAAAGTTGATTCCTTACAACTATAAAAAAAAAAAGGTTTAACAAACTCACACAGAAACAGGAGGGGTAGCAGGTACAGTTTAACAAGGCAATGAACTGTAAGACTGCAGAGAGTTGACTGGTTACCAATCGACAGAGCAATGGTGCAAACACACGGCAGTTCATAGCATATCTAGGAAACATTGCCACACAGCAGTGGCATAAAAGAAAAGTGGTGCAAGATTGTCCTTGGGCCCTCCCACCCACCCTTATTTTGGATCTTGAAATGAACATGCATATTTTAACAAACCAAGCACTTCAGTGACAAGGAATGCCAGCTTTGTGACTGAAGTGCTTGGTTGTTTGGGCCCCCACAAAACAATCTAACAATGGGCTTAAGGCAGCTAAGCTAACAGTGCTGTCAATGAACTCTACAGTGGCAAGTCCTGCACCAGTGGAAGCAGTTTTTGCCAGTGATAAGAAGTAGGGCATTGTCTTATGGGCATAAGACCAAAAATCCACCTTTTATGTGTGGAATAATTTTTACCCATATACTGACAACAGTTGTCTAGCCATTTGTAGCGTTTGTAAAGCCACAGTCAGTAGAGGTAGGAACCTTAACCATCTAGGAACCTCATCCATGTTACGCCCTTCATGGCAAGCTCTTGGGAAAAATTAGAAACTTATGCTAAAAAAATATCAACAAGCAGTCCAGCATCAGCTAGCTGCCTTCTCTCAGCTACATCCCAGCACCTGCAATCTACACCGCCAACCTTCACTATGAATATCGTCACTAGAGATTGGAGTTAGTCCTGCATCCAAGTTGCTAAGGGTAGTTGACTCCTCCCCTATCCAGAAGAATCATTGAGTGTTAGGCCCGCTGCTGCTGCTCCTGCTGCTGGAGGTGAATCTTCAACCCAGAAGCAGACCAACTAGTTGTTTACAACAATTGACTGTTAAACAATCCTTTGCAAGAGGAAGCAAGTATGACAGCTGTCATCCAGTCACACAGCAGATCACAGGTACTATGCTAGTATTAGATTTGTGTCCAAAATACACCATTTATGCAGCAGGTTTTAAACAGATAATTGAGGTCCTGTGACCCCATTACCAAATTCCATCTCAACACTCTTTTAGTAGACAAGCAATTACTCACCTGTACCAGGAGGTTACAAAAAACAAAATTGTTGCGCTACAAAATGCCATTCTACCCACTGTACACTTAACCACAGATATGTGGACAAGCAGAACTGGCCTAAGTAAAGATTATATGACTGTGACAGTCCACTGGGTTGGTGAATCGCCTTCAGCAGCAAAAACAGCAGCAACATCTAACAAACAATGCCAAATCTTTCAGAGGCAGACTACTCAGTGTATCACTGGCTTCACTAAGAAGCATACCGCTGATAACCTTTTCGAAAAACTAAGGGATGTCATTGCAACATTGCTTATCCCGCTTGGACTCTCCTCAAGATATGTGATTTGACATCTGATAACGCCATCAATATTGTGAGAGCATTACAACGGGGTGAATTCCATCACATTCCCTGTTTTGCTCATACAAACAAGTTGGTGGTACAGAGCTTTTTAAAAAATGATAGTGAAATGCAGTAGCTACTGTCTGTGTCCCGAAATATTTTGGGACATTTTCGGCATTTTGCAACAGCATGTAGGAGATTACAGCAGCTATAAGAAGAATACAATTTGCCCTGCCACCAACTGAAGCAAGAGGTGGTAACAAGGTGTAATTCCACTCTTTATATGCTTCTGAGGATGGAGGAACAGCGAAAAGTCATTCACGCTTACTCAACAAAGCATGACATTATGAATGGCGGGGGAATGTACTTTAGTCCAGCGCAGTGGAGAATACTTTCCGTGTTGTGCAATGTTTGAAACCATTCGAAGTCATCACCTGTGAAGTGAGTTCAGACACTGCTAGCTTAAGTCAAGTGATTCCCTTAATTAGACTTTTGGAAAAGTACCTTGAGAAATTAAAGGAGGAGATTAAACAAAGCAATTACTCTAAGTATGTCGGACTTGTAGATCAAGTACTTTATTCGCTTTGCCAGGATCCAAGAGTTATCAACATCTTGAAATCAGATCACTACATTTTGGTGAATGTGCTTGATCCTAGATTTAAGCACTATGTCTTCTCTTTCTTTCCAACTGACCCAGATCTCAATAGATGCAATTTGCTCCTGGTCAGCACATTGACAGATCAAGTGGTACATGACACAATAATGTCTCCTCCTTCATGTTCTCTGGCAACTGCTGCATGGAAAAACATAGCTTTCCCAAGAAACCCAGTGGTGGTGCAGATGAGTCGGCACAACATTTTGACCTCTGGTCTAGTCTAAAAGAATTGGCCAAATATTGTGACAGACTGCTGTAAAATAAACTACAAATTCCACGAGGAAGTCCTTTACTGGCAAATTCATCAAAGTGCAGAAACTTCTGTAATGGTGGATTCCAGCGGGGATGAACTAATATTGTGTGAGGATGATGTACACACTGATGATGTTGAAGATGAGGATGAGAATGATGACAATGTAGATTGCAGGTGGTGGTATCTAGCTGAGAGAAGGGAGCTAGCTGATGCTGGACTGTTTATTAATATTTTGAGTAGAACGGCATGTTAGCAATTTTATGTTTTTCTACAGTAAACTTTCCCTTTATTAGAGAGGTGTTTTTTTCTTTACCAATGTAAAAGTTTTTTTTTATGGATTTCAGTTTCCCTGATTTAAAGCCACTATTTCCTTGAGCATAGGCTTTAGAAGATGACGTAGAAGGACGAGTGTCATCATGACTGGTGGCAGCAGCTGGTTGCCATATTGATGCCGCTGAGCTATGGCACTGGAGACTTACACGAATACTTCTACACCTTCTGTTTCTGTGTGAACAATGGCACTGAGCAATAGTACTGAGCAATGTGACTGCAGACTGGAGAGTGACAAGAACAATGCTACCCCTGATTATGTGTGAGCTATGGCACAGAGCAAAGGTACTGAGACTGAAGAGTGACAACAACAATGTGACTGAAGACTGGAGAGTGACAAGAACATTGCTACCCCTGTTTCTGTGTAACCAATGGCACTGAGCAATGGCACTGGATCTCCGTGGAGGGCGGTACTTATGGAATCCTAAATTCGCGAGATCTGACAACACAACAATGACGTTTGCCTAGTTTTCAGTGCTGACACGGGAAAGTACCGAGCTGGCTTTATTCTTTGATGCTCACCTCAGATTGCACAAATACTTACAATGCTAAACTGCGCCATAATTTAATTTAATTTAATTTGGTTGTTATCGTTCCTTCAATGAATTCCAGCAATCAACTAAAATTTGGTGATCTCTGGTTGGCTTCTAACACGTATAGGTCTATTGTCTTGCCAACGGCAAGCAAATTCTGCAAAAGAAATTGGCAACCACATGGAGATGCATATATACACATTCTTGCACACAGAGACTGGCACTAGTCAGACTTTTAGAAACTTTATAAAGTAGCAAAAATAATAATTTACTTCGGTTGTGATGATCTTACAAAAAGATGTAAAGTAGAGACGCAGGTCCTAACTCTGACGGAAGCCTCCATAGTCTGCTTTTTGACTCCCGATTGCCAAGGATATGGCAATCCAGACACAGTCGCTTTACAGCATGAGGCTAACTTTGGGGCTGCTAATATTGTCTTTTTCCTACTCACAATATTTACCCGTCATCACCAATTATATTTAATTGAGTTGTAGAAAATACAAATGATTAATGAAGTATGCTCACTGCCAGTTTTAGCACGCAACACCCTAGCGCGATTTGTAAGTAGCATGCACACATGCATATGGTTCAATAAAGCTATAATGCTTCACGATTTAGGCCTTATGCAGTTAGAGGAATTGCTGTCACACTCTAGCCTCTGGGTTAGTCATGGAAATATGTTTTATAATATACTTCAGTAAGTGAATAAAAACTATAGACTCATAAAATTGTCATTACCACTATAACAAGTCCTTGCAAATTATTTACATATCCATTCTCCTGTTGGGTATAATTGCAGCTATTATTACCCACCCAATTGTTTCCAAGAGGTCTTAGGGGCCTATTTATCAAAGATCTTCCCCCTGAAATTTAGAGGTAAATCCCGGAAAACAACAGTTTTCGGGGATTAACCGCTAAATTACTATGTATTATTGAAGCATCGCAGCAGATATCTCAGATATCTGCTGCTTTGCATTTCTCATTGTTTTACTGAGCACTCCCCATAACAGTGTATGGGAAGTGCTCAGTAACACTATGTATTAAAGTCTAACTAGAGAAAATGTTCTCTTTTCCTACAAGTTAATGTATGCCATCCAGCGCCGGTGCTAGGGTTCACGGCGCCCTAGGCAAAATTTCGTCACTTCTCAGGGACAGCAGATTATCGGCACTGCTGTCCCTGAGAAGTTTTTTAACACATTGCTGCTACTTTTCAATCCTTATCAAGGAGATTAGGATTGAAAAATTGCAATTGAAAAAAACAAAGGATCATAAATAGACCCCTTACTAACATAAAACCAATATAGCAATGCATCTTTCAATAATTTCAAAGCAATGAAAAATATGTTATCGTGCATGCAAATCATAAAAAATATGTACATCAGTGTAACAAAGCTATCACTGTGTACTGAAACAACTTACTATAGAGTAACACTATGCAATATGCACTTTCTTTCATTGCATCTTGAATCCGGTAAGAGGTCAGACAAGGACTAAACTTATAGAAAACTATTAATTTTGATTAGCAACAAATGTGTATTACAATACTGACTAGTTGAGCCAATACCAGATAGTAACTGCTATTAATCAAGGTGTAACGACTTCAATTCTAAAATCACTCAGAATATAACTCTCGGCATCCCAGGGGTCTGAAAAATGTATAACCTATTATTGACCTTCTCTGAGGATGCCTAGTGAGAACTATATTGCACATTTTCTCTAAATCAGCCAGAAAAGATACGCATACAAGAAGTTATGTCTCTAAACTTAGGAGTTCAGTAGAGGTAAATAGCGAAGTTGCTTTGGTACAAATATTTTATGGTATGAATTTAAAAGTATCCTTAGTATTATTTAAGATATTGCTATTGAAATCTAAAATGTGTACTGAACTATCTATATTTAATAAGGAACACAAAGTTACTAGCAGTTTGTCTCACATTTACCCCAAAGTCACTTTAGTAATATATAAAGTTGGGTTAATGTTTTAGACAACTTTTATCATCTTAAATAAAAATAATATTGCAATAATACAATGTTAAGTAAATTACACAAATGAAAAGCATTTTAAATTTTTAAACTGAAAGGCAAGCTATTGAGGCACGGGCTGGCATAGTTCAGGCCGAGGGGCACCCAGGCGGCCGCATCACATGACAAGCGATGCGGCCGCGTCCAATGACGCGGCCGCATCGCGTGTCATGTGATGCGGCCACCTGTATAGATGGATTAGTGTTTTTTGCAGTGAGCAGTGGATCATTGCATGAGCTAGAGAATCTGTGCTTTCTTGTGACAGATCTGTGATTAGTTTGAATGTAAATATACAAAATATCTGTATCATGATGCAGTGTTCATTGCAATAACCTGTACTCCACCTGTCTGTATGTGTTGGTTCTGTCAATTTGCAGGAATCTAACTTCCTGAACCGCAATCTATCATTTAAATAATCACAAACGCTGCTGTTGCCTCGGAGATACTCCCCCAGAGATTACCTTTCCACTACTCCGATCCAGTTTCAGTGGATCTGAGATGGTGAGAAGAAGGATTGCATTGATCCATGTTCCGCCGCAATCCTTGACAAGTAGGCCTTGCTTTGCAAGACATGGTGACAGTGACCCCTTGACGTTTAGGGTGAAGCCTTGCCACCTTTGAAAAAAAATAATTTGCTGTATATAGGGCATTTCACCCTTTAATAGATAGCCCCCTTAGTAACCTATATGATATGTAAAAATATTACTTTCTCTAGGAGACATTACACAATATAAGCAGCTTAATAGCTGAAATACCATAATTGCGTATTTTACATCACGCTCACTAAGATAGCAGGAAAGTTTCTCTTAGCTGTAGTTTTTCCTTAAGCGTGTCTTAGATTCCACTGTAAAAGCTATGATTATCTCTAAGTTAAGGTATTTCAAGAGAGTACTTTGCTGTTTGCAATTAAAGCATTTGGATGTCATGAGTGCTTTATCTAATGAAAATATGAGCCTTTTTTTCTGTCTATAATTTTGGAACATGTTTTATAGCCTGAAGTGTTTTGTAAGTCATGTACAGTGAACATTAATAAACACCTGTGTCAGGTGAGCCGACTGCTTGGGTGATAGAAAATGGCTCATTAGAACCGTATAATCAATCACTAACAAGGGCTTGCCGTGACACATGCATTTGACACATTACATAACCATGCTAGGGCGGGAATGTCCAGCGTGCTATGAGGCATCCTCATGCTGCAGCTTACTTAACTTAAAACTATCTACAGTACTTCCTGTAACTTTAAAGCAACAGCTTGTCCTAACTTAGGTAACATAGGCTATTGTTAGCCTTGTCTGTTCTAATAATAGTCTAAACACTTCCTTCACTATGTGATAACTCAATTATTATAAATGTTTATATTAATTGTTAATTTGTATTAATATTCAGTATTAATATTCAAGTATTTATATTCATTTGGTGGTTACAAATTAGAATGAGTTATAATATTATTGTAGACGTGCATTTAAGGCCTTCATGTTGTTTTGAAATCATGTTGCTTCCATCTTAACATTAGAGATGAGCAAAATATTCAAAACTCTGTCACAAAATTGTGCATGTTTCACAGTGTTGAAGTTAAATAATTGGATGAAAGTGGTAATCAATATTTTCTGTACACTAATATTGGTTACGATGCGATTAGTATGCAATCAAATAATTATTTTAGCAAATAAAAACATGCAAATAAGTTTTACCTTTTTATTTTAGTTAATATAAAAATATAATGTGGTAAAAAGGCTAATTAATGTTTCCAACATATTAATTACATCGAGTTTGGTTGTTCGTAATTGCATGAGAACGTTTCCGGTGTAATTTATCTAGCGTTCGCACCTTTTCACATCGAGTTCTGGGAAGGTCAAGAGCCTTCGACTTATGAATGATATATTGTAACATGGTATCTTTGTGATGTCACTGATTTTTACAACTGTACTGTGTATAATTTGTTCACCTCTGGCTTTGGAAACCAGAGCGTTCTGATAGAAGCTTGTGTTAGTGCTATGAAGCGCATGTATATGCATACCAAACTTTGTCTTATAATACTATTGCGATTAAAACCTATGTGCTTTGTAACCACAGCGATCGCATCAGAGAATCTTTATTTTATACAATACTACGGACATAACAACAGGAAGAATTTGGCCTTCAATGTTCCCAGCAATCCCCCAATCATACTATGTATAATTGCGAAATCAAGCATTTGGAACCCCTTCGCCCCCAGAAATACTGTTTTTGCCCATAACTAACAAATTTATAATTATGATCATGGCTAAAATGACAGCAGACAGGTTTTAATTGCTAATAATTTTGTTATATCACAAGAAAAACAAATGAGTCAACTTTTTCTCCTATTTCGGTATATCATATTGCAGGTTTAAAGGGGGTTTACACTGTCAAATTTACTCTAGTCATTTAGCTGCTCTGCCAACATTTTATTTGTACATTGCAAGTAGGTGAATATCTATCTGCAGTATAGGCGATGATAGAAATCAGCCTTATTGCCGCAGATTGATAAATAGGGTGAGGATATTTGGATCAGGTAGTACTCTATAAGCTGTAGTGACATCAGCCTAGGCTGATCAAACCATAGGCAAAACATAAGCAGTGACGGTTTGTCATTGAGCACTTGGCCATTGACCAAACCCCTTAGTTAAAAATGTATGAGTATAAGTGAGGTGCTTCATAGCAAAATATTCAATATAGTCAAATGCGAAAAATTCAAAATGATTTAAAAATAACATTTTCATATACTATACGCATTCAAATAATGATGGATGTGTGTTACTGTGTTCTTTAGAATGCACAGCTTGATAAAAGAGTCCTCTATAGAAGTAGAACTTTGTACAAAACACTTTGATAAGTAGTTTGTTTGGAAATGTGGCCCACAAAGCTCACACTACCTGAAGATTTTTTGTTCTGTAAATCATAGCTAAAGCCTGCAATTACAATAAGGATCTGAATTACAGAGACTGTGAACAAAACGCTAGCAGGGTGTAAGAAGATCCTTGAACGGCTCTGCTCCTCCCCTGTAACAATGACTATAACAAGCTGGAACAATGGATCCTGTCATCTGTAACATCATGCAATTGGCAATGCTGCAATTATATCCTACTATTTGGGAAGTGGGAAGTGTGACCTTAAAAGAGGCTCCTTATGTGTGTGCATTGATTATTATTATTATTAGTAATAATAAAAAAAAAAACTCCTTGCAACTTATTTTGTGTATCTCTAAACCTGCTTCTTTACATAAGGAGTTCTAATATTTCTCTATGATTTGAGGTCAGGACTTCACAGCAAGAATATGGTTTATAAACTGAATGGGCTATTAATTGCATTGATGGCACGCAAAGAACTCATTATCTTCTTTTCCTAATTAACAAACATATTATTATTAGACAGCACCGTACATTATGTGCTATTAGGCACATAATGCTTGGAAGCTTTTTCTATGGTGAAAAAAACCCAAGATAAATGACAGGCTTTTATATTAAACAAGTTAACCCGTGCATGATACTCATGCATTCTAGTCAAATCAAGCTACTTAAGGTTCTTGTCATGCATTTGGGCCTAGCCCAGGCCTCCTCAGGGGAAGAGCGTTACTTCCCGACGCAAGCGCCCTTTTTTAACGTGGTTTTGTCCACATGTCACCACCTCATCATTTTTCTCCATCACCTCATCCTTCATCTTCATCGCCACATCCTTCATCTCCATCGTCTTACTGTTCTAAAACCTCTCGATACACTGCCAAACGGACCTGCACATACTGTGCAGCCGTCGGCAGCAAACCCCTGCTAGGGGGGGGCGATTGCCCCGATCGCACCCCCCTGGATCCGCCACTGTACACATATGTGTTCATGAGGTAAAATTACCTAATAATAATAATGTCAGTATACCAAATTTCAGCCCTTTTTGAGGGTTTTTTTCCACACACACTAAGAATTTAGTAGGTCAGTTAACCCGTGCATGATACTCATGCATTCTAGTCAAATCAAGCTACTTAAGGTGTTAAAAACTCCCCACTGTCACCCCCGGCAACCACCAACCACTCCCAACTGTCACTTCTCCTTCAAGAAATATATAGGTCAGTGTATAACTCTGCCCAGCAGGTGGCGCTGCAGCTTGGTTTTTTTTTTCCACACACGCCACTAGGCATTTATATAGTAGATGATCCAGCATTGAATCATTGATAATTCATAAAGGAATACATTTTGTAGAATGACAACAGGGAATTCTGGAGATGTCAATGTAGGACAATATACAGTAGGTCTACTTGCACTAACCATGTTATTTTGTGTTAATAGAAAGACATTTTCTTATTTGACTGGCTTCAGTCAGGGCCGCTTTAGACTCCAGATAGTTTTAAAGTAGATTTACATTTAGGGTTTGGATTATAGCAGACTAACTTTAGGTCTCGGGTCAATGCTTATAAAGGATTACTGGTTGTTCACTTTTTGACAATGTTTCCTTAAATAGACATACTTTCCCTGTATGACATATACTATATATTTGTATATGTATTTGGACTGTGCAAAGAAGCCAGAATACAGAGAGAAAAACCATGCAAACATGGTTTTAATGGTTTTAATCTCCCCTTAGATTGTACGCTCCTCTAAACAGGGCCATCTCTCCTCCTGTTTCCACCACTTCTAACTCTGCTCTCCAGCTACTTAGCCCTCCTCCTCAAAGGTCCTCCACCCCACGTCCACTTTCGCTCCCTCCTCCCCCCTGGGGGTCTCCCTGTCTTCCGCGCCCCCCTTCTTGGGCCCCGTCGTTTTCGGATCCTCCCTCCCCCTTCCCCGCCCTCTCTAGCTGTGCATTGAGCGTACTGAGTTGCTGTGTTTACTGTACTGTGCTGTCTCCCATTGTATTGTGATTTTGTTTGTCTCTGTACGGCGCTGCGGATGCCTTGTAGCGCCTTATAAATAAATATTAATAATAATAATAATAAAAACATAGGGAGAGCTGTGAGGTAGCAATGCTAACCACTCTGCCACTGTTCTGCTCAGCAGCGAAAGCATTTCATATTAAATAAAATGAAATGAAAAGTCAACAGATCTTCAATAGAACTCTTTTGTGAAGCTATGGATTGATTCCTACTGTAAAAGAGAGCCAAGAAAATGACACTGCCCATCATCTCTAACATCTCTGTGGCTCCCCTCCCACCCTCGGCAGAACCCACCAGTTTATTGAACTTCTTGGATACTGGTAGTGGCGAATTGGCCATAGACCTTACCGGGAAATGTCCCATTAGGCCGATGGGCTAACGAGGCCGCCCGAAAGCCACCTACCCTGAACTGAAGGTAAGTGAGGGGGGCTGCCTATGCTAAGTGGGGGGGGCTACCTATACTAAGGGGGCTACCTATACTAAGGGGTCTGCCTATACTATACTTAGGGGTCTGCCTATACTATACTAAGGGGTCTGCTTATACTTTGTGGGGGCTACCTATACTAAGGGGGGTGCTGCCTGTACTATACTATGGGTGGCTTCCTGTACTATACTAAGGGGGGCTGTCTGTACTATACTAAGGGGGCTGCCTATACTATACTAAGGGGGGAGCTATCTATACTATACTATTGGGGGGCTACCTAGACTATACTAAGAGGGGGGGGCTGCCTAAACTATACTAAGGGGGATGCCTGTACTATACTAGGGGGAGCTACCTATACTATACTATTGGGGGGGCTACCTAGACTATACTAAGAGGGGGGGCTGCCTATACTATACTAAGGGGGGCTACCTGTACTATACTAAGGGGGGCTGCCTATACTATACTAAGGGAGGGCTGCCTATACTAAACTACAGGGAGCGTGAAGGACACGGAGGGGCTACTATAATTTGTGAAGGAAAGGGGGTTATGTTGCTATAATGTGTGATTTGAGGGAAGGGGGGGCTGTCTTAAAAGCACATCAGTGGAAGGTAGGCTATTAATTTAATGGTGGCATTTAAGTGGGGGCTAATTATTTAATGTGTGCTATTTTATTTGTGGGGTGATGGTGGGGAAATTTAATTTATTTGTGGGCTATTTCATTAAATAGTGGGGCCTATTAAATTAAATTAAGTTGGGGTGGCGGGACCTTTAATTCAAAGCTGATGTTATATGGGGCTATTAATTTAATGTTGGACTGAGTTTGGGTAGTTGAGTTATTTACTAAATGTGAATATGAATTATTTAATGCTGGGGCTGGTTGGCATTTTCTAATTTTCATGTACCCATTATTTTTTCCAAATTGGGCTTCCAGCATTCCAGTAACCAGACAAGCAGCAACTGATCTAAAGAAACCAGCAGCCACAGGTCATGTAAGAGACAATAACAGATAGGAGAGAGCAGGACAGACTGCCAACTGTCCTGAATCTGATGGGGCAGTCCCAAATTTGGATGACTGTCTTGCTTAGTCAGGATTTGGTCAGACAGCAAGGACAGTTGGGAGGTATGTCCCGCTTCACACTGTACTGCTCGTGAAGGCAGAGTTGCGTGTACCTAACAGTAGTACAAATAGTTTTGCTTGTGTATTTGTCTAAAATGTATCTAAAATAATAGCCCCCCTGTCTTAAGTGCCCTGACCCCTCCCCAGAGCCTTTTTCCAGCCCTGGTGATACTTTAGTGGTCCTTGCATTGATTCCATTGCCTCCTTTTACCTTGCACTGTTACCATTCTCAGATCACTTTTTTGAAAATATGGCCAGCCCCCATTGCACTAAAAATATTATTAATCCTGCCTCCCTTGCACTTAGTATATCACCAGCAAACACTTGTAATAGCTTTCCCCTTTACTTATGCCATTGTCTGTCAACCCTCCCTGCACTGTAAATTCAAACCACCCCCAATCACTGGGCACATTTAGGGCTCATACACATTTGTTGCAAATTAAGTGTTTTCTTGCAGATGTTGTTTCACCTTTGTGATGATCGCACATATTTATATATTATATATAGAGAGAGATTTAACTGGTAGTTTCCATCTCATGACGTCAGGGAAACAACAGTGCATGAGCTGCTCATATGCTGCTCTGGCAGACTGATCAAATACGATTGTGCCAACATCTCCAACAATAGTTAAACTCATTAAACAAAGTCAGGTATGTTTCTATGAAAGGAATTCTGGAAGTACGTGTTAGTAGGCAACTTAACAAGTTGGAGCACAGAGGCATAAACCAGTCGCAGATAATGTAAAAGGATTCATGTAATTTTATTACACAGGATTGGCAGCATTTGCCCTGCATTGCTTTAGAAATGACCACTGTGTGTAAAGTCATCACATCTAGGTTTTCCTAAATGTTACTGCAACCAGATTCCAGTAGTTCTAAATCCCGCCTACTTTTGCGTTGGCCCCACCTACAGTTATTTTGGTCCTGCCCACATGAGGCCACTTCAATATTTTTTTCCAGGGCCACATTAAGTTCCTAATTCGCCCCTGGATATTGGGGAGCTGGGTAACAAGTGCACTAGCACATTTTACTTATGACAGGAAACTAGGGCTGGCATTATTTAACATTGCCTGTTTGTATTCACTGTTAAGCTCCTGCTCATCCTGGATGTGAACAATATAGCAGTATATTAGCCCATCAAAATGCTAACACAGCATAGGATATTTCAAGACAAGTGTGCTAATCTTGTGGGAGGCAGTGAAGTGACCTGTCGTCTAGTGTGATTATGTCAGCATCTGAAAATAGGGTTGCATTGCATGTGACAGGGGCAGTTGTGAGGAGGGGGATTTAAGCAATTGGGAAGCCACAGACTAAGAGTAATATAGGGGATGGAGCAGAGTCTCCAAAAGTACAGTGATGTTAGGAATCTGTTAAACTAATGCAGGAATATTTGTGGTGTCAAATGCTGCTTATTATGAAATCAAGGTTACTTAACCAATATGTTTTTTTTAATAACATATGTTGTCTTTTTCATACAGTACAAGTGAAGACAGTTATTTCTTACACTCATGATCTGGCATGCAATGCATACTCTGGGTTTGTTCACAAGCACTCCATTTGCATACAAATGTAGGTAAGGGAGCTATACCATATGCATGATTCAACAGTTATTACCCACTGCCTCACCCACAGGCAGGGCCGGATTAACCCGAGGTCTAACTGGGCTATAGCCCAGGGGCCTCGGGCATCCAGGGGGCCCTTCAAAGTCCGCAGCAGCATTATTGATCGGTCCGGGGGCGGAGGCGCCCCCAGCCTGATCGATGCTGTTGAGCACTGTCACTGTAGTCCTCCGTCCCCGGCGCTCAGTACTCTGCTTACTGAGAATTCTCGCGAGTGAACTCTCGCGAGATCTCCTCAGTAAGGAGCTTACAGCGCGCCGGGGACGGAGGACTGGACTGATAGGTAAGCGCTTTGGGGGGGCCCCTCAAGGGGGATGGGGGCGGCGGGCGGCTCACAATGGGGGCCTCACGGGGGAATGGAGGTGCCCTTAGCCCAGGGGCCTCCATTCCCTTAATCCGGCCCTGCCCACAGGATGACAAAGTTTACTGAGTGCAGCACTGGGGCACTCAGTAACTTTTACTTTGGGCAGCATGGGGGCTTAGTGGTTAGCACTTCTGCCTCACAGCACTGGGGTCTTGAGTTCAATTCCCAAACATGGCCTCATCTGTGTGAAGTTTGTATGTTCTCCCCGTGTTTTGCTGTGTTTCCTCCGGGTGCTCCAAAGACATACTGGTAGGTTTATTGGCTGTTATCAAATTGACCTTAGTCTCTCTGAGTCTGTGTTTGTACATGTTAGGGAATTTAGATTGTAAGCTCCAATGGGGCAGGGACTAATGTGAGTGAATTCTCTGTACAGCGCTGCGGAATCAGTGACGCTATATAAATAGCTGCTCCTGAGTGCTGGAGATACTATGCTCCAGCTGTACAGCTCTTTAGTATTTAGCTGATATACCCACTTTCTAGAAGCTATACTCTATGTATAAGGATTGACTGTGATAAAAAAGGTTTGAATGTGAAGCCTGCCTAAGTTGGTACAAGTTTGCCTTAATTAGTGATTTTTCTTTAAATGATGCAACTAAGGCGCCAAAGAGTTTGAAGTATTAGATACGTAAATATGTAAAGTATTCCCAATTGTAAAGCACTTCGGAATTTGCTGGTGCTATATAAATAAATGTTGATGATGATGATGATGATGATTATATCAGTAGTAACAAAAAAACAGAAATATAAAAGGATATTAAAATATGTACATTTCTGCAGTTTAATATAGCAAAGTAACATTTCAATGATCTGCTTTTTTTTCTAACACTTTAGATTTTACTCTTAATACATTTTTGATCATAAAGCATTTTTAATTTAGATTTTAAATAGTATCTGTAATAGTAATAATAATATGAATATGAATATTAATACAGAACATCTTAATTTTTTCATTAAAAATATAGATCATGTAAAATGTATGTAGTTATGTGGGGAAATGTTTAAAACGGTAGTTGAAAATGGTCTTCATTTTGTCAGTTATTTGTAGTTAAGTAACTGTATAATTTACTAAAACATATTTACTTCCTTTAGTCAACCCTGCTTAATACACATCAGGGGGCTCATGTAGAATTGGAAGCAATTTCCATCTAAAACAAAGATGCAAATTGCATCTTAAAGACACATCTTACATGGCTTTTTTGAGCCAGATACCATCATCATTATCAGTTTGTACCTTACACCAGAGGTTGAGCGCCTGCAAGTTTCCCATCTCCTATCTGTGCTCCTGAGTCTCAGCTTTATAAGTCCCATTTGTTCCAAGGCGCCCTTACATGCACCTAATTCCCACTGTTCCCCCTCTTCAATCATAGGCGGCCATGAGGGCTTACATATGGCCACAATTTGCTCCCAACTCTACCTAGCCCCCAGGCAGGCGCGGGCTGGCAAATCTCAGCCTGGGGGGCGCACAGGCGGCCGCATCACAGGACACGCAATGCGGCCGCGTCATGATGACGTGGCCGCATCACGTGTCATGTGATGGGGCCGCCTGTGCGCTGACGTGGCCGCATCGCGTGTTTCGCGGCCGTCGGTAATATTAAGGAAATCTTGCATCCACGGGGGAGGATGGCCGGCCCAAACAGGGGTCAGACTGAGCGGCTCGGGGGACCAATGCACCCCTACCCCCTGGCCCAGCCTGCTCCTGCCCCCAGGTGCATTATGGATTTATAACATTACCACAGAACCATTGCATCTATTGTATTGCAGGTATGGGATGACTTATTATTATTATTATTACAAAACCCACTCTCGAGAAAGTTCTGAAGACCAGTGAGATAAATCATTTCTGTTTTTGGTAATTATGTCATACACCCAGACATGACCACTGATTTCCTTTTATAATGAATGTGAGGAGCACCGCTAAACAGTGGGCATTAATGCCAAGTACAATGTGGAGTATAGTAATAGCCATAATGCATTTAAAAAGTTGTTCTTTGAAATAGGTTCTTTATGTTTAAAATTGTTGTTGCAGTTGTTAAGAAGTAAATGAGGTTTTCATGATTGTACCTCACTTTGCTTGGTGCCTCATTTTCTTCTTTTGTTACTTAAGCTTCATTTTATGTAAATATATTTTAAGTTTGCGTCAAGAAATTAGATTGGATCATTTGCCAAAATGGCAAGGAAAAATGTTGATGTCATCATTAGATAGTAATCACCCACAGACTTTAGTTATAGGAAGTGAACATTTAGCTCTTTATTTGCACACACCATTTTTTTTTAAATAACCACATGTGACTTACCCGGAACTGCCAGTTTCCTGGATAAGATGTGTCACTCATGTAATTGAGCCATGGGATTAAACTGATGAATGAGAACAAACTGTCCTTGCGAACAGAAATATCAATTTACCTACTTTTGTTCCCAATTTTAATTTTGCTTCAGTTCTTTCATTATATATGTGGTTAATTATCTTGAATTGTTCAGTATTATTGATTGTAGGATTACTTAATAAACAAGCACAGCATGTATCGCTTTCTGAACCCCCTTCAGAAATGGCACACTGAGGCCTAGATTTACTAAACTGCAGGTTTTAAAAAGTGGAGATGTTGCCTATAGCAACCAATCAGAATCTAGGGCCTGATTCATTAAGGATCTTAACTTAAGAAACTTCTTATTTAAGTCTCCTGGACAAAACCATGTTACAATACAAGGGGTTTTTCTAGTTTTCTATTTTGCACATAAGTTAAATACTGACTGTTTTTTCATGTAGCACACAAATATCAACTTTAAATTTCAGTGTACAAATAAGCAATCAAGTATTTGCGTGCTACATGAAAAAACAGTCAGTATTTAACTTATGTGCGAAACAGAAAACTAGTTTGCACCCCTTGCATTGTAACATGGTTTTGTCCAGGAGACTGAAATAAGATACCTCTTCATTTAAGATCCTTAACGAATCAGGCCCCTAGTTATCATTTATTTAGTACATTCTGCAAAATGACAGCTAGAATCTGATTGGTTGCTATAGGCAACATCTCCACTTTTTTAAACCCACAGGTTAGTAAATATAGCCCCAAGGGTGCTGTGTCATGAAAACACAGAAGAGCACCCGCACTATAGGAGCAATTTATTGTCTCAGAGATAGATGGGAGAGAATGGTGAAATATGTTAGCTCCATAGTTGCCATAAGTCCCAATTTTCATGAGACAGTCCTCATTTTCAGGGACCAAAGGTGCTTTGGTACAGATTTTGTCCGCAAAGACTAATTTCTTGTCAAGTATGTAGCTCTGATGCTTCAAGAGAACACAAAAAAGGATTTTTGTTTAAATATAACTTATAAATTCATCTATTAGTGTAGAAGTGGTGGTTTCTCGCTTTTGTCAAAATATAGATAGTGTTCAAGATTAGTCTAAGTACATTTAACGGCCTGATTCATTACAGAACGTAAATGCCGATACTTGTCATAGTTTACGCTAAATTGCAGTAGAAACAAACTATAGGCCAGAGAATGCAAGTGTATGCAATTCATTTTTGAGCACAATGGACAATTAAGACAGGCTATGATTTCATGGATGGAACAGGGAGGTGGAAGGGGCGTATGCATATAGTCAATGTACAGTAAGGGCGTGCCAAGCTTGAGTGCAAGCAGCAGCTTCCGATTCAAGATTTGGGGCATCTCTAAGGTTTTCAGTTGTATCACTTCCATCAGTTACAGGTCAGGGGGGGACTGGCAAATTTTAGCTCGGAGGGCAAGACTCCTCTCAGCAGCCTACCTGCCCCCCAGCCCAACCAGTCCCTGGTTACAGGTCAGGTGTAAGTGTCGAGTGATAGTGATAACAGTTGTGTTTGCAATCAGAGGCAACTGTAAAAGTGCATTTTATGTACATGACACATTAATAACATCCTGATTAATGTATTTCATGGGAAAAATATATAAATAAAACTGACCTTTTCTTAATGTTTTCATTAATGTCTATATTATTAACAGCTGACAATCATTGAATACTTTTATTCTTTTTCTGTATGTTCTTTTGGGACTTTATATTTCACATATATATTGGATGCATCCGGCAGTATTTTGTCTGTCAGTGCAGAGTGTACGTGGACATGTATTCAACAAGAGTTGTTTCTTCATATCCACTTGTAGTTGAATATGGACATGGCTATGCCCTATTTAAGTGCGTATTTTAAAAAACACATTTGTTTTCTGTCCCTTAATGAATCAGGCCCTAAATGAGCAATAGATAAATCAGAGCCCTCTGGTTACCCCCTGCTGACAACTGTGCACCATGTCGTCATTCATTAAAAAAGCTACAAATGGATGTGGAAAAAATGAGGAGGGTAAAATCTTATATTGTAGGCAGTGTCAGAGAACAGGTTCCTCATATATATATATATATATATATATATATATATATATTAGAGATGGGCGGGTCCGGTTCTCCGAGAACCGAACCCACCCGAACTTTGGGTATCCGAGTACCGAGCTGAGCAGCTCGGTACTCTCCCGCCCATTCCGAATCCAAATCGAGGCCGAACGTCATTGTGACGTCGTCGGATCTCGGGACTCGGTTCTCGCGATACTTCAACTTTATAAATACACGCCTCCACAGCAATCCATCGCCATTTGACAGAGGGAGAGAGCAGGGTGTAGTCATAGGCTAATTAGAGCAGGGACAGAGAATACCATATTGTTCTTGCAATTGCTCTAACCAAAATCGCTAGTGCAGAGAGGAGGATAGAGGTTTATTATTTTTTCTTCATATTTGGCACTCCCCAGCGCTTTTGGGGTGTCCCCCATAATTGTGCATTAATATTTCTGGCTGTCAAAAGTCATATCTGTCAGCATTATCTACTAAATAATTTGTAGCACACCTCAGTGTTTTTGGGGTGTCCTCCCTAATTGTGCATTAATATTTCTGGCTGTCAAAAGTCATATCTGTCAGCAGTATCTACTCAATAATTTTTAGCACTCCTCAGTGTTTTTGGGGTGTCCTCCCTAATTGTGCATTAATATTTCTGGCTGTCAAAAGTCATATCTGTCAGCAGTATCTACTCAATAATTTGTAGCACTCCTCAGTGTTTTTGGGGTGTCCTCCCTAATTGTGCATTAATATTTCTGGCTGTCAAAAGTCATATCTGTCAGCAGTATCTACTCAATAATTTTTAGCACTCCTCAGTGTTTTTGGGGTGTCCTCCCTAATTGTGCATTAATATTTCTGGCTGTCAAAAGTCATATCTGTCAGCAGTATCTACTCAATAATTTGTAGCACTCCTCAGTGTTTTTGGGGTGTCCTCCCTAATTGTGCATTAATATTTCTGGCTGTCAAAAGTCATATCTGTCAGCAGTATCTACTCAATAATTTTTAGCACTCCTCAGTGTTTTTGGGGTGTCCTCCCTAATTGTGCATTAATATTTCTGGCTGTCAAAAGTCATATCTGTCAGCAGTATCTACTCAATAATTTGTAGCACTCCTCAGTGTTTTTGGGGTGTCCTCCCTAATTGTGCATTAATATTTCTGGCTGTCAAAAGTCATATCTGTCAGCAGTATCTACTCAATAATTTTTAGCACTCCTCAGTGTTTTTGGGGTGTCCTCCCTAATTGTGCATTAATATTTCTGGCTGTCAAAAGTCATATCTGTCAGCAGTATCTACTCAATAATTTGTAGCACTCCTCAGTGTTTTTGGGGTGTCCTCCCTAATTGTGCATTAATATTTCTGGCTGTCAAAAGTCATATCTGTCAGCAGTATCTACTCAATAATTTTTAGCACTCCTCAGTGTTTTTGGGGTGTCCTCCCTAATTGTGCATTAATATTTCTGGCTGTCAAAAGTCATATCTGTCAGCAGTATCTACTCAATAATTTGTAGCACTCCTCAGTGTTTTTGGGGTGTCCTCCCTAATTGTGCATTAATATTTCTGGCTGTCAAAAGTCATATCTGTCAGCAGTATCTACTCAATAATTTGTAGCACTCCTCAGTGTTTTTGGGGTGTCCTCCCTAATTGTGCATTAATATTTCTGGCTGTCAAAAGTCATATCTGTCAGCAGTATCTACTCAATAATTTGTAGCACTCCTCAGTGTTTTTGGGGTGTCCTCCCTAATTGTGCATTAATATTTCTGGCTGTCAAAAGTCATATCTGTCAGCAGTATCTACTCAATAATTTGTAGCACTCCTCAGTGTTTTTGGGGTGTCCTCCCTAATTGTGCATTAATATTTCTGGCTGTCAAAAGTCATATCTGTCAGCAGTATCTACTCAATAATTTGTAGCACTCCTCAGTGTTTTTGGGGTGTCCTCCCTAATTGTGCATTAATATTTCTGGCTGTCAAAAGTCATATCTGTCAGCAGTATCTACTCAATAATTTGTAGCACTCCTCAGTGTTTTTGGGGTGTCCTCCCTAATTGTGCATTAATATTTCTGGCTGTCAAAAGTCATATCTGTCAGCAGTATCTACTCAATAATTTGTAGCACTCCTCAGTGTTTTTGGGGTGTCCTCCCTAATTGTGCATTAATATTTCTGGCTGTCAAAAGTCATATCTGTCAGCAGTATCTACTCAATAATTTTTAGCACTCCTCAGTGGTTTGCGCTCAGAATGGATTCAAAGCAGTCCACATATGATCTAAATGAGCAACCAGGTTCTGTCACCAGTCCTGATGTTAGTGTTCCCAGTACGTCATCTGGCCAAGGCGATGTCAAACAACAGAGTGTTTTCAAATTAGTGCAAAAAACAAAAACCAAAAAAAAATTTACTGTATTGAAGCGAAAAAGAAGTGTAACTGAGCAAAAGTTAAGTGACGATAAAAAAAAAATTGCAAGCATGCCATTCTACACACGCAGTGGCAAAGAGAGAATGAGGCCTTCACCTTTGGCTATTAGTGGCAGATCCCAAAAAGTTACCCAGGCTACAATTGGTGCACAACTACTGTTACGCGTCAAAGCTGAGCTGCAAGATACCAGTGAGGCATTACAGGAGAATATTTGCTCTGATTCACAAATGACAACAATCCCTGTGGAGAGTCCATCCAACAGTGGGATGTCTAATCGTGAGCATTCTGCTGATGTGTGCCTTAATAGCCCGAGTGTAGCCGGTGATACCCAAATTGAGGATGCCACTTTGGAATTAGAAGAGGATGAGGGGGAGATTTGTGTAGGCGACGAGGGCGCTAATGAGGATGTTGATGAGGATGAGGTTGTTTGTGTAAGTCCTGCACCAGTGGCAGCAGTTCTGGCACGTGACAAGAAAAAGGCCATTGTCATGCCTGGGCATAAAACAAAAAAATCCACTTCTTATGTGTGGAATTATTTCTACCCAAATCCAGACAACAATTGTATAGCCATTTGTAGTGTATGTGAAGCCACAGTCAGTCGAGGGAGGGACCTTAACCATCTTGGAACCTCGTCTATGTTACGCCATTTAACGAGAGTTCATGGCAAAGTGTTGGGAAAAGCTGAAAGTTCTTCCCAAAAGAATACAAGCACTCCCTCATCAGCTAAGACCCTCCGCTCACCGACATACCGACGGCTACAAAATACACCCACCACACCATCCTCATCAATATCCTCAGTAGCGCTCGGAGTTAGCCCGGCATCCCACTTAAGGCTGGATGACTCCGGCACTATTATTGATTCCTCTGAAGAAAGCGTTAGTCCTGCTGCTGCTGTTGCTGCTGCTGGGGGTGAATCGTCATCCCAGAGGCAGGTGAATAAAATGAGCAGTCCTACATTTCAGCAATTAACTGTGAAACAATCATTTGCGAGGGGAAGCAAATATGACAGCAGTCACCCAGTCGCCAAGCGAATCACAGACGCCATGGCTGCAATGTTAGTGTTAGATCTGCGTCCAATCTCCACAATAAACGCAGCTGGTTTTTCACAGTTAATTGAGGTTTTGTGTCCGCGTTACAGAATTCCATCGCGACACCATTTCTCCCGTAAAGCTATTCCACAACTATACCAAAAAGTGTGTAAAAATGTAGAGATTGCGCTGAAAAATGCCATTCTGCCCACTGTTCACTTAACCACAGATATGTGGACAAGTGGAAGTGGCCAAACCAAAGACTATATGACTGTGACAGCCCACTGGGTTGGTCATTCACCTTCACCAGCAGGAACAGCAGCAGCATGTACACCACTACGTAACATTTGTCACAGGCAGGCCACTCTTTGTATCACCGGCTTCACTAACAGGCATACGGCTGACAATTTGTTACGCAAACTGAGAGATGTGATTGATGCATGGCTTATACCACTCGGACTCTCCCCAGGGTATGTCATTTCAGATAACGCCAACAATATAGTGCGAGCATTACAGCTGGGTGATTTCCAACATATTCCCTGTTTTGCTCACACCATCAACTTGGTGGTGCAGAGCTTCCTACGAAATAACCGTGAGGTGCAGGAGATGCTTTCGGTGGCCCGTAAAATTTCAGGCCATTTCAGGCATTCAGCCACAGCATGTAGGAGATTACAGCAGCTCCAAGAGCAGTTTAACTTGCCCTGCCACCAACTTAAGCAAGAGGTGGTAACTCGGTGGAATTCCACCCTGTACATGCTTCAGAGGATGGAGGAACAGCGCAAAGCCATCCAAGCATATTGCACAAGTCATGACATTGGGAAAGGAGGGGGGATGTATTTCACTCTTGCACAGTGGGGAATCCTTTCAGTGCTGTGCAAGGTGCTGAAACCATTTGAAGTTGTGACATGTGAGGTCAGTGCAGACTCTGCTAGTTTGAGCCAAGTCATTCCTTTAATTAGACTATTGGAAAAGCAGCTTGAGAAAATGAAGGAGGAGCTGAAAGCAAGCAATTCAGCAAAGTATGTTGGCCTTGTCGATCAAGTACTTAATTCGCTTCACAATGATCCTCGAGTTATTAAGATCTTGAACTCGGATCAGTACGTTTTGGCCACTGTGCTTGATCCAAGGTTTAAAACCTACATTGAGTCTTTACTTGTAAATGAGCGAGATGTGAACTTTTGCAAGGAGCTATTGCTCAGCAAGTTGGCCGCTGAACTGGGCCTCGGCTTGACGACGTGTCCTCCTTCACTTTCTCAAGCTGTTGCTCGTAAAAAATTAAATTTCCAAAAAAGAAGCAGGGAAGACACAGGGGGCAGACGAGAACAATTTAACATCTGGGCTGGTTTGAAGGATTTTTCAAAAAAAAGTGTCACTTTGCCCATAAGTCCATCCAATATGAGTATAAACATGCAAAGGATGGTGGAGGATTACTTTCAAGAGGTAGTTGATATGGAAATGTCAGACAGTCCCTTTCCTTACTGGGAAGAAAAGCAAGCCATTTGGAAACCCATGTACAAACTTGCTTTGCAATACCTAAGCTGCCCACCCTCCAGTGTGTACTCTGAACGAGTGTTCAGCACAGCAGGGAACTTAGTCAGTGATCGCCGTAGAAGGTTACTTCCCAAAAATGTGGAGAAAATGATGTTTATAAAAATGAACTACATCTTCCACGAGGAAGGCCTTCACCATCCAAGACATCCAAGCACTGACTGTTCTCTAATGGCGGATTCAAGCGGCGATGAATTGATAGTCTGTGATGATGACGTACACACTGATGAGGGTGAGGATGAAGCTGAAGATGATGCCGATAACATCTTTTTAAAACTTTCTATGTAAGTGTAGGGTGCAATCTACCCCCAAAGAGGAAAGGGACTTGTGGCATTTCCATATCACATACCATCTTGAAAGGCTGCTGTTAGGGCAATTTATCCTTAAGGGTAGGGTGTCATAGACAGAGTGACCCTAAACTGGCTTTGTCCATTTTTCATAATATTGTACAGTCTATAATGGCTGAATTTTTTAGTATTTTATACAAGTGGAGGGGGGCCTAGAGAGACAGAAACCAAACTGGCTTTCTCCATGTCAATTAATATTGTACAGTCTATAATGGCTGAATTTTTTGGTATTTTATACAAGTGGAGGGGGGCCTAGAGAGACAGAGTGACCCCAAACTGTCTTTCTCCATGTCAATTAATATTGTACAGTCTATAATGGCTGAATTTTTTAGTATTTTATACAAGTGGAGGGGGGGCTAGAGAGACAGAAACCAAACTGGCTTTCTCCATGTCAATTAATATTGTACAGTCTATAATGGCTGAATTTTTTGGTATTTTATACAAGTGGAGGGGGGCCTAGAGAGACAGAGTGACCCCAAACTGTCTTTCTCCATGTCAATTAATATTGTACAGTCTATAATGGCTGAATTTTTTAGTATTTTATACAAGTGGAGGGGGGCCTAGAGAGACAGAAACCAAACTGGCTTTCTCCATGTCAATTAATATTGTACAGTCTATAATGGCTGAATTTTTTGCTATTTTATACAAGTGGAGGGGGGCCTTGAGAGACAGAAAGCAAACTGGCTTTTTCCATTTCTTTACATATTTAACTATAAGTGTAGGGTGTAATATACATTCAAAGACGATGGCTGCATTGCCAATATGCATAGATGGAGAGGAAGACAATCTGTTTTGTGTGTAGAATAGGCCTACCAACGAAGAATTAAACTGTTTTTTTGGATGATTTATTACCTCAACAATTAGATTACTTGTCTCTAAAACAGTTGGAGCACTAAATTGGGTTAATTTAGGCCCAAAAACATGGATTTTCCCAAAAAATAGCAAAACAAAACCAAACAAAACCAAAACCAAAACCAAAACACGCAATGGCGGTTTTGCAAAACCAAAACCAAAACCAAAACACGACGGTAATCCAGATCCAAAACCGAATCCAAAACCAAAACACGGGGGTCAGTGACCATCTCTAATATATATATATATATATATATTTATTTTTGTGCCTCCAGTCACTTTATATATCTATATATAAATAAGAAATACAAAAACAATGCAGCTCCAGTTATCACATCTATACAGTTCAATTGTCACTGGAAGAACCTGTCGAAAGCCGAACTTCCTGTCAATACATGCTCAGTAGAGCGATGCAGACAACTGGAGGCTGCCCCACTTCCTGTCTTCACTAGAACACAGGGGACACCACTACCAAGATGGGAAACAGGATGTAATGCTCCATATTAACAAAAAAACTTGTACCAGAGCATAGACCGGCATCACCAAACTACAAAACTCATGCTTGTTTGAGCTTCATTTAGCTATTACATATTTTGGTAAAGCCTATATTTCAAGTCATATTTTTGAAAGTAGTAGATAAGGCAACCTTCTAGTGTCTCCATCACCATTACACATCTGTCAGATCATAGTTGCAAATTAATGTATTCGTAAGAATTCTCTGATTCACCCGTTATGAGGAGGAAAAATTGTTCCATTACAAAACAAGCCAATCCCTTAGATCTGTAGTCACATGATGTTTTCAACAATGTAAATCAGCCCCTGTTAGATCAAATAAATGTTGTGATTTGACCATATTGTAATTATACTAAACAGTAAAGTAATCATTTTACAAGGTTGCGGACCTTATTTGGGGTTGTTAATTGTAACAACCCCAATTGTTAATTGTAAAATGTTGCCTAAGCTGGATAGTAATTTGAGGCTGAGCTTGCATGATAACAAAATGACTGCTCAATACATACAAAAATTATTCAATTCTAAAATAACTAAGGATGAGTGAGTTTTTTAGTGCAGTTCCTATTTTGATTAGTTCTTTTACAACATATGAAAAGTTGTAAAGTTTTAGACCAATTATGAAATATTTAAAATAAATTAGATGAGGTGAAGAAAATCTCTAAATGGGGAAGTCGATGCATTTCATATAATTTCTATGGAATCACAAAAATTGAATCTTTAGTTTGTATGCATGTTAATATTTATAATGAAAAGGAGTTCTCATAATGAAGAATACCCTGGTACAAGTGAAGATATGTGGAAGGGGATCATAACTGTGCTATGAATAAATGGGTAAATATTTATTAAGCAATGGGCTATTTTTGGTTTAAGGAGTAGAGGTTGGTTGAGGTAGCTAGTAGGAGGGCTTAGGTAGATAGCAGAGTTACTTATAGGATGAAGGAGTGAAGTGATTTCAGATGGTAGTTTCATCATCATCATCATCATCATTTATTTATATAGCGCCACGAATTCCGCAGCGCTGTACAGAGAACCCACTCACATCAGTCCCTGCCCCATTGGGGCTTACAGTCTAAATTTCCTAATATAGACACACAATCACAGACAGACAGAGACTAGGGTAAATTTTTGATAGCAGCCAATTAACCTACCAGTATGTTTTTGTAGTGTGGTAGGAAACCGGAGCACCTGTAGGAAACCCACGCAAACACAGGGAGAACATACAAACTCCACACAGATAAGGCCATGGTCGGGAATCTAACTCATGACCCCAGTGTTGTGAAGCACTGTAACCACTAGGCCACTGTGCTGCCACTGTTTGTAACTAGCTTGTAATTTGTAACAATATCTATTTGGTGGCTCTGCTCTGAACATTATTGTTTGACAGCAATAGCAGATTTTGAAGAGGATTTTGCCCAAATGAGGGCTACTGTCATTGGAAGAGGTGGAAAGTGATATCAGACCTCATTATGAGGTGTAAAAATGAAGAGGAGTCTGGGAGTCGATCAAGTAAGACCTGTTCCCTTGCTACATGCTAGGTTATCAAAGACACCACTGGTGTCTGGTGTCACACCAGAGTGCCTCAGTCCACAACCAGTTGTTGGTTCATAAAAGCCAGTGCCGTTATTGCTATCAGAGGAGAAGTCTTCATATGGTTTTGGATCCTATACAGGAAATCTAAGTGTTTGAGGGAATATAGCGATCTTAACTCAACATTGAATTACCAGAGGTGATAATAGAAATTAATTTGGGGAGTGTGGGGAGTGGCAAAATGAAGGATGCCTTTCATTATTCACCTATGGAAAAAAAATAGCCCAGAAAGTTCAGACTTGTACACAGTGTCACATACTTCAGATATTCAGCAACTAAGGAGCTTAGGTCATGGGGCATTGTTGAGGAAATACGGTATAGAGGCAGCTTCAATCAACTCATTTCCTCTCGCATGTCTGAGAGATGTAAGAGAAAATGTGTGGAGGTTTTAGTAAAATCTCCACCATGAACTGTCACTGTGAGCTGTTCAAGAGACACATTGCGGCATCACGTGGTCAATTGAATCCCCACCATAGAGACCACCTTTCATTTACTTCCAATACAACCTAAAAGTTTTCACCTATTAGACTACATGTGGAAGGAAAATATTTATGTGGATATGAATCTCACCATGGGATGTTTACTCACTTGCCCCTTTTCAAAATTTTTTACTCCTTTCAGTTATTCATTCTTGTTCATTGGGCTGAGTGACTCATTAATAGGTGCGACCTTACTGAGCTTGATGGAGAAGCTAGAGGGTCGTTTCAGGTTTCTATTAATTCAGAATAAGGCAGAACAGCTGAGTTTGTCCATAAAATTATTTGGACTAAAATTTTTGATGAAATGCAACCTTCTGCAGACTAAGCTGTTGACTCACTCATTCACATCAGTCCCTGCCCCATTGGAGCTTACAGTCTAAATTTCCTAACACACACACAGACAGACAAACACAGAGAGAGAGACTAGAGTCAGTTTGATAGCAGCCAATTAACCTACTAGTATGTTTTTGGAGTGTGGGAGGAAACCGGAGCACCGGGAGGAAACCCACGCAAACACCGGGAGAACATACAAATTCCACATAGATAAGACCATGGTTGGGATCTGAACTCTAGACCCCAGTGCTGTGAGGCTAACCACAGATCCACCATGCTGCCCCAATTAGGAAGAATTGGCGCTAAGAGATGAGATTTTAGGCAATTACAATGTCTGACTGAACTAGTTACTAACTATGAACTGGATTATTCATGTATGCTGTCGGATCACAAAGTTTCGGGGCATATTTTCAAAAAATATGTAACAATGGGCGATAGAGGAACAGTTAAGCACAGAGTGTATGGGTAATACGGTGCTACTCAAACCTTTGCCAATTGCATTGGCAGTAGAATTATGGGGTACGGGTTGTATATTTTTAATATAGGAGTGTATGTTTTCATTGTTACAATATAATGTGATTATGGTCATAAATATATATGTGATCTTCTAAATTTTCCTCAGATATTCCACAATGTGAAAAATAGAAAAACATATATATTATTATTATTATTATTATTATCCTTTATTTGTTAGGCGCCATACACAGCACAAACAGTAGACTAAACAAGGTGAAACATTACAAACAGTAAACAAAATATACCAAAACTTCAGAGACTCCAGGCAGGCTAATGCAGTAAAACGGAGCAGAAGAACAGGTATGGAGAACAAAGGGAAGAGGGCCCTGCTCAAATGAGCTTACATCCTAAGGGAGGGTAGACAGAACTCAGGCACACAGGGAGCAAGTTGAAGTAAGTGGGGAGAGAACAGGGGGGCAGGGGGGAGAGAGGGGAGAACAGGCAGAGGAGATGAGGGGGTTAGTTGGAAGGTTAGTAGGCCTATAGGAACAGGTAAGTTTTGAGTGCCCTCTTGAAGGAGGACAGATTGGGAGAAAGACGGATGGAGTTAGGGAGGTCGTTCCAGTGAAGGGGGCAGCACGGGAGAAGTCTTGGATTTTGGAGTGGGAATAGGTGATCAGAGTGGAGGAGAGGCGACGGTCATTGGCCGAGCGCAGGGAGCGGGCAGGGGTGTGAATGGAGAGAAGGTTAGAGATATAGGGGGCAGTAGACTGGGAGAGAGCCTTGTAAGTGACGGTCAGGAGTTTGAAAAGGATTCTGTAGGGAATGTATATAGCGCAAAGTGTAAAGATATTTCAATTTGCTATCAAGATTTAAATATATTCTTCTCACCATTAATAGGTGAGAAGAGAGATTTCAGATTAATCCCAGAGTAATGATTCTTCAATATTCTACTCCTTAGTGAATATTCATAAATACAATCGGCAAAGGTTTTAACAATAACATTTCAAAAATGTTATTGTTAAAATAGTGTAAAAGTACCAGTACATTTACATATATTAAAACTAAGCTGTTGCACTCACTGTGCGTCTGGATTTTAACAACATATATCTATTAAACACATGATAGATCATAGTCTAGTGATGTCCTTTGTGTAGAACATTGGAGTTACATAAAGCAGATCACCAAGAAGAGGGATTAAGAAGAACAAAGCAGTCACAAGAAGAGGTGATAGTGAGAGAAATGTTGTGGAGAGGTGGAGAAAAAGAATAAACATTAACAGAAAATAAATATTTTTAGTAAATTATTAAGTTCGTCAGTTACATTTTACAATTGGTATCTCTCGGGGTTTTTTTTGTTTCACTTTATCTCTGTTCCTTTCCAGATTAGGAAAGGAACAGAGATAAAGTGAAAGAAAGGAGAGATACCAGTTGTTGAAAGAGATATATGATAAGTAAAATAGGAGTAAAGAGACTGAAAAAGACAAAGAGTGTAACAGTTAATATGCAAAGATATTATGAATCAGTAGATTAACAGAGAGGGATAACTTCTTTCTGGGTGTGTGTATGTAAATTGAAGATCTCTCTACCTCTCCCACTTGGTGCCAGGGCCATCTTTTCCATTGGGTACATGGGGCAGCTGCCCGGGGGCCCCATGGGCAAGGGGGCCCCATAGGCACGGCTCTTAATGTGAATAAATAATCCTGAAAAAGAAAAAAACTGCAAAAAAACCTACAAGGGTCACTGAGCAAGTACATCTATCTATCTATCTCTATCTCTATATATCTATATCTATATCTGTATCTGTATACATCTATATATCTATATCTATATCTATAACTAGGGGCCCCGATGCACTGCTTTGCCCAGGGGCCCATAATGTTGTTAAGATGGCCCTACTTGGTGCGTTGTCATAAGGTCAGGCAGCTGGGAATAATGTGCTTTTGATGGCGAAGCAATAATAAACTTGTTTTACACACTCCATATTACAATTATGTATTGCTTTATGCAAGTGTCTTCTTACCACATGGGAAAATACATATTCTCATTAAGGTATCATGTATTTCCTGAAGTGACATGTGACCTTATATTTTATTGCATATTATTATAATATTCTTATGTTTGTTTATGTGCATTGATTGTACATGTTATAGAGAGTAAAACCTATATGTGTATAGAACTGTATTAAATATATATATAAAATATACAGATGTGAATTGTATAGATGTGTATAGCATATGTCTGCTTGCATAATTTGGCACCTATGTCCATCCTGTCTAGTACAAAAGCACATAGCTGTGTATTGTAGAGATGTGTATTGCATATGTCACCTTGGATAATTTAACACCTGCACCCACCTTGTGTGTCCCCCATAGACCATACATGTGTACTGAACATGTTAATTAGTTTTGCCTTTTTCCAAGCCTATCATTCTTGCTAGTCCAAATAGATTACGCTGTTTGTGTCAATGGCATTTTTTTCATCATTATCCAAAATGGATGTAGAAAAAAAGTAATAGAATAAATTCTTAATCCAGTAAAATATTTAAAGTTTAAGCTGTCTACTGCATTCTGACATTACTTTGTCATATACTTATAATAAACCAAGGACATTTTTTTCCAGCTTCTTGAATTTTTACTTAACATCATTGATGTTTGCCCGTAATTCTGTAAAATATTTGTTCAACTTTTCCATCTTCTTGACCACTATTTTCCCATCACCGGAAGGACTACAAATATTACTGCGTGTTGCATCCTTCTGAATTTTCATCAAATATGACGATGGTATCTATATGAGAAAAGGAAAAACATTTTTATTATATTGAATGAATAAATGGAACACAAGTTTATTTCTTCCAGAGGTCCAACTACTATTTGCTCACCTTGGACACTACTTGAAATTACTTTATGTTGGGGTCCCTCTTGGGTTTTGTCATGCATGCTGCTGTGCCGGTCCATAGCAGCTGTAAAATAGGCGCCATCTTTTTCTTATAACGGAACAGGGTGCTCCTTACGTTGTAGGTTCTACAAGGATTCATAAGGTTCTACAAGGATTCATAATTACCTTCTTTACATTCCACTTTCATTTCTCCAATTTCTACCTTTGTTATTTCCTTGTTTACAGACACTACATTCTTCCATTTAATGTTTTCAGTAGCTTCTTTCTCCTTCTTTCCCTCTGGGTCTGTGCTTGCAGTCTTCTTGCCATAGCAATTAGCAACGCACCATGAGCTTCCTGTAGTTCAACAGTATCCCTTTTATTAAAAAAAAAATGTTAATGTGCAGTTGCGAGAGAACAGTCATACACTATACACAAAGATGTGATATAAAATTAATGGCAGTGATGTATTTTCTTTTCCTGAAACCTAGTTTGTAGGAGTTTTGCTGGTGATGTTGAGCCCTTTATTTAAATGTATTCAGTATATCACTGCAGGGAGGCTTTATATCATTGCAGTGTGTACGGAATCACAATGAGTTGCGATGATGTTATGCTTGTCAAAAACCGGTGCCTGGTCAGTTGATCATGCAAAAATCGTTTAATACGTTCATAGTATGTACACATGAATTGAACATCTGACCAGAACTTCGGTCGTAGGTGCAATCGTTATAGACAACACATTGGTTGGAAAATTCTGAAATGTGTACCTAGCCTTTACGTTCACCATATTATTAAATAAAAAATGGGATTGTAATTGCGTCAATGCACAACCAATGAATTGGAAAAAAAAGGTGAGCTGATATCGCTGTGTAATCATCATGATTACATTTGAAATAATATAATAATAAAAATATTTGATTACTTTGAATTTAAAAATTAGTTAAATATATTGATGGTCTAATTTATTGTAATGTAAGCTGTAAATTATAAATATTGAACTCAGTTAAACTCACTGAGATCAAGGCATATAAGTGGAACATTAAAAAATTATTTTGATGTGCTGCATAAGAGGGTAAACTGTATTATCTTGTCTTTCCTAAAATTATCACAATTTGCTCACTGAATGCTGCTCAGTACTAACATATTTCTGTAAATGTCCAACCCACTTACTTATTCATTGACTTTAAAAAATATATTGACAATCACAAATTAATCATAAACATGAAAGGGGAGTGGTGTTTGGGAAAGAAGCACTTTTTAAGCATTCAGCAAGTCGTCCATCTGACATGTATCATCATGACAGTATCATTCATACACAGCACAATAGATTCATAAAAGTTTCCCTTTACACTTCATACATTGGTCTTTCTGCACTGCTCTAATAATAGACTTTTAAGAGGACTTCTATGACTGAATTTCTGAAGCATTTCTCCAGGTTGGGAGAGATACTTATAAATTGTTAGGTGAGAAAGTAATCTCAGCTCTGGAATGAAATGTTCAGGATTGTGGTACATAAGTAGCAGACACTGAAAGACAGGATATGCCTAAAATACCAGAAAGGTGACATAGGCATGAGAGGCATCTGTTGCATGCTCTGAGTACGGGAAATTAGTCATGTGTCAATCCATGGGCACTTCCCAGATATCTACTTTACACCGTGCTTATCTAGTAGATAGCTTTTCCATATAATGTATTACTACGTTCTTTCTGCCTGGTGTTCTCATGTTTCATGTTACAGAAAAACTAGACAAGACCATGCAGAGAATCAGTTTATTTCATTTTTAGGGTACTGTGATTATTATTATTATTATTATTATTATTATTATTATTAATTTTGAAAACAAATACAAAACAGAAAATAAGATACAATGTATTGGGTTTTGAAAGTTAAAATGTACTTAAAATTCATTTTGTATTCTAATACTGATTACAATTTAATACCACATAATAATTTAATATTTATGAATTACAGTATATTGTTTAATTAGAATGGTGTTTAGTTTTGCACAGTGTAGCTATGGCTGGCCTCCATGCCTGGCAGTCAGTTTGCTTTTAAATATATATTAGATTTTGTATATGTTTTTCATTTATGTAGGTTTTATTTATGCACACCTTCAAATACTGAAGTGAAAAAATCAGGACAATATTAATAACCAAGTTCCACACAGCCAGTTCCACATTTTTACCCCCAGCGCCCCCTTGGGCTGGTGACAATTGGAGCTCTGGTATAGTTATGTAACATTTAAATGCACAAATGTAAAGTAACTTTAACACTATCAAGACGATAACTTTCTACAAGTTTCTTTTTATATTTCTTGACCTTAGTTAAACACAGTGTAAGTCGCATATCAGTCTGGTGTGCAACAAGTGACAGTTGTACTTCTGCGCTTGACTAACTATAATTCACTACTCTCATTCACTCGTGGTGTGTTTCTGGCTGTACTGTGCTCTTGACACTCTGGTCTGTTACTAGCACCATAGACAATATATCATTGCAGTACTTGTTTTCAAGAGGGCAATGATTGAGATGATAGGGTGATGATCTTAAATGTCAGTTGTGTCCAGGGTACAAGATCTCAACTCATAAGGTCTTTAATCTCATCTCAGTCTCTTAGTTCTGTCAATACGTCTGGCTATTTCTTAGTGCATAAAAGTATTGTTTTCCCTTTTTACCTCTTAGGCTTTCAAGTGTACAAGCCTTGACTCAGTCCAGATATAGTAGCTGTGTCTTCCATAAATGTCTGGGAGCTTTGTATAGCTGTCCTTTATGCCTCACACCTGGGCACTGGGTTTAACTTATAAAATCTGCAACGTTCTCTGAGGTCTATTACTGATTCTTTACAATCACCAATTCTGCCTTTCATTTTCCGTTTTATCTAATTTTTATACATATCATGGTTCAACTTCTCTGTTCCAATGCTATAATAGCTGCCACTTTTTTCCCTAACACTCCCTTACAAAACCACCTTCACACACCTCTCTCCAGCTTATCCTTGTGATGCCCTCATGTGATTCGCCTGCTTACTCATACACATCATTGGAACACATGCCTTGCATTTGCATATTGCCAAGGGGTCCCAAAGACCAACTATGTGCCACCAACACCACTACTGTAAATGGTGGCTTAGTGGTCAGCACTTCTGCCTTACAACATGAGTTCAATTCCCGATCATGGCCTTATCTGTGTGGAGTTTGTATGTTTGCGTGGGTTTCCTCCGGTTGCTCCGGTTTCCGCCCACACTCCAAAAACATACTGGTAGGTTAATTGGCTGCTATTAAATTGTCCTTATTCTCTCTCTATATGTGTGTGTAAGTTAGGGGATTTAGATTGTAAGCTCCAATGGGGCAGGGACTGATGTGAATGAGTTATCTGTTAGCTGTGAAATTAGTGGCACTATATAAATAAATAGATGATGATGATGATAAACAGTTCCTAATAGCTACATTAATATTATTTGTTTTAAACTTAATAGGGGTCCAATTCACCCTAGTACACAAACATTGATAAATCTCTATATCATTAATGTGCAATTACTTTCCTGACTACTGGGAATTTATATTTCATTAAGCAGTTTGTATTTTTGTACAAGTTTGTTAATGTACTGCCTAATCGGCCATATGTGTTTACAAAGCGTCCCAAAACCCTACAAATAGATGTTTTCACTTTTTTCATAAGACCAGTGAAATAATTATGGGAAACAATATCCTTCCTTTAACCATGGTTATTATTTGATCTAGGGTTACAGTCAGATACAGTCAGCTCTGTCATTCTGTTACATTGAAGAGTATATACATCTGTTTTCAGGTATATGTAATATCAGTGAAAATTAAGAACTGGGCTAAAATGTTATACCTGTGAAAACGTATATATTTCTGTGCAAGCTTTAGCTGTGTCATATCCAGTCCTTTTATGAAGGAGAACAGGCAGAACTTGGATTTCCATAAAAGAGGATAAAAAATCTCAGCTGCATAGCAATGGATTGTGATTGGTTTGGGAATCAGCAACCATGGGATAAAGATGAAGATTGCATTCCAGGCTAAGATTTCAGCCAATCACATGAAGCTCACAACTGAAGATGCTCAAATTTTTAAAAATTGTTTCTTACGCCGGTTTATCACATCAGATCTCAAATTCAAAAAAAATTCTTTCATTTTAGATTGACTAAATTAGACTAATTAGAGCTACACTCAAGCAAAGTGAACAGAATGGGATATGTGTGAGCTGGTTCAGCCATGTTCGCACATGGTTGAACCAGCTCTAACATGTCCAAGCTTAAATGGATTTTAACATTTTGAAAATGTGTGCTTCAAAGAGTGAATATTAAATGCGAATGGTGAATATTGGGCATCAAACACAGTAATGTTCACTGTTTGCTGCTTCTGAGACACCTGCCTAGTCATGATAAATATTGTAATACAGCTAGTCGTTTCCATCACCTTTACAATACAAAAAACAGATTGCGTATATGATGGCCTAGTATCAGATGGTAGCTATATATAATAAACAGATGCAACAATGGTATATAGAAAAACTAATATTTACTCCAAAAAACAAAACAATTAAAAATGGTACCAATATATCGCATAAGATCAGTGCACAGGCTCATATAACCTATATATAGAAAAGTTCCAACAGATGTCTCTCTATATTTAAAGAGATCCCGATGTATCCAAAAGTATCAGAAGCTAGGAAGTGAGCGTTCTTAGTAAAAGTGTACACAAAGAGGTTCCATTGTACTGTATTTATAGCTAATATCTTCAATTAGCAGTTTCCACATAATAGAAGATGCAATGAAAAAGTGATTAGTAGTGTAACTTCCTGGTATAAATCACATCACATTCATTAAGCCGCAGCGGAGTATGAAACTTCTCCGTTGTATAATATTCGAGTGTCCAATAAAGCCAACAGTAGGTAATTATACAGGGCTTACCCGCCTCGGGGATATACAGGTTCAAGTGCCGGTCCTGCCGCATGTGCAGCTAATGAGTCCAGATTGAGTCTTTTGTGGTGCGCACCAGCAAAGTCCGTAGATTGGTATCTATAGTAGTGTTTCTTGTCTTATGTCATGTCAGAATCCTTGGTTGGTGGTATATGCTCTCTAGATGTCTCTTTAAAACAGCCGCTTTAAATTTCTATTGAAGGACGTCGCGCTGATGTCAGCCTGCACTGCTGAGCACTTGTTGAATCGGAATCACTTGCTGTCATCATGCTGCTTGGATCGGAGATGTCCATCGTCGGGTTGAAGGTAAGTCTGTTTATTTTCACATCGTTTTTTCATCATTTCGGATTTTAGTTGTAGGGTTTATAGTTGTCGGAATAGTGGTAATCGTAAAAACGATTACCACCGTCTACAATGATTGTACCTATGACTGAAGGTCCAATCAGTCGGTCGATTCATGCGTACATACTATACACGTTTTAAACTATTTCTGCATGACTAACTGTCCGGTCAGCGATTTTTGACACACATAACGTTGACTCAAAAGATTGTGATTCCATACACACTGACACAATATATAGGCTCCGTGCAGCGGTATGCCAAATATTTTTAAATATAAAGTCATTTGACTTCATACATGATGCTGTAATGAGAATAGGTATTATTACATGTGGTAAGAATACATGTTGTATACACTTGCATACAGCAACACATAAATGTTATATGGAGCATGTAAAAACAGGTTTACTATTGCTTCTCCATTAAAAGGACATTGTTCCCATTTGACTGACGTTCGGACACTGCACAACGTGGGAGAGGTAGACATCTTACATTTTTTTTTTTTTTCACATAGTTTTTTCATCGTTTCGGATTTTAGTTGTAGGGTTTATAGTTGTCGGAATACTGGTAATAGTTAAATCGTACCCAACCCGTTGTAGATAACACATTGCTCGGAAAATTCTGAAGTGTGTACCTAGCCTTCCTTTAAGGTGGAGGGAGAGGATATTGGACACAGGAGAGGTGGGGGACACAGGGCCAATAAGATTGTTTTATATTATATAGTATTAAAAAGCATCTAAACTTTATTTCATACTATCAAAATCGCTAAACCTACCATACACTTCAAATTTCTATACCACCACTTCAACCACTGTCTTACATTATAGATTTTTCAGGCAGTGCCTCACTCACTGGGTTTTAAAACATGACACAACCTACAGACAGCCTGTTTCTGTCTTGTTTATCCTTCTCAATGTAGCATATATTGTTCTAGTATATATGCAAAGTGCTATAAAGACATATCCAATAAAACAATGAGAGAAGATAGGGAGATTTCTAAACTATACTCCCCGGGACAATATGCATATAATTTAATCAAAATTGCATACTGTAGCTAAGAAGTGTAGCTGAGAATCTTTATGTGCCCATTGCTTACATCATCTAGATGGAACTGACCAGCTGGAACTTTGCAAAAGGTTAATTTAGGGGGAGATTTTATTGATGGAGGCATTATCTAAATTAAAACATGCATCTGACAAGTTCACTTTAAGGCTATATATCCATCTCCACCATATAGAAGTACCAACTATGATACAATATATGTTGTTCCTTTAAGCAATACAGATGTTATGTAATAAACTAGATTTACTTTAGCATATATTTGCAGAATAAACATGAGGCAAAACATAAGAATGACAATTTAAACACACACTTAGCTGCTAATCCTATTTAATTTGCAACTTCCATGCAACTGTGAGTATTTTGGTGCTATAATAAATATTACATTATTAATAACTGACCATGGTTTGCGCCATAGTTTAGTCTTGGCAATAATTGTATAAAAAGGCAACATATTGGATATATTGTTCATAGCTATGAACAGCCCTTGAAACTGTTTTCACAAGTTAGAGCTGCTGATCAGGTTTTGAGCTGGCTTGGTATTATTATGACATACAGCTATATAAATAAGCCCAGAGCAATAATTCAACAAGGTAAACAATATAGTAAAAGGCACATCCAGTGCATAGTTCTAAGCTCTGTAAACTGCGGTCTCATGCTTTCATACAGAGAAAAATACCCCTTTTATAAACAATATGCCAGGATATTTGACCTAACGGATGGGACTGTATTAAACTCCAGAAATTTTGTTTGGACATTTAGGGTTAAAATTTGGAAATCGCTGTTAATTTTGCTTGCATTTTAAAATGAATAGAGAAAAATTTAAAAAAGAAAAGAAACCCGTCTGCCCGTGCTTACCCGGATATCACAGGCACACTCCTATTTAAATTAAAAATTCTAAAGACAGAAAGATTAGAAAATGAGTGGCATACTTCCATCCCCAAATCCTCAACCAGCCTCAGTGCCAGATAGCCTGGGTTTGTTCTCCACAATAACAAGGAGACTAGAACCGTGGATTTTACTTATCAAATGGAAAACCAGCCCCACCAGCTGGGCTGGTGTCTCTATGAGGGGGAGGAGAAATTGTGTCCCTTCAAAGAGGCTACCAGCTTTGTCCTGAAAAGTCTTGGAGCTCTTCCCCACCTTCTTTTTTTTTGGGACCTCTGGAATAGCAGAGGGCTGGCAAATTTTAACCTGGGGGACAAGACTCGACTCAGCAGCCTATTAGTAACATTGTAAAGGAAATAAAATGCAGGTGGCCCAGTAACAAAGTCCAAGGAAGCCCACTATGGGACCATCTCGGGGGGCAGATGTCCCCCTGCCCCCCAGCCCAGCCTGTCCCTTCCCTGGATTATCAATTTTGCCGCTCCAGTGGTCCCACTATAATATACGGGGATCAGATGGGGTTGATAGCCTCTGGGAGGTGGTGGACACTGTATTTTGTTCTACCCCGTAAAGGCATCAGCTTGTTTGCTGTCCAACCTTGGGCTGGTTTTCAATATGATAGGAGGATCCAATGCTTGGGGTTTCAGTGCTGGAAATCAGCCCAGACTTTCTAGGGCTGGATCTGGTTGAAGATTTGAGGAGGGAGGCATACTTTCCTTTTAAATGATTCATTTATTTGCTTTACTTTAAACAGTGTTGGTACTATGAAGGAAGGTTACTGAAGTCTAAGGAGTGAGGGAAGGGGATGAACCAGCTACCTCTGCAGGACAAGCCTCCATAGAAAGTAATAGAATTCTCTCCTTCTGTCTTCACCACTGTTAACTCTGCTCTCCAGCTACTTAGCCCTCCTCCTTGAGGACCCTCTTTCCCGCGTCCCTACTCGCTCCCTCCTCTCCCCTCTAGGGGTCTCCCTGTCATCCGTGCCTTCCCTCTTGGACTCCGTCGTTGGCGGACCTTCCCCTCTCCCCTCCTCCGCCCCTCTAGCGGTGCTTTGAGCTCACTGAGTTACTGTGATTATTGTTTACTGTACTGTGCTGTCTCACCTCGTATTGTAATCTCGTTTGTTCCTGTACGGCGCTACGGACACCTAGTGGCGCCCTATAAATAAAAATTAATAATAATAATAATAATAATAATAGAAGAGCGAGGTGGTCAAGCAATAGATTATCTCCGGCCACTGCTGCTTTGTAAACAGGGATGTGGGTGCCCAATTTTCCAGAGTGTTTATTTATTCACCAAATTTTTTTTTTTTAATTTATGTTAATTTATTAATTAGTTGATTGAATTACTAAAATATTAATAAGATAATCGTTTATGAGTTTATACATAATATAAGTGAAAGAACCCCAGCACAGTTCGAAATTGTACTACATTTTTTTTTATATCGTGTAAGGAGATTGATAAAAAAAATAACTTGAATTAGCTGCAGAGTTGATCTCTCTTTATGTAATATATTTGATTAGTTTTGTAGATCTATATATTTAACTATTTTTGATTAGTGTCTGTAAACCTTGTCTTCAGATTTCAAAATCTGCCAAAGTGATTGGCCATCTCTACTTGAATATTGAAAGGATAATGTTGCAGCAGTTAGATTATATGTGATGATACCAATAGATGTATCACTAACAATACTATTTATAGGAAGCTGTCATGCCATACAACACAAACCGTACACAATTTCCAAAATTTAAACTCGGTCTCTTACAAGACACCAAACAATTATTGCTTATAATTACATACTCTTATTGTTCCCATACATGCTTCAACTTTCAATAATTGATTAGTAATGATCTCGCCCTTTTGGAGCTCACGTCAAGAACATACATTATGTCATTACACCCAATTGTGCATATTTTACACTATTAAAGTGTCTTTTGACTTCTTTTATATCCATGTGGGATTGGACTACTTTCTTATAAAAAGCCCTATATATTATGTGATGAAATGGGCAAAACTGAACAGATCTGAAATCTCAATCCAATGAGGGTGGCATGTAAGCTGATCACGTGATGCATTCTCTAGATCAAATCCAATCAAGAACTGTCCCCTTTGTTCCAGAAATTCTGCCTCTTTTAAGCCTCTACAATGTCTCCTGGACATCAAAGTTAAAAATAACACTTCCATTTATTGAGTTAAAAAAAAATAACACTTAAATATGTTAGCTCATGTGCTTGTAACAATATCTTAGCTATCTGACAGACATTGCTAGGTGTTCATAAAAGTTATTCGTAAATTTGTGGCCTACTCGTTCAGTCTGCTAAACCAGTTGTGTCTATCTGGTGGTCTTTGGGCCAGATGTGATTCATCCCAAAACCTTTTTGTTAACCTTAGGTTATCTTAAAGCTCTGTAGACTCTGTTAACATTATTTTGGAATTATATTCTGCACACAATCTCATAGTTCCATTGAACTGGACCAAATGAAATTTCCATGCATGACCGTAAGAATGACCGGATTAAGGGAGGGGCACAGGGGGCATGAGCCCCGGGCCCCCCTCTCTCTGTGGGCTCCCCGCCGCCCGAATGACCTCACCTGCTGTCAGTTGCTGTCTGACAGCAACTGATAGCAACCGCCTGGGCCCCCCTCTCTTTGCGGTCCACCCATCGCCCGCACCACCTCACTTGCTGTCAGTTGCTGTCTGACAGCAACTAACAGCAACCGCTGTCAGATGTGGCGGCGGGATCCCACTGACGCATGCGCCCACTCTGTGTCAGCAGCACCGCGGCTGCTGTTCTATCTAAAATGGATGAAATAGAGCTGCTGCGCATGTGCAGCTGCAGCAGCTCCTCCTCAGCATGAAGAGAGTAGGTGAATCTCCATAGTGGAACCAAGAATCATATATAAATAAATATATCTAGAAGACCCTTCACAGCATGTTTAGTGCTCGATCAAATATGTCCAATGTAGCCACCTATAGCAGTAAGAGTATATATATATATATATATATATATATATATATATATATACATACATATGTTCTGGCTACATTTGACATTTAATCAAGCACTAATCATGCTATGAGGGGTCTTCTTAATTATGTATATACATATAATTATTTATTTTATCAGTTATGTTTGTAGTATATTTGTAGTAATATACTAATAATTGTTTGGAGTAATTGTAGTATATATATATCATCATCATCATCATCATCACCATTTATTTATAAAGCACCACTGATTACGCAGCACTGTACAGAGAACTCACTCACATCAGTACCTGCCCCATTGGAGCTTACAATCTAAATTCCCTAACATACACACACAGAGAGAGAGAGAGAGCCTAGGGTCATTTTTGATAGCAGCCAATTAACCTACCAGAATGTTTTTTGGAGTGTGGGAGGAAACCGGACCACCCGGAGGAAACCCACGCAAACACCCCGGAGGAAACCCACGCAAACACGGGCAGAACATACAAACTCCACACAGATACGGCCATGGTCAGGAATTGAACTCATGACCACAGCGCTGTGAGGCAGAAGTGCTAACCACTTAGCCACCGTGCTGCCCACAGTATATATACTTATTTATTTATATACACATATTTATGTAATCTAATTAAAGCTTTAATTTAAGTGGCAGGCTTCAATAATTACTTTAATAATGATTAATAAAATAGAGGGTTCTGCATGAGATATATATATATATATATATATATATATATATACATATATATATACAAATAGCTACACACACACACACACATATATATATAGACATATATAGTCAAAATTGGTGTTATGTTATCAATGTTTATTTTGTATATTAGTTTTAATGTGCATTATCAATGCTATTTTTAATGTGCGGTGGTATCATTGCTAGTTTTAGTGTATGTTATCAATCGTATTTTTAATGTGTGGTATCAATGCTAATTTTAATGTGTGGTTTTTGATGATTGTTTTAATGTACAGTATTTTAGTTTGTGGAAACAATGATTTGTCTTATGCAGACAATCTAGGCGAGCCCTCTGGGAGAAGGCTAAATTATGGAGACTCTAAGGGTGCCACAAAATGCAAAAGTTTGGGAACCACTGCCTTAATTTTAGATCTTAGGGGCCCCCCTGTCTGAAGTGCCTCAGGCCCCCCAAACCCTTAATCCAGCTGGTGTTTTGTATGTGCAGGCTTCTCAATATGCTTAGTCTTATCTAATTAAACAGAAAGACTCACAGCCAGTCTTTTGCACTTCAATGATCTTTGTACATCTATACAGAGTCAATAGTGACACACCGTCATCTCTGAAGTATTAAAAACAGATGTGCAGCACCATTTTCCTGTAATTTTCCAATGCTTTTCAAGAGCACTTATAAGCTGTTATACTGATGGCACCATGGTAATAAATCCTTTCTGGAATTGGGAATAGTCTGGTTCATTAATGCAGACAAATTCCTTCTCAGAAAACCTCCACAGAGGCTTAGTTCTATTGTATGATAGGGATAAATAATTATATGTAGTGGGAAATAAAAATGAAGAGCGGCAGATAGAATTTGATACTGAAAGAAGGTTTAAAATCCAGTCATACGAAGCATATAAAGGAATAAGTTGAATGACTGACTATAGAAAGATATAATGTATACATCTGCTCTATCATAAGTGGGACCTAAAAATTGGAAAATGGAAAACTCTCAAATCTGGGAAAAATTAATCTGAATTTGACAACATATACCATAATAACTCATATTACCAAAATTCAGAGACAAAATTAGAAAATATCTTGTGTAATAAATCACAATAACAGATGTTACACTGAGTCAGTTAAGATGTCCCAAAAGATGGGACACAGGCTAGAAGGTAAAGGAAGAATGAAAATTAAGAGGTCGATGAGTGTTAGGGGATCTAATTCAGTTGGGGCATGGGGATAGATTAGAACTAGAGTTGTTTTTCACTTCCAAGTCGGCCTTATGGGAACATTTCCTGTCGGCACACCTTTTTATGGTAAGCTAGGTGTCCCAACAAACAGAGTTAAGGAAGAGATTAGTGCCATTTGTAGTGTGTTCTTGTCCCATATGAGAGGGTTATTTCAGTATTTTGCCACTGTTGTCAGGATTTGCTTACCATTGTTGGAAAAATTTGTGCCTTTTGTGTGTGTTAAGGTTGTCATTTAATTTGCTCTCATTTGCCCTGCATCAATTAAAACTCTGTACAACAACCAGGACCCGATTTATATAAATACAGTTGGTAGCCACAGAACACATTTTACACAAAGCATCCCTATCACCTAGAGATGAGCACATTTTTACATTTGGCGCAAAATGTTCATCAGTGGAATTTTGCTCCCAGTCCTACTGTTATGCACGTTTTCTCGCTGTCCAATAACGATTGTCAAATCTCGATTTGTGTTTCCAAGGCACAAAGATTTATTATCCAAAAGTAGCAGAATAATTCAAGCGAAATAAAATAAGTACAGCCGTTACTTATCGCAGGCGCTCTGGATCCAGCGAACAGTCATTCAGGTCTGAAGTCTGTGGTCAAAGATGACTGCTCACTAGAGCATATATGCAGACAGAGATACAGTAAAACAATGCAGATGACGTGGCTTGCTTCTATTAGTCCAGGTTTCAGGAAGGTCCAAGATGTAGCAGATTATAGGCTAGTTCAAACCAAAATATCCAAAGGTGGGGGTCATCTCTCCAGGGGATGTGCTCCGACTTTCCCGCCAAGAATCCAGTCTCAACTAGTCTATTAGCATTTTATAGTCAGTATCACTTTAAAGATTTATTCCCTAACATCAATAACTAGAGTATGCAATGTGCGATCTCTTTGGCGAAGGAATCGGATAACTGCTGATGAATAGGGGATTAAAATGATACCAGACATGACACATTTCCTTTAACCTGAACCATATGTTTTACTAACATGCATATAACTTATAATATTAAACATGAATACTACTATATTTCGACATAAATAACTATATGTTGCAACTACAATTAATGTGTACTATTTACAAATGTGTGCGTTTGTGCGAATGTGTGTAAAACTGTAAAAACTGTTATTGCCACGTGTTGCGGCTGGGTACGCCCTTCCACGCCGTAGCGTGCTCTACGCATCTTTTCAAACAAAGACAACCAAGTTTGCTCGATATTAATTGAAATGACTTTATCCAATTTGCTGACTTCGACACTACTTAACCACACCACCCAGTAGAATGAATTGACAGCTGTTGCGCTATCTCTATGCAAAATACTAATTTACTTATACAGTACAGAATGACATTTCATGAAATTCTGAACTCAAAGACTGTATTCTCCTCAAAACTCAATTTGCATGAAATGTCTCCTAATTTCTCTACTATCAGCCCATTTCTTTTTGCACCAATTAAAACTTCCAGGGTATAATTTATGCCCTTTTTTAACCTTTATTACCTATATTAGAAAATAATGTAAATTTAGTAAAATAGGCATTTATTTGGGAGACTATCCTTATTTCATATATACAATTTTTTTTTAAAAAGCCATGGCTCTGTGCATTCTATACACACCAAATACTGGTCCAGTCACAGAGTAAAGTATAACAGCACTACCATACCCTGCTCCACCAGGAAGTCAATGTAAATCTATTAATGCCCAAATTGAAAGTAATGTTTTCTATACGATTAAGTATTCATAATATATTTATCACTCACCAGGTGAAATATATGGATGACGTTAATGCTCTGTATTTATATCATTATTAATATTATTATTAGCCTTTATTTAAAGGGCACCACTAATTTTCCGCAGCGCCGTACAGAGACAGACATAAGACCATATAGGGTAAAAACAGTACCGATATAAAACAAATACTACCAGGACTATAAATCTTTTTTCTTGGGGTAGCACCTCTAACCAGTTGTCACTTTATTACTAGGTACTAAAGTAATAAAGTGACAACTCCAAACATAGCTTGCAAAGTGATGTATGAGCAGAAGAATAGGTAGAGAGACAAGAGGGAAGAGGGCCCTGCTGATAAGAGCTTATATCCTAGTAGGAGGGCTAACAGACAGGAGGCACATAAGGAGTCAGAGGAGGGGATCAAGCACAAGAGTGGGGGGAGATAGAGGGCATCGCAACCAGCATCATATTTATATGCGAGTTGCAGCAAGGCGTAATAGTTTCTTGGACATAATGAAGAAAAAGATCAGAATACTGTAGCTCAGCCTTTGTCACAGACAGAATGAGGGTAGAAAATTTAAGTCTAGATTTTCTCCCACTCCAAGAGATGAGAATTATTTGCAATGTCTTAATATTAGGAAGGTGTTGGAAATGATATGTGATACGTAGCAAAACATCAATTTTTAGACATTTTTCTAGCTATGACAGGACAATTCAGGAACCAGCTTTATCTTAAGTTCCTTTTCAACTTGTTTTATCAAGGAGGCATGATAAAGGATGAGCATGTGACTAAAGTTTACATGAATCCCAACCCCCAAGTGTTTAAGATTATAAGGCATCCCGTAGAACTTAATAGTGGTCTGGATGTCAACTACTACACGATAAATGTCAAAATAAAATAAAAATATAATTTTTTTTTCAATTGCAGGTAGGGAAGCACAGGATTGGTGAGAAGCAACAAAAGGTGATCATCATATAAGGAAAACTTGTCATTATGAACTGCAAACTCAACCCCACTGATGTCCGGCTGTGTCTTAATGGTATATACCTCCATAAAATGTATAAAAAAATTAGGCGTGGCAATGGGCAACACTGATGGGTGTCATTGTTAATCTTAATAGGATTGAATGAAATCCCATATATATTTGGACTTTAGCCATAGAGTAACAATATAAATATATAATTGTTTCAAGAACTTTAGAGCTTGGACCCACAAGTTCAAGGACTCTTTCCATAGAAAAGTTCACACAGTCGAAGGCTTTTTTTGCATCAATGGAGAGGATCATGGCTGGGAGTTTTAAAGATTATGAAGTTTAAGCTAGTAGATCTTGGCTGATATGATTTTCAAGGCCTTCTTATTAATGCAAATCTGCCATCCTGCTTTTATGAAGAATTGATCCTTCAATGTTTATAAGTGCACACAGCAAATTGTATCTCTGGATTTGTCAGCAGGACCAACTCTGGGGCACAGGGCCCTGTGTACACTGTCAAGCATAATTTCTGCAAGGGCTTCATCTCAATGGCGGGCTTTTAAAATGGAGACTAGTGTATTGGGGTAATTCTTTGGGAAATAGGTTTAATTATTAAATGGAAATACTAACTATTTAATATTGGGGCTGTTTGGGGGGGGGTAGGTGTATTTATTAAATATGAATACCATTAATTTAATGTCAGGGCATTGTGGGGGGAATTAGATCTATCTATTAATTCTGAATGCTATTTATCTAATGTCAGGGCAAATTGGGAGGATATAGGTCTATTTATGAAATGTGAATGGTATCAATTTAATGTTGGGGCTGATAGGAAGGAGACAGGTCTACTTATTAGGTGTGAATGCTATTAATTTAATGTCAGGCTGGTAGGGTGGAAATAGGACTATTTATTAAATGTGAATACTGTTAGTTTAATGTTGGGCTAGTTTCAGGTAGGGAGACCTGATTATTAAATGTAGGTGCTACTGATTTAACATCTGGTTTAACATCTGGCGTTTTTGGGGTAGGGAGGCCCAAATGGTCTCAGTCATTGCTAGACTTTCCATATTTTATGTATCTCCCTTTTTACCAAACAGGGCTACAGAAATTTCAAGAATCTAGACAAGCGGCAACTGAGTTTAAGAGACCAACAGCTGTAGGTAATAAAAACTGCAAGAACGGGTAGGAGAGTGCAGAACAGTCTGCCAACAGTCCTGATTCTGGTGGGACAGTCCTGATTTTTGTGTGGCTAGCCCACTCAGTCAGGAATTGACTGCCACGATAGTTGGCCTGTATGTCCCTCTTCACACTGTACTGCTTCTTAAGGGCAAGCAGCATACACTACAGTTAGATGCAAGCAGCTCACCCTTAATAAGCAGTACAGTCTGGTACAGGAAATCCATCCCAACTATCCTTACAGTTGGTACAAAGTCCTGATTGACAGTCACATAAAATTGGGACTGCCCCACTAGAATCAGCATTGTTGGCTACCATTGCCCATGTATTTAAAGGGAATGGGAAGAGATGGAGAGCAGTCTCAAATGTACCCCATGCCCCTGTCAAACACTGTTGCAGTGGGGAATGTAAACCCCCTTCTAGAAAAGCCTACGTTTGCCCCTGTTTAATGCTTTTAAAGACAGTATTTTGCCAGCTGTTTCTGGAGCTGCTTTAATGAACTGTACAAATGTCAATAATTGTACAATGTTAAAGGTCTGTTTGCAAATATACCAAAGCCTAACAAAATATGTCACGTAATATGTTAACAGTAAAATAGTATAATAGAGGGAGTGAGTAAAATGTATGCTTACATAATCCTATGATGCAAAGCTCTTTTAAGACCTACTTAATGCATTTATAAACTTGAACGCATTTTCTACCTTGAGTAATGTTTGCTTTGGTAACATATGGTAACAATTATGCAAAATGCTTTACATTGAATTAGCTTTCCACTTACTGTACTTAACACTGACATTCTTATATTGCCAGGAGTTTGTAATTTAACAGTTTAGAAAACATGTTATAAAAAGTAAATTAAAAATTTGTATTTGTGGCTTTATACTAACCTGTCGTGATTATTATAAACATTTCCACAACCCTCCCACCCTCATGCCAAAAAATACTGTAGCGCATTCTCCATGAGAATACAGAGCATCTTGATAAAGGCTTCAGTAAATCAGTGTTGGCATATCAAAAGATGGTAACAATATACACAAAAAAGAAAACTACTGAGAAACATGGTTAGATAGGATAAATTAGACCCAATGCTATTTTTAGATTTAGTTTCAGATTGTGCAGAGTATAACTATGTATATGTTGTTGGATGGGCAGATGCATGCATTTTCATCAAATTTACAGATTGAAAGTTATTTTTATTAATAACCTGTAAGGTGCCACAGCGGAGAAAATAGCACATATAGAGAAGGGACATAAAAGATAATCAAATTAGATACAGACAGGTAAACAAAGGGTAATAAGGGCAATGGGCGTGAGAGAGCTTACTGTCTGGTGGATTTCACCAAGTTTCAAACAGTTTTTTTAATTTGAGGTCTGGATTTATACAAATGGATGTTTGAATTTCAGATCTGTATGTTACCTTAATGAAGATAGTAGCCAATCTGTCTCTATGTAATCTACTTGAGGTTGCTGCCACCTTGAAAGTTCTGATTTTGAAATAACAGAAATTATTATTATTTTTTATTGCTATCCTTTATTGATAAGGCAGCACAAGATTTCCGCAGCACCGTACACATTGCGAAGTGTAGACCATACAGGGTATAATAACACAAAAAAGAATGAGCTAATCCAAATACTCCAAAAGCTCCAGGCATTGCTAGTACAGTGATGTTGGAGCAGAAGAAATGGTATAGAGACAGGAGGAAAGAGTTTTCACCCAATCACCAGTGCAACAATGTAGCCACAACTTAGAGGAGAATTAAGAAAGCAGGACATGGTAGTCTGACAGTCATAAGGCTCATTACTCACTAATAATATAAATGTTTGTTATGATACGTTTACACCTAATATCCAACTCCATTTACACCCTGCGATTGAAAGCACATTTTATGAATGTGTTTAATTCTGTTGTGGACGTTACATTTGCATATGGTCAGATATCTCTAATTCCATAGTTCTGTATAAATGTGCATTGGATTAGAGAGTGTTACATGACCTTAGTGTCAAGAAGTTGTATCTTCATGATAGCTTGTTCCATCTTAAACTGATGGACACTGAACATCTGGTGAACTGCTCAGGTGTTATTTTTAAACCTGCAGACAAGGAGGCTTACTGATCATGAATACACTAAAACGAGCATCGGTTAAGTGATCTTACAGCTAATGGCTTGTAGACAGTGACTCATTTGGGTCTGTTCAAAACTTTCAAGAATTAAATTGACCATTGTTAATTACATTGTTACTTGACAAATAATTTGTTATCACTTCAACATTTTCTTAACATTTCACAAAGATCTTAAGACAAGAACACAACTTTCCCAATTGTAAAGCACTACAGAATTTGTAGAAATAAATGTTGATGATGTTGATTATAATGTCTCATAATTGTATTTACTGATACAGTACCTAATTATGAAAATTTGCTATTATTGTAAATAATATTAATTTGTTCAACTTAATTCGTAGAGATTATGAGCATCAATTCTTCTTAATAAAGGTATACAGGCAGTACAATAATAAATTGTGAATGTAGGCATAGGACAATAGGAATATGACTCTTTCTTGGATCTATTCAACATTGTCCAGTATAAAAATGATATTTATTTAAACTGCAATTTTCCACAGCTTAAACATTACAGAGGGAGCTGCCTAGTCGTTATAATCGGCAACTTTTCAAAATATACAGCAGCCGCGGCGCTGTCAAAGAAGCGTCCGCTTACGCTTCTTTGACAGCGCCGCGGCTGCTGTATAGGACAGTGCCATTATGGTGGGCACTTAGTTAGCGGAGGGGCGGGGGTTTCTGGAGACCCAGAAATCCCCCCTGCGTGCACCACTGCTAATGAAGAGAGTAACTGTCATATTCACCCAGAACATATAAGTAATGATTATGGTTAGTGTAGAGACTTGGCAGATTAGAAGTTTATACATTACTTCATTATATAGGTGCAAACCTAAAAGTATACCCAATCTGTTCTAGGCACTTCCCTTGCAGTTTAGGATTTTTCTGATTGCATTCTCACAGGTTTCTTTCCAATGACTTCAGAAAAAACAGGCCTCCTAACTGCAATGGTTTTCCCATATATCATCTCCCATCACCTTAGAGCAAGTTGGTGCAATAGTGCTTGGTTTCCACCAGGACTTATTGCACATTGTCCCAGACATTCCATACTTACATACAGAAAACTAAACTTAGAAGCAAGTTTCATAGTCTGACCAGTCCAGATGAATAGTGCTGTAGACCAAGAAGCAGAGAGTCACTATGAAGAGAATAATCCCCATTCAGGTAGAAGTTAGGGTAGTTGAGGTCAGAAAACTTGGCACATGGATATACCAGGCAGAATACTGGAGCACACATGGTTTATAAAGTATGAATTATAACGGACATTTGCTATGAATCAAGTTTTAACTCCAATACCTGAACAAGCATGTTTGTGCAAATAGCATTATGAGCACTCATAACAATTCAGAGCCATATGTCTAGAGAAGACATTATATTTGAGATTGCAGGTGACTGCTACAAAGGGCTAGAATTACTAAGCTGCGGGTTTGAAAAAGTGGGGATGTTGCCTATAGCAACCAATTAGATTCTAGCTGTCATTTTGTAGAAGGTACTAAATAAATGAAAGCTAGAATCTGATTGGTTGCTATAGGCAACATCCCCACTTTTTCAAACCCGCAGCTTAGTAAATCTAGCCTAAAGTGTTTTTTTTGTAGAACACAAACAAAATGTGGAGACTGGAAAGTTAACATTTTAATACATATTGGCCTTTATGATGGATAGAACATGAGGTGGGTTGATGAAATATGAGATATTGCTGCTGCTTTAAGAATTCTAAATCCACAACCCTTCTGTATAAACCACATACATTTTTTTCCTGTTTGATACTAATGTACAAAGCACCAAATGATTGATGCCACTGTTGCTCCTAAGATGTGTGCTCTGAAATGAATGCGATATTGTTAAAAATGTAACTTATTCGTTAAAGTCCATCTCCCAGGGTTGCACTCTACAGCACATTGTCAAAGCAGACCTTCAGCTTTTTATGTATTTACTTTTACTTCATTTCCAGAGCACACAATTTTAAAAGAATAATTGTTGTTGGCTCAGACCTGGATCAAAAGTCATAATGTGTTTCAGTCTGGATCTCTTTGAAATGAAAATGGCTTTTGCCCTGCCACTAGAAAGTAAATATTTTTCTAAGGGGAAAAAGCTAGCTATAATATAATTTATTATTATGTTTTGTGTATCTTATCTTTTGCTATATGTTTTGTATAAAAGCTTTTTTTTTGTATCCACAGCTGTATGGATTTTTTTTTTATAATAATGTTTTTTCGTTTAAATTATCTTTTGTGGCAGCTTTAGAACTGGAAGCGCAAACCAGACTTCCAGTTCCATTAATACACATGTAGCTTACAACAGGTTCTTCAGACCAATAGGTAAACCTAGGCAGCTTTTGCAGCAGTAACTGCAATAAATAAACCATTGTTAAATTACAGAGAAAAATAAATGTGGTCATAACTGTCAATTTAATAAATAAGCCCCTATGTCCTTTTCCCATTTACATATATATGCCTGGGATGCTGCTCCTTTAAGATAAATTATTGTAATGTAGACAAACGTTGCCCAGTTGGTATAAGAGATATGGTCAGCAGGTGTTTATGTGCAGATGTGTTTGACTGTTACTGTAATCTTTTTCAAAAAAGTATTCAGTCTATGACCATGTAGTTATATATGTGCAACCCTTTTCTTTAAAATACGTGTATGACATTGTCTAGCGGTAGAGCCTAGTCTAATTTGCATAATGTGTTGATTCATAGCTACAAACTGTTTTCTCTGATTTTAGGCATACTTACCAACTTGACAAAGTTGGTTTTTGGGATAGGTGGGCGTGGCTCCAAAATGGGCACGCCCCCGTGACATAATGACGTAAACGCGTAATTTGACAGCAGGGCCAAACGCCATGATTCACCGGGAATTGCGGTGTTTGGGAGCTAATTCTGCCCACTTCACTAGGAAGCGGGCACTTCCTAGTGAAGTGGACAGATATGGGATATTGCCACACTCTCCCGGGAGTCCGTGAGACTCTCGCAAAATGCGGGAGTCTCCTGGACATTCCGGGAGCGTTGCCAAGTATGATTTTAGGATCATGGAGTCTATTTTTCAATTGTCCCCTCTCTCCATTAATAAGAGTGATTTTTTTTTATTGCTGCTTATCAGGGTCATAAAAATCCTTTAATGTGGCAATTTACCCAAAAAATATCAGCGGGCAGCTGAGCAATACTCAGCTACCTTGGACATAATGCAGGCCAGTTTCTACAGATATGTGCATGTGTGACTCGGCTAGGTAAAGAAAAGGTTAAAAAAAATTGTTTAAAAATGTATTTTAAATCATTTACACATAAACTGGCTTTATTCAAAGAACAAAACATTTTAATGATTTAAATGCATTGCCATTGTGAGATTTTTTTTCACCCTTTGATAAATCGGCCTATAAGACTTTAACCAGATCTGAGTAATACAAACAGCATTAAAAAAAACGTGCTCTTTCAGTACAAAAAAAGCCACACATGATCAGGATTACTGGCTTCTTCAAAATAGAGATAACATCTAAATCAGCTAAACTGCTCTGAGATTTACAACAATTATGGTATACTAATGTTTTACCTGGTTCTCATTATAAGCTTACAGCAGGTTTAAACAGCAGTGAAATGTTTATGCGTGACTAATAGCTGACTGAAGGATAAAGTCAGTACCTGGCAGATTAAGTACAATTCCTTAACTAAATAAAGAATATTTATTGCTGCAGTCAACGCCTTTTCATTTTTAGGTGTCTGTGCCCATTTAAAAAAATAAAAAATAGGTCATCTCTTGTACAGTATTGATACATGACTCAGATTCACTAATTGGCAAGTAGTAAAAAAAAAACACACAGAAACTTATTTAACTTGACAGCACACAAAGTTCATCTAGCATGCAAAAATCCCACAATCGTTGGGCACAATAAGTTAATCTTGTCTTGTGATTCAATATACTGACAATGAGAAAACATAAGAATCCAAAGAGAATTGTAGATAGGAACCAGTTAAGTGACTTTGAGTTTCATTTATGTTGCCTATGTATGTGGGTGGGTGGGTGGAGTTAATGCCAGGGAAGAGCTTCAATGGGAAGGCTGGTAGTGTAAGAAAAATAAAATAATTCATCACAGTTTAGGTACACGGAATGTTAGCATGCACACATGCAACTAAACAGCACTGCTACAAGACAGCCAGGACAGTGACATGCCATGCTCTACCCACATTAAAGGCACAAACAGGCTATGTATGTATATCTTTTGTACTGGTTCTGTGAGAACGTTTTGATTTTTTAATACTGATCAAGTTCTCAAAATACTAAATGTAAACAAAACACATTTATTTCCACTCTATGTATTGCACATGCACATTAATGAATCAAAGTAACACTGCTTGTAAAACATAGGAGCTCAAACACAGAGTTAAAAGCTACCACTGCGACACGCAGTAGCATTCTTTGGGCGTCCATATGCCTAGATTTCGACCAGGCATGCAGGTTCATGGAGCACATGACCACATTTGTAGCGGAGCAGCTGTTTGCATAGGCAGAGGATAGGAGTTGCGAGGCGTAAAGGCATTCCTGGCAAAGAATGGAGGAGGCACACTGGTGTTCCATATTTTATGGAGCAGTGCAAAAACAGAATTTTGAGGAGCAAGAATAATGTAATGAAATAAAGAGACAGAGAGGTCAAATTTTTCGGAAATGTTCTTTACTATGCGGGTGCATGGCTCATTTTATCCTATAAATTTAATTGGACCTATTATGTGCCTCCAAGTTTAACTTAGGCAGAGAAGCACTATGTTATAAAAAAAATTCCCAAAAACAACACACGCAAAAACACCAAACTGTTCTGACACCTATCTCCGGAGATCCTCATACTCACCACCTAGGTCTGGCTTAGTTCTCTTCTTGAATACAGTGGGTAGTTAAATGGTCTCAGGAAAACAGAGGAGCTCTGGATTTGAATGTCTAGTCTGTTTTGACACTACCTGCAGTGAAGGCGCAGGGTCTAATGCAGGGATGGTATTTACCAGGAACCCCTGGAAGGATGTATGTGTTTTACTAGTACATGCAACTTCTGTACAGGTAGCAGACAGGGCTGCCAAGAGGAATTCAGGGCCCGGGTACAACAAACTCATGGGGCCCCCCCATAGTTGAGTAAGCCCTAAAAAATTTTTGCGACGCCTAACGGCGGCGCAAAAAACACGACGCGGGTTTGGTCATACATTCAGGGGCGTGTCAATGCGCCATTGGGGCGTGGCTAGCCTAACGACGGTGCAAAAATTTTCGGGAATGTGGTCATACATTTGGGGCCGTGGCAATGCACCGTTGGGCGCATAGCTAGCACATCAAAATCACTAGGTCCTGAATTCACCACAGCGTCACATATGTCCAAGCACTCCTGACTTTTAAGACATCCAGCACCACAGTGTAGTATACAAAGAATGCAGTGTGTACACAAACAGTTCAGTCTTGGCCTGCGCCCACTGGGCTCACCAAACATTGGCATTGTCCCTACTAGAATCACAACATTTCACACACTATGCTGCTCTGTCCTACCTGTTCTTCTCACTTTCTCCACCCGAGGCTGCTGGTTTCTTTAGTTGTGGCTTGCCTGGATCTTGGAATGTAGAAGGACCTATTTGGGAAAAAAATGGCTACATTTAGAAAATTTCAGTCAGACGCAGCGTTAAATCAATAGCACCCACGATTAATAATTAGGCCTTCCTCCAGCCCCAACATTAAAATAATAGAATTCACATGTAATAAATAAACCTATTTCCCGTCATGCAAACAGCCTAGCAATACCTATTTCCCGCAACCATCACTGCCATTAAATAATTCATAGTCACATTTAATAAATAGACCTCATCCTCCCCAAACTCACCTCCACATTCAATAGGCCCCAAATCACCCCATCTTAAATTAATAATCCCCACTATTAAATTGCCTCACCATCACCCTACAAACAAAATAGCGCCCATTAATTAGCCACCACCTACCGCACACACACTACATTGCAACAAGCCCCATCACAACTACACTGCGCCCTCCATGCTGCTTTCCCCCCTTTTTATTCACTCTGTGCCTCTTTGCCCCTTTTTTTTATAACTCTGTGCCTCTCTGCCGCTGTTTTCCTCCTCTGTGCCTCTCTGCCCCTGTTTTCCTCCTCTGTGCCTCTCTTTTCCTCCTCTGTGCCTCTCTTTTCCTCCTCTGTGCCTCTCTTTTCCTCCTCTGTGCCCCCTTTTCCTCCTCTGTGCCTCTCTTTTCCTCCTCTGTGCCCCTCTTTTCCTCCTCTGTGCCCCTCTTTTCCTCCTCTGTGCCCCTCTTTTCCTCCTCTGTGCCCCTCTTTTCCTCCTCTGTGCCCCTCTTTTCCTCCTCTGTGCCTCTCTTTTCCTCCTCTGTGCCTCTCTTTTCCTCCCCTGTGCCTCTCTTTTCCTCCTCTGTGCCTCTCTTTTCCTCCTCTGTCCCTCTCTTTTCCTCCTCTGTGCCTCTCAGTTTCTTTCCTTACCTTTTGTCAGCTTCTTTCTTTTCTTCTCTTCTCTTCTGTCTTCTCTTCTTTCTTCTTCTTTGGTCTTGTCAGGCTGCGGCGCTCCTCACTGACTGACTGCCGGGCGTGACTTGATGACGTCACGCCCGACAGTCAGTGTGAATGGAGAAGACAGGAGAGGAGGGACGCGGCGCCGCGGTCACGTGAGTATTGATTTTTTTTTATTTTTTTTTATTTCTTATAGCTCCCCCCACCAACGCCCCCCCCCCCCTCCCCCTACCCCGCGGGAATTTTTTTTTTAAAAAAATAAAAATACGCAAAATACAAAAAAATAAAATAAAAAAAAAAAATGACAAAAAATAGCAGCAAGGGCCCGGCCCGGGCCCCCTGGCATGGCCGAGCCCGGGTAAAATGTACCCGCTCCCCCCCCCTCTCGGCGGCCCTGGTAGCAGACGTGAGTCTAGTGGGAATATAGGAGGTCTTACTGGGAAAAGATACAACGTGTTGCTGTCACCAGGAATGTTGCAGATTAAAGGAGATACCAGGATTATAGCAGATTTCTGAAGATACCTGGAATATGATGGATTAATGCAGATACCATTCATCCATGAGATGGCAGGTGGCTGCACATACCAGGAATACAATGTATGGCTGTGGATAACAGGAATACAGCAGATGCCTGAAGGTACTAAGAATACAGTGGATGGCTGCGGATATAAGAAACACTGCGGATGCTTGGGAATACCTGGTTTACACAGGAATAGATTAAATTACCAGGAACACATTGAAACAAATGGAATTTCCAGGAACACACTAGAATAGGAGCCAAGAATGAGCTTACAGGGAAAGAGACTGCATAAACTGTTATAATCCTGCATTAATATGTGCCTTAAATAGTGTGGAGGCAAATAGGGGAGTGGAGAAATAGGGTCAAAGAAGGAGCGAGGGTATGTTTCATATAGAATGGGCAAATGCACTCTGCGCAAGCCCGAAGAACTGTGATGGTGGCTGCCATCCTAGGCAATATTGTGGCGCTGGAGAAGAAGCGGATCCATGGCACCTGAGTGAGCAAAATGAGCACGCCATACCCAGGGCCTGAGCTACGGTTCTCAGCGCCCTAGGCAAAATTTCAAATTTTTTTACTACACACTTAAATTAATTAAATTAAATTAATATTACCCCCCCAAAAAAGATAAATACTTACTGTTTTGGATCCTGAAGGCTGGGAGGCTCTTCTTTAATGGCTGCCCACCGCTCCTCGGCTTCTTCACCACAAAGGAGAGGGGTGGAGCAGCCAATGCATGCTGGGAAGGGAGGGGGATGTTGGGTATTACAAAACTTTATTCACACTGTCTGCCAGTGGAAGACAGTGTGATATATTGCAGCACAGGCGCCGCAGCCGCTGGGATACACAAAGGTGGGGTCCGCGCTTCTATACCTATGTATGAGCAGCCAATGGGATGTGGATGAGGTAGTCCTAATCCCCAAGGTTACATATATTGTAAGAGAAATTCCCAGGCGCTTTATGTAATTGAAAAGATATACAGTGGATATTAGTTGGCTGAAAGCTTGATTTATTCTACACAGTGATGATGATAAATGGTGTACCGGCACACATAAAAACAATCACAATAAACACAGTTCCACAATAAACTTGTGTATTGGAAAGGACAATAATATACAACTGTCATACAAGATTTACAGAACAGGTGGCTTACTGGCTGCCTTCACCAAACATGTGGCAACAGAGAGTCCAATAAGTCCAGTGCTGGAGGCTAATAAGTCCAGAAAGTCATTGCTGAAGAAAGAAACTATACACCAGGAGTTAACGGTCCTGTAGTGTGTGCACTTGCCGTGCAGAGAAATGAACACTATGTGTGGTCAAATGCAGTGAGTTCATACACATAGCGTGAAATCAGCGAGGGCTGAACAGGCACTGACCTAAATCCGGAGATGCTTCCCAGAATGATCCTGGTCCGGTGTTGCGGTCCCCACGTGCAGCTGGACAGCTCTCCCGAGTCCTGCAGCAGAGCGATGAGGAGTTCCCGGCCGTCCGCCCCTCCTCTCTGTGCAGCTGGATACTCGCGTCTCTCGCAGTTGCCACAGGTGATGAGCATGCGCAGAGGCGCAGCCGCTGGGAAGATCTGACACCTGATCACTGACGTGAGTGATCTGGTGATCAGCTGTACGATGCTCCGAGCAGCCCGGGCGGGCGAACATCGAAGAAACAGCGGCGGCACCGGCCACCGCTGCACCTCTCTCACACTTTTCTCCGCTGACTAGATTTTCAAATCTAGTCAGCGGGAGCGGCGCCCTGCAGGTCCCGGTGCCCTAGGCAACTGCCTAAGGTTGCCTAATGGGGGCGCCAGGCCTGGCCAGACCCCAGAGTAAGTGAACTGGAGGGTTCTGCTTGAGACAGATCACAGTTGAGTCATAACACATAATTTATCCCCAAATCTGACTCTCTTACCTGTGGCGAGCTGGCAACTTTTGCCCTGCAGGACAAACACAAACAAGTGGCCCAGGTTCTTCTATCAGTGCACCACAAAGGAAATGTGTGGGCATGATTTGTCTAATGTGGGTATGGTTTCATAAGTAATGTTGAAAGGCTATAACCAATCACAACACAGTCCCTTCAAAATAGTATTCAATGCAGAGACTATTCTAGTGACCTCTGTACAATACATAGTGCAATATACAATTCAGACTTATGGTCTCCATACAATACAGAGAGCTTTCTACTGACCTCTGTACAATACAGAGAGCATTTTAGTGACCCTTCCACTGGATGGATTTGAACAAAACCCTCACAGACTGATAACATTGGATCCCAGAAGATATACTAAGGGGTTGAGGTCCCGGTGGGACCTCCTGTTGGTCGACGCTGGCCAGAACTTTGACCTGGGGCAGCCTGTTCTGGGCCTTCCACTGGATGGATTTGGTTTGTTTGTCTGTCAGGTCATACCTTTGGACTCCCCTGCATCGATTGGGATGAATCCAATGCAAGCTGGTCCAGTTGGATCCTGGCCAGGTTTTAGGAGGTTTTGAGTCCCAGTCGAACCTCCTCTTGGTGTACGCTGGGCAGAACTTTGACCCGGGAGCTGTTCTAAGCCTTCCACTGGATGGATTTGAACGAAAACATCACAGAATGGTAACAATTGGATCCCAGAAGGCACACTATGGGGTTGAGGTCCCAATCAGACCTCCCGTTGGTCGACGCTGGCCAGAACTTTGAACCGGGGAGCCTGTTCTGGGCCTTCAACTGGATTGATTTTGATAACATCTATATATATAAACGAAGAAGTTTGTTTGTTGGTGAATATCTTCAACACACCTGCACCGATTGGGATGAATCTAATGCAAGGTAGTCCAGTTGGATCCTTGCCAGGTTGTAGGAGGATTTGGGTCCCAGTTGGACCTCCTGTTGGTGTATGCTGGGCAGAACTTTGAGCCTGGGATTCTGTTCTCAGCCTTCCACTGGATGGATTTGGACGAAAACTTCACAGACTGGTAAAGTTTGATCCCAGAAGATATACTAGGGTGTTGAGGTCCCCGTGAGACCTCCCACTGGTGTACGGTGGCCAAAACTTTGATCCAGAGAGCCTGTTCTGGGCCTTCCAATGAATGAATTTGGATAACATTTAATATAAAGACAAAGCGACACTAAAAAGTCACCTCATGGGTGTGTTGGAAGAGCTACTACGGTGCCAATTACTCTTAAAATGTTGACAGTTGCATCCAACTCATTGATAAATTAGTAACTTGAAGATTTAAACCCAGGCAATGCCGGGGACTTCAGCTATAAGGAACTAGTTTAGGACAATTCCACCACACATGGGACAGAGTGCCTTCATCACTGCATTATATCCAACAGAGAGGAGAAGTGTTTGGGAAGGTGAAATGTAACCTTTCAGGTACAGGGTACCAGCAATAATATATTTTGGAAGCATTCTCACTTACTTTAACACATAAGGAACTGTTTGACAATAAGGCCTCTAGCAGAGGCTCTATTAGAGCAAATGGTCTCTAAGTGGGAAAGATGCTGTAGATCGGAAAAGAATCAGAGAGTAGTCAGTGGTAATTGTAAAGTAACTCTTGTACATGTCCTTATCCACACATCTCTACCTCACATATGTCCACTCGTTTTGTGGATATTGAAAGGGATGACAGTCTCTTTCATTTTCAGCTTTTTTTACATAACAAGATAGCAATGCAATTGTAGGAGTTAAACATTAAGGGAAGCATGCAATTCTGGAATTAGTTCATTAGCTGGAACATGGCCCGGTGGCGACGAAGGGGGGCAGCAATGTCAGTCCACCCTCCCAAGGCCTGTAATCTGCTCTTCTTCTCAAAGGGGGCTTCACTGGACATATGCTGACCCTGTTCATACTAAGAAGAGCAAAGTGAGGGCCTCAGGAGTGTGGACTGGTATCACTGGGCCCTCACCCACTGGGGGCAGCTATCTAGCTCTACTATTGTAACTATAGAAAAAACTAAAATTTAAAAAACAAATATACACTTTTTTCATATTACTTAGGATCATTTAGTAAGATAAGTAGAACAACATCAATCTTATTAGAATAGACAATGGAGTTGACAGGGTTTACTTGTGTGTTGTAATCAGTGTACTCTAGTAAATTTAAATATATTCATAATGCAGAGCATGAGATACAAAGCTTTATAAAGTCCTTATATGGAGCTTGGCAATTCCTCAAAGCATCTTCAACGTTTAACCAAACAATTCATTGCACAGATAATATCATGGTCAAGTTAAGTGAACTGGCTATAATTCTGTGTGTTCTAGCACGACATTTACCAATGCAGACTTGAGAAGATGAATATGTACAGATAAGAATATAAATAGGGCTAACATATGTCCTGTACAGATTAGAGACCATCTTATATGTCTTTCATTGCATTTGGAGATGGACTTTTGGAGAGAGACCTGAACACATTTCATGCTATATTGCTGTACTGGCTTTCTATTTTAAAATGATGGAAGCTCTCAATATAACCAAAACATTAAATTAACATTAAATAAATAAGTCCAAAGCAGTGGACTTTATTGATCTCTTAGATTATAAGCGCATTTGGGCATGACCATCTTTACCTTCTGTTTTATGTAATTGTATGTAATTTGCTTGTGTCGTGATCCACTCAATGTATAGTGCTGCATAATATGTTAGCGTTTTATAAATAAAAGTTAACAAATAAATGTAACTTATAGAATAGCTCCCATTAAAAACTGATTTCCTAGACCCTACACTTTGATAGATGGACTAACGTACCAGAGGTGGAAAAGGGAGCCACACAATCTAAAATGGGGCTCTTATATAGTAATTTTGGAAGAGAATCTGCTTTTAAACATATTAAATCTGTCTGAAAAAGCAGAATGTTTTTCTTTATATGCAACTTATAGAAGTCTCCTAATATTAAACACAATTTTTACTTTTGCCCTCCCTATATCACACCACCTCACATATCCTGCACACCATATTACTCTTTTATTTTGCAATGAATCAGGGTATGGGTAACTCTCAGAGGCACCAGCACTATGTTCAGTTCTATGTTACAGTGACTAATATTAAAAATCACCTTTAGAGGCTGAGGCAGAGTGAGTACTATGCCAGTTTATGTAGCGCATCTTTCGTGAAATCGTTCTGTATGTCCAGAAAAGTGGCCGCACTTCTAGCAGCCAATGCAGATATATGTGATTCTGGCACATCACATATATTCCCTTGTACATGAAGAGGAGAAATGGGGAAGAGCATTCTAACATAGGCCGGATACAGTAATGGCATGTTCGCGCAATTGCAAACAGATACATATTTTGCAAACAAAACAAATGGTTGTAAACATGGGCGTAAGTGTAGGTGATGTTTGCCTGGCATAACCAGGGCACATATTCTACATGGTTCCAGTTTTGCCTATGCCTGTAATTGTGCCTTTTTTTTAGTAAACTCAGTATGTCTCTGTGATTTGGGGCGCATTTGTGGCCAATTCTCCATCAGCTCCTTAATATTTAAATTATGCTTAACCTATATCTGGTAATGTTGCTGGGATTCCAACAATGATAATCAATTGCTTAAAACTGAGACCTAGGAAAACTGGGTAAAACCACATAACAGATAACAGATAGCATCAAGACAGCTATGATAAAACAATTGTATCAGTGTATTCCCATGTTGTTCTTACCAATATATTTGTTGCAATGAAAATAAAACAGAAGAGGCAAAAGAAATCTGTAAACAAACAAGAATGTGTACATATCTTTATTTTCTAACTGTAGAAAGCTGTATTAAAAAGAAATGATTTTCTCCGTCGGTGAGAATATTTACAGTTTCTTATTATTATTATAGAAGTAACTGTGCCATTATCCTTACCTTACCTTATCTATTCAGCTCAGTTCTGGCTGCAATGAGAAATAACAGAGGAAGGATAGGATTTCTGTCTCTCCTCTGCTTAACAGCAAGATGATGAATCAGGACACTTGCATCTCCAAAGTGGCTATCCTTGCCTCAGTGCCACCTATTTATTAAAGAGACACTTATTGAGCTGATAAAATCACTTTCACAGTGATTTAACAATAGTTTATTACTATGGTAGCTGTGCAGTATTTGCCTGCACAACGAAAGCTATCGGTATGAGGTCACAGTTCCACTGCCATTACAGAAAAAAAAACGGATCAATCTTGCTCAAATTAATAACTAAAACAATATTTTCACAAAATTGATTTGTTATTATTGGTTATTTTAAGAAAGGAATAAGATTAAATATCTCATTAAAACTGTTTGGATATGTGCTATCAATAGTAGGAATCCAAAGTTCATTAATCGTACAGTGGTTTAATTAACAATCCCGTCTATGAATTTTTGCCTTAATCAAGTTCTATATCAGTATAATTTCATTGTCTGCAGCCACAATTCTGAACATTTTTAAAATGTCAATGTAAATTGGCTAAACGGTTATTAGCTAAATTTATTTAAGAATATTTCTAAAATTCACATGCTTTGATAGACAATTTTTTCATTTGGAAAAGTTTTCCCTATATATTGTGTTCCAGATTTACATGTTAAAAGGTAAATCACATGATCACTTTCACATTTCAAACATTCTTGTGAATATTGGTTCTGCCCATACTACGGCCTCGTTTAGATTTCGGAACAAAGCCAGTTAAAGAGGGTTTCCCAAATCTAGTCCTCAGGGAGCCCTCAGTGCAGATCTCATATCTCCTTGCTGGAGCTCGGGTGTATTCATTACTGTCTGACACATTGTAACAGATAAACAGGTGGTATAAATATGTCACTTGGGACCTGTAAAACTGGAGGAACGGATTTGGGAAACCCTGAGCTAAAGAGTGCAAATTTGCAACTGAACAAACCATGTTCCGATGCCAGGGGTGCAAATGCAATTTTGTTTTGCATGCAAGGAAAACACTGCCTGCTTTTGTATATACATACTTGCCCACTCTCCCGGAATATCCAGGAGACTCCCGAATTCCATGTAGGTCTTCCAGTCTCCAAGGAGAGCAGGACATTATCTCGCACTCTGCCCACTTCCTAGTGAAGTGGGCAGGATGAGACTTTCATGAAGCAACTAACTGTCAATCAATTCACTTTGGCCCTACCCCCTGCAACAAAATGCAGTGAATGCGTAATTGTATCGAGGCGGTGGGGCCAACATGATGCTATGTCTGGGGTCCCGTCCCCCTTGACACTAAGGGTCTGAGGCATTAAGAAAAGCAAAGCATAAAAAAGAAGTAAATTTGCACCTTGGCAAAACCATGTTGCATTGGAGGGGGAGGTAAATTTAAAATGTGGGGACAGATCAATAGTTGGAGTGACGCATGTGCTAGATCAACTTTAAAAATAAAGCTATCAAGTATTTATGTGCTAGATGAAAAAGCAGCCAGTATTTTCCTTACGTTCAAAATAATATACTAAATCACACCCCATGCAATGTAATGGTTTGTTCAGGATCAAATTTACTCCTGGTTTTGCTTTGCTCTCCTTAATGACTGAGGCCGTAACAGTTCACTTCTAAAATACAAGTTAGCAAGTATGTGTATATAGCACAAAAATACTGGCCAGCTTTGTTTTAATGCTTCCAATTCTATATCTTACCACACATTTAAACTTGCCTATCTGGATTTACTCCTAACTGTAAATGTGGCCCTGTGTTTAGGTTACTGGTACTTTTTCAGTTTGATGTTACCCAGTTGGATTCAATTACCCACAGACTCTATTGACAAGACTAGGACAGTATTTAATATTTTCTATTCATTGTGAATGTCAAGTAAAACTTATTGTTTTATTAATAGGCCAGGCAGTGATTTCAGAAGCTTAAAGGCTAACTCCAGCTAACAGTTTTTTTTACTTAACACACCTATTAGTGAAAATATGTACCGGTATATGAAACCTTCACATTACAATTGTAGTGCTTGATTGTCTAGGAAACAGTTGTTCATACAATAGAGGCGAAGACCGAAACCTCCTCCTAACGTGACTATTAATGAATAGCTGTGAATTTCAATAGCTGTGACTTGTTGCCCAGGTAACATGATATTCTGACTGTAGACAGATGAATGCAGTTTCTTGAATTATTGTAGTTGGTGGGGTTATTGTAACGCCTCCGGAGAACAGAACAGACGCACACAGATGTATTACCTTCTGGACAATATCCGGCGACCGTCCACTTAGGGTTCTTCCAAACCACTCTCTGTCTCTGCACCATCTCCAGTGAAGGTCTGACTCTTGGACCCTGCAAAGGACTACACTAACGACAACAGGGGAGTCCATATCACAAACGGTTCGATATGTCACTTGCCAGTGACACCTTACCAATGGTCACCAGCTACTTACCTAGCAACGGATTAATACTGCTGCTACTTACCTGCTCTCAGCCACCACTGTAGGCTGGAACTCAGCTGCCCCGCAGGCCTACGCCCTCGACCTTAACCCCAGCTGTTAAGCCCGCCTTGTCTTGGGGCTCAGGACTTTAGGTGCCCTTTTGGAAGGAGAGAGCGGCCTTATATGCCAACCTCAACAACTTAAACACTTAAAAGAACAAAGGGAGAGGTAGGAAGTAGCACCCTTTTTGATACAAATATTGATATCCTGTTAGGATAAGGAAATGAGATATCAACAAATGGATAAACATGTGAATCTAAATGGGACACCATAGTTGACATTAGAAATGTTCTAGTGTGGAGGGTTTAATAACTACTTTATATAGACATTATGAATGTGTAGACATTATATATGTCAACATTATAACATTGTTGACATTATGACTGTCGACATTATAGTGTAGACATTTTGAATGTCGACATTATGAATGTAGACAGCTCATAAGCAACCCATGTCAGAAACAGTGCTGCTAATAGAGTGACTCCAGAAGGAAGTGCAGGAAGGTTTATATATTTGACTGCCCCTCTTCTGACAAGGAACTGACAAGGAACTGGAAAGGGGCAGTTCTCTTGGTGGTTGTCAGTGTTGTCTTATGTGTAGAGCTGGTGCTACCATTAAGCAAATCTAGGTGGTTGCCTATAGCGTAAAATGGTTAGGAGGCGTTTAAAACAGTGAATCAGTGATATAAGGCTGCTCAATCAGTGATTTTAGTGGCCCTCCAGTGCCCCCACACGGTGAGCTGACTGCTGGCAAGAATAAGACTCCCACCACAGAGAATGTATAAAACAGGGATAGAGCACACATTGCATACCTGAAGACTCCCAGCATAGAGAATGTACAAAACAGGGATACAGTACACACTGCATAATGGAAGACTCCTATCTCAGACAGGGACAGAGACCGCAGCCTATCCCAGTGCATATGAGAAGGACAGAGCACACGAGACATACTGGAAGACTCCTGGCATAGAGAGCACACAAGACAGAGGAATAACACACACTACATCCTGAAAGACTCCGGTCACCAGGAGTGCAGCTACTACAAAACCATATGTCACATTTTTCTACTAAGGCAATATTTTTCTGTGAGTTTTTCTTTTGTTATTCTTTTCTTAATAATTATCTGTCTTCCGAATTGTGATAAATGAAAGTGAGATAAGACAAAAGAAGCATTGTATAGGAAAAGCAAGAAAACTGGTTTCCCAACAGCTTGGAGCTGACAGATTATATTATCTGCATAACATTTTTTTTATGTTTGAGAAAATGTTTTCTCTGCTTTACTCCAAGAACACCACCGGCTAAATATCTATAAACGGTGGTGTTATCTTGCTCTTGTTCAAAATAATAACTCTTCTAAACGCATTAAAATACAAATTTTTAAAGCCCTTAAAATAAAGAAAATGATTAACCTGTAAACTCCAGGTCTGAAACCTGTCCACACTGTACCATGTCCTTGAACACTTAACCATAATCCTCCACAGTTTCTTATATACATGTGGTGCCTGCATGAAATGGCAGACAAACAAAGTTCTTACCTGATTGCAGTAGGTCCACCTACCATCCATACTGATTCCTCATCATAGCTCTCTTCATAGCTCCTAGGGGAGAAACCAAAACAATTATTGGAGTGCAATAATACAGAATGGAGCAAGGGAGAGTCTAAGGTGATGGCCATCAGTAGAAACACAGTTCTCTACTTCTATTGCCGACACCTCGATTTGTTCTGGGCCTTGGAATGGGGCTACAGATATTCCAGACAGTAAAGTATCCCGTCCAAATATCTTACTCACTGACATACTGGCGAGGGCCCCACCAAGTGGAAGACAAAACCGAATAATGAAACTCACTGGGTAGTCACTGTCTCCTCTTGGTGGTCCTCTGCAACTCCCAGAATTGGCTTATAGGAAAGGGGCGAAACACAACAGTGCACTCACAGAGCTATCTATTTACCACACACTCTAGTGCTAACAATACAACAGTAGAGTCCTGGTCCTAGCAAAGTTCTATGTGACCATTAAAACTTTAACTCTAGCATTAGGTGTAATGTACTACCCTTTCTACAATCCCCACAGTTCCAATACACCAATCATAGATACAGTCAACAAATGCAGGAACAGATACCGAAAGCCTACCTTTAATGAGGGCCTGACATCTGGATCCTATAACGGAACAGTACCTCAAAGCCTGCCTTTAATGGGAGCCTGACTTCTGTATCCTATAATGGGAAAGCACCTCAAAGCCTACCTTTAATGGCGGCCTAACAATTGAGGGCAAGGGGACACTAAAGGTATGCTCACAGATCTATAAGGGACACCACACAATGCACACCTAGGATAAATGGTACAAATGGGGTCAGACTGGTCACAGTCTCACTGTAACATGGCTACATTCTAACTGTTGCCAGGCCTAGTGCCAAGCTGGTCTCCACAGGCCTAGTGCCTGTGTTAATATTGTGCCTACAAGCTAGTCCTGAATTAATTGTGCTCACACGCTAATCCTGAATTAATGTGCTGCAAACAAATAACAGTAATCTATAATGTTTAAACACCCCAACCTTATGCCCACTACTGCAGCGCAGACCCAGGGTAGGTTTTGCATCCATGGGTCTTATTCCCAAGGTATATTAGAAAAGAGAGCAGACATGGACCTGGGAAAGGGTTGCCTGAGGGCCTCAGGATGGAACCATGATACCTCAATGCTATCCACCTTCTGTTTCTTTTGAAAGGTCCCCAGCAGTCTACTTTGTTGATCCTATAGAAAAATGGATATAGCAATGGTGCTCCTTATGTGTAAAGCCTAATACTTATACAATGGTACTCCACTAGGTCCTGAAAGGCAAATGACAAAAAGAATTATACATACATTGGGTGTGCACATTAACACATGAAGATAATAATGATTTTTTATTGTAGCTAATTTTATTCCTCAATAATATCTTGGTAGACAAGAGAGCTATAACACAAACTATTATAAGAGGATACATAGTGTAATTTGTCTCAATACACACAATCATCCACCATTAAAGTGCATATGAAATCAAAAGATTTCTTAAACAGAGAAGCCCTTATTGAATTATATGGTGTGAATCACTCTTAGATCAAATGAATCCTGAGGACTGTAGCAGGGCCGTAACTAGGGCTGTGTGACAGGGGTGACCGCCCAGGGCGCAACACTGAAGGGGGCCGCAATTTAAGTATATTTTAGGCTAATTTGGTTAAAATTGAGGGCTTGGGGCGCAGCATTTGTCTTTCTCGCCCCAGGTGCTAGAATTCTAAGTTACGGCTCTGGACTGTAGATCTTTTCCCCAAAAGTATTATGCTTACAGAAAGCTTTCTTAATTTGGAACCATGTATCCACCACATCCAACTTCGTATTGGGCCTGATTCATTAAGGAGTGCAAAGCAGAAAAAAGGAGTAAATGTTCTCCGGGACAAACCATGTTACAATGCAAAGGGTGCAAATTAGTTTATTTTTTTGCGAATAAGTTAAATACTGGCTGTTTTTTTCATGTATCACACAAATCCTTGATATCTTTATTTTTACACAGAAAGTTGATCTAGGACAGGCCGTATGCCACTTATAAATCTGACCCCACATTTTATATTTACCTCCCCCTCCAATGCAACATGGTTTTGCCCAGGTGCAAATTTACTCCTTTTTTATGCTTTGCTCTCCTTAATGACTCAGGCCCATAGACTCTTTCCATGATATACACGGTATACAATCTACAGAGTATGCAGAAGAAACAAAAGGAACATCTAGTGTATTACCCTTTTATTGTTAACAATGAAGTAGATAAAATAATCGCACTCACAATCTAAAACATATATATTTTGCATCTTTATACAGGTGAATAGTATATCCATACCAGAGAGTCCGCTTATAAGAGCAGGGAGAAAAAAAAAAGATGGTATGCCTGGGATCCTTGTTCCTTCTATGTCTCAATGATGAAACATTCGGTAAGTGGGTCAGATGATAAACATGGCAACATGTTTCTACTCTCGAACGGGAGTCTTTATCAGGGCATATTAAATAAATCCTATCAACAGGCTTTTATACTTTCCATGTAAGCAGAAATATCCTCCTTTTCTGGGTGCATTGATTGCAACCAAAACAAGGCTTGGACTTTGAAACCTAAATGAGCCTAAGCTAATGTCCCATAGATGATACATAGTTCTAAACGGGGCTTGGATAGTACTACATGTATGAAAAGCAGTTTATTAGGTAGATTTGCATACATCAATTCCTAAATCAGGATTATTCCCTCAGAAGAATAAACAAACATGTAAGAATGCTAAAATATGCAAATATCAGCTAAAACAAATAATAAACTAAATTTTAAATGATTTAAAATAGATTAAATATGTTTAATACAAAAACATAACATAAAATGACATGATATAAAAAGACAAACCAATTAGAGGAATCATTTTAACTAGATATAAGTTTTGTTTTTTCTACATACTCTGTGGAATGTATATATCATGGAAAGAGTCTATACGAAGCTGGATGTGGTGGATACATGGTTATAAATCAAGAAAGCTTTCTGTAATCATAATACCTGTGCGGAAAAGGTCTACAGTCTTCACGGAAGTAATTTGATTTAAGAGTGATTCACACTATATATTGAATAAGGGATCTGTTTTAAAAATCCTTTCATTCTTTTTGTTCTTTGTTTATCCTGCAGTTCTCCAGCTCTACAGTGCCTGTCTCTGTCTTCAATCTTCCTCGGGAACTCTTCTTGCTTGCCCCGCCATCTTCTATTTTGACCTGGCCACTGCCGCTGGTCCTTCTCCAGGACTTCTGATTTGATTGCATCGATTCTTCTCTGGAGCTCCTTGCAGGCCTCTCTCCGTCGTCAGGCTGGACTGATGCAGCACATGAGGGCTAAATACCATCACTAGGGAACTGGGTGTATACATTGTGAGCACCAATTGGCTCGCCACGGCTCCAAAAATTCAGATGGCCGGAGGTGACCCCTGTTTGACTCACCTCGTTCCAGGTTCACTGTTATCAACGACAGGGCACACTATGGTAAAGAGGCACTTACCTGTGCTGGATCACTGATCAGGTGAGTCCCATTCTCTTCTCTTCTTTGCCTTCATCACAGATTCCGCATCCGGGGGGCTCCAGCTCACACAGACAAGATAGAAGAGAGCCACGTACTTAAAGGGTTGGTGTAGATTTGATTAACATTACAACTTAAATACTCACTAGATTTATATTATCACTGTAGAGCTATCTGTGCAATGACAGATTCATAAATCGATCCAGTATTGGCTGTAAGTTTGCATAGAGAAAGGTGAAAACAACTGAATCAGTCACAGTAGGCACAAACAGGCTCTAGTTTTGCATGCAGTCTCAAGGCCTCCAAATAAATACAGGCATGTAGGCACTGGACTTGGTTGCCTTGTTGGTAAACAGTCATTGCCTGCGTGCTTCTAGATTCTTATGCAATTTGGTGTGCACTGAATGTAAAGATATAAAGAGGCAAGTATAAGATTGTATTTCTAAAGTAATAGTTAAAGCATTTTCTTAATTATAGACCCATAAAAGACGCCCCAGTTGTCAAAGCAAAAATAATTGCCAATTTGTATAAAATAAGTGTAGTTTGTGTTTACTGTTATGGTCATTTACTGTGATGTTCCATAGTTGCCAACATTTGAAAACAATTTCCATGTATACTTTGCTGGCTGGTGCTACATCCAAGTATGCCCCATTTTGACATGTTTACTGAACTTTGTTATAATTCATTGCTGTTGCACTTTACATACTATTCTTCAGTAGATATGTATCTAGGGCTTAGAAGATAATAACAATATCCAGCTTCCACTAAACTGTTGTTCTACCCGAGTGATCAGATGCTGCAGCATCTCCTTAGCTGTTGGTTCCAATCCTGGGTCTGTCATGGTCTGATCTTACTGTCACGGGCACTAGGAGTTGCTTACCCGAGTTTCACCAGATGGAACTCTGCTAGAGAGGCGGGGTTATGGCACGCACCTCAAAGCAGGCAGGTGAATGATTGGAGCGACACAACAGCAGGAGAGTAGAGATAATCTTAAGAAGTCAGCGACTTGCAGCTATGGTTAGAGGAAAGTCAGCGACTTGGAGCAGTAAACTGGAGGCTGAAGATAATTTAGACATGAGGAGTGGACGTGGATAGGTGATGGTAGGTAGAGGAGGAGTCAGTGGTCTGCGTACAGCAAGTTGTACCACTGTAGTGATGGGAAGAATAGTACTGGTGCAGGTAGGTAGCAGGGTAGTCGGTGGTCTGCGTTCAGAAAGTTGTACCACCGCTATGGTGAGGAGTCTGGTCCAGGTGTAGGTAGGTAATAGGAGAGTCAGTGGCCTGCGTATAGCAAGTTGTACCACCGCTGTGATAGGAGGACTTGTCCAGGTGTGGGTAGGTAGCAGGGAAGTCAGTGGTCTGCGTGCAGCAAGTTGTACCACTGCTGTGAGAAGGAATGAGGACTTGTCCAGGTGCAGGAGAGTGAAGTTGAAAGGCAAACTGTGGCTGTATGGAAACAGCGCGAGTAGAGCAATGTCTTGTGAGGCAGAGATGGAAGGCACAATGAATAGTCTGTATGGAGTAGATGCCTTGCAGTGAGGAGAAGCTGGTCACAGCAGATATGCACAATAACGCTAAGTAGTAGCGTGAGGAGATATCGTAGCTTGAGTGAAAGCTTGTCCTAAATGAAGCAATGCAGTAACACAGTCTATATGGGTACTTGTACCCTGTGCAGCAAACAACAATGGATACAACTGGTATGCGAGCAATAGGCAATAGTCAATAGTCAGTAGAGCATACCCAGTTGTGTAGATCTGGAATCAGCTGAGAAGTGAAGCGTTGTAGCGGTATGGGAACCGCCGCTGAGTTGAGCAGGGAGCAGCGTGGAAGCTGAAGCACGAGTAGAGCTGGAAGCAGTTTGGAAACTGTACACACGAGTAGAGCTGGAAGCAGTTTGGAAACTGCACACAGGAGTAGAGCTGGAAGCAGCTTGGAAACTGCACACAGGAGTAGAGCTGGAAGCAGCTTGGAAACTGCACACAGGAGTAGAGCTGGAAGCAGCTTGGAAACTGCACACAGGAGTAGAGCTGGAAGCAGCTTGGAAACTGCACACAGGAGTAGAGCTGGAAGCAACTTGGAAACCGCACACAGGAGTAGAGCTGGAAGCAGCTTGGAAACTGCACACAGGAGTAGAGCTGGAAGCAACTTGGAAACCGCACACAGGAGTAGAGCTGGAAGCAGCTTGGAAACTGCACACAGGAGTAGATCTGGAAGCAGTTTGGAAACTGCACACAGGAGTAGAGCTGGAAGCAGTTTGGAAACTGCACACACCTATAGAAGTTCACTGGGAGTGAGACTTCAAGATCAGGCCACTACCTAAGGCTGCAGGTGCCTTAAGTAGGGAGGGGTGATTGATCCATCAATCACATTAGTGGTCAGGTGTAGTTGTTAAAGGGACCTGCGCATGCCCAGTGCAACAGGATGGCGGACGGCCGCGGTTCCACACAGGTGTGAGCGGGAAAGATGGAGAACCACGTACCAGAGTGGAGGCACTCACACTCCGGTGAGTGACAGGGCCATTATTGCTGATAATTTGTGAAGACCACTAATATAGAGAAGAAAATGAAATACTAGGTGTACAGCCACAAGCTTAATAGAACATAGAACAACAATGCAGAAGATATACCATTGAAACAGACTGATAATGTATTACACACAAATCATCAACATCACCATTTATTTATATAGCGCCACTAATTCCGCAGTGCTGTACAGAGAACTCACTCACATCAGTCCTTGCCACAGTCTAAATTCCCTAACACACACAGACTAGGGTCAATTTGTTAGCAGCCAATTAACCTACCAGTATATTTTTGGGAGGAAACTGAAGCACCCGGGGGAAACCCTCACAATCACAGGGAGAACATACAAACTCCTCACAGATAAGGCAGTGGTCAGGAATTGAACTCATGACTCCAGAGCTGTAAGGCAGAAGTGCTAACCACTACGCTACCGTGTATGTGTGTGTATATAGCCTTTATTTAAATAGCAATAGCTTTCCATAAAATTAAAAATAAAGAATATATATATATATATATATATATATATATATATATATATATATATATACATAAATAAAAAAATAATAATAATATCAAAATAGGCTTAAGAGAGAGAATGTTGTAAACACATTTAAACTTACAATTGAAGTTGGATGATATAATTTGGTCTAAAACAAGGATGGGGTTTTTAAGGATGGATCACAAGTGTTTAGGTTAATTTCAGCTATTTATATACTGATATACACTAAAAACAGGATAATTAACATCATAGAAAGGAGTATTTCCTTTTTCTTACTTCCTCTTGTCCCAAACCTGCTTGGCATTTGGGTGAGGGTGGTGGCTAGGCTTTTATTGTGTGTGTCTAGGGGGTCTTATGTTGTTTTCTAACTTTTTTTTAACATTTTTTATTGAAAATCATCGAAAAATGTCAGATAAAAGAGTCACAAAAAATTGTGAGATAAACAATTTAAACTTATTGCTTTTAATATTTTTGTAAAAAGAGAAAGCAAAACCAGGGGGGGACTGAAAAAGAGTGATATGAGGAAGGTTGGAGGTGCCCTGTGCGCCTGTTAACAGAAATGGTTAGATCTAAAAACAAAAAGTAATTGTGCAATGTGTCTGATTCTTTAAAGTTTATCTAACTAAACCAGGAAGTGGTGAACTCTGCATTTCTGTCTAGTGCGGCCAGTGAGATATCCTCCATTGACACAAAGTAGCCTAGTCTATGGAATCAATGCTTACCTGATGGAGGAATACTATATTTCCGTTTGACCACATTATTGAAATGCTTTAGGTGGGATTTCTTATATGAAACAATCCTTACACATATTGAGAATCCAGAAATCCATAACATATAGCACTCCTGACCTAGTATTTCCTTAGAGATTTTAGTCACCTCCCTTCAAAATAATTGGAGCTTCCAACGTCTCCCCCATAAATGTCAGGGATCTCCTATTGAGTTACCAAATCTCTAACATTTGTCTGGGAGTCCATAAAACATTTTACTACGTTTTCTATCTTTTATTGATCTGCTAATGTACTTAAAAGTGTTTATTACCAATATTAGGGTGTCAGCCAGAATAGTGTTATCTAGAATACTGGTATTTATTGTTCAACAACAGCCTGAACTTAACATGAACAAAAGTTTCAAAATTGTTCTTGAAATATTCACCCCATTCCACATTTGAAATTTTTCATTTTTTGCCAACTTAATTTGGTTTTGGCTTAAGTATTCTGTGTCCTAACCAAGCCTCACCACACAGCAAAATGAATTGATTGTTGTTATCACAGCTTTAGTCATAGTCTATGAATTTGGTTAAATGTGAGATTACATATGAATGCAGAATGTCATTCTGTGGAATTGTCATTCTGACAAATTAAAAGTGGGGTGAAGATTGTACTGTCAGAGCTTTGCACCTCTGTGCTAAACAAGATAAGCACAACATTTCTCATTTCTAATTGTACTTATTATGTCTCTATTTAATTAAAACTAACATATAAATTCAATTTAAAACAAACATCTGGCACATGTTTTGGTCTTGGTCATTCCTTTAGCCAGCTAGAAGAGTTTATTCAGTTACAGTATGTCACAGCATATCTTACTCAAGATTGTACTTTAGATTTGGAAGTACCTCAGCTGCAGCTTGTAAGTTTTTTTGTTTTGTATTGTCACTCAAGGCAAGAACCCCTTAATCCCTGACCCCCAGGATCAGGAAGCTCCACCAGAAGCTTTGCAAATGACAAACAATGGACAATAAGAAATAATTAAGCCCTGTGATATATGGCCTCAGCCTTCAACTGGAATTGTAAATATTTTCCTGTAGAGCCAGGAGGTCAGGGCAAAGGAAGCAATGTGTAGCAAAAATGTGGTATGCAATACTCAGTGTTCTAGTAAAACCCATGGGGTCACCACTCCTATTTATGTTTCATTTAAACGCCCTGGTCATTAAATCTGGGGTCATAGAATATGATGGTTTTTCATGTTGCCATTCAGAGTACAGAGTCTTTTAATGATCAGAGGAGTTGCTTCTAGGACAGTCACTTGTTCTTGTTCTTAGCAAAGTGGTCGAGAATACAATGTAATACTATTTAGTCTACAGATATGCCCACATGACAATGCATGCAAAGCACAACAATAACATTAGTAATGATATTAAAGCCAACATCCTCTTCTTTCAACTTAGATATTGGCTTATGGCGAGACTATGATTGACCCCTTGTAACTGAAAAAAAATTGTCCTGGAACACAAAACATTTATTTTGCAGTATTGTCACTTGCTCAAGACAAAATTTTCGCTTTGTGTCAGATAATTCATGAACACTGCACGAAGATTGTCCTAGTATCTGGACTGAGTTATTACAATTTGCTAACATGTACTATGTGTAGGCTTTGAGAAGTTTCCAGTTCCATTTGCGTTGAAGCTTTTATTTTCTATCATTTGCTAATATGGCTTTATGAATGCATTATAATTTGTATTCATGCCTACAATGCTGCTTGGATCAGGCAAATATAGGACCCACCAGACACTAAAATAATCAACCTGGATTTGGGAACTATGACAGGCAGTGGGCACGTGCTCACCTTGCAGCATTCACTTCCTCCTTCCAGCCAGCTGCTCAGTTGCTAGGGATGCTGGTGAGTAGTTTATATGTGGTCACACAACTCTCTTGCTATGTCTGAACATTTGTCTGCAATCAGCAGCAACTGTAAAAATGTATTTTATGTATAGTAGGCATTACTAACATCCTGATAAATAGAAAAAAGCAACTTTTCTTATTTTATATGTTTTTTTTTCATTAATAATTATATTATTATCAGGTGTTTATGTATACAATAATTTTATTTTTTTATATGTGCGTTCTGATGAGACTTTATATATACAGTACATATTCATTGTGCGTTTCCTGCATTGTGTTGTGTCTATCTGCATACGGTAAGTGCCATAGAGACAGAGAGCACTTAGACTAGTTTTCAACTAGAAACGTTTCATGGGATCATCTTCTTGTGGAATAGGGGGCATGCACCTGCATGCATTTTTTCGTCTTTTCCTGACAAGTTGCATTTCTTAATGAATCAGGCCCATAAAGTTTACAAATGTTGACAAATATTGTGTGCATGTATGTTTTGTGACCATATTTATGTTATTTACTCAATAGATTATACATAATAGTAGTATACGCATTTCGATCAAATTGTCTGTGCTTGTGTAGTAAAGCACTGTTGCAAGATGTGTTGGGAGATGTGGGACTATCCCTGAGTGTTTATCCATACCGTCTCTCTGTCTTATCTAATAACATGATAGATAAGAGATTATTTCACATAATATACTGTAGTAACATTTTACTCTGTGTTACTTCACTTGAAATGACAAGGTTAATAGTCAACTATACTTGTCCCATCTGTCTGGGAATATACTGTCTTTGTACTCTTATAACATGTGAATGAGTATTTTTTATTATTATAATTAAATCTGCATATATAATTGTTTCATGTCATCTGTATAAAAATGTATCTACTTAAACAAAACTATGACTCTTTATGTCATGTGATAGCATGCTCCCTCTGATATAATATGGATATATAACTATGATATAGCATGAATTTGCAAAACAACATGATAGTCATTGAAAAACAATTTGAAGCCTACTATAAAACAGATGATTATATAGCAATTGAGATGATTTGTTTAACCTATGAAATTGTATTTTAGATGGATCAGCATGTTGCTGTTTATATATTGTAAGCACTATAAGGCTGGGTACGCACTACAGTGTTTTCAACCGATTATTGGGCCAATCAAACGATAAACAACCGTTTGGCCCTGTGACACATACAAGGTAGACAAAATAAATACAGACATGAAAATAAAGGGTATGGAGGACCCTGCTCATTAGAGAGCTTACATTCTAAATGGAAGAGAGCACAGCTTAAACAAGAGGAGCTAGTTTGGCTTAGAGGGGATATTGGGTTAGTTGTGAGGGTGCATTAGTGTGAATAGTGTTATCGATAATAAGGTGACCTCTAATAAAGAGATGGGTTTTCAAAGAGCTTCTAAAGATTTGAAGGCTGTGGGAAAGTCTGATTGAGTGTGCTAGGAAGTTCCATAACTGGGGAGCAGCACGGGAGAAGTCTTGTAGGTGGGAGTGAGAGGTGACTACCAGAGATGAGACAAGGTGAAGGTCAGAGGTAAATCTAAGAGGGCGGGAGGGAGAGTATTTTGATATGAGATTTGAGATGTATGCAGGGGAAATGTTGTTGAGGGCTTTGTAGGTAAGGTTGAGTAATTTGAATTTGATTCTCGAGGACACAGGGAGCCAGTGTAGAGATTTAAAAAGTGGTACAGAAGATGTGGAGCCGTGAGAGAGGAAGATCAGTCTTGTAGCAGCATTTAGGATGGATTTAACTGTGGATAAATGGGTTTCAGGAATGCCAGATAGCAGGAGGTTGCAGTAGTCAAGACGGGAGATGATGAGAGAATGGATAAGAATTTTGGTAGCAATGTTTTTAAGATGGAGGCAACAGGACTGGGAGAGAGTCTGAATTTGAGGAATAAAGCAGAGAGTGGAGTCAAAAGTGACACCAAGACAGCAGGCTTGAGAGACCGAGGAAGTTGTGGTGTTATTGACAGTGAGGGAGATCTGAGGGCAGGTGGTGCCTCCAGCAGGAGGGAAGATAATAAGCTCAGTTTTGGACATGTTGGGCTTTAGGTAGTGTTGGGACATCCATGTCGAGATAGCAGATAGAAAGTTGGTTACATGAGATAGTAGAGAAAGAGAGAGGTCAGGGGAAGAGATATAGATTTGGGTGTCATCAGCGTACAGGTGGTATTGGAGGCCGAATGAGTGAATTAGTGACCCAAGAGCAGAGGTTTACAATGAAAAATATTTGCCCTCTAACCAAAGTAGGAGGGGCTTAAGCTGCTGCCACCACTGCACTCCTTAGCAGCATCCAGAACCGCGACCTTCTGGGAAACTGTCGCTGCTAGTGTACCCCTTTGCTGGTACAACTGGGCTGATACCCCTGACCTCTTGCCTTCAGATCAGGGTTGCTGTGGATGGTACCCCTGGCCTATTCACTGGCCAGAGCTGCAAGTAGCGGGCAAAGTGTTTGTACTGGAAAGCTGGGTCCAAACCTCAGAATGTATTTCCTATACAGAAATATAACACAATATAATAAAATAAGTACATTTCTAATACACAGTATCAAGAATCAGTACATTTCTAACTATATAATATGGTACAATGTGTTAATAATTTTAATATATTATTACTATAAGTTATTTATAAGTGATCCAACCACAGGCCCAACAAAACATTAGTGTGTATACTGCAACAATGAATGATTACCGTTCCAAAGCACATTGTATCGTTTGATTTGATTTTTAAACCTGAATAAAAATCTTGTTCAACAGTGGAGCAATGTTGTTTCAATTCTGCAGTGTGTGTATGCACTCACGACCAGCAGTGTCCATAGATGTCTATGGAGTGTGCAGAGTCACAATCTTTTCAGACGATGGTTATGACAGATAAAGAGCACAGATCTGAAGGTAAATCTTTGAAAACAAGTTTATTGTGCACTCATGAATCAACATGTTGATCAGGACTTTTTTTTCTGCCGTTGTTAAAATCGTTACAAATGTCGCATCGGGAGAAATTTTCTATAGTTTGTACCCAACCTTACACTTCTATATGTTATTGCTCACAACAAACATAAACTATATGCTTGCACATGATGTTATTTATACCAATAATGTAATGATTAACTTTAAAGGGTATAAAACCCCATACATGTCACTATGTTTGATTACTGCACCAGAATAAGGGGGATGGGGGCCGCCAAAACTTTGCACATCACAATACACACATGTCTCGCAATAAGCCAGATATGGTGAGCCTTGGATATATATTCAACCTTTGAGGTGTCCAATAAGCTATTATTATTGTATATATGTTTTGGAAGTAGAGGAGCCCACAGGGTACATTCAGAGCATCACTGGTTTACATTCAAAGTGAAAGATGGAGACAGATCTGACTCTGAGGATGAACCTCTGATTCTCAGCACTTTCCTGGCATTTTTGTTGAAACAGCAATTTTATTATAATTGGCATTTTAAAAAATGATGGCAAAGGGCAGAGAATGGTCGGTGCGTCGGAACTGCCGCTTAATCAATATACCCCTAAACCTTTATTTGATCATTTTCAATTTAGTATTATTATGTATTGTTTTTGTTATATTATTATTGTCACTTATAATGTACAAAAAGTCACCCCTGCCATGCAAATGCCATTTTGTGAAATACTGAAAGAATTTTTACACAAAAGTACATGTTTTTATGAGAATCTCATGGATCTGCCCATCCAGAGGGCAGTGTCTACAGGGGGTGTGAACTTATGCAATTTTGGATGGGAGGAGATATGCAGACTGACGTGTCTCTAGATAAATGCAGGTTAGGCTATCTTGCATTGTATCTCATATTGTGTCCAAATGCAAAAATTAGATTTATATTTTGAAGGAAAACATATTTAAATGAGATTTAAGAGGTGACACATTTAAATTCACTAGTTAGTTGGTAGTTGCAGAGGATTTTTTACCCCTTAAAAGAAAAGAATTTTAATGGTGCTGAGTCCTCTTGTGTTTTTAGCAGGGCTGGATTAAGCCAATGTAGGACCCCGGGCTAAGGGTACTGTGAGGCCCTCAGTAATTTGTAAAGGGCCCCATCGCCCCTGTATCCAATTCATCTCCCCACCCCAATCATACTCTCCCCCCTCAGCCCCTGTGTATCACCTCCACCCCCCCCCCCTCTCATACATAGAAAAACAGCACTTACCTTGTCCTCTTTGCTGCAGCCTGCAGGCTCGGGGCGGTACCTCTTCTTTCTTCTTGCCCTGATGTTAGAAAGGCTGCGGTGCACAGCGCGCTCGTCAGTGAGGAGGTCTCGTGAGTCTATGTCTTAGTCTCACGAGACCTCTTCACTAAGCAGCACTCTGTATACCTTACCTGCTCTGATAGCAGGGCAGCTAACGACATAATATTTGCTGTTAGCTGCGCCCGCCTAACTTGAATGAATGGGACACGATTGCTGGCATTAAGTAAAAATCTTTGTTAGGGTCCCCCGACTGCCTGAGGCCACTGGTTTATAACCCAGAAAGACCAATATGTTAATCCAGCTCTAGTTTACCGTGGGATTACTTTTGTACCATCCAGGTGTATTTTATTGGGTAAGCACATTAATATGTGAACAAATGCTTCTGTAATGAAACTATTTAAACACATAAAAGTGGCACTTAATGAGCAATAATGATAGTCCCCTTAATTAATTACTTTATTAATTAAAGGTTTAAAAGAAACTGGAATAAGAAGTATTTTCTGAGAAAATGTAATTAATTGTATTGAGGAGTGGTAACATTTTATACATTCCACCTTGTTTATTTTTACATGCACCCACAATCCTGCAAAAGTAGGTGACTCACATAGAAAAGAAGAAGAGACAAGAATCGAATCTTACAGCACTCCGGTCTCAAAAGGTTACCACGAATAATTAAAATTTAAACTTTATTGGGTAATATTAAAATATCATAAACAACCAGAAAAAGGTAGGCGAGTAGGCAGACAGGGTTAAGTTTTCCCTAGGTTCCATTCTTAGCACACACACACACACACACACACACACACACATACAGGTGTTCCACATGTGGGTGTGATTGGTTTGCTCTGATTTGTTGTAGTGCTTGGGGTGGAGGATAAAGAATCTGTCTGTATGTGTGGGTGGCACCACCGATGCCAGTAAGTGGCCGGCGAGCAGACATGGGAGTAATGTCTAGCCAGATGTAGGTGATAGGGATTTTCGTGTACTGTTACTGGATATGATTGCTGTACCAGCATTGGAGCTGTTTTACTATCCTGACAACTGCTAATAAACAGCTAAATGGTTCAGCATACCTGTCTCCAATTCCTGTGAATGGTTTACTTTCTCACAATATATAAAAATATAGTATTAACGTAAGAAAGAAAGTGGTTAAAATAAATAGATAGACCCTGTGGTGGGACTGATGTCGAAGTCAGCAAATTGGATAAAGTATTTTAAATTAAAGTCGAGCAAACTTGGTTGTCTTTGTCTGAAAAAGATGCGTACGGTATGCTACGACGTACAACGGCACGCTACGGCGTGAAAGGGCGTACGCAGCTACTACACGTGGCAGCAACAGTATTTGGTCTTTTACCATACATTCGCACAAACACGCATACTTGTAAAATAGTACACATTAATGGTAGTTGCAACACATAGTCAGTTATGTCGAAATATAGTAGTATTTATGTGTTATATTAAAGTTACATGCATATTAGTGAAATATACGGAACAGGTTGAAGGAATCATATCATGAGTGGTATCATAATAAACCTCTTTACATTTCCTACTGTTTGGTTCACTCTGCGAAGGAATCGCAGAGTGCATACACAAGTTATGAATGATAGGGAATTATGAACTACTTAAGACTAAGGAATCTTGGCGGGAAGAGCCGTGCATACCCCCTGGAGAGGTGACCCCCTCCTTTGGATTCCTTAGGATGAACTAGCCAATGATTGACAACCTCTTGGACCTTCCTGAGACCTGGACCAATAGATGCAAGCTATACTATCTTCATTGTATTACTGTATTTCTGTGTGTATATAAGCAGCAACTTCACATCTAGTGTTCAGACATCTTGTCCCCAGACTTCAGGATTGAATGACTGCACACTGGATCCAGAGCGCCTGCGATAAGTATCGGCTGTATTTATTATCACTTCGCTTGAACATATTATTCTACTATTTGCGAATAAATATTTGTGCGTTGGAAACACAAATCGAGGTTCGACAATCGTTATTGGTTAGCAACAATACGCATATAACACTGATCACAAGTATTGTATCCCCCTAATTTTGGACCTCACATAGCTTGGACTAATTAGAGCATTCTCCTTATAAAGTTACTGCATAGTATTGTAACATCATGTTAATATGTCCTAGGGCTCTTATTTATGTCAGAGGATGAGCAGGTATCATCCAAACTTTAATTATTACACACAACTCTCCTATTTATATTCTTAATTATATTTTTTGTTTATTTACTTATTCTTTATTGCCCTTTATTTTTGTTTATGCGTTTTTTATGAGCCATAAGGACATTTCTGTTAGTTTGGTCCAAAGCAGATGTTATGTATTAGGTATTATACTTGGTATTGGTATAATTTGTATCCAGGTCCCTTAGTTATATCTGTTATATAGAGGATTACTTGTAGCAACATAATTTCCCTAATTGGTGCATAAAGGGTCATATATTTTTTAGTTATCCCTTATCAACATCATATAGATTTTCCAAATCAATTATTGGAACCTTCAAAATATATATTAGTTAGCTATGTAATCCAATAGAGATTAGGGGGTAAATGTATTAACCTCCGGTTTCTTCAACTCCCGCGAGTTCGGCGTCTTCGGCACTTAAATTTAAAGCGGAGCTGCCTTGTAAAGTGAAGTTTCCCTTTACTAGGCAGCGCCGCTTTAAATTTAAGCACCGAAGACGCCGAACTCGCGGAGTTGAAGAAACCGGAGCTTAATACATTTACCCCTAAGAGTGTGCAGCTATATCACTAATGTGTGATCACTAAATGTTGAATGAAGCACCCCTTTACAATATAGTAATATATAATGTTAATAGTGAGGTAGATCGTAACATGGTCCGGAGCCTACCTCCCCTTTTAGTTCCCTTGACAAAAGTAGGTGAATGCCAACTTTGCGAAGGTAGTTTCCAAAAGCAAAATGTGGGTATACACCTATGTAGACAATGACAAACAAATTTGCACATTTGTGCTTAAAAAAGTATTGGTCATATATGTTTAATAAACTATATTTGTAGTTAATTATATACATTTTACATAGTTGTCTTAATGCTTAATTCCAAAAGTCCAGATATTTTTTTACAGCTGCAAGACTAAAGTTAAATAGAAATGTAAAAATTGCTGATAATTTTCCTCTATATGGACTATAAATCCTTGGAGGATTCAGTGGAAGTAATACATTTTAGGAGAGCAGTTTAGTCTTTCATGTTATCCCCCAGCTTGTGTTTAAAAAGTTCATAAAATTCACACATTCACACAGGAAAATATACATTGGCAGAGAGAATGGAAGGAAGCAACACGTCTATTTTCCATTGCAGATAACAGAAAAAGGACAGTTATAAAAAATGGTGCTAATTTAATATAGGATGTAACTTGAAACAAAAGCAGCTGAAAGTCATCTGTTCTGCACTTCTACAGTGCTTGTCAGTTAGGGATGCGCATAAGACGGCATTATTATCTCTCTTCCAGTGAAATTCAGTGGAACGTGGGAAGTTGCTAAGATAATGCCCCGGTATTACGACAAGAAAAAGAATGTACAAAAAATTAAATACACATATTAGGGAGAACTGGTGCAGGGATAGCACAAAAATGTTACCTGATAAAAAACATTGATTAAAAAAAATTTGCATGAAAACCACTTTTAGTCCTTTGAAAAATCCATCATATTTATTCAAATATTATAAACACATATAGTGTAGGAGTCTAGCAGACCACAGCAGGCAACCACTAGAGTCAATTTGGATTCAAACAGCTACTTTCCCAGCAGCAAGACAAAGATAAGCATTGTTGTCACCGGACCGTGGCAATACCCTAGGGCAGTGGATCCCAAACTTTCTCAGGGGCAGTATCTGTACCGAGACTATAGCCAAATTACTCGAAGAAAGGCAGGTTCAGTGTGCCCACTAGCATAATGTGCGCCCCAACCACTGGCCGTTGACTGTACTGCATTTTCCAGCCACGCCTGGATCCTCAAGACCCGAGACCCACCACGATATCTACACCTACCTATGCTAAACACCTACATGTTGGCTATAAGGACTGGTAACTGGTTATTACAGTATGTTACAGTGTGACTCTCTAGTAAACATAGTATTTTGTGGTCAGATATTGAAAAGTACATCCCACACCCACGGTATTCGGCTGCAAGTTAGCCCAGTAAGCACTGACGTAGTGTAGGAGCCACTACTGGTTAACACTGGGTATAATCTCAGTTATTGTGGCTAAATAACCATTGTGTGCCCCGGTATTGTGACAAACACCCTCTTACTTCTAAATAAACATTACCCTGGTGATTTTATAACAAGCGTTGATTACAGTGCCATATTACAATGCACTTATTGCTCATTTGCAGTTTTTTTTATTCAACAGCAACACACAGCAAAAAATCCCCACATTGTGGCTTAGTGAAAAACGTGATGTGTATACACAGTCGGAGCAGAGTTTGACTGAATGCTCTCTACCGACAATCCTGTTGTCAACATCCAATGGGGAATTTAAATCGCAAATGTCCTCATAATGCCTGGATGCTGTCCCCAAGTTCCCATTGCTTTTTACTGTATTAAAATTTGTCAGAAGTGTGTAAAAGATTGTCAACTTAAAACATGATTGCTTTATCCCTAAATTAGTGACCTGGGGCCTGATTCATTAAGGATCTTAACTTGAGAAACTTCTTATTTTAGTCTCCTGGACAAAACCATGTTACAATGCAAGGGGTGCAAATTAGTATTCTGTTTTGTACATAAGTTAAATACTGTCTGTTTTTTCATGTAGCACACAAATACTTGATAGCTTATTTGTACACTGAAATTTAAAGTTGATATTTGTGTGCTACATGAAAAAACAGGCAGTATTTAACTTATGTGCAAAGCAGAATACTAATTTGCACCCCTTGCATTGTAACATGGTTTTGCCCAGGAGACTGAAATAAGAAGTTTCTCAAGTTAAGATCCTTAATGAATCAGGCCCCTGACGAGCACATGATTATCTTGCCGGCTCTAGCATTTTGATCTTTACTGGTGACTGGTCCCTCCCCAAGGACCATCCAACCTTGATAAATGTCCTGCTGCTGTCAACAATCGCACCGGCCATAGCCTATAACAAACTGACGGTGACAGGGAGCAAGAGGAAAAGAGGACATTTTGTTGGAGAGTGAAGCAATGGACAACGCCCATCTGCTGCAACAAAATAGGGGATGGGCAAGGAGGAAGAGGAGATAAGGCCATTTTAGAGTAGAATGGAGAAGGAGAATGACAGCCCTGGTGAGAGATAGAAACCTGCGCAGAATATCACAGCCAGTCTGAGTTCAGATTGAGAGGTGGACCAGAGAGACACAGGGAAACAAAGTTTACACAGAGTTGCTTTACGTGTCCAGCATGAGTTACATGTTTTACATGCCATTAAACCTCTGGATGAGGATTTGCTGTCACTCAAAGCTACTGCCTGGCCAGAGAAGCCAGAGCGGGAGTCTCCTGGCCTGGGTGAATTGGAGGTGACCAGAGAGTACTGCAAGGAAGAAGAGGTTTGGTCCCCATCATTGCTGCCAAGCCCTGTCCAGTGTCTGCCTTTGTGGTGACATATAAGTGTATTCACCATTAAAACACATATATACTGCAGAACAGTGACTTAGTGGTTAGCACTTATGCCTTACAGCACTGGAGTCATGAGTTCAATTCCCAACCATGGCCTTATCTGTGTGGAGTTTGTATGTTCTCCCTGTGTTTGCATGGGTTTCCTCTGGCTGCTTGGTTTCCTCCCACACTCCAAAAACATACTGGTAGATTAATTGGCTGCTAACAAATGGACCCTAGTCTGTGTGTCTGTCTATGTGTATGTTAGGGAATTTAGACTGTAAGCCCCAATGTGGCAGGGACTGATGTGAGTGAGTTCTCTGTACAGCACTGTGGAATTGGTGGCGCTAAATAAATAATAATAAATGATGATGATAGAGATAAAATATTGTTTTTTACTGTTCCTGAATTGTGCAACTGCAGCATTGCCTATCTGCGTCACTTACAAATACAGACAATTCTGTTAAGCTGTTATGTCTTTTATGGAGGATTGTGGATGTTAATCACTACAGAAAATACATAAAAGACTGTATGATAACCCAGGGTATTCACCAAGTGGTACTCAACATTATAGTTGTGAATTTATTGCTTTAAAGAGCCAGAGTGAGAGAATTGTTGCAAGTGTAAGTGTGGTGCTTATAAGATTTTTCTTTTTTTAAGTTTATTATATATGCAGGGAGGTTTATATGCAAATATTGAGCTGTAATGAGCTGTAATGACCACCCGGCCTCTTCAGCTGTTTGATCTATTTTACTCAATTGTGCAAAATCAATCAGTTTAATTCAAGTCTATTCATATATTGTCAATTAAATTCTGTTATATTTGATTATTGCTCTGTCTTAAGCTAGGTACACACTGCAAAAACTTTCGACCAATTTGGTATCACTAACGATTTTACAAACGATTAAAGTTACAATTCAATTCTTGTGTACACACTATACATGATTTACCTTCAGATCTGTGCTCTTCATCTGGTCCAAGAGTAGTGTAGTCAGTCATTGCTGTCATACTGATTATAACACTCAAAATAAACTTTGACTTTCCTTAGCTTCTGTGACTATGAAACAAAATATTCAGTCTCAGAACAAACAGACAAATTAATCCACCTACAGCGCTCTCTACATTTAACAACACAGACACAGCGACAGGTTCCTATTCCGTCTACTGGCCGACAGTCGTGTGAGTGCATACACACTCAGGATCAGAAGGCAATTGGAATAAGATTTTTAAACAGAATGAGCAATCAAATAAAGCGGCTATCGGTATTTTGTGAAAGTATATACACTAATGCGATATCGGGCCTAACGGTCATTTATCGTGTGTTTGGCTCGATAATATGCTGAAAAACCTCCAGTGTGTACCTAGCCTAATATTGTTCTACGAGAGAGTGGTGATTCCTAACAGGCAACCAGTTTTAGCTTTGGTGTAGCATGTTGTCTATTGGAATCGTAGATCTATAGGTATATACATTCTATTTAGTGAGACACATCTCATAGTAGTGATGAAGTAGCATTCTAATTGTGTCACAAGCTGCGACAGTGCCTCAAACGGCCACAGCTCATTGTTTACTGCGTGCATGCGTCCCGGCCTTGACCATGAAGACTGGGATATCACTTACGATGTGTCCTGGCCATCACCAGGGCAACGAACTGGACACTCTGTGTGTTTGCGCTGCATCCCAGCATGAGGGCAGCCGGGCCCATGCGCGGAGTGTATATTATTAATTATTAGCATTCTGTGGCTAATTATCTCCTGGCCACTGATTGGGCGATGTGTGTATTTAAGGCAGAGAGGTCTTAGCCTCCCTGCCGGTTAAAGAATTTTCCTGTTGGATTGCTGACCTGCTCTGTTCTGTGTTCTGTGAACTCTCTTTGATTGAGCTCCTGTTGTGATGCCTGGCTTGTTACTTGGACTCTGCTTTAATTCTGATAGCCGTGATCTTCTAAGTTTCTCAATGATCTGATCACTGAAACTAAACGTCATTACTCTCTCCTAATTCTCCTGGATCTCTCAGCTCAGTGCGAGGTCCTCTGCTATTCTCTATCTATACCGCTTCTCTTGGAAATCTAATAAGTTCCTTTGGCTTTCAGTATCATCTCTATGTGGATGATACCCAAATATATCGATCCTCTCCTGATCTCTGGACATCTGTGTTGTTCAGTGTAACTGACTGTCTTTCTGCCATTTCATCTTGGATGTCCTCTCGCCAACTCAAACTTAATCTTTCTAAAACAGAGTTAATAATATTCCCACCCACCAACAAGAGCTTACCTGACATTTCTATCTCTGTTGATAACATGACCATAAATCCCACCCCACAAGCTCGCTGCCTAGGTGTAATTCTTGACTCACACATATCCTTTGTTCCCCACATTGACTCTATATCTAAATCATGTTACATACATCTAAAAAACATTTCCAGAATTCGCATATATCTCATGCACAACACTGCAAAAACCTTGATTCGTGCACTTATCATCTCCCGCATTGACTATTGCAATTCCCTCCTTACTGGTCTTCCCCAAAACAGACTCAAACCCCTACAATCTATTTTGCATGCTGCGGCAAAATTGATTTTCCTTGCAAATCGTTATTCCTCTGTTGAATCACTCTGTACATCTCTACACTGGTTGCCTGTTTTCTACCGAATCCAATATAAAATACTTTTACTAACCTACAAGGCCATCAACAAAGCTGCACCAACATACATCTCCTCTCTTGTCTCAAAATATCTCCCAACTCGGCAACTCCGTTCTGCACAAGATCTGCGTCTCTTATCCACACTCATTACATCCTCCCATTCCCGATTACAGGATTTTTTTCGGGCTGCACCCACTCTATGGAATTCTCTCCCTCACACAATAAGACTCTCCTCTGGTCTACAAACTTTCAAGCATTCTCTGAAAACCCACCTCTTCAGACAAGCTTATAATATTCCTCAACCACCCTCTTAACCTCACTACATTACCCTATTACCACCCATCACACAATTTCACACAAGACAACTACCCCTTGACTAACATTGTTGTGTAACAGGATCATTTAGCTTATGAGTCACTTTTACCTATGCAGTCTGTCTGGGCCAAAATGCAAAATGTAGACTTAACCTCATGTGTCAAACTTCCATTGTCCAATAGATTGTAAGCCTGGGAGCAGGGCTTTCTCACCTCTTTGTCTGTTTTACCCAGTTTGTTTATTAGTTTACTATGCTTGTCCCCAATTGTAAAGCGCTACGGAATATGTTGGCGCTATATAAATAAATGATGATGATGATGATCTTCGGATCAGTACCTTGGATTTTCCTGCTCGCTGCCAGCCCTGACCCTTTGTCTGTTTCTGACCAGTCTTCTCGCTACTGACCGCTGGCTTCGGCCTGCTACTGACTGGCTTCCATCCTGTCTACTGCCTCCTATCCCCTTGCTGCAGTATTGCTCGTAAGCTTACACTATGCTAGAGCTAACACCTGGGGATATCTGAGTACCTGTGTGTGCTACTGGAAAGGTGGCTTCTATAGGTGAAGATCTCTATCACTAGTTCTGAAAGCTTATGATAATAGCTGCTAGCCATAATACCTTGATTAAAAGTTGTAGTGGAGATTAAACGATAATTTCCACTTTGTATGTTATACTTTGCCACTAGTTAGATCCAAAGAGGACTGTGTGGAGGGGTCTCCCAGTTTGTCCCCTGGTAAGACAAGCTACCAACATCACCCAGCATGCAGCTCATAAAACTTTGGTGGAGTGAGGGGGTGTTACATCTTTAATGTGGGTGTTACTGATTTAATGTTGGCACAGGTTGCAGGGAAAAGGGCCTAGAGTGTTCACTCAGTAGTCAGCTTTCCAGTAGGTAAGCAGTACATATCTATTTTCCAAATAGCACCTGAACATTACAGGATATGGACAAACAGCAACAGAGCTTACCATCAGAAGCAGTGAAAACTATAATAATAGGTAGGATGCAGCAGCTCGGTTTGCTGTTGGTCCTGTTTTTGGTGGGGTAGTCCCTTTTTTGGACAACTGTCCCATACAGCCAGGACTTTATCCTGACTGCAGGAACAGTCAGCAGGTATGACCTGATTCACTATGCTCTCCCAATCATCCCCTGCCAGCAGCCCTTACTCTATGGTACTGTCTGGTGAATAAGAGGTAAGAGTGCCGCACAGCACTACACACCAGCAAATCAAAACAGTGTGCATAATTCTCAATTCTTTAGGTGCCAGATGTGTTCAAAGTAACCACAAAAATAAATGATAAGAATGGTCAACAGAAGGAACAGTTTTTCATATTGGTGAATATATGGAAAAAAACAACAACTATTAGAAGCCTGGATGGAGACAAAATATTGGAAGTATGTTTGTTTGATAGTGTTCAAAGCATTTTGGAGTAGTAGCTAGTTATATGACTGAGGAAGTCATGAGAAGTTTGAGATTTTATCCAATGTTGTTCTACATTGGAGCAGCACAGTGGCTAAGTGGTTAGCACTTCTGCCTCACAGCACTGGGGTCATGAGTTTTATTCCTGACTTATCTGTGTGGAGTTTGTATGTTCTCTCCATGTTTGCGTGGGTTTACAGCGGACAGCACTGCGGAATTAGTCGCGCTATATAAATAAATGATGATGATGATACTTTGCAGAAGAGTATTTGTAGGCATCAGGTTTCTTTATCATCGGCAGAAAACAAGGTAATTAACACAAGATCAATTCACACTTAAATTAATAACACTCAATTGCTACATATTGCTTCATTACATTATTTAACTTCAAAATATCATTTGAAAATACAAAGCTGGTTTACATACTTGAAATTGCATCACAATTAATAATGCCAGAGGTTTTCATTCTAAGTTTAAGTATAAAAAAATTAATGTTCCAATATATAATAAAAATATTTAGCTAAGTGCAAATAATTCTAAACGTCATGACTAATGGAGATAACAATAACTGCATAAACAAGATTCAGTAAAGTAAGTCTTCTCAGTTGAATGTTCCTGTTTAATGAAATAGTGAAATATAGAAATGCTTAAAGAAATGAGACATATGGGAGGCCCAAAGTTAGGTTTATAATGATTTTTTACTGTTGTAACACCCAATGCCATCCCTCGCACCCAAAGAATCTTACATATAAAGAATGTACTTTCATTCCTGAATGATAAGGAAAATGAAGATTTATGTGTATTTAATACAGGCTTTAAATGAAGAAAAGGGGCTCCGCACAGGAGAAAATTCCATATTAATATAATATATAAAGCATGTGCAAATAGTCATTTGTTGAGAGAACTAAATGCAATGCCTGAAAAAAATGTACGTTTCATTTTTATTAAAAAGCAGAGATTGCGTAAATGAATGATCCTTTTATATGTTGCTGAAGCCAAAGCTGGTTGGATAAATAACATAAATGCTCTATATAGGCTGCAGAATTGTGCATTTATACACAGAAGCTGTACTTTATCATTTAAGCTTCAGGCCATTGTCCCATGGTTGAGTTGGGGAAGAGGGTTGGGGTCTTTTGTGGGATAATTAATGTTTACTTTTTTTATACAATTGCAGTGAAAAATCATGATTTTATCTCCATGTTTCATGCGTGAACATTTTAGTTTTGGATTTAATTCCCTTTACTGGATGTGAACTGTTCAGGATTCCATATTTAGTACCCTAGGCCACTTTTGCTGCCCCACATTCATCATTCATTTGCATATGAGTAACACTAATAAATGCATTCATACCAGTAGCCTCTGTAATTCTGTAAATCTCCTGGGCCCGCGGCTGAGATATGTGGTTCTTCCAAAAATCCAGGATTAAAATATCATTAAAATGTTCAAATCAGTGTGAACGAGTTGTCTCATTGTTTCCAACAGCAAGGTTAATAAGCTCTGGAAAAGTGTGTTCACCGGCAGAATCAGGACCCTTGGAATGGTAAATGTGATCTTAACAGTGAAACATCTTCTTAATTATGCTTCATCTTCCATTTTTTGACCATGAAGAACTAAAAGAGAAGAAAATAGTGTATATTGTGTAATGAATGGTCAATTCATGAAAGAATTATCCTGTTGCCTTCTACTTGTGAATCTTCTTTGTCGTCTCCTCAAATGTAAGCGCATAAAAGTAAAAAATGAAATACTCTGCACAGTGTGTGATAATAATAATCTTAGGTGGTACAGAAAAAAATATATGCACTCACCTGTACACAGTGAAGTGAAGCTTTTAAAGGTTGTCATGTGTATTCTCACTGAAGCATGTCAAATCATAAAATAGATAGTGCACACTGTGGGGCTCATGCTGAGTTTTGCGTATGCCCATTTGCTTAGCATTAAATAAGCAGATTTGAACAGCACATACCCACAAAGAAAACGTATGCCATATGCAGATTTGGTACTTGAACCTACTTATGCTTGGAGAGGCGGGGAGCAAATGCAGACAGTAAGTACAGTAAGGGCATCAGGGCCATCTTTTCCATTGGGCACATAGGCAGGGCTCTTAATGAGAATAAATAATCCTGCAAAAGAAAAAAACCTGCAAAAAAAACCTACAAGGGTCACTGAGCAAGTACATCTATCTATCTCTATCTCTATATATCTATATCTATATCTGTATCTGTATCTGTATATATCTATATATCTATATCTATATCTATATCTATATCTAGGGGCCCCGGTGCACTGCTTTGCCCGGGGGCCCATAATGTTGTTAAGATGGCCCTGAAGGGCATGTTTGCTAATTGAGAACTGAGGCAGATGCGCATGGAGGCGCATATACACCAGACTGTAGCTTTATTGTTTGCAGGTGTCGGAGGGCTGCCAAATACACTCTATAAAATCCTAAAACAATTTCATGAAGGTTAAATGGGTTAGCCTTTATTCTAAAATGTGCCTTTTTTATAGGTGCACAATATACACTTATATAAAGACACAATGGATTTACAGTAGATTTGGTTCACTTAAGATGAAATGGCTCATTGCATCCTCCTGTAGCAGCTCAGCATGGAATTAATTTATTTGAGATCCTATAGGAGGCCAAACTGAGTCTAAAATAAGCGGATCCAGTCCACCTCTTTTCATTTCAGCACGATTCTCAAGTCCATCTCTTGCTTGCTCTGGAATAAATTCTTTTAGAGGTGACTATTAAGTCAATTTTAAAGAATAAGAAGAATAGCAGAATAAAACAACACGGCTGAAAGATTTCACTACTTTATTAAGCAGCTGAGCAGGTAAACCTCTTTTGATCATTCATCAAATATTTTACTTTTAATTAATTTCTTCATAGTCCAATAATAGAGAATGAAGCTAAATTAAGAAGATGTTTCTCTGTTAAGATCACATTCACTATTCCAAATTCCTACACAATGTTTCACAGATTCTAAGGGAAGAACATTTGGGACTTCCATTTCCTTCTGTCTGTACACTGCTAACCCCATATTGTATAATTACCCCTTCCAAGTGGTGCTAATCACTCATTACTTTTTTATTCTTTTTCTTTTTCATGGTCAATTTTGTGTGGTAGGTTAAGATTATTGAGTTTGGTTAAGAGGGGAAGAAAGATAAATGATGCCTGGAAGGAATTTCTGCACGGAGAACTCCATGCTGTTAACTCCTCTCCTGTTATAATAATACTCATGACGTAATTTCTGTATGAGCACAACATTGCCGTGGTTTGGCATCATCAGGGCTCTCATATTTCTTAAGCAGAGCACTAGGTCAAATCATGTGATGTGACATTTGCATGGTCCAAGAAAGCCACAAATACTTATTTATTCTGTTAATCTAAGTGAATCCAGAATATTAGTTTTAGGATAACACAAATTGCAAAATTATCATATATTGCTCAGATGGTAAAATAAGTGAATATATTTACAGGGATTGTACTCAAATTCGATTTACTTTTATTTTTTTGTGCGCATCTGTATATATATATATATATATATATATATATATATATATATATGTGTGTGTACATTATTGTGCATTTATCTTGTCATTTGTTTCAGAATCTTTTCTTTTTGAATAAATTATATTTTTTAAGGAAGACTAACAGTTTTGTTTTGCCGAGTTGACTCAAGATACCACAAAAATCTCTCTCCTCGTTTGAAAATTAGAGAATGGAAGCAGGCCAAAATAAAGAAATAGCACTAATTTTACCCCCCCCCCATCCCCATTTTTATTTTTTAATAGTTTGTCTAAATATATACCCTTTATTTTCTGTGAGAATAATTGAGTAAAGCTGGGTACACACAAAAGAAAATTACTGCAGATTGATGATTTCTGTAACGATTTTAAGTCCCGATGAGCATGCAGATTTATGTGTACACACCAGTGCCGTAACTAGAAATTTTGGTGCCCTGGGCGAGACAGGGCACCGGTGCCTCCCATCTAAGTGGGAGTGGCATTTGACAAGTGGGTGTGGCTAGCACTTTAGTGAAAGAATTGTTATATGCACACACACAGTGGTATATTTCAAAAATATATAGCGATAGGTATTGTAATATTTTATGCAGTTAATATGTGTAGGTTTAAGTGAGTTTAATATATTGTGATACGTTTCATTGGGGGGGGGGGAGAGAGAGAGAGATAGAGAGAGAGAGATTCACTTACAAGACTTTGAAGCTTCAACCCTTAAGTCCCGCAGTGGAACGCATGTGCGTTCCCTTGCGGGACTTAAGGGTTGAAGCTTCAAAGTCTTGCAAGTGAATGTGAATGTCTCTCTCTCTCTTGGAGGCAGGTATGGAGGCAGGTAGCGGGCGGTTGCTGCGCCCCGTTGGCCTTGCGCCCTGGGCGACGGCACCGCCCTACCACCCTCGTTACGGCACTGGTACACACCTATATGATTTACCTTCAGATCTGTCCTCTTCATCTGTCTTAATGATCTGCTGAAAAGATCATGATTCTGTAAACTCTATGGAGATCTGCCTACACTGCTGGTCATAAGTGCATACTCACTGCAGAATTTGCCTGAAATTGTTCCATCTTTGATAGAGATTTTTGGTCCGTTTACAAAATCAAATGAAACGTAACAATGTGTATTCGAACAATAAAACATAACGTGGGAGTGTACACACTAATGCAATATTGGACCTAACAGTCGTTTATCCTGTGATTGGCAGGATAATTGTTTAAAAAACCTGTAGTGTTTACCCAGGTAAGTCAGGTGATCTGGCACGGAAGATTCCATTAGCTAGGTGACTAGATGTTAATGTAGTGCTTGGAGGTGTGGCAGTCGGAGATATTGTCTTCTGTGATAAACTCTAAAATTGGCTCCTAAAAGTTTTAATCTGATCCCTGTGCTCATTGAAGAATACATCCAGTATTGCACTGCATGTTGTAGTAACATTTGTAATTGGAAGCTGTGTTTTATATTCATTTCTATTGAAGTGATGAGTGTCTGAACACATGGAAACATGCTTTTTTTTTATAATGATTATTATGTTCTTCTGTGGTCAATTGAAAGGTTGGAAGGAATGGTAGGTAGGTATATATTGCTGTATATATCTGTTGCTTAAACTACAGTATCTGTACCTTACTGGAGAAGAAGGACATAGGTATTACACCAAAAGGCCAAATAAGACGACCCTTGTCATCTCTTAAGGATATGAGAGAATGATGTGGCAGCAATTATTTATTATTTACATTTTGTCTAAAATATCACTTAAAATACATGTGCTTATTATACACTAAGTGAAAGAAAATGTCAATATCTATTAAAACAGTGTAAACATAGGAGGGTAACACTTTCAGAATCCTACGTGATAACGTCAGCACAGCCTCTCCTGGTTTCTACCAGTGACGGATAAATTACAGCAGCTGAACTTTTACTCACAACTCAAACACTTCAGCAGCACTAAGCTAAGAGAAAATTACTTACGCCAGCAATTAAGTCCATGGAAGCAACACAATTGTGCAGAAATGAGTACATTTGTTTCCCATTCACTGTGTAAGTGCTCTGGAAATAGATCTGCCATCAGTGGAACAAACACTGGAATTTAACCCTCAAACTGAATGGCGGAACATGTAGACTCATTCCTGAAGGTACCAAGGTGTTTGCGGGCAGTTTTTAACCTTCATGTACCGCAATTACTGATAGCAAAATATAAAACAGTTTGTACGTAAAACATAGACAGGCCTAGTTATCTGTTTCGATTCAACGAGAACCTCCACTTCATATCGGCGAAAGAAGTTTTACCGGGTTCCGCAAAGAAGCCACTACTGATGATTATAATGGTTAGTTTATTATTGTTATTATTTTTATTATTATTATTATTATTATTATTATTATTAATACTATTATTATTGTGATAATCATTGTTGATCACCTTGTCCCAAATAGCAAAGACCTTATACCTACTTAGAAATACACTTAGAAATACCGGTAAAACCACATGTCAAATGCATGGTTGTTAACTGCAGTTTTACTCGTGTTTGGGAGGTCATTAGAGATCACCTGGAGTTTCCCAAAGCAGCGTGCAGAATGCCACATCACTGGTGTAACGATCTCCAACATAAGTAACATTGCAATTGGGTATGGGACATTGGAAACAATGGTTTCCATTTTTAGATCTATCTTCATGAGTTGTAGCATTAAAAACTAAATTGATGACAGCGGGTATGAAAACTTACAATGTAGAAAGACAGTTTTTACATTAGACCATGCTAAATTAGATATTATTATTATTATCATGCAAATTTATATGTAGTTTAACTTGTCTTCAAGAATTCTACATTGTAAATAATTTTGTAGTTTCCATAGCGATTTATTTTAGTTACTGAATGATACATTGTTATTGGTTATCTTATATACGGAGATCAGACATTTTATAAATAAAGTTTCGTTATACAAGGATGTACTACTGTGTTGTGTCACAGCTGGCACAACAAAAGCTTTATGTAGCCACTACCATGCTAATAAAATGCAAGTGAAAATGCATGTGAAACACAATGGCTTTAAAAAATGTAGTAAAACTGGCGATGTTCACTGAACCCCTGTGGTTTTAGTTTTGGATCTTTATTAACTTTGTGTTTTGGTTTTGGTTTTAGTTTTGCTTTTAGCAAAACTTCCCTTGACGAGTTTTGGGTTTGGTTTTGGATCTGTATTTTTTTTTTTTTAAATTGTTAAAAAATGTTAAAATCACATATTTTGGCTCTTTTTATGTTCCTACATTATTATTAATCTCAATAACATTACTATCCAGTCATTTCCAGTCAATTTTTGTCAAGTGACAAGAACACTGCTACCCCTCCTGTTACTGTATGAGCAATGGCACTGAGCAATGGCATGGAGCCTGAAGAGTGACAAGAACACTACTACCCCTCCTGTTTCTGTATGAGCAATGGCACTGAGCAATGGCATGGAGCCTGAAGAGTGACAAGAACACTGCTACCCCTGTTCCTGTGAGAGCATCGGCGCTGGATCTCCTGGGGGAGGGAGGTACTCATTGAATCCAAAACCTGCGAGGTCCGACAACACAACGTTTTGCCTAGATTCAGATCAGAGGAAGCGGGAAATTCGGGGGGGATCGGTTTTCAGAAAACCGAGCCTGGGCATCTCTAAGTAAAGCACATGTCATAAATACCAGTGGATATGAGACATGAGTCTGCGTTCTCATTTACCCAATATTATATCCCTTTTACATAGTATTAATGTCTACCATATTGTATAGCCACAGTGTCCATTGAACAGCACACCTCCGCCATCTGTCTGTTCATTTCCTAGAGATTGGGTAGTTCTTAGTATTCATTACAGGTGATTGGTTAACAGTACATGTTTCTTAATATCAGTTTGTACATTGGATTTGTCACTTGAAAAATAAAACCTAAGGTCTACTGGACTTATGGTAGCCCTAATCTTAGGTGAAGTCGACCCATTTCAGAACTGTATTCTGCTGTGTCCTAGCCACTGATTTGGTGTTAGTACAGTATGTTTATTTCCCTAATGCATTGACAGCTGGAGTGTACATACAAAGAGGAAACAACTAGTGAAAGAGACCCAATGTTATGGTGACAGGGGTTTCCTCAGGTAGGATTAGCACAGGCCTAGCAGGGCACGGAGTCTAACAGCTCCCTGGTCTTCAGCAAGAACCGTCGCAAGGTGGGATGGGCTTAGCTGCTGGGAGACTGCAGGTCATGGCCCCGGGTTCAGCCCCCTAACACGAGAGACAGACAGAAGAAGCGAGTACCTGAGATCAAATATAATAAAAGATGGTACCTGGAAGCAATCCAGAGGAGTAGTAGAAACAGAACTTGATAAGAGCTGATACAAGATACTGTCAGTGAGGTACTGAGAATGATCCTGTAACGGAGTACTGATGTCTCCCATATTCCGTTGATGCTCTCCTAGATTCTGTCCTGGACTTTTTTCCTACATGCACTGTACTATGAATTTTGCTACCTTAACCTTGTTTGGTCTCCTGTCAAAATTGAAAAAGTTGCGAATTACAGTAAATGTGGTGATATTGACACTTTCAAAATTATGGCATACCAAAATAGAAGAAATAGCATTTACATTATGTTTAATATTCACAAAAGTGTTAGTGCACACTGTTTATCATACATTTTAATGATCAGTTTTACAGGTGTTCAGGCTGCGCGTGTTGCATGTGTAGTACAGGACATTGATGGTGGAAAGGTGAGTGTCTTGCAGCAACAGGTCATTTTAGGCCAGGTGTCTACTGGCGCTGCTTTAATGTTTTGATTTTTTAACATTAGTTAACTAGCATTTTTACCAGTATATGGAGTTTACTGTATGGTAATATAATGCATTTAGCCATGCAGGGCCAGTTTTCAGATCTTCAGCGCCACCCTGCCCTAAGTAGGCACATGTACTGATCCTCTACAGCTCTGTGCTTGTTCCGATACATTCTATATAAAGCAGGCACTTGGAACATAAAAGGGCATATTGAAGTGCCCAAAAATTTTTTTTTTTTTGACACAGACATGCTGGTGCGATGCCCTGCTAAGTGCGCTGTCCTCTTGCAGCACTTACCAGGCTTACCGTGTTTCTCTGGCCATGGGCCCATGTTAAATGCATGTAGATAGATCAAGATGCATTCTGAAAACCGGAACACTTCCACAAGGCTAGCAAATGCTAGCAACAGTGGTAGTGGGTAGAAACAACATGTTTTTTTTTATCATACCAGTTTACATTAATTTTGCTTGCATTAAAAATATTAGTAGTCACTCATGTAATTGTGGGTATGAGGCCTTAGATATACAGTAGAACATTTCCCATTTTTCAGTAATATACAAGTTAAGGAACAATGTTTAGGGGACTACTATTTTGATACTTATTTACTAATTTTTCAAGGACATGACAATCCTGTTTCTAGCCTAATTAAAATCTTACTTGCCAACTCTCCCGGAATGTCTGGGAGACTCCCGAATTCTGGTTAGGTCTCCTGAACTCCCGGGAGAGTATGGCAGCCTCCTGCATTTGCTCACTTCACTAGGAAGTGTTCAGAATTAGATTCAAAATGCCGCGTTTCTCAGCGAATCGCTGCATTTTGCAGAGGGGCCAGGTGCCGCCATTGCGTGATAACGCTACGGGGTGGGGCCAAAATGGCGTGATTTTCATAGCCCCGCGCCCTAAACACTTTCCCAGGCAGCTCCCGGATGCTGACTTAAGAAAGTCGGCAACTAAGATTAAAATGTGTCTATGTAAGAATATGCATTTTCATACTGTGACATGTTTTGACAAAAGGAATGACAAGCATTCTAGTTGTAGTAATTGTAGAATACTAGTTGCGTTAGTGTGTAAATGTCTCTTGACGACCATTAACAGAATTTATTCAAGTAGTCTCTATTTTGTATTACAGTATCTCAGTAATTATGGCTTAGTTCTCATTACCTAACTTGCTATTTAGAAGGGAATTGCTTAATATGTATCTCCTTTCCAGCTGAACCTTGGAAACCAGAGATGGGCGTATCTAAAGATAAATTCTGACCTTGTATTTGCTTGCAGTATTTTAGAAGGTATGGGAATAAAATGTCATGCATATGGCATTTTAAGTATTTACAAACAAATAAAAACCTTGCCTATAGAACATACTGACTGTAATAATTTTTCACCTACCACACCCACAATCTAATATGTTTATAATTAGCAAACTTACAGGAACGAACCCCTCCATCCTAACTACAGACCTTAGACCAGTGATGGGCAACAGGCGAGCCCTAGCCCTACATATGACCCCTAGTTCCTTCCTACTTTGCTGTTAGATTTGTATAACTTGTTTAAAATGCCTGCTGATATGTTATTTACAGATAAGTGTATCTTTAATTAATTACATGCATTGTTTTAACTTATTATTGAGATTACAGGTAATTTGGTCTGAAGTGTGTCAGGTTGCCTATCACTGCCATAAACTGTAGATTTGTAAATCTGTAGATATCACTTATTGCCAATTAACGTATGCTGGGTACACAATACAAGTTTTCCAGCCAATTATCGGGCCAATCACACGATAAACGACCGTTCGGCCTGATATTACATTAGAGTGTACGCTCCAACGATGAATGATTATTGTTCCAAACCACATTGTCTCATATGATTTGGTTTATAGACCGTACTAAAAATCAATGATGGAACGATGTCGGGACAATCCTGCAGTGTGTACGCACTCATGACCGGCAGTGTCCATAGATCTCTATGGTATGTGCAGAGTCACGATCTTTTCAGCCAATGGTTATGACAGATGAGGCAAGGATCTGAAGGTAAAGCTTGTCAACCGTGCTTAGTGTGTACACATGAATCGTCATGCTGACTTTTTTTTTCGCTGGTAAAATCGTTAACGATATATATGCATGCCCTGATCTTTTGAGTACTGAATTCAACCGAAAACTGAATATTCAGTTTTGTACGGAGTTATCTTTTAAGCCAAAATTAATTTTCCAAATTACCTTAGCCCCTAAATACCAGGCCTTATAAGTTTGTTATTGCACTCTTTCAAACATTAAAATTGTTTAAAGAATGTTTTAGAGGATAGAAATAATATTATATTAATATAGAATGAAAATTAGTTCAGATTGTTCTTCTTGTTGCTTTCCTAGGATTTGCTTTTTGCTTAAGCACAATATAAAAGACAATTGTGTTTGAAAATTATATATTATAAGAAAATTTTATTCAACATATTTTCACAGTGTAATCTATTCTCTCTAAGCAGCTATAAGGGTGCGAGAGAAACCATTTCCTTCAGTTTAAGATCCTGTCTCAAACACTAGGTCAATAAACAGCACAGTATTTTCAGATGATTCATATTGACTGAAGATAGCAGTTCTGCATTAAATGCTCCCTTCCTGAAGATTTCCTGGAAAAGAGCAAACATTACAAAAAGCAAGTTACTACCAATATTCTACTGAAGGTAATGTTTTCTACCAATTTTTAGAAAAATGTGTACCAATATTTTGCAATGCAGTTTTATAAATCAGATGTTTCAAACTATTAGCATAATTCCGTCTCGGCATGTACACATCAGTACTTGCTGTCAGCAGATGAGCAGAAGGCCTTTAACCATAAAGTATCTCTGTGTCAACACCTTAGCCTGGATCAGGTACACATTTGGGTTTTCTAGACACTGACGTGATAAGCAAGCAATCCAGGCTACTCAATGAGCATTGCAGCTCATTGAGTAGAATTGGCTTCTACTGGTTCTGTTCATTCCTAAGAGCAGAACCAGTAGAAGCCCATGCATAAATATAGACGACACTGTTTGATTACAGTATTCTTTATACTGCTGAGTAGAGAAAAGCAATATTGCATAGCGGTTCGTTTCTTAAATTTAGATATTTAATTTCTGAATAATAACCTAAAAACCAGATAACTTAAATACATATACTGATTTTTGTCATCAGCAAGCAGATTAAATATACACAGCATCAACATGAAAACATTTTGACCATAAGACCTAGCCAGCTTCCTTATATACAGACAAGTTAACCCGTGCATGATACTCATGCATTCTAGTCAAATCAAGCTACTTAAGGTGTTAAAAAGGTTCTTGTCATGCATTTGGGCCTAGCCCAGGCCTCCTCAGGGGAAGAGCGTTACTTCCCGATGCAAGCGGCCTTTTTTTAACGTGGTTTTGTCCACATGTCACCACCTCATCATTCTTCTCCATCACCTCATCCTTCATTTTCATCGCCACATCTATCCAGATGTCTATCCAAATACAGGGATCTCTCTCAGCGGTCCTGAGTATCACACTCCTCTCACTCTGTCAGCCCCGGCAACCACCAACCACTCCCCACTGTCACCCCCGGCAACCACCAACCACTCCCAACTGTCACTTCTCCTTCAAGAAATATATATATATTTTTTTAAAATCTTTATAAACACTTTTAACAATTAACAAATTAAATGAACAAATTAAAAACATCTTAGTATACCAAATTTCAGCCCTTTCTGAATTTTTTTTTCCACACACACTAAGAATTTAGTAGGTCAGTGTATAACTCCGCCCAGCAGGTGGCGCTGCAGCTTGGTTTTATTTTTTCCACACACACACAGACAGACTAGCACACGCCACTAGACATTTATATTATAGATACTGAAGGTTAGTTAAGTGAAAAGATAGAGTGCTGTAATTTGTTTCCTTTGCACTTAAGATATTATCTCTCATCTGCCTTTCAAATCAGCACACCATTGTTTTAGATTAGTGATGGACAACCTGATATGCTTCAAGGACCACATGAGCCACTCTCCAAAATTCAAACAGGGGAGTATATTTCCCTAATATCAATATTAAAAAAGCCCCTCACTTATTCCAATACTTCACCACATGCCACACTGCCCTCACTTGCTCCAAAATTTCCACAAAAGCACTTAGATCCCTACAAGTCCTCAGATGCCACATGTACTCCTAAATTCCTCACTTGCTTCTTACTTGCCTACTAGACCTTCTCACATTCACCTCAGATCACCTCACATGCCCCTCACACCACATGACATGCTCATCAGACCTCCTCACATGCCCCACACACCTCTCAACATGCCCCTCACACATCCCCACAATGCTTTAACATGTCCCTCAAACTTCCCAACATGCCCCTCAGACCTCCTTCACATGCCCGTCAAAACTACCCTCCATGCCTCTCACTCTTTACACACGTGCCTTTGACACATCCCCAACATGCCTGTCATACATACTACGCACATGGCTACTCCACTGAAAATACTTCTTACTGTCTGCCTCTTATCCCCTTCTCAATGCTCTCCTGTGCATATGTGATTATCTTCAATGTTTATCACTTTGTTTTAAACTGCTCCCACTTATCTCTTCCCCTTATTATACCCTCTCTATAACATTTTCCACTTCACCATTAATTTTATTTTCAACTATATACCTGTGACTCACTCTCCTTTTCATTATCCCTGCTCCTCCGATCTTGTTTCTGGACTTCTTCGCGGCTATGTGACTTTCTGCTTGAGTCCTCTGGGACTTGAGAAGCACTTGTGTTTGGCAGGAGGCTTGACCCGCCACATGACACAGAACACGCAGAGGATGGAGGGAGAGCACGCTACACTGCCTACTCCTCTGGTGTGTTGCATGACATCCCTGCATTGTGCAGTGAAAGTCATGTGATGCAGAAGACAGTTTCTCCAGTTCAGTCTTGCTTTCTGCTTTATAACAAAGCAGGGCCGTAACCAGGGCTGTGCGACAGGGGCGACCATCCAGGGTGCAACACTAAAGGGGGGCGCAATTTAGGAATATTTTAAGTTAATTTGGTTAAAATTGAGGGTTAGGGGGGCGGCATTTGTCTTTCTTGCCCTGGGCGCTAGAATTCTCAGTTACGGCTCTGTAACAAAGCATATATTAATTGTGGATACCTCCAGTGTTCCCCTAACACTTAGAAGCCAAACACTTTCTTCTTCTAGACTATAGATGTATCTAGCAATATCTGAAAAGATAAAATAAATATGGGTGAAAATGGTTAAACGCTATTGCAATACCCCCCCAGGTTGACTATGTCCTTCAATTAACAAAAAAATAAATAAAGTGAAGTGATAAATCTAATAAAAATATAAATATTTAATTTTCTGAATGATATGCATATTGAAATCTTCTTAATCTTCACTTAATATTCTATATTTTTGCTAAAAAATAATGTAGAAAAAAATGCATAGTGCCGTCCATTTAATTTACCACAATATTTTAACAATTAAATAAAGAGTGAGTCCAATATTAATTCATAAATCTTAATTCTTTATGAAGTGAAAACTTGCTAGAAGCACTCTTTCCTTTGAACTTCAAAATACAATCTACAAGACTGTGTAGGTGAAATGTTATTTCCACACATGTCCACCTTGTGATCAAAAACTTGCTAGAAATTTTCTTGAAAAATGGATCTCAGATACTCAATTATCACAGATTTTGTTACACTTGCAGACATGTGTCTCAACATGCTTACTCCTAAACCCTCATCAGCAGCTAAGATGCGTATGTTAGAACAAGGTTTAAAAAAAAAAATGGCTTAAGTGACCTTTCCACAGACTTGAGCCTGCTTACCTACCATACTTGACGCTTGGCTCTCTATAGCTTTAAAGACAAATGTCCTTGTATTTAAATATTCAATTTACTTTATAGATAAGAGCAAATTCACTGAACTTTTCACAGAATAAGAAAAATAATGACAATCTTGGCTACTTCATGATAAAACCATTGACTGGATTGCTAAAGAATAGGCTGTAAATGGACAGTCACTGTGTAACACGATCGAAAGGTTGAATACAGAACTATATGCTTTGAATCCGAATAGAACATTTCTCCTGCTGTGCGCTGAGCCCTGAACACAATACGGTGTAATTGGATGCAGCAATTTAAATCAACTGGGTCTGCATAGGACTTTAGCAAGCTGACATTTTTTATAGAATGCTGTGTTTCACTCACTCTGATTCGGGTGCATAATATCCATTTTATACTGTAATAAAAAGAAATTAAATAGAACCCTGGACTGGATTTGGATATGATAAAAAAAAAGAGGACTGAGGAAAAAGATGTAAACCTCTATTGAGAGAACTTTACATGGATATTAAGAGAATTTAACCATCATATAGTAAAAGAACATTGATACCGTGTGCTAGATTAGCACTGAAAAATTGTGGTGGCTAGTAAACATGTATTCCATAATTTTGGTGGTTAAAACACAATGCTGATAATGAGGGAGGCGATATGTAGGACTGCAGTTTGGTGGAACCAAAGGTTTCAGCATGTCCTGATAGCAATGAATTATTCGACTTTTTGTTCCACAAAATCTGCAGAGCTGCAGGTTGTCTGGCTCTGTAGTACTCATCACCAACTCTGCCCGCTCATTTCTAGAGGTAGTGCCGGAGCTGTCATCAGCAATTGGCACTCTAATTAAACAATATTGGCAGTAAACTAAATAATTATTAGTGTCTTCTGTCCAAGCAGCCCAGTATTGGGAGCTATCTACTAGTTGTTAACAGGGCCGGACTGGGACTAAAAATCAGCCCTGGCATTTAAAGCACACAGGCCCACCTCTGTTGATAAGCTGGAAAAAAAAATGTGTGCCGCAGTGCAGTGGCGGTGCCGCCAAAGGCGTAGCTATATTATGTTGGGGGCGTGGTCAAAATGGTGCGTTGATACATACATTATAATAAAACATTACATTTATCAGACCCTCCCCATCCACATTACGCCACCCCCCCAGATACATTATGACACCCCCAGCCCACTGTACTTATCTATGCTTCTGACATTCCTGTAGAGTGAGCAGGGAAGCTCTTAGTCTCATGAGATTAATAAATCTCGTGAGACCTAGAGCTCCGCTGCTTGCTCTGCAGGCTGTGCCCTGTCCGGGACGGAGCACAGATCCTCCTGCTGACCAACTGGATTAAGGCTCGGGGGGCCTGGGCACTTAAGTCAGGGGGGCTCCTATGATGCAATTTGGCTATTAGACAAATTTTTCACAAATACAAAGGCAATACAGTGTGCACTACTGTTAGGTGCACGCAGTTCTGCCTTAACAAGCAGTACAGTGTGAAGCAGGACATATCTCCCAACTGTCCTTGTAGTCAGACCAAATCCTGACTAAGTGGGACAGTCACCCATCAAATTCAGAACAGTTGGCAGACTGTCCTGGTCTCTCCTACCTGTCTTGTCATGGTCACCACTTGTGGCTGCTGGTGTCTTTAGATCAGTTGATGCTTGTCTGGATCCTGGAATGTTGGATGCCCTATTTGGAGAAAAAAATGAGCAGATGAAATTTAGCCCTGGTGTTAAATCAATATAGCATCCATGTTTTAAAATTAGGCCTCACTGCAGCCACAACATTAAAGTACTAGTATTCACATTTGATAAATACATCTATTTCCCTCCAACTAGCCCTGACATTAAATAGTATTCCCATTTAATAAATAAAACTATTTCCCTCTCTCCAATGCACCCCAGCATTAAATTAAAAATCCAATCACCCCATCTGAAATTGATAGGCCCCACTATTAAATTGCCCCCATCTTCACCCCACAAATAGAATAGCACCCAATAATTAGCCCCCACCTGCAATTCCCTATTAGATTAACAGCCTACCTCCCACATTATATTAAGAGCTACCCATACACACATTATGGTCATACACCGGCCCACACACACATACTATAGTTATACTGTTACACACATACACACTATAATCATAACCTGTCACACACACACACATACTATAGTTATACTGTTACACACATACACACTATAATCATAAAGGTCATTCTTTGGATATTTTTTTGGGGGGTTATTTTTTTGGTAATTTGTATTCATTGTCATTCAGAGCTTGATTTATATATTTTTTAACTTTGTCAATCTCATTTTTATTGGCGCCTGTCAGTAAATTCTGTGTTATTTTTTGTTACACTTTAATCATACCCTGTCACACAAATAGATAGATACCCTGTCACACAAATAAATAGATACCCTGTCACACAAATAAATAGATACCCTGTCACACAAATAAATAGATACCCTGTCACACAAATAAATAGATACCCTGTCACACAAATAAATAGATACCCTGTCACACAAATAAATAGATCCCCAGTCACACAAATAAATAGATCCCCAGTCACACATATAGATCCCCAGTCACACATATAGATCCCCAGTCACACATATAGCTCCCCTGTCACACATATAGCTCCCCTGTCACACATATAGCTCCCCTGTCACACATATAGCTCCCCTGTCCACATATAGCTCCCCTGTCACACATATAGCTCCCCTGTCACACATATAGCTCCCCTGTCCACATATAGCTTCCCTGTCACACATATAGCTTCCCTGTCACACATATAGCTCCCCTGTCCACATATAGCTCCCCTGTCACACATATAGCTTCCCTGTCCACATATAGCTCCCCTGTCCACATATAGCTCCCCTGTCACACATATAGCTTCCCTGTCACACATATAGCTCCCCTGTCCACATATAGCTCCCCTGTCCACATATTGCTCCCCTGTCACACATATAGCTTCCCTGTCCACATATAGCTCCCCTGTCCACATATATGTCACACATATAGCTCCCCTGTCCACATATATGTCACACATATAGCTCCCCTGTCCACATATATGTCACACATATAGCTCCCCTGTCACACATATAGATCCCCTGTCACACATATAGCTCCCCTGTCACACATATAGCTCCCCTGTCACACAAACTACCCCCTCCCTCTTACCTTGTGCGCTCCGCAGCGCGCTGTACAGTCTCTCCTAACACATGGGACGGCACCTATCACATGGTGCTCGTCCCATGTGACATCTCACATTCATAGAAGAGAGGGGAGGAGCGACCACACCAGGAAGTAAGTGTAGTGCCGACCCCACTGCTCAGCACACAGACTGTCATGCTGAATTCTGGCATGACAGTCTGTGTGCTGAGCGATGGGGCCGGCCAGCTAGCAACCGGCCCATCTGGCCATCGGCCCTTCTGGCATTTGCCAGAAGTGCCAGATGGCCAGTCCGGCCCTGGTTGTTAATAAAAGAGTTCACCTTGTGCCTAGTAAGGCCAGTGCATGTACTGTGAGTATCCTAGATGGCTCCTCTCCCTTCCTCGGAGGTGGAGACCCCTGTGGGTGTTGCCAGGCATCCCTTTGCTTCTCCGTCATGTCAGTGGCCAGTGCTCCCTGTGAGGGCGCCTTAAAATCACTAGATGAGTGACATTATTTCACTTATCCAGTGTTTTAGGCGCCACTAACCACTGACACCTGAGAAAATCATTTAAGTTTGCCTAAAGTTAGCTCCAGCCCTGAGTGTTGCGTTCCAACCCCCTTGTTTCTTACCTTAGCAGGCAGAATGTGGGGAATCCTTTTTTCCTCAGTCTGGGAAAGTGGCGCTTGACTGTGACATCATAGCCCAGTGCCTCCTCCCAGGCCATCACAGACATTGAGCAACTGCTGACAGCTTCACAGGGTAAGAAGCTGCTGGATGCTTCTCCTCATGTAAGTGGCCGGTGCTCGATGTGGAGGCACAGCTTGGGGATTTAAAAACACTGGATTAGGAAAATGTATTCACTCAACTTTTAGGTACCCCCTAATCAGGGCCTGATCAGCCAATAGGCTGACCAAGATGCAGCCTGGGGCGCTGGGTTCCCGGGGGGCACATTCATATTTGCTTTTATATTTTAATTTATTTTTTATAATTACCGATCGGCGCCTTCTTCCTTCAATCTCGGGTCCGCCCCCTAGTCTCAAGGGATCGGTCCCGACTGTCAACGGATTCAATTAGGAGGCTGGCCGGCAGCTAACAGTAAATCCGAGGAAGTTAGCTGCCCTTCCAGTGCGGCTGCTCTATGCTGCTTAGTGTGGTCACGTGAGATTATCACATCTCACGTGACCACACTAAGCAGTGAGAGCGGGCCTGCACTGACAAGACAGCTAACATCCTCAGATTACTGCCTGCCAGAAGACAGAAGTGCCGGCGTCTGCAGAGAGGAGGAGCAGAAGACAACCAGGTAAGTTCTGTCTAGAATATAAAGAAGGAGGATGTGATACAGGTGGCGACTGAGGAGGGGGGGGGGATTACTGGTGTAGGGAGGGGGTTAATGAATTGCCTGCAATGGGTTGATGATTTTGTGTGGGGGGGGTTAATTAACTACCTGCAGTAGGTTGATGATTGGGGTGGGGAGTGTAATGCATTGCCTGTAATGGGGTGATCAATTTGCCTGGGGTGGTTAATGGATTGCCTGCAGTGGGTTGATGAATTTACTGAATTACCTGCAACGGTTGATGAATTAGTAGCGGTGGGGGGGGGGGGTGTTAATGGATTGGCTATGGAGGGTTAATGGATTGCTTAAAGTGAGGTGATTAATTGGCTGGGGGCTGGGTAAGCAAATATGTGGTTGGGTGGGTGATGATATGGATGGGGTGTCAAACTTTCTGGTGAGCGTTTACAAAAATGGCTGGGGTAGGTGATGAAATAGCTTGTAGAGAACATGATCTCTGTATTGTGTGGCTGTGCCGTGGATGCTCTCTGTAGTTTTAGCGGTCACAAGAATGTTAAATACTAGACAGATGGGGCTGGTAGATGTTAGTATATAATAATAAATAATTTTTATATATTTTATTGTCTATATATGCCTGTACTAGGGGATTGTTTTATTTGGTCATAATGGAGTGTTGTGTTTGTATCATTCAGGGTTTGTTAACATTTTGCACTATAATACAATTTTTGCACATTTTCAATACAGGACTCCAAGTTTCCAGAATCCAGCCAACTAGCAACAACGCTCCAAGAACAAGCAAGAAAGAACATCAGGTAGGCTACGCTGCAAGAGCAGGAAAGAGAGAATGGCAAAATGTATCTAACTTTCACTGCGGAATCTTACTGTAATGACATTTTAATATGTTTGCAGAATTAATTGTGTTTTATGTATTAATTAATATTTAACAATTTTGTGTGCGTGTGTAATTGTATGTATGTATGTATGTATGAATATATATATAATATATATATTCACACGCAGAGTCGAGGAAGTAGGCTGGTATAGACTGTTGCATGCCATACCGCCACTTCTACTGTCTTCATTGTAAAACTTTTCTGAATTTCCACTTTGGCCACTGTTTATAAATTGGTGGTGGGTGGTGGTGGGGGTGGGGGGGCAACCGATGTAATAGCCTAGGGCAGCTGGAACCCTTAATCAGGCCCTGCCCCTAATCATAAGTAGGGATGTGCACCGGCGACTTTTGAGGTCTCGTGTTTTGTGTTTTGGATCCGGATTTTCATTATTTTTGGGGTTCGGATTTGTCTCGCAAAACACTTGACGAAAGGTCTCGGTTCGGATTTAAGGTTTTGGATTCGGATTTTTTTTGGAAAAAACATAAAAAGTTTAAAAATCAAGTTTTTGGGCTTATTTTCACTCCTATGCTATTAGTAACCTCAATAACATTCAATAACAAGCATTTCCACTAATTTACAGTGTATTCTGAACACCTCACAATATAGTTATTAGTCCAAAACGTTGCAACGAGGTATCTTTCCGGACTGCGTAGAGGAGTGGGTCACCACAATATATATAATATGAAAACCATCAACTTGTATGATTCGCACCAATAAATGTATCTGGACTGCGTAGAGGAGTGGGTCACCACAATATATATAATAAGAAAACCATCAACTTGTATGATTCGCACCAATAAATGTACCTGGACTGCGTAGAGGAGTGGGTCACCACAATATATATTAAAAACCCTGAACTTTTATGATTCGCACCAATAAATGTATCTGGACTGCGTAGAGGAGTGGGTCACCACAATATATATAATAAGAAAACCATCAACTTGTATGATTCGCACCAATAAATGTACCTGGACTGCGTAGAGGAGTGGGTCACCACAATATATATTAAAAACCCTGAACTTGTATGATTCGCACCAATAAATGTACCTGGACTGCGTAGAGGAGTGGGTCACCACAATATATATTAAAAACCCTGAACTTTTATGATTCGCACCAATAAATGTATCTGGACTGCGTAGAGGAGTGGGTCACCACAATATATATAATAAGAAAACCCTGAACTTGTATGATTCGCACCAATAAATGTACCTGGACTGCGTAGAGGAGTGGGTCACCACAATATATATTAAAAACCCTGAACTTGTATGATTCGCACCAATAAATGTACCTGGACTGCGTAGAGGAGTGGGTCACCACAATATATATTAAAAACCCTGAACTTTTATGATTCGCACCAATAAATGTATCTGGACTGCGTAGAGGAGTGGGTCACCACAATATATATAATAAGAAAACCATCAACTTGTATGATTCGCACCAATAAATGTACCTGGACTGCGTAAAGGAGTGGGTCACCACAATATATATTAAAAACCCTGAACTTGTATGATTCGCACCAATAAATGTACCTGGACTGCGTAGAGGAGTGGGTCACCACAATATATATTAAAAACCCTGAACTTGTATGATTCGCACCAATAAATGTACCTGGACTGCGTAGAGGAGTGGGTCACCACAATATATATTAAAAACCCTGAACTTTTATGATTCGCACCAATAAATGTATCTGGACTGCGTAGAGGAGTGGGTCACCACAATATATATAATAAGAAAACCATCAACTTGTATGATTCGCACCAATAAATGTACCTGGACTGCGTAGAGGAGTGGGTCACCACAATATATATTAAAAACCCTGAACTTGTATGATTCGCACCAATAAATGTACCTGGACTGCGTAGAGGAGTGGGTCACCACAATATATATTAAAAACCCTGAACTTTTATGATTCGCACCAATAAATGTATCTGGACTGCGTAGAGGAGTGGGTCACCACAATATATATTAAAAACCCTGAACTTGTATGATTCGCACCAATAAATGTACCTGGACTGCGTAGAGGAGTGGGTCACCACAATATATATTAAAAACCCTGAACTTGTATGATTCGCACCAATAAATGTACCTGGACTGCGTAGAGGAGTGGGTCACCACAATATATATTAAAAACCCTGAACTTTTATGATTCGCTCCAATAAATGTATCTGGACTCCGTAGTGGAGTGGGCACTGGGCACCACAATAAAATATATAAAAAACCTTCAACAGGTCTGCATTACACTGCACATACGGCTGCTCCTCCATCCTCTCCATCATATACATGTTGGAGTTTTAGCGTGTGACAACCTCTTGTTTTTGATAATGTCAGTGCATTTTGAATATTTTTCAATTTGCCCCACACCACTGAATGTACTTTATCTATGATACGCATCTATCTATCTTGACTGCGTAGTGTGGTGGCCCCGGTACACAATTTGGTACCGAGGCCACAATATAATTAAAAAATTGGGCATCAACTGTCACCGTTGTTTAATATCTGATACACCTAAATATGGACTGCACAGTGGAGTGGCCCCGGTAGTAAATTTGGTGCCGGGGCCACAATACCTCCTTCAACTTCCAAGTGTAGTGTTTATAAAGACAGACAGCGTCGAAGTGTTATTAGTTGACTTTCTTAACCCTAAAATTGTCCCTGTTGCAAATATTCGTGCAATAGACAGTTACTTTTTTATTGAAAGACTCAAGCTTTCAAGTGTAGTGTTTATAAAATATAAACAACAATACAGTAGTTTTAGAGCACGTCAATACCTCTTGTTTTAAATTATGACAGGGCATTTTACTTTTGGTTTAATTTCTTGAATTTGTTTAAATTTGGTTTTACTTTTTGAACATGGCAAACGACTGTTGATTGGTCATATAATGCAAAAAAAAAAGTTCCAAGATGGAATTGTCCTTGGGCCCTCCCACCCACCCTGATGTTGTTGAAATAGGACATGCACACTTTAACAAACCAATCATTTCAGCGACAGGGCCTACCAAACAACTTTGGCTGAAATGATTGGTTTGTTTGGGCCCCCACACCAAAAAAGCTATTCATCTCTCCCTGTACAGACTAAACAGTGTCAGACGCCGTCTCCGTGCTATGCCTGCCGCACAGAGACGGACGTCTGCTTCTGGGACAGAGCGCTCGGTTGCCAGGCAACCGAGCGTACTTCCGGGTCAGCGGTCGCGCGTTCCGTTGCTAGGCAACGGAACGCTTCCTAGTAACTCCGGCGGTGGTGTTTAGCGTCACCACCGCCAGTGATTGGTCTGCACCTGTATAAAAACCTCACTCTGGCACATGGAGAGTGCCAGAGTATTAGGTCTCATCCTAGCTCCAGCGTTCCTGTGTACCGTTTCCAGCGCTTCCTGTGTATTACCCGGCTTGTTACTTACTACCCCTGATCTGTGCTCCCTGTGAACTTGACCTCGGCTTGATATTTGACTCTTCCTCCTGTGCTTCTGACCTCGACCCGGCTTCCCTGACTACGGCTTTGAACTTTCCCTTGGCCATCTCCTGAATTCACGGTTTGGACTGGGCCTGTACGACACCGCTTTCATCTACTGCTTCACTGATTACTCCCTTAGAGGACCGCGACCTGCGTGTTCCCGCAGCTAAGACCACACTTCCTTGCGGGGGTCCCTGGTGAAAACCAGGAACACGTTAGACTCCGCACCTCTTGGGTGAGTAGTGCAAAAATCAGTAAGCAAATACCCTAAATCTGTGACAAACAGGCTCTACTGAGGCAAGATGTCATCCTCATCCTCAACCTCTGATTCCTCTCCCCCTACAGTGTGTACTTCCTCCTCATCACACATTATCAATTCGTCCCCGCTGGACTCCACAACCACAGGTCCCTCTGTAGTATCTGGAGGGCAGTGCTGTACTTCATTGAGGAATTGATTATTCATTTTTATAAACATCATTTTTTCAACGTTGTGAGGAAGCAACCTCCTTCGCCGCTCACTGACCAGGTTCCCCGCTGCACTAAAAACTCTTTCCGAGTACACACTGGAGCGGGGACAACTCAGGTAAAATAGAGCCAGTTTGTACAGGGGCTTCCAAACTGCCTTTTTTTCCTGCCAGTAACAATATGGACTGTCTGACATGTCTACTTGGATGGTGTCAGCAAAGTAATCATCCACAATTTTTTCTATTGTGACAGCATCCAATGCAGCGAGAGTAGACATGTCTGCAATGGTTGGCAGGTCCTTCAGTCCGGACCAGATGTTATCAGCATCCCCACCAGTGCCTCTTTTGGGAAAACTGAGCTTTTTCCTCGCAGCCATAGATGTGGAAGAAAATGAGGGTGGAGCTGTTGGCATGTCACGGTCCTCTTCAGAGGACAATCTCCTGACCAGCAGGTCTTTGCACTGCTGTAGACTTGTGTCCGCCGGAAACAGAGACACAACATACGCTTTAAACCGAGGATCGAGCACGGTGGCCAGAATGTATTCCTCTGACTTTAAAAGAGTGACCACCCTCGGATCCTGGCAAAGCGTACGAAGGGCTACATCCACAAGAGCTACATGCTTGGTGTAATCGCAATGGCTTACCAGCTCCTCCCTCACTTTCTCCAGCTGCTTCTGCAACAGCCTGATCAGGGGAATGACCTGACTCAAGCTGGCAGTGTCGGAACTGACTTCTCGTGTGGCAAGTTCAAATGGCTGCAGAACCTTGCACAACACGGAAATCAGTCTCCACTGCGCTTGACTGAGGCGCATCCCCACTCCTTTGCCTATGTCGTAGGTGGCTGTGTAGGCCTGAATGGCCTTTTGCTGCTCCTCCATCCTCTGCAGCATATAGAGGGTGGAGTTCCAGCGCGTCACAACCTCTTGTTTGAGGTGATGGCAGGGCAGGTTCATGCTTTTTTGATGTGCCTCTAGTCTGCGGTAGGCACTGGCTGAATGCCGAAAGTGTCCAGCAATTTTGCGCGCCACCGCAAGCATCTCCTGCACACCCCTGTCACTCTTGAGGTAATGCTGCACCACCAAATTAATGGTGTGGGCAAAACATGGGACGTGCTGGAAATTGCCCATATTTAATGCCCGCACAATGTTACTGGCATTGTCTGACACCACAAATCCCCATGAGAGTCTAAGTGGGGTAAGCCACTGGGAGATAATTTCCCTCATTTTTTCTAATATGTTGTCAGCGTTGTGCCTCTTATTAAAGTAATACGCAATGTTGCCTGCCTTTGCACGAGCAGCCATTTTGTAGTTGCTGCTACTGATGCAGCTGTTGCTGTTGCTGCGGAAGGGGATGCATCTACCCAGTGGGCTGTCACAGTCATATAGTCCTTCGTTTGCCCAGAACCACTTGTCCACATGTCCGTGGTTAAGTGGACAGTGGGTAGAACCGCATTTTTTAGAGCACTGAGGACACTTGATCGTACTTCTCTGTACATTTTTGGTATCGCCTGCCTAGTGAAGTGGAATCTCGACGGGATTTGGTACCGGGGACACAATACCTCCATCAACCCTCTAAATCCCACTCCACTGATGGCGGACACCGGGCGCACGTCTAACACCAACATTGCAGTTACAGCCGCAGTTATACGCTTTGCAATAGGGTGACTACTATCGTATTTTGTGGTCATGGCAAACGACTGTTGGACGGTCAATTGTTTTGTGAAAGACTTAGCGGTCTTACGACTTCCCCTCTGGGAAGATGACCGACTAACAGCAGCAACAGCAGCAGTGGCAGTAGTAGGCGTACCGCTGCAGGATTCCTCGGATGAATCCCGTATTGAGGAGGACTCAGTCTGGCTGCTGACTTGGGCTGCAGGACTGAATCTGATGGAGATTGTGGAGGAAGTTGATGAGGAGGGTGTTGCTGGTGTGTATCCAACTGGACCACGGGATTTAGGTGTCCCTGTACCGATGAGGGTCCTAGCCCCAGTTCCTGAACTAACCACTGAACTATGAAGGTTATTCAGGTGACGTATAAGGGAGGATGTTCCTAGGTGGGCAAGATCCTTACCCCTGCTTATTTGAGCTTTACATAAGCTACATATGGCCATACATTGGTTGTCTGGATTTGGATAAAAATAACTCCAGACCGAAGAGGTGCATTTTTTGGTCTTCTGACCAGGCATGACGATGGGCTTTTTCATCCCATGGACATCAGCTGTTTCCCCCCCTGGTGCCTCATTTACAATAACCACATCACCATCCTCATCATCAAGTTCCTCCACAGCGCCAGCTACATCATCAATAGGCTCCTCCCGAGCCACCTCTTCCCGTACAGTGATGGGAAGGTCAGGCTTGACAACCACCAACACCCTTGGACTCGCCTTGAGGATTTGTGATAATTTCTCTTTAGAAGGCAGAGTTGTTTGCTGTTTTGTTGCTGACAGCATAACTCTCTTCAATTGTTTGGAGGGGGGGGAGGAGGAGGAGGGATAAGATCCGTGGGTGAAGCTGAACCACTAGTCATGAACACGGGCCAGGGCCTAAGTCGTTCCTTGCCACTCCGTGTCGTAAATGGCATATTGGCAACTTTACGTTTCTCCTCAGATGATTTTAATTTTCTCTTTTTGCTACTTTTTCTTAACTTGGGCTTTTTGGATTTTACATGCCCGGTACTACGAGATTGGGCATCGGGCTTGGAAGACGACGTTGATGGCATTTCATCGTCTATGTCATGACTAGTGGCAGCAGATTCAGCATTAGGAGGAAGTGGGTCTTGATCTTTCCCTACTTTATACTCCAAATTTTTGGTCTCCATTATATGTAGCACAAGATACTGCAGAATGTGTGAACTTGGTAATATTGCAGTACCAATGGACTTATACTGCTGGATTGGTTTTGCAAATTTGGTTATAATTATATATATTTTTTTTAATTTTTAATTTTTTATTTTTTTTTACTTTTTTTTTATTTTTTAAAAACTTGGGAATAATGGGTAAATAACTATGCCCTTAGAAGCACAGAGCACAGGACACAGCACCACTGGACTGAACAGGACACGGCACAGGACCCAGCAGCACTACGGAACTCAGCAGGACAGAGCACAGGACACAGCACCACTGGACTGATACTGCAGAATGTGTGAACTTTGTAATATTGCAGTACCACTGGACTTTTACTGCTGAATGTGTGAACTTGGTAATATTGCAGTACCAATGGGCTTATACTACAGGATTGGTTGTGCAAATTTTGTGGTAATTAAAAAAAATTAAATTAGTTTTTGGTATTTTTTTAAATAACTTTTTTTTATTTTTTTAAACACAGGGGAATATTGGGGAAATAACTATGCCCTTAGAAGCACAGAGCACAGGACACAGCACCACTGGACTGAACAGGACACAGCACAGGACCCAGCAGCACCACTGACCTCAGAAGGACAGAGCACAGCACACAGCACCACTGGACTGATACTGCAGAACACAGCACAGCACAGCACAGCACAGAACTAAACAGCACAGCACAGAACTAAACAGCACAGCACGAGATCTACCAGGACAGAGGACCACCTAACACACCCTCCCTCTACCCTGATCAATGCCCGAGTTAAGATGGCGGCGACTAGCGGTGAATTTATAGGATCCGAGTATCGCGAGATCCGACAACGGGATTATGAGTCAGAGCCTCAGTTTCAGATTTGAATTTGGCGCCAATACCCGGATCTGTCTCGGATCCGACTCGGATCGGCAACGTTCGGCGGGTGGGCTCGGATTTCAGAAATCCGAGTGCGCTCATCTCTAATCATAAGTTACTTAGGCGGCCCAATAGCCGCCTTATGGTAGTGAATGCCCCAGCACCTAGAAACAAGCCCTGAGCATACATAGAAAACATAATACCCAGCTCAAGGGCCACCAAGATGATTAGGGCCAAGGCCATTGCCCTCCCTACCTTGTCCCAAATGATATTTCAATATAGCAAGGAAGCAGAAAACATGCAACCTGCATATCATGTCTTGCTTATTTAGTGTATATATGTGGCATTTACAAACAGTCAGTAATACCTTCATCATGTGATGTAGTAGCCACATAGGAAATGTTAAAAACAGCAGATATTATTGAAGTGGCTTTGTCACCCTCACCAGAAACAGACACATGAAACAACCTTTTATAACTGTCTGCTAGACATCTGTACATATTCTGTATCCCATTAGAATGTAAGCAATTGCTCAGTGAGTATATTTGAAGACATCATTATGAAAGCTTTCAGGTAACAAATATTACATAACTTATGTAAGTCAGGATATATTCACAATTTCTAAATTTGAAATGTAAGGGTAATGGGCATCATCAACTCTAGTAGGTCAGCTACAATTGACAGCCAAGTCATAGTCTTTTGCAGAACGCTTTTCCTTTTGCTGACTCCTTTTCCATAGAACATAATGTATTCACTGTGAGTAGGTTTACCCTAGGTCTTCTGCACATTGCTATGGTTGTTTACTATTATGGCTAACGAGTGACTGACAAATAGGAGTCATGTAAGTTGAGTAATATGCAAATAGATTGAAGTGGTACAAAATCAGCAGTTGAAATATTATTATTATTATCATTTATTTGTTAGGCGCCACAAGGTTTCCACAGCGCCGTACATAGTACAAACAGTAGACCATATAGGGTTAAACAGTACAGAACGATAAACACAAAGTACCAATGCTTCAGTAACTCCGGGACAGCCATATGGAGTAAGGACAGAGCAGAAGAATAGGTATGGAGACACGAGGGAAGAGGGGCCCTGCTCATAAGAGCTTACATCCTAAGGGAGGGAGGAAATATGAAGGTCAAAATAGGCATTAATGTCAGGCAAGCAGAAAGAAATGATGGTCAGTAACAAAATTAAGGTCAGCATGGCCACCAATAGGAATATGGAAACCTGATGTAACAACTTCTTGGAGTTCTCCCTCTAGATGCTTAGAACAGAGTTTGTGCACCACCGACGAGCACTGCAGAAGGGGGCATGGTAGAGCCTCTTTGGGGTTGTGGCCTGCAAATCAAGCCTTCCCGACACTCTGCAATATGCACATGCATACAAACAGAACAAAATATTGCTCTGTTCTCTAACCTGGACTCTCCAGTCACACCATATGTCATGCATTTCTGCAAAGTAACAATTAAATGGTCTTGTGTAAATGTCTGCATCTGTATCGTAATCATTCTAATTTTATATAAATAATATTTAAATAACTATTTTACCACTTTCCGTCTCCTTGTTTCCCCTAGACCTGTGTTGGCAAGCAGTGAATCTAATCAGGCAAAAATGGGATAAATGCATGGTGAATCTCCTGCTGCCAAATCAAGTGCTCATTATATCCTTTGAGAAATAATCATATATAAATGTGTCTCAAGTTTTTCACCTGGAGTATCCAGCACCTTTCACTGTGCAGCATCTTTGTTCAGTCTCTAAACAGCTCCCAGGCTTCCAGTTGTGTAATCTCCCACATACAGGACAACCACATACTCAGCCACAGCACCAACTGTAGAAATGCAATGAAAATGTATTAATTAGCACAACCTGCAACTCACACGTGCCCCCTCCATTGAGCTGTGACCTCCCCACATGGCAGTCAGTTGTGTTCCAACCATCGTAATGAATCACACACTACACAGGGAGGTCCAAGCCCTCAGGCAGACCCAGGCCCCAATAAATTGTACCTGTTCCACCCGTCTCGTAGGGCTTGAAAGTCAACAACAATAATCAACAAAATAATAGCTCCCAGGTTAGGAAGCAAACCCTTAAATGGCGTCTGTGTTGTACCAAATCTGGATTATTTAAGTACTGTAACTTTAAGACAAAAGCTACCAAACAGTTCATGTTTTCAGAATGTATTTAATCTGCACAGGCGAGTTAATCTATTTTTCCGGGTCATTAATTATCCCACCTGTTTCTACAGACAGAAATCTGTCCAAATGACTTGTTGGTATCTCTAGGGGACAGGGTTTGAGCACCAATACTTCAAAGCACATGCTCCTGTACCATGCGTGCACACGACTCTGCACAGACCATAATATGCACCAAATCAGCCACAGACACTGCTAAGACAGATGGGTATATAACAGTATGGCTAGATGTCTCTTTCAACATTATTTTAAAATATATTTGTATTTTATGTGTTTTGCTCAGTTTCATAAGGGAACTCAACCCATTTTTTATTTCCTGTCCAAGTGATAATAATATTTGCAAATCATTGTTATCTCAATTTTCTGCTGCATTTGAGTAAAAATAAAGAAATTACTTATGTTGTTTTCTGCAAGAGTATTCAGCCTGTCTTTATCTAGCGAGTCTGAATGGTAATCTTGTTTTCTATATTCACTGACCTTCTAAAAGTTCTGAATCATTTATTAGCATAGAACAAGGTATCTCAACCTTTTCATATTATTTTGTGTTTGCTGTCAGTCTTTTCTGATAGACGTTACTCCTTTTCATCACTCGTTTATTGTAATTACATTTTCTATCCTCTCCCAGGAGTAAATTTTTGAGAGCAATGTGCTTCATAAATAAGTAAAATGCCTTCTTAGCGGGCAATTCAATTGCCTGCGCACTCACCAGTGAAAATGTGATTTTCTTTTTACCTTGCGCAATTCCTTTCACATATTTTTTATGCTTGTTCGTGCATTCGTACACTAAAAGTAACATACTCAAGCAAGTTTCTTTCCTATACAGTCATGGCCAAAAGTTTTGAGAATGACACAAGTATTGGTTTTCACAAAGTTTGCTGCTTCAGTGTTTTTAGACCTATTTGTCAGACATTGCTATGGTATACTGGAGTAAAATGACAAGCATTTCATAAGTGTCAAAGGCTTTTATTGACAATTACATTAAGTTTATGCAAAGAGTCAATATTTGCAGTGTTAGCCATTCTTTTTGAAGACCTCTGCAATTCGCCCTGGCATACTGTCATTCAACTTCTGGGCCACATACTGACTGATGGCCGCCCATTCTTGCCTAATCAATGCTTGAAGTTTGTCAGAAATTGTGGGTTGTTTTTTTTGTCTAATTGCCTCTTGAGAATTGACCTCAAATTCTCAATGGGTTTAAGGTCTGGGGAGTTTCCTGGCCATGGACCTAAAATTTTGATGTTTTGATCCTCGAGCCACTTAGTTATCACTTTTGCCTTATGACAATGTGCTACATCATGCTGGAAAAGGCATTGTTCGTCATCAAACTGTTCTTGGATGGTTGGGATAAGTTTCTCTTGGAGGATGTTTTGGTACCATTCTTTATTCAGGGCTGTTTTCTTAGGTAAAATTGTGAGTGAGCCCACTCCCTTGGCTGAGAAGCAACCCCACACATGAATGGTATGACACCGGACTGATGGTAGCTGTCACGATACTGTTAAACATGTGCTTTTTATCCCAATGTCCCCCTAGAGTGTCTGACTTAGCAAACATTATAACTGTGTATTCCGTATGTGTGTTTTCATTCCCATAGCATGTCCGTACTCACTCCCATACTGTGTTTGAATATTAGCTTTAAGATTGGCAATATATGATATTAATAATTTATAATATATATTGTATTATTATGTGTTATCTATTACACTGTAGGTGAGATATTTGTGTTAGTCTGAGGGCTTCCTATTGTTCACTTATGCCAAAGCAGTAAAGCTGGGTACGCACTACAGATTTTTCCACCAAGCTTTTATGCCGATCGATTTTACATCAGATCGATGGTCCGATCACTCGGTCCATGGGCTGCATACACACTAGCCTTGTTTTAGACGATAAAGGGAAGAGCGGCCATCCCGGTATCGACTTTTTATAGCCATGTTGTCGTGAACAATGATTTTAATTTCGTACACACTGAAGCAACATTTGCAGGGCATATAGCGATATATCAAAGACATTAGCATAAAGGGGCAGAGCTTTCACTATAGTTAACACCCAAAAAAAACTAAAAAGAGAAGACATATACTGAGAAGACAAAACTGTCTCTCTTATAGGTAAAAATCTCCATACACAAGGTTATTATACACGAATAGGCATCACCCACAATGCTCCATTCTCTGTGGGCATCATCGCTGATTGGTCCACAGCAGAAATGAACGCCCATGTCTGAGTGTATAAAATTACAGAGGGGCCTGTCTGGCACCGAGGAAAGTGAGAAGATGGAGGGTGAGGAGAAGGTGTCAGTGGGGGTTGGAGCTATGGAGACAGAGTCAGAGATGGTGCTGGAAGGCCCCAAAAATTGTCAAAAAGTGAAGGTGGGGGATGGAGATGCTCTAGAAGACGAAGAATTTTTTGTACTGCAGTTAAAAGAGCAAAGCCAATGAATCCAAGAGAGGTGGAGATGATGGGAAAATTACTAGACCAGTACATCTATGACTGTCAAAAGCGAGAGTTAATAATAAAAAAAAGGAACTGATAATGCAAAAACTACTGCAATTACTAAAGGAAAAAGTTGGAAAGAAAAGAAATAAATTCCAAGTTCAGAAGAAGTGGTCGGACCTTAAAAATAAAAAGGAAAGGAGACTGGTTCGAATTCGTTGAAACATTAAAAACAGTGAGTAGCACGTGTAATGTACCTGTTTGAAGGACTTTATGTATTTCATTCTAGCTTCACAAGAAGCAATGCAAACAACTAATTTGTAACATAGATTTTTTTTTGTGGCCAGACAGAAGAATTAACGGTGAGAATGCCTGTTTAGATACCACTGATACTACTAATGTAACACCTATTATCAAGCAAGAAAAAAATTGATGTTGAATACAAAGATATAAAATAAGTTATGCTGAAAAGTTTAAAAGTTTTTTATACTTTGCTCTCCTTAATGACTCAGGCCCATAGTGTTTTACTTGTGTATATTAATGTGCATTTTATGCACTTAGATTAAATAAATAACATTGATATTTAAATGGCTGGAAAACAATTGATTTACATTAAATATCACTTCCTGTTAAACAAAAGCTTATTTTAAGAGCATAATAGAGATAACAATGACTGCTAGTGCTGACCATGGTCGCCTATAGCCAGTAATTGTAGTGACAGTCAGTAGCAAAATATATACATTCTTTGCTCATCATTAAAAAAATGGTGGAAATATGCATAAAAAGATTTTTAATTAAATAACTCATGTACTAATGAAACTTGAAAAAAAATAATGTGTAAATTAGTTAAATGTAAAGATCACAGTGTAACAATAAAATAACTGTATGGTTTGCAACTGAATAAAATTTGCATTTACAAGCAGGAAGAATAACTTGATTTATATATGAACACACTTAGAGTAGACCAATAAATTAATAAGAGCAAAGATAAAAAATGAATGTATGTGTTGAAATGTATTTTATTCAAAGCAAAGTAACTTCTGTTAATTCTATTTACAATGGGAAATAGAGATCTGGTTATGCAAGATAAACCCCAAATGAATGTTATATGAATAAGAACATATGAATGAATCCAGAAAAGAAATAGGCAGCGGAATGAAGAATTATTTTTTAATGGAATGGTGTAAATGCCATTAGATAACTTTATTAATACAATTGTAATGTCTACACTGTACTGTAGGATACCTCTGTACTATATCAGAAGCCATGAGATTTTTCATCCAATACTCCCATCTATTAATTGATGTCACACATGGTGGGAAACTATCACATTACAGAATCCAAGCCGCTTCTGCACATGCTCCACATTTTCTAAACTGCTGGTCTTTAAAAGTGGAGATGTAGCTTATAGCATCCAATCAGATATTAGCTGTCATTTTTGAATCAGCTAGCTGTCAGATTTCAGTGGATATACTGCTATCTACCACTCCTATCGAAATGCTCTGGACACTGCTAAACAAACATACTTCCAATCTCTCACCTATGCTCAGTCTTCTATCCCCAAACGCCTTTTTTAACACATTTAAATCTCTTCTAAACCATCCCACCCGAAACCCACCTTCCCAGGACCTTCTCTTCATTTGATCCCATGAATGAAGAGGAAGATTCTACTCTCTTTTTATCTTTCTACTCTACATCCTGCCTTTTTGGTTCCATACCCTCACAAATTGTTAGTTCCATGTCTCCTGTGCTCAATTCACCTCTAGCTAAAATCTGTAATCTATCTCTCGCTACTGGTATCTTTCCATCACTATACAAGCACGCAGTGATTACTCCTATTCTGAAAAAAACTGAATTCTGACCCAAATTCTCTCTCAAATGACTGCCCCATCTCTCAGCTCCCATGCTCCTCAGAACTTCTTGAGAGAATTGCCAACTCTCGTCATACACTCTTTCTTTCTGCAAACAACCTATTGGATTCTCTTTAGTCAGGCTTTTGCTCTCAACACTCCACAGAGACTGTGCAGGTCAAGGTTGTCAATGATTTTATCACAGTTAAAACTAAAAGCCATTACTCTCTTTAATTCTCCTGGATCTCTCTGCTACATTTGACACTGTTGACCACTTTCTTCTCAAACAAACACTACAATCCCTAGGTCTTCAAGACACTGTCCTATCTTGTTTCTCATCCTACCTATCTAATCCCTCTTTCAGTGTTAATTTTACTGAAACATCCTCCACACTGCTTCCTTTACCAGTTGGAGTACCACAAGGTTCAGTCCTAGGTCCTCTGCTATTCTCTATCTACACCAATTCTCTTGAAAAATAATCTCCTTTGGATTTCAGTATCATCTCTCTACAGATGATACACACATTTATCTGTCCTCTCCTGATCTCTAACCATCTGTGTTGTCTTGTATTACTGACTGTCTTTCTGCCATTTCATCTTGGATGTCCTCACGCCAACTCACACTCTCACCATCTGTGTTGTTTCGTATTTCTGCCATTTTGTCTTGGATGTCCTCCTGCCAGCTCAAACTCGATCATTCTAAAACAGAATTAATAATATTCCCAGTCACCAATAGAAGCTTCCTGCCTGACATTTCTATTTCTTTTGACAACACGACCATAAATCCCACCCTGCAAGCTCACTGCCTAGGTGTAATCCTTGACTCACAACTATTCTTTGTTCCCCACATCAACTCTATGTTTACATCATGCTGCATACATCTAAAAAAACATTTCCAAAATATATGCATATCTCACACATGACACTGCAAAAACTTCAATTCATGCACTCATCATTTCCCACATCCACTATTGCAATTCCATCCTTACTGGTCTTCCCAAAATCAGACTCAAGCCCTTACAATCTATTTGGCATGCAGTAGCTAGATTGATTTTCGTTCTTTCGTTCAAATCGATCTTCCTCTGCTGAGCCACTATATCAACCACTAAGTCAGTCTCTAAATTGAATGCCTGTTTTCAACAAATCCAATATAAAATTATTCTACTAACATACAAGGCCATCAACAAAATTGCACACACATACATCTCCTCACTTGTCACAAAATATCTCCCAACTCGGCAACTCCGTTCTGCACAAGATCTGCGTTTCTCATCCACTCTCATTACATCCTTCCATTCCCAGTTACAAGACTTTTCTCGGGCTGCACCCAATTTTTGTAATTCCCTTGCTTTGGACAATAAGACTTTCCTCTAGTCTTCAAACCTTCAAGCGTTCTCTTAAAACCGACCTCTTCATACAAGCTTATAACATTCCTCAACCATTATCTTAATCACCCTATTTTACCCTATTACCACCCTCAACACATCTAACACAAGACAATAACCCTCTGACCAACATAGTAGTGTGACTGAACATACAGTCCGCTAAATACTTTTTAACCTTTGTATTCTAGCAGGACAAATATGCAATATGATGCAAAGCTACGTACCTTTGTGTATCAAAGCATTGTCCAATAGATTGTAAGCTTGCGAGCAGGGCCTGCTTATCTCTCTGTATATATTACCCAGTATTGTTTTATTACTATTTGCTCCCAATTGTAAAGGGCTACAGAATTTCTGGCACTATATAAATAAATGTTAATGATGATGATTTTGTAGAATGTACTAAGTAAATGATAACCAGAATCTGATTGGTTGCTATAGTCAACATCTCGACTTTTTCAAACCTGCAATTTAGTAATTATACCCCTTAATCTTCTTGTCTATACTAACCAGTGGTCAAAGTGGGAATTTAAAGGTGCTGGTATGGAAAATTTAAGTGAATAGCAAGTGGACTGCTGGCCGCCTAGGATCCCAGAAGTACCATGGATTATAATAGTGTGAAAATAATTTTAGACACACTTTTGAAAACTATATATGTATATACGATAATATAAAACAAGGCTATATGCTGTATGTCCTTCCACCTCTCCTTCATTTTCCCTGTGTACCTCCATTTCTACCTTGTTTTACCTCATCTACTGTCTCCCATACCACTACATCTTTCTCAAGCCTGCTTAGTGTACTTCTCTTTAGCTTTATATCTATTGGGTTCTTCCATGTGTCCCTTCTCTCTCCCTTTCCACCTGCTCTGCTCTGTCCCTGCGTCCAGTTTTCCACTCACTCGCTAAAGCAATTACTTGTCCTTTTCACACTGGACTCCGTATTCATAGTAAAGTTTCTCACCCATGTTGAAAGTTTTTCCTTCATTTCTGCAGTATAATTAAAAAAAAAACAAATACAAAGAAATATACTATATTAAATCAAAGTGCTAGAAACAATGTAATTGATGAATAAGACTGATCGATAAATGAACAGCAGCCTACAATATGTGTAGGTCGTTGGTTGAAGGAGAATAATTACATAGTATGGTGTACATATGGAGTTGCTGAGGGATCAGTTGGTATGCCTGTTGTATGTTTTCATAGAGGATGGCAGACATAAAAGTAATACATTAAAAAAAAATCAATGAAAGTGTATTTTATAAAAAAAAAAAAAAGCTCTGAGGTAGGCAACATATAGATTAGTTCCATCATGTCAAGCAGTGGAATACAAGTTGACAAAGCCAATATCATGTCACTATATTAACCCCTATATTGACCCCCAAGTCACTTTACCCATCAAGTTTTAATAAAAATGTCTCACAGACAAACAAAATGCTGGTCTTAGGTACCTGAAGTCCATGACATCAATTTGAGAAGAACATGACCGTGTTTATGGACAGGTCACATAAAAGCACTGCGGCTATACAGGACATGACCTGTCCAATGTGAAAGTAGTCTATTCCTGCATTAGACAGTCCAGCCGATACAGCTCTATAATGTCTGCAGTATGAGATGATTTCTAGCGGTGATATCCTTGCATTTCACTACATATGCAGAGATAGCTTAGAATAGTGCCAAAGAAGTGGGGAGAAATGCTGGTATGTCATACCGGCACATACCGCCAGACTTCGAGCACTGATTCTAACACTTAAGCTGGGTATACACTACAAAAATTTCGACCAACTTTTTATGCCGAGCGATTTTACATGCGATCGATGGTCCAATCGCTCGGTCCATGGACTGCATACACACTAGTCTTGTTTAGAACGATAAAGGGAAGAGCGGACGTCACTTTAGCGACTTTTTACAGCCATGTTGTCGTGAGCAATGATTGTAATTTCATACTCACTGTTGTGGATCGGTCGGAAGTTTATACACACTACACAGCGGAAACGAGATTGGAACGAAAATATTAAATGGTACGACCAACCAAATGAGGCGACAATCGTCCATTTGGGCAGACTTTCGACCATCGTGTCACTGCACACACTGACCCGACTTTTGAACGAGAGGTCGTATGTCGGCTGATTTAGCCGATTATTGGATGAAAACCGTGTAGTGTGTACCTAGCTTTACTTGATACTACATTATGAGGCCGCATTGTTGTTTCTTCTAATCTTTTTAGGCGCATAGCCTTCAATATCATTGTATTATCCTGCAATAATGAACAATACCCCATTAATGCATCCTGCAGAGGATACTCCTTCTACATTACACGATTTAGCAGGTACCCTATGGGTCACGATGAACAGTAAGCCTGTGTGTTTAGATGCTCTCAGTTCATTATTCTTTATTACACTTTTTATGCCAGATTGACCTTGCCCAACTGAAAACACTGGAGAGAGATTTTGCAGACCGTGAGTACTAAGTAAGTACTGGTATCCGAGCTGATCTAGCCTTGATCTCCATCCCACCTCCATACTAGTAATACGTGTGCTCGTACATAAAAGATTTGCTGCATAGTAATTATCCAGCAGTACTGTACCTGTTTTATGAAACAGCACATTACTTAAACAAATAACTGAAGTGTTTTTTTTAGCATGTTCAGCATACCAGTGTGACACTTCCCATATTTTTAGCATCATTCTGACCTAATCCTGTTTTGGCAAAGTGTTCTCTCTTTACTGATGTCACAAGAGATTCATTTTTTAAAAAATCTATCTTTAGTATTTAAATATTTTGTATAGCTCCATCCTGTTCCCATTTTCTGCAATCTTTTAGCTTTTGTTAATAAATATACAATTGCTAAGGAGACATTTACTAAACTGTGATTTACGTAATAATGTAGACATGTAAATGTAAATATTTTTGCAAGTTGTTTATGACTGAATGGTGTTAGAGCATAATTGCAGCGCAGAGCATCCAAAAATTGCATCATCGCTATATTTTACAGCAGTGTCTGAGTTTGTCTGCTTTATAAATGTCTACTAGAGTAGGAGACTCTTAGGAGCAATAAACAAATCTTCATCCGTTCTGATATAGAAGAAATATACTATACTGTTTTTTTTAAACATATACTGGTACGCTGTCTCCTGTCAGCATGTACTTACTGAATCTCATTAAACTCTCTGTCTGTGACATGTAGCAGGGATAGTAAGTGAAAAGGCGACTGATTGTAGGGTAGATCGAATGGATACCACCTAGCAAAAAGACTTTTATATAAAAAAAACAAATCTAAAATGCTCCCACGGTCAGCCCTTACAGGACGTTGCCTCACTGCAGGAATGAACCCGGTTTTGTAGACCACAGTAAAATGAAGAGGATACAGGAGAGGAAGTTTATAATTACTTAACAATTTGACTGTATGAACCTGCTTATAGGGGTACATTTAGCACAGTATTCTTCCCACTTCAATTTGGAGCTTCACAATACTACTCTGTGGCATTGGGATATTCTGCTCTTGCACTTACCTTCAGGGGTTTATTTATCAAGACCCATCCATACTGAAGATTTTCTATTGCTGCTTATTGCAGTGATGGAAAATCTTCTTTCACCTAAGTAACGTAGAAAAGGTTCAGTTGTTTGGTGCATTTAGGACTCCTATTTGATAAATATACCACTTAGCTGCTTGCCTCCATTCCCTCTCCACCACATCGTAACTCTTTCTTTGTCACATGCAGCCAAGTGTACAGGTCACTGCTTCCCACATATTCATCCTCTGAAACTGTCTGTGCTGCTGTAAACATTCAGATAATCTGTAGGTTGTGTTCTGTCCCCAGTTCTTTGAAAACTGGGACAAACTAATGTACAGGCATGAAAATTCTATAGAAATTGCACCTTAAAAACTGAGCCGTGTGCCTCAGTGCTGAATTATACATATAATTTAGTCTCTGGTAAGAAAAAGCTTTAGAACCATGCTATAAAACATAAAGAAAGTGTTCCTGCCTAAGCTTTGAATGTCACATCATGAACATAAGTGATGTAAATTACATCAACATTTATTTATATAGCGCCAGCAGATTCCGTAGCGCTTTACAATTGGGAACAAACAGTAATAAAACAATACTGGGCAATACATACATACGTAGAGGTAAGAAGGCCCTGCTCGCAAGCTTACAATCTATGGGACAATGGTTTGATACACAAGGGTAAGTGCTACATCATATTGAATATTTGTCCTGCTAGAATGCAAAGGTTACAAAATATTTAGTGGGCTGTGTGATCAGTCACACAACTATGTTGGTCAGAGGGTTGTTGTCTTGTGTTAACTGTGTAGAGGGTGGTAATAGAGTAACCTAGGGAGATTAAGAGGGTGGTAGAGGAATACTATAAGCTTGCCTGAAGAGGTAGGTTTTCAGAGAATGCTTGAAGGTTTAGACTAGACTAGAGGAAAGTCTTGTGGTGCGAAGGAGTGAATTCCATAAAGTGGGTGCAGCCCGAAAAAAGTCCTGTAACCGAGAATTGGAGGAAATGATGATAGTAGAAGAGAGACGCAAATCTTGTGCAGAACGGAGGTGTCGAGTTGGAGATATTTTGAGACAAGTGAGGAGATGTATGTTTGTGCAATTTTTTGATGGCCTTGTATGTTAGTAGAAGAATTTTATATTGGATTCATTGAAAAACAGGCAGCCAATGTAGAGACTGACAGAGTGACTCAGCAGATGTAAAACAATTTGCAAGGAAAATCATTTAAGTGATTTCAGAAATAAACAAAATAAATGCTTATCTTCACATCCCTTGCCGTCTGCTGCGATATACCATCATGTGCATGGTTTCTTGTTAGATTACCAGTGACTAAACATTAAATAATTCATGTTTATTCACAGACATCAGAGTAAATCATTATCACGACTGTAACACTAAAATATCTCATTTTAAAGTGCGTATGTGCTCCCAGATAACAGGGCACAGAGGATAAACGCATAACAGTATTTTCGAGCATAGAGCAACATCCACTTTCATGTAGATTGGTTTGATGATGTCATGTTTATAGAGAAAACAAGATAACTGGTAAATGAACACTTTCTTGACAGTTTGACCCGTGCCCTAACTCAAAATACTGGAGAGAGATTTTGCAGACTGTGAGCTAACTCCTATGTCACTGGCCATGGCTTTCATCATATGCTTGGAAACTAGTGGTTTATATGTGCTGCTTACCTAATAGGGTTGCTGCATAGTAATTATCTTGGAGCTTCTTTTTCTTGAAATAACACATTAAACAAATAAGTACTTTTAACATGTTTGGGTACTGCCTGCTAATGTGACACTTCCCAGATTTTTAACGTAATTATGGCTTTTTGCTTTGACAAAGTGTTCCCTGTTATGGGTGACACAAAAGATTCATTTTTAAAATATCTGTTTACTCTTTGTATTTTTTGTATAGTTAGTAGGTTAGTTGGTTGCTGACAAAATCAACCCTAGTCTATGTATATCTATCTGTGTGTATGTTAGGGAATTTAGACTGCAAGCTCCAATGGGACAGGGACTAATGTGAATGACAAATATTCTCTGAACAGCGCTGTGGAATTGGTGGTGCTATAAAAGTAAACGATGATGATGATATCTGCACCCTGTTCCCTCTTTTTCTATGTTCCATCTTTCATTAGTGGATATATATTTGTTAAGCAAGTAATTAGTAAACTGAGGAAATAATGTAGACACATTACTGTAAATGTTTTGCAAGGTATTTGTGGCTAAATTGTGTAAGAGCATGATTGCACTTTTCAAGCACATGCACTTGCATCAGAAATGTATATTCATATTACACTAGTGTCAGTGTCTTTTTGCTGTGTCAATAGGTATTAAAATAACACTAGTTTAAAAGCAATGGAATATATATTCTTATTTTGTAATATGTGCCCTTCTTTTTAACTTCTTGATATCGTAATGGATGCCTGCCAATAACCACTGTTTTCTCGTGCAGTCGAACTTACACAATTTCCCTCACATTTACCATGGAAACCAAGAGGAAAAGATTTAAGTGAGAGCTATGATTAAAACCTAAAGTTTTGCTTATTTAATTGTAGGATTAAATGTATTTATTAATACATGTATATATGTTTTGTTTTGTTCTAATGTTCAGGGGCAGGCTGGACTGCTGGGCAGGGGGGCATCTGTCCCAGGGCCGTTCCCATAGTGGGCTACCTTGGACCGGGTCACCTGCATTTTTTAATTTAAAATGTCAGGTCTTGACCTCTCCAGGCTAAAATTTGCCAGCCCTCCCCTGCTACTGCTCCTAAACTTTTATATGTATGGTAGAATCTTACCTGAGGTTTCTAGATGAAATTATCCTCACAATGGGCTTGACTTAAAGATGGACCTACCTAAGTCCATTTTTGGTGCATAAAAATGCTCTTTGCAGCACTGCATATGAACAAAAAAAATGCAGCCATGTTTATGGTATAACTTAACTCGAACTTGTGGTCTCTTGCTGTTTCTCCACTATTTTAAACCCCAAATTATCCTGGATAGGCTGATTGGGGACATGCATGTTCAGATTCAGAATTGTGATGAGATGTGTCCTGGGTGGGTTTTCAGCACTCTTCCTAAGGCTGATGATGACTGCATCACCACATATCTTTACTGTTTAAAATAAATAAATAAAAAGTGTGCCCACCTCCTAATGAATAACCAGCAGAAGTGCAAAAGCCTGGAATTGGTTCCCACAAAAGCAGGAGGACAATCAGCTTGGGGTCCAGCACTAGGCTTTGTCTGGCTGGTTTGGTCAAAGGACAATAGGGAGAGCCGCGGTGTGGGTTTTCTAGCTTCAGTCTATTCAGCTTGGCACTATTGCCTCTAGGGAGTGGGCCACCCACCTAAAACCAACCAGTACTGTAACTATATGTCCCAGCAATTCCTGGCAGCTATTGGCTCTTTGTGCATTAGAGTGTTTATAAAACTAGAAGCACTAGCATTTCCATGGCTATTGTGTAACAAGTTCCACAATAATAAAAAATAAGGAAACACACAATGGGCTAAAAACAATAAACTGCAGATTGAAGAGTCCTAACCTCTGTTACCTTACCCTTTGTGACATATTTAAACCATACAACATACCTGCATGAATAAAGACGCAGAAAACTGTTAAATTTAACTAATTAATGTTGTGATTTATTAATTGGATTATAATTGGCTTAGCTTTTATACTCGGTTGTGGAGAAGGCAAAGATGGTGAGGCGACCCCGAGTGTGTCAAAAATTACCAAACAGTGTGGCCCTGAGGCACTAACCACTGGTCCCAGGACGACTCCTTTTCCAATTGGCCGGTGCTAAATCTGGCTTCAGTTTACCCGTCCCCCCTCTGGGCTCGCAGTGTCCTGCCCGTACAGAGCATTTAAAGTAGTTCTGTTTAATGAACCAAGAGCCAAGGTGCTTCGAAGAGGGTAGTGCCCTTTGGCCAATCAGCGGTAGCACCGTGTGACCGGTTGCCGACTCACCACATTTGCCTTCCTGCCAACGCTGGAGGTCCTTGGGACCTACAGACTGCCACCGATCGCCCTACCTGCCTCCTCTATCCCCTTAAGTAGCTGCCTGTTTAAAAGACCCAAACCTTCGTTTGTAAGGTGCACCCCATCTGTCCGATATAGCTGAACCTGATCGATTGCTATTTGGGTGTGTTTAATGCTAGCCCCACCCAGGGACATTACCACTCTACCTACGTTTTGGTTCAATTCCTTGATGACGCGCTTCATAATCGCAGGATCGATGTGGGCTCTCCAAGTTAATCTGGGTATGACTTGGGACCAGCAAAGATGTAATGAAGGCCATTGGGCTTTAATTGCCTTCAAACTCTCCCTTATGCTATAATCACATTGAGGGACTTACCTAGCCCTAAATCATTGCCCCCTAGATGTATTATCAATATATCCTGGGCGCTATCTTTCGAAATTTCCACGGACAGCAGGGGAATTAAGGCTGACCATTGCATACCTCGCCTACCCATCCATTGTATACTAACTTGTTTGTGCCCCACCTTGATCCTATTTTTTGCCTCACTATGCCTAGCCGCCCAGTGCATGCAAGAATGCCCGATGACCCATACCCTTCCCCGCCACAGTACCTGTTGGTTAAGCAGAATAACCTAATATCAAACGGTGTCTTATGCTAATAAGATGCTACCTGCCATAACGGTCAATCAACTATAACTGGCAAACCACAGAACAAACATAACCAGTGGTGAGGAAAAACAAACCAAAGGGGGGGGTAGTTGCCGGTAGCCCCAACGAAGGCGAAAACCCAAAACTCCAGAGACTCACCACTAATCGGGCCTTAGTCCGGGGAGAAAAGATGGGAAAGATCCTTCATGCCCCCACATAACGTGATGGGCGGATATGCCCAGGACTACCGACAGGTAGAAAGTGGTGAGGGGGGGGTGGGGTTGGAGATAAGGAAGAAGGGAAAGGGCATGATTAGGGCAAGACAACATATCACGCACAAAATAATTTACCCATTCTTACCCCTATAAAATTGTAACCATCGTTAGTTTGATGACCCCTGAAGACTAAGTGCGTATGTAGGGACTAGTGTTGACAATGCAGACTCACGCCTGACCCGCAGCAGTAGCTGCTCCCCATTCTGAACGAATGGGTTCAACATCCAAGGCGACAATTGTTAGTCTGATGGAACCAGAGGTCTACGGCCGTGTTTGTCCTTTATAGGCGTCAGATTTCCATCGTCCCAGGGACTCAATATTGTCGATGGGAGCACCTGACTGTGCTGCGGCAGTAGCCGCCCCACTCCTGAACGAGTGGGTGCCTAAAGCATCGGGTCTAGCCCGGTGTGTTGGCAGGCTGAGCTGCAGCGGTAACCACCTCAGTCCTGCTGGGGTGGCAAATCATGTGGCGGCACAAAGCCCGAGGTCAAATACCAAACAGTTTATGGCCATCCGGCCGAACCACTGGTCCCAGGACAACTCCTTTATGATTGGCCGGTGCTAATTCTGCCGTCAGTGTGACTATCCCCTTCTGGGCGAATAGGGTAGTGACTTGTAGGCAATCAGCGAAAGCACCAAGTGACCTGTTGCCGACACACCAAAGCCTCAGACTATAGGGCGGATAAAACTGCAAAGCGGGAACCTCATGCTACTGGACATATTGAGCTATCCCCATGCACGGGTTAACGGCCTCTATCCTATTGCTCAGTATATAAATGGAGGGTTTACCAGGCCACCTGTGAAGTAGACATGTTAATGACCCTAGCCAGTAGTACAGCGCCTATGGTGTGTTGGTTCCGATTTTCGCCCCGAATGTTGTTGCCGTGTACCTTCTAACCGGTGTAAAACATCCGCAGCGCTGTCTGAAAGTCTCTCACACCGCAGCATCTGTAGTACTGACACAGGAAACATGTTAAACATGGGTATAGGGAGTTGGGGATAAGGGGGAAGGAGGGGGTGTGATGTGGAAAGGGGGTGCGTGAGGGGGGGGGGGGCGATTGGCGGGGTGATGATACTGACCTAAAGTGTGGGAGTGTGTGTGCATGGGGAGAGGGAGAAGGCTGAATGTACAGAGCCCCCTTAAGGGAAGAGGGGGAGGGGTGAATGGGGGGAGACTGCTATTTAATGCCTTTATTAAAATGTTCTTTTTTTTTATTTTTATTGAAAACTTGCCCTTTGCCAAATAATTCACTGGAATGTAATAAATACCCTGCAGCAGGAGGGGGGGGGGGCATGTGATGATGGGGGTGGGGCGGTGGTTAGCCTGGGCTTACCCCTTACTGTTATAGTTTGGCCTAGGGCTGATAGGCCTGCCTGCCCCTTGTGGGCTCATCCTCTCTCAATCAAAACTATTATTGTTCATTGGTGGTTCAGTGTACAGGGGTAGGTTGTATAGTTGGGCAGCTTAGCTGCTCATTCTGGGGCTCTGTGATGCAATATAATACAGGACTGATAAAGTGTCTATATACCCACAGGAGACAAGGAACAGGGGGAGGGGAAAGGAGAGTTAAATAGCAGGCAGAGCCACGAGGAGGGAAAGGGGAGAGAGATGAAAGGAAACAGCAGGGGGAGGACAGAGAAACAGGATAAAATACACAAAAAACAAAGGACATGAAAGCAAAAGCTGGAAAGATGGGTCTCCAATTGAACAATGCAGGGAAAGCAAAAAGTATATAAATTGATACTAAAGTGCTACTCAGCCTGTCCCGAGATGTTGTCCTGTGTTTTTTCCAGCTGGGTAATGAGGCTTCCACATGCCTGTGGCCGGCATATATCCTCTCCAGGGCGTCCACGCCCCCTCCCAACCCATTGGTTGGTTACAGGAGAGGAGTTACCTTAAAGCTGCAGGTACCATTTGTTGTTCCTATCACTGAGTTTAGGGACGTTCCGCTTAGGGCTGCACTTGTCATTTTATTGACATAAAGAACCCCTGAAGCTCCTAATTCATCACTTTATTGCACAGGAAAATCTTATTTCTCAACATAGTACAATTGGAATCTCCTTTTCATTTTATTTTTTATACAGTCAGTTGATGGTGGTGACTGGTATGTTTGCTCCGGCCATAGCTTAAGTAGCACGTAATTTAAGAAATGTGCTCAAAATGCACAGAGAAAAATGGAAACGCTCAGACGTATCTTTGCATGAATGCTCACTCTTTTTTTACTAGTGACTCTAAATTAGTTCCAATACCACATTGTAATATAGTAACATTACAGTACTACTGTGATAACAATAGGAAAGGCAAACACTATGTGTTCTATGTGGTATAAAAATATTTAACTTTTTTCACAATTAGTTAGTGGGCATGTACTTATACTTATTCAGATTATTTGTTGTATCCTGTAATATTTTAATTTTCCCCATTTTCATTGTCTATTTTAAGAGGACAAATACATCTTGTCCCAGACATACCCTCTCTATCTTAATTTTTTATTGTGTACTTTGAATGCAACTGATCACTGTGTCCTGTATTAACATTTCTGATTTTCATGTGGAGTAGAATGCCAAAGGAATCCTTGTGGAGCCAAAGAGAGCCGTTTTAAATTGAGGAACATGATGCATTTTTAGTTATCCTCTTGGGGCTTTAATTTCAGATGTTAACATTTTCAGAAAGAAAAGAGTAGAAAAAGATAAAACCCATAAAAACTATACAAGTCAATGATAAAAAGGCAATTAGGTAAAAGATAGACACACCCTTATGGTATCCCTTTTTTGAGATGGTGTTACCAGTGCTACAAGTATAACTTCAATGCTTGAAATTTAGGCTCCCCCTTCCATAAGCCTTCACTAGTGACACTTACCACAGTCATTGCCGGCTGTAACCACTATCTTGTCAACTTGGCTCTTCACACTTTGATAACTAGGGCCCTGTGAGGGTGGTGAGGTATAGGATAATAAAACATAAATTTGGCTGAATTTGTCATATGTCAAAAACCAGCAATCACTGTTAGGGGATTATTATATTCCCGTGTACCTTATAAAGTGGTGTAAATCATTGAACCCCAGAAGTGATGACTATCAATTAAGAAGTCAACTGTTTAGTAAACAACATACCGTATATACTCGAGTATAAGTCGACCCGAATATAAGCCGAGGCACCTAATTTTAGCACATAAAACTGGGAAAAGTTATTGACTCGAGTATAAGCCTAGGGTGGAACACAGCGCTAATTTAACCACAAAAACCTAAATAAAAATGATAGGTTCAATCTATGAAATCATTTTTAGCTAAACCATATAAATAACAGTACATGACAAGGAACATTCATAAATGATTATAAAATCATGGGTAGCACCTAACCGAAATAAATTAAAGATAATGTAAGAAACACCCTAGGGTGCTCTGAGGGAGAGGGATTCAGCTGCATTACACACATGCTGCAGAGACATATCAAATTAACTGTCACAAACTTAGATATATTTCTATTTTTTTTTTGTATGTGTAAAATATTTTTATTCAACACGTTTCATGAGATCAAGGATATTTCTAACACTTATTGATTTACAATTTGATCACCTGTCATGACACCTCCTTCAGTCACTAGCTCCATTTTTAAAAGCAGGAAATAGACTGGGGGAAAAGAAAAATTGTAATTGACAAGCACTTGCTCTTTGACCCCTGTGTGTAATATTTTGTCACAAGTGGGAATAAAAAGGGATTTAGGCACAAAGTTCCCACTTTCTGGAATACAAGGGAGAAAAGTAGTTTTCAATGGGCAAAGCTGCTGTAAAAGTCAGCCAGATAGGAGTAAAGCATATGAAGTATTGTGATATTATAGACAAGTAAATACACATCTCTCCCTTGATCTTTTTGAGCAGCAATACGATATTTTCTTTCAAGTCCATTAGCTTCCATAACAGTGAAAGTAAATACTGCAACATTTAAATAGTTTGCTTTTACATGGGATACAATCCTAAAAACAAGGGCTGTGTATTAATGAAGGACCTGGAGTTAGGCAGCTAGGCATACTGTTGAACATACACACAACTGCCCTGTATTCACAGGCTGGGATATATTTCAAACCTAAGCCATTTGATTGCTTCAGCCAGCCGTCCTTTCTGATTATAAGCTCAGCCAAACCGAGTAATATGCAGTGGACAAAGGAGGTATAGAGCCAATCAGGAAATAGATTGAGAGATGCTAGGCAATCAGAAGCTTAAGCAAACACATTGTGGGCGGTGTTCTGCAGGTATCGGGTTAGGCTGTGCATTAGTTCGTACGAGAGAGATTTTTTACTTACCCCCGCAGTGGAACGCATATGCGTTCCAACACAGGAAGTTCGGCATTTGGAACGCAAACTTGCGTTCCAAATGCCGAACTTCCTGTTGTTGGAACGCATATGCAGAAGTTGAAGCCGAGGGACCGGACACCAGGTAAGTTCACCCGTGTATAAGCCGAGTGCCCTTTTTCAGCATACAAAAGTATGCTGAAAAACTTGGCTTATACACGAATATATACGGTAGTTGTTTCTATGTGCTCTTAGGTAACCAGGTCAGGAGAATAACTAACACAAAGAGAGCTTGTCAATTTTATACGTAATAAGGACATGGAGAGGCAGAAGTGCAAAATGACAGTACAATTAACTAAAATTAGGGATGTGCACCGGCGACTTTTGAGGTCTCGTGTTTTGTGTTTTGGATCCGGATTTTCGTTATTTTTGGGGTTCGGATTTGTCTCGCAAAACACTTGACGAAAGGTCTCGGTTCGGATTTAAGGTTTTGGATTCGGATTTTTTTTGAAAAAAACATAAAAAGTTTAAAAATCAAGTTTTTGGGCTTATTTTCACTCCTAGGCTATTATTAACCTCAATAACATTCAATAACAAGCATTTCCACTAATTTACAGTCTATTCTGAACACCTCACAATATAGTTATTAGTCCAAAACGTTGCAACAAGGTATCTTTCTGGACTGCGTAGAGGAGTGGGTCACCACAATATATATTAAAAACCCTGAACTTTTATGATTCGCACCAATAAATGTACCTGGACTGCGTAGAGGAGTGGGTCACCACAATATATATTAAAAACCCTGAACTTTTATGATTCGCACCAATAAATGTACCTGGACTGCGTAGAGGAGTGGGTCACCACAATATATATTAAAAACCCTGAACTTTTATGAATCGCACCAATAAATGTACCTGGACTGCGTAGAGGAGTGGGTCACCACAATATATATAATAAGAAAACCATCAACTTGTTTGATTCGCACCAATAAATGTACCTGGACTGCGTAGAGGAGTGGGTCACCACAATATATTAAAAACCCTGAACTTTTATGAATCGCACCAATAAATGTACCTGGACTGCGTAGAGGAGTGGGTCACCACAATATATTAAAAACCCTGAACTTTTATGAATCGCACCAATAAATGTACCTGGACTGCGTAGAGGAGTGGGTCACCACAATATATATTAAAAACCCTGAACTTTTATGATTCGCACCAATAAATGTACCTGGACTGCGTAGAGGAGTGGGTCACCACAATATATATTAAAAACCCTGAACTTTTATGATTCGCACCAATAAATGTACCTGGACTGCGTAGAGGAGTGGGTCACCACAATATCTTAAAAACCCTGAACTTTTATGAATCGCACCAATAAATGTACCTGGACTGCGTAGAGGAGTGGGTCACCACAAGATATATAATAAGAAAACCATCAACTTGTATGATTCGCACCAATAAATGTACCTGGACTGCGTAGAGGAGTGGGTCACCACAATATATATAATAAGAAAACCATCAACTTGTTTGATTCGCACCAATAAATGTACCTGGACTGCGTAGAGGAGTGGGTCACCACAATATATTAAAAACCCTGAACTTTTATGAATCGCACCAATAAATGTACCTGGACTGCGTAGAGGAGTGGGTCACCACAATATATTAAAAACCCTGAACTTTTATGAATCGCACCAATAAATGTACCTGGACTGCGTAGAGGAGTGGGTCACCACAATATATATTAAAAACCCTGAACTTTTATGATTCGCACCAATAAATGTACCTGGACTGCGTAGAGGAGTGGGTCACCACAATATATATTAAAAACCCTGAACTTTTATGATTCGCACCAATAAATGTACCTGGACTGCGTAGAGGAGTGGGTCACCACAATATCTTAAAAACCCTGAACTTTTATGAATCGCACCAATAAATGTACCTGGACTGCGTAGAGGAGTGGGTCACCACAAGATATATAATAAGAAAACCATCAACTTGTATGATTCGCACCAATAAATGTACCTGGACTGCGTAGAGGAGTGGGTCACCACAATATATATAATAAGAAAACCATCAACTTGTTTGATTCGCACCAATAAATGTACCTGGACTGCGTAGAGGAGTGGGTCACCACAATATATTAAAAACCCTGAACTTTTATGAATCGCACCAATAAATGTACCTGGACTGCGTAGAGGAGTGGGTCACCACAATATATATTAAAAACCCTGAACTTTTATGATTCGCACCAATAAATGTACCTGGACTGCGTAGAGGAGTGGGTCACCACAATATATATTAAAAACCCTGAACTTTTATGATTCGCACCAATAAATGTACCTGGACTGCGTAGAGGAGTGGGTCACCACAATATCTTAAAAACCCTGAACTTTTATGAATCGCACCAATAAATGTACCTGGACTGCGTAGAGGAGTGGGTCACCACAAGATATATAATAAGAAAACCATCAACTTGTATGATTCGCACCAATAAATGTACCTGGACTGCGTAGAGGAGTGGGTCACCACAATATATATAATAAGAAAACCATCAACTTGTTTGATTCGCACCAATAAATGTACCTGGACTGCGTAGAGGAGTGGGTCACCACAATATATTAAAAACCCTGAACTTTTATGAATCGCACCAATAAATGTACCTGGACTGCGTAGAGGAGTGGGTCACCACAATATATATTAAAAACCCTGAACTTTTATGATTCGCACCAATAAATGTACCTGGACTGCGTAGAGGAGTGGGTCACCACAATATATCTTAAAAACCCTGAACTTTTATGATTCGCACCAATAAATGTACCTGGACTGCCTAGAGGAGTGGGCACTGGGCACCACAATAAAATATATAAAAAACCTTCAACAGGTCTGCATTACACTACACATACGGCTGCTCCTCCATCTTCTCCATCATTTACATGTTGGAGTTTTAGCGTGTGACAACCTCTTGTTTTTGATAATGTCAGTGCATTTTGAATATTTTTCAATTTGCCCCACACCACTGAATGTACTTTATCTATGATACGCATCTATCTATCTTGACTGCGTAGTGTGGTGGCCCCGGTACACAATTTGGTACCGAGGCCACAATATAATTAAAAAACCCTCCACGTGTCAGAATTCCACCAAAAAAGGGTATGGACTGCGTAGTGTGGTGGCCCCGGTACACAATTTGATACCGGGGCCACAATACCTCCTCCAAACATGGTACAGACAATTCGTCATTGAGATCCCATCAAGTATGTTAAAGACAGACAGGGTCCAAGTGTTATTGATTGACTTTGTAAACCAAAAAACTGTCCCTGTTGCACATAGTCGTGCAATGAAGACTGACTTTTTCATTTAAAGGCACCATCTTTCAAGTGTAGTGTTTGTAAGTCTAAGTCATATTATACTTTTGGTAAAATTGGTTTATTTTGTTCCTCTTTATGGTAACTACTAATAGAATTAAAGTATTAAATAGAAGCGGCAGTTCCTCTTTATGGTAATTAGTAATAGAATTAAAGTATTAAATAGAATTAAAGTATGAAATAGAATTAAAGTATTAAATAGAATTAAAGTATGAAATAGAATTAAAGTATTAAATAGAATTAAAGTATTAAATAGAGTGGTATAGAGTTGTAGTGTGGTATAGATAGAGTGGTCCCCACAATATAATAATAAAACCCTCAACTGGTCTGAATTCCACCAAACAAGTATCTGGACTGCGTAGTGTGGTGGCCCCGGTACACAATTTGGTACCGAGGCCACAATATAATTAAAAAATTGGGCATCAACTGTCACCGTTGTTTAATATCTGATACACCTAAATATGGACTGCACAGTGGAGTGGCCCCGGTAGTAAATTTGGTGCCGGGGCCACAATACCTCCATCAACCCTCTAAATCCCACTCCACTGATGGCGGACACCAGGCGCACGTCTAACACCAACATTGCAGTTACAGCCGCAGTTATACGCTTTGCAATAGGGTGACTACTATCGTATTTTGTGGTCATGGCAAACGACTGTTGGACGGTCAATTGTTTTGTGAAAGACTTAGCGGTCTTACGACTTCCCCTCTGGGAAGATGACCGACTAACAGCAGCAACAGCAGCAGTGGCAGTAGTAGGCGTACCGCTGCAGGATTCCTCGGATGAATCCCGTATTGAGGAGGACTCAGTCTGGCTGCTGACTTGGGCTGCAGGACTGAATCTGATGGAGATTGTGGAGGAAGTTGACGAGGAGGGTGTTGCTGGTGTGTATCCAACTGGACCACGGGATTTAGGTGTCCCTGTACCGATGAGGGTCCTAGCCCCAGTTCCTGAACTAACCACTGAACTATGAAGGTTATTCAGGTGACGTATAAGGGAGGATGTTCCTAGATGGGCAAGATCCTTACCCCTGCTTATTTGAGCTTTACATAAGCTACATATGGCCATACATTGGTTGTCTGGATTTGGATAAAAATAACTCCAGACCGAAGAGGTGCATTTTTTGGTCTTCTGACCAGGCATGACGATGGGCTTTTTCATCCCATGGACATCAGCTGTTTCCCCCCCTGGTGCCTCATTTACAATAACCACATCACCATCCTCATCATCAAGTTCCTCCACAGCGCCAGCTACATCATCAATAGCCTCCTCCCGAGCCACCTCTTCCCGTACAGTGATGGGAAGGTCAGGCTTGACAACCACCAACATCCTTGGACTCGCCTTGTGGATTTGTGATAATTTCTCTTTAGAAGGCAGAGTTGTTTGCTGTTTTGTTGCTGACAGCATAACTCTCTTCAATTTTTTGTAGGGGGGGGAGGAGGAGGAGGGCTAAGATCCGTGGGTGAAGCTGAACCACTAGTCATGAACACGGGCCAGGGCCTAAGCCGTTCCTTGCCACTCCGTGTCGTAAATGGCATATTGGCAACTTTACGTTTCTCCTCAGATGATTTTAAGTTTATCTTTTTGCTACTTTTTCTTAACTTGGGCTTTTTGGATTTTACATGCCCGGTACTACGAGATTGGGCATCGGGCTTGGAAGACGACGTTGATGGCATTTCATCGTCTATGTCATGACTAGTGGCAGCAGCTTCAGCATTAGGAGGAAGTGGGTCTTGATCTTTCCCTACTTTATCCTCCAAATTTTTGGTCTCCATTATATGTAGCACAAGATACTGCAGAATGTGTGAACTTGGTAATATTGCAGTACAAATGGACTTATACTGCTGTATTGGTTTTGCAAATTTGGTTATAATTATTATATATTTTTTTTTTTTAAATTTTTTATTTTTTTTTACTTTTTTTTTATTTTTTAAAAACTTGGGAATAATGGGGAAATAACTATGCCCTTAGAAGCACAGAGCACAGGACACAGCACCACTGGACTGAACAGGACACGGCACAGGACCCAGCAGCACTACGGAACTCAGCAGGACAGAGCACAGGACACAGCACCACTGGACTGATACTGCAGAATGTGTGAACTTTGTAATATTGCAGTACCAATGGACTTATACTGCTGGATTGGTTTTGCAAATTTGGTTATAATTATTATATATTTTATTTTTTTTTTACATTTTTTATTTTTTTTTACTTTTTTTTTATTTTTTAAAAACTTGGGAATAATGGGGAAATAACTATGCCCTTAGAAGCACAGAGCACAGGACACAGCACCACTGGACTGAACAGGACACGGCACAGGACCCAGCAGCACTACGGAACTCAGCAGGACAGAGCACAGGACACAGCACCACTGGACTGATACTGCAGAATGTGTGAACTTTGTAATATTGCAGTACCAATGGACTTATACTGCTGGATTGGTTTTGCAAATTTGGTTATAATTATTATATTTTTTTATTTTTTTTTAAATTTTTTATTTTTTTTTACTTTTTTTTTATTTTTTAAAAACTTGGGAATAATGGGGAAATAACTATGCCCTTAGAAGCACAGAGCACAGGACACAGCACCACTGGACTGAACAGGACACGGCACAGGACCCAGCAGCACTACGGAACTCAGCAGGACAGAGCACAGGACACAGCACCACTGGACTGATACTGCAGAATGTGTGAACTTTGTAATATTGCAGTACCACTGGACTTTTACTGCTGAATGTGTGAACTTGGTAATATTGCAGTATCAATGGGCTTATACTGCAGGATTGGTTGTGCAAATTTTGTGGTAATTAAAAAAAATTAAAGTAGTTTTTGGTATTTTTTTAAAAAACTTTTTTTTATTTTTTTAAACACAGGGGAATATTGGGGAAATAACTATGCCCTTAGAAGCACAGAGCACAGGACACAGCACCACTGGACTGAACAGGACACAGCACAGGACCCAGCAGCACCACTGACCTCAGAAGGACAGAGCACAGCACACAGCACCACTGGACTGATACTGCAGAACACAGCACAGCACAGCACAGCACAGCACAGAACTAAACAGCACAGCACAGAACTAAACAGCACAGCACGAGATCTACCAGGACAGAGGACCACCTAACACACCCTCCCTCTACCCTGATCAATGCCCGAGTGAAGATGGCGGCGACTAGCGGGGAATTTATAGGATCCGAGTATCGCGAGATCCGACAACGGGATTATGAGTCAGAGCCTCAGTTTCACATTTGAATTTGGCGCCAATACCCGGATCTGTCTCGGATCCGACTCGGATCCGCAACGTTCGGGTGGGCTCGGATTTCATAAATCCGAGTGCGCTCATCCCTAACTAAAATGAGATTAATTACACAGGTGTGATATTAATAATACCTCTTGATGTCCAAATGTAATATGATGATTTTAAGTATTTGTACATTGCTCAGCCATGCGTAGCTGCTTCAGCATATTTTATACTTTTAGTAAGAAGAGCAAATTCTTAACTGAACATCGGATGTATCATAAGTTCTGCAGCTCTGTAATCAATCTAATTTTTTGTTGATTTTACTTTTACTTTGTACTTTAGTCAATCACTGTGTCTTTTATGTGATTGAAATAGTAACGATTCAGATAAAAGTGTCTGCCTACATTGCAACGCATAGAGACTACTGTATTGCTTAATACAAAATGTACTCCTTTAATTTCCATCACTGTGAAACTGTGATTTACACCACCAGATAGGGACAAGAATATAATATCCCTTAAGCATGATTGCTTATCTTGTTGACATGTCAGTTCCAGCCAACATTGAAGGGGAGTTTTATAATCTACTATGTCAGTGTTGGCTAACCTGTGACACTCCAGGTGTTGTGAAACTACAAGTCCCAGCATGCTTTGCCAATATCTAGCAGCTTATTGCTGGAAGGGTATGCTGGGACTTGTAGTTTCACAACACCTGGAGTGTCACAGGTTAGTTAACACTGTACTATGTCATCCCCTTCCTGATATTTTCTGGATAATTGGGACACTATTGGTGCTCTCTGTTATTTTCTCCTTTTTGCTGTATCTCTGATGCCTGATACAAAGTTACCAATTTCAGCTATGTCATTTTAGGAAGGGCAGCCAGCAATTTTTAAGCAACTATATATGATATTTTCATAAACAAACTCATTAAATTATACTTCACCTTTAAAATCCTGGTATTATATCTGTCTTCTTTCTCTACCTATTAGCTCGATCTCTAGCTATATGAAGTCTCTTTTGAAGCATCTTAATAATGCTGCAGAGGCAATTATCCCAATTCTGTGGAAGTGCCCCTACCCATTAAGAAATGGTTCAATAGAAACGACTACTCTTTGTCTATGGACAACATTACCTTGCCAGGGTTGGACAAGTTCCAAGATTTTTCGGCCACCTGGTTCACATGGTTAGAATTCAAAGAGACATCTACATTTAAATCTCATTCCACCCTGTAAACTAACTGCCTACTGACTATTGCTCATATTCTGCCTCTCTTCTTTCCAATCTAGAATGGTGAATCTATGCTGCTTAGCGGCTGGAGCCCATAGCACTGTTCAAAGCTTGTCTGAGGCCCCTCCTCCCTAATCCTTTTTATATCCCTATCCTAAAACCCCTCTTCTTGTATTTGTATCCCTTTACTTCCCCTGTATTCTGTCTTATATGTCTCGTCTCTCTTGTTCTTGTAGCAAAATGAACAATAACTACAACACTGTTCAATTAGCTTATTGGCTACCATGAAGCTGTATGTCTTACTTTGCTCCTTTAAAACTGTAACCTATCTGTATTTTTTGTTCAAAATTAAAAAATAAAGAATACATATAAAAAAAAATCCTGATGTTCTTTATAACCAAATAATTGATTGACCCTTTGTGGGTACACAGGGAGGGAGCTTGGCCAAAAAGTTAGCTCATTCAAGGAAAATGTTTCATTGCTACAGAGCAAAAGGCAACGGAGCCACAGATCTCTCCACAGGAAGGAAAACACTGTTATCTCTACATTTACTTTATAAAAAGATAAACTACATTTTTTTGTTTTACTGAACACAGCTAAGTAAACTTAAGAGGGGAAAAAACTATTACTCTTCCAAAGGCTTTGAAGCATTGTTCTGGATAGAGTCAAGAATTATAATTCGAGAACGAGAACTAGTTTTTCTGTTATTTATGCAACAACAATTTTAATTCCAGATGACATTGTTAGTTTCTATAGGTAAAGGGAAGTAAAACACAAAATGTAAATAAAGTACAGTAAAGTGTCATTTGGATCTGAATCCGAATAGACTCATTGAAGTCTAATACATTGTTAGCTTATCCAAAGACATGGCAGTGTACAAGATGCTGAACTTCAGTTGATTTTTAAAAGCATTCTAAGTATAATTATACTTACATTTAGTTAATAATTGGAGCCTGCGCTACAATTAGGCACACAAAGGCAATCGCTTATAGCATCCTATATTTATAAATTATTTGTCACTCATTTAGTAATTTTATAATTCCCTGGATCATCCCAGCATGTGTGCTAAAGGCAGAGACCATATATTGGCTACAAAAAAAGAGGTTTGTGTATGATATGTCCAACTAATGATATATGACAATGATATATGACATCTAAATTAATATCACATTACTCCTCAAAATTTCAGTCCTGGATTCTAGGACCTCCATACTTGAAAACAGCTGAATCAGTTAGTGAAAGAGACATTTAGACAAACTCACATTGTCTAATGATAAGACCAGCAGCACTGTAGAGGAATGCCTGCTCTAGTAGAGATTAATTGCAAAGCAACCCTGTTATAAACATTTTCAGCAAAGGAAAGACTGTGAATCTGATTTGAAATCTTACTGAAGTAGAGGTGGGGGATTTGTAATGTAAAGGTCGTTGTACTCTACAGCTTGGACAACAACATTTTCTGAGACCTCTTTCATGTCACTTTGCTTTTCAATTGATCAGTCTTATATACATCTTAGCAGAAATTTTCTGGGATACATAAACAGTACACATAGAGATGGAGTGACGTTAAAGGTGACATTTTGCACATTTAAAGTTTTGTGGTACAATGGCCAATTTTGCTTTGGTGTGAAATTCAGGCAATACAATCCATAAGTTCCGGTTTTACTTAGCTATTTCGTAGAATGCCATTCCACAAAATATTTATAAATTTGCATTTCCCCAATTGACAGTCCATTAATGGAGCAGGTACAACTCAACACCTTCGTGGCCAAGTGTGGAATGATGTCAGGCGCCGTTCCTGTGTGTTCACTTCCACCCTGGGACGGGCACCCGCCTCTTGTGACGCACCTGCGTCTGATTTCTGGGCAACAAGTAGCACAATCTCCAGCGGCTCGCCAGACAGTTTGATGCATGCATGTCCCTTTGCTAGGCAACAGGACAGTATTCCTGGTCCCGGCGGCAGTAATCTACGTCACTACTGCCGGTAATTACATCCTTCTCCCTCTCTATTTATTCTCGGCTCTGGCACCAGGCAGGTGCCAGAGCTTGTGGCACCTTCTTGTGGATCTTCCCTTGGCACCTCTCTTGCTAGTGTGGCTTTGACTCGGATTGCCTGACTATGCTTGTGGTTCTTCCCTCGGTACCTCTCTTGCCAGTGTGGTTTTGACTCGGATTGCCTGATACTCTCTTTCATCTAATTGCTTTGCTGTTTACTCTCTTTGAGGCCCATGACCTGCGTGTCTCCCGCAGCTAAGCCCAAACTCCCTGACGAAGACCAGAGGCATGTCAGACTCCGCACCTCTCTGCTGAGTAGAACCAAAATCAGCAAGCAATGCTCCAGTTTAATAAATTAACATGACAAATGAATATTTCACTGGTAATTACTGAATATTTTTCTCAACTGTAAGTATACCCCATAGTTTCTTCTTGCATTTATTATTTCATTATTTCATTTAACCATCACGACCTAGGGACCTATTTGCTAAAATTTTAATAATCATGGCAATAAGTACAAATTACTTATTGCCCACATTTATTAAAAAAATATGTCATAGGCAGGTGAGCATTACTCACATGCCCTGGTGATACTGCAGTAGCAGGTCAGTGTCCTGCACTGGGCCTAATACAGAATGGCCGCAGTTGCGTCCCAAATCGCAGTTGTGCATTGCAAAGGAACAATTGCAGGCAGTGTCAGATTGGCCCACTGGGACATCGGGTAAATCCCCGGTGGGCCCCCGATGCCAGTGGGTCCCCTGAAACTTGCACTGAAGTAGAGGAGTCCTAATTGGGTGGTGCGGCATGTTTCCCAATGCACTGCTGACCTGCACCGCCCTCATAGACTCTTTCCTCCATATGAGAAAAATGTGCCTGGTTCTGGGTGCCTCTGATTGGCTGCACAGGAGGGCAGAGTTCGGAACTTTAAACCTGTGTGGTCACAGGTCACAGCTGCAAGTCACATGTTGGGACTGAAAGCCAGCAAGAGACATGGAGCCACGAAGATAAAGGGAAAAAGTAAGTCAGTAAAAACTAAGGAGGCAGAAAGAAAGCTGACACTAGGGATACATTAAAAATAACTGGGCTGGACAAGAGATAAAGAGATTGGAGTGCAGGTAAGGGGAGACAAACAGATAAGGGGTATATCTTTATATATAGAAAAGCATTATGCATATTTTATTTCAATATTCTAATATAAATTTTGCTAGCTTGTACACTTAAAGCATACAGGTCATGAGGCATGTATATATATATATATATATATATATATATACATACATACACAGACACACATACACACATTCCTTAATTTTTTGGGGGGGGGGGGTAAAGTAAGGGGACAGCGCAATGGGGGAGGAATTAAGGCAAAGAAGCAGGGGAACTAGAGGGAAGACATGAAGTATGAGGTTTAGGGGTGTTAAGTACTGAAACCAGATGAAAAGGGAAAGCCGGTGATAGGAGACATGAGAGTGCAAGGAAATGGCTGGAACTGAGTTCCTGAGACCAGCCTGAATCCAGCATATTTCACTGTTACTGTAGAATGTAAATGCAGATTCTTCGTTTGGCCGCTCCCCCAATGTCGTTTTGCAATGCTAGAATCATTGAAATTTGCATAGTTACGTATGCATATACCTACTTTTCTAAGCATGCACAGAGTAATTGCAGGCAAAATATTCTGCATAAACTGGTGCAGTACTCACTGTGCATCAGGCCCATTTTACGCATGAGCGAGCAAGTTTGCTGATTTAAGTTATTTGAGCTCACATTTGGACTTTCAGTTCCATGAGTGAAAAATGTAGTTAAACATATGTATTTAAGACAAGTAAAACAAGCAGATAAACATAATATATAGTTTATATACTAAACACTATGTTATTTACTTTAATAATGAAACAAAATTGTTGATACATTACTGCATTAATAAATGCATTTTTTTTCTAAGAATAAAGCATTTTTCCAAAGCTATTGTCCTGGAACCATTATCCTTAGATGGCTTTACCAGAGCAGCCACGATACTCGATAAATGCATATGCAAGGGGGAGTTTTTCGCTAATGACTCTTAACACTGCTGATATTGCCGTCAATAATAGGGTTATAACTGGCAGTAAGACCTTTGATAGTTAGTTAGAATTAATTTTTCCCGGCAATTGTGCTATTAACCCTTTCAGAAATGTAAACTCTAGTGGAGGGAATCCTTTTCTGAGATTTTGTGACATATAACTAACTAGTCTGTAGTGATGATGTGATTAACATCAAGGGGTATATTTACTAAGCTGCGGGTTTGAAAAAGTGGGGACGTTGCCTATAGCAACCAATCAGATTCTAGCTTTCATTTATTAGGCAACATCCCCACTTTTTCAAACCCACAGCTTAGTAAATCTAGCCCCAAGTCATGTCATCAAGGCCCCGCGAGGGGGGTCTACTCTGCCGGGAATCTGAATGGATTCCCCAAAATTTGGGATTCTCCCAGACATTCTGAGAATAGGCACGTATGGTATAGGAATGCAGGAAGCAAAAAAACTGTTGTTAATCATCTCAGCAGTGGCTAGGAAATGTATACTTCAGACATGGGTTGAAGAACAACCATCTGCTATGAATCTTTTTAAAAATAAGCTTTTCTATGTGTTTAGAATGGAGTGGGTGGTTTATGGACCCTTTATCAGATACACTGAGGTTGCAAATACATCACTGGTTAAGAGGAGTACATGGTATGAGAAAAGAAACCTTTTTTTAACACTCCAATTCAGCTAGAGGGATACTTGATGAACTTGGAGAACAGAAAGATAAAGGGACATTAGGTTACAACATAAAGTCACTCAAAATATCCTATTAGAAATCCAAGTACTCAAAACCACTAACTATATGAAAATTAAACCGGGACAACTTAAGTATACTGGAAGAATATTTATAATTATATTATAGCATGATGGCAGCTATCAAGAATGTTCCGATTTGTTACATTCAAGGTAATGTATGGTTACTTGCTGACATACTAAATTGTGTCCATCAATCATACCTTGGTTGCAGAACTTTGTTGTTATATTGTTACATCTTCTGAATTTATTCCATGTTTGTTAGATAATGCATATACAAAATTGTTTTAGATATTTGGACATATACTACATGGCCAAAAGTAGATGAACAACACTTTTAATTAATGTGTTTGCTAACATGGGCATAAACTCAAGCATCCAGTCATGCAATCTCCATAGTAAAACATTAGCAGTAGAATGGGTTGTACTGAAGAATTCAGTGACTTTGAATGTGGCACTGTCATAGGATGACATCTTTCCAACAAGTCAGTTTGTCAAGTTTCTGCCCTGCAAGAGCTGTCGAGGTCAATTGCTAGTATTATAAAGTGGAAACATCTTAGAACAAAAACAGCTCAGCTGCAAAATAATATGCCACATAAGCTCACAGAAAGGGGCCGCCAATTGCTGAAGCCAGTAGCAAATAAAAATTGTCAGTTGCCAATTGCAACGCTCACTTATGAGCTCCAAACTCCCTCTGGAAGCCACACCAGCACATCGGGACCATCATAGATTGGAATTCCATGGCCAAGCAACAGCTCACAAACCTCTTATCAACATGTTCAATGCCAAACATTGACTGGAGTGGTATAAAGCACACTCTCATTGGACTCTGAAGCAGTAGAAATGTATCCTCTGGAGTGACAACTCATGTGCCATCCCTGACAGTCTGAAGGATGCATTTGGGTTTGACAGATGCCAGGAGAACACTTCCTACCCGAAATGGTTTCCCGAGTTTGTTATTGAAGAACTTGACTGACTTGCACAGAGCGCAGACCTCAACTCCATCAAATGAATTGGAGTTTCAGGCAAAATATTGCTCATTTGTGAAAGACACTATGGGGCTCATTTTGAGGTGGTCGCACATGCAGCTTTGGCGTACGCAAGAAAAGATGCATTCAAAAAAACCTTACTTGCATCTGTATGTAAAGTTGAATGCATCTTGTGATATGAACAACTCAAACAGAGAAGTATATACATCAGGCGTATAACAGGCATACCGTGTGTGTATGATTGCTTGACATTTTAATACATTATTTTGCTGCATACAAATAATTTATTGTGGTCAGATACAGAAGAGAGAATAATTTCTTTTTAATAAAAGCGAAAATCGCATTTACCATGTTAAAAAAAAATAATTAAAGACAGTTCCACATCTGTTATTTATCCCTTTAGAAATAAAATTTGAATCAATTTGAATCACCTTTACTGCAGCAGTCCGTATGGAAATGACAATTAAGTAATGCAAAGTGATGCCTCTGATTTGATATAAATTAGCCGAGGTGCTACATGTTCTCAGTGCTATTAGCTGGAGAGGACATTCCACAACAAGCCAATCAGAAGCAGTTACATAGTGCTGCTGATAATCATCATCATCAATGCATTTATTTGCATCACCTGTAAGTCATATGCCTCTTTATGTCTAACATCCCCTTACTGTACTCGGACCACAATTGCCTGCTCCTTCTCTCCCTTGCTCCTCATCTTAAGAGTAATGAGTAAGTGGTAGACATGTGAAAAGTCTTCATGTGGAAGCCAACTTGATTGACTGTTTATGGTTAATATTGTATCAATTAAGCAACGCAATATACTTATATTTTAGTGAGTTGAATAAGTGAATCCACTTCTGTTCTCTTCAGAATTCAGCTGAAAAAAGTTGACATAGTCTGAACAGATATTTTCTTAGTGACATCTGGACAAACTTATTTACCTTTATTTTTTTTAAAAAAGGTCAATGAGAAAAGTCAAGCAAAATAAGGTGAAGTGAGATTTAAGATGTCATCACATATGCTTTACATAATGTTGATGTATGTTGTTTTTTATCTCAAGGTAGCCAATGTAAATTTGAAACCTGATTACCATATTAGGAAACGGTAAGTAAGAGTAAAAGATCATTACACTTTATAACAGATGTTGTTAAAAGTTATAAAAGCTGGTTCTTGCTTGCACAAGGACACTTCATTCTTCTTGAGAAGTGTCCACATATTTATTTCAGAAGACTGTGTAAGGTTTTGTGCCTTATCAGTCTTGATGTGGACATATGCATTCACATTTGTAATGTGCAGGTGCAGTACTAAAATGCGCATCTTACCTAAAACAAAACAGACGTGCGTCCACTTCTAAATGTGCCCATGTTGCCAAGCAGATTTGTGTACATTGCCAAAAAAACAGATGGAATAGGCACAACAGTAGAAAACAGCTTTTGCTTTGCATGTTGCACTATTATATTACTATGTAAATTACAAACTGTGGGCCTGAATCACTAAGGAGAGCAAAGCAAAAAAGGTGTAAGTTTGCTCCTGAACACACCATGATACAATGCAAGGGGTGAAAATTAGTTTATCATTTCGCACATACATTTTTATGCTAAAAATTTAATTTGATCTAGGACATACCCTATCCCAACTATAAATCTGTCCCCACATTTTAAATTAATCCCCCCCACCCTCCAATACTATATTGTTTTGCCCAGGTGCAAAGTTACTCTCCTTAATGACTTAGGCCCTGTATCTCTTAATGACTTGTCACCTTAATACTATACAATTGCAATTATAAGCTAGTATTACTTATTTAAATACATTAACCTTTTAAACTGGCAATATACACAAATTTATGAGTATTATTTTCTGCGTGAAATGATTAACATATACCTGGCAGTGACTTTTACTATTGGGTATAATTTCATAATTTTTGCCCATGACGAAGCTGTCTTCACTAAGTGAGGAGACTTGTGCTTTGCATTTTCTGACATGCATTCTTCTTTGTAGCTTTTGACAAGACAAGACAAATGTTTTCACATGTAAAGAAAAGCCATAACAATAATAAAGCACAACCCAATTTTTCCTCTACAGTAACAAAACAGTGACACAATTAAACATTTTACCAAAAGAAAGCTAAAGCATTAAACTTTTGTTACCATACTAAATAACACAATTATTCTGTTTAAATAACATAAAGTAAACACTATTCACTAGTTTGTAAAGCAATACTTGTCACCAAAGGGTTAAATGGTCTTAAATCAATGCAGCTTTTGTATAAATAAGTCTGTAACAGATGCCCTGACTAACACCAGGCATATTGCATATAATTTATTATTGTTAAGATGATTATCTATCGTACAACTGAACAACTATTTTGAGCTATGAGCTAAGATGAATATGGTGGCCTATTTGAACAAAGAATAAGTCATTGCTTTATATGGAAGATTTGGATAGACTGAGTATACTCTTTGTCATGTCAACACCATGAGCCAATTTGGAAAGACCAGCAGGCTTTAATTTTACCATTTTATCTGGGCTTGTAAATTCCCCAACTTGCCCAGTAAAAGGTAGATTGATGATAGGTCTCAAACAAACATTTGACGCTGGCATGTCACAAAATAGGTACATCTGGTAAATGTATTTTTTTTTTACAACTGTTCATCTTTAGTGTCTGACTTCAAAAAGCTAGTATTATTGTTTTGACAGTAAATTATAGTGTTCCAGCAACATGTTACAATCTGTCTTCCGGAAAGCTGTACTTTTTTAGTACAGACTTTAGAGGTCACTTATGAACATGCAAAAATGAGTCTCTGAAATAGATTTTTAATTGCACAAAAGCATTTATCTATTCAAAGGTGCACTTGTGCATTTTGGTTTTGAAACTGCCCCCATTAAATCAGTGTACTCCTACTGTTGTGGAATTGCGGGTAAGGGTGGATGTGCATATGGCAGTAAGAGTAAATGCTTTACTTGGAAGTCCTGCATACTTACGCTTTAGGACCACCCCATTCATTTCATTAAACATTTAGATATTCATTTTAAAATACTGTTTGTTGCAGCCTGATTTTGTCTTACATTAGTCATAAAGATGGACATTGCTGTGTGATATGTGTCACTTTTATGTGTTTGAATATTGTTATTACATAGGTATAGGTGTAAATTCACTGGCCTGCATCAAATATGCCAGGATAGTAAAAAATCCATCTTGCTGGAAGACAACTCCTTCTTACAGACACCCCATAAAGAAGAAGCATTCATAAAGAGGGCAGCACGGTGGCTAAGTGGTTAGCACTTCTGCCGTACAGCACTGGGGTCATGAGTTCAATTCCCGACCATGGCCTTATCTGTGTGGAGTTTGTATCTTCTCCCTGTATTTGTGTGGGTTTCCTCCAGGTGCTCCGGTTTCCTCCCACACTCCAAAAACATACTAGTAGGTTAATTGGCTGCTAACAAAGTGACCCTAGTGTGTGTGTGTGTTAGGGAATTTAGACTGTAAGCCCCAATGGGGCAGGGACTGATGTGAGTGAGTTCTCTGTACAGCGCTGCGGAATTAGTGGCGCTATATAAATAAATGGTAATAGTAATAATAAAGAAAACCCAGCATTTTTGTTTAAGGGAAGAACCTCTACAGTCACCTGCTAAACAGTGAACATAAATGCTCTTTCTGAACACCTTGAATTTCATTTAAAAGGTATTGTCCTGCAAAACAAAATGTCATTTTTGCATTTGACTGCATTTCATGCCCCCAGTCTGCATTACTTAAGTATGGCCCTTTTCCTAACAGAAGATGCAAAATTTTGCATTGTTCGCAGACGCAGGTTCATGTGCATCATGCAAAAATGTACTCTTGTGCGCAACAATACATATCATCATCATCAACATTTATTTATATAGCACCAACAAATTCCATAGTGCTTTACAATTGAACATAGGGCCTAATGCTGAGTAGGATGCATGTTGAGAGTAATTTGCACTTAAATAGCTGCCCGTAAAAATGTCATATTTATATCCATATGCTGAGTCGGAGGTATCTCAAGATGCTTCCAGCCCCGTACTTGTAGCAGATGTGTCAGGTTTACATCAGACATATATCTATAAACCCATATACGCATATATGCATCCAGGTCAAAAGCACGAGAAAAGTGTAACATTTGCTTTGATAGAGAATAAAACATTCACTATTTCTCCTGATATAATACAGCAGATATAATATTGCTTCTCACATACGAATGAAAGTAGCAAGAAATGTTTTTTTTAAAATGCGACCACAAAACCATATAATAAATATATGCTTGATTAATGCAGAAAGCACCTGTTAGCTTCAGAGGTATATTCACAATCAGGCAATCAGAAGCAGCTAGCTAGTGCTGGAGATTGTGTGCTCTCTATGAGGGCATCCACAGTGCAAATTTCATAATGTACTCTATACAAACTGACATGAGTTCAACTGAGTATCAGACAAATTTTGTCACAGGACAACAAATGCAATATAGAGTCTGTAAAGCATTTTTGTGCATTAATAAATGTTACAGTATCTTGCATATAGAATAGGGAGAGTTTGTTAGGACAGTGAAGAATTTCAGTCTGGGTTATTGCTTGCAATAGTGTGAGTTAAAAAAGCTCTGTACAGACTGTTGGATGCAGATGTGATTTCTGTAACAGTTTTACCAACAATTAACAGTTCCAATGAGCATGATGATTCTTGTTTACACATACACATATATGATTTACCTTCAGATCTGTGCTTCTCATCTGTCATAACCATCTGTTGAAAAGATCGTAACTCTGCACACTCTATAGAGATCTGCCTGCGTTGCTGGTTGCGAGTGTATACACACGCCCTCATTTAAGTAATCAATTGGTTACTATTTCATCCTTTACAACAGAGGGCATGAGAGTAAGTTTAACGGTCATTCTTCTAATATAAAAATATATTTTTGGAGGGTTACAACTGTTCATGCAAATTTACTTCATCGGCTATCTAGAAGTAGATTTCTAACTAAGTGACGAATGGCAGTTAGAGATGGTTGCACTTTAGATCAGCTCTGTGTCCTACCTCCCACATAATCACATTCTGATAAATATAAAATAGTTTTTGTGAAGGCAGTGGGAATGTACAGAGTAGTGCAGAGGAGTGTCTTTACACCAATTATTCTTTTTAAAACTATATTGGAATACCATTTTATCTCAGCTGCTGGACCGAACAATTCTGCTGTCATTGCTGTTGCCATCTCTGTTTCTCCTCTGGTGATCTCTGTGGCCTCCTTAATGGCAGCAACCCCCACTTCTATGTCTGCAATCAAGGAGATCAAGAATCCTGTCAGTGTGCATGATGCCAAAGAAAAATGTTGGACACTCAGCTACCCCCAACCACATAACCACAAAAGCTTTCTCCAGAACAAGAAGAGGACGGAACATCAACAAAGATAAATGATGAAGGACAGTCATGGATGCTAACAGTGAACTGTCTTAAGATTTCTATAAAAGATAGATCACCTTTCACTTCCTTTCCTCATTCCAAACACACCACACAATCGGAAGCTGCATCAAACTGACAGGTGCCAATGGCTATTTTAATTTTGGGGGGTGACAAACCTTCCGCTTTACAGCAGCCACACAGTTTTCCTCCTAATAGCTACAATTATCATTCAACTGCTTAAGGATCAAATGTTCCCCACAGATCTAAGATTGTAAGCTCTTGAGGGTATTTGCTTTATGTCATTGTATGTTATTAATTTAGTTCTTGATCTTGTCAATAGATAGCACTACATTAAATGAAAGTGCTTTATAAACAATGGATAATAATAATAATAATAATAATAATACACTGACAAATAAAAAGAATATTTAAAATAAAGGCACATCTATAGCACTGTAATATCCTAGGTAATTTTATTTTTCTCAAGTTAGTGTCACTGTACAATATCTCTATATATTAATAACAGCGAGAAAGTGCAAACATGAATTTACCCAAGTAGTGCTCTAATCTTGCTTTCAACAACTGATGTACATCCCCAGAGGGAATAATTTTGTATTTGTGTAATAAATCCATTGATCTCCCAAGCTTAGTAGCTGTAATAAATCTGAATGAATATAATGATTAAATAATATTTTACAGTGAATGTACAGAGCCTCAAGACAAATACACGAAACAAAAAAAAAATCCTAAATGGACAACATAAAGTTAATGGTCAAGTGAGGAATTTGCAATTAAATATCTGTACTGTAACTATTTTTTCAATCTTTTTTTAATGTAAGTGTGTGTGTGTGTCTGTATATATTTCTCTGTGTGTGTTTTGATGTCAGTACAGAAGAAAATACAGCAGTGTTTTTAAGCATTTTATTATTTACTGAGAGCTTTCTCTGCAGGAGTTTATCATAAGAAAAAGCAGGAGATGAAGAGTCTAATAAAAAGTTGTTTCCCAAAGTCTTTCTTCACTTACAGTGACTTAAACCATATAAATGAATTGTTTTAAAATATATTAAACATATGTATGTTGTCTGTAGATCTTAAAACAAATGATGTAATATGGCTGCCTGGCTGCTACCAATATGTAATCTTCACTATAATTAGATTTTTGCAAATGAAAGAAAGTCATCTTTTATATATGTTTATGTGTACCACCAAGGGCGTAAAGTCGGGGGGTTATGTTTTTTTTTTTTAATGAAGAGGTGGTAGTCCTAGGTTATGGCAGCTAGCACTGGCTTATTGAGCCTTTTTTTGGTGGCTGGTTTGGAGTCCATACCAGCCACCAAATTCTACTTTCTGCTACACATACTTTTGTTAATTAAGTATTAGGGCTGATTGGGGGAAATAGACCTCTTTATTGATTGTCAATGCTAAATGGCTGTTCTTGATGGGTAGTGTCGTGAACATAGAGCTTGCAGTTATTTATAAGGGATAAATCATAACTGCAGTGTAAATATGTTATATCAAATGAATCCATTGATAAGTTTAGTTAAAGTGTAAAATGTAAAGACAGACAGTCTGATGTAAATGTATTTACTGGCTTTGTACATTCCAGTGTGAAAAGATAAGTGTGTCACCTTTGACAGCTTCAAATGGCTCCTACTGTGAGACAGCCTGCCTGGCCTGGGAGGGAGTTTTGGACACTTGAATAGACTTGGTGGGGCCGATCAAAGCTGGAGACCCTGGTAGGCAGCATGTGGAAGCCTATACAGGTATATGGAAATATGCGCTTCAAAGGAAAATGTTTCATAGTTCATATTTTGTGCCACTACATACTAAGGATCATAAATCACACCAGGGTTGTGAATGACAGGTACGGGGGGTATCTGGGAACAGCTAAAATCACATATCTTTGGAAAAGATATGTCACATTGTCAAAATGTCATCATGTTTGGTATCAAAAGATGGACAGAATCATAGAGGATTTATTAATGATGTGACACTTTACAGGAAAGTTAGATCACATAGTAGAATTGGTTAGTAAATCAGGCAACAGGCAAATGGTGATTGGAAAAAGTGTCGCAGGCCACAACCCCTGGGGGCAGGGACAGGTCTTTAAAATGCTGAGATGAGCACACATTGATAAGCTGTCCATCTTCCAAGTCAAATTTCCCTTGGTCAGAATGCAATTCATGTAAGTGCAAATCTGAATGTAACACCTTTTATTTTAAACTGCTTTGTTTGTTTTGTCAAGCTATTAATTGTTATTCATTATTTATTTTTCATCTGTATGCCCTGTATTATTGTATATTAAATCTATAATTTAATAAGTTGTGTCCTTGATACTCTAATGAATCCATTAGCCTGTTAAAAGAGAGCTCGACCAAGTTAACCCTTGGAATGCCAGTGTGTGATTTGTTAATACAGTTGATTAACAAGCTGTGTGTGCTGGCATTTACATTTGTGTAACAGTCTGGAGGTGTGAAGAGGTAACCCTGTGCTTGCTGGTGTGGGTCTTGCTAGTCTGTGGATAGCTAGAAGCCTGTGTGCCAGTGTGGGACAGTATATTGGGGTCCTATTGCCCGTATTTAATAGGTTGAACCTGAAGTGTCTGGGGGTGTGAGAGTGCTGTGTTAGGAGCGATTCCGTAGGTCTATAACCTGTGTGATAGGTGAGAGAGACTGCGGGATGAAATCGTGTGTGACCTCATACAGTGAACACCCCAAAGTCACGGCAGCTGGGAGCATGTTTGTGACAGGGAGAAACAGGCTTATTTAAATAATATAAATGCTATTAATTTAATGTGGCTGCTGGGTAGGAGGGAAGGATGCCTAATTGTTAAATGTTGGGGCAATTGATAAATTATTGGGGCTGATTGGGGGAAGCAGGCTATTTACTAAATCTGCAATTAATTGAATGTATGGGTTGGTTGGGGAGGAAATAGGCATATTTATTAAATGTGAATTCTATTAATTTAATGTCTTGACTGGTTGGGGGGAATTAAATCTATTTCATAACTGAGATTGCTAATAATTTAATGTTGGGGCTGGTTAGGGAGAGATAGGCCTATTTATTAAATGTGATTGCTATTTAATTGTGGGGCTGGTTTGGGGGAAATATGCCTATTTAATAAACATAGATGCTATTAATTTATGTCAAGGCTGGTTTGGGGGAAGGAGGCATATTTATTAAATGTGGTTGCTGTTGATTTAATGTATGGAGGAGGAAGCAGGTCTAGTGTTGTTATTTGGCTGTCCGGGAGGAGAATAGTATGTTTTCCAAACCTGGCCAAGCAGCAAATAAGCTTAAGACACTAGCTGTAGCAGGCAGTGAAAGCTTTAAGCAGAGGTTGGAAGTAGAAGTACAGTATACATATGTACAATTATTGGGGGACAGTATTCTGCAGACATCCCCCAGCTTCAATCCAGATTAGCCTCATGCAGTTTTGCACACATACAGCTAATGTGGTTACAGTACTCTCTTCTTAGAATGAAGTAAAGCTTGGACACTATCGTTAAACTTTCTAATACTTTTGTAATAATATCATCCATTTACATCAATGCATCATCTTTTTAACCACTTACAAAATGCTGGTGCACATTAAAGTCCAGCAGATCTGAATTACCGCCTGAAAAGTTTCCAGCACATCACACTTCAAGTATGCGCACCTTGACTGAGACTGGCCCGACGAAGCGATAAGTTAACTTTTATTGCTCAGCTGCCTCATAGATATTGTTTTCACAACTATATAAATATGTAAAAAAATGTATTGTCTCAATAAATGGTAATCATTTTTTTAGACTTTTCATTGTGATTAATGTTGTGTTAATAAAAAGCTCCCTTAGTATTTTTATCTTTCTTGTAGCTTTCACTACTAGATCCTCATTCCATCACTTTTATAACTTTCAAAATATACAGTTTTGATGCAGTCTTATCACATCAAGACAGTTGGTTTAACAAATGACATAAAAACAAATCATACTTAGAAACAGAACTTGGACATACATTGTTGACAGGGAAGGTGAAGACATGAGATAGACAAAGAGAATCATCTTTGTCAGTGCTTACAATGTAAAAGGAGAGGATAATACAGAGATAATAGGAGCTAGAGAGACAGGATGGGAGCAGGTAGTGTACAGAGATAGCAGTATCAGGTGTGGGTGGGATATGCTACAGTGAAGTGGTGGGTTTTTAAAGAGCACCCGGAAGATAAAAAGTATTGAGTTTGGTAGGGCATAAGAAAAGAGTAGCATATTACATTCTAGGAGGCAGGAGTGAGATGTATTAATACAAGCAGGGCCATCAGGGGGGTACGGGGGGTACTGTTGTACCCGGCCCGGGCTCACCAGAGGGCCCGGTACAACAGCGCAGCACAGACTTACCTGGGGCCCGCTGGTCTCCGCTACTCTGTCTTCAGCCTGGCTGTCACCGTGACAGCCAGGCACCAGGATGCGATCGCAGGGGTTGAGGAATCATTCCCCCTGCGATCATGTGATCTGCCTGTGACAGCCAGAGACCAGCAGGGCCCCAGGTAAGTATGTGTTGCTGTTGCTTATGGGGGGAAGCGCTCATTGGAGGGAGTGGGGGGGCCTGGGGGACACGGGGGGCCCGTACTGGGCCCCATGATTGCTGAAGGCGGCCCTGAATACAGGAGAAGGAGAAGTTCAGATATAGATCTAAGTGGCACAGTAGATGTGGAATGGCAAGAGAAGAAGATCAGTCTTGAAAAGGCATTTAGAACCGGTTGGAGTGGGGATAGATGAGTGATGGAAAGGCCAGATGGGAGGATGTTGCAGTAGTCAAAGGAGGTTATAAAGAACAGATAATGGTTTTGATGAGATTTTTGTATTGTAGCAGTTTTTTAAAGCAGAAGGCGAAAAGACAGAGCAATGGACTGGATGTGTCAAGTTAGCTAAGAGAGGAATCAAGGATAACACCAAGGCAGTGGGCATAGGGGACTGGGATGAGCATGATATTTTCAATGTTGAGTGAGATTAGAGAGGGAGGAGTAACACGGGGTGGAGAGAAGATGAGATCAGTTTGCACATGATGTGGTTGAAGTAGCTTTGGGACCTCCAAGTAGAGATGGCAGAGAAGCAATTGGACACTTGCATGTAGTTCTGTTTTATTTTGGCTTTGTGACATCAGGGGAACACAGCTTTAAGACAAATGACAAAATAATTCAAGATTAATCTTAGCACTATTAATCTATTTGTTGATTATGACAATATTATATGTTTATTCTTTGTGTCCCAGTCCCAATAAGTCCCAGTCATCTTTGGAATGAGGAAGCAAGGCGAAAACATTAACAATGTTTGTATATGGTAAATATATGGATACTAATGCATTACCCACTACCTGCACATCAGGACAAAATAGATCATGTCACTGATATTCCAAAATCATACCCAGATCCGCCTTGTCACAACCAATTCATGTGCACTGAAAATTGCAGCAAAATATAAAATAAAAAGCACATCTTAAGACTAATTATTATATACATACTATAATTATGAATCACCTCCCTGCAGGAGGTGTTATGCAGTCACATAAAGTAATGCAACCAAGGAAGTTCCCTATTGTGTCATGGCATAAGTATGACCAAGCCCAATTTCAGCTATTTGAGGTATGGCTGTGAAGTTTACACTGGCTTTGGCATAGGTCTTGATTTAGGAACAATATCAGTCAAATGGATCTACATGGATTTCTTTGTTTAGTTTCAGGAACAAAGCAAGATGTTTCCTTTGGAATTCAAAGGTCCTTTCTCACAATTTATCCTACTTTCTAAATTAGTAATATCTGAGTAGTGATAAAGCTGGTTTTGTATAAATATTTGAAAATGCTCAGCCAAACAAGAAATTTTAATATCACATATATTCACAAAATATTTTTGAAACTGGGTAATTTTATAAAGTAACTCTAATATATATATACATTTATAAACATAAATGTATACATATAAATAAATATGTATACATATACATATGTGTATGTAAATATATATATATATATATATATATATAGATATATATATATATATATATATATATATATATATCTATCTATATATATATCTATATCTATATCTATATCTATATATATATATAGTTATATATATAAATATTTAGGGCTGCCGAGAGGGGGGGAGAGCGGGTATTAATTACCCACGCCCAGGCATGTCAGGGGGCCCGGCCCAGGCCCTTGAAGCGACGATTTTTTTTTTTATTATTATTTTTTTAAAACTAAATTATTTTCTTTTCCTTTTTTTTTTGCGGCGGGGTGGGGGGGGCGAGCTCGGACGTTGGTGGGGGGAGCAGGGTAGTTAAAAAAAACAAAACAAAACATACTCACGTGATCGCGGCGCCGGCCTCCCTTCTCTCTGCTGCTCTGTGCTCCATTGCTCCAGACTGACTGAATGCCAGGTGTGACGTCATCATGTCACGCCCAGCATTCAGTCAGTCTGGAGCAATGGAGCACAGAGGAGCAGAGAAGACCAAAAAGAAGAGAGAAGAAAAGGTAAGTGAAGGGAGGAAAACGGGGGGAGGGGGGGGGCACAGGGTGGTTAAAAAACGGGGGACCAGAAGATAAAGAAGAGGAAGTTCACATACAACCTGAACTTAACTCTAGTTATCTTTCAAGAAACTTGACATATTACAAATTATTGGCTGTAAAAATGGTTCAAATATGTAGAGAGAATATGGCATGACGAATCATTTGGTTTGTTGGTCCCCCCTTGGGACTGTAAGTTATGTGTAATATTGAGTAAGGTTTATAGGATTAGACAAACTGGTAATGTTGGTGTTCCTTGGTACTTGTGGAGATCTATGAATGTAAAGCAATAAATAGAAACAATATTTTGTAGAGAATCAGATTAGCCCTCAGACTTTGGCTATAACTATTTGATACATTTTTATAATTGATAATAGTTATCTAGGGTGACCAAAACAAATTGTAGTAGTGAGAATTATTAGTTGATATTGATAGAATTATGTATCTTCATGAGTAATCGTAATTAGTGTGTCAAAGTCGTATAATTAGATGAACGAAAGTATATTGGTTTAATATTGGTTTGCCGTGCGATTGCGAAGCGTATGCCACGTAACACGTGGCGTGATGCGATCGCACGGTAAAATACACACGCACACATTCGCATTACAACATTTAGTTATTTATATAATTCATATTCATATTGGTTTCGTCACACTGTAATATATGAGCAGATAATATTTGGTTTATTAGTAGTATATATATAAATATATATATAATGATTATACGTACACTTCAGTGATATATATGGTTCAGGTTGTGGGGAAGGTGGCATGTCTGGTATCATACTAAAACCCTATTCATCAGCAGCAGTCTGGTGCAGTCGGCGAAGAGATCGCACATTGCATACTTTAGTTATGATGCTGGCTATGAAAGGAGCAGACCCCCACCTTTGGATTCCTTAGATTGAATCAGCCTATGACCTGTTTACCCTGGACCCACCCAACGTCTGGACCTATAGAAACAATCTACGTCATCTCTATTGTTCAAGTATAACACTGTACTGTATATAATCATAGCTGCACACCCCCTGGCTCTCAGTCAACTCTGACACAGTATTCTAACAGATATACTGTCCACCAGGTCCCGTGGGTGCGCAGCGAGCGCATGCGATAGCATTGGTATGTACTTATCTTTTGGTATTGGCTGTACTGTACTTTATCATAATATAATAATGTATTGAATTGTTGACTATTTACATCTGCTAAAATAAATCACTTTGTGCTTTGGCAACACATACAATTGATTGGGCAATGCTTATTTGAAAACGATAAAATTACTTTAATAATTTGGGGGCTCGTGAGTTCAGGAGTTACGTTATCGGCAGGTATGCAACGCTCACGTTATTCGGTTCCTCAACAAAGGGTGGATTGATGGACGCGTCGCATAACAGGAAAGAACGCAATGTGTTTAAGACCTGTGGTTCACTGTGTGTTGCGAAACCGAATATCCGTTGTTGCATAGACTGAAGGAACGCTAATTTGAATCTAGGGACAAGAAAGAAAAATGTTTCTTTTTATTGTCGTTTTACGTTTTAAAGTGTATTGCATTGCATAGGGTATGTGTACTTCCTGCCTTGCGTATGTGTACTTCCGCTAATATTGCCACGTGGTTTAACAATCGTATTGATAGTTATTATATGTGCATAGTATAATTACTTGTGAAAACCTCTGAGACATTATTACTGTTGTTGGAAACTTTTAATTTTCTGCGCAGAAAAGGTGTATAGTGTGTGATTTTGTAACGTAGATACACTGTTTATTATTCATTGTGCTCAGTTGCTGTCTGACGAGGCGGATTGCCCAACTGAAGGACGGTATACAGGGCAGGTATACCGAATGCGAAAACTGGGTCTTCGCAAAGCGCTACCAATAAATCGCAAGGTTTGCTAATAGTTAGTATTGGTAGGCTGTGCGATCTAACCGCACGACAACCATCAGTGCGAATTGGTGAAGCAGCTTGGAGGAATTATACTGGAAAGGCAGGTTGATTTTATCAACTTGTGCTCCCAGCGATAATAAACTCAGAAGATTTTGTGGTGAGCCAGGGTATCGAGGAGCTGATAGCCCTTGGGGCCCACAGTGATATTTTTGTATTAGGGGTCCTCGCCTGGGGCGAGAAAGAAGCGAGTGGACGCGACTAATGGAAATACGTCCACCGGGCATTAGAGATCTCTAGCGGTGATTGTAGCAACGGAGTATTATTTGGTGGGAGGAACAGAGCATTGCGGTGTGTCTGTGTTTCGTGCTGAAGGTATTGTTCAACATGGGTGCTAAGCATACGCTAGAGATGGCCAATGTACTGCCTAAAGAAGGCCTTATTGATTCAGCGACATTTCTCATGTCTGAAAAATATGGTGCATACGCAACTGTGTATTGTGACACTTGGGTCGAAATGACCAAAGATTGTGATAGGCCTTTTCAAACAATAGGGAGTTTTAATGCAGAGGTACTTAATAACGAAAAGATAAAGTGCGGTTGATTAAGTCAACAAAAGTAAGAAATGCACATAATCATTGTTTAAAATCGTGGCAAATGGAAAGTAACACGTGGCAGAGCAGCGAATGCACAGCGGAAGTGAATGTAGCGAAAAACGCGTGTTCAGCGGAAGTAAGCGTACCGGAAACAAGTATTCCGGAAGTATGCGTTGCAAAGCGTGGCGAACTGAGCGCAAACACGCCCCTGACAAATTCGGTCGGGGCGGATAGTACAGCCAATACCAAAAATGTGAAAACTGTAACTAGTAACTTGTATGTTGTTTTAAGTAATGTTAAAAGTAATGTTTCAGGACAAAGAAAAGGAATGATCCCACCAGCAGGGGCAGCGGCTGAAAGTGGTCAGAGTAATTTAAAGGTTAACACAGGGGGAGACATCCATTGTACTGCAGCAGCAATTTCAGCAACTAGTTATAGTGATTTGGTAGACTTGCATCCTGTCTGTACAACAGCAGTTCCCAATGGGAAAGCGGACAGAGATAGTGATGTTCCCTTAAAACATGTAGCAAAGCATGATCCATATACTAGGTCTGAAACATTTTAAATTTTGTCTAATTTCCCTGATCCTAGGAAAGATTTGACTAAATGTCAGCAGTTTATTAGATATTATGGTAATGTGTACGAGCCAACTAATAACAATTGGCGAGTATTATTAAAGACCTGTCTTCCCCTCAATACTGATATACAAAAGTTCATTAAGGACTGTATGTTGGAGGAGGATGAATCCTTAACTGAGGATGACAATCAGGATAATATTGGACGTATAATGACAAAGTTGGCCATATATTTTCCAGTAATAGTGGACTGGAGTAAAATTTTTACTATCAAGCAAGAGGATAGTGAAAATGCAACAGACTATTTTTGCAGGGCTCTGATAGAGATGGCCAAATATACTGGGGTATCAGACATAAAAGATAATGTATATTACAGGGAGGTTGCTATTTCAGTTCTAATGGATGGCCTCAGGGAAAACTTACAAAGAAGGGTGCAAACTTCATTACCCTACTGGAGAGGAATCACTGTAAGTGCTCTCAGGGAGTCAGCTATAGGACATGATAGAAGTATAAATAAACAGAAAGAGACAGTAAGTGATAGGGTAATAATGGTAAGTATCCCAGCACTAGAGGGTCTGCACACCCGACCACCAGCATACAACCCACATAATAAGAAACATAGAATAATCAGGTGTTTCAAGTGTAACAAAGAAGGCCATTTCGCAAGAGAATGTAAAAAGGAAAAAACACAGAGTGATAGGTTAATGATGGTGAGTATTCCAGCATTAGAGGGACTGCACACACGACCACAGTGTAATAACACATGGGTTAAAGAAAAGAAACAACATGAGTTGAGGAAGTGTTTTAGTTGCACTAATATGGGACACCAAGCAAAGGACTGTACAATGACAAGAGCGGAAACAAAGAGACTTGGCCCATCTAAGGGGGAATCACACAGACACCCACAGAGACGGCGCACACAAGTCTCAGAGACTTCTCAACAGTTTCCTGTGCACCTCATAGCAGCCAATGCTTTGGGGGAGAAACATAGCCAACCCTAGAGGTTAGGTCAGACCTGTAGTCCTACAACCAGGTGGGGTTTAAACTGTGGTAAGTATTAGTGTGCAGGGAACGGATTTAAAAGGTAATCTGTGTTGATTTTGTTTGTTTGTTTTATGTTGTCAAATGTTTGTTTTCCTAAATCGCTGGCCGATGGTAAAAATGAGAATGTTTGGTTTGTTTGTTGTTTAAAGATAGAGATAAAGGTAGACAAAAGAAGTATAGACGTAGTGTTTAAAAGGGGTGAGATAGAGAAATAGAAGAATTACTCTTGAAAGACTAATTAACAATAGACAAATGGAACACTCTTTGTTTTAGGCTGCAGTGTCTCATGATAATTTGTTGGGTTGAGAATCATTATCCAACAATGAAGTATATACATACTTTGCTCCAAAATATCGTTTATGTATCTCAGATGAGTCATCAACAGTTAATTTTTACATTTCTCTATTATAAGTTAGAAAAGTCCGTTGAAAAGGTATGTAGTCAATGAGATACCGAGTTCTTAATGAACAAATGACGGACGACACTGGATTGCACGGTTAAGACCCCCTAGTCATTCTTGGGAGGGATCATAGTTAAATGAATACAGCCATTTACCCATAGAGTCAGAGTCCAATCCAGCTGTCATTTTGTTGTAAAAATCTCCCTTTCTGCATGTATGTTTGTATTCAAATCTTTGTATTCCCATCATTCATTGCTTTCCTATTTCTCATTCTTTACACAAACGCTAGTACCTCTCTCTCTCTCTCTCTCTCCCTCTCTCTCTCTCTCTCTCTCTCTCTCTCTGCTCTGGTAGAGATAAAATAAGACACAGTCTCAACAATGGGGCTAAGACATATTTTTATTTTTTTACATAAGACAAGTTCAGAGATACACACACTAGATTGACATGAGTTACAGAAACAGTCAGGGGTTTTGTTTTCATGTGTATAGACACTGCTGATTTTAAGCAGAAAGGTTCTGTTGTGGAAATACGATTCATGTTTTATAGATTGCATATCTGTTTTGTTTTTTTTTGTTTTATGATTTGTGCCTCCTGTACAAAAAATGTGCCTTTATATGGAGGCACAAAGGGTGGATAGGAGATTGCTGGAGGTTAGGCATACAGATATGCATCTCTGTATAGAACATTGGAGTAGGATTTTTACCACAAGATACGACATAATGTGAACCCTAGAAAATGTAAAATTTTCATGTTTTATATTTTTTCACTGTTAGACAGACATGTACTGGATACTGTTATATTTGAAGAAAGTGTTATAGAAATAGACCCCCTTGTCTTTCTCACTTAGCCAAGTAGCTGAATGTGAGGTACTGAGAATGACATGTGAGTTGGCAGAGGGAAAATCGATTGATATACATTGGTCTTCAGCATTTTTCTAGTCTAGGGGGCGATGTTGAGGTGACTGAGAAATCGTTTTATAGCTATACCAGCACATGATTAGGACACTACATAGAGGACTTTATACAGTGACACAGTTACCAACTGAAGAAGCTGCTAGTAAGGTCCACACTCACACACACGACCATACATGGCTGTCACACCAGGGCGAACATAGCTGTCAAATAGACAGCAGGGTTTTATGTGACAGTTAACAAATCTATGTTTTGTTTTGTTTTTCGTTGTATTGTTTTAGTTTTAAAATGTGAATACACAAAGCTTTTGTTATTCAATGCGATAGTCCTAGAGTTATATTAGATGATAGGGGTTTTCATGTTATTGATAATAGAGGTAGAATGTATGAGTAGTGGTAACAAATCACATACTTTCAATTAGCCATAAACAAGTGTGAACATAAAGTAGTGGTACTCGGTAGAACGAATTGAATAGATTAAGAGTTGGAACTTGATTGAAGTGACTGATAGCTTCAGCCACTAATCTCTTCCCGCTACCAAAAGATCACTCCTGGACAGACTCCTAACCTGTCAGTTTTTGAAATGTTCTTGACCCCTCGTGAGATGAGATTGTAACTGGAAGGCTAGGTTAGACCTTGAGAGAAGGTAAATAGTGAGACAGCAACCAAGAACGTCCAAAACACTGTTTCCTGAAAAGTCACACTAACTGTCAGGATGTTGGATTGGGAGAGTAAGTTGTGGAGCAGAAATTTCTTAGGCTCAGGTTATTTGACAGACAGGTACCAGGTGTAGGCTACCAGCATCACGGCTTCAAGGGTAGCAGAGACACACTGGTGCCCATTCCACCCACTGCAGAGGGGCCAACACTCAGAGAAGGGTCCAAGGGCACTCATGAGTCTGTTCTGGAAGGCCTCGAATGCAGTTAGCAGCACCTGAGCCAAAGGCTAAGACTGTTGTCCAGCATGAAGTTGTAGTTTTTCCTGTTTTGTGTTCTCTCATTTCATTCTCTTCTCAGGACGGTTAATTCTTTTGATTATTGGCAGATGACAGAGACTGGTTCAGGTAATGATAAGGAGGTATTGGGGAGGAAGGAGAAGTTAGTAGCATAATCGGTCCAGCCAATTACTCTATTCAATTCAGGGGTAAAGGAAAATTTGGAAACCCTGGAGCTTGGAGAAAGTGCGAGGGGCTATTGTCTGAGTAGCATTACGTCCGGAAGTGCGGCGACCCCATAGTTAAAAAAGAGATACACCCAGCGATGTCAGTCCAGTAATATTCAGACTTGAGCAGGCATCCTTGAGAATGATTATCATTCTTGGGAGGGTAAGGTTTTAGATCAAACAAAGTGCTGGGCGTGCTCCCACGTGCCTCAGTGATTATATCAAGTAGGATTAGTTCTCTTTCCACTAAATATTCTTGAGGTACCCGAACTATAGGTGGGAGGTCACTAGGGGAAAAAGTAGGACACCTAGGTCCCTTAGTCTGAAGTCTCCCAATGCTTTGCAAACTGATCACTGTTAAATCCGAGTATTGGGAGACTGGGAAGAATGAACAGACAATAGCCCGCCCACAAGTGCTGATGAAAAGAACTGATGACATAATTAGAAGTGTGTATATTAACGCAGGCTGAAGGAGATTGCATATGACATTATCGATAGACATAGGATGATGCTATTGATGAACATGAAGTGTTTAAATGTATTCTGAGCTTAAAGACATGCGTTGGACAGAAGAACCTGTTAAACTTGAAGAACTGTAGTAGAGAATTCTGTATAGCTGATACATGTTCTATTGTACCTTGTACCTTTCCAAATAATGTATTAAGTGTTTTATTGCACCCTTGAAGGGCATACAAAAGGTTATCTCCAAGCTCCAGAAGTGTACGGTTTATAGAAAAAGAAGAAGTCGTTTAGAGGATTAAGACTTTCTCTTATGATAACTTGTTTAGATCTACAAACAGCGTGGTCATACACCAAGGGGGACTTGTATTACATAACAATGAAACGTGGTACTGAGATCCTGCATATAACATATTTAAGGTGATAGTTTATTGTACTATCAAAGGGTGGACTGTCAACGTCGTATAATTGGATGAACGAAAGTATATTGGCTTAATATTGGTTTGCAGTGCGATTGCGAAGCTACGTGGCGTGATGCGATTGCACGGTAAAATACGCACGCACACACTCGCATTACAACATTTAGTTATTTATATAATTCATATTCATATTGGTTTCGTCACACTGTAATTTATGAGCAGATAATATTTGGTTTATTAGTAGTATATATATAAATATATATATATAATGATTATACGTACACTTCAGTGATATATATGGTTCAGGTTGTGGGAAAGGTGGCATGTCTGGTATCATACTAAAACCCTATTCATCAGCAGCTGTCCGGTGCAGTCGGCGAAGAGATCGCACATTGCATATTTTAGTTATGATGCTGGCTATGAAAGGAGCAGACCCCCACCTTTGGATTCCTTAGATTGAATCAGCCTATGACCTGTTTACCCTGGACCCACCCAACGTCTGGACCTATAGAAACAATCTACGTCATCTCTATTGTTCAAGTGTAACACTGTACTGTATATAATCATAGCTGCACACCCCCTGGCTCTCAGTCAACTCTGACACAGTATTCTAACAGATATACTGTCCACCGGGTCCCGTGGGTGCGCAGCGAGCGCATGCGATAGCATTGGTATGTACTTAACTTTTGGTATTGGCTGTACTGTACTTTATCATAATATAATAATGTATTGAATTGTTGACTATTTACATCTGCTAAAATAAATCACTTTGTGCTTTGGCAACACATACAATTGATTGGGCAATGCTTATTTGAAAACGATAAAATTACTTTAATAAGTGAATATACCTAGAACATAATAAACAGGGTCTATTGTGTGTGTAGAGTGTATAGTACAATTTCACACTATTTTAACATTACAACATTATAACAATCTTGCTCATTACAGTCAAAAATAATATTTTCAAAACATAGCCAATAAATGCTAATAAGCAACAACCATGCACACGGATCATAAGTACGCAAAAGAATACTGACTTTATTTCTGTTCCCCAGTTTGTGTGGGGAACTGAACTCTTTGTGTACACACTGCATTCTTTCTATACTACACTGTGGTGCTAGATGTCCTGAAAGTCAGGGGTGCTTGGACATATGTGACGCTCCGGCGAATTGAGAGCCTAGTGATTTTGATGTGTTAGCTACGCCCCAATGGTGCATTTGCCACACCACCAAAGGCATGACCACACCCCCGATATTTTTTTAGCATACTCGACTATAAGGGGGGCCCCATGAATTTGTTGTACCGGGGCCCTGAATTCCTCTTGGCAGCCCTGTATATATTATACATACACATGCAAATCAGAGCTTGTTTTATATCATTTTATAAAGTAACTCTAATATATACATATATATATATAAATATATATATATATATATATATATATATACATATACATATACATATATATATATATATATATATATATATATATACATATATATATATATATATATATATATATATATATATGTATATAAATATAAATATATATATATTTTATATATATATATATATATATATATATATATATATATATTATATATACAAACGCAAATCACAGCTTGATAAATTTACCCGCTGGTGAACGGCAGGGTGTTACGACTCTGCCTATACTTTGAATGTGGCAGTAGTACCTAAAATCAAATCTACCAGAAGTGCTGCTGTTCTGCCCCTGAACTTTGCACCATGCCTGTAGGAGTTAATCTCCTTACCTGATTAGAACTGCACCTGTCTCACAGCTTCAAGTACCTGCCTCAATCTGTGCTTTGTGCAGGTCATTGTTAATCCCTGGCTGCTGCTTGTTTCTCCCTGTTCCAGTGTTTGTACCACTGCTGTTTGATCTCCCGTTGTGACCTCGGCGTGATGACCGGTTTATGCTTATTCGCTTGTGACCCTGAACTCTGCCTGGATACTGCATTCTGCTTCAACTCTTGTTGCCCAGACCTCTGCCTGGTCACTGGACTCAGCTACTCTGTTTGCTTCCCTGGACAGACTCGTGCATCCTGGCAATAGGGTAATTCAATTTACTTGTTCTTGCATTTTAACTATATTTGTCATTTGCTTGGAACCTGTTGCTCTGTGGATTTTCCTTCCATTTATCACACCTGTTCATATTTGTTTATTGGAGTTATACCTTTTATTGCTGCTACCTGAAACTCTGCATATTCCATGAACTGAATCCTTGTTCGCATTTGTTGCCTAAATAAAGATACTTGGTTTCTAAACTTCCCTTGCCGCTTCCTGAATTCGCTAGGAATCATAACACAGGGGAAATATAATCATGCAGTAAAACCATGCAGAAAACTCCTGTGAGGCCAGCTTTCAATAGTAGTACAGATACTTTAATGTTGTAAATACCTTTAAATATGCCCTATTGAATTCACACTATGTTTGTAACAAACTAACCTCTATCCATGACCATTTCTTCTTAAACAAACTTACCCCTCTTAACATGTGGGTGTGAAATATTTAATCAAAACAAAACCACCTGATCTATATAAAAATAACTAAGCTCCACTCCAAAAATGAACTTTCTCAAACTAATTATTTAACACAAAGTCCTGCCAACGGTCTAGATTGGCTATCTCTAATAACCAGGGCCCTCTCTGCCTTCTGTCTCATGTATGCGCCTTCTCTGTAAACTTCGGAAGTCTTCAGTTAGGTTAGGTACACAATGCAGAAAATTTCAAATGATACGATATCATTTGACATTTTACCAACAACTGTAGTCCTGATCAGTCTGATTCGTGTGTACACATTATACCCCTGATTACCTTTAGATCCGTGCTCTTTCTTCATCTGCCAAAACCATTGGCAGCAAGTGACAGCTGTCCTGAAACCTGGGTGTTCTCCGTGCTATGCCAGCTTCACATCTCCCATTACTGCAGTACCCTGCTGAAACACATAAATGTGACCCAGCACCAGACACCTCTCTCACCCGATCTTCAAGTTATTAATGGGATCCCAGGAACTATACACTGTTTTCCTGGTATCCTAGTTCAATTCTTCTACCATCACAAGGCCCTGCGTTCCATTCACGCAGGCAACTGAAATGTGCGAATGTGCGCATATGTGGTATTTTGACATGTCTGCAAAAATAAAGTTTTTTTGTTTATAATGTGAGGCGCTAACATGGCGATGCAGAAACCCCCACAGCACCTTCCGACCCCTGGACACCAGCTGTCAAAAGTACGGTAAATTGCTAAATTGTGGTGGTACAAAGGAGTGTCATCATCACTCCAAAGACAAGGCCATACCATCTATCCCTGGCTTATCTGCATCAACTGACCTACTGTGTACCGACCCGGCTTGTCAGTTGGCCCTTCTCCTGCTGAATCCCTGGTTTATCTGCATCAACTGATCTACTGTGTACCGACCCGGCTTGTCAATTAACCCTTCTCCTGCCGAATCCCTGGCTTATCTGCAGCAACTGATCTACTGTGTACCGACCCGGCTTGTCAGTTAACCCTTCTCCTGCTGAATCCCTGGCTTATCTGCATCAACTGACCTACTGTGTACCGACCCGGCTTTTCAGTTAACCCTTCTCCTGCTGAATCCCTGGCTTATCTACATCAACTGATCTACTGTGTACCGACCCGGCTTGTCAATTAACCCTTCTCCTGCTGAGTCCCTGGCTTAACTGTATCAACTGATCTACTGTGTACCGACCCGGCTTGTCAATTAACCCTTCTCCTGCTGAATCCCTGGCTTATCTGCACCAACTGATCTATTGTGTACCGACCCGGCTTGTCAGTTAACCCTTCTCCTGCTGAATCCCTGGCTTATCTGCATCAACTGATCTACTGTGTACCGACCCGACTTTTCAGTTAACCCTTCTCCTGCTGAATCCCTGGCTTATCTACATCAACTGATCTACTGTGTACCGACCCGGCTTGTCAATTAACCCTTCTCCTGCTGAGTCCCTGGCTTACCTGTATCAACTGATCTACTGTGTACCGACCCGGCTTGTCAATTAACCCTTCTCCTGCTGAATCCCTGGCTTATCTGCACCAACTGATCTATTGTGTACCGACCCGGCTTGTCAGTTAACCCTTCTCCTGCTGAATCCCTGGCTTATCTGCATCAACTGATCTACTGTGTACCGACCCAGCTTTTCAGTTAACCCTTCTCCTGCTGAATTATTTGCTTATCTACATCAACTGATCTACTGTGTACCGACCCGGCTTGTCAATTAACCCTTCTCCTGCTGAGTCCCTGGCTTACCTGTATCAACTGATCTACTGTGTACCGACCCGGCTTGTCAATTAACACTTCTCCTGCTGAATCCCTGGCTTATCTGCACCAACTGATCTATTGTGTACCGACCCGGCTTGTCAATTAACCCTTCTCCTGCTGAATCCCTGGCTTATCTGCACCAACTGATCTACTGTGTACCGACCCGGCTTGTCAATTAACCCTTCTCCTGCTGAATCCCTGGCTTATCTGCATCAACTGATCTACTGTGTACCGACCCGGCTTGTCAATTAACCCTTCTCCTGCTGAATCCCTGGCTTATCTAGACCAACTGATCTACTGTGTACCGACCCGGCTTGTCAATTAACCCTTCTCCTGCTGAATCCCTGGCTTATCTGCAGCAACTGATCTACTGTGTACCGACACGGCTTGTCAGTTAACCCTTCTCCTGCTGAATCCCTGGCTTAACTGCATCAACTGCATATAAAACATTATTTTATATGCCATTATTTTGTTTTTCCTGATTGTACATTTACAAGTTTCTACTTTTTACCTGTTATTATTCTACTATTTATATGCCTTTATCTTGTTTTTCCTGATTTTATATTTACCAGCAACTAGTTTTACCTGTCATTATTCTTGCCTGTTTCCATTGTCCTTATTACCTCTCCTTCTATTATTCTTTGCCTTCCACGCCCTAATTGGTTATTGTCCTCCATCTTTCTATTGTCTCCCTGCTTATTCTTACCTGTTATCCGCTGTCCTTATTATCTTACTGTTCTGCTATCATTCTTACCTGTCTTCATTGTCCTTATTATCTCACTGTACTGTTGTTCCATGCCCTCCACGCCCTAATTCGTTATTATCTTCCACCTTTTCATTGTCTTCCTGCCTTTGTTCTTACCTGTTTTTCACTGTCCCCACTATCTCACTGTTCTGTTACTCTCTCTCCCTACTATGCCTCCCCGCTCTCACTCCATACCCATACTCTCCCCCCGCCCTACCTCTCCCGTTCCTCCCCGCCATCCCCCGCGCGCTGCTCATCTTGCTAACCTCATCCCCATTTCCCCCCTCTCCTCTCCCCCTTTCTTCTGTGCCCTCTGGAATGCCAGATCCGTCCGCAACAAGCTGACTGCTATCCACAACCTCTTTCTATCCAACTCCTTTAACCTTCTTGCCGTTACTGAAACCTGGCTCTCCGATTCTTTTCTTAAAGCCTTTCTGTCTCTCACTTAACTTCCTACCTTATCTTCTGCCTCTGTCCCCCTACTCTCCCTCTCTCCCCTGCGTCTCTCTGTCTGTCCACCCCTCCCCTTAGATTGTACGCTCCTCTGAGCAGGGCCATCTCTCCTCCTGTTTCCACCACTTCTAACTCTGCTCTCCAGCTACTTAGCCCTCCTCCTCAAAGGTCCTCCACCCCACGTCCACTTTCGCTCCCTCCTCCCCCCTGGGGGTCTCCCTGTCTTCCGCGCCCCCCTTCTTGGGCCCCGTCATTTTCGGATCCTCCCTCCCCCTTCCCCGCCCTCTCTAGCTGTGCATTGAGCGTACTGAGTTGCTGTGTTTACTGTACTGTGCTGTCTCCCATTGTATTGTGATTTTGTTTGTCTCTGTACGGCGCTGCGGATGCCTTGTAGCGCCTTATAAATAAATATTAATAATAATAATAATAATAATAATAATAAATTGATGTTCCAATTGGAACATCATTGTTCCATCTTTGAATGATATTTTCAAGTTTGTATGAAAATCTTGATCAACGATTTCATGTGCTTTGGAACGATAATCGTTCATTGTTCCAGGGTACGCACACACTACTGTGATATCGGGTCAATCAGTTGTCTATTGTCTAATTGACATGTTAATCGGCTGAAAACACTGTAATGTGTACCTAGCCTGACTCCATGACTACTCCATGACTTATGCCAAAGTGGAATCAGAACCTAATTTAATCAGTTACTTTAAACAAATGTGGCGCTGTAAAATCCAAAGCTGACACATGAATTGTTTGAGGACACAAAGAGAAAATATTATTAAATTGGATTTAATGTGACAAAAGTCACAATGCTTACTTAATAAAATGATGATGTTAAACTGACATACATACGTTTAAATACAAAAGAGTTTCTTAAAATAAAACAAAGAACAACCCTTCTACACAGTTCACTCAAACATTTATTATTTATTTACTCCCCAAACCAACATTGCTGTGTGACAGGATCATATAGCCTCACTAAACATTTTCCCAGTGCAATCAGACTTGACCAATATGTGGTACTTAACCTCATGTATCAGACATATATTTTCCTATAGATTGTAAGATTGTGAGCGGAGCCCTCTTACCTCTTTGTCTGTTTATTAGTACCTAGTCTTGTTTTATTAATGTGTTTATTTCCAGTTCTAAAGCACTGAGGAGCACATGCTGGTACTAGAAATGTTAATAATTAAAAACAAATAACAGTTTGCACCAGTCTTGACTTAATACAATATACGGTTTAGCTTTCAATACTTTACACCAGATACTGCTCACCAGGTAAAGCTTATCATTTATCCCCCCCCCCCTCCACACTGGTGCTGGCTCATAGAATATGTACAATTTAGCTGAGACGAGCACATATCATAAGTGCCTCTAATATCTAATGCACAGAAACATATAACTGCTGTGTAGGTGTATGCAGTCAATGCTGCAGGGTGCATCCTCTCCACTGTATATAAAGTAATAAAATGGGTATTTTGTGAGATGGGTGGCTTGTGCAATGGGGTCTGTATAATGTGGCTGGAAATTGTGTACATTATGATTGTCAATGAAACATATGAAATTGTATTTAATCACTGGTCCAGCATTCACCATCTGGGATGGCCTCACCAGGATTTCTGCCCAGATTTCCATTTTGTCTAAAACGGATCCTAATACATGGACACAGTGGTTAGCATTGCTGTCTTGTACCGCTTGACCAGGGTGATATCTCTGTCAAATTTGTATGTCCTCCCAGCATTCACATAGGTATTGTATTAGCAAGTTGCTTCTGACTAAATTGGTTGCAGCGGTGCTCGTAGCTTTATGGTAAGGAAAGTAGATTATAAGAAGTCTAATAGGGCAAGAAACGATGCGCCTAAACAAATTTGATTGCACAGTGATGTAGCATGTTTAGATACTATATAAATACAAGCTACCAATAGTAATAATAATAAAATCTGTTGTGTAGCCAATGGTATTATTTCTGCTTGTTTTCTTGTTTACCTAAACCACAAGAGTTCTAGCTAGGTGTAGTGCCCCCCTCCCCATCTGTTCAAAATCTAGCCAGGCTAGTGTTATGCTCAGGGCCTGATTAAGGGTTCTGGCCGCCCTAGGCTAATACAGCCGCAGCGCCCTCCCCCCCCCCCCCTCCTCCGAATATATAGGTGTATAGGAACACTCCTGAATATGAATGTTCAGGTGTATTCTTCAGCATTCAAATTTAGACAGATTGTGCCATTGTCTCTTATCTGTTCTTGCTCTTCTCTCTTGCAACTTTGTTATCCTCTCGCTGGCTTCTGGAAAGTTGGCGTCCTGTTTTGAAAATGCAAAAGTGTATAATAATGCAAACCCTGAATGATTAGGCCCTTTAGTTAAAACAAAACACTCCATTATGGCCAGCTAAAAGTACCCCATTGGACAGGCATATATAAGCAATATCTGAATATTTGTTGTCAATCAAATACAAACCTCTACCAGCCCCATCTCACTAATATTTAGTATTCTAGCGATTGCTGAGACCACCCATGTGACCACCACACAATCATGAGATTCTGCCCCCCAAAGCTGCTCTATTTTTTAAATACCCCCTGCAGCCATTTTCCTTAACCACAACCCCCCCCCCCCCACAGCCATTTTCCTTAACCCCTGCTGCAGCCATTTTCTTTACTTCCCACCCTGCATCCATCCCACTTGCAGCTATTTTCCTTACCTCTACTCTGTAGCTATCCCCCCCCGTCACATCAAAAATCCCCCAGTCACATATATCAGCCTCCCTCCTCTGCCCTCCTTCATACATATCAACCTCTCTCCCTCCCTATAGATTTTCATGGCAGCCCCCCCCTCCCACCCTATAGATTTGTATGACAGTCCCCCTCTCCCTCCCTATACATATGCATGACAGTCCCCCCTCTCCCTCTCTATAGATATGCAGGGTAGTTCCCCCCCTCCCTATAGATATGCAGGGCAGTTCCCCCCCTCCCTATAGATATGCAGGGCAGTTCGCCCCCTCCCTATAGATATGCAGGGTAGTTCCCCCCCTCCCTATAGATATGCAGGGCAGTTCCCCCCCCCTCGTTATATAGATATGCAGGGCAGTTCCCCCCCTCCCTATAGATATGCAGGGCAGTTCCCCCTCCTCCATATAAATATGCAGGGCAGTTCCCCCCCCTCCCTATAGATATGCAGGGCAGTTCCCCTCCCCTCCCTATAGATATGCAGGGCAGTTCCCCCCCTCCCTATAGATATGCAGGGCAGTTCCCCCCCTCCCTATAGATATGCAGGGCAGTTCCCCCCCCCTCCCTATAGATATGCAGGGCAGTTCCCCCCCCTCCCTATAGATATGCAGGGCAGTTCCCCCCCTCCCTATAGATATGCAGGGCAGTTCCCCCCCCTCCCTATAGATATGCAGGGCAGTTCCCCCCCCTCCCTATAGATATGCAGGGCAGTTCCCGCCCCCTCCCTATAGATATGCAGGGCAGTTCCCCCCCCCTCCCTATAGATATGCAGGGCAGTTTCCCCCCTCCCTATAGATATGCAGGGCAGTTCCCCCCCCTCCCTATAGATATGCAGGGCAGTTCCCCCCTTCACTTACCTGTAGTTGTGCCAGCGTCGCTCCTCTCCTCAGATCAGCAGATAGGAAGTGAAGACGTCCTGCTTCCTGTCTGCTGCACAGCAACAGGCAGCCTGGCGATTGGCTGTGTGTTGCTAACCACTGACCACCAATGCTTTTGATCGTCGAGCCCTCCCCCCCCCCCCCCCGCGGCGACTCCACCCCAGCGGCGACCCCCCGCGGCGACCCCCCTCGAAAAAAAAATGAATGGAAAAAAAAGAAGAATGAAAAAAATAAATAAATACCCGCAGCGCCGCGCCCCCCGGGACCCAGCGCCCCAGGCTGCAGCCTGGTCAGCCTAGTGGTTGATCAGGCCTTGGTTATGCTTAAAGCCCAATGGCGTGTATAACCAACATTACAGTATGCTGTGACCAGTGGTCAAAGTGGATCACTTCATTGCAGATATCCTCCTCTCTCTCTCTCCCTGCTCTCCTCTGTGCCTCACATTGTGTTTCTCTCACTCATCCCTTATTCTAAGATCCTCTCTTATTCCTGTTTCTCCTCCTATTATTCCATTTCACAAATTTACACTTTTGCCCCTTGATCATCACAATGCACTTTCCTTCATCACACTGTGCCTCCTCCATATCACGCTGTGCCCTCATTCATCACACTGTGCCCTCATTTATCACACTGTACCCCCTCCATCACACAGTGCCTCCTTCTTCATCACACTGTGCCCCCTCCCACATCACAATGTGCCCCCTCCATCACACTGTGCGCTCATTCATCACCCTATGCCCTTCATCACCCTGTACCGCTCATTACATTGTGTCCCCCTTCATCACCCTGTGCCCCTCAATCACAATGTGCCCTTTTCATCACACTGCTTCCCCTGCTGTCCCCCTCCATTTCTTCTTACCGTTCTATGACTTTTTTTCATCCTTTCTTTTCTTTCTTCTGTCTTCTGGCTCTTCTCTGCGTCTCTCCTCACTGACAGTGTCGGAATGTGATAACGTCATGCACGACACTGTCATTGAGAATTGACCAGTGAGGAGAAGGGAGCAGCCATGGGTTGCAGCTTCCAAGAACAAGCAGGGAAGACAGATGGAGCGGAGCACCTCTTCGGCATGGTGCTCCCCTGCCTTGCTTTCACCGCTGTCGGCCCTCGGTGCTTGTGAAGTGGGGTGGAGAAGTGCTGGTATGCCATACCAGCACATACCATACTGTCCTGCTGAGTCTAGTGGTGCTTTTGGCAGTGCTCTGTCCTGCTGAGTCCAGTGGTGCATCAGTCCAGTGCTCTGTCCTTGCTGAGTCCAGCGGTGCATTTTGTCCTGTGCTTTGTTCTGCAAAGTGCATATTTCTTTCAAAAGTATTAAAATTCTGCCATAAAAAGAAAAAAAAAGAAATATTCTACAAAAATCCTTTTAAATTAATATAAAAAAATAAATCAAAAAAGTCCTTTCTGAGTCCAGTGGTGCATCAGTCCAGTGCTGTGTCCTTGTTGAGTCCAGTGGTGCATCAGTCCAGTGCTCTGTCCTTGCTGAGTCCAGTGGTGCATCAGTCCAGTGCTCTGTCCTTGCTGAGTCCAGTGGTACATCAGTCCAGTGCTCTGTCCTTGCTGAGTCCAGTGGTGCATCAGTCCAGTGCTGTGTCCTTGCTGAGTCCAGTGGTACATCAGTCCAGTGCTCTGTCCTTGCTGAGTCCAGTGGTGCATCAGTCCAGTGCTCTGTCCTTGCTGAGTCCAGCGGTGCATTTTGTCCTGTGCTTTGTTCTGCAAAGTGCATATTTCTTTCAAAAGTATTAAAAATACTTCCATAAAAAGAAAAAAAAAGAAAAATTCTACCAAAATCCTTTTAAATTAATATAAAAAAAATAAATAAAAAAAGTCCTTGCTGAGTCCAGTGGTGCATCAGTCCAGTGCTGTGTCCTTGCTGAGTCCAGTGGTGCATCAGTCCAGTGCTCTGTCCTTGCTGAGTCCAGTGGTGCATCAGTCCAGTGCTCTGTCCTTGCTGAGTCCAGCTGTGCATTTTGTCCTTTGCTTTGTTCTGCAAAGTGCATATTTCTTTCAAAAGTATTAAAAATTCTTCCATAAAAAGAAAAAAAAAGAAAAATTCTACAAAAATCCTTTTACATTAATATATAAAAAAAAAAAAAGTCCTTGCTGAGTCCAGTGGTGCATCAGTCCAGTGCTGTGTCCTTGCTGAGTCCAGTGGTGCATCAGTCCAGTGCTCTGTCCTTGCTGAGTCCAGTGGTGCATCAGTCCAGTACTCTGTCCTTGCTGAGTCCAGCGGTGCTTTCGTCCTGTGCTTTGTTTTGCTAAGTGCATCTTTATTTTAAAAGTATTAAAAAATCTTCCCAAAAAATTATAAATCGACAAAAATCCTTTTAAAAAAATATAAAAAAATATTCTAAAAAGTCTAAAAAAAATTATTGCAGTCCATTAACATTAATACTGCAATCTATTAAAAATTGTTCACTGTTCTTGCAGTATTTAAAAAATAGTACTGTAATACAACGTGTGCTGCATATAATGGAGTACCAAAATTTGGGGGATAAAGTAGGGAAAGACCAAGACCCACTTCCTCCTAATGCTGAAGCTGCTGCCACTAGTCATGACAGAGACGATGAAATGCCAACAACGTCGTCTGCCAAGGCCGATGCCCAATCTCCTTGTAGAGAGCATGTAAAATCCAAAAAGCCAAAGTTCACTACAATTAGTAAAAAAAGAAAATTGAAAACATCTGAGGAGAAATGTAAACTTGCCAATATGCCCTTTACGACACGGAGTGGCAAGGAACGGCTTAGGCCCTGGCCCGTGTTCAGCACTAGTGGTTCAGCTTCACCCAAGGATCTAAGCCCTCCTCCTCCCCCCCCTCCAAAAAATTTAAAAGAGTTATGCTGTCAGCAACAACACAGCAAACAACTCTGCCTTCTAAACAGATGACATCACAAATCCCCAAGGCGAGTAAAAGGGTGTTGGTGGTTGCGAAGCCTGACCTTCCCATCACTGTACGGGAAGAGGTGACTCCATCCACCATTTACAGCACACCCTCTGCATATGCTGGAAGGATGACCCACAGTGTCGCTCCAGATTTGGATAATCAAGGTGTCAAGGAGGCTATTGATGTAGCTGGCGTTGTGGAGGAACTTGATGAGGAGGATGATGATGTGGTTATTTTAAATGAGGCACCAGGGGGGAAAAAAGTGGATGTCCATGGGATGAAAAAGACCATCGTCATGCCTGGTCAGAAGACCAAGAAATACACCTCTTCTGTCTGGAGTTATTTTTACCCCAATCCGGATAACAAATGTTTTGCCATATGTAGCTTATGTAAAGCTCAAATAAGCAGGGGTTAGGATCTTGGCCACCTAGGGACATCCTCCCTTATACGTCACCTGAATAACCTTCATAGTTCAGTGGTTAGTTCAGGAACTGGGGCTAGGACCGTCATCAGTCCAGGGACACCTAAATCCCTTGGTCCTGTTGGATACACGCCACCAACACCCTCCTCGTTAACTTCCTCCACGATCTCCATCAGATTTAGTCCTGCAGGCCATGTCACCAGCCAGACTGAGTCCTCTTCAATATGGGATTCATCTGAGGAATCCTGCAGCGGTACGCCTACTACTGCCGCTGCTGCTGTTGCTGCTGGTAGTCGGTCATCTTCCCAGAGAGGAAGTCGCAAGAACGCTACATCTTTCACCAAACAGTTGACCGTCCAACAATCGTTTGCCATGAGCACCAAGTACGACACTAGTCATCCTATGGCAAAGCGGATAACTGCGTCAGTAACAGCAATGTTGGTGTTAGATGTGCGTCCGGTGTCCGCCATCAGTGGAGTGGGATTTAGACGGTTGATGGAGGTATTGTGTCCTCGGTACCAAATCCCGTCGAGATTCCACTTCACTAGGCAGGCGATACCAAAGATGTACAGAGAAGTAAGAACAAGTGTCCTCAGTACTCTGAAAAATGCGGTTGTACCCACTGTCCACTTAACCACGGACATGTGGACAAGTGGTTCAGGGCAAACTAAGGACTATATGACTGTGACAGCCCACTGGGTAGATGCATCGCCTTCCGCAGCAACAGCAGCAACTGCATCAGTAGCAGCATCTCCACAACGGCTGCTCGTGCCAAGGCAGGCAACGTTGTGTATCACAGGTTTAGTAAGAGGCACAACGCTGACAACCTCTTAGAAAAACTGAGGGAAATAATCTCCCAGTGGCTTACCCCACTTACACTCTCTAGGGGATTTGTGGTGTCAGACAACGCCAGTAACATTGTGCGGGCATTACATATGGGCAATTTCCAGCACGTCCCATGTTTTGCCCACACCGTTAATTTGGTGGTGCAGCATTACCTCAAGAGTGACAGGGGTGTGCAGGAGATGCTTGCGGTGGCCCGCAAAATTGCTGGACACTTTCGGCATTCTGCCAGTGCCTACCGCAGACTCGAGCAACATCAAAAAAGTCTGAACCTGCCCTGCCATCACCTCAAACAAGAGGTTGTGACGCGCTGGAACTCCACCCTCTATATGCTGCAGAGGATGGAGGAGCAGCAAAAGGCCATTTAAGCCTACACAGCCACCTACGACATAGGAAAAGGAGTGGGGATGCGCCTGAGTCAAGCGCATTGGAGACTCATTTCCGTGTTGTGCAAGGTTCTGCAGCCGTTTGAACTTGCCACACGAGAAGTCAGTTCCGACACTGCCAGCTTGAGTCAGGTGATTCCCCTGATCAGGCTGTTGCAGAAGCAGCTGAAGAAAGTGAGGGAGGAGCTGGTAAACCATTGCGATTCCACCAAGCATGTAGCTCTTGTGGATGAAGCCCTTCGTACGCTTTGCCAGGATCCGAGGGTGGTCACTCTTTTAAAGTCAGAGGAATACATTCTGGCCACCGTGCTCGATCCTCGGTTTAAAGCGTATGTTGTGTCTCTGTTTCCGGCGGACACAAGTCTACAGAGGTGCAAAGACCTGCTGGTCAGGAAATTGTCCTCTGAAGAGGACCGTGACATGCCAACAGCTCCACCTTCATATTCTTCCACACCTGTGGCTGCGAGGAAAAAACTCAGTTTTCCTAATAGACCCGCTAGCGGGGATGCAGACAACATCTGGTCCGGACTGAAGGACCTGCCAACCATTGCAGACATGTCTACTGTCGCTACATTGGATGCTGTCACAATAGAAAATATGGTGGAGGATTATTTTTCTGACACCATCCAAATAGACATGTCAGACAGTCCATATTGTTACTGGCAGGAAAAAAAGGCAGTTTGGAAGCCCCTGTACAAACTGGCTCTATTTTACCTGAGTTGGCCCCCTTCCAGTGTGTACTCGGAAAGAGTTTTTAGTGCAGCGGGGAACCTGGTTAGTGAGCGGCGAAGGAGGTTGCTTCCGCAGAACGTTGAAAAAATGATGTTCATTAAAATGAATTATCAATTCCTCAATCAAGTACAGCACTGCCCTCCAGATAGTACAGAGGGACCTGTGGTTGTGGAGTCCAGCGGGGACAAATTGATAATGTGTGAGGAGGAGGAAGTACACACTGAAGGGGGAGAGGAATCAGGGGATGAGGATGAGGACGACATCTTGCCTCAGTAGAGCCTATTTAGTTCGTACAGGGAGAGATGAATAGCTTATTTTGTGTGGGGCCCAAACAAACCAATCTTTTCAGCCACAGTTGTTTGGTAGGCCCTGTCGCTGAAATGATTGGTTTGTTAAAGTGCGCATGTCCTATTTCAACAACATCAGGGTGGATGGGAGGGCCCAAGGACAATTCCATCTTGCAACTCTTTTTTTGGCATTATGTGACCGTTCAACAGTCGTTTGCCATGAGCACAAAGTAAAACAAAATTAAAACAATTTAAACTAATTAAACCAAAAGTATAATATAACTTATAAACACTACACTTGAAAGCTTGAGCCTTTAAATGAAAAAGTCACTCTTCATTGCACGAAGATTAGCAACAGGGACAGTTTATTTGTTCCCAAAGTCAACAAATAACACTTCGACCCTTTCTGTCTTTAACATACTTGATGGGATCTCAATGATGAATGCTCTGTACCATGGTCGTTGAAAACAAGAGGTGTTGACATGCTAGAACTACTGTAGTGTTTATAACTTATAAACACTACACTTGAAAGCTTGAGCCTTTAAATGAAAAAGTCACTCTTCATTGCACGAAGATTTGCAACAGAGACAGTTTTTTTGTTTCCAAAGTCAACAAATAACACTTCGACCCTGTCTGTCTTTAACATACTTGATGGGATCTCAATGATGAAAAGTCTGTACCATGGTTGGAGGAGGTATTGTGGCCCCGGTACCAAATTGGGTACCGGGGCCACTCCACTACGCAGTCCAGATAGAGGCGTATCAGATATTAAAAAACGTTGACTGTTGCTGTCAAATCCAAAATTAATCAAAATGACCTGTCATCGTCTAAAACAAGAGGTATTGACATGCTCAAACTACACCCTGTATATGCTGCAGAGGATGTAGGAGCAGGCAGCTGTGCAGTGGAATTGAGACCATTAGAAGGCGGAGGTATTGTGGCCCCGGTACCAAATTGGGTACCGGGCCCACTCCACTACGCAGTCCAGAAAGCTACCTCGGTGCAACGTTTTGAACTAAAAACAATATTGTGAGGTGTGAGTTGTTCAGAATAGACTGGAAATTAGTGGAACTGATTGTTATTGAATGTTATTGAGGTTAATAATAGTGTAGGAGTGAAAAACAAACAAAAAACTAGATTTTAGCACTTTTTATGCTTTTTTAAAACTAAATTTAGAACCCAAAACCCTAAATCAGAACCAAAACCTTTCGTCAGGTGTTTTGGCAAAAGAAATCAGAACCCAAAACCTCAAGCTAATCAGAACCCAAAACCCAAAACCCTAAAAGTGCCCGGTGCACACCCTTAGTAACCATTACACCTGTACAGTACATGTTTTTCTTTTTGCCTGTTGTTGTTGTTCTATTTACAATAGCTACCATTGGTTAAGTTGGATATCTGCCTGGGTGTAAGTATTTACCCCTATACAAGGGAACTCAGTAGGCTGTTCAACTTCTGGAGATGTCATTTTCTCACAATTTACACTTCCTAATTTCTTCAAACCGCATTTTACTAGTTACCAAGCTATGATCGCAATATAAAAATATCAAGGCAGACGCAGGGCTATTCAAAAATATTTTTTTTTTATTCAAAGCCATGTAGTTGGTGATGCTGAACAGAGTTAAATTATTATATAATATATATTGGGTGATAATGTACAAGTGTCAGGCAACTAACCTAAAAGTATGGTTCATTCTGCAGTGTAACGTCAAAGTGTGGTTATCAGTGAAATTAATCAATCACATTTTTTTTACATTTGGAATTCCAGTACCTCCAATAATTGAATCTCTCTAATGAAAAGTTTGAACATTTGCAAAAGTTCTTTAATACGGTGTTATGTTCATGTCTGTTGACTATCAAAATATGTTTTTGATGTTCAACGTGAAATTAAAGAAATTCTTAGACCTGTTGTAATTGCTGTCAGATGAATTTTAAGCTAATATGTCCAGCTTCCCAGTTATAGTTAAACAATTCCACATTGATAAAGGTAGAAACTTTGAAATATCTGTGTCTGTACTGTGTGTTGCAATAATTTAGCTTGGATGAGATATATGATATTACACAGTACAATATATTTCTGGTAATGGAAAATATTTAAAGACAGATGTACTACAGAAAGATCTGAGTAACACTAAAAATATTTAAAGTATACATTGGGAAATAGTTAAGGACAAGTCAGATAAATACATATGGACATAAAGTTGGAGAGAGACACTGGTTTGATGAAATGAGAGGTAGTTGAATGAAACAAAATTAAAATGACAATGATAATAATACTGTAAAATCAGGATCAGGTTGTAACAATCTGTTATTTGTGTGTATCCGTGCAGTTGTGCAGCCTTGCTCATATGAGTGTTTTCCCTACTTCATAGTATGTTAATACACACTTTAGTTCCTGTAGTTACGGTATACAGATTTGGGAGATTAACACATACTTGCCAACTCTCCCGGAAAGTCCGGGAGACCCCCGAAATTCAGGTCAGTCTCCCAGACTCCCACGAGAGCTGGCATTACTCCCACATCCCGATATTCAGTTGTGTAAATGACGCGATTCACAGAGAATAGCGTTACTTTGGCCTCGCCCCCCGCGACAAAACGTCAATGGTCGGGAGGGGGTGGGGCGCCTCAAATCGCGTCATTTTGTCCCCGCCCATTGGTCCCGCCCCTCTCCCGGATGCCGCTTATTGAAAGTAGGCAAGTATGGGTTAACAGTTCAAGGAAACACATATAATGGAGTACACACATAACAGCATAGGCATGAGATTATCCTCCTTAACATTGTGCTAGATTCAGCCTCACAGCTTCTGCTGCTATAGAGCAGAGTTCTGAGAACATAACATAGACAGAGCCTGTGTGCTCCACTTGACATTTTTTGTAAGTCTTATCCGAATTTGATGAACGGCTCCAATATCAAGAGCACAATATCCATCTTAATGTTGTGACACAGAAATTCATATTTATAAACTGGAAAATTCTAAACTGCTTCTTTATTTAAGCAAGTGCGCCTAATTGGCTGCCAAGCACATTTCAAGGTTCAAGCCTCTTTGTTGCTCATTGTATCTGGTCCTATAAAATCACCCTGTACAACTTTTTGTGGGTTTGTGGAAGCACATTGTAACATGAAACACTCCCCAAATACTCCGAAAGTAAGAAATATAGAATGAGAGAAGATGTGGCGCAAATAATAATTTGCAGTGGAATAGGTAGTTCTGCATAGGTGTGATGTTTCAGGCATACAATCTTTAAATTATGCTTTTGCTTCACTGTTCCATTGAATGCCATTCTGCACTGTATTTGTACCTTCGTATTTTGTGGAATTTATATTCTATGAATAGATTTAGAACAACAGTGGTCAATTCATTCTGCTGTGTGGTTAGGAAAGGCATAGAACAATGGAAATATTTTGCTCATCTCTAAGACGACTGTGGTATAATGAGGTATTAATATCCCTAACCAACCTGTCCCTTGTTTCTCACAAATTGTGGATTATAGCATGTACTTTTTATAGCCCTATAGCTGTTCCCCAGCTCAACAGAATACCACTGCAGTGTCTAATTACATGTGGATAAGGGGACATTGTAGCTCATTGTAAATATGTATGTTGTGTATTGTATATTGATGATGTGGCAGTGAGGTTGTTATTCATTGTCCGTAATGTGAGGCCAGCAGGTTATGGGTAGGGTTCAGGTTGCAGGATACAGGTGAGGGGGGGGGAGCCAATTAGTATCCATTGTTCTCAACATGACTAGTTCAGACATTTTTTCTGGAACCTAGCAGGGGACCTATTGTGGAAGTCCAGCTCATTTCCACTCCCCCTCCAACCCCCTGATACAGTACCCACCAATGGTTAAGAAGGATAGACCTAGGAGTTTGTCCAGGAAGGGGAAAACACTGTGGAACTTAGACCCTAGATATAAGGAGCCACTCCAAGGGGGGGGGGGAGAGAGGCTTATTCTGGGACTGGAAGTTGCAGGGTGGCTGGGTTTAGAGTTGCCGTTCTCTTCCAGTGAAATACATCGGCAGATCCAAAGGTCGTCAAGTACAGACAGCTAGGTGACTGTAACTCCTTAAGTTAGTTAAGTAAGGGACAGATGATGTGGTAAACCTGCCTGGAATTTACTGTGTGTACATAATATTCTAGTGTTGTTTTAATTACAATAAATGTACTTGTGACAGGATAGACCTCATATGCCACCCTGTTTGCTGTTGCTAGGAACCGGTTGGGCTTACTTTGACACCGTTCCCTTTCATTTTCCCAAATGCGCCCTCATGTCGCTTTAGGAGGGGCTTACACGTACTGCCACCATGGGAGTCATTACCGGCATCCAGAATCGGGTTTCTTTGGGGTGACTGATGCTGCTAGCGTACCCTGTTACTGGTCTACCTGGGTTGGTACCCCTGATATCGTCCTATAGATCAGGGTTGCTGTAAATGGATCCCCCCCCCCCGGCCTATCACACTGGATAGTGCTGCTGGGTAGCTGGCAGAGCGGTGGTACTAGGTGCTGGGTTCAAACCTCAGAACAGCCAGGAATGGATTAGAGTTGGGTCTAATCTGTATGTCTGGATAGAGAAGCTTCCAAGCAGGTCTTTGAAGCAAGTGATGTATATTTGCTCTTACGCTGGTTAAAGGTACCAGTGATCAGGTCAGATGAAAGAAGGAGAACAGCTTTTAATACAAAACAGTGCTGTTTGTATACACATTTTAGACTTGTCTTAGCAGGAGGTAATCCGTCCTCCTGTCCCTTTAACCAATCTGGGCTGATTCATGCAGTCTGCACGTGAATCAGCCCAGAGAGAAAATCCAGTTACAACAATAATCAGTAGTACAAACAAGACGAAAATGGACTGTTACAGCACAGGGACATCCCTGGTGAATCCCCTGCAAATACACTAATATAATCTGTCCCATTAGCAGATTCCACAGATCCACTAGAGACAATGAGTATGGAGGAGTTGATAGTGGAATGCCAGATACAGGGTGTACCGTACCTGTACTGCACGCACAGGGATATCCTCAAACATCTTTTAAAAGATCAGGAAAATCCCATTAATGCCTTTAGTGTCTGTAGGAAATGAATGCTCACTTTAGGTCCCCACATACCTCTCTGGGAACAAATGCAATGTCTGCAACAGAGTTTTGAAGAAGCAGAAGACAAGGTTGAACGACAAGGACTCAGTGTTATTCGAATGAACACTGAAAAATGTCAATTACAATATCTTTTGTCACATTCTAATAAAAGGGCTGCTCAGTCTGTTAATCAGGGGGAGGTCCATCCCCGTGGATTATACACAGCTGCCCAAGCTACTATTTTGGGGGAGGCTGGAGAAAAACTGCTTGGTGAGGATGTTGTACCTCTGACTACTCAGAAAGGATTAGGAGAAATCCTCCCATTTTGGTGACTTGGATGAAAAAGAGCTACCATGTAAGTACCATTTAGTAGCATCTTCTGATAATTTGCCAGGGTTATTGACACCTGAGACTGTGTCTGAATTAGAATAGAATAATAGACCTGTTTTGTCTGAAAATGTTTTATCTAATGAAGTAACGCAGGATACCGCGTGTGTGCTCTCGAGTGCAAATGATGTACAGCTGTACCCAATTGTGACAGAAGAGAAACATAAACTTGCTCAACATATGATCTCAGCAGAAATCATAATTACAAACTGTATGACAGAATTAATGGGAGATAATAAAGGAATTGTCATGTCATGGGTGACTACCAAAGACTCTGGGAAAAATGCTCCTACAACTTTTCCTCTGCAGAATTGGCAGATGAGGAGATGTTGACTGAGTGGGTGTCTGAGAGGGCACCAGCACAGCAAGATTCACCAGCCCCACAAGCTTTGAAGCATCGCACTCCAGCTCCAAATATGGGGACCCAGGACCACATACCAGAGGCCTGCATTGGACCATCCACTCTGGTTTTCTGCCAGGAGGACAAGTCTGAATCCAATGAGGATTTACACTACTCTGATCCACCAGAGGTGAGGGAACTAGTGCAACAGTTGGATGTGGTAGCGGGGGAGGGGAGATGCACTTCAACATACATACAGGGGCACCCACAAGTGGTTTGGGAGGGAGACAGAGGATTCCCCAGCAGCAAAGAATTAATGGAGCCCCCACGTTTGCCTACCACTGGGCAGTTGTCACTTGAGTGTCTGGGGGAGGGGGGAGAAACAACCAGACAAGGAGCCCCAAAGTTTTCCTGCCCCTGGGCAGTTTTCACTCAAGTATGTGGGGGAGGGGAGCATGGTCTCCAGAAACAGAGGACATGTCAAGGGATTATTTGCAGTTGGGCATTTAAAGGTGGACAAGGCAACCAAGGGATGTTGGACGACAGCTCTCCTACCATGGATGTGTGCACAGGAGTTATCTAGTTTTAATGGTGTCTCATCTTATGACACAGGGCAGCATAAAGCCCCACTCCAGCTGGGTGGGATGATATGCCCACACCCATGGGACCCTGTTGGGAGATTGAGGAACTGTGTTCTGCTGTCTACCTTACGATCAGACCCTGGTGAAACCACAGCAGGCCAGAGACTTTGGACTGGGGGCAGAAAGGTTTACTTTGGACAAGGGAGCCACTGTGGACAAGGGCTAAAAAAGTGCAGGAGGAATGTGGGAAAACGAGGTATTAATATCACCCTAACCAACCTGTCTCTCATTTCTCACAAAATGTGAATTATAGCATGCACTATTTAAAGCCCTTGCTTTTGTTCCCCAGCTCAACAGAATACCACTGCAGTGTCTAATTACATGTGGATAAGGAGAGATTGTAGCCCATTGTAACTATGTATATTGTGCATTGTCTATTGATGATGTGGCTAAAGTGAGTTTGTTATTCATTGTCCCTAAAGTAAGGCCAGGAGGATTATGGGTAGGGATCAGGTGGCAGGATACAGGTGAGGGGGAAGGCCAATTAGTATCCATTGTTCTCATCATGACTAGTTCAACATTTTGTCTAGAGCCCAGCAAGGGACCTTCTGTGGTAGTACAGCTCATCTCCACTCCCTCTCCAACCCTCTGATACAGCACCCACCAATGGTTAAGAAGGATAGACCCAGAGGTTTGTCCAGGAAGGGTAAAACAATGTGGAACTTAGACACTAGATATAAGGGGCTACTTCGGGGGGAAGAGAGATTCATTCTGGAACTGGAAGCTGCAGAGTGGCTGGGTTTAGAGTTGCTGTTTTCTACCAGTGAAATACATCGGCAGCTCCACGGGTCGTCAAGTCCGGACAGCCAGGTTACTGTAACTCCTTAAGCTGGTGGGGTAAGGGAAAGATGATGTGGTAAACCTGCCTGGCATTTATTTACTGTGTGTACATAATATTCTAGTGTTGTTTTTATTACAATAAATGTACTGTTGTACTTTCCTAACTTCATTTCCCTGAGTGACTAATAAGATCCTTAGAAGATACTGGGTAGGCTTCTCTGGCTTAGGAAGGCGCCTGTGCGTGAAGTGGGTAGAATTGTGCCAGAAAACCTGATACCTTAACAATGACAACAACCAGGGAGAGAGTGAGATAGGCAAGGAAGAGAAAGTAAAATAAGTTAGTTCTACAAATAATAAAAAATCATACAAACATTTTTTGCATTGGCTTTAAATAGTTAAAATAAAAGTATACTCATCATGCAGCATAGTTCACTGGGTCCACTGACTACCTAATGGAATTATCTGTAAATAAATGGTGATAATGATGATGATGATGATGATGACGATCTGTTTCATGCCGCAGTACTATATGCTCGCAGCTTTGCCTGTTTCAAACAGACTGATTGCCCCAACCCATTAACTTCCCATTTATATTTAAAATAGGCTGAATGGCAAGCATAGAGATAAGTGCAGCATGAGAGCATAATGGCCATTGGGATCTCAACGGATCAAAAGAAAAGGTCAATATTCCTTCGCTTTTTTAGGGTAACTCTTTTAACTCTTTTCACTCCAGTCAAAATTTAATTTTTAGTTTTAGGGGAATTCATCTTTAAATAAAGGAGTAAAGCAAAGTGAATATGTAAGCAAGTACATATCGGAGAAAGAGTTTAAAACACTAGAACATTAAAAATGAATTATGTTGAACAGAAAATAGTTTAAACAATGTTGGTGTAGTTATGACCTTTTCACAAGGCCTATGCAGAGAACATTAGGCCAGCCCTAGTGATTGGAAGACTTTTGGCGCTAATGCTAACTTGTGCGTATGTCTGTTTAGCGTAAAATACACAAGTTTGTTCTGTGAGTGCCCAGAAAGAAAACCATTCATCTATGTCTGTATGCAGATATGCTTTCATTTGATACTTGTGCTTTCTTCTAACTGTAGAGGCAGGACGGAAAGGGGCATGCAAATACAGGCTGAGAACAATAACGGCATGTTGAAGTAATTGTGTTCTCAGGCAAACAAACACAGAGATGCACATACACCTGTCAGTAGCCAAAGGTGCCTGAGGTCTGGTGTATATACATGCAGCTGCTGCTGTTGCTGCTGCTGCTGCTGATGATGATGATGATGGTCATTAGCCACTTCTGATTTGCTGATTGCAGAGTGACCTCCGAAGCTGATAGGTGCTTTCTTCACGGCTCGGTCATATATTATATGGGTTAGTTAGGGAGCAAATGTTAGCACATAGGACTTAATGGCTGTTTTAATTTGTACACAATTAGGAAGATTGTCCTTACCATACTATACAGTTTTTATTTAAAAAAAAAAAAAAGCAAGGTTAATAGTAAACTTGTCTTTTGCTTTTCTCTCCTCTGATCTGGCTTGCTTGGGGAACACACATATTTGTCCACCGTTCAGACAAGTAAAAATTGCCAAACCCTGCAAATAGATTCCACATTGGATTAAACATCTTCCTAGCAAAGCAGAAAATACAGGACCACTACTATTTCTCAGCACCAGAGATGAGCGAATTTGCGGTGACATTGGTCCTGAGTCATTAAGGAGAGCAAAGCATAAAAAAGGAGTAATTTTGCACCTGGGCAAAACCATGTTGCATTTGAGGGGTTAGTAAATTTAAAATGTGTGGACAGATTTATAGATTGGGTTGGGCATGTCCTAGATCAACTTTAAATTTCAGTATAAAAATAAAGCTATTGAGTATTTGTGTGCTAGATTAAAAAACAGCCAGAATTTATCTTATGTGCAAAATAATGAACTAATTTGCACCCCTTGCATTGTAACATGGTTTGTGCCAGAGAACATTTACTCCTTTTTTGCCTTACTTTCCTTAATGACTCAGGCCCATTATGTGCATATAGAGCTTTATGGTGGAAGTGGTCATATTGCAGAGGATGTATAATAACATCAGGGTACAACAATTTATCCAACAGAACAGCAGGTTTGAAGTGACTTCTCTGCAGCCCCATGTGGATGGACCTGTACCAACACAAGAGAGATGAGTTATTTCCAGCCAATTATTAGAAAGGTAAGTCTGTGGTGCCTGGCCAGAGTGAGAGGAATAGATCCTTCACCTTGAGCGAATAAGATGCTACTGGGCTGCTGGCGGATCCCTTTTGATAAAGCCTCCCTACAGTACTTCAAGATCAATCAAAATCCACTTCTACCAAGATTTAACGGCTTTGACCTTGCTTTAACTACTAAACTTTGTAAGACTTAAGGAAATTAAAGGGATCTAAATGCTTCAGTGTAATGATCTGTTGCACAGATGCTTTGTACAATAAATCCTAAGTGGGTGTAAGTTCTAAATGACCTTATAATGTAAAATTTAACCTTCATCAAATATGGGTAAACAGAATTAAACTACTCAAAACATGTAAGTAGAAACATATAATTAACCAGATTATAGACAATAGCCAAATGAAGTTCTTGCAACTGCCTAATATCTTGTTCATGTTTTCAGCTGTTGGCTTCTAATTTGGTTTACCCATATTTAATAAAGGTTGGATTTTAACATTATTAGGTCAGTTGGCACTTTTACCCACTTAGGGCCAGAGTCATTAAGGAGAGCAAAGCATAAAAAAATAGTAACTTTGCAAAACTATGTTGCGTTAGAGGGGGAGGTAAATTTAAAATGTGGGGACAGATGTATTGTTGGGATAGGGCATATCCTAGATCAACTTTAAATTTCAGTGTACAAATAAAGCTATGAAAGATTTGTGTGCTACATGAATAAACAGCCAGTATTTAACTTATGTACAAAATAATAAACTTATTTGCACCCCCTGCATTGTAACACTCTTTTTTTTCTTTGCTCTCCTCATTGACCCTTTTGGCTTTAATGTATGAAGTGTCTGTGAACTGGATCATTTCACTGAAGTATTCAAAGCCCATTTACTTAGGTAAGTCTTACAATGTTTGATAGTTACAGTATTGCTATACATAATAAGCAGTACAGGTAGACACACTTAGGTACAGTGTAAACTTTTGCACACAGCTGTTGCATACACACTTACTAAGTTGCTAACATAGACCATTTTGATACATCATATCAGCAATTTATTTACTATAATACAATTTCTCCCCAAGAGGCTTGATACCTCTAAAATTAAGCTACTCTCACATCATGGGAAATCCTACATATGTACTAAAACTTGAATACAGATCCAACCAAAAGAGGTGGGTTTTCAGAGAATATTTAAAGAATTGAATGCTGAGGGAGAGTCTGATGAGACATGCTACATAATTCCATAATTGGGTAGTGGCACAGGAGAAGTCTTGTATGCAGGAGTGAGAGTTGGTCATCACAGATGGAGGAGGGTAGTAGATCAGAGGTAAATCTAAAAGTGCTTAAGTTCACCAAGAGAAGAGGTAAATAGTAAAGCAGAGGACTGAGAGCTGAGCTTTGAGGCCCCAACAGATAGTGTGAGAGGAGGGGTGGATGTGCCAGAGGTAGAGATGCTGAAGAAGTGATTTTATAGGTAGGAAGCGAACCAAGAAATAATTGTGTCACGAGGGCCAATGGAAAAAGGATGAGCAGGAGAACATGGTGATCAACTGTGTCAAGAGCAGTTGAGAGATTCAGGAGTAAAAGTAACCTTTAGATCAGTTTGGCAACAGGTAGCCCCAGCTTCTTCCTGCTTTTTTGTCAGATTTGTTTGCTATAGTTTGAAACACTTGTTTAAAATTACTGCAGATATTTTATTACAGATATTACATAATAGGTGTCTCTTTCTTTGCTTACATATATTGGTTTAATTTATCACTGAGATTACGGGTAAAGTGTGGCCCTTTTGCAAGTTAGAGGGCCATGTCATGCCATCCGTGAACTGTATCAGATTGCCACTTGCTACCTTATACTTTTTTCTCTGAAGATGATTGGTCACTTTTATGAGGGCAGCCAGGAATGGTGGGGTGGAAGCCTGATTATAGAGAGTCGAGAAGGAAGTGAGGGGAGATATAGCAAGGTGGTTTTTCAGAAGTTGTTCAAGTAGTATAGAGAATAAGGGGAGGCGAGTAATAGGGTGTTAGGGGGAGAGAGAGGCTGTGTCAAGAGATGGTTTATTTGAAATTGGTGAGATGAGTGTGGAAACATATTTAGGGAGGTGTCCCCAATTTTACAAGGGGTATACAGTGTTTTCCTTAACGCAAAGGAATCTGATTTTCTATTTGTTCAAAGCTGGTGTAAACCAGACCTCAAACCATATTGTTAGTGGAACACATTTTCCAGCTTCCAGTGGTACGTTGGAGGAAAAGTGCATTTTTTAACTGTATTTTGACTAATGTAATAACAACCTTCAAACACACAGAAGAGACACATTGATAGGAGGATTTCATCCTTGGTTATATGGCAATTGGCAAATTAGTAAGGGGGTTACAATGAAGAACTTTGACTACACATGTCATATAGAAACAGATGCAGAATAGAAGAGCAATAGGATGTTAGAAATTAGTTAGAACAAAAGGTTGTAAGGAAGTGATGGAAGATGGCACAATGAGGAAATGGTGATAAATAAATCTAAAGGAAGTAAGGGATTGTGCAACATCCAATATATTATAATAGAATGATGTGTATCACACCACATTCCCAAACTAAAAAAAATGTACCCCACTTGGCGCCTACTGTCACTTTGTATCCATATCTGCAGGGAAAGTAACAGAGGACTCTCTAGACAAAGGACCAAACAAAAATTGCCTTCCTGCAGCAGCATTTAGGACGATAGAGCCTGTTATATAGTGTTTAGCATTGGGCACAAGAAAAACATGATCATGACGCAGATTGGAACCAATAAATGAGAAGTTCAGTCAACACAAAAATCATGGGATGAATTCTATGCTGAAATAAATGCCAGCCCTGCTCCTTACATCAATTTGCATCACTCTTATCAACAATTTAGAAATTCATAAACAGAGAAACTATCCATACAGTTTTGTGTCTTACTACTAAAATATGGCTTAATTAAAATAAAACGTGCAAAGTACACAGTTATCTCTCATTCCGCTGACAATAATAATAGTAAGTGAATGCAAAAATATAACACACAGTAATCTGTGATATGGAGCATATGTGTGAAGAGTCTGGGCAACAACCAAACTACCAAATTAGTATAGAGAAATGATCTGCTAACATATTATTTTTTATCTGGATAACCTTCAAGGATTACTGAACTGCCAATTTTTAAGATTAAAACATTTTGTGAAATCATGCAGTCAATAAGATATAATCATTTATCAGCGTAAGGGAACAATTATGCTTAAAGCATTCTATTAAAAACAATATTTACAGGAACAAAGGTTAATTTGTGACTGTGTAAAAATGCAAACCTGCAGAGCAAATGCTCTTTTGTAATGTCACACACCTACTTTTTCATAAGTGTTTGTGATTTGACAATAATATGTATGAATATACAAGCTGAAATACAGAGATCTATAAATTGCAAAAGTTAATACTTGCTCAATGGACATGTTGGGCGGATCACGGGGGTTACTTTGCTAAATACCACTTAGTTGCATGAGTGCGCCTAATTTGGCCCCAAGTGGAAAACAACTAGATGTTGTTTTGTAGAATGGGTTTAGTTAAATGAAATGGCACCGGTGCAGAAAGCACATTTAGGGAGGTGTCCCCAGTTTTGCATGGTGGCATACAGCATTTTCTTCCCAGCAAAATAATCTGATTTTCCATTTCTTTAAAGTTGGTGTAAACTAGGCCTTTAACCTATACTATTAATGGAATACATTTTGTAGCTTTTAGTTGCACTTTGGAGGAAAAGTGATTTTTAGCTGTAGCTGTACTTTGACTAATGTAATAAAAACATTCAAACACACAGTGTAATTAAAGATACGTGTATTAAAATATCCCCATTTCTCACTGTTTTTTTATGTTAGGACATTAATGAGGCTAAATCAAATAGTAATTTAGAAAAAAATATAAACTAAATTAAAAAATGAAGTGGTCTGAAAGTTGACTTTTTTACTGTTTGTTTGCAAATCTCCCTGTTTTGTGTTAATTCCATACACAGTGAAGTGATTTTGCACCTTGAAATGTGCGGAAAAGTCCATCTGGTACACTTGTGCCAGAAAATAAGCAGTGTATGTTTTCCAGTTCATAAGTTATCCTTACAGACTAACCTTTTAGACTTTGAAATGCTAGCTCTCCAAAATATGAGACACAAGGGCATAAAGGGGATACATTTCATGTGTATCTAGTATAGGTCTGGGCTAAGAGTGCCAATGAGCAAAAATGCACCAATAATGTAAATTCAACTCGGCTTATTAACATTTTTTTTTCAGTATAATACTGCAACATGTGGTTCAATACCATGGTGATGGTGGGGCTCTAAGAAGAACAAAATAAGATATCTTAGAAGCTTGATTTACTACGTGGACAAGAAAGATCAGTAGGAGTTTGAACAGATTTCTTATTTTGGAGCCATATAGAACAAGCTAAGACAAACTCTTTCCAATCCTTTATTAAATTAGGGCATGGAAAAGTTACTTTGCAATGCAGTGGTTTTGAGATATGAGCCCAAAAATTATTTGAGATGAAGATAACAAATGTTTTTCTACGAGATGTTTTTGAAATATTGAGGAGGTTTAAGACAGAATATAAAAAGGAAATATGACATGTGAAGAATCTCAACGATCTTCTTCTGTTGATTAAAGGGCATAGTGTCAGCTCTAATGTTTTTGTATCCAGATAGGTAAGGATAGGTAAGATAGGTAAGGATAGGTAAGATAGGTAAGGATAAAATCAAACTGGAGGAACAAAAGTACAAATTGAGCCTGACAAGGATTTAATCTCTGTTCAGATTGAATATACTGGAACTTTTTTTGATCTGTGAATTTGATGAAGTGTCATTTCCAGAATATGTCTATATTTGTCATTGGCAAGCTTCACAGTCAAAAGGTCTCCTATGCAATAATACTTTTCATCAGTCAAGGATTTCTTTACATTCATTGCACTGGACAAAAGTGGTTTTGCACTCATCACTTTTTTAATATGGGTAAAATTGTATATGTCCCATACAACAAGATTCTAAACGATTGTGTCTCCATAAATGTGATATAAGAGTTCTGAGATCAAAGGAAGGGTGTTTTTTTATGGTAGTTTTTATTTATCATCTCTAGTTAATACAGGATCTTTTTTTCTTAACAAAGAAGAACCCAGCTCCAGCAACAGAAATATATTTGCAGTCAATCTTTTTTGTTTTAACTTCATAATGTGTTCTGACATGGACTGAGTTTTTGGTACAGAAATAGAATTCACATAACCTCTAGGAGGGGTGAACAATCAAAGCATATTGCAGTGGCAACAATTCAACCTTACATTTCCATGAAACTTCAACAAATTGTGAGGATTTTGAATTGGAGTCCACCAAAGCAATGGGCAGAACAAGCATAAGAATTAAATGAAAGGTACAAATCACATGGTATATTTGTGTGCACAGGATTACATGTGGACTAATAACTTTGTGTATTAAAACTGCAGAAGATCTACAAGTAGTCCAGACCTATTAGGGTTTACATGTACATATATATTGTTGAACCAGCGCTATCAGCTACCATATATATAACAGAAGATATTAGTGTAATAGGGTAGTGTCAGATATCTGTACAATATATGTGTATATATATATATATATATATATATATATATATATATATTAATATATATACACACATATATGTATATAATTATGTAAATATATATATATTGTGGCAACAGGCCTCTCGGAATGGAATTAGCTATGGAGCGAACTGTCTGCAGGTAAAAGGCTGCAGACCAAGTAATATAGAGGTGTAGCACTGGGCTTAAGTTCAGTAATGTACAGGTCAGAGACAGGTGGTAGAGTAAATTTAAAAAAGTGATTTACTTGCATGCTTTAACGTGTTTGTATCCACAGAGCTGATAGTGGTGGCTGTGCTGATTAGGCGTTACAGAACACCTGAGGAGCCATCCTTTAAAGAAAAGGTAGGAGTGTCGCCTGTCAGTCATCCAAGCCTGTGGGAGGAGACATGTGTATTTAATCCTGAGTTGTGCTATTGTTAGGGGTGACTGACGCTGAACCAGTTGGCCAGTCAGTAGGGAGCTGTACTGTGTCTAGTTAGTGTTTAGGGTCACCAGGAGGTGCAGGCGAAAGGTATTTGCTTGCTGGTGTCATCCTGACGGAAGTTGTGCAATTTAATGTGATGGAAACAATAAATATATTTGATTTATAAAAGAAGTTTTGTGTTGCTGATGTCTACTGGGTATTCTTGCAACAGAAGGTGACAAAAGTGCCAGGAGAAGGGTGCGGTTTTGTTACAATATATATATATATATATATATATATATATATATATATATATATATATATAACATATATATATATATATATATTCCTGAAAAACTCCCCTGTGTCTTACATTTGTATATGGGGTGTATATTTCATTTATTTAATGATTTGGGCTCAACAAGCTGTATTTGCAAGTGCTTATGTGTTTGCTAGTATATAGAGATAAACCAGAATAGCAGGTGCGACACTAATACTATATAGATAATGAGGTATGATATAATCTGCACTAAATAAGTTACCGTAAAAACTGTTTATTATATGGTAAAAAATGCATTGACATTAAGGGCCTGAGTCATTAAGGAAAGTAAAGCAGAAAAAGGAGCAAATGTTTTCCGAAACAAACCATGTTACAATGTGTCAGGTTAGCTCACGAATAGATGAGTGAGATCCTGCTGTCTCGACTGGTATTGGCTAGACTCCCCTAGAGGCGCGGAGTCTAACAAGGTGGAAGGTATTCACCAGAGACTCCTGCAAGGGAATTTGGGCTTCAGCGGCTTCCACCCTGTAGGTCGCGGCCCTCCAGGGAAGTTTCCAGTAAGACAGATGGAAAATAGATTGAATAGCAGAAGAAATACAATTCGGACATCAAATGGTGATAATAAGGATTACCACTTTATTATAAAATATAATACAAAGTTCACTGAAGATTGAATAGACTGTAGATGATGATCATGATAATATACAAAGAGTAGGAACCATCAGTAAAGTTCAATAATGCAGACTGAATGCCTAATAAGCAAAGTCACCACTTATACGACTAAGGAGTGGAACATAATACAAAGTTCAATGAAGTTACTGGAGATGAACAGATCAAATCCAGATATGCAGCAGCAATGAATCACTGCTCACTACGGAGATGTAAAATGAGCCAGCACTAGACAACGATGTTGATAGGGTAGATAGCAAGCGTTGTTCCCACGGCAGTTACACTGAGGTCAGCAGAGTCAGGTATATACAGCAACGATGAGCCACAGCTTACCACAAGGATGTGGAACGAAACAGCAGTAGTCATCGGTGTAGCCAGGGGCATGCTGGCCTGGGTGGCAGGGAGGCATCTGCCGGTCCCATAATGGTCTACCTTGGGCTGCATCACTGGCAGGTGCGGGCTGGCAAAGTTCAGCCTGGGGGGGGCATAGTGCCTTGTGATGTGGCCCCCAGTATTATTCAGGAAATATTGTATTGTCTTGCCCCACGGGCTGAAGTTTGCCAGCCCTCCCCTGGGTGTAGCCAAAATAGATGACAGGCGTTGATCTTAACAATTGCCATGATAATGGAACTGGTGCACAAGGATCAGCATAGTCCAAATATAATATATACAGCAACGATGGGCCACAGCTTACCACAGGGATATGGAACAAGGCAGAAATAGTCAATAGTGCAGACCGAGTAGGTAGCGTGTGCTAATCACAGCAATTACCACAAGTAGTGCAACTAGTGCACAAAGATCAGCAGAGTCCAGATGTATACAGCAACAATGAGCCACAGCTTACTCTTCTTTATTTTCTAGCACCACTAATACTACGTGACAGGTGGTAATCTGGCCAAGGCAATAAAGAGTGGAACTAAACAGCAGTAGTCAGCGGTGCAGACAGGATGAATAGCGGGCGTTGATCATAACGATTACCACGGTAGTGGAACAAGTGCGCAGAGGTCAGCGGAGTCCAGACACACAGCAGCGATGAAGCACAGCTTTCCACAGAGATGTGGAACATGGCAGCAGTAGTCAGTGGTGCAGGCCGAGTAGGCAGTGGATGTTGATCACAGCGATTACCACAGGTAAGCGGAACAGGTGCGCAGAGGTCAGCGGAGTCCAGACACACAGCAGCGATGAAGCACAGCTTACCACAGAGATGTGGAACAGGGCAGCAGTAGTCAGTGGTGCAGGCCGACTAGGCAGTGGATGTTGATCACAGCGATTACCACAGGTAAGCGGAACAGGTGCGCAGAGGTCAGTGGAGTCCAGACACACAGCAGCGATGAAGCACAACTTACCACAGAGATGTGGAACACAGAGGGGCATCAGAATCAGGTCAGGTATGACTTGAAGAACCAGCAATGAAAGGATGAAAGGAGGGGCCTTATAAAGGGAGGCTGACCAATAGCAGAACTGACTAACACACAGGTGAGGTAATCACAGGTACAAGGCATAGCTGACAGCCTGTACTAAGAAGAGAGATTTAAAGTGAAAGTCAGTGTTTAGAGGCTCCAGTGGAGACACCCGGGGAATGGGGTGTGACATAATGCAAGGGGTACAAATTAGTTTATAATTTTGCACATAAGTAAAATGTTGGTTGGTTTTTCATGTAGCACACAAAAACTTAATAGCTTTATTTTTACACTGAAATTTTAATTTAATCTAGGACATGCCCTACCCAAACTATAAGTCTGTCCCTACATTTTAAATTTACCTTCCTCCTTCAATGCAACATGGTTTTGTCCAGATGCAAAGTTACTCCTTTTTTATGCTTTGCTCTCTTTAATTATTCAGGCCCAAAATATCTATATCCCAGCAGTGACAAATATGTGATAAATATATTTTATGGCATTTGGCACAGAAAATTGTCTCTGTTATATAAGTGCCTGTTGTCAGTTAAAGAAATACCACAATAGGTGAGTCAATTTAGATGCTTAATGCCACTTGAGTTGGAAACTGTCTTTTTACCATCACTGTTTTAAAAATGTATTTTTTTTTCAGTCAATTAGCAACCAACGCATTTCGGCTTCTTGCCTTTGTCAGGGTAGAAAAAGACAAAGACAACATGTCGAAATGAATTGGTTTTGGATCAGCGTAAAGGAGGTGCCACTTCTAAAGGATGAATATGAACACATCAGTTTGGATCCAAGGAACTATTATCTTATGTTTGATGCATTTGCACTGACATTACCCCAGTAGGCTTTTCCATTGTACATACATGAATTGATTTTATGTAACATGTGTAAACATTTTTTTATTGTAAGTAGATTACTATTTTCTTTGTAATAAATGACACTCTAAGGATAATACACTATGTATGTGGAGTATCCTTGATTTTTATGAATCATCTGAAAACTGTAAGATACAAGTGAAATCTTACAATTAAAAAGAAACTGCGGGGAGATTACATGTAATTATTGAGATAGTTGTATTGAAAGTAAAATAACTAAATATGCAGCGCTCAAACCTATCTGTCAATAGTGATAAAAAATAATAATTGGTATTGTTGATAGTTAAAAAATCTAGGTTACATATCGTCAATATAAACATAGATTTATTACCATAGTAAAAAACATTCAAATACAATAATTGCTGAAGCTAGCATAAAGGAAGAATAACTCCACATGAACTGGATCACAGTGCACTGTGACCCAGTCGGCACAATACAAAAAAGATATATGTGATTATAAATGCAATAGATATTGCTAATAAAATATCATGCTACTCCATGTTCCACAGCGCTACTCTGTATATGATATCAGCTGAAACAATGTAGCCAAGGGAATGTGGATGCGAATAAGCATTGAAAGAAAAAAGGCCTTGGGAGTAATTCCCACATCCAGATAGCCAATGTATGCCATATGCTCAATATAACTATAGAGGTGAGTCACATCAGGATGAGTAGTAAGATCTCAGTGTCCGTATGCCAATAAGTAACACATATAGTGTATAGCTGGAGCTCAGATCCCTTGTATATTTGATGTCCCGAAAACTTAGATATTGAGCCACTTATATCACAGAGTACTAGGTGTAACCCAAATGTGGGTAATATGGTGAATGAGTACTCACTGGCTCAAGCCGTTGCAGTAAAGGTGATCGTGAGACAATCCACGTACCCGCTTCGGATATAACTCCACTGAAAGCTCGTCTCCTGAGCCGCGCTCAATGTCCCGTGCTGGGTCTAGTTCTACAATCGTGGGATTTGTACCACACTATGTGCAGGTAACCTCTGCACTCTCTCACACCCAGTCAGATTAGCTTGTGGATCCGTAAGCGGTGAACTGATTGAATAAAGTTGGCATGATGTCCACGGTTCATAACTATGTGTGTAGCCAGTCTAGACACGGCACTTGAGCAGTGAAGGGATAGGCTCCAATTGACCGGAGGCCAATATAGGAAGTGAAAGTGTCAGATAAAACCACTTTCCATGCGAAGTCAGGTGGATCACCAATGTCAATAGTGAGATGTCTGTAAAATAGAGCCGGCACCATAGGCATCGATGATGAAAATAATACATGTAAACAATTGGTAATAAATAAATAAAAAGGATGACAGACTAGTCAATCCTAATGCATTTCATTACAGGCGTAACTTCATCAAAGGGAGTTTCTAAATACAATGAAGGCTCATATGAGCCTTTTAAAGGCTGTCAAGTCAATTAACCACTCAATAAGTGAATACATCTGCAGGCCACACTTGACGATACGTGACCATATTGATTAGCATACATAAGCTCAAAGTATACAGATATATATAAGAGGTGAATTTAACCATGGGATAGCCAGCTCTAATCATCTTACCAGCTATACCATATATCCTAATTTAGTGGATGAATAATGTTAGCATATATGTAGTAAATAACCCCATTGGGAAAGGAGCAGGAATAATGATGCCGGCTCTATTTTACGGACATCTCACTATTGACATTGCTGATCCACCTGACTTTGCATGGAAAGTGGTTTTATCTGACACTATATTGGCCTCCGGTCAATCCCACGATCGTAGAACTAGCCCCAGCACGGGACATTGAGCGCGGCTCAGGAGACGAGCTTTCAGTGGAGTTATATCCGAAGCGGGTACGTGGATTGTCTCACGATCACCTTTACTGCAAAGGCTTGAGCCAGTGAGTACTCATTCACCATATTTCCCACAATTGGGTTACACCTAGTACTCTGTGATATAAGTGGCTCAATATCTAAGTTTTCGGGACATCAAATATACAAGGGATCTGAGCTCCAGCTATACACTATATGTGTTACTTATTGGCATACGGACACTGAGATCTTACTACTCATCCTGATGTGACTCACCTCTAAAGTTATATTGAGCATACGGCAAACATTGGCTATCTGGATGTAGGAAAAAACTCCCAAGGCCTTTTTTCTTTCAATGCTTATTCGCATCCACATTCCCTTGGCTACATTGTTTCAGCTGATATCATATACAGAGTAGCGCTGTGGAACATGGAGTAGCATGATATTTTATTAGCAATATCTATTGCATTTATATCACATATATCATTTTTGTATTGTGCCGACTGGGTCACAGTGCACTGTGACCAAGTTCATGTGGAGTTATTCTTCCTTTATGCTAGCTTCAGCAATTATTGTATTTGAAAGTTTTTTACTATGGTAATAAATCTATGTTTATATTGACGATATGTGACCTAGATTTTTAACTATCAACAATACCAATTATTATTTTTTAGCACTATTGACAGATAGGTTTGAGCGCTGCATATTTAGTTATTTTACTGTCTGTTTGTCGGTGGGCACAGCCACCTAGGTCTTGCAGCAGCTTGCCTTTCTGTTACTTAATATTTTCTATGTTATGTAATATTTGCATGACATTCAATATATACTGTCTTCAATTAATATAGCGGTTGGTTTATTATTTGGCGCCATATCAAGGGTCAGTGTTGTTTAGTTGTATTGAAAGTGCTGATATCCTACACTATTTTGTAAGTAAATACGATATTGATAGTGTAGTAACACGGTTCACATCAGCATTAATGTATCATGGTGTGGTAAAGGATTAGGAACTGAAAGGAAAATACTACACCCTATTATGTTCTTTGCTGCATTTTCTCTTTTTATAAGACAGAAAGAAAGCAAACACATTGACTTTTGCTTCCTGGGGTGAAGTATACTTTCTCACTTCTAAGTGATTCTCCTTATATTAGTAATTTAGTATGTTATTTTATCTGTACAGTGCCAGGTTCCACTTTTGTATATTATCATTATAGTGTGGGTGGATAGGTGAAATCCACTGTGGAATAGGCAGCAGTGCTGGATAGAGCTTGGGGAATTGCTGTAATTATAGTGCTGAAACCAGGCTGTTGTTGAGAGCCTCTAGTCTCAGTACTGTGCCTGTAGACTACATCATACGTTTCCCTTGCATCCGATCATTACAAACCAAGTTCTGCTTTTCTATTTTCCTATCCCTGGCTTCATTAAGTGAGTGGAGATCTGATTCATGACTCACCAGTGCCTTAGCAGCTGGCTCTACACTCCTCTTCCTACAAAGTTTAAATACTTTTTGCACAGAGGTACTTTGCACCGGTGTGAAGACTTTGCATAGCATCAGGATAAATAAACTTGTAAAACTAAGATGAGTACTGTTTCTTGGTGTTATAACTACATCAGTTCTTCAATACATAATGTAGACATGTTTGGTATTACTATGCTAGACAATTAAATGACCGTTATAAAATGCAATATATATTTGTTCCAGAGCCAACACAATGCAAAATTTATATAAAATTATTATGATATATTTAAAAAGACTCTGATCTTTTAGAGCTCAACTTGTTCTTTAGGCAACTTTACAGCCTACTTGGTCAAGTCATTCCTGTCTTGTATATGGCACTGCTATCTTCAATATTCAAGTCCTGGGGGTAAATGTATTAAGGAGAGATTTTTGCAAATTGCCGACATTCTGCATCATTGACAGCTAAATTTAAAAGGGCAATATGTTTAAAGGCAAAATTGACTTTAAACATATTGCCGTTTTAAATTTAGCTGTCAAAGTCGCAGAATATCGGTGATTTGCATAAATCGCTCCCTAATACATTTGCCACCTGGAATATTATGTTATATGTTTATGCAGCTACACAGCCAGTGTTTTAATGTTCATGCAGGGGCAATGCTGTAATAAAGGTGTTACAGGATGGACCTCCTATGCCACCCTGTCCGTGGCTGCTGGGGACCGGCTGGGCTTGCCTTGCCACCTTCCCCTTTATTTATCTCAAATTGCATCCCTCTAAATGCAGTAAGAGGGGATTGCTGCTGCCAACACCAGTCTCATTTGCCAGCATCTAGGGCCGCTTCCTTCTGGGTAACTCTATTTGCTAGTGTACCCCCTTTCATGGGCACCTTGGCTGCAACACCTGACTTCTTCCTTTAGATCAGGGTTGCTGTGGATGGTTTCCCCCTGGCCTATCACACTACCCGGAACTGTGGGGTACTGGATGCTGGTTTCCAACCTCATATTAGTTGAATAACAGTTTAGATTGGTCTAATCTGTAGGTCACAGGAATTACAGCAGGTAAGTAGGCATCAAAGCAAGATCTTGAAGCAGTAATGTTTTATTAGCTCACTTAATCCTAATAAGGTCAGCTACATAGTAGTTTATGGTACTTTGCGATCTTTCCAGAAGTTACAGATGGAATAATACATTACATGGTAAAACATAGCTCTTATATATAGAGTTTTGCACGTATACCCTGGAAGGAGGTAATCCAGCCTCCTGCCCTTTTAACTAATCCAGACTACTTCATGCAGCCTGCACATAAATCAGTCTGGAGGGTTTAACACATTTTTACATTGAATATTTACCATCAGGATGTAATATATTCTTTAATTTTAACGCAATTTAACCCAATCTGTGATATCCTAAATTACCTGTATCCTGAGTCTACATTGTTTAGACAGGTTTTAGGATACAGGAAGAAAACCTACACAGGACCGAAAGCGAACTCTTGCTGTGCCTTCAGGCTGAAACGAGTGTTGGTCACTTCACATGAAAAATAATTAATTAACTTAATTTAGGATTTCCTCTTGAAGTTTCAAAACAGATTTCCTCCAGCAAATGGCTACTGACTCAGAAATCAATACCACAAAAATTAGTACATTGCTAATTCAGCAATGCAACACAATATAAAAAACAGTACATTTGCAATGATATAGAGAGGTGCCTGTGCCACTAATTGAAATAAATATTATAATAAGTTATTTCTATGTGATCCATCCACAAACGGTACAGTAGGTCTGCAGTGTACATCCAGCAGTATCATTTTTAAGGCCTTAATGAAGACATCAGGAAGAAAATTTGCAGATTGGTAAGCTTATTCAGTTGCTGCCTGGTGTTAAGGTAATAGCTTGGCTGGAAGTAGAAAAATTTAATTTGCAGATGAATAAAAACTGTTTAGATTGCCGGGTCACTTTTTATTACTATTTCTATAGTATTACTTCTCTTGCGACATGTACTCAGAAGTTCATGCCACTTCTTGGTAACACTATGGATGCACTTGCCAATGTGAAACATGATTTTCATTGTAACATGCCAATGACTACAAGTACCCAATTAAACAAGGCACATGAAAAACTAGAGTAGGTAAAGTATGCAGGGGAATGTCAGCGTCCAGTGTTAATACAGGAAGACAAAAAAAAGGTCTCATTATTTGGTTCCACGAGTTTACCTTATCATGTCTCACATGTACTTATTTTTTTATTTCAGAAATGTATATGTTTGTCATGTGATATATGAAGTATGAATTGTGATCAATATTATATCATTAGAAAATTTCAGAAATTACACATATGCACAACAAAAGTATATACTATTTTTTAAATTGCATTTTAAGAAAGATGCAGGTGTATGTGCAGTATATTCTTTTTACAAAGATCATTTTCCTTTCAAAACCTTTTTGTAACCTATCCAGATGTTTTATTTTTTTAGTGGTATGTCAACATTTCAATTTGAATGCTCTCTAGTACATTTTTTGCATGCTTTCTACTGTTACAATATACATGGTATTTAATCATATTAGGATTTGAGTCATGCAAGTGGTGGAATTAAATAAATATTTAATGATATCAATGTTTTCTGTTTTTAAAACAAACTTGCAAAAAGCTAAAAAAATATACAGAACTGATAATGTCATACAGATTTACTATGTAGTTTATTTTACAATATTTTGTTTTCTAGAAGAAAACATGTCAAAAGGAAAAATACATAAGCAGAACTTACAATTTGTCAGCATAACATGTACTGTATGTAGGCCCATGCAGGCTGCCATATTTTATGTATGTAAAGGAAACTATTCATAACTGATGATTGGCCTTGTGTTATGTTCAACCACCAGATTTTCTCAATAGTATTAATAGGTCATATTTTATACTAAATGATTTTATTGTTAGGTTACAATTGTATCAATCCTATAACATTCCTGTCCTTTCATATGACTATTGAACATAAAATATCAATAATTACAAATATTCAACACACATGAAATGGGAAAAGGGGGATCACTGCAGAGGAGTTTAATAAACAGTTTGTAAAATGTAATGTGTTCTATTTGTTTAGACAAAAACTGGTTTAAGCCACCAGATATAATAGGTACAAGATACTTAATAATAAGAAGAATTTTTGGTAGTTAAGAAAATATTGTTATGATCTGTCAGCAGACCTCTGCATTGTATGCTGCTTATTGGTTGGCAGCTCCTGCCTCCAGGACCTTAAACTTGTATTATCTGCAGTACCTCTATTCACCAGAGGTGCTGCCATTGTGCCTTCCTTTTTTCACTAGGGGTTAACCTATTACACCAATTATCTCCTGCACCTGGGTGTTCCCTATTTATACCTGGCTCTCTCCCTCTCCTTGTTGTTATATGTTACTGTGCTGTTCCTTGTTGGGCTCCTGCTTCACCTGATACCTGGCATTTCTACAAACTACCTGTTCACCTGCATCAGCCATGTTCCTGTTATTTGCTTTCTGCATCTCCCTGCAATCCCTGTTCTTTATCTACACCATCTGGTTTGCACTATACTGCATTTTCTGGAAACATATCTGCAATAAATTTCGTATATTTCACTATATTCCGGGCTCCTTAGCTGTGATTTTCTGCTTTGAAACGTGACAAATATAAACAAACAGTAGTCATGCAAATAGTATTTTTACTAAATATATTGTTTGTAGGAAGCAGTGTAGCAAATATTCACAAAAAGATTCAACAGTACTAAAGTCAAGAGCTCTGTTTTGTAGATGATCATAGCGTTTCTGGTAAAGCAGTCATGCATTCTGTTCTATAAAAACATAGCTTCACCCATACTGTCGACTGTTCTGTCCTTGATAGTACAGATTCTCTAATAAACTAGTAATACAATACTTTCTATTAGTCATAGCTTCAGCAATAAAGTCAAAGGTTCTGATCTATAGAGCACAGCTTCTGTAGACAAGCATAATATGTTTCTATAGAGGATAGCCTTAACATATTCCATTCGAGGGTTCTGTTCTGTTGTGCATACATTTAGTATTATAGCAGTTCAGTTCTATAGTGCATAGCTTCAGCAGTACTACAGTTAGAAGTCTTGTATTATAGTGCATTATAGCAACTATAGAGCAGCAGAGAAATCTTTTTATTATCAAACATAGCATCAGCAATATAGCACACAAAGGTCTTAATTGCAGAGCATAGCTTCTGAGGTACAGTATATAGTCATAGAATCTGATTTACATGCTCAGCTTCAGCAACATAGTATCCAAGATTGTTGTTCTATAGAGTGTATCATCTGCAGTACAAAACCCATCACTTTTGGTCTATAGAGAGTAGTGTCTGCAGTATATCATTCAGAGTTTTGTTCTATAGAATGTAGTAAATGCAATACAGCATCCAAGAGTGCTGTTCTGCAGTACATCATGCAAGAGTTTTGTTCATCAGTACATCATCTAAGAGTTTTGTTCCACAGAGTATAGCGTCTGCTGTACATCATCCAGAGTTTTGTTCGTTAGTACATCATCCAAGAGTTCTATTCATCAGTACATCATCAAAGAGTTTTGCCATCAGTGCATAATCCGAGAGTTTTGTTTGTCAGAACATCATCCAAGAGTTTTGTTCCACAGAGTAAAGCATCTGCAGTACATCATCCAAGAGTTTTGTTCGGTAGAACATCATCCATGAGTTTTGTTCAGCAGCACATCATCCAAGAGTTTTTTTTCGGTAGAGCATCATCCAGAGTTTTGTTTGTTTGTACATCATCCAAGAGTTCTATTCATCAGTATATCATCAAAGAGTTTTGCCGTCAGTGCATAATCCGAGAAATTTGTTTGTTAGAACATCATCCAAAAGTTTTGTTCCACATAGTATAGCGTCTGCAGTACATCGTCCAAGAGTTTTGTTCGCCAGTACATCATCCAAGAGTTTTGTTCGGTAGAACATCATCTATGACTTTTGTTCGGCAGTACATTATTTAAAAGTTTTGTTCGGTAGAGCATCATCAATGAGTTTTGTTCGGCAGTACATCATCCAAGAGTTTTGTTTGGCAGTACTTCATCCAAAAGTTTTGTTACATAGAGTACAGCGACTGCAGTACATCTTTGTAATGTTCGTTTTGTTGCTACCAATAAACATTGTCCAATGCGATTATTGTGGTTCCAACAATCAAAGAGATTTAATAGCAAAAGATAGCAGGATTTACAGCAAGCCATGACGATGCATAAAAGATATAACATACCTGTCTGTCTGTGTGCGTGTGTGTTAGGGTATTTAGACTGTAAGCCCCAATGGGGCAGGGACTGATGTGCATGAGTTCTCTGTACAGCACAGCGGAACTTGTGGCGCTATATAAATAAATGGTGATGTTGATGATGAAAACAGGAAAGTATAAACCGAATACATTACATTACGCAAGCGCGTCCTGGGCACAGGTCCATATTCAGTCTTGTAGTTTGCAGTCAGGAAGAGAGATCATTACAGTGGCCCAGGGACTTGCTTATATGCAGCTTGAATTAACATAAACAGTGATGATGTCAAAAATATACATAGATAACACTAAGAAAGGCCCAGGGTTAACGATGTTCCAGTAAACTGCTGGACAGGTGGGGACAACTTACTCCAATTGTTGCCTACGTGTCTTCCCACAAATAAACAAGTTTAAACTAACCCATAAACAAAGTACTTTTGAGTATTAATTGCATACCATTCATTACTTGTGATCACAATATGAGATCGCTTCCGTATAGACACCGGATTTCAGCTAGTAAAATATAGATTAATATGAGACCAAACTCCACATATTTCTGTGGACCTGAATCATAATTACCCTTACTGTAGCATTATCTATGTATAAATAATCTCTAATACATTTTACTAAGACATAAATATGGATTGGAACCTTAATAAATGTGTACTATTTACAAGTGTTAATGTGAGTGTAAATGTGTGTGTTATTAATCTGTGTGATTGTGTCATTACACGTGGCGTACTAATCACAATCGCACGGTAAACCAATATTAATTAATTTAGCCGACATCATCTAGAATTTAGTTCTATAGAGTGTAGTATATGCACCAAGAGTTTTGTTCTATATAGTGTAGCATGTGCAGTACAGCATCCAAAAGTTTTCAACTGCAGTACAGCATCCATGAGGTTTGTTTTATTATTATATTAACCATCATTTTCTTACTTTGCCTGTTTTACAAATTTGGCAGATTCGGGACACCATGGCTTCAGTTTCAGGCAATTTGATATTTGATCACTGACATCACAACTGGAATATTCCCCATGTCTGCATGATAATAATATCTGTCTAAATACCTTTATAAACCTATTTTACCACTCCTGGGATGAGACTGGTCACATTTCAACATCAGTGTTAGTCATTTTATGTGCAGTACCCACACAAATAATATCTTGAACATTTTTTGTCTTGTATTCGTCAAAATACTAATGGCTTCCTTATACCCAAGATTTGAGAGCATAGTTGATTCTAGAGGGTGGATTGATAAAGGGAAAAACAATCATATTTTCAAGACATCTACCCAACAAAAGTTTGGAATTTTTTTATTTTGCATAGATTGTCATACAATGTTGAATAGTTGAAGGAATTCTTTTACACTACTTTTTTTGTGTGTGCAAATTTTCTGTATCATTTTTATGTTCTATTCTGTAGTGAGAAATTAAATTAAACATTAAATACTCAAATTGAATATGTATACTAAAGTTCAACATTGCTTGAAAGAAGCAACTACGCCTTCAAGAGAAGGTACACCATGCCAGTAACAACCGTTGCTGGTTTCTTTCTTATATTCTGTAGTGTAGTGGTTATATTACATGCGTTACATGCGTGACTGGCTCCTACAGGCATAGGGGTACCCACTTTTTAAAGATAGGACTCCTAATGTTGATGTTGCTTCGTATGCTCTGTGTTACTAGGACTGCCCCCTTCCTCCAGATGAAGAAAACACTCAGCCGCCCAGTGCTTTGTGATAGGTGAGTATTTCCTTTCCCACAAAAGCCCTGTGCACTGCTGAGGACAAGTGTGAATTGACCTTAGCATTGATGTATCCTTTATTGCTACTTGAGAAAGGTCTCCGTCAAAATTGAAGGTTTTTTTGAACATTATTTACTTCAGACAATAAAGTCCTTTACTATTTGCACATGTGCCCGGATCTTTCATTTTTATACCACCTACTATTATTTTAGGACCACGCCTTCCTTTACTATAACTTTTTTACCCCCAATAACTTACCTGTTAGATTATAAACTGTTATAACATAGGAAAGTACAAAGTACTGTTTTTCACCTGTCTAGCAGTTTGCTCATGTTAGTATAAGCATGAGGAACATCAAATATTTGCAGAAATAACCATCTTTTAAAGTGAAAGAATTGCACAACAGAGTTATGGAGACATAGCCAGTGTTACTAAGAACAAGTCATATACAGCTCACTATATTACTGCAATTAACAATGCATATGCTAGTAAAAGTGTCAAATCCAGTTACAGTGATATAGCACTGTGAGACAGTATACTGTAGTGACCAGTTCTTATGTATTCATTTGTGCATTTTGTGTGATAAAAGTATGTATAACTTAGGATCCCCTGTACACTTTACTGGAACCACTGGCGTTGCCATTCTGTTGGACCAAATCTTATTAATTACCCCAGTGCCCACATCCCAGAGGGGTTGAAAAGTTTCCCTTTAGCTTTAATGTGCAGGGCTGGTAGCCTCTGGAAGCGTGGGGTTTAGTGATATTGCCCCCTCCCTCCAACAGAGACACCTGCGTATAGCTGATTTTCTCTGTATCAGATGGACCCTTTGTCCGTGGACTCTCTGTTGTAGTGGAAACCAGCCAGGGCTGTCCAGCACATTTTTATTCGTTATTTTAACGGTTATCAGTACACCATGCATAGTGGCTGTTTTAATATGTGTGTCTGAGTTGCAAATGCACCCCTCCTTCAAATGGGTACCATTAAAAGTATGAAACAATAAAACAGTACAATATAGCATAGAAGTGCATTTCTAGGCGTAGTCCGTGCACTGCAATAAAAAGTTTCACATACCCGAATGTGACACAGATAATAAAAAAGTCCTGCTGTCCCCATCACTCATGATTGATTTAAGCCATAAACAAGGTATAATCAAGATATACGTTTGGAGAAAAACTGAAAAATTACAAAAGTAGAGAACTGAACTCAAACTGCTGCCGCACTGTGTAATATCTTGATCCAATTGGGAATCCAACACTGATGATTTATTCTGATAGTAAACTAAACTAGAGTTCAACACTTAAATTACAATAAGCTTCTAAGGAAGGACCTGTAGAGGATAATTTTAATAGAATCCATGGATTATTGATAATAAGAGTGATAGTCATTGACTTTTATATAAAGTTAAAAAAGGCGAAAAAATAGGGATTCCTAATAAATTAAGTAACCAGAGAAATAAAAGTAAATTGTTATGAATTTTACTTCTAATGGAATGTCTTGTTTAAATTGCTCATTTATTGGTGAGCTAAATAAATAATTTATTATTTCTTCTTTGGACCTTTACCATTATTCATTCCCCTTCTTAATTTCCATTGCATCCATAATAGTAGTAGTAATTCCCTTAAAAGAGTTCAGTCCATTGGAGTCTCATTCTGGTTGGAGTCTCTCTCTTTTTCAGGGTCAGGAACATTCCCTCTTTGAATGGCAGCAACTGGAAAGAACTTACTGGACAGAAATCTTGGGGACATTTTACTAACTGGTTTGTACATCTCTGATGACAATGTGACACCACATTAATGACATGTTCATGTTCACCTGGATGCATTCACCATGTAAAGGTGTATAGATATGAACAAGCCCAGCAGCAAACTGTTTTGAGACAGTCTTGATGAAGTATTTTTTTTTTTAATACTAGTTGACGTTTTGCATCTCATATAAACATTGAACTTGGTATACTTTTTGTGTTGTCATTAAAGTGACATTTTACTAACAATAAATAATCAAGTTGCTTTTATTGCATTTCAAACTTTTTGTATTTTATATTTTGGAACACATGATTTAAGAGTAAAACATAATCATACTGCCAACTAATTTTAGGGCAACAATAACCCATCCTGTTTTTGTATACTCACATGGTGTTATTTTAAATCTGTCTTTCATTCGTATCTGAAGACTGGACTATCTTCATCACATAATAGACATGGAGCCAGTCCACTGGCATTGCTATGAGTCTCATTTCCTGTTGTAGGACTTTAGTTGTCAGATTTGATATGTGGTTCATTTGACCAGCGGAAATTTTTTTCCTTATCATAATTTATTAATTGACGATGAAATCATTGATGTCTAGTTCTGAATGGCAAACAGAGGAACAACTACATAAATAGAAAGAATTTGTCTGTTTACAGTAAGGTGCCATTGAGCAGCATGTGATAGTGGTTCGATGCTTGAACATAAACAAGACTCTATAAACACAATATTTGGAAGCCATTGGCGTCTCAGTATAAGAATTTAAAATAAAACAGACATATCTAACTGATGGATGAGGTGATCCTAGTGTTTTGCCTTCAGTTATTTGGTTATGCATTTCAGGGTGGACCACAACTTCAGGCTGAATTTCAGATGATTTTATTTATGAGTACTCAGAATAAATAATAGTGATAACAAGCTATAATGTGCTATTAAATATAGTCCATTACAGTTTGTAGAAAGCCAGGAAGGGTGCATGAGTAGTTTGGATACCACTGGATCGCTGGCTAGGTTAGCATGAATGAAAATAGCCAATCATCATCAATGTAAATTAAGGGGAGGGTGAGTTGTTTCTTTTAAATGAGTATACCCCTTATCCATATCGCATTACTTTACTTACCATCTCAACCTCACCAGCCAAAAATGCAAAACACAAGTCATCTACTGCTTGCTTATTGAATAAGACAATACATCAATACAGCAGTATGATGCTTTTCAAATTAAGGAAAATATACTGGAATTATATAATAACCTTGCTAGAAGAATACCCTCTTAAAAGATACATTTATTAACTTACATGTACTGGGCAAAATATGGATACAAATTCCTAGATGTGCTATGAACTGCCGTGTGTTTGTGTCATTGCTCTATTCCTTCCAGCCAGCATCCAGCCAGGTCGCTGCAGTCTTTGTTTGAAAGTGTATGAAAATAATATTGTGACCTGTGAGGTGGTCAAAATTGACTGCAAATGACTTGAAATTAGCGTTATTGAGGTTAATAATAATATAAGGGGGAAAAAAGTAAAATTATACGATTTTAGGTTTTGCTAACACCAACACCAAAACCAAAACATGAAGTTAATCCAGATCAATAACCTCACTTACTAGCATCCATCCAGGGCACTGACACTAACAGCATATTCACCCAGGGGACTGACACTAACAGAAAATCCATCCAGGGCACTGAATTCTAACAGCAATTCCATCCAGGGTACTGATACTAGCAGGACATTCACCCAGGGCACTGACACTAACAGCAAATCCACACAGGGCACTGACATTAACAACAAATTCATCCAGGACACTGACACTAACAGGACATCCACCCAGGGCACTGATATTAACAGCACATCCACACAGGACACTGATACTAACAGCACATCCACCCAGGGCAATGACACTAACAGCAAATCCACACAGGACACTGATACTAACAGCACATCCTCTCAGGACACTGACACTAACAGGACATCCACCCAGGGCACTGATATTAACAGCACATCCACACAGGACACTGATACTAACAGCACATCCACCCAGGGCAATGACACTAACAGCAAATCCACACAGGACACTGATACTAACAGCACATCCTCTCAGGACACTGACACTAACAGGACATCCACCCAGGACACTGATACTAACAGCACATCCACCAAGGGCACTGACACTAACAGCAAATCCACACAGGACACTGATACTAACAGCACATCCTCCCAGGAAAATGACACTAACAGGACATCCACCCAGGGCACTGACACTAACAGCACATTCACATAGGGCACTGACACTAACAGCACATCCACCCAGGGCACTGACACTAACGGCACATTCACGTAGGGCACTGTAACTAACAGCACATCCACCCAGGGCACTGACACTAAGAGCACATCCACGCAGGACACTGACCTTAATAGCACATCCACCCTTGACTCTGATATTAACAGCACAATCATCCAGGACACTGATGCTAATAGCACATCCACGCAGGGTGCTGACACTAAGAGCACATCTACACAGGACACTAACATTGACAGGACATCCACGCAGGACACTGACATTAATAGCACATCCATACAGGACACTGATGCTAACAGCACATCCACCTAGGACACTGACACTAACAGCCAGGACCGGACTGGGGCTAAAAATAAGCCCTGGCATTTAAAGCACACAGGCCCACGTGTTGTGGGCTCCATGCACTATATTGTTGCACACTGATGCTGGTGCAGTGTGCGTTGCTGGTGCTGTACAACATGATGTAGTATGAGTGTGTGTGTGTGTGTGTGGGGGGGTATTTATTTCTCCTAATGACCCTCAACATTACATTGCTAGCACCCACATTACATCAAAAAATACCATGACAATACATTATTAGTACCCAAATTACAGCAATAAATAACCCCCCACACACACTCCTGCTACATCGATACCCACCCACAATACAGCAACCAGCATCACCACCACATTACAGCAATCAGCATCACCCCCACATTACAGCAACCAGCATCACCACTCACATTACAGCAACCAGCATCACCGCCACATTACAGCAATCAGCATCACCCCCACATTACAACGTCCAGCATCACCCCCCACATTACAGCAACCAGCATCACCGCCACATTACAGCAATCAGCATCACCCCCACATTACAACGTCCAGCATCACCCCCCACATTACAGCAACCAGCATCACCGCCACATTACAGCAATCAGCATCACCCCCACATTACAACGTCCAGCATCACCCCCCACATTACAGCAACCAGCATCACCACTCACATTACAGCAATCAGCATCATCCCCCACTTTACAGTATCCAGCATCACCCCCATTCCAGCAACCAGCATCACCCCCGCATTACAGCAACCGGCATCACCCCCCCCCCCCACACACACATTACAGCAACCAGCATCACCCCCCAATTACAGCAACCGACATCATCCTCACATTACAGCAATATCCTATCCTACTTGTTAGCAATACTAAGCCCCAAACACACTACAACATTGCTGCCACCAGCACGCCACCCCATACTACAGTAATACCACCAATTATACAGGCGCCACTGTAGGAAACCAATGTTTTGCTTTTTTCAAACCTCCCACAAAATAGCAACAACAGAATACTTACACACATATAGGTAACAGGTACCCTTTTCCCTCAATTAAATAGTAATGACAGAATGATTCCACATGAAATAAAACTCTAACAAATATATAAGAAAAAACATAACTATTGAAAGATCATTTGAACCCACGCGGCCGCATTAAAAGTATTTCCATCTACAGAAAAATGTCAGAGAAAAATATTTTTTTATACTACAGTAACTGGTTATGCATCCTTTCTATTCATTTTAAATAACACAGTATATAAATTAAGGGGGATAGAGGAGGTGGGTGAGAGATAATTGGATGTGATCCATCAGTTTGATTAGATAGGAAACATTTAGATTATTTACCTGGAGACATCTACCCCCTTGACTCACAGGCAGGGCTGACAAGAGGAATTTTGGGACCCAGTACGGCAACTTCTTTGGGCCCCCGTCATATTCAACAATGAGAGACTTGCCTTTGGCAGAAGTTCATATTATGCCACACCGTAGTGCCCCCAGGTCATATAATGCCACACCGTAGTGTCCCCAGTTCATATTATGGCACACCGTAGTGCCCCCAGGTCATATTATGCAACATAATATTACCCTCAATTCATATTTGGCCATGCAGTAGTGCCCACAAATCATATACCATACAGTATTATGCCACAATAGTGCCCCCAAATAACATTATGCCATACAGTAGTGCCCAGACAAAAAACTCATTCACAAATAAAAATTGGTACAGCATATCAGATACTAGAGTGTGAATCCCAGGAGCAGCTTAATACACCATTTACAATGCAAACAAAAATAGATATATTGACACAATCACAGATAAAATTTATGACAAGCAGTGTTTTTTCCTCTTAATTAAAAGTCTCTGTACAGATAAATATGCAAGAAAATTACAACACAATAATGAGCAACGCATAGTGTTTTAAACATCATTGGATACACAGTAGTGCCCCCAGTTCAACTAAGGATGGTTAAAAACACATTGCACATGAGAAAATATATGAATTTACCTGATTATGGCATCCTGTGTTCTGTTCTCCTACTGGGCGCGCTGGGCAATGAGGGATCTGCAGCTGTCAGCTCACACAGCCAGTCGGGAGCAAGGACCAAGGGCAGTGGTCAAAGTGGAAATTTAGAAGTGGGGGTATGAAAAATATAAGTGAATGGAGTATGAAGGCTTGATTTTTTATTTTCTTTTAACACTTGTCCCCTCTGTGCATTCCCAGTCTTCATTACTACTTGTGTTTTATGATGGCTGCTTGCCTGACATTCCCATTCTTAAGATGTCTCTCCCTTTACACTTTCTTTTACCTATGCCCCTGCACCATCTTCTCCTTTGTCCCTCTCACTTTACTCCCTGCACCCCCTTCCCCCCTGGCTCTCACCCCTCTTCCTGCACCCCCTTCCCCCCTGGCTCTCTCACCCCTATTCCAGCACCCCTTTCCTCCATGGTTCTCACCCTCTTCCAGCACCCCCCTTCCTCCCTGGTTCTCACCCTCTTCCAGCACCCCCTTCCTCCCTGGTTCTCACCCTCTTCCTGCACCCCCTTCCCCCTGGCTCTCTCACCCCTATTCCAGCACTCCCTTTCTCCATGGTTTCCACCCTCTTTCAGCACCCCCTTCCTCCCTGGTTCTCACCCTCTTCCAGCACCCCTTTCCTCCATGGTTCTCACCCTCTTCCAGCACCCCCTTCCTCCATGGTTCTCACCCTCTTCCAACACCCCCTTCCTCCATGGTTCTCACCCTCTTCCAGCACCCCCTTCCTCCCTGGTTCTCACTCTCTTCCAGCACCCCCTTCCTCCCTGGTTCTCACCCTCTTCCAGCACCCCCTTCCTCCCTGGTTCTCACCCTCACCAGCACCCCCTTCCTCCCTGGTTCTCACCCTCTTTCAGCACCCCCTTCCTCCCTGGTTCTCACCCTCTTCCAGCACCCCCTTCCTCCCTGGTTCTCACCCTTTTCCAGCACCCCCTTCCTCCATGGTTCTCACCCTCTTCCAGCACCCCCTTCCTCCATGGTTCGCACCCTCTTCCAGCACCCCCTTCCTCCATGGTTCTCATCCTCTTCCAGCACCCCCTTCCTCCCTGGTTCTCACCCTCTTCCAGCACCCCCTTCCTCCCTGGTTCTCACCCTCTTCCAGCACCCCTTTCCTCCATGGTTCTCACCCTCTTCCAGAACCCCCTTCCTCCATGGTTCTCACCCTCTTCCAGCACCCGCTCCCCCCCCCCCCTGGCTCTCGCACACTGGTGAAAACTCTAACCCCCACCCTCCCCCTGCGAGAATCGCGGCAACCCCCGTGCAAAAATCAGCGAAAATCCGCGCACCCCCCCTGCCACGAAACTCGCGGCACCCCCCCTCCCGCGAAAATCGCGGCACCCCCACTCCCTGCGATCCCCTTCCTAGACAGAAAAATAAATAAAAACTGTGTCCACATTGCAGGGCACAGTGCACAAGATAAGGGGGAGGGAGCAGAGGAGCCCTTGTCCGTCGCGCAGCAGAGGTGCAGGAATCCAAACAGTGTCGGCCGGCCCATCTAGCCATCGGCCCTTCTGGCATTTGCCAGAAGTGCCAGATGGCCAGTCCGGCCCTGCTAACAGCACTATTACCTCCCCAGCAATGCTTGAGAATGGTAGTGTTTCAGGACTGTCAGAGGATATGTCCACTGCCTCAAGAATATTGTCAAAGTAATTTAGGCTATTCTCCCCTGTATCTATTGGGATTTCCCACGACTTCCAGAAGTGGGGAAAATCTCTTCCTAGAATAGCATGATGTATTAAGAAATTAACTAATCCCGCAGTAGAGATACAAATACAGCATTTGTTCCCACACCTGACTAAAACTTTTGCATATATATATATATATATATATATATATATATATATATATATAATGGTAATGTTGCAATCACACGAGTATTGCGGCTTTAATGTTCAGCATTAATATATTGAATATTGCAATTCACATCCTGCTATTTCATTCTAATTCAAAGATTTAATCCAATTCTAAGATCAATCAAAATATCTAGTAACAGCTGAAAATATCTTGTACCCAGCAAAGTAAACATTTACCAGTGTCCAGAGTTCTGAGCCCAAGCAGCTTGGACTTGACAATAATGGTTCCCACGATACAGTGGTTTTCACTAAGGTTTTTTTTTAGAGACCCCTTCTTGTTCTTCATGAGCATTGCGTCTACACCCAATAACGGACATTTATGATTATTTAGATAATATAATATTATTGTTTGCAATTTAGAAATATCACTTTATGGCCTCCAACGTTCAGTAGAGCATGGAACTATGAGATAAACAATATTTTTTTACAGTAAGGGTTCACAGAAAGTCAAGCTGATCCATGCTTCTACTTCAAGTGAAAAGATCAAAACTGCTAAGTAATAAATATTTTGTCAAAAAAATTATCAAGTCAACAAATGGTTACGTGTTTAAATTGATATATAGCCCAGATCAGCAGAAAGCAAGTGTCAGTTGCATTATCATCTACAAAACAGAGCATGTTTCAGCAGCTTATTCTTGCCAAAGTTGATTTGCCAGCTATTAGAGACTCTAACAGCTCAACCAACAATTGTATATGAAGATGAAGGGCTGTCAATCCTTGAAACAGTGATAAGATCAATGCAGGAACCAAGCATATTGATCATCACCATCCAAATGTCCTAATGGAACTTAATATGATTGCGTTGTTTTACTTTGAGACTGTCAAGATGATAGTTTGAACCAAGATCCAAGCTTGAAGATCTCAGAACCAAGAAGACTCACATGCTGGGTAGTTGTCATGTGTCAACATTGAATAATGTTATATACCTATTGTGACAATTACTGTATAATATATATGTTTAGATAAGTTATTAATAAAAAGATAGAAAACAGGAAACTACTAATACAAACCCTCCAACTGCACCACTTTCATTGGATTATCATTCAAGCTCCTTCAGCTTTTCTTTTTTTATCATCATCATCATCATCATTTATTTATATAGCGCCAACATATTCCGTAGCGCTTTACAATTGGGGACAAACATAATAAACTAATAAACAAACTGGGTGAAACAGACAAAGAGGTCAGAAGTCCCTGCTTGCAGGCTTACAATCTATTGGACAATGGGAGATTGACACATGAGGTTAAGGACTAGATTTACTAAGCTGCGGGTTTGAAAAAGTGGGGGTGTTGCCTATAGCAACCAATCAGATTCTAACTGTCATTTTGTAGAAGGTACTAAATAAATGAAAGCCAGAATCTGATTGGTTGTTATCCCCACTTTTTCAAACCCGCAGCTTAGTAAATCTAGCCCTAAGTCTACATTTTGCATTTTGGCCCAGCCAGGCTGCAAAGGTAAAAGTGACTCATAGGCTAAATGATCCTGTCACACAACAATGTTGGTCAGGGGGTAGTTGTCTTGTGTGAAATTGTGTAACAGGCGGTAATAGGGTAATGTAGTGAGGTTAAGAGGGTGGTTAACTCTCAGTCTTCTATACAGATATTTACGGGTATATCATCTCACTAACTTTTGCAAATATTTGCTAGCCTTAACTCAATATAATATTTACATTTGTTTTAAGATTTAGTACCTTTAGTGTTTGCTCTTAAATAGGTAAAAGGAGTGTTAGTCTGTACATATGTACTTTCTTCTCCTCTAGCTTTAATAGTGATGGCCTATATCCTTATTGGCCCAGGGTAGCAGGTAATAGGCTTACTGTGGGTCATGCTGAATCATGTGCAATCTTTCATCAAAATATTTTGCCCCTTTCTGATATCTATCATAGACTAATAGCTGCCAAGTATAACAGAAGGAAGAAGCACTGTATGCCACTTTGGCAACTATGCCCAAGTCAGATGAACTTGACTGACCCAGGAGGTTTCTCAATATTAAAAGCAGGATATATGTAATCTTTTTCATGATATATCTAAATGCTACTTCTGTAATTTTCATTTTAAAACATACTTAGCAAGTAATTACATTTTCCGCCATGACTGTGTAATTATTTTGACATACTTGGTGTAGCATGCAGTATTTGTTAGTTTAGGGCTATTAACAGGCCAATCAGTTGTTAAGCATAATGTAGTTTATAAATAACTTTTCAACAGCTACAGGATATTAGACCGTTCCCAACAATAAAAGTGCATTGACATTAACATAGAAAGGCCATGTTGCATAATAAACATTTTTAACTATTAAAAGTAACAAGTTATCGTTCATTTTTTTTATACTACACAATGTAAGTGGATATGTATTTATACAGTATTCTGTAAAAACAAATGTGTGCATTTTATGCAGGGAAAACAATTGGAGACCATGACAAATCATTCAGGCAGCAGAAATACAGGAAAACCAACTTTAATTGATATTGTAAAACTTGGAAGTCGTGTACCCCATTGCTTTTGTAATGAAGTCAGTAGCAAATGTGGTCATGCATGAGAGGTGCAGCAATCAAAGAAGAAAGCAAAAGATCCTTGGATTGGAAAGAAGTGATTTACTGGTGTTTAAAGGCTAAGAAATAAATCGAAGAAACATGAGAATCTGCAAATATGGTTTGTACTGTAAATGGGAAAAATATAAACTGCTTTAGTCCAGTTTTAGCTGACATCTGATATGAGAGAGCTTGTACGAGGGAGCATTTAAAATGAAAACTATAATTATTAGAATATAAATATCTAAAATATAGTTATATACAGTTGAGTGCAACGTGCGTTTGTTAGAAACTGCACGCAAATCAGCTCTGCGCACTCCTGAAGTCAAGAAGGAATGGATCCAAAGATATGTGTGATGATGACTATGGGACGTGGCTGCATGTGCTTGGGTTTGGCATGTTTCTACAGTACATATGGCCAAACACCCCTTCCCAGCCCCATTCCCTCCCGAAATCATGGCTGTAGTAACTGTCCTTTGTGTACGAAGACGGAGCGGACAGAACTGCGCTTTCTGGGGTTTGGGTTGATTGTGAGCATGTGCAGACTGATTTTGCGTACGATACGCTCAAAATTGGCAGATACGTGCTTTAATGACTCAGGTCCTGCATGTGCAAGAAGGGATATTCAAAGCCACTAGGATAATGCTAATTATACATTTGGGGCTGGCATTATTCAAATGTGTTGCATTATAAATCCAATAGCTTTAAAATGCTATATTCTGTGCAATATAGATTCCAGACATCTAATAGGGTCTTTAAAGAACATCAGGGGGTAAATTTATCAAGCTGAGAGTTTTCCGGCGGGTTTGAAAAACCAATCAGATTCTAGCTTTCATTTATTTAGTAGATTCTACAAAATGACAGCTAGAATCTGATTGGTTGCTATAGGCAACATCTCCATTTTTCAAACCAGCCGGAAAACTCTCAGCTTGATAAATTTACCCCCTGGTGTACAGTGCGCTCAACAACTCAGCATGATGCACAATCACACAGGGACCACTGTTGTTATACCTTTATATATTTCAAACCTTTAGGTGGGGAGAATGAGATACTCAAGCAGTTGAGATAATAGTCATTTTTAAACCTTGCTGATGACAGTCCAGGGGAGAGCAGAGTCACACATGCTCAGTCTTATACGTTGAATGGACAGACATTTAGCAGCTGGAGAAAGTGCATCTTGTAGTGTGATAATGTGATTGTTTTATTTGCTGTAAAACAATATGTGCATTATCTGTACTTACATACTAATAACTGTGAGTAATGTTGGTCAAAGGATCATAGCTGCTGGTACACCCACTGTTTTCAGGCATTTTGAGTGAAGCAGAGTGGAGGGTATTTTAAAAGAAATGGGAAAAACCTTTGCAGGATTGTGGGAATAGATAGCAACGTTTATGGTGAAAAAAGTAAAAATGTTATCTCACAATTCCTGCCTATTAGCACTTTTAAACCACTTCCTTCTTTAGCTGCAACTTCTATATTTTCAGCCCGAAATTTATCTCAGTAGAATATCATATATGTCTTAATTCATGAGATTGAGGGAACTTTGGCACTGTCTTTATTTCCATGGGAGTAAAATGCAAACAACAGCAAAAATAATCTTCTTTGTGGGGGGTGGCAAATGTCCATCCACTTCATGATCTTCTGGGCTAAGCCGAGCCCTCTTGAGTGGCAAGACTAGTATAACTGGGCCCCCTCTGACGCCAGGTCCCATATCAGCTGCATGGACTGCTACACCACTGTTTATTACTATTGTACATTTGAGTTGTACATATACATATTGTAACAAAGGGAGGCATTTATCTGACAAGATGCAGAGAAAGCATACAAGCAGAATAAAACATTGATGCAGTTATGCACCTAGATTGAGGTTAAACCAGGTAAAGACTTATGTATAGTTTAAAGTTTAGTTAACTTACATGATTTGAAAGCTCCTTCCTCTCAGCAAACAGACAGGGTGTGTCTGTTAGTGCAAACAGAGCCAGTGATGGGCGTTTCCTCTTAAAGAGAAGGTGGGTGTGTCACCTGCCCATCAAGCTAAGGCTGTGGGAGGAGTATCATGTATAAAAGCTTGATTGTGTCATTTGTTCACTGAGACCAACGCTGGGGAAGCTGGCTGGTCTGGAGAGAGCTGGTCTATGTCTAGCATTTAGGAACTCCATAATTGTTGTGAAATTCATACGGTGTCAAATACATTTTAACCATCCTGACAATAAAGCCGCATAAAAAGAAGTTGTTCGCATGTGCTTCAGCAGTAGCAGGCTCTTGCCACAATATATATATATATATATATATATATATATATATGCTTCTCCACATAAAGAGTGCCTGTATATGTGCCACTCCACATAAAAAGTGCCTGTAAGGTGCAAGCTTAGTCTAAGCAGGTGCAGAACTATTTTGGGTGCAAGGGGTGCAGTGGATGCAAGTGAGGGAGTCCCAACATTGCTGGGCCACGCCAACCTCCAAGGCCCATGCCCCTGCTTCCCCCTCAGGCCCCCACTTTGCTTTCAAAAGTGCAGAGCAGATGAATGCTCACTGTGTGCATGTGTCGGATTGTGCATGCTCAGTAGATGTGCTGACCACGGCTCGCCTCTCTCCTCTACGGGCATCCCTGATGTCACCATGACGACCGGGATGTCACTTCTGGCTTCCTCGTCCTGGTTGCCTAGGCAACAACCGGGATGCTTGCTACTCCCTGCCGCTGTGCCCAGCCAGTTGTCAATCAGCCGGGCGCGTGCGCAGAGTTGTATAGGCTCAGCCTTCAATGGCTGATTGGTTCAATATTATTGCAGCCACCTGGCTGATTATGGCAGCTGGGCACCCTGCGTATCCATTTGTCCACAGAACTATTTAAAGCAGTGAGGACTAAGCCTCACTGCTGGTTATAACGTTCTGTTCCAGTTTGCTACCTCCTTCTGTGCTGTGTTTGGTGAATACCTTTGGATTGAATTCTGTGTATGACCTCTGCCCTTTTACCTGGACTCTGAACCATCGCTAGTTGCCCTGACCTTCTGCCTGTTACCTGGATTCTGAATCATCGCTAGTTGCCCTGACCTTCTGCCTGTACCTGGATTCTGAATCATCGCTAGTTGCCCTAACCTTCTGCCTGTTACCTGGATTCTGAATCATCGCTAGTTGCCCTGATCCTCTGCCTGTTACCGGATTTGCATCATTGCCTGTGGTCCTGTCCCTCTGTCACGATCCGCCTGGCAGCTCCTACCTTTTAGACTTTATTATTTGTATTTGTTCTTTTTATGTGTTTGCAGCAGTACCTCTGATGTCCAGAGGTGCTGCTATTGTGCATTTCTTGTGCTTTAGGGGTTAACCTTTCTGTTCACTTATTATCCCATGCACCTGGATGTGATCTCATTTTCCTTATTTATACCTGTCACTCCCAGCTCACATTGCTGGTTATTGATGTCATATCCTGTTGTTGCACTCTGTGGATTCTTCCTCCTGCCTTGCTCCTCTGGTTACATGCTGCTTGGAATCTGTTCATACCTCCTGCTTCCCTGCATTAGCTGTGTACCTGCTGGTTTCTGAACATTCATATTACTTCCTGCATCAGCTTGCACCTGGTATTTACTATTACTCTTGATTACCTGCTATTTATACTTTTCTGCAAATAAACAGAGTGTTTTCACCATATTCGTGGCTCCTAGCTGTACTCCTGTATGTAACCGTGACAGTATAACCAGCCCAAAAAACAGCTTAGGAGTCAGGTGAAAGTTTTTTATTCTGGGACCTTTTTGTTCTGCAATTCATTTTTCGTTTACTTTCGGAACATGTCTGCTTTACCAGCTTTTGAATTGCCACAGCTACAGGCTTTACAAAGGGACATAATCCTGTTACGCTCCCAGCTGGCTAAATTTTCCACTTTGCTTATGGACCCACTCAGGAGACTGTCAGATTCTGTGTCTCCTAATTCAGAAGCTGCTGATCTGTCTCAATCTACCTTCTCTGCTGATGAACCTGTGCAAATAGCACCTCTTAAAAGTGCTTCTACAAATTTGCTGTTTTCTAAGAACTATGGGGTAACTAATTCCCAGTTCACAGGTGGTCCACGCCCCCATCTGACCGAAGAGGAGTGACAATGCAGAATAACAAACAAGTTGTGTCTCTACTGTGCCAGCAATGCACATTTCTTGCAGGACTGTCCTATCCGTAGACCACGTCAGCTTACTGAACCATCTCCTGTTGTTTCCTCTCTGCATTCCAAATCTGTTTATGCTCCACCATTCCTGTTCTCTGGGAAGAGACCCAATCTGCCAACTCCAGCCGCCTGTCCTGAGGGGCCAGTTTCAGCAGTCTGTCCTGAGGCGCCAACTCCCTCCGTCTCCTGTTGCGAGGTCCCAGCCTCTGTCAACTGTTGCGAGGTCCCAGCCTCTGTCTCCTGTTGCAAGGTGCCAGCCTCTGTCTCCTGTTGCAAGGTGCCAGCCTCTGTCTCCTGTTGTGAGATGCCAGCCTCTGTCTCCTGTTGCGAGGTGCCAGCCTCTGTCTTCTGTGCCGAGGTGCCATCATCTGCCTCTTGCTCAGAGTCTTCTGCCACTGTGTCCGGTCCTGAGTCTCCTTCCACTGTGTCCGGTCCTGAGTCTCCTGCCACTGTGTCCGGTCCTGAGTCTCCTGCCACTGTGTCCGGTCCTGAGTCTCCTGCCACTGTGTCCGGTCCTAAGTCTCCTGCCACTGTGTCTGGTCCTGAGTCTCCTGCCACTGTGTCCGGTCCTGAGTCTCCTGCCACTGTGTCCGGTCCTGAGTCTCCTGCCATTGTGTCCGGTCCTAAGTCTCCTGCCACTGTGTCTGGTCCTGAGTCTCCTGCCACTGTGTCCGGTCCTGAGTCTCAAGCCGCTGTCTCTGTTCCTGAGCTACAGCCTGCTCCAGAGGGGGCGCTGCCCTTAAAGCCTGCTCCAGAGGGGGCGCTGCCCTTAAAGTCTGCTCCAGAGGGGGCGCTACCCTAAAATGCTGCTCCAGAGGGGGCGCTGCCCTTACAGCAGGGCCGGTGCTAGGGTCCATGGCGCCCTAGGCATTTTGAAAAAAATCGCCCCCCCCCCGCAAAAACGGCGCCCTCCTCCCTCCTCACCCCGTCTTTCCTTACCTCACCACCGCCGCCTCTCTGCTCCATCTCCTCCCCTCCACTCACTGACACTAGTGAGTGGAGGGGAAGAGACGGAGCAGAGAGGCGGCGGTGGTGAGCAATAGCCTCTTCCCCCCTCCCCCGTGCATCTGAATGCTGTGCGGCGGCCATGACAGGTATGGTCAGTGGTCGCCGCACAGTTTTAAAGTAATTTTCATTGGGTGCCCTCCAGAGCCCGGCGCCCTAGGCAAGTGCCTAACCTTGCCTAATGGGAGCGCCGGGCTTGTCTTACAGTCTGCTCCAGAGGGGGCGCTGCCCTTACAGTCTTCTCCAGAGGGGGCGCTGCCCTTACAGTCTGCTCCGGAGGGGGCGCTGCCCTTACAGTCTGCTCCAGAGGGGGCGCTGCCCTTACAGTCTTAACCAGAGGGGGCGCTGCCCTTACAGTCTTCTCCAGAGGGGGCGCTGCCCTTACAGTCTTCTTCAGAGGGGGCGCTGTCCTTACAGTCTGCTCCAGAAGGGGTGCTGTCCCTCCAGTCTGCTCCAGAAGAGTTGCCTGTCCATGCGGTTCAGCCCGAGTTGCCTGTCCATGCGGTTCAGCCCGAGTTGCCACTCTATGCAGTTCAGCCCGAGTTACCACTTGGTGCTGTCTGCTCTGAGGCTTCTCACAGTGCTGTCTGCCCGAGCCTTCTCACAGTGCTGTCTGCCCCGAGGCTTCTCACAGTGTTGTCTGCCCCGTGGCTTCTCACAGTGCTGTCTTCCGCGAGGCTTCTCACAGTGCTGTCTTCCGCAAGGCTTTTCACAGTGCTGTCTGCCCCGAGGCTTCTCACAGTGCTGTCTGACCCGAGGCTTCTCACAGTGCTGTCTGCCCCGAGCCTTCTCACAGTGCTGTCTGCCCCGAGGCTTCTCACAGTGCTGTCAGCCCTGAGGCTTCTCACAGAGATGTCTGCCCCGAAGCTTCTCACAGTGTTGTTCCTGCCAAGCCTGCCTCCCAGTCCGGGCCTGCTGCCAAGCCTGCCGCCTAGTCCGGGCCTGCTGCCAAGCCTGCCGCCCAGTCCGGGCCTGCTGCCAAGCCTACCGCCCAGTCTGGGCCTGCTGCCAAGCCTGCCGCCCAGTCCGGGCCTGCTGCCAAGCCTGCCGCCCAGTCCGGGCCTGCTGCCAAGCCTGCCGCCCAGTCCGGGCCTGCTGCCAAGCCTTCTGTTCAGTCTGGGGCTGCTGCCAAGCCTTCTGCCCAGTCCGGGCCTGCTGCCAAGCCTTCTGTCCAGTCCGGGCCTGCTGCCAAGCCTTCTGCCCAGTCCGGGCCTCCTTTCAAGCCTGCCGCCAAGTCTGTCACCCAGTCCGGGCCTGCTGCCAAGTCTGTCGCCCAGTCCGGGCCTGCTGCCAAGTCTGAACCATCCGTTGCCGAGGGTGCCAAGTCTGAGCTGTTACCTACCTTTGAGGTGCACCTTTCTGAATTTAGTGCTCTTCTAAGGTTTTGTGCTTATTTCCCCTCAGTACCTAGCCTTGTCAGTGACCCAAGGAGGCAAGTTTTGTTTTTGTTAACAAATTTTAGAGAAGAGGCTATGGAATGGGCAAACCCTTTGATTGAGTCTGATCACCCCATCCTGTCTGACTTACAACTATTTGTTGAGGCTGTGATCAACAAGTTTTCACCAACACCTCCCACTATGCCATCTTGCGGGGCCTCTACATTATCAGCAGTACCACCCATCTCACCTGGCCAAGTGATACCTTTGTGCTCCTCCCAGTTGGCGCAGATCCCAACTCCAAGGAAGTCCCGTAAGAGAGGAGGCCGTAAGAAGAGAGGTGGTTCTGCAGTGCTTGAACTGGCAGCTGGCATGGTCCCCTTTGCCTTTCCGCCCATGGACGAGGACTGTTCTGCCAGGGCCCCTATTGTGGACTATGATTCTGATGAATTCAGACATTGGTGGTAATTTGGGCATCTGGAATTCGCCCTTAAGGGAGGGGGTACTGTCACGATCCGCCTGGCAGATCCTACCTTTTGGACTTTATTATTTGTATTTGTTCTTTTTATGTGTTTGCAGCAGTACCTCTGATGTCCAGAGGTGCTGCTATTGTGCATTTCTTGTGCTTTAGGGGTTAACCTTTCTGTTCACTAATTATCCCATGCACCTGGGTGTGGTCTCATTTTCCTTATTTATACCTGTCACTCCCAGCACACATTGCTGGTTATTGATGTCATATCCTGTTGTTGCACCCTGTGGATTCTTCCTCCTGCCTTGCTCCTCTGGTTACATGCTGCTTGGAATCTGTTCATACCTCCTGCTTCCCTGCATTAGCTGTGTACCTGCTGGTTTCTGAACATTCATATTACTTCCTGCATCAGCTTGCACCTGGTATTTACTATTACTCTTGATTACCTGCTATTTATACTTTTCTGCAAATAAACAGAGTGTTTTCACCATATTCGTGGCTCCTAGCTGTACTCCTGTATGTAACCGTGACACCCTGCTTGAATCTGACTTCTCCGCCTGTGCTCTGTTAGGCCAGTCAGACATTATCATCTCTGTTCCAGTCCGCACACCTCTGGCCTGTCCCTACTCCGTGTATTACCTCCCACTCCTGAGTGCTGCTGTGTGACCATTAGCATGTACTACACTGAGTGTAAGACCTGGGGACATCTGAGTACCTGTGAGCATAACCAGTCTCTACGGGAAAGGTGGCTGCTATATTTGAAGACCTCTTCCGCTAGTTCTACAAGTTTATGATGCACTGGTGGCCATAACATAAATGAGGACTGACGCTGCACTATTCACTAACAACTGAGTCCATCATCATTGTTTAATTATAAGGTGCCACAAAACAGGAAAGTTGGTATAACAAGGACATAGGAGGTTGACGAAGAAGATGCAGGCATTTGCAATACCTGCAGATGCTGCCACTTTGATTTATTTACTTCCTAAATAAATAGATGAGAAAATTAGCTGCATGATGTCATAAATGCAATTTATACAGTGGGCTTTCCAAATGCCCTTTAGTGCGCCTGGTGAATTCTGCAAAAACAATGGCATGGAAAAAGTTTAATAATTCACTAGAATTTCTAAAAATGTTTTGATACATTAAAAAAAGTCGACCATGGTTAACCATTTTGACCATAGCAAAAAAAAATAGTTTTTAAATTCTTTCCATGAAATACATTTATTAAGATGTTCTCAATGTCTCCTAAGCATAAAATAAATTTTTACAGTTGCTCCTGAATGCAGAAACATTTTATAGCATGCAAACAAGACTATCACTACTGATCAGGACCTAGACTAGACCTGTACCTGGAGCAAGAGATACAGCAGAGTGTCACGATCCGCCTGGCAGCTCCTACCTTTTGGACTTTATTATTTGTATTTGTTCTTTTTATGTGTTTGCAGCAGTACCTCTGATGTCCAGAGGTGCTGCTATTGTGCATTTCTTGTGCTTTAGGGGTTAACCTTTCTGTTCACTAATTATCCCGTGCACCTGGGTGTGGTCTCATTTTCCTTATTTATACCTGTCACTCCCAGCACACATTGCTGGTTATTGATGTCATATCCTGTTGTTGCACCCTGTGGATTCTTCCTCCTGCCTTGCTCCTCTACATTAGCTGTGTACCTGCTGGTTTCTGAACATTCATATTACTTCCTGCATCAGCTTGCACCTGGTATTTACTATTACTCTTGATTACCTGCTATTTATACTTTTCTGCAAATAAACAGAGTGTTTTCACCATTTTCGTGGCTCCTAGTTGTACTCCTGTATGTAACCGTGACACAGAGCAACAAGTAACTTTGAGATGGCCAGAGCTATATCATCATCATCAACATGTATTTATATAGCACCAGCAAATTCCATAGTGCTTTACTATTGGTGAATGAACACAATAATATACAATACTGGGTAATACAAAGAGGTAAGAAGGCCTTGCTCGCATGCTTGTGTTTGGCATGCCCTTAGTGTACATTGACTGTAGCAAATTGTAGGCTGTAGTAAGTGACCTTTGCATGAAAAGACAGAGCGGGCAGGGATGTGTTCACGGACGCAAGTCCCGGATCTGGGCATCCGCAGAGTGATTTTGGCTACGATACGTTCAAAATCGGCAGATATGTGCCTTGATGAATCGCAATGACTCCACATAAGGAAAAACAGGGAAGGATATCCTTTAGCTGAAGCCTTGTGAGAGTGATAGGACTTGCTTATCAATGGTCTATGCAGAGGACTAGAGAATCCATACCTGTGAGTATAAATAATATGCATTACACAGAGTAGGCATTATCTTCAAATAACATTATTTGGGTTTGTACCTTTTAACATCATAGCTTGATATTACCCTCCAGAGGGCAGATTCAATTAGCTATGATGTTCCTCAGAACATCGTGGCTGCAGAAAATTTACAAGAAATCGCTGAAAAATCAACAGAGAATTTACCCTAGTAACAGTAAAAATTTACAGCCACCATGTTGTGAGGAACATCGCGGCTAATTGAATCTCCCCCAGATGTCTGGATAATTATTTTAACCTTTTTACTCTTTTTGCACCTGGTTATGCACACAGAGATACATTTTAAACATAAAAGGGTCATTACCACATAATTAAAATTAGTACAGCATACTACATAAACCTGTAATCATTCTAGGTAATCCTTTACCTTACTATCAGAATGACTCAAAAGTAAGTCTCTCATCTCTTGTTACTAATTTCATCTTTATAACCTTGCACACTATCATATTTGTCTGAAACATTATATCATGATTTATACTCCTCTTCTGTGAGCTAGCAGAAGCTCTAATGCTTCTATTTTCTGTGACAGTACTCGAATGGGGTGGTATGTGCCGGTCTGATATATCAGCACTTCTTCGCTCCACTTCCTTGCAAGCAGCCAGTGCCTGTGGAATGTAGGGTAAGGAAGGTGGGGACGCCATGCCTGAGAGGCGCTCCGCTCTGCCTGCTTTCCCTGCTTGACCCCCAGTCCAGTATATTGGTGCTACGTCCGTTGGCGACCCTGCTCCCTACTGTCGGTTGTGAAGCTGTCATATACCGACACTGTCCGTGAGGTGCAGTGCAGAGAGGAGCCGCTGTCAATAGTGACAGAAGAGGAAGAAAAGAAAGTCTTAAAAAGGTATGATAAAAGAAGGTAGCAACAGAGCGATGAACAGAGAGGGCAGCAGTGTGATGAATGGAAGGGGCAACAGTGTGATGATGCTGGAGGGGCACAGTGCGATGATGGAAGAGGGTGCACAGTGTGATGAAGTAGGGGGCACAGTGTGATGAAGGGGGAGCAGTGTGATGAAGGAGGGGGTAACAGTGTGATGAAGGAGGGTGGAACGGTGTGATGGAGGGGAGAGTGTGAAGAAGGAGGGGCACCGTGTGATAAAGGAGAGGGTGCAGTACGATGAAGAAGGGAGCAACAGTGTGATGTAGGGACAGTGTGATGAAGGAGAGGGCACTGTGTGATGAAGGAGGGTGAACAGCGAGAAGGAGGGAACAGTGTGATGAAGGAGGGGACAGAGTGTGATAAAGGAGGGTGAACAGTGTGATGAAGGGGGCAGTGTGATGAAGGATGGGAGCAGTGTGACAAAGGAGGGTGAACAGTGTGATGAAGGAGGGGACACAGTGTAATAAAGGAGGCACATTGTTATGAAGGAGGGTGCACACTGTGATGATGGAGGCACAAATGTGAATTCACTAGTGAGAGGGAATAATAGGAACTGGAACAGAGATAGATAGAGAGGATCAAGGAGTAAGGGAGGAGAGAGAGAAGCAGATGTGAGCCACAGGGGAGACTAGGTAGGGAAGGAGAGAGGGATATCTGCAATGAAGATAGGGGCACATTGGAACAGAGAAAGGAAACAGATAAGGAAAAGATAAAGGGTAACATGGCAGATATAAGGAAGATATTTTGAATAGTTTTATAATAATATGGGTATATAAGGGAAAATGTAAATATACAAAGAAGAAATAAGGGAGGGGTGGAGGGACAAAGAGGAAAGGTAATAGGTAATAGTGTTAAAGGTAAAAAGGTAATAGCGTTAAAATTTATCTAAAATGTATTTCACTCAAAAGCCCTAAACCCATGGCCCTAAACTTTTCTAAGTTTTCACCATATTTGTGAAGCCCTTCTGATAGTAAATCTATCCCTAACTGGGGTAATAATGAACAGAAAACTGCTCTCATTTATTGTAGGCCAAGAATGTGTTACAGGGGAGCGATGGGAGGAAGAAATGTGTTACTACAGAGATGAAGTGGGACTTGTTACTGCAAGGGGTCTGGTGTGTTACATTGAAAGAATGGAGAATAAATGTGTTACTGCAAGGGTATGGGAGGGTATTTATTTTAGGGGAGGGATGGAGAAGAAATATGTTACTACAAAGGTGAGGGGGTAATGTGTTACTAGGGGGTGGGTGTTACCTGGGAAAGATACCTATGTTTATAGGCATGGCACAATTACAAAGAGGTTCCTTCTTTCCTGTAGGGGCATATTCAATTGACGGCGGGATCGCCGAAAATCCCGCGCTCCAAAAAATATTACCGTTAATAAATAATAAATTACCGTATTAACGTTTTTTACGCGCAGGATTACCGTATTAACAGTAATATTTTTGGAGCGCCGGCTTTTCGGCGATCCCGCCGTCAATTGAATATGCCCCTTAATGTATTTTAAAATGACTATGATTTATCAATATGGCCCTCTGAACAAAAAAACGATTGTGCATTCCTTTATTACAGGAATGCTGTAACATCTGATTTTAGTCTTTAGTCTCCACAAAGTTTGTACAGAGGGTTTTATATTTACTCCATGACATATGATAAAAATCAGAAAGCAGAGAACAATAAATTCTGAAATATTTTCCAGAAATACAATAGTCTAAAAAAAAATGCCAGAAATGAAACCCTTAATAGGCGATAGAGTTATGAAAAGAAGTTGTTGGCATTTAAAAAAAATGAAAAGTAATCAGCACTGACAAGTTTCTCATGATAACATTTCAAGCCCCTTTTAGAGTTAAGAGCAAACCAGCTAAAGAGTGCAAATTTGCACTTGGACAAACCATATGGTTATGTGATTTTGCATGCAGTGTAAATATTGTCTGCTTTTACATATAACACACAACTTCTGGGTAGTTTGTTTTATACTGCAAATTAGAGTTGAGCTAGGATTCTCACCCTTCCAGCTATAAATCGTTCTGCAAAATTTAAATTTGCCCTCTCCACATGGCACAGCATGATTTTGCTCATGTGCAAAATTGCCTCTTGTAGCTGAATTTACACCTTACTCTAAATGAAACCCTTATTGCTTAGATATAATAATTCCAGTGCTGTGACAAACATTTCTCCCATTATTACTTCCTACCAGTCTTACAGTTCTGTACAATTGTTGGCATAACATTGAGTAATTGTTCCTTCAATACTTACTCTTCTCAGAGTTATTTAGTGCTAGGTTCCAGATGGATTAAATATGATGTGTTATGTCAGCATTAGAAGAAAGCAGTCACTTTTTTGTTAATCATACCAATGTATAACTGTGATTTAGCAACATTGCTGGATTAATAAATCTGTGTTTCTGTCACCTACAACTAATCTCATATCAGTAGTAACAGTGTAATTCTCTGGCTGCATTCTGCTGCGGTTCAGAACAAACAATGATTTATTTTAAGAAATTACCATCAGTCAGTCACGGTTCTACTTTTCCCTAACAAAGCTCATTTGCTTATAAAGACAATACAAATGTATCACAATGCAAAACACAGTTTACCAGACAAACATATTACTTTTAAATCTAAAATACTAAATGATGGCACCTGTGATAAGTTATACACATGCAGACCTGTATATAAATATGCCAAAACATAACTTAGAACATTGCTAAGAGTAGGGGTGAGGGCTATCATCATCATCATCATCATTTATTTATATAGCGCCACTAATTCCGCAGCGCTGTACAGAGAACTCATTCACATCAGTCCCTGCCCCATTGGAGCTTACAGTCTAAATTCCCTACTATAGACACACACTCACACACAGACAGACAGAAAGACAGACAGAGAGGGAGAGACTAGGGTCAATTTTTTTTTTTTTTTTTTTTTTATTGCAGCCAATTAACCTACCAGTATGTTTTTGGAGTGTGGGAGGAAACCGGAGCACCCGGAGGAAACCCACGCAAACACAGGGAGAACATACAAACTCCACACAGATAAGGCCATGGTCGGGAATCGAACTCATGACCCCAGTGCTGTGAGGCAGACGTGCTAACCACTACGCCACTGTGCTATCGAAGTCGTATAATTGGGTGAACGAAAGTATATTGGTTAATATTGTTTTACCGTGCGATTGCGATCAGTATGCCATGTAACACGTGGCATGGCGTGATCATGCGGTAAAATACGCACGCACACACTTGCACTCCCACATTTAGTTATTTATATATTTCATATTATAACGGTTCCATTCCCCAGTGATTTATGAGCAGATGGTATTTAATTTATAGATATATATATATATATATATATATATATAAAGGTTATATGTACACTTTAGCGATACTTAAGGTTCAGGTTATAGGAAACATGTCATGTTTAGTATCATTTTAGTCCCCTATTCATCAGCAGTTGTCCGGTTCATTCGCCGAAGAGATCGCACATTGCATACTCTAGTTAGCGATGTTAGGGAAATAAATGTTTAAAGTGATACTGACTGTAATATGTAAATAGACTAGCTTAAACTGGTTTCTGGGCGGGAGAATCATCTGGAATGTTGACTCTCACTCTTAGAGGGGGTTGTTTGAACTAGCCTATGACCTGTTTACACTGGACCCTCCTGAAGCCTGGACCTATAGAAGCAAGCCACGTCATTTGCATTGTTCTCTCTGTAACACTGAGTGTGTATAATATAGCTCTAGCTGGTATTAGCCCAGTCTTCTCTGACCACAGTATTCTGGAGTGAAGTACTGTAAGCTTTGTATCGGCTATACTGTATTATAAATATGTATTGAACTGCTAAATTTTGCATCTGCTAAAATAAATTACTTTGTGCTTTGGAAACACAACACGACCGCTTAGACAATGCTTATTTGAAAATGATAGAATTACTTTAATAGGGCGAATCCCATAAAATCAAGTTCTTTAACAATAATTACCAACATTACCTAATTTATCAACAAACTGGTACAGGTGATATAGAATTTTATTTTTTAGCCATGCTGCACAATTCTTAATGCACTGTAATTGTCTCATCGAGCTCTTTTTTAAATTCGACATATGATCCAATATATATTTCAAATTGTGGAGACACACTTAGGCTTTATTAAAGGGTGTATCGCTATTCCTAACTAGGAGTTCCTATAAACATACATTCATAGCAAGTGTGTAGAACTAAACCTTACACTAAACCAGTAGCTATCGTTCAAGACTGTGTGATTGCATTGTACCAAACCTTGGCTATACTTCAGACTATCGCTTATCTGCTACTTGTGCACCCGACCTAGCTATACCAAAGACCACGACTTATTCGCTACTTGTGTACCAGACCATGGCGATCTCTCAGGCCATTGCTTATTCCCAATTTGTGTACCAGACTTTGGCTATATTTCAGACTACCGCTTATCTGCTATTTGTGTGCTTGACCTCGACTATACCTCTGACCACCGCTTGTTCACCACTATCTCCATGCCAGACCTTGGCTTTGAATCATCACCACCACTTCTCCACAATCTGTGTGCCAGACTCTGGATTTGAATCTGAATCTGAATACCAGTTACTTACTACCTATGCACCTGTCATAGGCCTGCAACTTGACTTCAGACTATACACCTTCTGTGCATAAGATCTTTCCTACAACCACTACCACTATGATACCAGTGTAAGAGCCAGCTTAGATTTAGAACTGATCACAGCTTCAAACCAGCTCCATTCTATTGATCAGGTCTGCAATTTATTATTTGCCCATATCATTATTTGCATACCATTAGTAAGCTTGGCACAGAAACATACTGCTGGGTTGGCCTCCAGCCACTGGGATCTATCTATCTTCCAGATGACTTGGTTGAGACATTTACCTGCTATTGTTATTCGTAGGTACAGATCATCATCTATGCAAATATCTTTCAAATATTTGTTGCTTGTTATTTAATAAAGATCATTGAATGGCTATAGCATCTTTAACAAATAAATCAGTTACTTGCACTGTAAACTGTAATATCGCAAAAATATGGAATAGAATGCAACACAGTGCCTGATTAGCAAGCCAAATTTGAGACAATCCTTCAAGTATATATTCTGCTACTATAGCAGTGGTCTAGCTCAATGTCTTCCTGCATTTTACAAGCACACACCACTACAAGACCCAACAGAGTGTCACTTGCCAAAATCCCAAAGTTTCCCTGCATTGCTGTGCAGCTCCTCGACTGCCCAATGTGAGCTCCAACACTGTCTGGCAATGTAAATCTTGGATCTTTCAAAGGTCTTTTTTATGTATGCTTCATATCCCATGTTAGTGAGTCCTGGGAATTGGCACGGACTTAAACTGTGGCATACAAGGGCTGGACCCCTATTTGCACATACTATGGGGACACCCTGATTATGCTCAGCTGGGTCTGGGGACAACAATTTGGAACAATAGCTCTGGACCTTGCACAACAATGGAGGATAATCACCACAGAGAGGATGGCCAAGCAACCTTTCTATCCATTTAACCCATGAGTATCTTTTTGGGGAATATCAGAGTCTAGTTTGAAATGCCTGGCTTGTAAAGGAACTGACCACGGTAACTTTTCGCCCCCTGCAACATAGTCATTTCAAGTTCGGAAGTTCACCAGTATTCCAGGGTGACCATAGCTCTCTCTTGAAGCAGGAATACAACAATAAAGCATTTCACAGCTACATCAATGGGGAAGTGCCCCCAGCATTCTTCATGACAAGAAAGGGGTTTCAGTTTGGAATAACCTCTATTGACAGTGCCCAGTACCACACTCTCATCACACCAGCAATTTGTCTGTGAGGACAGTATTGCAGTGAATCTGACTGAATGAAATTCACTATATTTTGCTGACAGGCTGTGCCTGAAATACTACAGAGCTCAGTCTCATGACATATACTAAATCACTGCTCAGGAGGACAGGTAAGCAGGGCCGGATTAACGGAATAGAGGCCCCTGGGCTAAGGGGGCCCCCATTCCCCTGTGAGCCCCCCCCTGTTAGCCGAATGCCCCCCCTGTTAGCTGACGCCCCCCCCCCCAAGCGCTTACCTTCTCCTGTCACTGCAGTCCTCCTTCCGCGGCGCGCTGTAAGCTGCTTACTGAGGAGATCTCGTGACACTCTCGCGAGATCTCCTCTGTAAGGAGATTACTGAGCACCGGAGAAGGAGGAATGCAGTGAGCTCAGCATTGATCGGGCCAGGGGAATATGTTAGTATAGAGGTGAAATGTGTTACTGTCATGTACCAGACACTCTGCTTCACTCTGGCTTGCTACTCAAGATTCAGGTGATGCTCGGGATTCCCTTGTTCTCTGGCACTGACATTGCTTTGTTAGTGAGCATGCCCTTTCAATTTATTGAATCTGCCTATAAATGATTGAGGGCTGCCTCCACTCCCCTTTATTGACTCCAGTACTTATATGACACCTCTGACAGTCAGATGGTGCCAGAAAAAGTCTTGTCTACGACTGTTTGCTCCTGGCTCCCTCCTCTGGTCTCTGCATCCTGCATCCATGTGCCTTTCTATGTCCTGGATATACCATCCAAGCCAGTTAGTCCTGATTATTCCATGCATGCCAGTGTGTACTAGTTATTCTCTCCACACCAGTGTGCAATGGTTATTCCATCCATGGCAGTGTGTACTAATTTTTCCATCCATACCAATGTGTCTTGGTAATTCAATCCACGACAGAGTGTTCTGGTTATTTCATCTATACCACTGAGTTCCAGGCTATTCGTCATCTTGTGTATTCCCCATCATACTCATTTGATTCATACCTCCTGCCAGTTATGTCCGATAAATGTTCTGAGGGCCATGACCTATGGGTGCATATCAGCCAAGCCCATACCCCATCCCTGGTGAATATTTACCCCTCATATTACTCCACATCTCAGCTGCAGGTAGTGTCAAATTGGTCTAGCTGTTGAATCCAGAAAGTTCCTGTTTGTTTCCTGGCAGTTACTACAGAGGTGAGGGGAGGATGTGATACAGGGGGTGCATAACTTGCTTCCTATGTGACATCACCACACCTATTACAAGCAATGGCCACACTTTTTCATGTGGCAGACCACCACTTTTCAGTGGTGCCACCACTACTGTCCACATGGGGACTATTTAACAATGGTTAGAGATATGACTTAACTGATATATGGCGTAACTGCAAAAAAGAGGTGTAAACAGTATTCCTGCACACTCCAAAGTAATTGTATATGCAGTATATATAATCCAGCAGCATGTCATGTCAGTGGCTGTTATGGCATGCTGAGATGTGAAACAAAGGGGTATATTTACTAAACTGCGGGTTTGAAAAAGTGGAGATGTTGCCTATAGCAACCAATCAGATTCTAGCTGTCATTTTGTAGAATGTACTAAATAAATGATAACTAGAATCTGATTGGTTGCTATAGGCAACATCTCCAGTTTTTCAAACCTGCAGTTTAGCAAATATACCACAATTCTCATAGCAGAATATTTTTGTTACACTATATTTATTTTTTTGATGATTTATATATACTGGATTTAAAATAATGTGTTGGAAACATGCATCCACAGTCTGGTACATTAGTTTTTTAAGAATAGGATTTTATCAGTTAAGAAATAAAATCATATTCTTAAAACAGTTTGTAAAGCACACAAAATGATGATTTATTTGGGAACACTACAATACAACTAGAGTATTACAGTATTGCATTTTACCATCATGTGGCTCTGGGCAACCTGAACATACCATTCAATGTATCCTTATTTTTTGTATTACTTTTGTAATTATTAGAAAACAGGACTGAGTTTGACAGTTGCTCCCAATAAATTGGCTGGCAATGCCCGCTCACCCCTAGAATCAAACCGGGCCAGTAGAGGTGATGGACATTCCCTTGCCTTATGCTTTTAGAGGACATAATGTTAGAAATCTGTGAAACAATTCTAGTGCTGTAAGAGCTCTACATATATCAAAAGTGCTGCCACAGAGCTTTGTGTTAATACAGCGACCTACATTGGACATTGCTTTTATAGCCATACATTCTGCAGTCTCACGGTGCTGTCACAGTGTTTATTTTGTCTAATGAGATCATTGGATTAGTGACGTTTAGAGACCTTCTTTACTTTATAAAGTGTTTTAAGGTATAATACTGTGGATAGTTAAAAGAGGCAATTCAGTGACCTGTACCCTACATTACATTTTCTATTGCCTACAAGCAATATAAGTATTAAATATGTTTGGACAGACAAGATATATGTTATGGTAAAGGAGGACCATCCTGTACCAGTCATTCAAAAATGGCTGCAAAGCCATTCACACCAGGCAGCATTGCATGTGGTACTTTGCCAAAAGACTAAAAAAAATTATTAGTGTCCTATTCATATGACACACTGACCTGTAATATAATTCCCTTCCAGTCTTATAACTTTGTCTTTCATTCATTTACAGAGCAGTAAATAATATGGTGGATGCACTAAGGGGTGAGTATAATGAGGTTTGTGCATGCCTAATAAAGATAATGTTAAAAAGTAATCATAGAAATCTCCAATATTAGCATAGTATGAGATGCCAACTAGGTTGGACTTTTGATCCTACAAAGTACAGTATACAGTAGTGCAATACAATCATAAATATTATAAATCATTTTAGAACAATGTGTACAACAGTCATGTTTTTTAACAATACGAAATTGTCAATGCTATAGATATACAGAGAATGTATCCCAGGATATGGCTTGTGAATAAAAAGTTAGCTCAGGCTCATTATTGGTTTGATGTTGGGAACAATACAATGATGTGATATTCGCGGCTGAAACATCTGTGGATTTGTAGCGATTTTCATGACTATCATTTAGGAATTGAACCAATCTATCTACTAAACCAAGACCAAAGCATCTCCTCACACATGGGGTGCCACAGCTTATCCAGGGCCAATCATGATACTTTTCTGTTCTATGAATACAACATTTATCTAAGTTGTCTCATATTATTCTCTTTAATATTACCTCTTTTAATATTATCTATAGTATAGAAAATGTGACTTACTGCTAAAACAGTCATACAGTTTTTACGGCTAGCTGTTATAGATATGAACTTTCAGAACAGTATGTAGAGGTTTTCACCTACAGTAGCCACCTTCCCTATAGAGCTCTATACGCTCACAGGTACTTGTATGCCCCCAGGTCTTAAGCTCCTTCATAGTAAAAGTTTATATACTATTCCGCAGCTGGTGAATTGGAGGTGGTAACCTAAATAGGAGCGGATTGTCAAATCAGGCTGGGGTAAAGGGTCTGAAGCAGGCAGAGTGGTTAGGTACAGGCGAAAGGGTCAGTGCTGGCAGCGAACAAGCAGGTCCAGTATTCAAGCAAAGGTCAGGGTCACAAGCAAAATGGTGAAGTCCAATAGTCAGGCAAAAAGTTCGGGGCTACAGGCAATCAGGCAAGGTCCAAAGGTTCAGGAAAAGCTTACAACAGGATATCAATCAAAAGGTCAGAACACAGAGCAGGTCAGCAACAAAACAGGCAATGAACGCTATAACCGGCAGGGAGGATAAGCCCTCCCAGCCTTATATCCATAGAAGGGCCAATCAGCAACCAAGGAGCAGATGAGCATAAATCAGCCTCAGAAGGCTGTTAAATTATTTAGGCAGCTTGCGCAAGCAGTGTCTCATGCCAGGCCACTGCGTCTTAACAACAAGGTGTCGCTAAGGCAACGGCCAGCGCGAAACTGGAAGTGATGCCCAGGTCGTCATGGAGATGACCAGGACCCGGCCAGCCTATAACAGCAAGTCGTGGCAACTTGAGGCACAACAATTTAAGGAATTTTAGGGATGTGAAATTATTAAGATCTGCTCTCATGAGTTTTATGTTTCTAGTATGAAAAACAGCCTGCTTCAGTCATATGGGGTTTGATTGACTTGGCCCTCTCTTTTCCATGCACTGAATATTCCATATACCGTATATACTCGAGTATAAGTCGACCCGAATATAAGCCGAGGCACTTAATTTTACCACAAAATACTGGGAAAACGTATTGACTCGAGTATAAGCCTAGGGTGGGAAATGCAGCAGCTACTGGTAAGTTTCAAAAATAAAAACAGTGCTGGATATCGTTAACACTGGGCTCCCAATAATACAAACGTGAGGTTGTAAATGAATATATCAAAATTTATTGTTATTAAACATCAATAAAATTATATAAGTACATAATATATACCCATATCCTAATAAATTGTACACAAATGGTTAAACTAAATCCTCTGCACTTGGTATCAAGCCTAATAGGTGAACACAGATATAAATAACATTCACTAAAGACAACTCAGATCATTAATATATAAATCAATGAGACAGTCTGTGGATACTAAATACATGTGCCAGTTAAGTTTATTCGCCTTTAGAAGGTGATGAGCAGTTACTCCTAAGTGTTCAGAACAGTACAGTAATTTAGGCTTTAGTAATGCAAAAGATGCTGCACATACACTAAATAGAATTTGATATAATAGCTCAGATAAAGATAAGTTTGATTTTGTTTGCTGGAAGAAACATTTTAACAGAACAATACAATTTGCTTTGTGTGATTTAACCTTTATTATACTTGAAGTTTGGGATGTTTTTAAACTTTTCAATGATTTCACAGTTATGCAAAAGAATCTTCAGACACTTATTAATAGGTGACAAAAAATGAAAATATTGGACTTTATAAAACTGCTGCAAATAATTGCAGTGGACAAGTCAAGGTACTCACATGTGTCTCTGACCAGCGGGGCTAGATGGAAATGTCCCAGTCTTTAGCTTTGACTGAAAGGCTCCTTTTCATTTAACTTTATTGTTCCATGTGCAATGAACACACAAAAACGGACTACAATAAAATGGTGGCTGACAGTGATCCACAGAGGCTGCAGATGCCTGCAGATGAGCGGGGGAGACTGGAAAACGGAGACCAGGTAAGTGGGACTCGAGTATAAGCCGAGGGGGGCTTTTTTCAGCACAAAAAATGTGCTGAAAAACTCGGCTTAGACACGAGTATATACGGTACTAAGTGCCAGAAAAGAAACAGAAAACGGCTCTACAGTATAGTCTTTTCTCTGAAAGGAGACTAAAAAGCAGAATGTGAATTTTAGATGTTTTTAGTTTTGTAGTTTTTATCTTCTGTAGGCATTATTGAAAAGCAGTTCTTCTAGGACCAGATTGCGACTAGGCATTTCACCCCATATATCAGGAAAGGATAGTCCTTGTGTCATCATCATTTCCAAGACAATTTTCAAGGATCTCTGCAGCTTTCTTGTTGGAGAAATGCTTCAATTGGGGCACACACACACTCCGAGTAATTTATTATTCAGCACATGCATCTTCTCCTTCTTCTTCCATCTCCTTCCTTCATCTCTCTCACAGTTGACAACATCTCACTCTTCCCTGTTCCTCACTGCTGCTGCCTTGGTGCCTTCAGCTTCACCTCACACATCAACCCCATCTCATCTTGCAGTCTTGATGTCTCTTCCTTTGTAACATTAACAGAATTCGCTCCTTTCTCACTCAAGATGTTAACAAAATCCTGGTCCACTCTCATTATCTCTGGCCTTGACTGCTACAATCTCATCCTAGCTGGCCTTTCCCTTTCCCACCTTTCTTCTCTGCAATTTATCCACAACGATAAACTTCCTAACAATCTCCTCCTGCATCATCTTGCAAATCCCTTCACTGGCTCTCCATTCCATCCATAATTTACTTCAATCTGCTCACCTTCACATATAAAGCCATCTCCAACATTGTCCTGGAAACAAATCTGACCTCAGCCCTAGATACACCCCAACTTGACATCTCCATTCTGCCTCTGACAAATGGCTCTTAACCACCTCTCACTCCTATCTTCAAGCTTTCTCCTGTGCTGCTCCCCACCTATGAGACTCTCCTACAATCTTCAATCTTTCATAGTGCTTCCCCAAAACCCACCTCTTCACTATTGCCAGCCCAACTTCACTGCAACTTTGCTCATACCTATTGGCCATACAATGCAGCCCTGACAGATTCACATTGCTAGGCCCAGATCTCTGGTGGTAATATAATGTAAAGCCCCAAATCTGTGGTAGCTTTACAATGCAGACCCCAGCTGTCTGGTGTCAATATAATGCAGATCCGAGATCTCTGCGGGATTTATAATGCCGATGCCCAATCTCTTGGGAGTTTACAGTGCAGATGCAAGATATCTGGTGTTAATACAAGGCAGCCCAATATCTCTAGTGGCTTCACAATTACAATGAATATTCATACCTGCAAATGACTGAGCATCGCACACAATCTGCACAATCATAGAATGGATGTTCTCGTGGTAATAAAAGTTTTCCCCGTTATGTGCAGCAGTGTGTGTGCCAAACAAGTGTAATGAAAGGCCATGAGGGAGTTTTATTAAGTATGGTGATGGCACTTGTTCTACTGAAATTATGTTCTCTTAACTCAGTGAAGCGTTAACAGACAGAGAAGATGAAAAAATATTTTTTCCATCCAGGAACTTTTTAAATGAAGCTATTGCCTGGCCCCCAGATAAGAAATATTTTTTCACTGTGGGGGTAAAAATTCTATATCATATTTAAGTCAAGTTTATGGATTAAGAATTAAATATTATTTTCATTTAAACAGTGAAACTGGAAGATCCAACCAAGCTACCAGTACCACAGATATTTTGGGTCCCCATGCATGCTCAATAGAGATGAACAGGGAACTTCATAGCAATAAGAAACTCTTATCCCTCTATATATTTTTCACTGTGTGCTCAATACTTAATAATAATAAACATTTGAGATAAGTAATTTTGTTGTTGCTGTGATAAATGAAAATAATAAACTACACTTTTCACTGCAATAACTTTTATGATGACATAGAGTCCAAAATAGTGAAAGGACATACCATTGAACACAATGCATAGGTGATGACTTCCCAAGTTTTTACAGTTACATTGGAACTTTTGTGCCTGTACATAGTTTATTATTGGGAAAAAAATTGGTTGAGAAAATTACAATTTTGGCATGTGAATGTACGCAAAAGTGTGAACAATTTGTGAACTGAAAAACAAGGTAAAAAGCAAAGAGAAAAAAAAAGAGAAGTGCCACATTGCAAATCACCATCCTGACTTTTAACCATGATATAAATATAAAGTTTGAGATGTGTCAATCATAGGTTTTAAAAGCCGCCAAAAAAAACCTTCAAGAAAAATAGAGGTGGTTCACAGAGTTATCTTGCCTATCATCATGTTAAAAAAAAGAAAAAATAAATAATGCTATTTAACATTAATCCCGGGTCCTCTAGGAGGGACAGCTAACCCAAGGCAAATAGATTAGAGTCCGATTTTGGTTTGCAGCTTGTCTTATAATTAGATGGAGTTCCCAAACATTAGCTCATTTGCGATGGGAGCTTCTTGGGAGTAGTTTGTTTTGCTTATATGGGGTAGGGGTTTCTCCCAAAGGATTACGTTGGATGCAGAAAAGAAGAAGATTGTAGGTAATTACTGAAAAATACCACTACACTACAAAATGTATTATGGGCAATATATATGTATATATTGTAAAGAGGGCCAAAGACCGATACCAAATAACACAGTCCATTACTGAGTTTTTTGCTAACAATTACAGCGTTTTCCCCTGAACCACATGCAATATAGGGGTTTTAAACCACTGCCCATTGCTGGAGTACACCCAATAAACGGCAGGATATTTCATGCAATGATTTGGAAGTGAAAATCGCTGCACATGTACAGTTGTTTCAAAACCACCTAACAAACCATAGCTTAATGCATTTACCCGATGGACTGTTCTTTATTCTCCAGCAGCACAGGAGCCTAAAAAGGCAATGCAGTTTCATAGGATCACAGAACATGGCAGTTGTGAGTACCACTACTTCGCTATGTATAGTCTACAGGCAGTACATGGTCCATTGTTATGTGTAAGTGGATAATCCCTTAGACATAAATATAGATGATTTACATGATATACATGGACACTATGCTTAACATATTTCTGTGCTTAACCACTTCCCACCCACCATCAGTTTATTTATACCAAAACTCAGCTGTCAGTGATAGAGAGGCAGCTAAGTACTTTCATTTAGGGTTTCTGCCCGCCAAATTGCTGTACACAGTGCTTAAATTAAGAGCTATGGAGCAGTGAGATCTGTCTCCATGTTAGGGCCTCCCTGAATCCTGGATAAGCTTTTAAAACAGTAACAGAGTTCTTCACCTATAGCAGCCACCTTTCATGTAGAGATAGTTACTCTCACAGTTACTCAGATGTTCCCAGGACTTATACTCTAAAATAGCAAAATCTTATACCAAAGGAACGGGTAGCAAGGCTCTGTGAAAGAGTGCAAGGAGTAGCCAAGCCAGAAGTTGTAATTCAGTAGCAAACAAGACATAGGCAGCGAGCAAGAGTAGCCCAGAAAACAAAGCCATAGGGTCAAGGACAGGCAGCCAACACGAGTGACCCAGATATCAAAGATAAGGGGTCAGATAATAGGTGGTCAAAACAACAGAACTTAGACAGGGAGCAGGCACAGCAATTGCAGGGCAAGAGAGCTATAACCGGCAGGGAGGCTAAGCCCTCTCTGCCTATTAAATAAGAGAGGACTAATCAGATGAGGAATAGAGGCACATCCCCTGCCCGCAATTGTGAGTGTGATGTAATGCAATCACGCAGGCCCCGGCTGCCTGTCAAACAGCAGAGGGCAGAGAGGTACAGAAACACCCTGGGACGTAGAAGGGAGAAGCAGCATCCTGGCTGCCTAGGCAACAGCGGGGACAGAAGTATGCGCCATACAACAGCGCAGCAGTTCAGGTAGGATCTGGAGGCAATGAGCCATTGCGATTAGCGCTGCAGCTCGCAGTACTCCGTTCTCCCCTGCATGTAGCCATGTATGCCTATTCTTAGGAGAACTATCTGATTACTTTTGGAACAAAGAATATTTTATTGTTTCATTGTGTAATCATACTACTGGCTGTATTGATTAACTGACAATACACCAAGTAAAGATCCAAAACCATGTCATTTGAAACCCTTAGTTCACCTCTTGAACTTTGTTTTATTATTTTTGTTAGCATTAGGTTTTCTTTCAAAGAACAGCATCTGTGTCCAATAAAATGTTTTAACTGTAACATCTGAATCTGCTAGCTTAGTTAACAGGCGTAACATTTTTATATGATACAAATGTTCTTTTGTTGAGAAACATTGCTTAAATAATAAGTGTGGTCACAAACAAAGCAGTAATAACATGTTATTTCACAGTCTAACAAGATATGTATATAACATTTTCACACTAAAACCTATAGCACATTTTATACATTGGTGACAAATGACAATTCACATGGGATAGACAGCTTCCAGTAATTATATGGTGCTTTTGTCCAAATGGGCTTCATAATGGCCTAACAGTATGTGAACTCCTGTGAAAAATAGGGGAGCATAAAAATAATATGATGACTGTTGGCAGCACATGATCACATATCATAGATGCAATCCAATTATGTGCTATCAACAACACATTTGCTTTCAAATCTTCCCTTGGAGTTCTCTTAACACTGCAGCCATATCACCACTAAATGAACAAATCATGTTGATGTTTTAGGCTAGGCACACATGCTGTAATATTGCAGCAGATAGCAGGCAATTTGCCCGATATTGCAATGTATGTGGTCCAAAATTGACAGTAATGTAGAACAATGATCATATTGAGAACACAGCAATATTATTGGATATGAAGGGAAATGCAGCCAGAAGTTGCAGAAGGTGCCTGATATCGACCTGTGAGGTCATCTTCTGACCATACAAACAGGCTGTTCGCGATGAAACTGAAAATCAAACAGCTGTTTCCCATCCACCTGTGTGGACAAATCTTACAAGGACACTGTTAGATCAGCAGCAGGAGCGGCCATAGTTTGGACAGTTCCGTAACATGAAAATGAAGAGACTCCATTGAAATTGAACTAATCTATATGCCAACACAAGTTTCTTTCTTTCGTCTTGAACATTTTATTGATTTTATTTGTCTATTTGCTTGCAAAGACAGATGGTGCAAAGTTCTCAGATGGACAAATACAAACAAATTTACTTAACATACATATCTGTAAAGAAGAATACACATTTATATTGAATAGTAGTCCTGATCCCGCTTTGAAACTAATGTAAAACTCCTTTGTTAACATGGTTTTGACCCCATAAGCACTCAAACAACATAACATTAGACTTTGAACCCAGTAACTACTAGATGAGAGAATGTGAAGGCAGAGAGGAAAAGAGCTGATGGAAACAAAATTAAATTGTCACATACAACCTTATGAGGCATTTATGGGCAATTTGCCTAATGTTGCAGTATACATGGAAAAGAAAAGTAAAGTGTGAAGTGCGCGTTCGTTTATCATTAATCATTACATAGTCCGTTCTACCAGTAGACCGGGAGACTATGTAATTGATGTCCAAAATAATGTGTCAAATGGTGCTGAAAGGTCTGGGAGTAATAACAAGGAGAACTTACCTTTTGGACTTGGCAGAGGTAAAGACATTAATCAGTTTAATAAAGGCAGCATCAGTTGGGTGTTGTGAGTGGAAACCATACTGCAAAGGGTCAAGTAGGGTCAAGTAGGGGAGTAATGAAATTGATCACAGGATACCAAGACAAATAAGATTTTGTTTAGTACAGTGATGATTTGAGTATGGTTTAGGGAATGTCAGTAGAAACCTTTGGGTCAAAGGTTTTATTAGTGAGGGAGATGGAGATCTGTGGCGTTGTGAGGTAACACGATCATAAACACAGGTGGTTAAGTGAGACCTAAATAATAATTTAACAAATCTCTCAAGTGTAATAGAGGAAAAGAGTGATGTAAGGTAGGAGGGTGAGTTTGAGGTTAAGTCAATTCTGTGAGGAAAAATCTGTAATGTAATCATTTAATCATCTAGGGCCTGATTCATTAAGGAAAGTAAAGCAAAAAAAAATGAGTAACTTTGAACCTTGGCAAAACCATGTTATATTGGACGGGGAGGTAAATTTAAAATGTCATGGCAGATTTATTTTCTGCCGCTTCCAGCTGCGCAACATCGCTCGCATCCGGCCCTTCCTCTCCCAAGATGCCACCAAATGCCTTATCCACTCTCTGATCATCTCCCGCCTGGACTACTGTAACCTCCTCCTCACTGGCCTCCCCCACTCTCATCTCGATCCCCTTCGATCCGTCCTTAACGCTGCAGCTAGGCTTATTTTCCTCTCTCGCCGCTCCTCTTTTGTCTCCCCCCTCTACCTAGCCCTTCACTGGCTCCCATTCCCCTTCAGAATCCTCTTTAAGCTCCTCACACTCACCTACAAGGCCCTCGCAACTCCACTGCACCCTACATCTCCACCCTCCTCTCTATTCATGCTCCATCCCGCCCTCTCCGTTCTGCCTCTGACCGTCGCCTCTCTTCCCCCCTTATAACCTCCTCCCACGCACGTATCCAAGACTTTGCCCGCGCTGCCCCCCTCCACTGGAACAAGCTCCCTCCCTCCATCAGAACTTCCCCTAATCTGTCCAGCTTCAAACGGGCCCTAAAAACCCACCTTTTTCTTAAAGCCTTTCTGTCTCCCACTTAACTTCCTACCTTATCTTCTGCCTCTGTCCCCCTACTCTCCCTCTCTCCCCTGCGTCTCTCTGTCTGTCCACCCCTCCCCTTAGATTGTACGCTCCTCTGAGCAGGGCCATCTCTCCTCCTGTTTCCACCACTTCTAACTCTGCTCTCCAGCTACTTAGCCCTCCTCCTCAAAGGTCCTCCACCCCACATCCACTTTCGCTCCCTCCTCCCCCCTGGGGGTCTCCCTGTCTTCCGCGCCCCCCTTCTTGGGCCCCGTCGTTTTCGGATCCTCCCTCCCCCTTCCCCGCCCTCTCTAGCTGTGCATTGAGCGTACTGAGTTGCTGTGTTTACTGTACTGTGCTGTCTCCCATTGTATTGTGATTTTGTTTGTCTCTGTACGGCGCTGCGGATGCCTTGTAGCGCCTTATAAATAAATATTAATTTATAATTGGGGTAGGGCATGTCCTAGATCAACTTTAATTTTCAATGTAAAAATAAAGTTATCAAATATTTGTGTGCTACAGGAAAAATAGTCAGTATTTTCCTTATGTGGAAAGTATTGAACTCATTTGCACCCCTTGCATTGTAACATGGTTTTGCCAAGGTTCAAAGTTACTCATTTTTTTGCTTTACTTTCCCGAATGAATCAGTCTACAGCTGTGAATTAGTAACAAAAAACCAATGATTTGATGACAGAAAAGAACCCACAGTCCCATCTAATGTGTGTGTGTACTTTGGGTTGTCTTTGTTTCTTCTGAAGGGGGGTGTTGGGGATGGGGGGTCAGAGGCTTGATTTTTTTTTGCTTGCTTTTGGTTTTCTAAGACTGAACAAAAGCCATATGTTTGTCTTATTTATTCTTGAAGTCTTTTACTGAATGAGACCCCACCACAACTTCTTGGAGACCTTTCCATGGATTTTTCACCATATCTGTAAAAAAGAAGTTCTTCACTCTGTTACCATGAGTTTTTTTATCTTTTATTTATAAATCGCTGACATACTACACAGAGCTGAACACTGAGAGAACCATGACATAAACAAGCTACATACAATGCCATGGACCAAAGGGTAAAAATGGGCCTGTCCAAATGAGCTTACAATTTAAGTGATTCACAGAATACCTGGTGCATAAGGAAGCAGAAAAATAATTGTAGCTACTTGACAGGAAAGTGTGTGCAGCTACTAATGGTGCATCATGTGTCAAACTAGGATAGACAGTGGAACGTGGAGATATGAAAGAAGAATCAGTCAATATTGAAACAACCGCTGTCTGGTATAACTGTCTTTTACCAGTTATAACCTCCATCCTCTTCTGGTTGTAGAGAAAGTTTTTGCTTTGGTAGTCTTATGATTATCTGCCAACTTGGAGTATCTGTGAGTAGCCTGGTGTCTCACTTTAGTGTCATGCACGCTGCTAGAAACAGAGCCAGGACTTATGTACCCCATGCCTAGGAGCAGCTGCTGTCACCAAGGAGGCAGTGGAGATCTCCAGAGGACGAGCTAAGCTGACAAAATGTGATTTTTTTTTTTATCTATTAAATATGAATTCTATAAATTTAAATTTGGGGGTAAGAAAGTCTATTTATTAAAACAAAAATGCTATAAAGGTAATGTTTGGCTGGCTGAGGAAGATTTATGTAATGCCAAAATGTAATGTAATGCTGGATGGGAGGTAGTTATATTTACTAAACTGTGGGTTTGAAAAAGTGGAGATGTTGCCTATAGCAGCCAATCAGATTTTAGCTGTCATTTTATGGAATGTACTAAATAAATGATAACTAGAATCTGATTGGTTACTAAAGGCAACATCTCCACTTTTTCAAACCCGCAGTTTAGCAAATATACCCCCTAGACCGTTTACTCATTGCGGAGGTGAATAGGGCACCAACATTCCAGGATCTGGCCAAGCAGCAACTGAGTTTAGGACACCAGCAGTGGCACAAGCCAGTTAAAAATGCAAGAACAGGCAGGAGTGAGCATCAGGATTGGAGGATGATTTATCTCTTTTAAAGGGCTAAACAAGCCTCCCACAGTAATGGCCAAGCCTCCTTCAGAGAAAGAACACCGCTTGGAAGCAGCACCTTCTCCCACCGAGATGGGGGTGTTTCAGTGTTCCCTCTCACCCAGGACACTTACATGTGTAGTTACTGCTCTGGTGCTAGTTCCCAAGTTTATTTATAAACTGTTATGTGCTGGTTATAAAACAGAGGCTATTCTGTAATTATTTTAAAGAGGATGCACAATATGATATAAAGATGTGTAAGGCTAATGTTATATACCAGAGACAGGCAACCTGATACACTTCTTGTGCCGCATGAGTGGCCCTCAAAACTTCTAATGTAACCCTTATTCTCAGTAATAATTTCAAACAATATATTTTATCAAAGAGAGAGACAGCTATCTGTAAAAACACACCAGCAGAAATTTTATTATTTATTATTAAGTCTTACAAGCTATACCAAATAAATTTGACAACAAAGCAAGAACAAACTTCTGGCTGCAGGGGAAGGCTCGGTGGGCCGCATGTGGCCCTTTGGCTGTCTGTTGTTCCTCATTGTTAAACACAGTGAATAAAATTGTGTACAGAAGGAACAAGGGTACATGTCACTGTACAAGTAGGAATAACAAGAAACGTTGCAACTAGAGATTTTTTGTTTATGGATAACATTTATTTTCCCCATAGGAACATAAAATTGTATTCATATAACAGTTTCTCTTAATATTTTTTTATGTGAACTAGGGGAGTTAATTGTTTGGATTACCCTGCTTTCTATGTGATAGAGTACATATATTTTCAGGATTCATGCTTCATTTTATTTTGACGTAATGTGTTCCAAAAATTGGAAATAATTAAATGTCAGAAAGAGCTTTTCCCAGCCTGGGGGGCAAAGACAACAATTCCCATGGGCAATGAACAAACCCAAAGCTTGGCTCTTTTCCACCCACTTCGTTTGAAGACTTTTCAGACACCAATTCATTGTTCCTCTCCCCTAAGAGGACTTAATTCTAAGCATTTTTGGCGTAAACAACATACTTAACCCATTCTACACATTTTAAGCATGATATATATATATATATATATATATATATATATATATATATATATCCCTTTATTTTGTCAGAATAAAGTCTGCATGAATAAAATACATGTTTATGCTGCATTCAGAACTTACACAGCAGAATTGTTCATCATTCTCTCTCATTGCAAAATGAGCATTTAGAAGCTGCAGTTTCCAGGTCACAACACTGTCCTTAGTTATAGGCTCTGGAATGATTGTACGTGTTGAAGTACAGCTTAGCTATTTGATCAGTCAGTTGTAGTATAGTTCACTATAGGAATCTGGATATGATTAGGCCTAATTCAATACAGCCCTTTGCACACTGGATGTTTGAGAAATATATTGTGACTGTGTACTGTTGTTTTGGTAAAGGTTTTTTTTTGCATTGGGCCACTAAACCAAAATGTCAGTTGGCTCATCAAAGAGTCATAATTCTAAAAGCAAAAGTTTCAGGAACATAAAAAAAAATTAAGACATTTGAGGCAAAGGAGTGAGTGAATCATTGGCAGTCAATCTGAAGATGACAGTGAAACCTCAAGGTGCAAAAGTCTAAGGGGTATATGTACTAAACTGTGGGTTTGAAAAAGTGGAGATGTTGCCTATAGCAACCAATCAGATTCTAATTATCATTTATTTAGTATAGTCTACAAAATGACAGCTAGAATCTGGTTGGTTGCTATAGGCAACATCTCCACTTTTTCAAACCCGCAGTTAAATATACCCCTAAATGTCCAACAATTTAATATGCATTAACACGAAACATTCCATCCAAGTACCTGGAGTTTTGAAAACTATTATACTCAGACCCAAAAGCCATAGTATAGTACACTCGGTTATTGGTCACTGACTTAAACCCATTTTGGACTCCTTTCCCATTTCTACAATTATGAGGCCAATTATTAGTGTGTGTCCATTATCATAATGGCTATGTGGTCGAAACTAATCATCCAGGTATAAAAGTGGTTAATTTGCTGCCTAAAGACTGGGGGATTGTAATTAGCAGTTTTTTTTGCAGGGTTTCTGATGTCAGTGAAATATGACTATAAGTTCCACTGGCAGGGACTAGAATGTCTAAATAATATTATCTGATTATAGAGCAAGTAATTGTTTGGAGCTATGTAAATAGATTATGATAACAACAATGGTTCCAGTGATGGAAATGAATTTAGAGTAGAGATGTTCACTGACCTTGGGGTTTTCGTTTTTTTGGATCTGTATTAACTTCGCGTTTTGGTTCTGATTTTGGCAAAACCGCCCTCATGTGTTTTGGTTTTGGATCTGTATTTTTTAGAAAAATTGATAAAATCTGCTAAAATCACATAATTTTGCTCTTTTTTTGTTCCTACATTATTATTATCCTTAATAACACTAATTTCCAGTAGTTTCCAGTGAATTTGGAACACCTCCCAGGTCACAATATTATTTTCATATACTTTCGGACAAAGACTGCAGCGAGCTGACTGGATGCTAAGCGACAGAGCAACTACAAAAACACACGGCAGTTCGTAACACATGCAGGAAACTTTGTCAGACAGCAGTGGCAGAAAAGAAAAGTGGGGAAAGATTGAGTGGTCCTTGGGTCCTCCCACCCACCGTTATGTTAGATAGTAAAAAGGACATGTAAAGTGTATCAAACCAAGCACTTCAGCCACAACCAGTGCCACTTTTGGTTGATGTGCTTGGTTTGTTTGGGCCCCCACAAAACAAACTACCAATAGATTAGCTGCCTTAAGCCCAATAGTGCTGTCAATGAACTCTACAGTGGCGGATGTTGTTGTTATCATCCTCACTCTCATGATGTGTACATCATCTTTTCCACATTTTTAGGAAGTAGCCTCCTACGCCGATTGCTGATAAGGTTCCTGCTGAAAACTTTTTCCGAGTACACACTGGAGTGTGGGCAGCTTAGGTATTGCAAAGCAAGTTTGTACATGGGTCTCCAAATTGCCTTTTCTCCTCCCAGTATTTAAAGGAACTGCCTGACCTGTCTATTTCTATGCTGTCGTTAAACTAATCCTCCACAAAGTGTGTGCTGCATATGTCAGCCTGAAACTGTGTGTCATAGAGGATTCATCGCGTCCAGGTAATCATTAAACCATGTCTGGTCGTTCAGTATCTTTAATCTCCTTCTCATCTATTGATACCTCCCTCTCATCCCTGAAAAACTGCTAAACTTATGATGACACAGGAATGGATATTACAACTGGAGTGGCATTAGATCTTCTTCAGACAGACTGTGACACAGAACACGTGGGCAACATGGAATCTGTCATGTTGGAATACGCTACATTGAACAGAAATTTAAACCAATATATAGATGCAGTTGAGGAGACCGTACTTAAATTAAAATGTGACCAACCAGATAAGATCCCAGATTTAAGAGAGCTTGTACACGAGATATACACTGCTCTTCAGAAAACTAATACAGAGGAGGCCCTGAGGCAGAACGATAAATATGTCCAGTTTAAGGAACAGCTAAAAGACCTGAGAAAACAAATGGGTATTTCACCGGCCCCTGCAGACGAAGCTTTGGAAGATGAAGATGGGGAGAGTGGCAGAGCACTGCAGATTTCACTTGCTCTATAACACAGAGATGGTGAACCCAGTGAAAAACAAAGTATATGGTCACATGTCTGAAACGGAAGCAATTGAAATGATGATTGAAAACAGACTTTAGAAGGGTAAATCTGCCAGGTGTCCAAAAATTGACTGTGATCACTCTGACATGAGTATATCGGATCTTGTGCCAGACAATGCACTTAAAAGAGCCATTTGACATTCACAGCAAAAATGGTCTTATGCCCAGGTATGACAATGGCCTTCTTCTTATCACTGGCAAAAACCGCTTTCACTGGTGCAGGACTTGCACAAACAACATCATCCTCATTAACATCCTCATTAGCACCGTCGTCAGCTCGGTGGCACAGAGCATTTAAAAAATGACAGTGACCTGCAGCAGATGCTGTCTGTGTCCCAAAATAATTTGGGTCATTTTTGGCATTCTTCAACAGCATGTTGCAGCAGCTGCAAGAAGAATCGAATTTGACTGGAGACTGGAGAGTGACAAGAACAATGTGACTGGAGACTGGAGAGTGACAAGAACACTGCTACTCCTCCTGTTTCTGTTTCAGCAATGGCACAAAGCAATGTCACTGGAGACTTATAAGAACACTACCACCCCTCCTGTTTCTGTGTAAGCTATGGCACAAACCAATGTGACTGGAGAATTTTAAGAACACTGCCAGCCATATTATTTCTGTTTCAGCACTGACAATGAGCAATGGCACATAGACTGTAGACTAGCAAGAACACTGCCCCCTCTCCTGTTTCTGTGTGAGCTATGGCACAGTACAATGTCACTGGAGACTTTTATGAAGAATGCCAGCTCTATTATTTCTGTTTCAGCAATAAATACTGCCACCTCTTCTGTTTATGTGTAAGCTAAGGCACAGTACAATGTCACTGGAGACTTTTAAGAACACTGCCATCCCTCCTCTTTCTCCTTCATGAATGACTCTGCCCAACTGCACTGGAGACTGTCAAGTACCCTGCTACCCCTTCTGTGTCTCTCTGTGAAATGGCGCTGGATCGCCGTGGAGGGCGGTACTGAAAGAATCTAAATCTCGTGAAATCCGACGATGCAACAATAATGTTTTGCCTCGTTTTCAGTTCCGAGAGCAATGCAATGTTTGGGTGGGCTCGGTTTTCAGACAACCGAGCCTCTCTAGTTTAGAGGGTCTTTTCAAATTTATACTATGGGTCCCAACAATATCAAGTCATGCCCCAGATGTGTGTTGTATCTGCTGATGTAAACTGTGGACATTAAGGGAGAATGAAAAAGCAGGGTGTGTGTATATGCATTGACTATATGAGTGATTATGTGTATGCAGCCTTCCAGAGCTTGATAATCTTTTGGTAATAACAATATATAGTTAAGAAAAGTTTAAGGTTGGTAATTGCTGCCCGTGGCAACAAAGTGAGGTTGAGTAGGTGCACCGCTGCATTTGTCCGTTGCCCAAAAACCCCCACCTTCTCCCCCACACTCAAATTATGACAGTTCTGTGAGTTATTAGGAAAAGCTTCTAGGAACTAGAGATGTGCACCGGCCACTTTTCGGGTTTCGGGTTTTGGGTTTTGGGTTCTGATTACCTTAAGGTTTTGGGTTCTAATGGGTTTTGCCAAAACACCCCCCTCAAGGTTTTGGGTTTTGGGTTCTGATTTTTTTTTTAAAAAGCATAAAAACTACTAAAATCCTGTTTTTTTGTTTGTTTTCACTCCTACGCTATTATTAACCTCAATAACATTAATTTCCACTCATTTCCAGTCTATTCTGAACACCTCACACCTCAAAATATTGTTTTTAGTCCAAAAGGTTGCACAGAGGTAGCTGGATGACTAAGCTAAGCGACACAAGTGGGCGGCACAAACACGTGGCCCATTTAGGAGTGGCACTGCAGTGGCAGACAGGATGGCAGTTTGAAAAGCTAGGCCGCAAAGAGCACATAATACCAAAAAAAGAGGTGCAAGATGGAATTGTCATTGGGCCCTCCCACCCACCCTTATGGTGGTGAAATAGGACATGCGCACTTTAACAAACCAATTATTTCAGCGATAGGGCCTAGAAAACTCTGGCTGAAATGATTGGTTTGTTTGGACCCCCACAAACGAGCTGGCAAAGAAAAAAAAGAGGTGCAAGATGGAATTGTCCTTGGGCCCTCCCACCCACCCTTATGTTGCAGAAAAAGGACATGCACACTTTAACAAACCAATCATTTCAGCGACAGGGCCTACCAAACTACTGTGGCTGAAATGATTGGTTTGTTTGGGCCCCCACACAAAAAAAGCTATTCATCTCTCCCTGTACAAAGTAAACTGGCTCTACTGAGGCAAAATGTCGTCCTCATCCTCATCCTCTGATTCCTCGCCCCCTTCAGTGTGTACTTCCTCATCCTCACACACTATCAATTCATCCCCGCTGGACTCCACAATCACAGGTCCCTCTGTAGTCTCTGGAGGCCATTGCTGGTCTTCATTGAAGAATTGATAATTCATTTTGATGAACATCATCTTCTCCAAATTTTGCGGAAGCAACCTCCTTCGCCGCTCACTGACCAGGTTCCCCGCTGCACTAAAAACTCTTTCGGAGTACACACTGGAGGGGGGAAAACTCAGGTAAAATAGAGCCAGTTTGTACAGGGGCTTCCAAACTGCCTTTTTTTCCTGTCAGTACAAGTAAGGACTGTCTGACATGTCTACTTGGATGCTGTCAGCAAAGTAATCCTCCACCATTTTTTCAATGGTGACAGAATCCAATGCAGCGACAGTAGACATGTCAGCAATCGTTGGCAGGTCCTTCAGTCCAGACCAGATGTTCTCTGCATCCCCGCCAGCGGGTCGTTTAGGAACTCTCAGCTGTTTCCTCGCAGCCACAGGTGTGGAAGAAAATGAAGGAGGAGCTGTTGGCATGTCACGGTCCTCTTCAGATGACAATCTTCTGATCAGCAGGTCTTTGCAACGCTGTAGACTTGTGTCCGCCGGAAACAGAGACACAACATACGCTTTAAATCGAGGATCGAGCACGGTGGCCAGAATGTATTCCTCTGACTTTAAAGACTGACCACCCTCGGATCCTGGAAAAGCATACGAAGGGCTTCATCCACAAGAGCTACATGCTTTGTGGAATCGCAATGCTTTACCAGCTCCTCCCTCACTTTCTCCAGCTGCTTCTGCAACAGCCTGATCAGGGGAATTACCTGACTCAAGCTGGCAGTGTCGGAACTGACTTCTTGTGTGGCAAGTTCAAACGGCTGGAGAACCTTGCACAACACGGAAATCAGTCTCCACTGCGCTTGACTCAGGCGCATCCCCACTCCTTTGCCTATGTCGTAGGTGGCTGTGTAGGCTTGAATGGCCTTTTGCTGCTCCTCCATCCTCTGCAGCATATAGAGGGTGGAGTTCCAGCGCATCACAAACTCTTGTTTGAGGTGATGGCAGGGCAGATTCAGGCTTTTTTGATGGTGCTCCAGTCTTCGTTAGGCAGTGGCATGATGGCAAAAGTGTCCTGCAATTTTGCACACCCCTGTCACTTTTCAGATAATGCTGCACCACCAAATTTATTGTGTGGGCAAAACATGGCACGTGCTGGAAATTGCCCATGTGTAACGCCCGCACAATGTTACTGGCGTTGTCCGACACCACAAATCCCCAGGAGAGTGTAAGTGGGGTAAACCACTGCGAGATGATTTCCCTCAGTTTCTCTAAGAGGTTGTCGGCGTTGTGCCTCTTACTGAAACCGGTGATACACAACGTTGCCTGCCTTGGAACGAGCAGGCATTTCGGAGATGCTGCTACTGATGCTGCTGCTGCTGTTGCTGCGGAAGGCGATGCATCTACCCAGTGGGCTGTCACAGTCATATAGTCCTTAGTTTGCCCTGAATCACTTGTCCACATGTCCGTGGTTAAGTGGAGAGTGGGTACAACCGCATTTTTCAGAGCACTGAGGACACTTTTTCGTACTTCTCTGTACATCCCTGGTATCGCCAGCCTAGTGAAGTGGAATCGAGACAGGATTTGGTACCGGGGACACAATACCTCCATCAACCTTCTAAATCCCACTCCACTGATGGCGGACACCGGATGCACGTCTAACACCAACATAGCTGTCAAGGCTGCAGTTATCCGCTTTGCTATAGGATGAACTGCTGTCGTACTTCGTGCTCATGGCAAATGACTGTTGTACGGTCAATTGCTTAGTGAAAGACGTAGTTGTCTTACGATTTCCCCTCTGGGAAGATGACCGACTCCCAGCTGCAACAGCAGTAGTGGCAGTAGTAGGCGTACTGCTGCAGGAAGAATCCCGGACTGAAGAGGACTCAGTCATGCCGGTGACATGGCCTGCAGGACTATCTCCCATCCAGATCGAGGAGGAAATTGACGAGAAGGGTGTTGCTGGTGTGGATACAACGGCACCAAGGGATTTAGGTGTCCCTGGACTGCTGACGGTCCTAGCCACAGTTCCTAAACTAAACACAGATTTATGAAGGTTCTTCAGGTGACGTATAAGGGAGGTTGTCCCTAGGTGGCCAAGATCCTTACCCCTGCTTATTGCAGCTTTAGATAAGGTACATATGGCAAAACATTTTTTGTCCGGATAGGGATAGAAATAATTCCAGACCGAAGAGGTGGATTTATTCGTCTTCTGGCCAGGCATGACGATGGGCTTTTTCATCCCATGGACAACAACTGTTTCCCCCCCTGGTGCCTCATTTAAGAAAACCACATCAGCATCCTCCTCGTCAAGTTTATCCTCAGCGCCAGCTACATCAGGAGCCACCTCTTCCCGTACAGTGATGGAAAGGTCAGGCTTCGCAACCACCAACACCCTTGGACTCGCCTTGGGGATTTGTGATGCCATGTCTTTAGAAGGCAGAGTTGTTTGCTGTGTTGTTGATGACAGCTTAACTCTCTTAAATTTTTTAGAGGGGGGGGAGGAGGAGGGCTTAGATCGTTGTGTGAAGCTGAACCACTAGTCATGAACACGGGCCAGGGACTAAGTCGTTCCTTGCCACTCCGTGTCGTAAATGGCATATTGGCAAGTTTACGTTTCTCCTCAGATGATTTTAATTTCTTTTTTTTCATCATTTTAGTGACCTTTGGCTTTTTGGATTTTACATGCCCTCTACTATGACATTGGGCATCGGCCTTGGCAGACGATGTTGATGGCATTTCATCGTCTATGTCATGACTAGTGGCAGCAGCTTCAGCATTAGGAGGAAGTGGTTCTTGATCTTTCCCTACTTTATCCTCCAAATTTTTGTACTCCATTATATGCAGCACAAGAGAGCGTACCCCTAAACCACACACACACCCGGCAAAGGCTTTAAAAATTATATGCGGCACAGGACAGTACCACTGGATTGGAGGTATATAGCAGTACTACTGGACTTATACTGCAATATCAGTGAACTTTGTTATATAGAAGTACCACTGTACTTATACTGCAGGATTAGTGAACTTTGTTATATAGCAGTACCAATGGACTTATACTGCAGGATCAGTGAACTTTGTTATATAGCAGTACCACTGGACTTATACTGCAGGATCAGTGAACTTTGTTATAATGCAGTACCACTGGACTTATACTGCAGGATCAGTGAACTTTGTTATATAGCAGTCCCAATGGACTTATACTTTGTTATATAGCAGTACCAATGGACTTATACTGCAGGATCAGTGAACTTTGTTATATAGCAGTACCAATGGACTTATACTGCAGGATCAGTGAACTTTTTTATATAGCAGTACCACTGGACTTATACTGCAGGATCAGTGAACTTTGTTATATAGCAATACCACTGGACTTATACTGCAGGATCAGTGAACTTTGTTATATAGCAGTACCAATGGATTTATACTGCAGGATCAGTGAACTTTGTTATATAGCAGTACCAATGGATTTATACTGCAGGATCAGTGAACTTATATAGCAGTACCACTGGACTGGACACAGGACAGCACCACTGGAATTATGGCAGCACCACCACTGGACTGAGCAGGACAGAGCACAGGACAGCACCACTGGACTGAGCAGGACAGAGCACAGGACACCACCACTGGACTGAGCAGGACAGAGTACAGGACATCACCACTGGACTGAGCAGGACAGCGCACAGCACAGCACCACTGGAATGAGCAGGACAGAGGACACCACTAACACACCCTCCCTCTTCCCTGATCAATGCCCTAGTGAAGATGGCGGCGGCAAGCGGGGACTAATATGAATCCGTATCTCGCGAGATCCGACGGCGGGATTATGACGTTTTGCCTCGTTTTGAGTCTTGCAATCGGCAGGAATACCCGAACAGTGCTCGGATTAGGCTCGGATCGGCACTGTTCAGGGGTGCTCTGATTACCGAAATCCAAGCCCGCTCATCCCTACTAGGAACCTCACTGTTAGTGTGTGCAATAAAAAAACTAAAACACTTTGTCTGCGGTCTAAGGGGGGAATATACTAAGCTGTGGTTTTGTATACGATTTGCAAACTGCCACACAATGGATTCAGTTTTCAGATAAAAGCCATCGGATTTACTATCCTGTGGTTTGGATGCTGAAAAGTGAAACCACATCCAATGTCTTGAAGTTGCCTAATCCATATTGGAAATAAAAAACAAACCCTATTGACTGAACTAAGCGTTCCCAAGGATCACTGGACATGAAATCAGTTAGTCCCTGGTGAGACTAACTGCTTAATATCCAGTCAGCCAATCATTTTGCCATATCGATTATCCAACTTGAGTTTGGGTTAACCTGGAACAAGAAAGGAAGAAGTATTTAGTAGGGAGGAAACATTTGATTAAAAAAATAATGGTGGCCATAATATTTTATTCATTACAGCAGCAAAATTAATTTCATATTTCATACAAGCTTTCTTAAGATTTCTTTTATTTCAAATGCGGGTACTAAGATTTATTGTAATTAATACTTGCACTACTAATTATTTAATTTAGGATGGGTGCAATTATGCATTGGTGGTCAAGTGCATGCTGGGACTTGTAGTGCCACAGGAGCATGCACTATATTTTAAGAGTAAGATCAGCCATGGCTAGCAGGAGGGGCTAGTGCTACTGAGCATTGGGACAGTACTGTCTTGGTGTGGAGGTCCAATGCTGAATAGGCTGGACTATTAGAAAATTGAAGGGAGTGTATTTTTTTAACTTTATTCACTGACCTTTTTTTACTTTCTGCCAGGCAACATAGAGTAGCTCAAACAGCATGCAGATTGAGATGTCTGGCAAATAAGCAGCAGCTTGCCATGCGATTTGACAAACTGATACTTAATGCATAAAAATCAGGATTGAGGTTTGAAAACTAAACCCGCTACCCCCCCCCCCCTCACCCCCCGAACATCACCAATACGAGTTGATATGGCTCTGTACTTCCCGCTTCCCCGGATCTAAATCGAGGCAAAACGTCATCATTGCGTCGTTAAATCTCATAGGTTTTGGATTCTGTAAGGGATAAGTCCTCTCTAGCTTCTCCTGGATTTAATGTCTTATCATATATTCGAACAGTCATACAATATATCACCTCTATTATGTCAGGAAACCGCTCCTGAACCCCTATATCTGTCACAAACCGCCCTCTGCGCACTTGTGACATGAAAGTTACTGTAAGAGAACACACAGGATTCCAGCATAAACCTCACACTCACCTCTCTTTCAGGCTACAGATTTGGTTCCTTTCAAAGATTTGACATACAAATAAAAAATTGCAAACAGTTATAAAAACAAATGGGATGAAAGTACAGAGCATCACTTACATACATCTGTATGCCTGGGAGTAGGCAGAAAAGATGGACAATCCTTCAATTAGATTGATCCCCAAGAAACTGACAATTTGCCCCTTCCCAACACAGGTTTTTGTAAGCAAAATGAAATGGGAATGCCTTCACAGGGACAGCGTTAATGCTAATAGGGGGGGGCAAGGATGTCCCCTGGGTGTCATTATAGTTTGCTCACAAATATTCCAAAAGTTTTGACCTTTGGTAACTCTTCACAGATATATCCCAGAGACATAACTCCCCCTTCAATAAATCGTTCATTTAAATTCCAAACATGATGGAATTATACCAATGTGACATACAATTCCCAAAGATATGTGATTATAGCTGTTCCCGGATATCACTAGTACCTGTAATTCAAAACCTTGGTCTGATTTTTGCTGCTCAGTATGGAGTGGTGCACAGATTTCCCAAAATATGAAATTTGAAGACATCTGCTTTGAAGTTCATATTTCTATATACCTGTATAGCCAGCCTTCAAATGCTGTCTTTGTCTGCAAAATTCTCACCTAGGCATATAGCCTCTCTATTTTACACCTAGTGGTTCTTTTTTGTTTACACTACCTGTTGAAAATAAGTTAATTAGGAAGTGGAATACAGGATCAAAACAATGGATGTCTAGGATCTGCATATCTTAAGCTAGTCTCCTCACAAAGGGTATGCTCAACCTAATTACCTCCTACTGGGCTAATTGATCAAATGTTTTAAAAAGGAAATAAACTATTATCTGAGGAGAAAATCATGTTCACTTTTATGTCTCAATGTAATATTTTATTTGGGCCCTGACATTTAATATTTTATTTCATCCTGACTGATCCATAAGTAGCTCCCTCCCCAGGGAATCCAGCGCCATTGCTCACACAGAAACATGGGTAGCAGTGGTCTTGTCACTCTCATTTCTCCAGTGCCATTACTCAGTGCCATTGCTCACAGAGAAACGGGTAGCAGAGTTTATGTCACTCTTCACTCTCCAGTGCCATTGCTCAGTACCATTGCTAATACAGAAACAGGAGGGGTAGCAGTGTTCTTGCCACTTGACAAAATTGACTGGAAATTAATGTTATTAAGGTTATTAAAGTAGGAACAAAGAAGGATCCAAATTATGTGATTTTAGCATTTGTTAGCAATTTTTTTGAAAAAATAAATACAGATCCAAAACCAAGACTAAAACCAAAACACAAAGTTAATACAGATGCAAAACAAAAACACAGGGGTCAGTGAACATCCCTAGTGTTGTCAGTAGGTTTTTTGACTGTAGCAGGAAACCAGAGCACCAAGAAGAAATCAATGCAAGCACAGGGAGAACATACAAACTGCACACAGATAGGGCCATGGTCGGATTCAAACTCATGACAGCAGTACTGTGAGGCAGCAATGCTAACCACTGTGTCACTGTCCTGCCCAAGAGATCTAGGGCTAGATTTACTAAGCTGTGGGTTTGAAAAAGTGGGGATGTTGCCTATAGCAACCAATCAGATTCTAGCTGTCATTTTGTAGAAGGTACTAAATAAATGAAAGCTAGAATTTAATTGGTTGCTATAGGCAACATCCCCACTTTTTCAAACCCACAGCTTAGTAAATCTAGCCCCTAGTGTTTTCTCTAACTTAAAGAAAAAAGAAAATGCAGTTTCTTGGGAGTGATGTGAAGCACTGAATGAGTTACTACAACACTAATTGTATTTTTTTTTATTTTTAATTGAATGTGAGGGGAGATCAGTATTCATTTTGTAGAGCTGTATTCATTTATGAATTGTTATAATTTGGTAAGATGGTCAAGATGGATTTATGTAAACGGGGTTATTTAGTGCGTAAAGTGAATCATGCCTCAGTTTCACTGGGATCTCAAGTTATTACATTTATATATATTATACTTTTCTAATTCTATTATTATTGCAGCGAGTCTGTTTATTTTATTTATTTTTTCTTTGCTCCAGAAATCATGCATTTAGAGTTCCCCTTTTAAAATCCTGCATTTGCCCCAGATGAGGATCACTTTTTAATATAGATTTATATTTCATGAAGATGATTATGTTTATTTGTATTTCCAGGAGTAGTGTTGCATTTCAGTCTTGTTTTGGGGAAAATGTAAATGTAAAAAAGCTATTGAAAAACAGAAAAATAATGTGTTATTCACACAGTATGGGGTAAATGTACCAAGCTGAGAGTTTTCCGGCGGGTTTGAAAAGTGGAGATGCTGCCTATAGCAACTAATCAGATTCTAGCTGTCATTTTGTAGAATGTACTAAATAAATGATAGCTAGAATCTGATTGGTTTTTCAAACCCGCCGAAAAACTCTCAGCTTAATACATTTACCCCTATATCTTTCTTCTTTCTTCTATATATATATATATAAAAGAAGATGTTTGTTTGTTTTTTTGTTTGTTAGTGAATATCTTCCACAGCTCTTCAGGTAAAACTGCCAAATATTACATAGTTATTTAGTATCGAAAAAGTAACCTATTAGACCACATAGTAACAAAACGACAATGTGACAATTGACAAATATGAAAACATCATTTTTTGGTTGTAAACAGTTGTTTGACTGCTGGAAGGAAATCTCATGACAACATGACATAATGACAACGCGCAACGCCAGGTGACCCTTCTTGTGTTAAAATAAAGTTTCTCCTTTGGATTGCCTGTAACATGTAAACATCTCCGAGACTACGTCACAAAGCTGAGGAGGATATGAAGGTTCTGCCATAACAGACTTTTCCCTAGAGGGCTTTTTCTCCAACTTCATTCATAGAAGAATGGTTCAAACACAGCCAAATTGGATACTTTTCAAAATCAACAGAAACCAACAATTACCTGCTTTCTTGTTCCTTTATAATCCATGTCCCCAGTGACCTGCCTAATAGTCATTTTATATATTTCTATCTGGTTTTATTGCTTGTACTAAATAAACTGGTGCTACCACAGTTGTTTAAGTTAAAGTACCACAAAACAACATGTACTTAGGTTTATTTAGACATTAATCTCAGCTTTACATGACTTGAGTCCTAGCGAAACACTTAATACATAAAAAGAACATTAAATGAATTGAATAAATAAGCGTAGTGGAGATCTTTCATCACCTTGTTACTAGAGCAGAAGAGTGATATATTATGTTTATGAAGCTACAGGCTTGCCATAAAACCATTTGATCACACACAGAAGAAGAAGGGAAACCCCTTGGCTCCTGCATTATTCTGGAGCCTAAAGATCTTGCTCACAGTTTGAATTCTCCCACTAAAAAGAGAAACAAGAACATGAAATGTCTGTGTTACTAAAACAGACAGAGACAGACTCAATCAAGCAGAACAATAAAATGATTACTTTGCATAACAACAGTTCATTGGCTGACATTTCCCAAGCTTTGATACTACTACTACTACTTTAAAGGGAATCCCCATTGAAATGTTTCTGATTCTATTTTTGTCTTAACATGCTGCAGGATGATATCCTACTGTAAACTATTATAAATGTCACTATCAAAGGAACTCAGTGTTCCTTTTAGAGACAACAATGCACCCGTTTTGTACCAAGCAACCCAAAAAGCAAAGATTGTGTTTTTATTATGCAACAATTTGTATTACATGTGGGCTGTAAAACTGATGAAAAGCTCTCTGTCAATAAACTTAGTGGCGTTATCAAAACTAATCAGTATAAAACACGGTACAGTATTTTTGGATTTCTAACCCTTAGACCAGGCCTGTCCAACCTGCGGTCCTCCAGGTGTTGTGAAACTACAAGCCCCATCATGCTTTGCCAGTAGACAACCAGTTGATAGCTGGAAGGGCATGCTGGGACTTTTAGTTTCACAACACCTGGAGGGCCGCAGGTTGGACAGGCCTGCCTTAGACATTCTCGGAACATAACAGATTCATTTATAGAGCCACTCCTTTTTTCTATATTCCCTCTTCCCCACTACCCTCCACTAGTAAATCACTGGGAATAATTCCCCTATGATGCTCTGACGGGGAACCACTGCTAGACAGCCTCTGTAAAACTGTAGGAGAGCCAGAGTATCCAATGCAAAGGAGAAAATACAGAAAGACCCAGATTGGATAGTTGCAGCACCCAGCCAATCAGGAGTGGATTGTCACTTGAGTCCATGAGTAGCACTCTTCCCTCCTACAAATCTCTACACTACTTTAAGAAGTGTTAGGATTCTGCTGCAATAAGCAATCAGTGGGAGACTCAAGAGAGAGATCTGAATGAATGTACTAGTGGGATAATGTGAATGGGTTATGTAAAAGACAGGGTGTCGCTTTATTTAAGATCTGCCTTTTTTATTAAAGAAAATATGCAAGTAGTGGACAGCAAGCACATAGCACATACTAACAATGACAGCTTTCTTTAGCACAGAAAATGGCTAAAGATGTAGGGAACCCAAGAAATTATGTAGAGCTAATTCAGCTGAATTTTGGATACAAATTCCCAAATTGCATTGAATTTTGCAAGTTTCAGTTTCTACAGGAACAATGTAAATTGATGAATTGTGATTCACCTCGTCCAGCTTTCACAATGGACGTCTTTTTTCACAGAGTGGAAATGGTTACATACTGTTCCACAAGCAAATATGGTTCCTAAAAATAAGTTTTTGCTACCACTTTATCTCATTTTAATAATTTAGCTCTACAAAATTAATTTTTCGCACAGTTCAGCAAAACTATGCACAGTCCACACTTAGCAAGGAATGCCCAAATTCTCTCATTGGTGGGGGCAAATGCTGCAGTCTTTATCCGTAGAAACACGGCACACCAGAGCAAGTCAAGGAATTGGCAGTTATGTCCATTGTAAATGCCCTCCTAAGTGTTTAAGCCAAGTCAAGAGGCTTCTGATACAGAAAATGTTTCAATTGGGAATCTGGAGGGGAAGGGGGAGGGGTTAAATTTAGGGACTATCTATGGTTCATTCAACACCATATTTTGGAGGGATAACAGACTACTTTTCTGTTACAATTCCCCAGGCAGAACTGAACACACGTCCAGAAAATCCACTAGAACATGGACAGGAAATTGTTTCAATGGGAAATTGTTATAATTCTGGCCATTGGACAAGCTTTTTTTGCCAATTTTCCAGCAGTTCTTAATCAGTTATGCTTCCACAATTTACGGTCCATAAGTTGCAGAATTGGCTGCCTCATCATCCTCTTTTTCAAAACCTCTGCATCATTTCCATCAAACTACACATTTTGGGTGATAATTTTGCTGAAAATCAGTAATAAAATAATCACCACTGACGTGACGTTGTTGGAAACACATTTACACATTCTTCCCTGACATATTTCCTTTTCTTGTATAAATAACTGAAGAGTTTGTTTAAGCACTTCTTGGCAATGCCCAAGCATTCACTCAATTAGAGAAGTGGCAAAAATATGCCCAGTTAAACAAATATATATATTCCAATTGCTATCACAATGTATTGCGTTATCGTGGGGTGTATAGGGGTTATACGATATAAAATTTAGCAAACAAAAAAAGAAAGGAAAAGATAAGTCAGGCAAGACATACTGTAGCACTACTCACACAGCTAAGTAATAAATGCAGTGCAGTAGTTTGTGATATTGCACATTGTACAGATATCACCACTACTAAATACATATTGCACAGAGATAGCTAAGATATACTGTAGAGGAATAACACTCAGTGCAAACCACATACTTTTTACAGTTCTAGAAAAAACTGCAGCCTATATAACTGTTCTATAGTAAGCTTAAGTGGTATAGATGGATACACACATACCTACATCTGGCCCTGGATATTCTTTGGTTAGCTCCGTAGTTGTTGCACAGCACAGATGCTTGACAATTTTAAACAGGTTGAAAAATTGTTTGACTTTTACCGGTCCTATGGCCATAAATATGTTCATGCTACAATTTCCCATAGACCCCAATTCGTATTTGCGGTTCAAAATTTGCAACTTGTATTTGCTGTTTGCAGTTCTTGCTCGAGTAGCACCATTCACATTCAAGGTTTGTTGGCTGTGGTTTGTGTTAAAATTAGTATTTTTTTATATTTTTATTTTAAAAAATGTTAAATAATTAAAAAGTATTTTAACATTTTTTAAATCAAACAGCGAACACAAACAGTTCGAACATGTTCAAGTAAGTTCACACATGATTGAACAAGCCGGTTCATGGTTCGACTTGTTCAACTTTCTCAATTGTAGAACAAGTTTTTAAATCGATTTAAATTTTGAGATATTCTGGTGAATTTTCGCATTTTTGAACAGTTTGCCGAACTGATTTGACTATTTGTGGCTGGTTTGAGAATCTCCAGTCTGCAGTCAATTTATTAGTGACGGTTCTAACATGCCTGCCATTACTTTCGTATTTCACACTGCTCCACACAGTGGTCACTGAAACCTGGAGCCTCAATTTCGTATGTCAGCCTAGCATGTTTCCCAAATCCATATCACTATCCCTCAGTGATAGTGATTAAAGGGAATGGCACAATCTGCTTCAAATCCTGAAGGCATCTTGAATGGTAGCTCTTTTAAAAAATAGACTGAATTCTGGCATTCGTGACTTAACCTGTGATTTAATAAGCTGTCAGTCAAAGGGTAGCCACTTATACACTAATTATGCATGTGTACATATATATGCATATGTATATATATATATATATATATATATATATATATATATATATATATATATATATATATATTAGAGATGCTCGGCTCGGTTTTCTGAAAACTGAACCCACCCGAACTTAGGGAATCTAAGTAGGCTTGCAAGCCGGCTCGGTACTTTTGCGTGTCTTCGGATCTGAATCGAGGCAAAATTTCATACAAATAATTTTCTACATCTTCACTCATTTAATACTTATCTTAGCTGTCCACTTTTTGAGCTGAGTCATTGGGTACCATTTGATGACCAGATGTGGACTCCTATAGTTAGCTATTGTGTTATAGATGGTTAAGTTTCTTACCCAAAATGCTAGGGGCTTAAACTTCCCAAACAAACGGAGATTAGCTCTATCATCTTTTTATAAACTTAAAGCTGATACAGGAAACACACTTTATGGCTGCAGCTCCTCCTACTTTACGAGATAAACATTATCCGATTTGTTATACAGCTAACGATCCCCTTAAACGTAATGGGGTGGCTATTCTTTTTAGCAACAGAGTTACCATTGTACATAAAAATACTGTAGCAGATAAAGCGGGCAGAGACTTAATTTTGGTCGGCTTATTAGAAAATAAACCAGTCACCCTAATTTCATTATATGCTGCTAACACCAGACAGATCCCTTTTCTTAAAGGAGTTTTTCAGGAAATAGAGAAACACAGAGACGGTGGGCTGATCATAATGGGGAATATAGTTGCTGAACCGAAATTGGATAGGTCCTCCTCCTAGCAGACTACTTCTATTCCCATAAATATTTCAGGACCCTCCCTAGCTTTTACTAAATTAATGGCAGATCATATGACATGTGGCAAACCTCAGATCCTAGTGGTAGAGACTACACATATTTTTCCCCGGTCCATCATTCATATTCCCGCATAGATCTTATAATTTCTGATAAGTGGTCACTTCAGGCTACTAAATGGAGCAAAATCTCTTCAATGACATGGTTCGAAAATGCCCCAGTGCTCTGGTCGTGACAGTGTGACAGAGCCTATGTACCCCCTAGGCCATGGCGTATGCCGGATTACCTTCAGTTCTGAGGGGTGTCGCAATCCAGACGGGGTCTCATTTGAAATGAGCCAGCACTCACTTTCAAAACGAGTTAGAAGTAAAGCTGCAAATGTTAGAATCTGAAAACAAAGAGTGTCCCTCCACGAAACTGAAAAATGAGCTTATACAGGTCAGAGGACAGCTTCAAAAATTACTAATGTCCAAAACTCAACAAGATTTGACATGGCTTTGGCACAAATTTTATGTTGCAGGAAATCGGGCAGGGAAACTTTTGGCTAGGAAATTTAGGGGACAACGCGCTCAAGGTAGAATCAAACACTTGTTAGATGATGCAGGAAAGAAGGTTTCTAACCCTAGGGAAATAGCTAAGATGTTCGCACAGTACTACGCCAAACTTTATAACCTGAAAGAGAATAAAACACTACATCAAACGACTCAGTCTGATATAGATAGATTCTTAAATAGCTTGCATCTTCCTACAAGTGACCCAGGGACTGCGGAAGCCCTGTCTGCTCCTTGGACCCGAGGATTGATTTTAGCAGTTACTAAAAGTCTCCCAAAAACAAGGCTCCGGGACCAGATGGTTATATTAATGGCTTTTATCTCACTTTCCAGGAGGAGCTCCTTCCATTGCTTGAACAATTGTTCAATGCGAGTACAACTCAAGGGTCATTCCCTCCCGAGATGTTGGAGTCTCAGCTTGTTACTATACCCAAGCCGGGGAAGGACCCTTCTTTATGTCTTAATTACAGAACAATAGCCCTTTTAAACGCAGATTTCAAAATATGCGCTAAATTGATAGTGAATAAACTTAATGGGCTTCTCCCGTCCCTGGTCCAACCTGAACAGGTGGACTTTGTTCAAGGGCGCCAGGCCTCAGACAACACCCGGAGGGTACTTAACATATTAGAATGGGCCTCAGAAACCCGTTCAAAACTTATTGCCCTCTCTCGATGCTGAAAAAGCATTCGATAGGTTACATTTGGGTACGTGGAGGGGATCCTTCCCCGTCTTGGTTTTCAGGGCAAATTTCTCGCAGCTATATCGGTCCTATACTCTAGTCCCTCTGCCAATGTCTTTATTAATGGTTTCCTGTCAGACAGATTTATGATTTCAAATGTTACAAGACAGGGCTGTCTCCTGTCACCACTGATCTTTATTTTAGCAATGGAACCCCTTGCGGTTACCATTAGATCTTCACTACTGTTTCTGGGTATCACCATTAAGAATACCTCACACATTTATGTCTATTTGCAGATGACATCTTGCTTTTTGTTACGGGCCCGGAGACTTCGCTGCTGGCCCTACTTGATATCCTCTATGCCTACAGCCGTGCCTCGTACTATAATTTAAACTCTTCTAAATCGGAAGCTCTCCCAATAAATATTTCCCCTTTGAAGGTTAGTCACCTTAATACTGTCTTTCACTGTTCTTGGAAGACAACGGCCCTTCCGTATTTGGGCGTTAAGATTACCCCAACTTTAGATAATACTATTAATACAAACTTTACGGTGATAATTCAACAACTCCTTACCTTAATTAAATCCTGAGTCTGCTGCGAGGTCTCCTGGCTGGGACGGTTGGCGGCCTTTAAGATGCTTTTGTTGCCAAAAATGATGTAGCTATTTCGAACATTACCTGCAATCATTCCTAAATCACTCTTTGATAAACTGCATTTAATTATGATCTCATATATTTGGAAACTTAAACCTCCCCGCATAGCTAGCTCCCAGATGATTTTACCTAAACAAAAGGTGGTCTGGCTTTACAAGATTTATGAAAATATCATGAGGCGTGTTTACTCTCCCAACTCAGGGATTGGTCCCTACCCCCTGGTCAAAAACCTTGGGTTTGTATTAATAGTATTATCTAAAGTTGGGTTAATCTTAACACCCAAATATGGAAGGGCCGTTGTCTTCCAAGAACAGTGAACATATCTAGAACAATCTAGCATGGAGTGGGAACTGTAGGGGAAAGTGATGCAGGAGTAAGAGTCTGGGAGGTGACTTTATTAGCTAGCTCAAAAACTTGCACCCAGAATGACTGTATGATAGCACAATTCCAAAATACATGCATTATGTCGCCTGGAATATCACATTGTCTCCAGCATAATTTCGTCTGAGCAGGCCACATTTTATGAAGACGGGTCGGGGTAAGATATAACCTGTTAATTATTTTTAGCATCATTTCTGTTTGGTTTATACATTTGGACATTCAAAATGCGTTGATAAAAATGGTTTCCCATTGCTTATTAGATAATACAATACCAAGGTCAGCTTTCCATTGCAACTGAATTCTAATCTTGGTTTCTGACTGGGATGGAAGAAGGTAGCGATACCAAAAGGTAATGCCGGCCCTATTGGTTCCTTTTGTCAACTTCATATGGATCAGGGCCAAGGAAGGGGACACGTCCAGTTGCATTGTTGCATCACTTTCCCCCACAGTTCCCACTCCATGCTAGATATGTAATTTGGCATATTTTGAATTCCGCAAGGGCTCCTTTAGCTCAAAACTGGAAATTCCCACTTCCACCTCCAATAAAGAAGGTAGTGGCCAAAGTACAGTTTATCTTTGAAATGGAGACTGTGGGTATGCTGTATTCTACTTCCCCTTCATCCCCATTAATGAGATGGTTTAGCTGGCATGAGTTTGTTACAGATGGCGAAGGAGCGTCTCCAGCTAAATCAAACAATACCGTGCCTGCCCATCTATCCTCGCTCCTTATGGGTCTCCATAGCTCCCTTCAGGTGGCCAGACCATGGATATTTATTTATTTATTTTCTCTTTGCATAAGTGGCCTACAGGGTCTTTGACTTTCCATACTGAGTTATTATTGTTATTGTACTGTTTTCAATGTTCCTCCCCACTTTGTACCTCCCCTTCCCTTCTTTTCTTTTGTCCTTCCCTTTTCCCTTCCTCCTTTATTTTCTGTACCCCTTAAATTTGTTAATCCAATAAAAATACTATTGAAGTTAAAAAAATGAACTGAATAGTGTTGATATCTCCCTTTCATTACCCCCCAAACCTCCTTTGCATTTTCAGACTTACTGTAATTGAATAAATAAATAACTACAGGGACACCACTGTAAAAGGTCAGTTTGCTATTACACCACTGCTCCCAGCATATGATCCTTTACAATGCTACAGCTTCCTAATAACTGTCATAAGCTTTTAGAGCTAGCAGGAGAGATCTTCACCTATAGCAGCAGCCTTTCCCATAGAGTCGGACACACTCACAGGTGCCCCAGGACTTAACTCAATGTAGTAAAAGATTATGAGCAGGAATCAGTAGGATGGAGATAGGAGAAATGGGACCAAGAGCACACCCCCCTCATCCACTCAAGAGGCAGCAATAATTTAATTACAGCTGCACGCCCTGGCTGCCTTTCACTAGCCGGGACGCAGTGGCAGTGTGAGGCATCCTGGTTGCCCTGGTGTCTGGTGTCAGAGTGAGAACACCCCTTCTTGGGAACCGTCTCTGCTGCAAGATTCGAGCAGTCCCCATTACCACGGGTTTAGATGAAGTTTACCCCAGGGGAATGATTTTTCTGCCCTCCCTCCCACATAAATATTTACGAGTCCGCTAGTTTGATTTAGAAGGACAGCATTATGGCAAGATGTATCACAGTCCAAGGACAATGCCATCTTTACTTGCACCATTAAACATTGTGCCCTATCATCATCTTTTAAATGTCTACTAATGCCGCTGTCCGTAGCTGTTCAATGTTGTCTTAATGAAGGATTATGTAAATCTGCCGGTGCATTTGCTTTCTCCAATTAAGTTAAAAAAAATAATTAACCATACTTTTCGGTTCTCTAACTTCATCACATAGCATAAATCTTCATTCATCATATCTCCATCTATACATGTATTTTTTGCCAGGTCCAAAATCTGTCCTGTTAATTTCTCAGAATGGGGAATTTCAATTGCATTGTCAAGACATGTTTTGGGCAACCAAATCTGCATCAATGTAAGTATTATATATACTTGCATGTGTGGTAAGGGCTGCTATTGGCCTATCTGAACTGTCTCTTTTACATATTTCTTACACGTCACTAATAGAACATATACATATAATTTATATACATTCCAGATTTATATACATGGGTCTTGGAGACCACCACCGCTCCAGGTCTTGAGCAATCCCCTTTACCTCGGGGTTGGACGAAGCATACTCTGGGGGAATAATTTTTCCTCCCTCCCTCTTCATAAATATACACGAGTCCCCTGGCTTTATTCAGAAGGGAAGCATTATGGCACAGAGCAAATAAGGAAAACAAGATATTGAAAGCTATGCTCTTTGTAGTATGGGTGCAGGACACCTTCGTCTCTCAGCATCCTCATTTATGTATATAGCAGCAAGGTATTGAAAGCTAGGCTCTTGGCAACCAATGAATACTCTGACAATATATTTTGTGCCTAATCATTGAATTTTTGTAGTAATTGTGCAGGACACTTTTATCTCGCAGCATCCTCATTTATTTATATAGCAACAGCAAATTAGATAGAATTGAATAAATTGGAAAATAGAAAATATTACAATATACAGCATTTTTTGGGGTGTGCTGCTGCGTGCTGACCCTGACAAACAGCCTTCTTTAAATATACATTTTACTGAATGGCCCTTCCAAAATAGACAAGTCTTAAAAAATAGAAAAGATTAGAATATATAGCGTTTTTTTGGGGTGTGCTGCTGCACGTTGAGAGTCACAAACAGCCTTTTTTAAATAAATAAACAAACAATAAACAAATATTAAAAATAGAAAAGATAATAATATATAGTCTTTTTGGGGTGTGCAACTGCTGCTGAATCTCACAATCAAATACCTAGTTTTTTTCTAAATTTTTTCATCTGTCACTACCCCACAAAAGATTACTTTCACTAAAAAACTTTCAACTTTGGTTTTTGGATTCTGCTGCTAATTGTCTGACAGCAAAATCATGCTGTTTTTTCTCTGCTGTTTTTGCTGTTTTTTCTCAAAGAATGATATCTATCTAACTCAGTCTGTATATACTGTCTAGTACTATTATATATATCGGTGGTAGTCGCAATGACGAATGGCATAAGACCGACACAGACAATACCTACAGAAAAGAAAACGAACGCTATCAGAGCGACATAAACAAAATATACACTCACCAACAAATAGTGAACATTTCCGAACCGCATTTGACTCCACTTCTATGAACTGCGACTAAACAAAATGCCTTCACTTGCAATTGATGTCAGTTAACATAGCGGCATTAACCTTTTCTGTTTGAAAGCGGCAATGCCAGGACTCAATAATCAAAACTAAGGGTTAGGGTTAGCATTACAGTTAGCATTAGGAATAGGGTTAGCGTTAGGACTAGGGTTAGAATTAGTGTTAGGGTTAGGGTTAACATTAGTGTTCAACTTCGGGTCGTGGCATTTCCGCTTTAAAACAGGAAATGTTAATGTCGCTATAATAACTGATGTCAATTCAAAGTGCAGGCATTTCCTTTAGTCGCAATTCATACAAGCGGAGTAAAAGCTAGGTCGGAAATTTTCAAAAAGCTAGGTCTATTGCTTGGTAACTTTATATTTTGTTTATGTTGCTCTGACAGTGTTCGTTTTTTTGTTATTTTTTACGTACTGTAGGTGTCGGTTTTATTGTCATTGGACAAACGTATCACATCAATATATATGCAATACAATGCAATGCATTAACAACAAACAGTAGCCACTAGTTAGTCAAATTGTATTTAAGAATGAAATTAAAAGCAATTGATCAGCAAACTATTGTATCTGACTGTCACGAACATGCTCCAGATTCCATGACTTTGGGTGTTTACACAATTCCAGCACTCATTCTCTCTCCTATCTATCACACAGGTTATAGACTTGCTGAATCGTCCCCACAACAGAGTTCTCACACCCCCACACACTTCAGGTTTGCCACCACCATCTATTGAATAAGGGCAATAGTACCCCGATATACTGTCCCAAACTGGCACATAAGGCTTCTACCCACAGGTTAGCAAGGCCCACACCAACAATCAAAGGGTTAACTCTTCAACACCTCCAGACTGCTACACAAATGTAAATGCAAGCACACCCTAGGCTTGATAGTCAAATGTATTAACTAATCACACAGCGGCATTCCAAGGGTTAACTTTGTCGAGCTATATTTTTCTTAACAGGCTAATCATCATCACAATCAAAATTTATTTATATAGCGCCAGCAGATTCCGTAGTGCTTTAAAATTGATGGATTTGTTAGAGTATCAAAGACGCAACTTATTAAATTTATAGATTAAATATACAAAGGTACAGGACATTCAAATATAAAAACAAATAGATAAACAATTGACATACATAACCAAAACAGATTTTAAAATTAAAGAAAAAGTTTCAGAAAATAATTTCCATGTGTTGTATAATCTGTGCCATGGGAAATTGGCTTGGAAGATGGACAGCTCATCAATGTGAATTGATTTTCCCAAAAGACAACTTCTTGTAGCTGTTCTCATCTTTTTAGACATTTTCCCCACATTTCCCACCTCCAGGGGCTTTGCTCTGTGACACTGTTTACAATCACGATTTGCATATTGCCTGATTTAATGCCTAATTCTACTATGTGACCTAACTTTTCTGTGGAGTGTCACACCGACCCAATTTTATTATTAATAGATGGCATATGAATTTACCATTTAGTGATACTAAACAAGCCTATATACAGGGTATTAGTTGAGCTTACACTAATTTTCTCAACTTCTCTTTGTAACAGAATGCTTAATTTGACATGTTAGCTACCGTTCATCATGCTATTGAGTAATATGTGGTTGATCACTATTTTATTGATTTTGGCATATTTGAAAACTTAATTATTTTTGTCTATATAAAATATAGCCAGTCATCACATGGTATTCTTCTGCAAGACAGCATGCTGAGCGATTCCTAAAATATATTTGGGTGTCAAAACTCCACCCTAGGCCAGGATATAGTTCACCCCATGAGGTCTTCTAACACCGGGATGTGCAGAGCCAACGAATGAACACAACAGACCATCTGACTTCACATTTTACCCCTTAGCAGCTAAATTTATCAATGGATTCATTTGATGTACCATATTTACAGTGCATTTATGATTAGGCCTTATTCCCCCCAGTTATGTTAGGTTAGGTTAATCCTTATAACTGTAGCTCCTCTATGATCACTACACTTTCCCCTTTAAGAGATGTCATGTGGATTGACTGAAAGGTCAGTACCCAAGTTCATTTAAATTAATTTCCCCCTAGTTACACTGGATTAGTTGCTAGCTGGGTCTCACTATGGTTTCAATAGAGAAGGGTTAAGAAGGGGTTAAATGCCTCATTTGGCTGGGACTTCTGGTCATTCAATAGCTGTGGGCTAACCTCTGTATTCTTTATGGGTTACCTATGGGTCCTATCACTGGTGGGTCCCTCTTCCCCTTATCTGTCAAACTACAGACAGGCAGGATACAATCATTCCTATCATAATGTGCCTTCAACAGATTACCATGAAAAACCCTATGGGCCTGAGTCATTAAGGAGAGCAAAGCATAAAAAAGGAGTAACTTTGCATTTAGGCAAAACCATGTTGCATTGGAGAGGGAGGTAAATTTAAATTGTGGAGACAGAAATATAGTTGGGCTAGGGCATGTCCTATATCAACTTTAAATTTCAGTGTAAAAATAAAGCTATCAAGTATTAATGTGCTAGATGAAAAAACAGCCAGATTGTGGTACCATTAGGTAATCAATAAAAATAAGAAATGGTTTATCTATAAATGAACACACATGGCTGGATACCATCTGGGCCAGATCTGTGAAAATGTTAATCTTGTTCAGTTGTAAATGCACCAGCTCCTGAGTTATACCAATAATCATAAGGTGTGCATGGGTTATTGTGAAACAAAGGGGCTGAGTCATTAAGGAGAGCAAAGCATAAAACATGAGTAACTTTACACCTGGGCAAAACCATGTTGTATTGGAGGGAGAAGGTAAATTTAAAATGTAAGGACAGATTTATAGTTGGGATAGAGCATATCCTAGATCACTTTAAATTTCAGTGTAAAAATAAAGCTGTCAAGTATTTGTGTGCTACATGAAAAAACAGCCAGTATTTAACTTATGTGCAAAATAATAAACTCATTGTACCCCTTGCATTGTAACATGATTTGTCCCAGAGAACATTTACTTCTTTTTTTTTGCCTTACTTTCCTTAATGACTTGGCCTTATGTATCTTCCTGGCATGATCTATACTGACTACTTAGTGGACCTCATTGTCTATATGGGAAAGTACAGTAACAGGGATTTTGGGCCCCTCATCTACCTCATTTAAGCCGATAGACGGCTAACTAAGTGAAGGTGAGCTAGCAACTGTCTCTCTCTCTGTCTGTGTGTACGTTAGGGAATTTAGATGTAAGCTCCAATGGTGCAGGGACTGATGTGACTGAGTTCCCTGTACAGCGCTGCGGAATCAGTGGCGCTATATAAATAAATGGTGATGATGATGATTACAATTTTTACACACTGCAGGTACAATAGAATATAACCTTTCTCTGTCAAATCCTGGTTTACACATTTCAGGTGCAACTGAACAGACCTTTTCCCTGTCACCTCCTCGTACTTGGGGAAAAAAACGTTGTTACTCTCAGCTGATTCTAACACAGTAGCATTGGTGGCATTAACATCATTATATCCTTCAGGTACAGTAGAACAAAAGTTCTCCCTGTCACATCCCGGTTTACACATTACAGGATTGGCTGAACTGACCTTTTCCCTGTCACCTCCTGGTAGCTGGGAAAAAACATTGGTACTCTCAGCTGAGTCCACAGCATCATCAGTGGAGACATATTGAGAGAGCATTCTAGCTAAATCCGTCCCAAGTAACACATTGGCAGGAATATTATCCAATACCCCTATTTCTCTTAGACCCTTTCCAGCACCCCAATCAAGGTAAACCTTGACCATAGACACAGTAAGGTGCACAGAAATACATTTTCCTGGAATGAAGTCCTCTAATCCCACCAGTTCTGAACGCACCAGTGGAACATCAGCATCCGTGTCTCTTAACCGCATAGTTACCTTGTCATCCACAGTGACTGGTTGTAGGTTGTCCTTCTTGCTCCCTTGGGTCTTGCAACACACAGGATTGCTGGAGAAGATTGCAGAAAAAAGTCCCTCTTTTAGCTTCAGGTGTCCATGTGACTGTATACTTGTCAGCCAGTCTACCTGCTTCCACAGATGATTCAGGGTCCTGATCCACTACCCATTCCTTCACAATAGCTGGGCACAAGGTGAGAAACTGCTCCTAGTGTTAGGAACTCCTTCAGTCAGCACGACAGAACCCGGAATCTGCTCCGATGTCTGGTGTTCACTGGAGCCCCTAGTGGTGGGGACAGACTTGGCTGCAGACGAACGGAGGGTCGTGTAGTGTGCACTGACTGGGGAGAACCCTGAGGCAGCGTAGAAGAACACAGCGATGTGAGATCCAGGCAAAAGGTCAAGGGCCGGCAGCAGACAGGGATATCAGAAAACGAGCCGAAGTCAGGGGTCACAGGCAATACAACGAAGTCCAAAAACAAGCCAGGGGTCATACACAGGAAATCCAATAATAGAATAAGCACAGGAGCAGGGAAACAGGAACAGGAGCCTAGCTAAACAGGAAGCTATAACTGGCAATGAGGCTCAGTCCTCACTGCCTTAAATAGCAAGGAGATCCAATAGGAGTCATAGTAATAAAACCCCTCCCACTGCATAATCACTGCCCCGAGGAAATACTGGCAATCACAAGACAGCACAATAAATAAAAATCAGAAAGACTATCACCAGAGTCTACATAATAACATAAATAGTCCTACCTTTCCCTGCTGGTATGTGCCCGGGTGTCAGCCTGCTGGCCGGGCGCTGCGGCCTCTGGATAACAGCGTCCCGGTTGTTGCCTAGGCAACCGGGACGTCAGAGGCGGAAGTGACACCCCGGTCGTCATGGAGACGGCCGGGGCGTCCGAGAAGACCGGAAGCGAGCCGCGGCGGCCCGTCGGAGAGCCGCGGTTCGTAACACCTAGATCATTAAATCTTTCAGAGCATCAAAGGTGGTGATCTATAGCCCTCCAATGCACTGTTTGAAAGAAGCAGACAGTTGGGCCACAAGTCCTGAATAAGTATCAGAGGCACTGCATTTTAAATCTTGGAACTTTTGTCTGTGAGTCTCCGGGGTGATATTAAAACGCTGCAACAGGGCACTTTTGATAGCCTCATAATCTCCGTCCATCTCAGTTGGAAGGTTTGCAAAGGCCTCTAATGCTTTCTTTCTCAAACAAGGGGTTAATCATGGTGCCCACTGGTCTTTGGGCAGTCCATATTGTTGGCAAGTCTTTTAAAATCCTCACAAAAAAGCATCTAAATCCCTGCCTTTTTCCTCTTTCTGCTGATACCAGCCTCTCTGGCTTCTGGCTGGCATTGGAGCTTGGCAAGCTCCAGCTGGTATCTCCTCTCTGCCTTTCACTCGGCAGCCTCACTTTCTGCTTGACACTCTGCCTGGCGCTCCGTGGCCTCCATGGCCGCATGCCTCTCTGCTGCCTCCATAACAGCGCACAACTCCACAACCTGGCACTGCAGAAAGACGCCAGGCTGCGGGGATAAATAAACAAAAAATGTTTCCAAATTTGAGGGTATATTTACTAAACTGCAGGCTTGAAAAGGTGGAGATGTTACCTATAGCAACCAATCAAATTCTAGCTGTCATTTAGTATGTTCTACAAAATTATACCTAGAATCTGATTGACTGCTATAGGCAAAATCTCCCCTTTTTAAAACCTGCAGTTTAGTAAATATACCCCTTGTGGTCTTTCTGTTTCACTAAATTACAAAAAACATTAAGAAAATGCAATAATGCATTAAAACACTTTATTTTTTTAATGATCAAATAAATTTTATAAAAAAATATTTTAGAAATATTACAGCAATAAAATATATTTATTCTAAGAAAAAAACTTTTTTTAAAATGCTTTTGTTCTGTGAATGCCATCCTATTGACCACAATAGTCTTTTCCATGGAAAGGCATGGGAAGCCTTTTCCAGTGACACTTACCTCCAGTGGGGGGTTATCATTAGCAATAATTATGTTATGTGACCCTCTTAGTTGTAGCATCTCACATAAGGATAATCCAGTACACACTTTCATGTATTCTAGTGAACATTAGGTTCAAGGGGATTGGGGAATTCATTTACAAGGCACTCCTTTTCCTTTCTTTTCTATTCCATAAATTTATGGGATCAAATGGTAACCTATAGGAGTCATCTTAGAAATTGGACCATGACCATGGTTTTGACCTATTCTGGCCTTCAACTCTTTCCTTGGATGCACACTGAATATTGAGAAAGTTCTTTCTTGCACTATCCCGGGACTATCCTGGGGGAAGTTGCTCACATGATATCAGAGAATTTCCTCTTCAAATGTGTAAGCAGATCATAGCCTTCACTTTGAATGAGTTTTGCTGTGTTCACTGTACCAGGAACTGTATAAAATGGTTCCTGACATGCTCCTGGATCTCCTGGCTGTCATGGTATTGTGGTTTCAGGGAATTTTTTTCAAATCTGTCAGTGCTTTCATTTTCTGTCTGCCAATTCCAAACAGCAATGCAGAGTTAAGAAGCCACTGATCTGCTGTTATAAGTGGGTGGTACACAAATGGTTATGACAAATAATTAAGAATAAGAACTGAGGGTTGAAGTAAGCATGTAGGAAATTAAAAGCTGAGGCTGTGTCACTCAACTGTAGTTATTCTTCTAGGGTTCAAATTTTAACTGGGGAGGTTTACACCCATCTGATGTCATATGGGAGGGGAAGGCATAGATTATAAGACTGATGAGCGGACACTAAATCATTCTCTGGAGATTCAGGGTAATGCCTGCCAACCCTCCCTGGTTTGGATGGACTACTGGCTTGTCGGGCTGTTCTCTGGTTACCTGTTACCAGTTTGTGGTGTGTCTGGCGTTTGCTCATGGAGGTCCTAGATGGCATGTTGCTGGAAAACGCAGTGCAAGCAATAGTCAGTTGTTGGGGCGCACATTATGGTAGTGATGTCGAAGTCATATAATTGAATGAACAAAAGTATATTGGTTAATATTGTTTTACCGTGCGATCGCGATCACGTGGAATGGCGCGATCACGCGGTAAAATACACACGCACACTCTCACACTCTATTATTTAGTTATTTATATCATTCATATTTATATTGGTTCCATTCCACAGTGATTTATGAGCAGATAGTATTTAGTTTATTATTAGTTTATATATTGTGATTATATGTACACTTTAGTGTTATTTGAGGTTCAGGTGCGGGAATTGTGTCATGTTTGGTGTCATTTTAATCCCCTATTCGTCAGCAGTTGTCCAATTCATTCGCCGAAGAGATCGCACATTGCATACTCTAGTTATTGATGTTAGGGAATAAATGATCAGAGTGATACCAACTGTAAAATGTTAATAGACTAGTTGAAACTGGAGTCTTGGCGGGAAGGTCAGAGCACAACATCTGGAGAGATGACCCCTACCTTTGGATATTTTGGTTTGAACTGGCCTATGACCTGCAGCACTCTGGACCTTCCTGATACCTGGACCAATAGAAGCAAGCCACACCATCTGCATTGTTTTCTCTGTAACACTGAGTGTATATAATATAGCTGTGCTGGCACTGGCTTCAGTCATTCTCTGACCACAGTATTCTGGAGTGAAGTATTGTCCGCTGGTACCAGTGGGAGCGCAGCTAGTGCAAGCGAGCGCAGCTGTATGTATGTATCCTTTGGTATTGGCTGTACTGTATTATAATTATGTATTGAACTGCTAAATTTTGCATCTGCTAAAATACATTACTTTGTGCTTTGGAAACACAGATCGCTTAGACAATGCTTATTTGAAAACAATAGAATTACTTTAATAGTGGGCTGACTGAACTCGCCTTTCTTCAATGAGTCTGCTACAGTCTTGGTACAAGTACTGCCCCTGTGGGTCGGCTTGTGGTTCCTTTCCTTTCAGCCCAGAAGGGTTGTGGGTTCTGTAGTGCTCGGGATTGAGGGTCCTGGTAAAGTAGATATGTGCGCCCAGGGTGCTGTTTGGTTGTCCACCCCATTTGCGGATGGGTGAAATACTGGGATATCCTGATTGCTTGGCGTGAGTCATACTGACTGCCCCTTTCTCCGCATCCATATTTGCTTGCAAAATAAACTCCTTTTAATTCATGTCTCATGTCAATTATTTAAAGAAGTTAAATAAGTTATTAAGAGATTTAAATGGAGTGAGGGATATCAGCCATTAGGCATTTTAAGCCTTTTCACTGTGGCCTCTTTAGTACTTGTGTATTTGTGAATAATAAATTATGCTTTTTCATTTTGGATACCTTTATACTTGAATGAGGAACTGTCGCATTTGAATTGGGTCCCCATTTTTATAGACATAAGTATTAGGCAGGTATTATTTTTGCATATTCATATACTGTCCAGCATGGAGGAACAGCAGCACTTTAGCACACCTGCAGTGTCAGTCATACTGACATTGCTGCAGAGCCGTAACTTAGAATTCTAGTGCCCTGGGCGAGAAAGACAAATGCCGCCCCCCTAGCTCTCAATTTGAACCAAATTAACCTAAAATATTGCTAAATTGCGCCCCCCTTCATCGTTGCGCCCTGGGCGGTCGCCCCTGTCGCACAGCCCTAGTTACGGCCCTGCATTGCTGGTATTTGGCCATTATTAAGGCTGACATTAGAACCTGTCAGGTGAGAATGCAGTGGCTGGCTGTGAGTAAGGGAGACAGAGCTGAAGCTTATTTGCATACCGATAGAATGCAAAGTGAAAATATGAAATAAAAAAAAAATAATTTAAGACTTTAAGAAGGGATTTATGTATTATGAAGGGATTTATTGTTAAGAAGGGATTATTTTATTAAGTCAGTTCTAACAGTTAACCTCCTCAACATGTTAATTTGACAAAAAAGTCAATAAAATGACAGTATAGCATTTTTATAACTATAACTTTATTATCATTTAATTAATGTAAATCTATATCCAGTAACAAACAAGAATTAACATTCTCCAAGGGCCGCAGACAATCCATTGTGCCACTAAAATCTCATGAACTGCAAAAGGTTAAAAAAATCTGAATGCAACATATAGCCAACCATTAATGTAATTACTTTGACAGTAATAATTCAGCTTGTTAGAGTCCTGTTAATAATGGATGCGTTTTGCTTCTCTCCTAATCCAATTGTACCATTTACTTAGCTGTTTGGCTAATGACAGATTTACATTCACTATATACACAATAAACAAAACACAAACAATAATGAACAATTACTTGAGGAATACTGACATTTGATGCCAGAGTACATTCATTAATTTCTAAAAACCTTATAAGCTGGAGCATAGCAGTACAATTGCAATTTTAAAATATATTTAACAGTTGTGTCCCTGGTGCCTGTGGAAGTGTAAATTATGGTTGGTGCTTACCTGCTAGCTTCTGGTTATCCTGAGTACATTGGCAATGTTGCAGAAAGCAACTGTACTTGTAGTGCAGATTTAGACATTAGACTTCAATATCATAAAGGCCACCCAGTAGAATTAAAACATCCCAGGAATTGTTCTTTGACATACTGTTATTATTTTGACCTAGATTATTATACCATGGCCAAGATTGTAAAATGAACAGCAGTAGAAGACACCAATATAGTCATACATACAATACAACTGATATACAGTATATATAAACCTGCCCAGAGAAGTTGGAACTGAAGCCTCAGTTTTTAGAATTGTTTAGACTGTGGGAGAATCTACAGATATGTTAAGCACTAAAATGACACCTGGGGCTTCAAGTCATCATTACTGAAACACTTTGTGATACTTCATGGAAACACATTGCCTTGCATTGCCAAGGCTTCAATTCCTTAATAAATATTAAACATGCCCTACTATTTTTTACTACCAGGGGGTAAATGTATTAATGTCCGGATTCTTCAACTCCGGCGTGTTCAGCGATTAAATTTAAAGCGGTGCTGCATTGTAAAGGGAAGAATACTGCGGCCAAACAAAAACTCCTTTTCCATGTATTAGCCGCAGACTGCACTGTTTTCCCACCGACTGTGCCTCGTCTGAATAGGGAAAAAGAAAGTTAGAAAAACAATACAAATCACACAGAATTAACAGACGAATCGTGCAGAACGAGATGAAGATTTTGGAGAACTTCCGGTTCTTAGATGCTATAAAGGTGTGTTTGTCACTCCCAGTGGCAGACTATTGGATCTAATTTCAAAACCAGCCTGGGAAAACTTTAACCCCTGATGGCAAGTGCTATGTAATCCTACAAGCCTGGTGTTTTAGTGCATATATCCCCATGCAGGTCTTCATTTACCCTAAACATCTAATATTCTCCCTCTGCACATTCACCTTCTAACCCGTAGCATAAAGATAACTACTTCAAAGAAGTTAAATATATCAACCATATGCATTATATGTGTCATGCAAGTTGGTATTGCAATGCCAGAGGATGTGGTTACTATTATCTGAATATCAGCAGAACAATTTGATCTTTGAGTCACATGTGCCAGTTTCCTGTATAGCCCAGACTGCGTGTCACACTATCAAGTAGGCACCTGAAGTTATAACCAGCTGAGGGATCACGCCACATTTCAGTAACACTACTACTGGGCACACCACACAGCAGTTCCGTTTCTATAGTTTCACTTCTCCTGGTAACACTCTGTATTTTCAGAAGGTTGTTTTTTTTTATTGCATGCACATACAATATGCATATTTACAGAAAAGAATGAGCCAGGCTGTTCACTACACTTTTTGATCACCAATGAAATGTTTTGTTTGCCACAATACATTTCCTGTTGCTAGACACCGCCCTGAGATTTTTGTGAAGGCAAGAAGATATGAGGAAGAGTTTCTAAAAACTGTTTAACAAAGCTTTTGTAGCATAGATATTGTTGCTGAAATATGACAATAACAAATATTGAATGCAACCTAATCTAGCCTCTAGACTATGTATAGACAAACATGTTAGTTCAGTCCCTACTGTCTATTATGATTTAGGATTTAGATACAATACGTGTGAATAATTTGTTTATTAGTTCCACAAGGATCTAAATGTTATAATACCATTAACTGTAACTTATTTTAACTGTTTAGCTGTTAATGTTTTGCAATGTTTGTATCTGTGTATAATAAGCTATCATTTATGATCATTAGTATTGCAAAGTATGCTTTGGGTTATGGGTATTTTAAACAAAAGAAGACTGGTCACATTTTAGGTAAATTGATCTTTTACATACAGTGCATTTTACAGTGAATGTATTAAAAAATGTAATTATTCTATGCTCCCCCCTCCCAAGAGAGATCACAGATAATAGCGTACGCAAATGATGGGCAACTTACTCTTCTTGGAAAGCTGAATCTGTGGTTGGTTACAAATCAATGTTATGAAACAAAATCTTTTTAGACACTTAATAGATTTAAGAGAAAGCAGCTGAACATAGGACCAACCTGTAGCGAATAGATAGAAATATCTATAAATAGTATAGATTGTATTGAAGCTCTATTTGGGTGGCAATGATGCATGAGAAGGGCAAGCACATGCACTGTGAAGCCTGCAACCAGCACTGAGTGATGCTACTTGCTCCTTGCAGAGCTGTGGTGACAATGAATGGAGGTGTCAATACAAGATCAGTCAGACATATAATTTATTGAATTGTGGCTCTAAGAGGAGCAAATTCCTCTTATGTTTTTTCCTATTTTGAATCCCTTTGGACTAAAGCAATTAAGAAGAAAGATTACCTGAAAATGAAGATTATGTGGAAGTTTATGTTCAAGCAGGCCCTAGCTATCAGGACTTTGGCAACAATTGGCATGCTGGCACTTGTAGTTTTTCAAGCAACAGCATTCCCAAGCATTTTATGGCTGTCAGGACCGTCGGGGACTTGTAGTTCTATACTAGTGCTTCATCTGTTTTTTACATTCTACTTTTCCCTAACATCCAAAGGTCCATGTGTGCTTTATTCAGTGTTATTCATTGTGGGGCTGGTTGATCCTTAGGGGGCCCATGTGTTTTAGAGTCCCAATATCCCTAGATTTTCAGTCCCATGCTGACGCTGGCTTCACATTACGGCACAGAGATCCACGCTACGGGTACGGATCTACATGCTTTAGTGCAACAGAAATATTTCCAGAATAAACATATATCTCATACAAGACAATGCAAAAATATAAAATCAGGCAGTCATTATCTCACACATTGACTGTTGCAATTTGGTCTTTTTAAGCAGATTTCAATCCCAGCAATATACTTTTAATGCATCAGCTAGACAATTTTTCATAGCAAAATATTCTTCTACTGCAGCTTAGCCCTGTCATTCCCAACATTGGTTTTCATGTATTTTATCAAATCCAATCTAAAGTACTTCTAGTAACATACAAAGCTATAAACAAAACTGCACCAGCATACAACACACTTTACTTGTCAAAAGATATCTCCCAACTCGACCTCTCTGCTCTGCTGAAGACCTGTGTTTCTTGGGGTGTAGTACCAACTAACAGTACTGACTACCCCGACAAAGAAGAAGACAACAGGAGGAAACCGACTGCATACTACAGCGACCTGAAAAAAAAACCTACATACCAGGATGCAGATGTCTTCATGGGACGACTGAACAGAACAGCACAACGAGTCGTCCCATGAAGATATCTGCATCCTGGTAAGTAGGTTTTTTTTTTTTCTGGTCGCTGTTGTATCAAGTCGGTGTCCTCCTGTCGTCCTCTTCTTTGTCGGGGTAGTCAGTACCGTTAAACTGACTACCACCGGTTTCTTGTCCACACTTATGATCTACTTCCATTCCTCATTACCTCTTTGTCTGTCTATTAAAACTCAGACTTTTTTATTATTGTGATTGTTTCCAAATGGAAACCACTGCAGAATATACTGGAGCTTTATAAAGCAATGTTATCTAATAAATAAATACAAATGATGTATACATCTTAACGAGCCCATTCTGTCATAGCTTGGATGCTGCTTTTGTCCTTCTCTCTTAGTGTAAACCAGCCCAGGCTATAGCACTAGTGCTGGCTCTCATTTGTTCTGTGTATATATATATATATAAATCTATATCCATATCTCTCTCTCTCTCTCTCTCTCTCTCTCTCTCTCTCTCTCTCTCTCTCTCTCTATATATATATATATATATATATATATATATATATATATATATATATACACATATATATGGTTCCCCCTCCCAAGAGAGATCACAGACAGTAGCGTATACAAGTGATGGGCGAGTTCCTCTTCTTAGAAAGCTGAATCTGCGGTTAGTCACAAATCAATGAATACAATATATATATATATATATATATATATATATATATATATATATACACATATATATATATATATATATATACGCACATACATACATATATACATATATATATACACATACATACATACATACATATATACATACATATACATATACATGTATATACAGGGGTAGGCGCCTGATAGTGTAGTATGGTTAAAAACACCTTTGTTCCAACAAAATGTTGTTATATATGCGTACCAGATAAATATAGATGCAAGCACATAGCAGTAGGTCTATCTCGTAGGTCCAGTCCGATGTACTTGTAAAAGTATGTTGTCATCTCATGAAAGATAAACAGAGACCGCATAATAGTGTAGTAACAACACACCACGCACTCCACTTATTTTTGTGTGTACCAGAGATATAATAAAAGAAGGGCGTATCTGTGTCTTTCCATATTGCTTGATCATCATTGGTGTCCCTCTGGCACTTTTACACAAGGCAAAGAAGCCGCATATGGTGTAGTATATAAATAAAAAGTACACTTTAATAACACAATATTATTGCACTCGCAATGTAAAAAGTAAAATAGGCTGTAAATAAGACGCTACACCAGAAGCATTCCTATCGGCCAGCGTATTCACCAGTGCTTTTTTTTGTAAGAAACTTACATCACGTAGTCAATCACTGTACACACACTCACACACGTCAGTTGTGTAACGAAACATAACTGGTCGCCGCCCGCAGTAAGCACTCAGCGTGTGACCACACAACCAATCACAAGCTGAGCAGCGCCACAAGCCGAGCAGTGCCATCACAACCAGCGCGAATGAAGTATGCATGCATCAGACTCAACACACAAGCAGCCCGCATGCACCGTTTTAATGATTTTGCCACCGACCTGCTACGCTCGACACAGCGATTCAAGTCAACGTGGACCAAACATCAAATGTTCAAAAGTTACTTTTAAAACTTGGAAAATCCGTTGAAAAAAGGTGCCGGAACTAAGTTCCGGTGAGTTCTATGATGACAAAAGCACTGCTTATCACGATTCTCAATGAAAGTTGGTCCAAAAAGTCCCACAATCTGTCCAAATGCCTAGATACAGTACTTAGACAGTACACAAAGAGTTTTCAATGCGTTTCATATTTTAAACAAGACTTCATCAGGAGATAAATAAGTATATAGTCCAAAAGTGTTTTTATACTGTAGATCGCCATTTTACGCATGCGTACTTAAGTTCCGTCTCTAATGTGCATGCGCAGACTCGCGAGAGACCCGAGGATGATGTATACATGAGAATCCACATTGTCATAAAGCCTCACAAAAGTCCAGATCAAAAGGAAATCTTCCAGCCGCCATTTTACTTATTGGCAATTACTATATAAATGTATAGGCTGAAGTGGGCAGACAGAAAATCTTAAAAAGCAGACAGGAAATCTTAAAAACACATACCAATAACCCTATTGATCAAAAAATAAAAAAAATAAAAAATAAAAAATAAAATAAAATAGAGTACATGTTGTGTATATTCTCTAAACATGCAACATCCTTGCAGCTTTTGTTAATGATAATTACAATAACAAATGATATACAAATATATAATAAATGTATAATAAATATGCTAAATATCTTTAGACTCTTCACAGCATCAAGATATAAAAAAAATTATATATATATAATATAATTTTTTTTTATTTTTTATAAAAATATATAAATAATTATAAAACAGTCAAAGTATTATCATTTAAAGAAATGGGTCAATTTTATAGCCTTTATTCAGTCCCTTGTGGCTAAAGTGCCAAGCTCAAAAATCCAAAACATCTCCTTTTGTGCCAACTTCTTTTGGAGAGCACCACCCCTTGGGCCTAGGGTTACATGTTCAATGGCCTTGAACATAATCTGTTTGGCATCCGAATTATGCTTATACAGTATAAATATAACAATGCAGATGGTTTTCGCCAGGGATCCCCGCAAGGGAATTTGGACTTTGCGGCTTCTGCACTGCAGATCACGGCCCTCTATGGAAGTACCCAATGAGACCTTGGAGATTGGAGTGATTGCGAGGCTTTTAAAAGTAATGCAACAGCAGTGTGGAGCAGCGCAATAACTCAGTGGCTAGATAATCTTGGAGGTAGTTGATAGAGGATGTAATGGTCTGCGGAGAACTACCACTAGGCAGTGGCGATAGTATCAAGATGCATAGTCTGCGGACCAATACACAGGAGAAGCTGAGGACAGGATACAATGATCTGCAAAGATGGTGCAGTGCGTTACCACTGGACAGTGGGGATAGCACACAGGATGCGATAGTTTGCGGACCAATTCACAAGGAATGCTGGAGACACAGGGAGCCAAGTCCTACAGAGACAGGTAACTGACTAAAAGAACTGGCACCTAGAGGATGAGGGAGGTGCTAGTTATACAACTGGCAATGAATAGGCGGCCAATAGGTGAAGAGCAGGAGGCTGGAAAGGTGAGCGGTTCTGTGCATGCGCAGAATCGCTGGGAGCAGCTGCACGGAGCATGGACAGGAGAGCAGGTAAGCTCGTCGGACCTCGGGCAGTGAACCCGAGAGCATGTGACACAATGTTTAGGTAGGTGGTACATGTCAAAATAACATTCACATGAATGCCAGGACCCAATGTTTCCCAGCAGAACATTGCCCGGAACATTATACTGCCACCACAGGTTTTTCTTCTTCTCATAGCATCTCCTGGCGCATCTCTTCCCCAGATACATGACGCACATGCACACGGCTATCCTAATGATGTAAAAGAAAATGTAACTCATCAAACCAGACCACCTTCTTTCACTGCTCCATCATCCAGTTCTAGCGCTCACATGACCATTGCAGGCTCTTTCAGCAGTGGACACAGCCCCATACATGGCAAGCAGTAAGCAGCAATGCACTGTGTGTTCTGACACCTTTCTATCCTAGCCAACATTAACTTTTTCAGCAATTTATGCTACAGTAGCTCATCAATGAACATTGAGCGCCCATGACCCTGTCGCCATTTAACCGGTTGTGCTACCTTTGATCACTTTTGGTAGTTACTAACCACTGCATACTGGGATCACTCCACAAGACCTGCCATTTTGGAGATGATCTGACCCAGTTAGCTAGTCCTCAACATTTGGCCCTTTTCAAATTCATTCAGATCCTTACACTTGTCTGTTTTTCCTGCTTCCAACACAACAACTTCAATAACAGACTGTTCACATGATGCCTATTTGTCACAAACTTACTTGCTTTCATGCTGCTGATTTTCCTGTCTCTGTGTACAGCAGCAGTTCCTGGTTTGGGTGGTCACATAATCATGTCTGGGAGGTGACTTTTACTATCCACAGACTATATTAAGCTCACCTGGACACTGGAGCCTTGTCAGAGCAACAAGTTACCACTTACCTGTTCCTGGCTCCTGTGCTTCGTGGATTGCTGAGTCTTACAGTCTCCTGTGTCTTCCTGTGTACTGATCTCTGCTTATTAGACTATCCTGGCTCTCCAACCCCTGTGTACCGACCCGGCTTGCTGACTATCCCTCTACTCTTGTGACCCGTGTACCTACCCCGGTTTGATTGACTCTGAGTTGCCTCCTGATTCTGCCTGCCTCCATTCCTGTGTACCGACCCGGCTTAATTGACTCTGCATCTTCCGCTCCACTCCGCTGCACTACATCTTGGGGTGAACCTGAGGACCGCGACCTGCGACTCCTGGCAGCGAAGCCCACCCCGCCTTGCGGCGGTTCTTGGTGAACACCGGGGAGATCGTTAGACTCCGCACCTCAGGTAAGCCAGCGCTAATCAAGATTAATAATAGTAATCCAGTATCTGTTACACTATTACATTTCACTCCTTGACAGGTGATATTGTAATGAAATAATCAATTTCAGTCACTTCACTTGTCAGTGGTTTTAATGATACGGCTGATCAGTGTGTATATACACCAAAATATTTAGAACTGATAACATTGGGCAAGTAAAAATAACTAGGGAAATTGAGTACAATATATATATATATATATATATATATTGCAACAAAAGGAGGCATTTAGCTGGCAATATGCAGAGAAAGCAGGGAAGTAGAGTAAAACATTTGTGCAGTAATGCACCTAGATTGAATGTAAAGACCTATGTATGAAAAGCAATAGTTTAAATTTGGTTTAACTTACATGACTTGAAATTCTTCCTCTCAGCAAACGAACAGGGTGTGTCTGTTTGAATTACAGAGCCAGTGATGGGGCGTTTCCTTTTAAAGAGAAGGTGGGTGTGTCACCTGTTCATCAAGCTAAGGCTGGGGGAGAAGGATCAGGTATAAAAGCTTGTTTATATCATTTGTGCACGGAGATCAACGCTGGGGAAGCTGGCTGGTCTTGAGAGAGCTGAGCTATGTCTAGCTAGTGTTTAGGGTCTCCAAGAAATGCTGTGAAATCTGTACGGTGTCAAACATTTACCATCCTGACAATAAAACTACGTAAAAAGGAAGAAGTTGTTCGCGTGTGCTTCTGCAGTAGCGGGCTTTTCCCACAATATATATATATATATATATATATATATATATATATATATATATACATACACATACTTATTAAGTATATAACTTTAATCTGTGTTTACAAAGGAGAGAACAACATTAAGAAACATGTTGGGCCCAAGTCATTAAGGAGAGCAAAGAAAACGAGGAGAAGGTTTGATCCTGGACAGGCCATGCTACAATGCAAGGGGTGCAAATTAGTTTGATATTTTGCACATAAGTTAAATACTGGCTGTTTTTTCATGTAGCACACAAATACTTGATAGCTTTATTTTTACACTGGAATTTAAAGTTGATCTAGGACATGCTCTTTCCCAATTATAAATCTGTCCTTACATTTTAAATTTATCTCCTCTCTCCAATGCAACATGGTTTTGCCCAGGTGTAAAGTTACTCATTTTTTATGCTTTGCTCTCCTTAATGACTCAGGCCCATTGTGTCACAATAACCCATGCACACCTTTTGATTATTGGTATAACTCAGGAGCTGGTGCAACTGAACAAGATTAACATTTTCACAGATCTGGCCCAGATGGTATCCACCCATGTGTGCTGAAGTGTGATTTCAAGCCATGTGTGTTATTTATAGATAAACCATTTCTTATTTTTATTGAAAACCTAATGGTACCACAATGCTGGCAGAAGGCAAAGTTGCTCTAAATATTTGAAAAGGGAGCAAAATCAAACCCAGGAAATTACAGATCAATGAATCATCAGAGATGGGTAAAATATTGGAAGGGATTCTAAGAGATAACATCCAGAAGTATATTATTGTAGATACACTAATAATAGAGAGTTAACATAATGTTTAAAGGACCATTCATGCCAAAATAATTTGCTCAGTTTTTAGATTGTAACTTTGGTCCTGGCAATGCAGATCAGGGCCAGACTGAGACTAAAAATCAGCCCTGGCATTTCAAGCATACAGGCCCATCTCTGTTGCTGAGCATGAAAAAACTGTGTGCCGCTCCGCAGCAGTGGTACCGCCAAGGGCGTGGCCACATTATATTGGGGGCAATGTCAACATGGGGCATTGATACATACATTATAATAAAACATTACATTTATCAGGCCCTCCCTATCATGCCAGCCCCCCACCCCAGAAACACATTACAACACCCCCAGTCCACTGTACTTATCTATGCTTCTGATGCTGTTGACATCCATCAGAGTGGGAACTTCCTGTAGAGTGAGCAGGGAAACGCTTAGTCTCACAAGATTAATAAATCTCATGAGACTTAGAGCCCTTCGGCTAACCAGAACTGGATTTAGGCTCAGGGGGCCCGGGCACTTAAGACAGGGGGGCTCCTATGATGTAATATGATTATTAGACACATTTTCAACAAATACACAGGCAATACTGTGAGCACTACTATTAGGTGCACACAGTTCTGCCTTCACAAGCAGTACAATGTGAAGTAGGACATACCTCCCAACTGTCCTTGCAGTCAGACCAAATCCTGACTAAGCGGGACAGTCACCCACCAAATTCAGGACAGTTGGCAGACTGTCCTGGTCTCCTACCTGTCTTGTCATTGTCACCACTTGTGGCTCCTGGTGTCTTTAGATCAGTTGCTGCTTGTCTGGATCCTGGAAGTTGGGGGCCCTATTTGGAAAAAAAATGGGTACATGAAATTTAGAAAACGCCAACCAGCACCGGTATTAACTCAATATAGCACCCACGTTATAAAATTAGGCCTCACTCCAGCCCCAACATTAAAATAATAGTATTCCCATTTAATAAATAAATCTATTTCCCTCCCTCCAAACAACCTCAGCAAGAAATTAAAAAGCATTTATGTTTAATAAAAATAACCATTTCCCACAACCATCCCAGGCATTAAATAATTCATAATCACATTTAATAAATAGACCTCATTTTCCCCAAACAGCCCCACATTCACTTAATAGCACACATTATAGTCAAATACTGTCCCCATACACATTGGCCATTTTTATTTTCCCCCTCCTACAGCCATTGCCCCCCCTGCAGACATTTTCAATCACCCCCCCCTTCCCCCTGCAGACATTTTTACTCACCCCCCGCAGACATTTTTAATCATCCCCCCATTCCCCCCCGCACACATATTTGCTTCCTCTCCCCTCCCGCACACATATTCTGTTTCTTTCCCCCCCATACACTTACCTCAGCACTGACAGCAGCCTTCAGGAATCCACTGCAGCTAGTACTACGCGGCCGCGAACTTGAAGTGTAGGAGCTGGGCCGGCATACAGAGCCGTCATGACGGCTACACACAATTTTTTATTTTTTTTCATTTAATCGGTGGATCGCAGGGAGCCGGACCGGCCCACACTGCCATCAGCGCTTCTGGCATTTGCCAGAAGTGCCAGATGGCCAATCCGGCCCTGATGCAGATGATGTGATTTTTTGGGATTTTTCAAAGTGTTTAATACAATATGATTGGTATATAAGATAAAAGCACCATGGCTAGGGTAAATATGTACATGGGAGCTATTTGGTTGATGGATAGGAGAGTTGTTATAAATAAATCATATTCAGCTTGGGTCATAGTTATTAGTGGGGTGCCTCAGGGATCATTACTGGCCTTTTGAATGTCTGTCATAGTTTTTATTAATCTCTCGTGGAAGGATTAGGAAATTACTATTTTGCAGATGACATTAAGGTTTGTAGGTTTTTCACACTAATAAGGGAAATAAATCATTACAGGAAAAACCTGGACTAAATGGTGAGCTGGAAAGATAAGGGTCAGTGTATAAAAATGTAAGGTAATGGATTGAGGCAGTGGTAATTATGGTGCTACTTTTATTATTATATTGGATACAATTGGTGATATATGATATGGAAAAGGACTTAGGGATACTAGTAGGTAATAAGCTATGAAGCGGCACCCAGAGTCAGGTAAATACTGCAAGAGAGAATAAAATCTTAGAATGCATAAAACAGGGTATATTATTTATACATGTGAACCAAATGTAGTTTTTTGTCATTTTAGAAATCACTTGTTAAACCACAACTTTAATATGGAGTACAGATTTAGGCACCTCTGTATATGAAAGACATGGGAGAGGGTTTTGCATTGGGAGATCTTTTCAATAAAAGGACTAGTACTTAAATTGTAATGAAAGGTTTGACAAACGCGTTGTTTACATTGGGATATCCACTGTGAGTAGAGGAAGAACTTTTTCATTACCGACAAGTGTGTCATTTGTGCCTTTAAGTACAGGAAAATGTACATCTTTTAGCCTTGATCTGTAAGCCTAGTCGCTGCCTATTTCGCTCAGTTTCTATTCAGCCACTAGCAATGTTCTAGACTAGAGATTGCTGACTTTAGCTAAGTGCTGCATGACCTCCAGGCTGAGAAACTATTGAAATATCATTGAGGGCTATTTGAATATGCAGAATCTGACATCTGCCCTAGCAATGACATTACAAATGATGGTGCCCACCAATCAGCCTAGACTCCTAAAGGAAGACAATTGAAAGTTGCCCTTCTAGATACACTCTTTTATTTGACAAATCACAATTATTGTACAGACATGAACAGCTCAATAACCAAGTGACGTTATTAATACAGACACTTTCAGATAAAACAATTCATTATTCCTACTGGCAACCAAGGGCTTCAAGGTTTCAGGCACGAAAGTGCTTCTTCACACTGTTAATGAACTGGGAAGATAAATAGTGTTATACATTGATACAGGTCTGTGCAGTTTCAGCTCGTTTTTCCATCAGATAACCAGTTTTATTATTCATATTGCGAAGAGCAGCATTTAAGTACAATACAGTTTAATTCATCTGAGCAATAGCGGAAAGAACATTGCTGGCATAGGGAACTGGAACTGGCGCTGGTGTATGAAAGTTTTGCTGGCGTAAAAATAAAAGTATTCAGTGATTGTCGTCTGTTAATAATATATATGACAAAATTGTTTAAAAAAAAAGTTTTTTCCCCCATATTTTAATGTCCACTGTACATAATATACATTTTTTAAGTTGCTTCTAATTGCAAACACAGCAGTCATCATTAGTGATCTACACTTACACCCGACCTGTAGCTGGAGCAAGGGATACGACAGAAAAACCTATACCGTTGAGATGCCCAAAGATTGTATCGAACGCTGCTGCCTGCGCTCAAGCTTGGCACGCCCTTACTGTACATTGACTACATGCATACGCCCTGTCCTGTTCCAACCCTGAAATCGTATGCTGTAGTTAGGGTCCTTTGCACTCGAAGATGAATTGGATGTTGCTGCATTCACTGGCGTATAGTCTGGTTATAGGTATGCGCAGAGAGATTTTGCATAAAATACAGCACAAAGCGGCATTTACGTTCCTTAATGAATCAGGCCCATTATGTTCACACATGCAGAAGAGCAAAACAGACAGAACGGAATCAAAATGGCTACATGCCAGTTTTGTCCATTTTAGTTTGTCTGTTTTGCTAATATGCATTTGTGAATAGCCCATGTGTATTATATTAAAGTGCACCCAATATAAACCAACTGTGATAAAAGTTATACTTTGAATATCAGCTTATAATAACACTCGCACACATTAATGAACTGATTACTCTACGGATGCAGGTCTCTTTGCGTGCCATATCTTGCAAGAAATAGCTCTGTGCATGCTCAGAAACGGACATTACTCCGATGAACGCAATTGCATGCAATTTATGTCTGGACGCAAATGACACAATTGCCTACGACTTGAAGGACAGAGCGGGGGAGGGAAGGGGAGGATGAACAGAGACAATACACAGTGATTTCGGTACAAGAACTGGGTTTCTTAAAAGTGCACGTTTTAGCTGTCTCATTTGCACCAGCTACAGGACAAGTGTAAGGGCTGAATGATAGGGATGACTAACACGTCATAGTCTTTGTATTAAAAACTAAACGTACGCACGCCACTAGCTAGCAAAGAACATTCGAATGCAAGTAATATAGACTATATAAAAGAATTGTGTATGTACAGTATGCATTAAGAAAATCCTGATTTATGTATTTACAGTTAAAAAAATAAAAAGTTTTTCTATTGATTATTAGAGTATCAACAGTAGAGATGCTCTGAGGGCTTGCGAAAGTACTGAGCCGCTTTGGCTCGGTACTCTGATCTGCGATGTTCGGGTGGGCTCGGTTTCCAGAAAACCAAGCCGCTGAGGAACTCACTTTGTTAAACTGTACCTGCTACCCCTCCTGTTTCTGTGTGAGTTTGTTAAATCTTCTTAACATATGAGTGGGTGGGAGGTACCAAGAACAATTCCATCCTGCACCACGTTTCTTTTCTGTCACTGCTGTGTGGCAGTGTTTCCTAGACGTGATGTGAACTGCCATGTGTTTGTGCCATTGCTCTGTTGCTTAGTATCCAGCCAGCTCACTGCAGTCTTTGGCTGAAAGTGCATGAAATTAATATTGTGACTTGTGAGGTGTTCAAAATTGACGGCAAATGACTGAAAATTAGTGTTATTGAGGTTAATAATAATGTAGGGAAAAAAAACAACCTATTTTTCTGGAGTGGCAGTCACAATGATGCTTTCTGTATGGGGTGGTGGTCACAGTGAAGCTCTCTGTATGGGGTGGCGGTCACTAAGATGCTCTCTGTATTGTACGGCGGTCACAAGGTTGCTGTCTGCATTGTATATAGGTCTTAAGAAACTTCTCTGTATTGTACCTGAGTCACAATGCAATGCTTCGCCTACTTGTTTGTTAGGTCCCTATCCAACTGATGTCAGGTGATTTTCTAGGTGTCAAATACCTGCTTGGGGAGTATCTACCTTTAAAAGCTGTGTGCAGGTAAAGCGCAACATACTGACAAAGCATAGCAATGATCATGTTAAATTTCAGATTGAATTTATGTTATTTAGAGTAGGGCTGGCCAGAAGGGGATGATGTAGGGGTGAGATGGTCAGCTTAACATGTATTGAAAGATGTGGAACTAACAGTCCTTGACCAGCCTGAAATAGCTAGAACAGAATTAATAATGTATTTGGTGAGTGTAAAGGAGAAAATGTCTTTTTGTCTACAAAATGTGGTTGCAGCCCAGTTCTTTACATTCTTTAAATACTTTGGGGAGAGCACAATACTTTTTAGTTCCTTGCTGTTTTGATGACCCAACCTACCATGTGTGTTACATCAGCTTCGCCTACCACTGATGTGGCTACAGATAACTGAGTGCTAATCCTGCTTACTTTTGTGTTGGTCCTGCCAACACATGTCCGGCCACTTCCAGAATTGTTTCCAGGGCAACTTTAAGTTCCCAATCTGTCCCTGCACACACCAGAGTAAAATCCACAAGTATAATGAACAACAAAAATTAAAAGGTCATGAAATAAATGGAATTCTAAATATCTTGTAAAATCCTGTTTTGAAAACATTAGTTGTAGTTATAGAATAAAATATTCTTTTACAGTACCTTGTAGAGAAAATAAAGTTACTATAACACAATGTTTTCTTGTTCCAAGAATTTTTACTTTTCAGATACATTAGAGTGGTATCTTTGACACATTTTCATTTCTGGACTGAAACCTTTACTGACTCACAAATCTACTGAATAAACTAGCACAATGTCAGCCTCACATCTGTCTGCCCCACTGTTCACTTAATGACATATCTCTAGAGCCACGGAATAATGTTTTTCGGAGCAAAGCAACGTTGTTTCCATGGCAACCATAGATTTGGGGTGAACACATTTCAATGAAAAGTCATCATTCATGTCATGTTTAGTTTCTCTGCAAGACCCACGTGCATTTATCCTAGTGGTGCTATAGAAGGCTGTCAGGTGCCGCCTCCGCACCTCCGCTGGGTGCCGGAGACGGACACCTTCTGCCCAGAAGCAACGGGATGCGATCACGTGACCGCGGCGCTCGCGCATGTGCGATGCGCCGATTTGGTTGCATGGCAACCCAGATGCTTCTCCGGCGATCAGCTGAGACTGATCGCCGGAACTTCATCATGAGGACTTCCTGCCAGCCACTATTTAAACTCCACTCTGGCACCATTTGTGTGCCAGAGTATTGGTTCTACCTCCTCCAGCTATTAGTTTGTTTACAGTTCCTGACCTCCTGTGTATTTGACTCCTTGGCTTGTTTGACCTCTCTTCCGGATATCCCCTGTACTTCGTTGCCTGCACTGGTATTGACCTTTGGACCGTTCCTGACTACTCTCTTGCCCTTTCCTCGTGGTACCTCGCTTCCTTGGTTTCGACTCGGCCTGTCTGACTAATCGTTGCACTGGTGACTTCCCGGGAGAACCGCGACCTGCACATCGCACGCAGCGAAGCCCAAACCTCCTTGCGGGGGTCTCTGGTGAACACCGGTGGTGTGTTAGATTCCGCGCCTCTCAGGTTAGTTGCGTTAATACCAGTCAGTGATATTTCCTGCATAAAGTGTGACAGAATACTCTGGCCATGAGTGGACCGGACGAACCTTCGGCCCGCGACTTATTAATTCACCTGGGTCAAAGAGTGGAACGACAAGAGTCCAACCAGGCCCAACTACTGCAATGCCTTCAGGGGGTCATCTCCCGTTTGGACTCCTTGCAAGCATTACCATCTACCACTTCCTCGGCCGCCACTTCCTCTGCGGCATCAGAACCTACCATCCCCGCTAGGGGTACTACCGTCAAAGGTCTCTGTCTTCCTCCTCCTGAGAAATATGATGGCGATCCATTGAAATGCCGTGGTTTCCTCAACCAGTGTTCGATTCAATTTGAGTTAGCTCCGGAGAATTTCTCATCAGAAAGAGCGAAAGTGGCTTATCTAATTTCTCTTCTATCAGGGCAAGCATTGGCCTGGGCTTCCCCTCTCTGGGAACGAGATGATCCCATTCTACAAAATTCTGTGGTCTTCATTGAAGGATTCCGCAAGGTATTTGATGAACCCAGAAGAATCTCTTCTGCCGCCTCTGGTCTCCTAGGACTACGCCAAGGCTCTCTGACAGCAGGACAATATGCAGTACAATTTTGGACCCTTGCAGCCGAACTCCAGTGGAACGACGAAGCTCTCATCGCTACCTTCTGGCAGGGTCTTAATGAGCGCATCAAGGATGATTTAGCTTCTCGTGATCTTCCTTCTACTCTGGATGACATCATATCCTTGTGTATCAAGGTGGACATCCGCCATAGAGAACGAGCTTGCGAACGGGACCGCACTCGCCGGACGTTTCCTCGTTTAGCACCTAACTTTATTCCTCCTACTCAGCATACAGAGGAGCTTATGCAGATCGGCCGTTCTCGTCTGTCCCCAGAGGAACGTGAGAGACGCATGAAAAACCGCCTCTGCTTGTATTGCAGTGAACCAGGACATCTCCTCTCTGTTTGTCCCAAGAGGCCGTGAAACACCACCTCCTAGGTGATAATAGGGAGGTCAACCTAGGACCCCAGTCCCTTTCTCCCTACCTTCGGAAGGAGTCAGAGTTTTTGATGCCAGTCACCTTGGTTTTCCCTAACGACCCATTTACTACCTTTGTGGACTCGGGGTCCGCAGGGAACTTCATTTCTTCCAAGCTAGTGACCGAACTCTGCCTGGATACTATACCCTTGTCTCAACATTTGATGCTCACTGCGGTGGACGGAAATAGAGTCTCTAATGGCTCAATCTCTCTCTCTACTTCTTCGCTTCGGATGGAGATAGGAGCACTTCACTCCGAGACTATAAGTTTCCTTGTGCTACCCCAATCCATTAACCCTATCATCTTGGGTCTACCCTGGCTGAAGCTCCATTCTCCACAATTCGACTGACAGCGAGCTCAAGTTATCCGTTGGAGTTCATCCTGCAAAAAAAGATGTCTGGGATCTGTTTCTCCATCTAGACCTAAGCTGGTCTGTCTCCGTACTTCTGCCTTGGAGGACCTTCCTGAAGTCTACTCTGAGTTCGCTGATGTGTTGTCTAAAACTGCTTCCGAGATCCTTCCTCCTCATCGGCCTTGGGATTGCCCCATTGACCTCATCCCTGGAAAGAACATTCCTAGAGGCAGTGTATACCCACTGTCCTTGCCCGAGACACAGGCTATATCGGAATATGTGGCTGAGAATCTCATAAAGGGATTCATTAGGAAATCATCTTCTCCAGCAGGTGCAGGCTTCTTTTTTGTAAAGAAGAAGGACGGCTCTCTCAGACTGTGCATTGATTACAGGAGACTTAATGCCATCACGATTAAAAATCGCTACCCCCTTCCTTTAATCTCTGAGCTCTTTGACCGTATTCGAGGGGCACGGATCTTTACGAAGTTGGACCTTAGGGGAGCCTATAACCTAATCAGAATTCTCAGAGGAGACGAGTGGAAAACCGCATTTAATACCAGAGACGGCCACTATGAATACCTGGTGATGCCGTTTGGGCTAAGTAACGCCCCAGCTGTCTTTCAGGACTTTGTGAACGGAATATTTAGGGATTTGCTCTACCAATCAGTGGTTGTTTATTTGGATGATATCCTAATCTTTTCACAACATCTGTCCTGTCATCTCATACACGTGAAAGAGGTGTTTTCCTGTTTACGTGCTAATCTCCTATTCTGCAAGCTCGAGAAATGTCTCTTCAATTGCTCTCAAGTACCTTTCCTAGGATACATTGTATCAGGCTCCGGTCTTCGGATGGATCCAAGCAAATTGGAGGCTATTCGTAACTGGCCTCAACCTTCTGGGCTCAAGGCTACCCAGCGCTTTATAGGCTTCACAAATTATTATCGCCAATTCATTAAGGGGTTTTCTACGATAATTTCTCCCATTACTCTTCTCACTCTGAGAGGCGGCCAATCCAAGTCTTGGACCCAGAGGCTGTACGAGCATTTCTAGCAATCAAGAAGGCCTTCTTGTCTGCACCCATCTTATCCCAACCTGACCAAAATAAGCCATTTTTCTTAGAGGTGGACGCATCCTTCGTTGGAATCAGAGCGGTACTATCCCAAAAGAATTCGGAAGGCTTTCCTGTTCCTTGTGGTTTTTTCTCTAAGAGATTTTCTGCCAGTGAAACCAACTACGGACAAAGGGTTTCTAGGGTGTTTATGGGGTTTTAATCTCCCTTATAATCTGGCAAATGTTTGGACGACCATTTAATACTGTTAATTATGCAACCAACTCCTCGCAAAGGTAATTCTGATTTAACCTAAGAAAAATAATTCTTATTTTCCTTTAAATCCACAGGGTCAGTATTCATATTATAACTTCTGCTTATCTCTTCAATAATAACCACAGACAAAATATAGCTTCATTTAAAGTGTGTTGTATTATTAACATTCTAGTTGTAAAACATATGCATATATTATAAAACAGTAAACAGTGTAACAATATTTTACACAAAGTATAGATTTTGGTGCAATACATTACATTCATTGCCTGTTATATAAATATACAAGTCATTGTGTGTGTTTTGACTAGAGATGCTCAGGTTTGGTTCCCCCGAGAACCGAACACACCCGAACCTAGCAGGTCCATGTACCGAGCCAAGTACGCGGGTTTTGAATTCTATAAGTACCGCCCTCCACGGTGATCCAGCGCCATTTCACAGAGGGACACAGAAGGGGTAGCAGAGTTCTTGGTAGTCTCTAGTGCAGTTGGACAGCATCATAGGTAGAATAGAAAGAGGAGGGGTAGCAGTGTTATTCAAAGTCTCCAGTGACATTCAGGAGAGCTCCATTGCTAATTGTCGTTGCTGAAATAGAAATAATAGGTCTGGCAGGTTTGGTCTTCTAAATCTGCAGTCAAATTGTATGATGTAATATAGATTACACACAAAGAGGAGAGCTCCATTGCTCCATTGCTAATTGTCATACTAGGGCTGGCAGGCTTGGTCTTCTAAATCTGCTTTCACATTGTATTATGTTATATAGATAAAACACAAAGAGGAGCTCTCCATTGCTAATTATCATTGCTGAAATAGAAATAATAGAACTGGCAGTCTTGGTCTAAGTCTGCAGTTACATTTTACTGTACCATATCTCACTTAGAAACAGGGTTCAGTGCTGAAACAGAAATTGTAACAATAGGGCTGCCAGTGTTCTTAAAAGCCTCAAGTGACATTCTACTGTGCCATTGCTCATACAGAAACAGGAGGGCATTGTTCTTGTCACTCTCCAGTCTCGGTAATAATGATACTTATCCCTCTACCTCATCTGCTAAAGTTTATGTTCAAGTGCATAGTGGTTTTAAGTCAGTTAAACAAAAGTGTAAATAAAAAGCTTGCACCTTTTTAAACAAAAAAACACTTCACTAATAAAGGTGAAAGTTTACTGTAGAAAAACATAAAATTGCCAACATGCCATTCTACCCAAAATGTTAGGAAGCATACCAGAATCAACTAGCTCCTTTCTCTCAGCTAGAACTCAGCACCTGCAATCTAGTTTGTCATTATATTCACTCTCACCAGTGTGTACATCATCCTCAAACAATACTAATTCATCCCCGCTGGAATCCACCATCACAGAAGTGTGTGTACTTTAATGTAATTACCGGTAATGGCCTTCCTCATGGAATTTGTAGTTCATTTTATGGAAAACTGTCATGATTTTTTGGCAATTCTTTTAGACCAAACCAGATGCCAAATTGTCATCCAGACTCATCTGCATCCCCACTGGATGTCTTGGGACAGTTAAATTTTTTCCTAGCAGTAATTTCCAGAGAAACTGAATAAGGAGACGTCATTGTGTCATGTACAACTTAAGCTGTCAGCTTGCTGACCAGGAGCTCATTGCATCTCTTGATATCTGTGTCAGTTGTAAGAAAAGACGTAGCTCTTAAACCTAGGATCAAGCACAGTTACCAAAATGTAATGATCCGATTTCAAGATGTTGATAACTAAGTCCAACATAATTAGCGGAATTGCTTTGTTTCATTTCTTCCTTCAATTTCTCTTGCTGCTTTACAGAAAGTCTAATTAGGGGAATCACTTGACTCAAGCTGTGTGCACTCTCTTCACAGGTGACTACTTTGAGTGTTTTCAGGACCTTGCACAAAATGGAATGAATTCACCACTGCGCTGAACAAAAGTACATTTCCCCTAAATTCTATTCTTCTTGCAGCTACTGCATTCTCCTACATGCTGTTTCAGAATCCCAAAAATGACCCTTAATTTTTCCGGACAAAGACAGCATCGCCTGCATGCCATTGTCATTTTTTATAAAGTTCCGTACCACCAAGTTGATTGTGTGAGCAAAACAGGGAATGTGATGGAATTCCTCCCGTGGTAATGCTCTAACAATATTGGTGAGAGTCCAAGCAGGATAAGCCATTTTGCAATGACATTTCTTAGTTTTTCAAACAGGTTGTCAGCGGTATTAGCTCTGACCTGCTCATTGGCTCGTCTCTGATAAGCACCTCTCACTCCCGCCTTCAAGACTTCTCCAGCGCTGCTCCCCACTTATGGAATTCCCTACCATACTGAATCAGACTTTCCCACAACCTTCAAATCTTTAGATGTTCTTTGAAAACCCATCTCTTTTTTAGAGGTGACCTTATCCTCGATAACACTATTCACACTAATGCACCCTCACAAATATCCCAATCTCCACTCTGAGCCACAATCACTCCTTTTCTTTCAGCTGTGCCCTCTTCCCTTTAGAATGTAAGCTCTCTAATGAGTAGGGTCCTCCATACCCTTTGTTTTCATGTCTCCATTCATTTTGTCTGCCTTGTCTGATCTTGTTTTACGTATGTCTTGTTTTATGTATGTCCTTGTCTTCCCTACTGTAGGGCGCTGTGGAGCACTGTGGTGCCTTACAAATCTATGATAATAATAATAATAATAATAATAATAATAATAATAATAATAATATTCCTCTTAGTGAAGCAGATGATACACAGAGTAGCCTGCCTCTGAAAAATGTGATTTTCTTGGGTACATGCTGTTGCTGTTGCTGCTGCTGAAGGCGAATCACCAACCCAGTGGGCTGTTACAATCATATAATCTTAAGTTTGCTTAGTTCCGCTTGTACACATATCTGGGGTTAAGTGTAAAGTGGGTAGAATGGCATTTTGTAGCCCAATAATTACATTTTTATGAACCTTCTGGTTCATAAATAGGAATAGCTTTTCTAGTAAAATGGTGTTGTGATGGATTTTGGTAACACGGACCCAAGACCTTAAGTAATTGTCTAACACCAGCTGCGTTAATAGTGGATATTGGACGCAGATCTAATACTAGCATAGTCGCCATGGCGTCTGTGATCTTCTTTGCGACTGGGTGACAGCTTTCATACTTGCAAAGGATTGTTCAACAGTCGATTGTTGTATACTACTAGTAGCCTCCTTCTTGGTCTACTTCTGGGTTGAAGATCCACCCCCAGCAGCAGGAGCAGCAGCAGTGGGCCTAACGCTCAAGGATTCTTTTGAGGAGTCCTGGATAGGGGAGGAGTCATCTTGCATTAGCAGCTTGGATGCAGAACTAACTCTGATCACTTGTGAAGATATTGATGATGAATGTGTTGGGGGTGTAGATTGCAGGTGCGGGGATCTAGAAGAGAAAAGGGAGGTAGCTGATGCTGGACTGCTTGTTGTTTTTTTTTAGCATAAGTTTCAGATTTTCCCAAGAGCTTTCCATGAACTTGCTTCAAATGGCGTAACATGGATATGGATCCAAGATGGTTAAGGTCCCTAGCTCTACCGACTGTTGCTTTACAATGCTTCAAATGACTAGACAACTGATGTCGGAATTTGGGTAAAAATAATTAGACACATAAGAGGTTGATTTTTTGATCTTATGCCTAGCTATGACAATGACCTTCTTATCACTGACAAGAACTGCTGCAGTCTTTGTTTGACAGTGCATGAAAATAATATTGTGTCTGTGAAGTGGTAAAAATTGACTGCAAATTACTTGAAATTAGAGTTATTGAGGTTAATAATAATGTAGGAACAAAAAAAAGCAAAATTATGTGATTTTAGAATATTTTAGCTATTTTCCTAAAAAATACAGATCCAAAACCAAAACACACAAGGGAGGTTTTGCCAAAATCAAAACCAAAACACACAAGGGAGGTTTTGCCAAAACCAAAACACAAAGTTAATCCAGATTCAAAACCAAAACCAAAACACAGGTTTAGTGAACATCTCTAGTTTTGACTATTGTCTAAAGTTGTCTGTCTGTATGTGTGTGTAGGGTAAGGAGGGGGTAGGGGGGAGACCTGTGGAGGGGAGCGAACACACAGTCAAGCATACATTTTAACCTTCCAAATATTCTCGCATTATCTCAAAGCTTCTACCATTTATCCATCTATCATTTCACTTATCTCAATGTCCAACAGCCATTTTTCACTTTCCACATTCCCTTCACATGAAATCTTCTAGATGGCAGCCATTTTACAAGCTTGCCAGCTTCTAGATCTATTACTCTATTATCCAAACTCAGCATGCTTTAAACACATGGTATTTAACCTCGCTGCCATAATAACTACATCAACATTTTCAGCAATAAATCACATTATTTCAGAGATTCAGACTTACAAACTACCCTTTAAACCTACAGTCTAACAAAATGTTATATTGAACAATCTGACCACTTCCTGAACAATCCAATCACTTGCTATGCATCTAAATCCTAATTTCAGCCACACTTTTCAACAGCAGCATAGCAGACTTTCCAATACCATCTACACAGTTTCTTCACTTTCCCATGAAATACTTTTTCAACACCACCATTCTGTCGAACAAACAGATAATGCACAACCATTTCCAAACACTTACTACACATTTACACTAAACTGCACAAAACAAACTATTTCCCTACACTTCTATTACACAGCATTTGCAATTTCCATTAGCCTTTTCTAAGAACTGAAATAGCTCACAATATTTAAAATGGCCGACTTGCTTTGTTAGAAGTTAAAAGCACGTGTTGGTCACATGTGCTTATAATGGCCTAATGGACTACCAATGAACAGAATCCAGTTCTTAAATCTTCTGTAATATACTTGTAAGTCCACCAGAAATATATATTTTGCACAAAAGACATTTATTTCAAATTACCTTTGCAACAAGCACAAATGCTTACATGACCAAAACTTCACTTACTCAATTTTATCTTAACTCAGACAATTCCATTCAAATAACCTAAAAAAATCCATTACACCATTAACCCAACACAGAACCACACAGAACTATGTATAACACAAATGCTTCCATGACCAAAACTTCACCAACTACATTTTATCTGAACTCAGACAATTCCACTAAAATAACTTAAAAAAATCCATTACAACATTAAACCAACACAGAACCATGTTTCCAGATTTATGCATCTTCCATTTCTTTAAATTTTTCCTGCTGGCCAGGGCCTGGGAAGGCCCTCAGGCAACTTACTACTCTGCATATCCATCTAGGAGCTGTGTCCGCATGTCTCATCAGACTGGCAGCTGGGCTCTTTGCTACATAACATAATGCCTTTCTTCTGGGCAGAGTTTACCTTTCCACAGGAACTGCTCACAACATGTAACCTGCCTCAAAAGCCAAAACCTGTTTTTTTCAGGTCAAGTTCCATAGTAACAAGTGGGGGAAGGGATTGTATGTGCAAAGTCACTGTCCTCATTCAACTATGGCTGGATTCCAATATATTATAAAATGAAATATAAAATAATATATTATTTAGCTACTCTTCATCAGGTGCTTGCAGAAGAAAGCAAGGCCATGCAACCTACAGTCTATGCAACCTACAGTCTATGCCACCTAGGATTTTGATGATTGATAGATAGATAGATAGATAGATAGATAGATAGATAGATAGAGCAAATTGAGGTGAACAGTACTGAGATGGATTCAGTGAGATGTCTTGTGGAAGAAACTGTGTGCAGTGGTCTCATTAAGACCTTTAAGTGTCTTGTACCACTCACCTTTCCACCCAGTGCAGAATCTGAGACTCTTGTAGAGCAAAGTATATAGTATTGAGAAAAAAGTTTTTGGAAGGTTTGCTAATTAATTTTTTGGGAAAATAATTTATTAACCATAAAATTTGTGCAATAACTTATTTTACAGGTTTATACAATTTTTCATATTCCTATGCTCTGATGTTTTATGGATGGTGAATAGAGTAGGAGCAATTTGATTAATATCACCACCAGACATCATTGCCTACTATTAGTTCATACCCCAATGCCATCCTTCACTATTTTTACTGTCCTTGTTCTTTTTCACTAAAATGCTGCTGGATTCATCCTCATTTTACTACAGTTCAATTATGTATCAAATACAAAGGAGTAACTAGCGTTGTTGCAGTATGTGCCGCTGCTATTGAGCCTGCAGCTTGAGCGGCCACCTCTCAAGTCAAAGACCCATGTGTATAGATACTATCTTACAAAATCTTGCATTAGGGCCACAAACGTTTAGTAATGTCTCTGGTCAAATATATAATTTTCTTGTAATTAAATGTACTTGCACCTGTTTCGGCAAAGTTCTTATTACTTATGTTGCATGTGCAATTAAACACTTTTCTTCTGGTCAGAATAAGGACTTCAAACAGTTTTTTGCTGCTAGATCTGTAAAACCTTGCTTTCCGTAAAAGCAGGCATGTTTCTAAATATATGCAATACTAGCTGAAGTACCCCACGTTGGTTTAAATCTTCAAGTTATTAAGTTATCAATGAGTTGCATGTAACTATCAACATTTTAAAAATAATTATGAGCTAAGATCATCCAAATCCATCCAGTGGAAGTCCCAGAACAGGCTCCGTGGGTGAAAGTTCTGCCCAGCATACACCAATGGGAGGTCCGACCAGGACCTTAACCCGCTTTAAAACCTGGCCAGGATTCAACTGGACCACCTTGCGTTGGTTTCATCCCAATTGGTGCAGGAGTATCCACATGCAAACTGAGAACAGGCCCCCTGGGTCAAAGTTCTGCCCAGTGTCCACCAACAGGAGGTCTGACTAGGACCCTAATACCCCTAAAACCTGGCCAGGATCCAACTGGACAAACTCGCGTTGGTTTCAACCCAATCGGTGCAAGGGTGTCCGAATGCAGCTCAGAACTGGCTTCCGAGTTAAAGTTATGCCCAGCGTACACTAATGGGAGGTCTGACCGGGAGCCTAACTCCCCCCCTAAAACCTGGCCAGAATCCAATTGAACCACCTTGCATTGGTTTCTTTTCAGTTGGTGCAGGGGTGTCAGAATGCAGGCTCAGAACAGACTCCCGGGTCAAAGTTCTGCCCAGCGTACACATACGGGATGTGCGACCTGGACCCAAAACCCCCTAATAGCTGGCCAAAGTCCAACTGGACCACCTCGCGTTGGTTTCATCTCATTTGATGCAAGAGTGTCCGAATGCATGGCTGGATAGACAAGCAGACCAATGCTTTTTTATACATATGATGCATGCCTTCCAGTTCATTAACATACCGAAAGTAAAAATCTGTTGTAACATGGTGGGTATCTTTCATAACTCCGTCCATCAATTTTGCATATTCCATAATGGGAGTATGTTGACACCCCAATTAATTTGGTTTCATAGACAACCTGGTAAATTATACTATTGATTTTTCTATCTATCTTGACACAATGTTTCCTTACAGAAGAGGAGTGCAAGGCAAGCACAGTTACACAGATAGATTCAATTAATGGTAATCTTAATCCATTGGCAACTGAATACAAGAACTACATCTGTGTCATAACATTGCCTAATGTTGGTAAAACTTAATACGATTATGTATAAGGAAACCATCTACACTACAGTCAAATAACATAATTACACTTAATCATATTTGCAAATATGTGTTCCTTGAACAGGATGGAGCAGAACATAAAACTGTGAGTCTGGGGTACCCCTTTTACTTGATTGGATTTCAGCACTTAGCTTGCAGCTAAGCAACTTTAATCAGGACAATATAAGAAAAGATAGTAAATAAACAGAAATAGAAGGGACAAAGACTCATGTCATGAAGACATACCTAGTTTATAGAAATTAAGCCTTTTATCACAGCAGTGAGTTTGTGATGATACAATATGAGACAAGGGGTCAGATACTATGCAGTTGCAGCTGATTACACAGTGTAAAAATAATCAGTGTTTAACAAAAGTGCTTCATTGGCCAGGTTCCAGATATTATAAGAAATCTGTTAAACAAATGCAATATCTTTCACGGTTATGCAACACTTGCTTAGTTTTCCTATAAAGTCCAGAAAGCATAATATTTTCAAAGGTTGTAATTAGAGATGCTCACTGATCCCCGTGTTTTGGTTTTGTTTTTGGTTTTGGATCTGGATTACCTTCGTGTTTAGGTTTTGGTTTTGGTTTTGCAAAACCGCCCTTGCCTTGTGTATTGGAAAGGACAATGATATATAACTGTCATACAAGATATACAGAACAGGTGGCTTACTGACTGCATTCACCAATCATGTGGCAACATAGAGTCCAATAAGTCCAATGCTGGGGGCTAATAAGTCCAACAAGTCCTTGCTGAAGAAGGAACTATACACCAGGGGTTAACGGTCCTGGAGTGTGTGCACTTGCCGTGCAGAGAAATGAACACTATGTGTGGTCAAATACAGTGAGTTCATACACATAGCGTGAAATCAGCGAGGGCTGAACAGGCACTGACCTAAATCCGGAGATGCTTCCCAGAACGATCCTGGTCCGGTGTTGTGGTCTCCACGTGCAGCTGGACAGCTCTCCCGAGTCCTGCAGCAGAGCGATGAGGAGTTCCCGGCCAGCCGCCCCTCCTCTCTGTGCAGCTGGATACTCGCGTCTCTCGCAGTTGCCACGGGTGATGCGCATGCGCAGAGGCGCGTTATCGATAATAATATGAAATAAGATGAAATGTGGCTCATGAGCTAGAAATGAATGCTGAATGTCGGGCCCTACGCGTTTCGCCCACGTGGGGCTTCGTCAGGGACAGTAGAAATATGTTTTTGCTATTATCATCATCACTGTGTAGAATAAATCAGGCTTTCAGCCAACTGATATCCACTGTATATCTTTTCATTTACATTAAGCGCCTGGGAATTTCTCTTCCAACTGCTGACAGATAGGAATTTTGAGGTTAAGGACACATGTGGTAGAAGGAAACATGCTTAACAAGGGCACTCTGTAATAGTCATTTTATTCAAATATACCTTTTATTAATGTGTTTTAAAATATAATATTCCTGAAATAAGCCTAAATATAGTAGGCAGCGAAATATAAAAGAGGAAAAGTAATGAAAATTAAAAATTATAAAATAAAGATGTTAATAAACTGGCAGAATATGCCAAGCCTGGCTGTGTTGTCTTTCATAAGAGGATATATTCCATTAATTAACAATTCTCACGTTGTATAAATGCCACAATTGACTGAATATGTCAGTGTATGAAGTTAAATTACTTATTGGCAAGGTTTATATTCATCACTCTTGCCATTATTTGTAATATGTTGTTACATATATCGAGATTTATTCTTTAGTAATTTCCATACACATTGACAATGATAACATGATTGTATGTCTATTGCAGGAAATGAATCCATGAAATAAAGATAAATTATTTCGTGCAGTGACTAGTAGATTGTCGTTAACTTGTTTATTATTCACACTAGTCTAGTGTCAATCGCTTATAAAGACTGCTACAGACTGTTATCATAGGTTTGTACTGCATTCTCAAAAACACTTTAGACCGGGTGAATCTGGATTCCTTTTATAATCTGTACTAAGTATTATTGGATATATAGTCAGCGTAATAGGATAATATGATCTAAATCCCTTTGGTAATAATCCCCTGGCTAGTAGGATTCTCAGCCCAATACATCCCTATCATAACGGGATTAACACCCCTTAGATAATTGGAGCTGTGATATCTCTAGACATATAGCTCAGTACATCCCTATTACAACGGGATTAATATCCCTTTGGTATTTGATTTTTTAGTATTTCATAGCATATTATAGTAGTGTGAGGTATCTAGACAGCACAGCGAGGCGAACGCCGACGCGCGTTTCGCTACTCGCTTTAACTTAGGCAAAGATAGGACTTTTGACAGCCAGAAATATTAATGCAAAAGAATGGGGGACACCCCAAAAGCACTTGGGAGTGCTAAATATTATATTTTAAGTCTGCTGACAGATAGGACTTTTGACAGCCAGAAATATTAATGCAAAAGAATGGGGGACACCCCAAAAGCACTTGGGAGTGCTAAATATTATATTTTAAGTCTGCTGACAGATAGGACTTTTGACAGCCAGAAATATTAATGCAAAAGAATGGGGGACACCCCAAAAGCACTTGGGAGTGCTAAATATTATATTTTAAGTCTGCTGACAGATAGGACTTTTGACAGCCAGAAATATTAATGCAAAAGAATGGGGGACACCCCAAAGCACTTGTAGTGCCAAATATTGAAAAAAAAGACTCCTCTATCCTCCTCTCTTCTCTATCAATTGTTATCAGAATTGTAATCAGAATTGTAATCAGAATTGTACTCAGAATTGTTATCAGAATTGTATTCTCTGTCCCTGCTCTAATCAGCCTGTGACTACACCCTGCTCTCTACCTCTTTCAAATGGCGATGGATTGCTGTGGAGGCAGGTATTTATCATTTTCAAGTATTGCGAGAACCGAGCCCCGAGATCCGACGACGTCATGATGACGTTCGGCCTCGATTTGGAATCCGAGCGGGCGGGAGAGTACCGAGCCTGCTCAGCTCGGTACTCGGATAGGCAAAGTTCGGGTGGGTTTGGTTTTCGGGGAACCGAGCCCGCCCATCTCTAGTTGTAATATATTTTAATTGATCAAAATATAAGTGAACTTAAGCATCACATAGACACTATTATCACTTTCTGTCACATAAGAATGGCTGGTCAACATCACAAAGCATTGGATTTTACTGTAACATACAAGACTCGTGATGGAGACATGTCCACGTCATGTTGGGGGCATGACCATGCATTGTGGCCACGCCCCCATTGTGATATTAGCGATCTCCATCCCCCTCAATATTCCCACCAGCGGGACAAACATGGTCTCAGGCGTGGCAGAGCCCTGAAATTGGAACAGTTGGGAGGTATGTACATTATAACTTCAATTTAAACTAGAGTAGCAGTGTTTATGATTTATGTTTTTGTTTTGTACTCTACCTTGTTATGATGCCTGGTAAAACATCTGATCAGAAAAATGGAGATACACACATAACATATACACATTTTTAGCAAGTTGACCATTAGTCTAGTTCTTTATTTAAATAGAGCCAACAAATTACAGCACTATATGGTAATGGCTTAAAGGAGGATGTGGTAATAGAAAAAAGAAACAATGTATCCTTATTTTTAATATTAAAGCACATCCCTGGCAGGGGGACACAGGGCCTGATTTAGAGTGAGATATATGTCTGTTTGCATAGCATATCTTTGCATTTTTTCGCATGCTCAGAAAGTGAGCGTATATAACTGCGGTTATTCAGACCTGCACCTTTTTTGGTACTTAAGTTTCCTTATGCTTGACAGACTTGAGACTTGACAGGGGAGGGAGGGGTGTTCTCAATGTTGGCAATGTATAGTAATGTGTGTTTCAGCAATTGCGGAAGGATTCCGAGGCACAGATAGAGCTGAAAAAGCGTTTTTATTTGCTGGTGATCAGGGGCAAGTGTAAGTAGCGGATGATGACAATGATGATAATGATGATGATGATGAACAACCAAACTTGCAAACTGCTTGTAATTAGTAGTTTGCAAATGATTAGCTGGCACTAATTGAGACTTTAGTAATTACTTGACCATAGATTAGGATTGCAGAGTGTGTTGTAGTAAACAAAATTATTATTTTTTGCGTGTATCAGAAAGTTGTTCCTGCTGTATTAGCTAGAATATTCAAGTTATTTAAATGAAACTTCATAGCAGTTGCTATAACATTTAAGATAAAAGGTTTTTCATCATCATCTATTTACATACCGCCACTAATTTTGCAGCGCTGTACACACTCACCTCAGTCCCTGTCCCATTGGAGCTTACAGTCTAAATTTTGGAGCGTGGGTGGAAACCTGAGCACCAGGAGGAAACCCACGCAAACACAGGTGTGAGGCAGAAGAGCTAGCCTCTAAGCCACCGTGCTTTTGTACATGTTCACAAGTTGGATGTAAGTGTCTGAGAGGTGTGTCTATTGTCAAGTGGACGTATCTGCTACTCATTCAGACCTGGATGCATCTTCAACTCTGTATTACGGTGCACATATGCATATACTTGTGTGCAACTTTTTTAATTGCCCATTAAGCTTACGATTTTGTTTGTCTGTAAAAAAAAGTTCAGAATGACTATCACATTTTCAGTGTGAGATTGCAAATGTATCTTAAGTTTGCAATGACTGTGCAAAACACACATTAATGTCCAGTGGATTACTCTTCACTCAGGTTAGTGGGAAACTAGTAACAGCCAATGGTAATGTCTATTTTGATGACGTCTATGGGACATTACTAATAGGCATACTTACTTCTCAGCACTAATTGATGACAATTTTGTTTTTTTATTGAAAATTGTAACTTTAGGTATTACATTTAATTGTACTGTGTCACAGTGCAACTGAAAGCACAATACACTGAGAAACATAAATCAGACATACTTTATATTACAATACAAGACAATATACAAAATATGACATCCTACATTATATTTACACTATTCATGCATCACTTTATCAAGACAACAGATTCAACAAGCAATGGATGTGATGTGGAGGTTGGGGAAGGGGGTAAGGCAGGGCCCTCTTAAGAACATCTTGGGCCCCCGGGCACAGCAGTGCACCGGGGCCCCTATATATACAAAAAAAATAAAATATTATATATATGGGCCTCCGCAATGGATGTTGGGCGGGCATGATGACGTCATGCCCGATATGGACTGCCAGCGCGACGGAGGAGGAGACCATGAAAGGAGCCAGATCGCCAGCTGACCGCAAGGTAAGTATTTTCTTCTTTTTTTTTCAGGTTTTTTTTTTCCTGCCTCCGACGGGCCCCCCTGGGCTGCAGGGCCCACGGGTACCTGCCCATTGTGCCCAATGGGAAAGACGGCCCTGGGGTAGGGGAGGGAAAACACAGGCTTGAAGCTTTATTGAAGAACAGACACAGAGATGGTCACTGACCCCCGTGTTTTGGTTTTGGTTTTGGATCCGGAATACCTTTGTGTTTTGGTTTTGGCAAAACCGCCCTTGCGTATTTTGGATACAATTTTTTTGGTCTAAAATAACCTATTTTAGTGCTCCACTTGTTTCTTGGATAAGTGAGGTAATTCTAAAGCTAATAAATTATGAAAAAAACAGGTTAATCCCTGGTAGGCCGTCCTTAATTCTAACACTTGCCTGCAAATTATACAGACAAACCTGGTTGTCTTCCCCTCCATCTTTGACTATTGGCAATGTAGCCATCGTCTTTGTAGTTAAATAGAAAAAAAATCAGCCTGCATTGACTGTACGTTAAATAGAAATGGACAAAGGCAGTTTTGGTGTCAGTCTGTGTTAGCCCCCCTTCCCTCTTCCACTTGTAGTTAAATAGAAAAAAAATAGCCGGTATAGACTGTACAATATAAATAGAAATTGACAAAGGTAGTTTGGTTTCTGTCTGTATCAGCCCCCCCTCCACTTGTACTTAAATAGAAAAGAAGACGGCCTGCATAGACTGTACAATAAAAATAGAAATGCACAAAGGTAGTTTGGTGACTGTCTGTATCAGTCCACCCCCCCCCCCCACTACTTGTAGTTAAATAGAAAAGAAGACAGCCTGCATAGACTGTACAATATAAAACAAAATGAACAAAGGTAGTTTGGTGGAGGTCTATGAGCCCCACCCCCCTCCACTTGTAGTAAAATAGAAAAGAAGCAGCCTGCATAGACTGTATAATATAAAACAAAATGGACAAAGGTAGCTTGGTTTCTGTCTGTATCAGACCCCCTCTTCACTAGTAGTAAAATAGAAAATAATTCAGCCGTTATAGACTGTAGAATATAAATAGAAATGGTCAAAGGCAGTTTGCTGGCAGTCTATATCAGACCTCCCCTCTACTTGTAGTTAAATAGAAAAAATTCAGTCGCTATAGACTGTAGAATATAAATAGAAATGGAAAAAGGCAGTTTGGTGGCAGTCTATATCAGACCCCCTCCACTAGTAGTAAAATAGAAAAAATTCAGCCGTTATAGACTGTAGAATATAAATAGAAATGGACAAAGGCAGTTTGGTGTCTGTCTGTGTATGACACCCTACCCTTATCGTGAAATTGACAAAACAGCAGCCTTTCAAGACTGTACGTGATATAAAAATGACCCAAGTCCCTTTCCGATTTGGGGGTAGATTACACCCTACACTTATATAGAAAGTTTTAAAAAGATGTTATCGTCATCATCTTCAGCATCATGCTCACCCTCATCAGTGTGTACATCATCATCACAGACTATCAATTCATCTCCGCTTGCATCCGCCATTAGAGAAATGTCAGTGCTTGCATGTCTTTGATGGTAAAGGCCTTCCTCATGGAAGATGTAGTTAATTTTTATGAACATAATTTTCTCCACATTTTTTGGAAGTAACCTCCTACGTCGATCACTGACTAGGTTCCTGGCTGTGCTGAATACTCGTTCAGAGTACACACTACAGGGTGGGCAGCTTAGGTATTGCAAAGCAAGTTTGTACATGGGTTTCCAAATGGCCTGCTTTTTTTCCCAGTAAGGAAAGGGACTGTCTGACATTTCCTCTTGAAAATAATCCTCCACCATCATTAGCATGTTAATACTCGTATTGGATGGAGTTATGGGCAAGGTCACACATTTTTTAGAAAAATCTTTCAAACCAGCCCAGATGCTAAACTGTTCTGGTCTGCCCCTTGTGTCTTCCCTGCTTCTTTTTTGAAAATTTTATTTTTTACGAGCAGCAGCTGCTTGAGAAACTGAAGGAGGACACGTCGTCAAGCCAAGGCCCAGTTCAGCGGACAACATGCTGAGCAATAGCTCTTTGCAAAAGTTCACATCTCGCTCATTTTGAAGCAAAGACTCAAAGTCTTAAACCTTGGATCAAGCACAGTGGCCAAAACGTAGTGATCCGAGTTCAAGATTTTAATAAATCAAAGATCATTGTGAAGCGAATTAAGTACTTGATCTACAAGGCCAACATACTTTGCATAATTGCTTTTTTTCATCTCCTCCTTCAGTTTCTCAAGCTGCTTTTCCAATAATCTAATTAAAGGAATGACTTGGCTCAAGCTAGCAGAGCCTGCACTGACTTCACACGTCACAACTTCAAATGGTTTCAGCACCTTGCACAGCACTGAAAGGATTCCCCACTGTGCAAGAGTGAAATACATCCCCCCTCCTTTCCCAATGTCATGGCTTGTGCAATATGCTTGGATGTCTTTGCGCTATTCCTCTATCCTCTGAAGCATGTACAGGGTGGAATTCCACCTAATTAACACCTCTTGCTTAAGTTGGTGGCAAGGCAAGTTAAATTGTTCTTGGAGCTGCTGCAATCTCCTACATGCTGTGACAAAATGCCTGAAATGCCCCTAAATTTTACGGGCCACCAAAAGCATCTCCTGCACCTCACGGTTATTTCTTAGGAAGCTCTGCACCACCAAGTTGATGGTATGAGCAAAACTATGAATGTGATGGAATTCACCCAGTTATAGTGCTCGCACTATATTGTTGGCGTTATCAGAAATGACATATCCTGGGGAGAGTCAAAGGGGTATAAGCCATGTATCAATCTCATCTCTTAGTTTTCGTAACAAATTGTCAGCTGTATGCCTGTTAGTGAAACCGGTGATACAAAGAGTGGCCTGCCTGTAACAAATGTTACATAGTGGTGTACATGCTGCTGCTGTTCCCGCTGGTGAAGGCGAATGACCAAACCAGTGGCCTCTCACAGTCATATAGTCTTTGGTTTGCCCACTTCCACTTGTCCACATATCTGTGGTTAAGTGGACAGTTGGCAGAATGGCATTTTTCAGTGCAATCTCTAAATTTTTACACACTTTTTCCTATAGTTGTGGAATAGCTTTACAGGAAAAATGGTGTCGCGATGGAATTTTGTAACACGGACACAAAACCACAATTAACTGTGAAAAACCAGCTGCGTTTATTGTGGATATTGGACACAAATCTAACACTAACATAGTAGCCATGGCGTCTGTGATTCGATTGGTGACTGGGTAACTGCTGTCATATTTTCTTCCCCTAGCAAATGATTGTTTCACATTTAATTGTTGTAATGTAGGACTGCTCTTTTTCTTGGCCTTCTTCTGGGCTGAAGATTCAACCCCAGCAGCATCAACAACAGCAGCAGTGGGACTAACGCTTTCTTCAGAGGAATCAATTATAGTGTAGGAGTCATCCAGCCTTACTAAGTGGGATGCAGGGCTAACTCTGAGCGCTACTGAGGATATTGATGAGGCTGGTGTTGTGGGTGTATTTTGTAGCCGTCGGGATGTCGGTGACAGAAGGTTCCTAGCTGATGATCGAGTGCTTGTAATTTTTTTAGAAGAACTTTCATCTTTTCCCAACACTTTGCCATGAACTCTCGTCAAATGGCGTAACATAGACGAGGTTCCAAGATGGTTAAGGTCCCTCCCTCGATTGACTGAGGCTTGACATACACTACAATGGCTATACAACTGTTGTCAGGATTTGGGTAGAAATAATTCCACACATAAGAAGTGGATTTTTTTGTTTTATGCCCAGGCATGACAATGGCCCTTTTCTTGTCACGTGCCAGAACTGCTGCCACTGGTGCAGGACTTACACAATCAGCCTCATCCTCATCAACATCCTCATTAGCGCCCTCGCCGGCTACACAAATCTCCCCCTCATCCTCTTCTAATTCCAAAGTGGCATTCTCAATTTGTGTATCACCGGCTACACTCGGGCTGTTCATGCACACATCAGCAGAACTGCTGAAAGGGCCCTTGTTTATGGGTACACTATCAGAATGCTCACGATTACACATACCAATGGTGGATGCACTCTCCACAGGGATTGTTGTCATTTCTGACTCTGAACATATATTTTCCTCTAATGCCTTACTGTTTTCTTGCAGCTCGGTTTTCACGTGTAACAGTAGTTGTGCACCACTTTGCAAATTACCTTGCCTTGCTTGGTCACAAGTGACCATACAAGAAAAAGGCTCAGTAACATTATTTGATCTGGCACTAAGAGAGAAAGGCGAAGGCCTTATTCTTTCTTTGCCACTGCGTGTGTAGAATGGCATGTTGGCAAAAAAAAATTATCGGCACTTAACTTTTCCTCAGTTACACTTTTTTTTCGCTTCAACGCGGTAAAAAAAAAATTTGGGTGTGTTTTTTTCCCTGATTTAAAAAGATTGTGTACTTTTACATAGACTTTACCAGATGACCTACTGGGAACACTACCATCAGGACTAATGCCAGCACCTGCTTGCTGATCCTGCTCATATGTGGACTGCTTTAAATCCATTTTAGTGAGCCCAAAGCACTTGTAGTGCAAAATATTAAATAGATGTACTGCTAGATAAGACTTTCAGCACCAGAAACATTGTTGTTTAACACTGGGGATTATGGGACAACCCAAAACACTTGTAGTGTAAAATATTAAATAGATAGTGCTGCTAGATAAGACTTTCAACACCAGAAAAATTGCAGTTTCACACTGGGGAATATGAGACACCCCAAAACACTTGTAGTGCAAAATATTAAATAGATAGTGCTGCTAGATAAGTCTTTCAACACCAGAAAAAATGTTGTTTCACACTGGGAAATATTGGACACCCCAAAGCACTTGTAGTGCAAAATATTAAATAGATAGTGCTGCTAGATAAGACTTTCAACACCAGAAAAATTGTTGTTTCACACTGAGGAATATGGGACACCCCAAAGCACTTTTAGTGTAACATAATAAATAGATAGTGCTGCTAGATAATACTTTCTGCAGCCAGAGAATAGTTTATGTAGGAGGGAATATGACACCCCAAACAGTTGGTAATGTTTGCAAAAATGCCTCTATCCTCCTTACTGCTATAACAATTGCTAGAAGAATTGTAATAAGAATTGCAAGAATAATTGCTCTGTCCCTGCTCTAATGTTCCCTGCTCTAATGTTGCCTGCGACCTAACCCTGCACTCTCCCTCTGTCAAATGGCGATGGATTGCTATGCAGGCGGGTATTTATGGATTTCAAATATCGAGAGAACCGAGCTCCGAGATCCAACGACGTCACAATGACGTTTTGCCTCGATTTCGAATCCAAATTGGCGCGAGAGTACCGAGCCTGCTCGGCTCGGTACTCGGATAGGTGAAGTTCGGGTGGGTTCGGATCTCGGGGAACCGAGCCAGCCCATCTCTAACAAAGAGGGAGAATGGGAAGAAGGAGAAGAATATATTCCTCTTCTTCTTCCTCCAGACTGTACATGGTGTTATAGTCTCTTAGCAAGCTGTGGATCAGCCTGCTTCAGTTCTGGAAATAGTTCATAAGGCACCAACCTTAATGGACTGCCCCATAAACGTGGGTCCAAAGGAAATAATCCATAAAATAAAGAATGGTATAAAAATCAAGTCATGGACATACTGACTCTGAGTTCATGTTCCAGGGCATCCAACAGTGTCTGTGCACAATGGCAATCCCAAACGATATGCTGCAATGTTTTCCTGCTAACAATGCACCAGGGGTAGTGAAAATATCTGCAGAGGTTCCAGGAGTGCATGAAAGTCCTGAGAGGCAAACCCCCTGGTATAGCCAGTCATGTCAAGTCTTTATGTCTATTAGTCTTAGAGGCCATGTTCTTCCATACAAGTTTTGCAGTTGCTGCAGGGTGCCCTTGAACAGACTCCATCCTTAGCTCTGATAAGCTTGTGGATAGTTTTGGCATTCCACGAGTGTGGTTTAACTCCTTCCAGGTGATGTTTCCTCACAAATTGTCCAACATCCAGGTAGGGCCAGGGAGTGGTCCAGTTGTAAGGGAAGGACTTTCCGAAGGGACAGGAAGAAAAAGTGAGACAGTTCCCAACTTTTTAAGCAGAGTCCTGCAGATGGAGATGCAAACAAAGAAGGCTTGTCAATGCCATGCTTAATTTCTTCCAGTGTTACCATGAATTACACATTATCTAGTTTACTTATCACCATGTTTGCAACCCCAAGCATAAAATTGTAATATATTAGATTTTTGGTGCAAAATGTTATCTAAACAATAAACAATATAGTTAGCAACTAAACTATTTTTAAGGCTTTGTTGAATCAGAAGGAAGAACTTCACTCGAAAGGTAAAATTTAGTTTTGGGTGGAGTTTACTATGTTAAGACAAAACACAGAGATCTTTTTTTCTACCTTAGAAACAATGTAACTGGGACCTTCAGTACTCCTGTTACACAAGCTTCCTGTGTGACTGCTCTCAGTCAATTTATTTGTGCCAGCAGCTATTTTTAGAAGGTGCTGTTTCAATTACTTTTAGACTTTATTAATTGTACATAAGGTTACAGCACAATGGAGAGGTTATGAGAAGAAAACATTATCTATGTTAATGATAGATTCTTTTTCTCTTTTTAACAAAAATTCAATTATAACAACCAAGATAAGTCTAAAAATTTAAGTTTATGAACTCATCTCCAGTGGATTGCGGAAATACTTGGCTCAGCTTCGTCTGTATTGTTCAAATTTATGGACGGAAGAAATAATCATTTATATTTGACATTCTAAAAGGAAAATAAGTTACTTGTATGTTTTGTTATTGCTTGGTGTCCAGATTTATACTCTTTGCTTTCACAAGCCTTCTCAATTTTTGATCTATTCTTACCTAATTCTAGGCATATTACTTTGCGATTGTATGATGATAACATTGTGTCAGATCACATTGAGGGGATATAGAGTCCTTTCCATTGGTTTTATCTGTGTATATGTGGACAGATCTATCTGTTTAGCAGTGCAAAGAGAATTGCACTAAAATGTAAAATTTTCCCTACAACCAATCCCCTGCATGGTTCAGTGACTTCACCCACAAGTTGCAATCAGTTTGTGTGTTTAATCATTTAGCTATGATAATCAGGGCCTTCCAGGGAAATGTCAGACCCCGCTACAGCAACTTCTTTGGGCCTCTCCATAGCCACCAAAGGGAGCATGGCCAAACCAGGTTGGTGGCTCCACCCACTGCACAGGCAGGCCAGTGTCCCCAGGCAGGCTCGGCTTCCCTGATGGTGACCAAATTAATTATTACCCCTGTCCATTGTCATTGTTGGCTATTACCTTATTTAACTCACTTATCTCAATTCCTCTTGTCTACCTTCTGACTCCCCCTGTCCTCCTCTCCCGCCCCTCTGCTTCAGACGATTCTTCGGTCCCCCCTACTTCTTCAACTCCTTCCCCACCCCTCCCTCACCTCACCATGCCTCCCTGTTCACTTGCCATACCCATACTCTCACCTCGCCCAACTTCACGCTCCTGTCCCCGCACTCCCCCGCGCACCGATAACCTTGCCAACCTTATCCCCATCTCCCCTCTCCCCTCCCTCACTTTCTCCTGTGCCCTCTGGAATGCTAGATCCGTCCGCAACAAACTCCCCTCTATCCATGACCTCTTCTTACCTAACTCTCTTAACCTTCTTGCCATTACTGAAACCTGGCTCACCGATTCCGACACTGCCTCCCCTGCCGCTCTCTCCTATGGCGGCCTCTCCTTTACCCACTCCACCAGACCTGGAGACCGCCCAGGCGGTGGAGTAGGCATTCTCTTATCCTCCACCTGTACTCTCAGACTCATTCCTCCTGAACCCTCCCTCTCCTTCTCCTCTTTTGAAGTCCACTCTATCCGTGTCTTCTACCCCATCCATCTCCACGTCTCTGTCATATACCGTCCCCCTGGGTCCTCTTCCCTTTTCCTTGACAACTTTGCTGCCTGGCTCCCACACCACCTCTCCTCTGACATCCCCTCCATTATCCTTGGCGACTTCATTATCCCTATTGACAACCCCACCGACCCTGCTTCCGTCAAACTCCTTGCCCTTTCTTCCTCCCTTGGCCTCTCCCAATGGACCTCCTCTTCTACTCACTGCCTTGGTCACTCACTTGACCTTGTCTTCTCCCACCATTGCAGTCTGTCCGACTTCTCTATCTCCCCCTTTCCACTCTCGAACCACCATCTCCTCTCATTCTCTCTCTCCTCTACTCCTGCACCCCTCCCCCCACCCAAATCTACCCGGTCCAGGCGCGATCTCAACACCCTTGATCCTGCTATTCTATTTCTCTCGAAACTCTCCTCTCTCCCCTTTCCACCCTGTCCTGCCCTAATCAGGCGGCCTCCCTCTATAACCAAACCCTCTCCTCCGCCCTTGATGCGGTTGCCCCTGCCCAGCCCATCCACCTTCACTGCTCCAACCCCCAACCCTGGCACTCAAACTTACCCGTTTCCTCCAAAAATGCTCTCGTACTGCCGAACGCCACTGGAGAAAATCTCGCTCCCTGGCTGATTTCCTCCACTTCAAGTTTATCCTCTCCTCCTACAGCTCTGCCCTCTCGCTTGCTAAGCAATCCTTCTTTAAATCCCTCATCTCCTCCCAGTCTTCCAACCCCCGCCGCCTCTTCGCTACCTTTAACACTCTCCTGTCTCCCCCACCTCCCCCCCTCCCTTCCTCCTTATCTGCCACTGACTTCACCTCCTTTTTCTCCTCTAAAATCGCGGTCATCAGACTTGAAATCTCCTCCTCCACCCACTCTTCCGCCACTCCCCCTCTCGCCCTTTCTCCCCCCTCCACTCTCCCCCCCTCTCCCCCCAGCCACTAACTCCTTCTCTCCTTCCGCCCCACCTCGGGTGAGGAAGTCCACTCTCTCATTTATTCTTCCCCACCTTCTACCTGCCCCCAGGACCCCATCCCTTCTCACCTTCTTCGCTCCCTTTCCGCCTCCACCTCGCTCACCTCTTTAATCTGTCCCTCTCCACCGGCATCTTCCCCTCCGCCTTTAAACATGCTCTCTTCTCAAGAAACCCAATCTTGACCCCACCTCACTCTCTAATTACCGCCCCATTTCCCTTCTCCCATTTGCCTCCAAAATACTCGAGAAACTTGTCTGCAACCGTCTCTCCACCTACCTCTCCGAACACTCCCTCCTTGACCCTCTCCAATCAAACTGCCCTGGCTCAAATTACGAACGATCTCCTCTTGGCTAAAGCCATGGGCCACTACTCCCTCCTGATTCTCCTCGACCTCTCAGCGGCCTTTGACACCGTTGACCACCCCCTCCTGCTTCACACCCTTCAGTCCATTGGCCTCTCCGGTACCGTCCTCTCCTGGTTCACCTCTTACCTTGCCGACTGTTCCTTCTCTGTTTCCACCTCTGATTCTCTCTCCCTTTCTTCCTCCCTTCCAGTCGGGGTCCCTCAGGGCTCTGTCCTTGGACCCTTACTATTCTCAGTATACACCTCTTCTCTGGGTGCACTCATCAGCTCCTTCGGCCTCAAGTACCACCTTTATGCTGATGACACTCAACTCTACCTTTCCTCTCCTGATCTCTCTCCCTCCCTTCTTTCCAGGGTATCCGCATGCCTCTCTGCCATCTCCTCCTGGATGTCCTCTAGATTTATTAAACTCAATCTTGCTAAAACGGAACTCATTGTCTTTCCTCCCTCTCGTACCTCTTTCCCCTCTGACCTCTCCATCACTGTTGACAACTCATCTATCTCCCCTGTTCCCCAACTCCGCTGCCTAGGTGTCATCCTCGACTCCTCTCTCTCCTTTGCCCCTCACATTCACTCTCTCGCCAAATCCTGCCGTTTCCAGCTTCGCAACATTGCCCACATTCGGCCCTTCCTCTCCCAGGATGCCACCAAATCTCTCGTCCACTCTCTGATTATCTCCCGCTTGGACGACTGCAACCTTCTCCTTATCGGCCTCCCCCTCTCTCATCTCGCTCCCCTTAGATCTGTACTTAATGCCGCTGCTAGGCTTATTTTCCTCTCTCGCCGTTCCACCTCTGTATCCCCACTCTACCAAGCCCTTCACTGGCTCCCCTTCCCCTACAGAATCATTTTCAAGCTCTTCACTCTGACTTACAAGGCCCTCGCCAACTCCACTGCTCCCTACATCTCTAACCTTATCTCTATTCACACTCCCTCCCGCTCACTGCGATCGTCCAACGATCGTCGCCTCTCTTCCCCTCTGATTACCTCCTTTCACGCACGTATCCAAGACTTCTCCCGCGCCGCTCCCCTCCATTGGAGCAAGCTCCCCCGCTCCATCAGAAATTCCCCTAATCTGTCCTCTTTCAAACGTACATTAAAAACCCACCGTTTCCTTAAAGCCTTCCAGTCTCATGCCTAAAATCCCACCGGTCAGCTACCTCTCTTTCTCATCCCTTCTTCCCTTCTCCCCCTTCCTCGACTCCGTCTCCGTTTCTCCCGTCTCTCCGTCTCATCCATGTGTCTGTCTGTCTTCCCCTCTCTTTAGATTTTTCGCTACTTTGAGCAGGGCTCTCCTACCTTCTGTTTCCATCACTTTTAACTGCGCTCTCCAGCTACTCAGCTCTCCTCCTCTCAGTCCCTCTGCCCTCTGTCTCCTCTCGCTTCTCTCCGCTCCCCTTAGTGACTCTCAACCTGTCATCCGTGCCCACCCTCTTGGGCCATAGTTACCTGCCTATACTCACTTTTCCCCTCCCTCCCTATCTTTCATGCTGTGCCTGAGCCCCCAGAGTTATAGTGCTTACTGTTACTTGTACTGTGCTGTTTCACCTTGTACTGTGCCATTGTTTGTCCTTGTACGGCGCTACGGATACTTTGTGGCGCCCTATAAATAAAAATTAATAATTATAATAAAAATAATAATCATTTACAGTGAACAGTACAAAATCCCTCTTTCCTGTTTATACCCTTATTGCATCTGCATCAATTATTCAGGACAGGCAGCCAATATTCTTTTTTTATTCTTTACTCAGTGCAGATACACAAAACCAACATGCTATTATTGATTGGAAAATTTAGTAGAACTAATAGGAAAGCTTACAGGCCAAATTTGGAGGTGTTCCATTCATGTGATGCTTAACACAGCATTTTCAGGATATAAGCAGCCACATAATTTATAACCTGGTAGTATAGCTATGCTGAATGTTCAATGGGAATATCTGTTTGTACCCATGCATTGTGAATGCAGCACAATTGAGAATAATGCAAGAGAATAATTCAAGCACACATAGGAAGTGCTTAGAATGTACATAAAAGATCAGTATGACTTAATAGAATCTAAAGCTAGGTACACACTACACGATTTTCGTCCAATAATCGGCTCAATCAGCCGACATACGACCTCTCGTTCAAAAGTTGGGTCAGTGTGTGTAGTGACACAATTGTCGAAAGTCTGCCCAAGTGGACAATTGTCGACTCATTTGATTGGTCGTACCGTTAAATATTTTCGTTCCAATCTTGGTTCCGTTGTGTAGTGTGTATAAACTTCCGACCGATCCACAACAGGGAGTACGAAATTACAGTCATTGCTCACAACAACATAGCTGTAAAAAGTCGCTAACGGGACAGCTGCTCTTCCCTTTATCGTCTAAAACAAGGCTTGTCTGTATGCAGTCCAAGGACCGAGCGATCAGACAATCGATGGCAGGTAAAATCGATCGGCATAAAAAGTTGGTGGAAAATTCTGTAGTGTGTACCCAGCTTAAGACAGGCAATCGTGTAACAAGCACAAAAGCAGTCACACTAGGGGCAAATATACATTGGCATTTTTGCACAGTACTGCCCAATGTATAGACACTCAGTGATCCTATTCTTTCTAAACTCAATTCCATCATTTCAAGTCTTGTAATATTTATTAGTAAAATGAATGAATTATTCAAATGTTAAATACGTGGAGATATTTTCTATTCCATCTCACTATAGCTGCAGGAAAAATGAACTCTATAATTGTAATATATAAATATTTCCCCTGAAATCTAGCTGTCTGATATAAGAGTAGTACAGTAACATTATATTTTTTCTTTCTTTGCTTTATAATTATGAAGCTATGGTTAACATATGTAGATCAACGTTAAAAGAACACCCTCCATACGGCCTGTGACAACAAGGTAATGACCCGCAAGGCCACAATGTTTAGAGAATGGGTGAAAGTTAATAGTTTTCTGAAGCAACAGCGCAACCACGTTAGATTTGTCTCCAGCTGTGGCTTGGTCTATCTGGGGGGTACTGACTACTCTTGGGGACTTTATTATCTTCCTTTGCCAGGTCAGTTTCCAAAAGTTAAATTATATGCCCTTTCAGGCATGATAGTTCAACAAATACTAGGTAATGTCTATTGATGGAGGTAAGTACCTTCACATTATAAGAAATGAGATGAATATGCATTACCTTGTTGAAAAATAGTTACATAGTAAATCTGTAATATTTTAAAGATAACTTGAACATGATCAATTATCTTGACTAGATGTCCACTTGCAAAGGTCCATAATAGGGTGGATGTTGACATGAACAGGAAGCAGTATTAGTTCAACATGGATTCTAAGAAGGGGTTAAGTAAAATAACGAACCAGGCATATAACAGATTGTTGTCAGGAAGCCAATAAACACAATAACAGCATTGTTTTGCTCTGTGTAGCTTGCCATCACATATAGACTTGGGCAACTGGCAGTTGAGAGTGGAAAGGTCCAATAGACCAAGTACCTATGCATTCTAGTGGTGTGTCCTTTGCAGGATCAAATATGGGGGTCATTAAATAGTCCCCAAATTGTAATATTTACTTTTTCCGTTTTATGACTTTATTGTGAAATACAAATACTAACCTTTATTTAAATATCGCAAATATAGTATGTGGCGTTTTGCAGATTTTTTTTTTTAAATTGGTCCCATCAGCACCATCCCAGTGAACATGACAGAGGTTGTCCTGCATGTTTACTGTCCAAAAGTTTCTTACAGTGTTGGCAGATATCAAGCCAGTAGGAAGAAACTGGTCCTTCCTAAAGTAAATTAAACTTTATTAAATAATAAGAAGACATTTGCTAATTATGCAGCAATCCCATTTGCATATGTGGAGCCAGGGACATAACTAAAAATGTATGAACTCCATTGCAAAATAGTATTGGTGTCATAATGTCATACCCACCACAATGTCTGCTCCTTCCCCAGTCAGTATTCAATATAGCCGAGTACTAATTGCATTAGTAGCAATCTGGCACATTAGGCTTAATGATGCATACAGCAATTTTTCCAAACCATATAACTGCTTAGATAAATTCATTATATAATCATATTAAGTTTATGCTTTAAGGCACATTTTCCCTCTCAGACAGGACCCTCTGTTTTGCCAGGCCCCATAACAGTCACATGAATTGCTATGGCTATGACTACACCCTTGTGTGGAACTGTTTTAATGAATGTGCAAAATGTACATTACTATTTTTATTACATGTGTGTCATTTTCTTAATGTACACTTGGGGCCTGAGTCATTAAGGAGAGCAAAGCATCAAAAAGAAGTAACTTTAAACCTGGGCAAAACCATGTTGCATTGGAGGGGGAGCTAAAATTAAAACGTGGGGACAGATTTATAGGTGGGGAAGGGTGTGTCCTAGATCAACTTTAAATTTCAGTGTAAAATAAAGATATAAAAAATTTGTGTGCTACATCAATAAACAGCCAGTATTTAACTTAAGTGCAAAATAATAAATTAATTTGCACTTCTGGCATTGTAACATGGTTTGTCCAGGCGCAAAGTTACTCCTTTTTTTGCTTTGCTCTCCTCAATGACTCAGGCCCTTGGTGAAAACCTCAGGTAAGACAAAGGCAGTACAGCAAACATATAACAATTAAGCAAATATCTAACAGACATTCTTTATATGAAGTCTGTTTTAAAATACCAATTATAATTGTGGTCCAAACTCCAAAGACATAAAAGCCATCAGTTCCATGAGCTATTATGATAGTTCTTAACATCCTTTGGAAGAGTCAGTAACTTGAAAATAACTCAGTTTTCATTGGAATTGTACATTACAAAACAATGTAAACCTATATTTGTGATAAAATTATACTGCAAGTAGTTGTTGTGAGCAGTTCAAGATTGAAAAGTGATTGAGTAGGAGCATTTTTTTATATGTCAGGCACGTGTATGATGATGTATTATATATTATTCATGTAAGCATTCCAGTTTTGACCTCAAAAGGTTTTAATTGACCTTGTGTATGTTTTATATGCTGTGGTTTATAAAAGACAAACTGTCGGACTTCTTCTTACAAATATTGACTGCATTATTAGCATATTACAGCAAATGTCAGCAGGGCAGGATCAAACATAATGCATTCACTTTTGGTTAATGAAGATTCACATGAGAACAAAACCTCTAACATCAAGGAAAGAGATTTTATCTTTTATATGAAACTAAAAATATGCTAGCAGCAATGGCCGTTTGTTTATTGGTGACGTCATGAAGTGTCAGAGTGTGCTGAGAATCCTCCTGCTGATGGATATTGGTATTATTGGGGTCAAAACAGGCACTGCTTACTTAATAACATTACCCATTCAATTCAGATAACACAGCTCTAAGAAAACACTCAATTCCTGGCCTGTGGGATCGCTATTTTTACACAGCTGTCAATTTACCCACTACCCATTACACTTGTATGTCAGTATTTTCCTTGAGGACTTTATTTTAAACAACCTAGAGGGCAAGTCATAAAAAATGCATTGGCTGGTGGTACTATCACAGTTCACTTTGTTTGCTCAGAGGCAGACCTAAGCTTTGGTCCTGTGGGAATAAGTCTGGTTGACTGCATGGATATTTGCAAAACAAGACAAATAGATGAGTCTATGGTTTGGATTGGGGTTTCACAAACAATGAAATAATAGCAGCAATAAATGCATGCATACTAAGGGAAAGGCAAGTCCTTGGGCCTGATTCATTAAGAATCTTAACTTAAGAAACTTCTTATTTCAGTCTCCTGGACTAAACCATGTTACAATGCAAGGGGTGCAAATGAGTTTTCTGTTTTGCACATAAGTTAAATACTGACTGTTTTTTCATGTAGCACACAAATATCAACTTTAAATTTCAGTGTGCAAATAAGCTATCAAGTATTTGTGTGCTAAATGAAAAAACAGTCAGAATTTAACTTATGTGCAAAACAGAAAACTCATTTGCACCCCTTGCATTGTAACATGGTTTACATTACATTATTGTATAACAGATGGCATCATAGGCATCCCAATAGCTATTTGTAGGTTTTCGAACAATAGTGGTTAATTTCATTTGCAAAAGAAAATCAATTTTTTAACTCTACTTCATAAAGCGAGGTGTAATTTCAAATCCTAACATCAAACAGAGTTTGAGGTGAAGGTAAAACTTAGGGCTGGTATTTTGGCTATAGTTTGGGGTTTTCCTAACATTGTAGGTTTTGGTTGAGGGTTAGGATAGAATTAGGGATGAGTCTATCTAAATCGCATCTAACAGTGACAGAAAAGGAGACTAAGGATAGTTTTAGCTTGAAAATCAAATACACCTTTAAATTCTCATCCCTCGTAGCTCATATTACTATTTTTCATGTATAGCAAAATCTTGTTTATTTGATTACCTTGTGCAGACCGGCTCAGAAGTTCAACTTGATAGTTATCTGTAGTATCACCCTCCTTCTCTGTGATTTGCTAGTAATCCAATATAAAATTTTCTCCTTCACCAGAGGCATCAACTTATTTGCCAATCTATGTATAATCATGTCAAACAAGTAATGTAAAGCTGTGAGGCAAAAAGAAGATTTGCGATGTCACAATAGAGAAAAAGGGCTATTTGCCTTATCCACTAGCTCAGCTGTGGAACTGTGGGTGTATACGGTGTTATGCAATACCCCCACTTCTTCAACTGCCTTCATTGTAAACTATCACATTTCATTCACTTACGTTACCGTTACATTTTTCATACCGCCACTACTAAATTTACACTTAGACCATTGTACTAGTTCAACAATAATGCTCATATAACATGTTTATCGTCCCTATTTATTTTAAATATGCAGCAAAATGTATGAAAATAGGTTATTCGGCACAGAGAACGTTATTGCTTGCATACTAACATTTTTTTGTATTGATGTATTTTGGCTGATTTTGCTAAATGAAATCTAATCCATAAACATAAATAGAACAGTGCCAACAGTGGACCAATCATAAATAACACTGAGCACCACTGCAACATCAGTTATTGGAATCCAAAAGACCATGGGCCTGATTCATTAAGAAGAACAAGGCAAAAAAAGGACTAGAGGGTATATTTACTCAACTGCGTGTCTGAAAAAGTGGAGATGTTGTCTATAGCAACCAATCAGATTCTAGTTATCATTTATTTAGTACATTCTAGAAAATGACAGCTAGAATCTGATTGGTTGCTATAGGAAACATATCCACCTTTTCAAACCCGCAGTTTAGTAAATATACCCCTAAGTATTCTCCTGGACAAACCATATTATAAAGCAAGCGGTGCAAAGTAGTTTAATTTTGCACATAAGTTAAATACTGGCTGTTTTTTTTTATTTAGCACACAAATACTTGATAGCTTTATGTTTACACTGAAATTTAAAGTTGATCTAGGACATGTCCTACCCCAACTATAACACATTTTAAATTTACCTTCCCCTCCAATTGAACATGGTTTTGCCAAGGTGCAACGTACTCTTTTATTTTTTTTACTATTCTTAATGAATCAGGCCCATGTGCATAACAACATTATCTTTTTTGTTGAATTTTAACATTATATTATATATTGGGAGATAGAACAGATAAGTTATACCCCTTGATGACAAAATTAGCACTTTCACCACAACTATTCCAAAAACATACTGGTAGGTTAATTGGCTGCCATCAAATTGACCCTAGTCTGTGTGTGTGTGTGTGTGTGTTAGGGAATTTAGACTGTAAGCCCCAATGGGGCAGGGACTGATGTGAGTGAGTTCTCTGTACAGCGCTGCGGAATTAATGGTGCTATATAAATAAATAGTGATGATCAGGGCCGGATTGGGACTAAAAATCAGCCCTGGCATTTAAAGTACACAGGCCCACCTCAGTTCCAGTAGGAAAGAAACTACCGGCGGCACCGAACAGGGCGTGACCACATTGTGTTGTGGGTGTGGCCAACATGGGACATTGATACATACATTATAATAATACTTTACATTTATCACAAGATTACAAAATCGTGTGATACTTACAGCTCCTTGGCTTGCTCTGCAGTCTGTGTCCTGTCCGGGAACTGGGAGCAGCTATCAGTTCCCTTCCCCTAACCAGAGGTGGATTAAGGTCCAGGGTATTTAAGACAGCAGGGCCCCTAACATGGTTATCATTTTAGACAAATACACAGGCACTACTGTTAGATGCACACAGCTCTGCCTTCACAAGCAGTACGTTGTGAAGCAGGACATACCTCCCATCTGTCCTTGAAGTCAGATCAAATCCTAACTAAGTGAGACAGTCACCCAAATTCAGGACTGCCCCACCAGATTCAGGACAGTTGGCAGACTGCTCTCTCCTACCTGTCTTGGTCCCTTTCACCACTTGTAGCAGCTGTTTTTCATTCATTTCTTGATCCTGGAATATTGGATGCCCTCTTTTGAAAAACAAAATGGGTACATGAGATTTAGAAAACTCTAACCAGCCCTGGTGTTAAAACAATAGCACTCACATTTTATAATTATGCCTTCCTCTAGTCCCCACAATAATAATATTCACATTTAATAAGTAGACCTATTTCCCTCCAACCAGCCCCAACATTAAATTAACAGTATACCCATTTACGCAAAGCATATTTCCCTCCCTCCAAACAGTCCCAGAAATAAATTACATAGCATTAAAGTTTAATAAACATAACCATTTTCCACAACTATCTCCGGCAATAAATAATTCATATTCACATTTAATAAATAGCCCTTCTCCCCAAAATCAGCCCCATAGTCAATTGATAGTCCTAAACCACCCCAGCATTAAATGAAAGGTTCCTTCACCACACCATAAATAATTAGCCCCCACCTACACTCCACCATTGAAGAGCCTACTCCCACACTATATTAAGATCACACTATAGCAACATCGGGCCACACACGCACACTATAAGCCACACAGACACACTATTAGCCACACAGACACAATATTGGCCACACAGACACACTATTAGCCACACAGACACTTACCTTTTTATGTCCGATCCCGAGCAGCAGCACCTTCTTCCTGCGGACTGGAAGCGCACAGAGAATCAGTGACTGCCGCCTATGCAAGTAATCACGTGGTGCCATCCCAGGTGATTACCTGCATAGGCGACAGTCACTGACTCTCCATCCACTTAGCAGCACGCAGAGTGTTGCTGTTCGGCGGGCATGCGGACCGGCCCATCTGACCATCAGCCCTTCTGGCATTTGCCATCACTTATGGTGACATCTCAGCCATGGTGCTGCTGGGAATTTTCTGGACATCGGATTTGCTAAATCTACAGTTATTACTGTATGTGGCCTAGATAGGGTATCACTTCCAGGTGGCAAGGTTTTGTATGAAACTCCACCGTTACTCCTAACAGTGGGAACCCTCCATTCGGAATCCCTGACCTTCTACCTGATTAACTGCTCGCCTGTACCAGTGATATTGGGGCATCCCTGGCTGCGGCTTCATAACCCTGTAATCGATTGGGCACAAGGGGGGATAACCCAGTGGAGGTTCTCGTGTTCTCAGACTTGTTTGAAGTTACCTCTTCGGACGTTGCAGCTTGCTTCTGAGTTACTACCTCCGCAGTACCATGAATTTTGGGATGTATTCTCTAAAAAAGCAGCTGACACTTTGCCTCCTCACCGGGACTTTGATTGTGCCATCAAACTAATTCCGGGCTGTCAGGCGCCGTCCGCACGGCCGCCTGACTGTGTGATCGCGCGTCTGGTTGCTAGGCAACCAGACGCGTCATTTCCGGATTCCCCCTGCCATCCATTTCCCCCGCAGTATGACGCGCCCCGTTGCTAGGCAACGGGACGCTATGTATTCCCGGCGGCAGGCATGACAGCGCTCAGCGCTGAAGCTGATTGGATCCTCACATTATTTAAACCCCTTCCTGTCCTCTAGTCAGTGCCAGAGTATCAGGTCTTCCTGCCTCCAGCGTTTCTGTGTACCAGTTGCTATATTGTTCCTGACCTTCCTCGTGCTGCCTGTGACCCTTTTGACCCGGACCGTTTGACCACCCCTATCTGGATTCTGCCTTTGTACTGCGCTCCCTGAAGATTACCGACTCGGCTTGCCTCACCATTCTTCTGGATTTCCCTTTTGTACCTCCTCTACCTGAACGTTGCTGAACCGGCCTGTCTGACACCCCCTTGTATCTCGCTGTGGACTCTAGGAAGGACCGCGACCTGCGTGTCCCTGCAGCGGAGTCCATACTTCCTTGCGGGGGTTCCTGGTGAATACCAGGGGCACGTTAGACTCCGCGCCTTCCTCTGAGTTGCGCCAACAACAGCAGGTACCTCCTACCAGTCATACACCCACTAACAGTCGTGACAGTATACTCTGGCCATGACAACGGAGGGGTCTGGTGAACCGTCTGCTCGTGACCTACTTCTGCATTTGGCCCAACGAGTGGAGCAACAAGAAGCAGCCCAAGCGCATCTTCTACAATGTGTCCAAGGGATTGCTACCCGCTTCGATACATTTCAGAATGCTGCACCCGCTACACCAGCCATAACCTCTGCGGCATCCACAGCATCCAGTGTGGTTACGGTCTCTACAGCGGCCTCCGGTGTACGCATCCCGACACCCGAAAAGTTTGACGGTGATCCCAAGAAGTGCAGGGGCTTTCTGAACCAATGTGCCATCCAATTTGAGTGCAACCCAGGGGCCTTTTCTTCAGAACGCACCAAAGTAGCTTTTCTCATCTCCCTCCTCAGTGGTCAAGCCCTTGCCTGGGCCTCACCTTTATGGGAACAAGGGGGTCCACTTCTTCATAACTCCAACTCTTTCATTGAAGCTTTCAGGAAAGTCTTCGATGATCCCGGAAGAGTTGCTTCTGCAGCTACCAGCTTGTTAAACCTCCGCCAAGGTGACCTGTCCGTGGGGCAATACGCAGTTCAATTCCGAACCCTGGCTTCCGAGTTAAAATGGAATAACGAAGCACTGGTGGCAACCTTTTGGCAAGGTCTGGTGGACCGGATTAAAGATGAGTTAATTTCCAGAGAACTCCCGGCTGAGTTAGATTCTCTCATCTCCATGTGCATCAAGGTGGATTTGCGTTACCAAGAGCGCACGCAGGAACGCTCTCCTGGCAAACGGTTCATACCACGGCTAGCACCCCAGTTCCAAAATCCCATCCTGCCAGTGGACGAACCAATGCAAGTAGGACGCTCTAAATTATCCCTTGAAGAGAGGGAGAGACGCTTCAAACAACGCCTGTGTCTGTATTGTGGAGATCCGGGACACCTGCTAAGAGTTTGTCCCAAGAAACCGGGAAACTCTTCCTCCTAAACGGTGGCGGGGAGGCCGTTTTAGGAGAATCCACAGTTGCTCCCTATGCTAAAGAAAATTCTCCAGAATTTCAGATGGCTGTCATCCTGAGCACCCCCAAGGGTACCTTTTCCACCACGGCCTTTGTGGACTCCGGCTCCTCCGGGAACTTCATTTCGGCGGATCTAGCTTCGCAGCTCCAAATACCTCTGAACCCATTGCCCCAACCGTTATCTCTGACGGCAGTCGACGGAAGTCGTGTCACTCACGGCTCCATCTCCTCCGTGACTTCTCCTGTTCGGTTGAGGGTAGGAGTACTTCACAGCGAAATGATCCAACTTTTGGTGTTGCCGAGGTCCATTAATCCCCTCATCTTGGGGCTACCATGGCTGAGAAGACATTCTCCTCAGATGGATTGGGACCACGCTCAAGTTATGTCATGGGGTGAAGGATGTCGCTTTGAATGTCTGTCTAGAGTCTTGCCTCCTAAATGTCAAGTAATGGCTCAGTCCGAGCTAACCCACCTTCCTGAGGCCTATATGGAATTCCAGGATGTATTCAGTAAAGTGGAAGCGGAGATCTTGCCTCCTCATCGTCCCTGGGATTGCGCTATTGTTTTATCTCCTGACCAACCCATCCCCAAAGGGCGGACCTACCCTTTATCTCGTCCAGAGACGTCAGCCATGTCTCAATATATTTCAGAAAACCTGAAACGGGGATTTATCCGCAAATCTACTTCCCCAGCGGGTGCAGGTTTTTTTTTTGTTAAGAAGAAGGATGGGTCTCTCCGGCCTTGTATTGATTATCGTCCTCTCAACCGCATCACTGTCAAAAATCGATATCCACTACCTCTCATCTCCGACCTCTTTGATAAACTCAGTGGATCTCAAATCTTTTCCAAATTAGATCTCCGTGGGGCCTATAATTTAATTCGCATCAAGGAAGGAGACGAATGGAAAACGGCCTTTAACACCAGAGATGGACATTTCGAGTACCTGGTGATGCCCTTCGGCCTCTGCAACGCCCCAGCCATCTTCCAAACCTTCGTTAACGATATCTTTCATGACCTGTTATACACTTCTGTGGTAGTATATCTAGACGATATATTAATATTTTCTAAAGATCTGAAGACTCATCGGGAACAAGTAAAGGAGGTCTTACGTAGACTTCGGAAACACCACCTCTATTGCAAGCTGGAGAAATGTGTGTTTGAGATTAGTCAGGTATCTTTTCTTGGTTTCATCGTGTCGAGTCAAGGTCTTTGTATGGATCCCACCAAGGTGTCAGCTATTCTGGACTGGCCTCAGCCACAAGGCCTTAAGGCCATTCAAAGGTTCATCGGCTTTGCAAACTATTATCGCCAATTTATTCAGGGATTCTCCACCATTATAGCCCCCATTACAGCGTTAACCAGGAAGACTGCCAACCCTAGGGTCTGGTCTTCGGAGGCCATGTCTGCCTTCATAACGTTAAAGAAAGCATTCTCTTCAGCCCCAGTTCTGTCCCAGCCAGATCAAGAACGACCTTTCTTCCTAGAGGTAGATGCATCCTCAGTAGGCATTGGGGCGGTGCTTTTTCAAGAGTCTCCGGCTGGCTCACACAACCCGTGTGGGTTTTTCTCCAGACGATTTCTTCCCAGCGAATGTAATTATGGAATAGGGGACAAGGAATTACTGGCCATCAAGGCGGCTCTGGAGGAGTGGCGACATCTGTTGGAGGGGGCTATATTTCCTGTTACTGTGTTTACCGACCATCGGAATCTAGTGTTCATTCAAGAGGCTCGTTGCCTTAATCCTCGGCAAGCCCGCTGGGCATCCTTCTTTGCTCGATTTGACATGAAACTCACATTCTGCCCGGGAGCCAAGAATGGACGTGCCGATGCATTATCTCGCTCATTTGACGATTCCGATCGTTTAAGACCATTGGTTCCGCAGCATATTATTGATCCTTCTAATATCGTAGCCCTTACTAGGACCAAAACGTCCTCTCCTCCTCCAGGCCGGTCATTTGTGGAACCCCATCTCCGGTTCAAGACCCTGCAGTGGGCTCATTCATCCCGCATTGCCGGCCATGCTGGAATAAAGAAGACAACATCGCTGCTTTGCCGACGCTTCTGGTGGCCTAATGTACGTGCCGATATTGAGAGATTTATTGCTTCCTGCACTACTTGTGCTCAACACAAAACTTGTAGAAGAGTCCCGGCAGGCCTTCTTCGTCCACTTCCTATCCCCGATGCTCCTTGGGAAAGTGTGGCCATGGATTTTATCACAGACCTACCCCTCAGTGCAGGGTTTACCACTATCTGGGTGGTTATTGATCGATTTTCGAAGATGGCACATTTTATTCCTCTAACTGGACTGCCCACGGCCAGTCGTCTGGCAGATATCTTTATCAAGGAGATATTCAGACTACATGGGTGCCCGAAGGAGATCATTTCGGACCGCGGAGTCCAATTTACATCCCAGTTTTGGAGAACCTTTTGTAAAAGAGTAAACATAGAATTGAAATTCTCTTCGGGATACCATCCGCAAACCAACGGACAGACGGAGCGAATCAATCAGGATCTCGAGACATTCCTCCGCTGTTTTACCTCCGACAACCAGAATAAATGGTCTCAATTCCTTCCTTGGGCGGAGTTCTCCCATAATCAACACATTCATGAGTCTACCGGATTCTCTCCGTTCTTTATTGTATACGGAAGTCACCCTGTGTTTCCGGATCCTTTTCCAGTATCCTCTTCACCGGTTCCAGCCGTAGATACTCTTTATCGGGAATTTTCTCTCATTTGGGCTAAGACTAAGACGGCTTTACTCAAGGCTACTCAGCATCACAAGATCTTTGCAGATCGTCATCGGAGGGCCACTCCTCTCTTAAAGGTGGGAGACCAGGTATGGCTATCCACCCGGGACCTAAGACTAAAGGTTCCTTCTATGAAGATGGCTCCTCGATTTATTGGCCCGTACACCATCATGCAAGTCATTAATCCTGTATGCTTCAAATTGAAACTTCCTCCTTCTCTGAGATGTCATAATACTTTTCATGTCTCATTACTACGACCACTGGTACTCAATAAATTCTATCGACCTCCCGGTCGTCCCCCACCAATACAAACCTCTTATGGAACTGAATTCGAAGTCAGTCGGATCTTGGCCTCTCGCATTCTTCGTGGCAAACAGCAATTTCTGGTCCATTGGAAAGGATTTGGCCCAGAGGAGAGATCATGGGTGGACAAGCAGGACTTTCACGCTCCTAGAATTCTTAAAAAGTTCCTTCAAACAGGAGGAGGAAGAGGAGGGTATACTGTCAGGCGCCGTCCGCACGGCCGCCTGACTGTGTGATCGCGCGTCTGGTTGCTAGGCAACCAGACGCGTCATTTCCGGATTCCCCCTGCCATCCATTTCCCCCGCAGTATGACGCGCCCCGTTGCTAGGCAACGGGACGCTATGTATTCCCGGCGGCAGGCATGACAGCGCTCAGCGCTGAAGCTGATTGGATCCTCACATTATTTAAACCCCTTCCTGTCCTCTAGTCAGTGCCAGAGTATCAGGTCTTCCTGCCTCCAGCGTTTCTGTGTACCAGTTGCTATATTGTTCCTGACCTTCCTCGTGCTGCCTGTGACCCTTTTGACCCGGACCGTTTGACCACCCCTATCTGGATTCTGCCTTTGTACTGCGCTCCCTGAAGATTACCGACTCGGCTTGCCTCACCATTCTTCTGGATTTCCCTTTTGTACCTCCTCTACCTGAACGTTGCTGAACCGGCCTGTCTGACACCCCCTTGTATCTCGCTGTGGACTCTAGGAAGGACCGCGACCTGCGTGTCCCTGCAGCGGAGTCCATACTTCCTTGCGGGGGTTCCTGGTGAATACCAGGGGCACGTTAGACTCCGCGCCTTCCTCTGAGTTGCGCCAACAACAGCAGGTACCTCCTACCAGTCATACACCCACTAACAGTCGTGACACGGGCGCTAAGTTACCTAAATGAAGACTGTACTCTCTCTCTCCGAACCTGAAACCAAAACCATGCAGGAATACATAAAAAAAAACTTGCAAAAAGGCTTTATTATGCCTTCGAAATCTCCAGTGGGAGCGGGCTGTTTCTTTGTCTCCAAAAAGGATCGTGGACTTCGTCCCTGCATTGATTTCAGAGGTCTTAACAAGATCACTATTAAAAATACCTACCCACTCCCTCTCATCTTGGTTCTGTTTGACCAACTCAAAGGTGCTACCATCTTTACCAAAATTGACCTTCGTTGGGCATACAATCTCATCTGCATTAGAGAAGGAGATGAGTGGAAAATGGCTTTCAATACCAAGTCAAGGCCACTACGAGTATTTGGTTATGCCATTCAGTTTCTGTAATGCACCAGAGATCTCATTAATGAAGTTCTCCGGGAATTCCTGGATCAGTCCGTTGTATTTGGATGACATACTGATATACTCCCATTCGTTGTCTCAGCATCGTCTCCACGTTCAACAAGTACTCCATAAATAACGTGACCATCATTTTTTTGCCAAGCTTGAAAAATGTGAGTTTGAAGTCCGAAATATATCGTTCCTTGGATATATCATATCCTCTGCCGGTTTTTATATGGACCCAAGTAATGTGCAAGCTATCCTAGATTGGGTGTGGCTCGTTAATCTGAAGACGGTACAATGATTTTTAGATTTCGCCAATTACAACCGAAGATTTATTCAAGGTTTTTCAGATTTGGTGGCTCCCATTGTTGCCCTCACCAAAAAATTAGCAGATCCTGGTAATTGGTCCCCAGAAGCTATCAATTACTTTGAGGCTCTAAAAAAGGCATTAATCACCGCCCCTGTCTTAAGATGGGCTTTTGAGGAATGGCGGCACTGGCTGGAAGGTGCCATCCATGTCATCTCAGTCAACACTGACCACATCTTCAATATATTGAATTAGCAAAATGACTGAATACAAGGCAAGCCCGTTGGTCATTGTTTTTTACTCGCTTCCATTTTCTTATCAATTATAGACCAGGATCTAAGAACATTAAGGCTGATGCTTTGTCCAGCAGTTTTGCCTCTCATCATGCAGCAATTCCGAAACCACTTCCAATTGTACCACCTGCAACCATATACGCCGGTTTAGCTCAGGACTTGGGTATAACCCTTTGCAGGTTCCAAAAATTGGCTCACTCTGAAACACCTGCAAACCGCTTATTTATTCCGGTTCACCTCCAAAAGGCTGTTCTCACTGAGGCCCACGACCATAAAACCGCCGGACACCCCGGTATCTGTAAAACTACAGAAAATCTCTCATGCTCCGTTTGGTGGCCTAGCATGTCTTCTGATGTTCAAAACATTGTTATGTCCTGTGAAGTCTGTGCTAAAAACAAAACTCCTAAAAACCGTCATTTCGTTCAGCTTATGCCTTTATCTGTTCCTATTAGACGTTGGACACATTTGTCGATGGATTTTATTGTGGAGCTCCCCTTCTCAGCAGGTTACAATACGATAAGGGTAGTGGTTGACCGCTTCAGTAAAATGGCCCATTTCATACCTTTAACCAAGCTCCCTAGTGCACAGACCTTGGCGTCACTTTTTGTCCAACACATCTTCTGGCTCCATGGTTTACCAACAGATATTGTTTCTGACCGTGGCTCCCAGTTTATTGCTCAATTCTGGAGGTCCTTTTGTACAGTCCTTGGAACAAGCATCAGTCTCTCCTCTGCATACCATCCACAATCCAATGGACAAACTGAAAGGGTTAATCAATCCCTGGAGCAATTTTTACAATTATACACCTCTGAATTTCACAACAACTTGTCAGCTCTGTTACCCTGGGCAGAGTTTGCATACAACAATTCCTGCCATTCCTCCACTTGTACCTCTCCGTTCTATTGCAACCTTGGTTTCCATCCTAGATCTAACTCTTTGGCTGTGCTTAACTCTTCTGGGCTTCCTGGCATACACTCTATGGCTTCTACTATGAAGAACATCTTGAAGAAAGTTCCCACTGCCTCACAGCGGGCCTCATTTCACTCAGACAACCTTGTAAAAAGCTCGGTCCTAGATTTATCGGTTCCTTTTCCATCATCAAACAAGTGAATCCGGTGGCCTTTAGGTTGAAACTCCCACGTTCTTTAAAAATTCCTAACACGCTCCATTGCTCCTTGCTTAAACCTGTAATTGTTTCTAGCAAATTTAAACGTGTTCAGCCTCGGAGGTCTCACTCAGTTATTGTGGAAGGACACCAGAGTTTTTGATCCAGAAAATTTTATTTAACTTATTTATTAATTAGCAGGGACTGAGGGTGTTTTCAGAGCTAGGCTCTGATTGGCTGATTTCTGTATTTAAGGCAGGGAGGGCTTAGCCTCTCTGCTGCTTATAGTGTTCCAGTACTGCACTGTTGCTGACTTGCTCTGGATTCCTTAGTTGCTGATTACCTGTTGTGACCCCCTGCCTGTTTCTTGGACCTTGCCTGTTTGTCTGTGACCCTGACCCTTTGGCCAGAATCTTGGACTCTGGTGTTTTTCCTGTGACCCTGACCTTTCGCGTGTTATCTGACCATTATACCCTGCTAGTGACCCCTGACCTCGGCTTATGTCTGACCATCCATTACCAGCACTGCTGCTTCCTGGCCTGCCGCTGCGGTTCTGTATAATGAACCTACACTACATTGGAGTGAAGTCCTGGGGGCATCCGAGTACCTGTGAGCGTGTATAGAACTACAGGAAAGGCGGCTGCTATAGGTGAAGACCTCCTTCTACCAGTTCTGCAGGTTAGTTATCTAACCAAGCAGCCTAACAGTATAGATAATGATAGCAGGAATTCACCGGAACAGATGGAGATACCAGAAATACATTGGAACAGATGGGGATACCAGGAATACACTAGGAACAGGAGCCCAATATTAAGCATAGGTAGCATAGGCTTGTAGGTGTGGCACCATACTAAATAGTTTAGGGGTGGAGGGCAGCAACCAGTGAGAGAGAGAAGAAGGCCATAAATAATTGTTGTGCATGCACGATAAGCAATACGCCATCAGCAGATAGCTAAGGCTGTGTCTAGGAATTACCTGCCACATGGCACTGTAAGGAAAACTTGGGGGAGCGTCCCAGACACCAGTAAGTAAACCAGAAGGTCTGGCGGGTGATTAATTTATCTCATAGTGTAAATTACGCAGTTATAGGGATAAGCAAATGCTCATTCATTCACGACAATTCATGAAGTTTGCTTAATTTGTTGGTTTATAGGAAAAATTAACAATGGAGATAAAAAGCCAACTGCTAATAATGAGTATGTAAAGGCAAAAAGGAGTAAGTAGTGAGCTTGCATAAAGGTCATGGAGCTTGATGGTGATAGCAAAAATTCCTTTAATCTACACTATGGGTTGTATTGCTCTTTATACTACACATATGCTCATTGTGAATAATAAAGTCATTATTTCAGATCTTCCCATTACCATGAAAACTCACTTTTTATACAGATATTAATTACACAAACTTGGGAACCTAGAAACATAAAGGGGTAATGTAAAATCGCAGGTTATGTCTTTTGACAAAATTGTTCTTTTAAATCCTGCTGACAAAATCACAGACAATGTGCAATTTTACAACACCGCCGGTTAATACATTTAACCCACACTTTGTATTTGTATATATTTCTATCACATAGTTTACTTAAGTAGTCTTATGACTTTCTAATTACTCCAGGATGTCCAGTGCAGTCAGTTACATTAACAGCAGGTATATACAGTACATATGCATGTGTAAAAATACATACAGCCATGAGAAAAATAAAGTTTAACCGGTGTTAGTACATATCAGGACATAATTAGCAATCATCTAGTCTAACTCATAACAGATTTTACTTTGCAATTCTCTCTTCATCTTAAAATCACCCAATATGAAGAAGTCATGTGTGAAAAAGTAAGTACACCCTTACTGCTTACATATCAATACATATCAATAAAGAAGGTAATCTAATCCAGGTTCTGCTAATCAAGTACACTTCATTATTTCATAGTCAGGAAGTGCTAATACGTCTATATAGAAGCAGAACCTCCAGCAGTTCAGTATAGAGTATTCAGGTTTAATAGCAAGGAGAAAAGATATCTGCAATGATCCCAGAGAAGTAACAGTTACTTTTCATCAATGTGGTATGGGTTATAAGACAATTCCCAAACAATTGAAAATCCATATATACTGTGAGAAATATTATCTACAAGAGAACATCGAAGGCAGTTTTCACAGGAATGTTCAACCCAACAAAGCAGAAACGTCATAAAGAATAGAAAGGCTACATCTACTGGCCTCTGCTAATAAGGCAAATGGTAAAGTTCATGAATATCACAAGTATGGCTTTCATGGAAGGATAGCCAGAAGAAAGCCATTCCTCCCTTCAAAATAATCAGAGTACAGCCGAGGCTTGCAAAGTTTCTTCTGAATAAAATACAAGACTTCTGGAACAATCTTGTTTGGGCAATTGAGACCAAAGTGCAATTGTTTGGTCTTAATGTACAATGCCATATTTTGCGAACATCAAACACAGTATATTACCACAAGAACTTCACACCAACCATCGAGCATGGTGATTGTGGGGTAGTTTTGCAGCCAAAAGACCTGGAAACCTTGCAATCACTGGACCTGATCTAGAGTACTCTGAGTAACACTAGCAGTATAGGTGTCTAGGACCAGAGTCTGCGCCAGAGTGCAGAACTGGAATCTGGCATAACAACACTCTGGAACTGTTCGAGTGAACTTAATCCAGGCACACGGGACTGGAACCCACTATTAAAAACTCAGAATTTAAACACACGGAAACACAGAACAGAACGAACTGTAAAGGGAGACACCAAATCAGAACTCATACCCATGACACAGAATGGCGAACTCAGGACTGCACCCAGCCTCAGACTGGCCTGCCGGCCAGCCGGGCTATAGACCGGTAGGCCCGGGCACGATTAAGCCCCGCCCCCTCCGACATTGGGGCGGAGCTTACAGGGAGCACCTCGTAGACGGTCGTCTGCGGCGGCAGTGTAAGAAACACACTACCGCGCAGGCGCAGAGAGCCGTGTCTGGGATCTCTGCCCAGACACGGCTCTCTGCACCTGCGCGGTAGTGTGCTGTGAACTTCAGCAGGGGAGGAGGAGCTGTATGTACCCGCGGCCGCACAGAGGAGTATCGCCATTATGTAAGTTTTATGTTGCCAGCCCATGATTGTTTGCTATCCTTACTGGGGTTTTCTTTTTAAAAAAAAACAAAAAAAACTTTAAGTCCTGTCTGTGTTATTTGTGCGTTTTATGTGACTGGTGTTATAGTTAGTTTTATCTTTTTTTTGTGTTGGAATGAGGCTATAGAGAGAGGAAGGAGTGTGGGGGCTAGGACAAGTTGGGGGAGTCAGAGTGCTCCCGGTGAGAGTGTGGAGAACCAAAGAAAAGAAAGTAGAAGAGGATGTGGTAGAGAAGGTGCTGGAGGAAGCAGGGTGATAACAATGGCCAGGTTATAATAAAGTCTGACTGCGATATTCATTTCTCCCATGATGAGACTTGTGCTCTCATAAATAGTATAGTAGCCTGTTATACACAGATTTTTGGTAGTGACGCAGCAGACACCGCTGAGTCACAAACACCAGTAGTGGAATGGTGTCCGCAATGCTGTAATGCAGTAGGCCCATTATATCAGAATAATGTTTATTGCACTGTGCTTTAAACAGGTGACTGAAAGGAAAATATCTGATGAAAAAAAGGTTTGCTGCAGCAACAGGAGGGGGCCCTCCCCTGATTTTGGAACTGTTATTGTTTCCATGCATCCTTATTAGCAGTGTCGGACTGGCCCAGTGGACTACCGGTTAAACCACCAAATACGTACAGCCACACCCCCTTTTACCAGTGGACGGACCCGGCGTCCCCTCTGCTCAATTGCGATCGCAGCTGCGATCATGTGACCCTCCCCATCCCCCTGTCAGCTGATCTTCCCGCTGTATGAAGAAGGGAGAAGAAGCAGAGCCTGCCCTGCAGCAATATCAACATATAGGTAAGTTCAGTATATTTTTTAACCATTTATTCATACTATAGTGTGTGTGTGTGTGTATTGTGGTCATTTGCGTGGCATAACATTTGGGGCACTACTGGGTGGCATAACTTTGGGGCATTACTGTGTGGCAGAACATTGTTTTGGGGGCACTACTATGTGGTATAGGGGGGCTGCCTATCTATACTAAACTATAGGGGGGCTGACTATACTAAACTATAGTGAGGGGGGGCTGCACAGAGAACACTATAGGGAGGGGGTGATGGGACCTTTAATGCTGAGGTGGTTTGGGTCTATAATTGAATGTGGGTGCTGTTGATTTAATGGCAGGGTTGGTTGGCGTTTCTAAATGTACCCATTATTTTTTCCAAATAGGGCCCTCAACATTCCTGGATCCAGACAAGCCGCAACTAAAGAAACCAGCAGCTACAGGTGGTAAAAGTGACAACAACAGGTAGGACAGTCTGTCAAATGTTCTGAGTCTAGTGCAGGCTTGGCTAACTTGTGGTACTCCAGGTGTTGTGAAACTACAAGTCCCAGCATACCCTTACAGCAATAAGCTGCTATATATTGGCAAAGCATGCTGGGGCTTGTAGTTTCACAACACCTGGAGTACCACAGGTTAGCCAAGCCTGGTCTAGTGGGACAATCCTGCTTTTTGGTGACTGTTCTGCCCAATCTAAGGGGCAGGTCAAGACTATATTCTTTATACACACACTGTATGCTTTATAAACTACACTAAGGTGCTAGCTGTCTTTCGTGGACTGACCATTCCCCCTCTAGTGTCAGGTCCCGCCTCTATGATGGCTGGCCCACACCCCCTCTGGTGGGCCCCTAGTGTTGCAGTCCCCCGGTGGGCCCTTTATGCCCCAGTCCGACACTGACTGCACCACAGCCACAGTCCTGAAACCCACACACAGCTACACGGAACTGGAAATATGCCCTAGAGACTCAGAACCAGCCAGAGCAACATAACTGGTGATGCCAGTAAAGCCACAGTTACTGCAGAATTAACACTGGATAGTGCAAAGTTCTTACTGAGGTAAGCACTCTTTATGAATGTGGAATATTGCAGGAAGATAAGCAGCTTGGAAGTGCAGAGTACTTGCAGAGTGCTGAACTCTGGGAAATGCGGGGATACCTGCAAAGTGATGATTAGTTGGTAATGCAGGATGTTCACCGAAAAATGATCACTTTGTAAATGCAGGGTAATCAGGAACAATGCAGGAACAACTGGAACCTGGAGCCAAAAATTATCCTCATGAGAGAAATATGTTGTTCTGGCGATGAACAGATCTCAGCAGCAGTTTGAAATAGGGTGTTCCATGAATTATTGGCTGCACAGTTCATAGGATCACAGCTGCTGAATCTGGTTGGTCTGGGATGATCACCTGACTGCATCCAAGATGGCCATGCCCATGCAACAGAACAAACAGAATGAGTTTGCTTACAAAAATGTGATAAACAGGTATACTGCAGTAGATACCAGGGGCATCTTACCAGCATTATGGGCACCAGCACAAAGCAGAGCACTGGGGCCCTACCTACACACCACTCACAGGAATAAAAATGTAAATTATCGATAAAATAAAGCTTTTATTTATTGGTACCTCCAAAAAAATCATTGTTTAAACATTAAAAAAAAACACATGCTGCAGAACAGAAATTAATCCACAAAAACGTTTGGACAATATAACATGAGCCTTGATATTGAAAAACAAGAAATTCAACATAAAAATGCTACTCAGTTTGTAAATCATACTGACGGACATTGCACAGTATGAAATTACTATGAATTATTTATTATTAATCAAGTGTTCAACACAAACATTTGCAAAATTTCGAAGGTGATTAGTTCACCTAAATGTTTTAATAAAGAGGGTTTGACGCTTCTGAATAAATGTCCTGGAATAATATACTGAAAAGTTGGCAAGCCTATGTTGCCCCTATGCTCGTAGGGCCCCCGGGCAACTGTCCATGCATTAAGATGGCTCTGGGAGGTACCTGGGTAGCTGTGACATGACAGCAGAGGATGTGGTAAGTGGCAAGACATTTAATTCATCTATGAGCACAAAGAACATTTATTAATCTTGAGTCCATACTGCAGCATCCAATTGACATTTTGGGCATCTCAAAAGCATACTTACCCACTGTACCAGAATTTCCGGGATGCTCCTGAATTTCGGGAAGAGTAGATGATTTTCTTCATGAGCCCCGCCTCCTGCTATGAAATGCCATGAATTCTGGCATTTCCTAGCAGAAATTGGAGCATGCAAATGGACAATGATCTTTACTGCGCAGGCAAATCTACAACAGGATGGCTGAAAATAGAATAAAAAAATCAAGGTTTTTCAATGGCCAGGTCAAAGTCCAGATGTTACCTCCATTGATAGCTGAGCATAAACAATTGCTCTCAAACATCAATACAGTGTAATAAACAGAAATGGTCTGAAATTACTACAAATAATGTGAGAGACTGATAAACTCATAAAAGAAACAACACTTTATTAATTCTAAATGTAGTTACACAAGCTTCTGAATCATGGTGTGCACTTACTTTTTCACACATGGCTTCATCGTGTTGGCTTCTTTTTAGTAGAATAAATAATGACCATTTAAAATCTGCTATGTGGTATTTGTCATACAAGATTATATTGATCAAATGTTAGCACTTGGTGAGGACATATTTAAAAGATGTACTTTCTCTTTCCATTGACATTGACATTATGACTGTGTAAATGCACTACAATTACAGTATTATTATTATTATTATTATTATTATTTATTTGTATCTATATGAGTGAGAACTGCAAAGAAATAGCAATTAGCTAGCTTGGAGCCCTGATGCCCTGTACTTAACCTAAGAATTATCATGGTGTCCCAGGACATATTGCTGTGGTGGAGATGGGCAGTAATTTTAATGGCTGGACAGTTGTGAATTCCTTTCCTTGTGTGGCTAGTGTGTAAGGCACTTAATGTTCAAGGCTCCAGCAGCTTCAGAATATTGCATACTCTACTGAGCAATGGTATTTATGTAATGCACTTAGCATTCCTACCAACAATGTTCCTCAACTTGTGTTACAATACCTCATTTCATTACTATGATAAGTCAAGGATTTTGTGAAAGCTCCCCCTCTTTATTGGTTACCTTAACTCACCAATGAGGAACCAGCTTAGTATGTTTATTCCTTCCCCCCAACTAGACTTCAACACACTGCACTCTCATAGCTAAAGATATTGTCACAACAGACTTATTTTTGTGCAAACTATACCTGCACATTATTTAATTAAGTCCATCATTGCGCCTACTCAGGTCATCTAACTACTAACAATTTCTCTAGATCCCTCTTATTGAATTTTCCAAAATACCAGACATTTACATTTAGAGTGGGAGTTGAGATTAGAAGTGTGCTGTAGTTGGTCATGAGAGTTTTCCTTCCTTTTTTTTAAATGAGGCCACCTGAGAATAAATGGTACTACAAAACCAATTTTTATGGAGAAATCTCCTTAACTGTGGTGCTGTATAATGGAGTGAAATGATCAACCGGGACTGTTTAGGCATACTTTATTCTTGGTGCAAAGTTCATACTCACTGTACTGTTAACCGGACAAACTTTCCAACATCAAAAGTTACATTTATATTTGTATGCTCTATATAATAATTAAGATGAATTGGGAAATAGCAATAGTCTATTCAATGACAATCCACCTAGGGATTTTTAAAAGCTGGGTCTACAAAAGTAACAGGAAGTAATAATTGCCATATATTAAAAGTAATTTCCACTAAGAGAAGTATGTGTGTCATCCCATAGTAAGAGCTTAAATCCTGAATTCCTTATTTTTTAAAGTTCATTTACTAGACTTTGTAGCTTCTAATAGTTATGGAGTAAATAAAATTACTTAAAGTTGTAACCACTTTGTCACGTTAATGAATATTTTGTGGATGCCACAGACTGATATTAACACCACTAGACAGGGAGGTGCGGAGTCTAACGCACCCCTGGTGTTTACCAGAGACCCCCGCAAGGGGGTATGAGCTTGGATGCGTGAGGTGCGCAGGTCTCGGTTCTCCAAGCTAGTTAACAGGGCAGTGGGAGAGAGCAGGAATGATCATACAGTCCGGGTCAGTTGCCAAATGATAGCACAATACACGAGGGTGATCCAGAGGGTAGGTCAGAAGCGAGCCAAAGGTCAGAATCCAAATAATAACGAAGCCCAGATCGCAAGACAGAAGAAGATCAGGGACAAGCCGGAGTCAGGAACCAGTGAACAACAATAGGAGCAAGGGAGCGGATAAAGACGCTGGAGTAGGTGAATCAAGATGGGAGCTAGAGAGAAATCTTTTTTATTAGCTTTAAATGCCAGAACTGCTTCATTACAGCATGATTTAACTTGTCCTCCTTTGCGTGTCAGAGAAGTAATGAGAGCAATAAGAGTGGAAAACCCCTGAATAAATTGCCGTAATTGGTGAACCCGATAAAGCGTTAAGTAGCTTTTAACCCTGCCGCCTGAGGCCAGTCAAGGATGGCTTTCAGTTTATCTGGATCCATTTGGAGGCCAGATCTGGAGACAATGTATCCCAAAAAGGGTACATGGGGTTGATGAAACAGGCATTTCTCCATTTTGCAGTATAAGTGGTTCTCTCATAGGCGAAGAAGCACTTCTTTCACGTGATCATGTTGGGAAGGGAGGTCCTGAGAAAATATCAGAATATCGTTCAAATAGACCACCAAGGACTGATACAATAAATCCCGGAGGATCTCGTTGACAAATTCTTGGAATACGTCTGGGGCATTACGTAGCTCAAAGGGTATTACAAGGTACTCGTAGTGGCCGTCTCTGGTGTTAAACACTGTCTTCCATTCACCCTCTTTCCTAATTCTGATTAGGTTGTAAGCGCCCCTGAGGTCCAATTTTGTGAAGATTTGAGCTCCACGGATTTGATCGAACAACTGAGGGATGAGGGGCAGAGGATACCTGTTTTTGACCATGATGGCGTTGAGTTTGCGGTAGTCAATGCATGGTCTAAGGCATCTGTCTTTCTTTTTCACAAAGAAAAACCCTGCACCCACAGGAGAAGACGATTTGCGAATAAATCCTCGTTTGAGGTTCTCAGAGACGTATTCAGACATAGTCTGTTGCTTAGGTATGGAGAGAGGAAATACACTGCTCCGAGGGATGCTCTTGTCTGCCACTAGATCAATGGGGCAGTCCCAAGGGCGGTGGGGGTTTAGGGAATCTGCAGACACTTTGCTAAAAACATCAAGGAATTCGGAGTAGACTTTGGGGAGGATATCACAAGAGGGAGTAGCTAGACAGGCGATGACTGAGCTAGGGCGAAAGATAGGAGTCAAACAAGCCAGGAAGTGACCTGAGCATTATACCAGTCGAATTGAGGGGAATGTGTCCTTAGCCACGGTAGACCCAGAACAATAGGGTTGGTGGATTGCGGGAGAACCAGGAATTTAATCCATTCCGAATGGAGAGCTCCTACCATCAGCCAAACAGAAACAGTAATGCAGGTTATAGAGTCATTAGAGACCCGGTTTCCATCTACTGCAGTGAGAATCAGCAGCTGAGGCAACGGTGAGCTTCCCAAATGGAGCTGCAAGACCAAACTGGAAGATGTGAAGTTCCCAAGTCCACGAAGGCAGATAGAAGTTGAGGTCCATCAGAGGAAAGCAAAACAATGGGCGCGAGAAATTATGATTATTTCTGGGTACAGGGAGAAGAGAACTGGGATCCTAGGATGACCTCCCTTCAATAACCTAGGAGGTGGCGTTTCCCGGTCTCTTGGGGCATACAGAGAGACGGTGTCCAGGATCCCCACAGTAGTGTGTCACTCACCGGACTGTTAGTTCCTCTGGCTCAAGACCTAGGTCTCTCTCTGCCTTGCCGGTGCCTGTCTTGCGCCGCGGCCGCCCGCCATATTGACCAGGGGTCTGCGCATGTGCAGACCTACAGACTGTTAAAACCTTGTTCCTCTCCTCATTGGATGATTAATTACTTCTCACTATTTAAGACACCTGCTGCCCTACTACCTTTGCCTGTTCTTGGTCCTCATTCTGCTGAGGTAACCAAGGAGTTCCCTGTTCCTGTTTATGGTACCTGTTTGCTGTGGACGCTACCTCGTATCTTATCTGCACCTGGACAAGTTTCTACTCCACGCCGGTGGTAATACCTGTCAGTCGCAGACCGCTCCACACTATCTCGTATCTTGCCTGCACCTGGACAAGTCTCTTCTCCACACCAGTGGTAATACCTGTCAGCCGCAGACCGCTCCATGCTACCTCGTATCTTATCTGCATCTGGACAAGTTTCTACTCCACTCCGGTGGTAATACCTGTCAGCCGCAGACCGCTCCACACTACCTTTTATCTTACCTGCATCTGGACAAGTCCCTTCTCCACGCCAGTGGTAATACCTGTCAGCCGCAGACCGCTTCATGCTACCTTGTAACTTACCCCTCTCTGGACAAGTCTCTACTCCACGCCAGTGGTAATACCTGTCAGCTGCAGACCGCTCCACGCTACCTCATATCTTACCTGCTCCTGGACAAGTCTCTACTCCACGCCAGTGGTAATACCTGTTAGCCGCAGAACGCTCCACGCTACCTTGTATGTTATCTATTACCGGGACTAAGTTTCTATTGTGCATCTGTAGTGATAGCTGCTAGTCGCTGACTTCTCTATTACTCTATATTATTGGCTGCTCGTATAGACTTTCCTTCAGTTGTGAAGCATCCGTCTGTTTCAAGTTTACCTGCATGCTAGGCACTTCGGAACCTCTCATTCCCAGTTATTACTGGTCATCATTCTCGCTGTGTCATTACTGTTCCTACTACTCAGAGACTATATATCTTCTGGCATTCATCCTCCTATCCAGCTCAAGGAGATCCTTGTTCTCATTGTGTATAGCTGTATCAGCATATTTACCATACTCCCCAGAGGGCCGTGACCTGCACAGTGGAAGCCGCTAAAACCCATACTTCCTTGCGGGAGTTCCAGGAGAAGACCAGCCAATATGTTAGACTCCGCGCCTCTGGTGAGTAAAGCTACATCTGGTAAATTCTGGGTCAAAACTCCTAGTGCCCGTGACATAGTGACATAACCGATTTTTCAGGCGTCTATCTCTTTCCTCAGAAGATAATCGTGAACGACCAATTTGCATAGGTTTGTCCATGGGAAGAGCAGGAGATTGAAATTGAGGCGCAAGGCGTGGAAAGGACCGGCGACCACGTTCTCGCTCCTGTGTGCGTTCCTGGTGGCGAATATCCACCTTAATACATGAGGAAATGAAATCATCCAATTTAGGAGGCAGATTTCGTGATGCTAGATCATCCTTAATCCTGTCATTCAATCCTTGCCAGAATGAATCATTCCAAAGAAGCTCTGATGCTAGTGTCCAGAATTGGACCGCGCATTGACCAGCAGAGGGGATTCCCTGATGAAGGTTTAAGAGATCAGTGGAAGCAGAGGACACTTGACCAAGCTCATCAAACGCCCTGCGAAAACATTTAATAAAGGTCACGGAATTCTGAAGCAACGGATCGTCACGTTCCCATAATGGTGATGCCCAGGCCAGGGCTTGGCCAGAAAGGAGGGAGATTATATAGGCCACTTTGATTCTGACTGATGAAAAGTTTTCAGGAGCGAGCACATTGATTAAGGAATCCGCGGCACTTCTTTAGATCTCCATAATTTTTCTCTGGTGGGGTATGCGCAACCCTTGGGAGCTTGCGGAACTGGCAGACCTGGCAGAGACTGGAGCAGGCGTAGAAGCCACTATTTAAGAAGAGACCATGGGGCGTACGAGTAATGACCCTTGAAGGGTATCCAGATGGGTAACTACACCCTGAATATACTGTGGTAGTTGATTCTGGTTGGTGTCTTGCTGGTCCAAACATTGAGACCAGTGTAACAGAAGATTCCGAACCGGCAGTTCGTCCTGCTTACTCATGGCCAGAGTATACTGTCACGTTAATGACTTTTTTGCAGTGGCCACTGACTGATATTAACACCGCTAGACAGGGAGGCGCGGAGTCTAACGCACCCCCGGTGTTTACCAAGGAACCCCGCAAGGGGGTATGGGCTTGGCTGCGCGAGGTGCGCATGTCAAGGTTCTCCAAGTTAGTTAACAGTGCAGTGGGAGAAAGCAGGTATGGTCGTACAGTCCGGATCAGTTGCCAAACGATAGCGCAGTACACGAGAGAGATCCAGAAGGTAGGTCAGAAGCGAGCAAGAGGTCATAATTCAGATAACAACGAAGCCCAAATCGCAAGCCAGGGGGAGGTCAGGGACAAGCTGGAGTCAGGAACCAGTAAACAACAATAGGAGCAAGGGAGCAGGATAAAGCATGCTAAAGTAGGTTAACCAATACTCTGGCACAGATATGGAAAAGGAGGTGTCTTATATAGCCTGACCTGGCCCTTGATTGGTAGAGAGAGATTGCGGCGGTCAGGTGCACCTGACCGCCGACAAACCTAGTACAGAAGCGTCCCGGGGCGCAGCTTCTGCGCATGCATGCCTGGCAAACCCGGAAGTACGTCCCATTGCCTTGCATCGCAAAAGACAGGCGTCTCTCCCCAATACCTATGTATAGTGTGGGGAACGCACCTGACACACTTTCTAAATGAGTTATTATACATTTCAGTTGAAACATGTTTTTCTTTGACTGGAATATCCCAGTCTAGCATTTTACAATTATGAGATACAATACTAAATTTCTTACAAACGGTATGAGTACAAGGGTGTTTAAAGACCACTGGATGGTAGATGAACAGAGGCTCACATGGCTTTGCAGAAATATAATTATACCCCATTGATCTCTGCAGAGAAATCCACAAACCACACTGTGACAGAAATTGTTTTTGCTTTTAATATTTCAAGTTTTTATGACATCCAGCTGTGGCATTCTGGGAAGAAATAGTGTCTTCATATGTGTAGTTTTCTTTTACAGGACATGTTGACAAGGCATGCTTAAGTAACTTCAGTCATAGGGGTATATTTACTAAACTGCGGGTTTGAAAAAGTGGAGATGTTGCCTATAGCAACCAATCAGATTCTAGCTGTCATTTTGTAGAAGGTACTAAATAAATGAAAGCTAGAATCTGATTGGTTGCTATAGGCAACAGCCCCACTTTTTCAAACCCGCAGCTTAGTAAATCTAGCCCATAGTGTTTTCCTGAGGGATTATCAGTTTGGGCAAGTAGTCATCCAGTTACTTGATTTGCTTTTAACCTCCCATAATTATCATTTGTATTTTGCTTCTGATTTACCTTGTAAAAAATAGAATTATTATGTGGTATTGGCTGTATTTACATTTTATGTGATAATTAATGGGGTCTTTTGTGGCTATCTAGTGGGGTATCTTTGGGTGAGAAAGGCAGTCTATACAGTGAGCAGAGTATTGCCATACATGTAGACGTAGACCTATGAATAGAGGGTTGTTCATGTGCAGGCCTAAATTAGTTTAGATTAGTCTAGATAAAAAAAAATAAAGATGGTCAAATAGAGAAACGTCATAACATTTGTGCTCAAACTGAACTCCTTTGCCTAATTATGTTCAGCATTTTTAGTAATTCATGAATACTATAAGTGATGGCTAAGTTTTCAAGTGGTAGAGGAATTTCTATTTATAATTGACAAATGTAGACATACACATCTTTCACAGAAAATACAAACAACAGAATCCTGTTTTTTTTCACAGGAGTACATATAAATTATATAAGACAGTCATTGTCAGTTGATGGAATTTTTGCAATAAAATCTGTCCTCAGTCACATAGCATACCTGGAAGGAATATGTTTTTACAGCCATTAATTAATAAATATAACAATTTCATAATTCCACAGAACAATTCCTTCACTGATCAACAGCTCTTATGAATAATTACTAATTAATTGCATTTTAATTCTCAACTGGTCCGTGCCAATATATACTAGCATCATAATCCGCTGTGTTGGCTCCATTGGTGTTTACATTCATTGTGTAGGTCAAAGGAGTCATAAAGAGCAACATGGGCCAGCAGTGTTTTAAACTTGTACCTTTATAAATTGTATGTTAGACAAGTAAATCAACATTCTCACATAGGTGCTTAAAAATTTCTATAACTTATTTTTCCCTTTACTGTGATGACTGAGTTTTGGCACTGACAGTAAACAACGTGTATAAATAACTTTTATATGAGAGAGAATGACACTTGGTTTCCATATTATTATTATTATTATTATTATTATTATTATTATTATTATTTTTAAACAGCCAAGTGGAGCTGTGTTTCAAAAACACTGGGATATAAACAAAGATGAGTGGAGTGAAGGATGGGTTCATTAACCTGGTGTGGAAGGCGAGGGGGCACTACGAGTGTATTAGCCTAGGGCGACCTGATCCTTTAATCAGGCTCTGGTCTTTACTGTAGAGTTTGTAGCCAAGAAATAATCTGTCCCAGTTTTCCAAAAAAAACAAATCTGCATTATTTTATCAAGTTCTCTGCAAATAAAATAGCATTTACTTTAAATTCTACAATCCCTGAAGTGATGATAGCACAGTGTCCATACACAGTATGCAGAAACACAGTATAAGAGGGATTAACGATACTTAACAATGAGAACAAAGTCACAGGTCACCCAGGCTGACATCTTGTCAGTTCCACTGCAGAAAAAATACCGCCTCTGATCCTGACAGTCGGACAGCAATCCTACTTTAATGCGCTTTTGTAACTGTGTAACTCTTGATCCTTGCAGTAGTCTATAGTTCTAAATATTTCAGACCTCTCTGTAAGATTCTGTCCAGTCTGTCTCCACTCCAGAGATCCCGCCAGAATCAAAGTATGGGTGTGGCCATCTTGGATTCGGTCACATGATTCCTCTCAGCCAATCAGGTGATAACAACCTCCATTTCAGATTCCCTCCAAAACCAGTCCATCTTGGATATAGTCACCTGATCCATCTCGGCAACTCAGAGTGCTGCTTCTGCCCAGCTGATTGCAGTCTCCAATCAGGAATCAACAACAACTATAAAAGGACTTTCTGGAGCCCTTACCTGTTGCCAGTGCAACATTGTATTTGAGACGTCAACCTGGTTCCCAGCAGTTTGCAGTCTTGCTATCTATCACGCTTCAGTCTTGCTATTTATCTATTTCTGACAGTGCAGTCTGCATTCTGGCTCCAGTCCGATTCCAGCAATCTGGTTTCATTCCGGTTACAGCAATCCTCTTCCAACATTTTGGTTCCATGCCGGTTACAGCAATTCTGGTTACAGCAATCCTCTTACAGTATTCCGGTTACAGCAATGCTCTTTCAGCATTCTGGTCACAGCATTCCATTTACAGTCCGGTCGAGCATTCCAGTTCCAGTTCAGTCCAGCAATCCAGTTCCTGTTTTCTTTCCCTTTCTATTGTAATCACCATCTGCACCAGTTCATTCACTACATGTAGAGGAACATTATCAGGCCACCCAGCTTTGTCCATGTAGTCACTAGTCCAGCTCCAGAGTCACAACCCAGTCTGGGTACAGACAGATCCTCAGGCGTGACACTAAGGTTTCATTCTTTAATTATTGTGTGTAGGGGGCATATCTCCCTATTGTCAGACATACTTTGCACCAAGAAACCATTATTGCCAACCATATATTGCACACATATTTTCACCACCAGAGATAAACCTGTGCTATATTGCACAGTGAAACACTATTTCTAGTCATGTGTTTAGCAAAGATAAACTCCATAGTCATTCATATATTTCTTAGAGAACCCTCCATTAGAACCATATATTGTACAAAACTACTTCCCCCACGCTACTCATATATTGCATAGAGATAAATCCTAATTGGCAGTCATATATTACATAGAAATGCTCCTTTTAGTAGTCATTTGTTGCACAAAATAACACCTAAACTGACAGATATATATATATATATATATATATATATATATATATATATATATATATATAATAACATATGTGTGACAGAGGTGGTTTATACATATACAAGGCAATACTTTACCATACCTATTATACCCATAACGGATAGGTGCAGTCATTATTATGATATACAGTATATACACACACACACATTACTTTCTGTCTTTTTTGCATATTGTTTCATAGAAAAATTTATTCTTGAAACATGTTAAGACCTCAAAGACAAAATATTATTATGTCTAGTATGTGATTGGAGCAAAATGTATTTTGAAACGGCTTGTGCCTTTGAATGAAATAAACGTTAGTATAACATTTACTATGTAGTGCTGCTGCCATCTACCCTTGTTTGACATGATCACATATTGCACCCTTAAGTAGTGCAAACTTATGGGGTCTAATTTATTAGTATAAAAGCCAGTCTCAACAAGGTATTTTGAAATCTCCCTAGTGGCTTAAACAAGTGCCTTGCGCTTCTGCTAAAGGTCTTGCAATATACTAAGTATATTTCCTTGAATTTCCTGCAGAGGTTCTTGACGTTTGTACCTGTTTGACAACCTGCAACTGAAATGAAATAAACAATCTAACTCTTTAATCATTATAGCTTCATGTCTGTTATTATTTTTTTCCTATGTGAATTTTTCATGTGAAACTGAAACATAAACTTCTAATGCTGGCAATGTATTGTACCTCCTAACAGTCTTATGTTGACCATTTGTTATTCATATAATGCACAGAGATTGCACAGAAATAACTGGCCATATATTGCACAAAGTCTCGCTAATTGCCTGTAATATGTTTATTCCTCCCAATTACTGACCATATTTTGCTATATTGCACGAAAATCCAATCCCCAATCACTAAGCCCTACAGTAAAATGCTCAGAGACCCCTCCTCTCAATTAATGGACATATGAGGCATAGGGATCCGACTCAATAACTGACCATATATTGCACAGAGATCCCCTCAAATTGGTGGCCACATGAAAGGCTTAACTTACCTCTTCTGGTCCCTTGGGAGCAGGTGAGATCTGGCACAATGTAAATGAAAGCTAGCTGCTGATTGGATAAGAATCCAAAAATAGTCTAATCTACACTAACTCCAATGTAAAAAGTGCTATTTTTTGTAAAATCTAAATTCATAACTATATGGGACATATTCAATTGTTCCGAGATCCCGCCGTGTAAAAACTACTACCGTTATTACAGTAGTAGTTAGCTGGATTTCAGCTCGCGGCTCAGGGAGCTGCGAGCTGAAATCCAGCGAGAAAAGTATCGTAGTAACGGTTTTTAAACGCACTATTACCGTAATAACAGTAATAATGTGCGGACCGCGGGATTTTCGGCGTTTCCGCCGACAATTGAATACGCCCCTATGTGCTCAAGTTATAATGAATGTTCTAAGTTCTGAATCAGAAATATCTATTAAAATGTATTGCATTTAATAATATTATTATTGTGTCAGCATAAACTAGGGAGAGGATGTTACTTGTTTTTATTTCATTACTGTAAAATTATTTAGCTGACATATCTATGCTGACCATATTAATAATTGAAATAACACATATTAGACAATTATCTATAAATGTCAGTGCAAAATAACTTTGAGATGCACACAGTTCTAGTTTCCCAAAGTGCTTTACAAAACCTTTACTACTGATTCAAGTAGAAATAGTAATTAAAAAAGACATTTTAGTTACACATAAATTTTACTTACACATATATATCTTACTTATACTTACACATAGATAATGCCCACCTTCATCAAATTTGTTTATAGAGTTCATATTTTGTTTTAAAACAACATTTTGAAAGACCAATTTGTTCAGAAAAAAAGCAAAATATTGAAATTCGAAATTTGCAAAAACATTTTGCATGCCATTCATTATAAGGAATAATATGCCCTGTTTAGGTTATACGCATATCAAAACAATCAGATACCTATACTGCTGATTCATGCTTTATATAGAACCTCTGGGGATATATATACTAAACTGTGGGTTTGAAAAAGTGGAGATGTTGCCTCCAAACCCGCAGTTTATTAAATATACCCTCTGGAGTTATTCATGTTTACACTAGTACCCAACAGAAACTAACTTTCATGTGGAGGTATAAATATATCTATATGAATATTATACTCCTTCAGAAGACAAAATGACAAATTTATAAAAAAAAGTATGTTTTCAGCTGGTCTCTTAGACGAACTACATAAGCCCAGGTTGCATGGAACAGCCTCTGGAGGTCTAGGGAGGAGAAGCTAATTATCTCCAGGTGGTAATGGAGCTTTAAATTGCATCTTAATAATTAGAGGTGTTCACTGACCCCCGTATTCTGGTTTTGGGTTTGGTTTTGGATCTGGATTAACTTGGTTTTGGCAAAACCGCCCTTGTGTGTTTTGGTTTTGGTTTTGGATCCAGATTTTATTCTAAAATCCCTATTTTTTTGCTACAATCACATATTTTTAACCAATAACACTAATTTCAAGTCATTTGCAGTCAATTTTGACCACCTCACAGGTCATAATATCATTTTCATACACTTTCAAACAAAGACTGCAGATTTAGAAGACCAAGCCTGCCAGACTTATTATTTCTATTTCAGCAATGACAATTAGCAATGGAGCAATGGCGCTCTCCTCATTGTATGTTACCTATATAACACAGTACAATGTGACTATAGACTGCAGATTTAGAAGACCAAGCCTGCCAGACCTATTATTTGTATTTCAGCAATGACAATAAGCAATGGAGCTCTCCTGAATGTCATTGAGGACTTTGAAGAACACTGTTACCTCTCCTCTTTCTTTTCTACCTATGACACTGCCCAACTGCACTAGAGACTGCCAAGAACTGTGCTACCCCTTCTGTGTCCCTCTGTGAAATGGCGCTGGATCGCCGTGGTGGGTGGTACTTATAGAATTCAAAACTCGCGAGATCTGATGATGTAACAATGTTTAGCCTCGTTTTCAATTCCGAGGGTGCGCGAAAATACCGAGCCGGCTCAGCTCAGTACTCGGATCTGCTAATTTCGGGTGTGTTCGTTTCTCGGAGAACCGAGCCTGAGCATCTCTATTAATAATAATAATAATAATAATAATACCTGTTTTATAGCTAAATTCACATACACATTTTGCTAATTTAATGTTTTCAATACATTAATACCAAATGTATCTTAAGTAGTTACATTTTCAAAAAGATAAAAAATGACAGCCATTATTTTATTCGATTAATCCAAATTCCATTAGATGCTTTGACCAGAAGCTTATTAATAGCATCCAAAACATTTGTTTGTAGTTAATTGTCCAGTGGGTGGCTATTTTTAAGTTTATGGGGAACAGTTCTACTGCAGTTCAAGCAAAATGATAATTATCATTAGTATTAATATAGGCATACATAGAGAGAAAAAGTAACTCCTATGACCTCAAGTGCTAAAAATATATAAAACAACAAACAAATCCTAACGTAAATCCATATACATGCATATTATACTACAATTATATTAAAATTTATAATTATTTATTACACATGAACGGCAAAAGTTTGAAAATTGTGAATTGAAGGTCGTGTTGCATAAATAAATTAAAAATTATTATTATTGTTATTATTATTTACGCTATTTACAATTTTTCTCTCTATTTCCCATACAGAACATCCATAAATCCATAAATTTAATTTACAAACGTGTAGTTTTCCATTAATAACATTAGTGAAATCTTTGGTTTAAACTACTGCTGAAAACCTTTCATAAATAAAAGGAAGGTTTAATTTTTTCAAGAAACTGATAATGAGTAATGCATCTTTCCAAGAATCAGTATTATGCATTAGTTCCTACCACTTACAGATATCGCGTTTATGCCAATGCATATACTACTTGCTATAGTAACGAAGATTAACCTGCATCAAATGTCGGCTAAATTAAGCAAAATAAAGATTTTAGACTGACATAAATGCAGTAGCTCAAACTTAGACAGTATTGGGAAAAATGGTAATCCCACTGAATGAACAGTAGAGATGTTCACTGACACCGGTGTTTTGATTTTGGATTTGTTTTTGGATCTGGAATAAGTTCGTGTTTTTGTTTTGGTTTTGGCAAAACCGCCCTTGCATGTTTTGGTTTTGGTGTTGGTTTTGGATCTGTATTTTTAAGAAAAATAGCTAAAATATGCTAAACGCACATAATTTTGCTCTTTTTTTCTTCCTACATATTATTAACCTCAATAACACTAATTTCAAGTCATTTGCTGTCAATTTTGACCACCTCACAGGTCACAATATTATTTTCATACACTTTTTGGACAAAGACTGCAGCGACCTGGCTGAATGCTAAGCGACAGAACAACGACACAAACACACGGCAGATCATAGCACATCTAGGAAACATTGCCACACAGCAGTGGCAGAAAAGAGAAGTGATGCAAGATGGAATTGTCCTTGGGAATGTAAGATATAAAAAGGACATGCAGAGTTTAACAAACCAAGCACTCCAGCGACAAGCAGTGCCACTTTTGTGGCTGAAGGGCTTGGTTTTTTTGGGCCCCCATAAAACAAGCTACCAATAGCTTAGCTGCCTTAAGCACAACAGTGCTGTCAATGAACTCTACATTATTAAATCATGTCTGCTCGTGCTGCATCATTAATCTCCTTCTCATCTGTGGATATGTCCCTCTCATCCCTGAAGAACTGCCAAACTTATGAAGACACAGGAATGAATATTACAACTGGAGTGGCATTACATCTGCTTCAGACAGACTGTGACACGGAACATGTGGGCAGCATGGAATCTGTCATGTTGGAATATGCTACATTGAACAGAGATTTAAACCAATATAAAGATACAGTTTAGGAGACGTACTTAAGTTAAAACATGACCCACCAGATGAGATCCCAGATTTCAGAGAGCTTGTACACAAGAGATACACTGCGCTTCAGAAGAATAATACAGAGGAGACCCTGAGGCAGGAAGATAAATATGTCCAGTTTAAAGAACAGCTAAGAGACCAGAGAAAACAAATAGTGTATCACTTTCCCCTGCAGATAAAGCTTTCCAAGATGAAGACAAGGAGATCGCCCTCACCCAGACCACTCCTATAACACAGTTGGATATGGTGAATCCAGTGAAAAACAAAGTATGTGGTCACACGTATGAGAGAGAAACAATTGAATGGCTGATTGAAAACAAACTTCAGAAGGGTAAATCCGCCAGGTGTCCAAAATTTGGCTGTGATCACTCTGACGTGAGTATATCAGACCTTGCTTCAGATAATGCACTAAAAAGAGCCATTGAAATTCACAGCAAAAAGCAAGGTCATCACTGAGCTTCGAATCAGCCCCAATTCCCAAACAATTATAATATAGTTAGGTAACGTAAGGTGCAGATTACAAACACTTTGTGCAATACTGATGAAACAGCAGCAAAGTGGAAGGTAATACATATACACGTCTATTTAGACATACATGCTTCTATTGCTATGGTTTTTCAAACGCTACAAATGGCTAGACAACAGTTGCCAGCATTTGGGTTAAAATAATTACACACATAAGAGGTGGATTTTTTGGTCTTATGCCCAACCATGACAATGGCCTTATTCTTATCACGTGCAAGAACTGCTTCCACTGGAGCAGGGCTTAAACAAACAACATAAATCTCAACAACATCCTCATTAGCGCCCTTGTCAGCTACACAAATATCCCCCTCATCCTGTTGCAATTTCAAAGAGGCATCCTCAATTTGTGTATCACCAGCCGGTGCTCTTGCATGCACACATCTGCAAAAATGCTGAAAGGGGCCTTCTTTATGGGTACACTATCAGACAGGTCAGGATTACACATAGCACTCGTGGATAGACTCTCCTCAGGAATTTGTGTCATTTCTGAATCTGAACATACATTTTCCTCTAATGCCTTATTGTTTTCTTCCAACTCTCCAAATTTTCCCATGCTTTTCAAATACACGGGCAATGGTAGCCAACTGTTCTCATTCTGGTGACTATCCCACTCAGTCAGTACTTTGTTCAGACTAAAAGTATATTTGGGAGAAATGTCCCGCTTCACACTGTACTGATTATTAAGGGTGAGCTGCTTGCATCTAGCAATAGTACACACAGCTGGCCCTTAATGAGCAGTATAGTGGGAAGCATGACATACCCCCCAACTGGGGCATACCAATCTCAATCGCATTCAGCAACATCCGATTAAAGTTGTGGACTTCTCTATGGCAGAGTGGCATATATCCTGAGTTTGCCCCTGGCAGTGGCTACTGGTTGTTGCAATATTATTGTATATATAGTATATACATCTGATCTATTTAGTGAAAAAAAAGTATGGTGCTGTATGACTCTGAGCAGAACACACCAAAGCAAATAGATTTATTGCTTTTAAAATCCCAAGTGTTTCAATCTGCTAGCAATTGTGTTTGGGGCAGTATCAGTGACATCTGAAATATTTAATGGACAAAAAATTGGGTGCCTTGAGTAACCTGGCACTGTGTGCTAGCTCTACTATGCTGAAGGGATGAGGAGAATGATGATGATGGTAATGCTACAGGCACTGCCGCTGCTCAAGGCGATACTTCTACCCAGTGGGCTGTCATGGTCATGTAGTCTTTTGTTTGACCAGTACAGCTTGTCCACATATCCGTAGTTTAGTGGACAGCCGGTACAATCGCATTTTCTATGGAGATAATTACTTTTTGTTTCCAATACAACTGTGGAATTATGGATTGGGAGAAATGGAATCGAGATGGAATTTGGTAGCATGGACACATGATCTCACCTAATTTGATAAAACACAATGCATTGATGGCAGAAATTGGACACACATCCAGTGCTAACATAGCTAGCATGGATTTAGGGATCTGCTGTGCAACAGAATGCTGACTGTCATAGTTGAAAAGTTTGCTTCACAATTGTTTAAAGCTATGCTTATTCTTCTTGGTCCCCTTCTGCATAGACGTTTCACCCCCAGCAGCAGCAACAGCCATAGTGCAGAAGGATGCCTCTTGGGATTCATGGATTGCATTAGAGGAGTAAGGTTGCATTTGGAAATTGGATGCTGGACTACATACTAATAATGAGGAAGTTGATGATAAAGGTGTGGATGGTGAAGATTGCATGAGGTGTCTATCCATTCTGCTGCTAGCTGATGTTGGACTGCTTGTTTGAACTTGCTGCAAATGATATAACAGGGGGATTGCTAGCTTGTGAGCAGGGCCTTCTTACCTCTCTGTCTGTCTGTATTACCCAGTATAATTTTAATACCGTGTTTTTTTCCCAATTGTAAAGTGCTACGGAATTTGCTAGTGCTATATAAATAAATGATGATGATCAAGGTAAGTGCTTTTCTCTATTTACTGTGGCTTCACAAAGCCTACAGAAGCCTTGACAAATGTTGCCTGGATTAGGATAAAAATATTTCCACATGCAAGAGGTGATACCACTAGTGACTGACTTAAATGGACACATCCATCATTCTCCTCATTATCTTGTTCAAGTATAACACATTGTAACATTATCAGATCCAAATTAATTCCCTAATCCTGTTGCACATTAGCAAGTTCTGTCAGGCGCCTTCTCAATCCCCGCTCGTCCCGTTGCTAGGCAACGGAACGTCACTTCCGGCCTCACAGGAAGTTCGGGCACAGACTCCCAAACATCGCATCCCGTTGCTAGGCAACGGAGACGCTTAACAGCAGTTCCTGTCGGCGGTCAGATCACCAATGGCAAGACTGGCGCTTCTATTTAAACTACACTCTGGCATCACTAGGGTGCCAGTGTATCTAGTCTCATACCTTGTCTCTAGGCTCCCCTGTTTTTTCATATCTCTCCTGCCTGCATTCCCCGGATTTGACCTTTGCCTGTTTGACTACTCTTCGGATTCTCCTTGGTTCCTGTTTGGATTTCCTGGTTCTGACCCTCGGCTTCCTGACGTTTCTTCTGTCTCATCCTTCTGTACTTCGTCGCCTGCACGGATTTGACCTCGGACTGTTCACTACGTTTGTTCACGTTACCTCGCTGGTGGCTACCTGGGAGAACCGCGACCGACACGTCTCAGCAGCTAAGCCCAAAACTCCTTGCGGGGTTCCCTACCTGGGGCATGGTTAGACTCTGCGCCTCCTTGCGTAGCAGCGCTAATACCAGCAGGTAAGGCCTTCCAATTACTTAGTCCGTGACAAGCTCCAAGGTAGCATTCTCAATTTTTATGTCTAAATCATTGTCATTACTATGCATCCTCACATTTCCAATGGTATGCGGTCGGCAGTTAGACATTCATTTGGTCAATGTTCAGAAAGTCTAAAGCATTATGGCAAACGTTGACAGTATTATTAGGTGTACAATTCAAATGTGGACAGAAATATAGGGCTAGGGATAGGGATAGGTTTAGGGATAGGGTTATTATTGTCAACCTAAAAATACTCTCTATGCATCAGCGATTTTCTCAAATGATTTCAGTTCTTTGGTGGCATTTGTGAAGAGATAATTAGAAAATGGACAGTAAATGAATGTTAATGCTTTAAATAGTAATGTAGGAGTAACAACAGCTCAAAATCACATTATTTAGCCTATATTTCACAATTTTTTAATAAATTCAGATCCAAAACCAAAACCAAAAACCTTATATATATACACAATATGCAAGATAGAAGGATATACAATGGCCCTTTTTCCAAAATCAAGTACAAATACAGTATTTCAAGTTTCAACGCCAATGATCTCTCTCTTGTTTTCAAGCTGCAGCCAAGTTGCGAAGTGCCGGGTGGTAGGTCCGGAAAATAGTTCTAGAAAGAAGAAAAGGCAGGGCGCCTCATAGTGTAATATTATAGGAAACAAGACCTATACATTTGGTGGTAAATATTATGCGTACCAGATATTTTCTTGTTTGTTGAACGTATCAGATTTTGGTCCTCACAAATTTAGTCAGAACATCATCAAGGAACCCACAACAGGTACCAGGAATAACAGAATATGGAAGACACCAGCAATAGTGTATTACCTTTGTTAAACCTGCACCTTGCACCCAGTGATTGTGCTTACACGTACTGAACATATAGAGGATTATGCTCTGTGTCAAACATCAGTGTGTAGAAGTCCACAATTATATATCACAGTCAGGGCCGGTGCTAGGGTCCATGGCGCCCTAGGCACTTTGTCAAAATCGGCGCCCCCCCCTCCTCCCCCCCGCCACAGGAACACTTTGAAAATCGTCTCCCTCATCCCTCATCCCCCCTCCCCACGTCTTTCCTTATCATGCCTCAACACCGCTGCCTCTCTGCTCCGTCTGCTCCCCTCCACTCACTGACACTGTCGGGCTGTGATGATGATGTCACCGCCCGACAGTCAGTGAGTGGAGGGGAGGAGACAGAGCAGAGAGGCGGCGGTGGTGAGTAATAGCCTCTTCCCCCCTCCCCGTCGATTTATCTGAATACTGTGCGGCGGCCGTGAAAGGTATGGTCAGCGGTCGCCGCACAGTTTTAAAGTAATTTTCATTCTGTGGCGCCCTCCATAGCCCGGCGCCCTAGGCAACTGCCTAACCTTGCCTAATGGGAGAGCCGGGCCTGATCACAGTAGAAACCAAGAACCAATCAGTGTTTTCAGTGTCAAACTGTGAGCATATGTGAGCCATCAAGCTGGCTCACATATTCTCACAATTGGAGAGACTGGCCTAGTAAAGTGCTAAATGTATCAAAGTGTGATTCTTTAGAATCATTGATTTTCATAGATTTTGCCAGCCATATTTAAAATGGCAATTTAATTAAAGGCAAAACCCACATGCAATTTGCCAGAATCACACTTTGTTAAATTTACCATTAAGGGTTTTTACTGAAATAGTTCTTTCCAAAACATACCTAGAATGTCACCAATTTTGCTGCTGGGAAAATCATCTGTCTGTAAAAATGGGGACTCCTTTAACTAAACCACTTTTGTCAGATAGTTTGGAAACTGCACTGTTATGAGAAGCAATAAACAGTAAACTGTCTCTAAAGTTTAATAGTACAACTTGCTGCTATTGTCATTTCAGTACATAATATAAGATATTGTTGCCTGGTAGTAACATAATTACTAGAGGCATTTTCTTACTGATTTCTAGAACTAGTTATATGACGTCACAAAAGAGTGTCACTATGTTATGGTTCAATAGGTTTTAATATTACAGTTTTTTTTCTTCTTATAAAGCCAAGAAGATTTTATCATCATGGGAAATTGAATTGCTTGAACAGTATTGTGCAAGCAAAGGGTCAGTATGGATCATGTGTGATAATTGGACTTATTTTTATCTGTATTGCGTTTGCTATTGGTGCTAGCATACTACATGACACAATGTGACCGATACAGACAAAAATGATCATTTACATTTCTAAAATATCATGCATTGGAATTCTATTTTGTGTGCTAAAAACTTAGCAAACATGGTCAGAAATATAGATGGAGTGTTGCTACGGTGCATGTAAGGAGCAGGGGGTTTGCACTAGAGATGGTCACTGACCCCCGTGTTTTGGTTTTGGATTCGGTTTTGGATCTGGATTACCGTCGTGTTTTGGTTTTGGTTTTGGTTTTGGTTTTGCAAAACTGCCATTGCGTGTTTTGGTTTTGGTTTTGGTTTTGTTTGGTTTTGTTTTGCTATTTTTTTGGAAAATCCATGTTTTTGGGCCTAAATTAACCCAATTTAGTGCTCCAACTGTTTTAGAGACAAGTAATCTAATTGTTGAGGTAATAAATCATCCAAAAAAACAGTTTAATTCTTCGTTGGTAGGCCTATTCTACACACAAAACAGATTGTCTTCCTCTCCATCTATGCATATTGGCAATGCAGCCATCGTCTTTGAATGTATATTACACCCTACACTTATAGTTAAATATGTAAAGAAATGGAAAAAGCCAGTTTGGTTTCTGTCAGTAATAGCCAAAGGTGAAGGCCTCATTCTCTCTTTGCCACTGCGTGTGTAGAATGGCATGCTTGCAATTTTTTTTTTATCGTCACTTAACTTTTGCTCAGTTACACTTCTTTTTCGCTTCATTACAGTAAAAATTTTTTGGGTTTTTGTTTTTTGCACTAATTTGAAAACACTCTGTTGTTTGACATCGCCTTGCCCAGATGACGTACTGGGAACACTAACATCAGGACTGGTGACAGAACCTGGTTGCTCATTCAGATCATATGTGGACTGCTTTGAATCCATTCTGAGCGCAAACCACTGGGGAGTGCTAAAAATTATTTAGTAGATACTGCTGACAGATATGACTTTTGACAGCCAGAAATATTAATGCACAATTAGGGAGGACACCCCAAAAGCACTGAGGAGTGCTAAAAATTATTTAGTAGATACTGCTGACAGATATGACTTTTAACAGCCAGAAATATTAATGCACAATTAGGGAGGACACCCCAAAAGCACTGAGGAGTGCTAAAAATTATTTAGTAGATACTGCTGACAGATATGACTTTTGACAGCCAGAAATATTAATGCACAATTAAGGAGGACACCCCAAAAGCACTAAGGAGTGCTAAAAATTATTTAGTAGATACTGCTGACAGTTATGACTTTTGACAGCCAGAAATATTAATGCACAATTAGGGAGGACACCCCAAAAGCACTGAGGAGTGCTAAAAATTATTTAGTAGATACTGCTGACAGATATGACTTTTGACAGCCAGAAATATTAATGCACAATTAGGGAGGACACCCCAAAAGCACCGAGGAGTGCTAAAAATTATTTAGTAGATACTGCTGACAGATATGACTTTTGACAGCCAGAAATATTAATGCACAATTAGGGAGGACACCCCAAAAGCACTGAGGAGTGCTAAAAATTATTTAGTAGATACTGCTGACAGATATGACTTTTCACAGCCAGAAATATTAATGCACAATTAAGGAGGACACCCCAAAAGCACTAAGGAGTGCTAAAAATTATTTAGTAGATACTGCTGACAGTTATGACTTTTGACAGCCAGAAATATTAATGCACAATTAGGGAGGACACCCCAAAAGCACTGAGGAGTGCTAAAAATTATTTAGTAGATACTGCTGACAGATATGACTTTTGACAGCCAGAAATATTAATGCACAATTAGGGAGGACACCCCAAAAGCACTGAGGAGTGCTAAAAATTATTTAGTAGATACTGCTGACAGTTATGACTTTTGACAGCCAGAAATATTAATGCACAATTAGGGAGGACACCCCAAAAGCACTGAGGAGTGCTAAAAATTATTTAGTAGATACTGCTGACAGATATGACTTTTGACAGCCAGAAATATTAATGCACAATTAGGGAGGACACCCCAAAAGCACTGAGGAGTGCTAAAAATTATTTAGTAGATACTGCTGACAGATATGACTTTTGACAGCCAGAAATATTAATGCACAATTAGGGAGGACACCCCAAAAGCACTGAGGAGTGCTAAAAATTATTTAGTAGATACTGCTGACAGATATGACTTTTGACAGCCAGAAATATTAATGCACAATTAGGGAGGACACCCCAAAAGCACTGAGGAGTGCTAAAAATTATTTAGTAGATACTGCTGACAGATATGACTTTTGACAGCCAGAAATATTTATGCACAATTATGGGGGACACCCCAAAAGCGCTGGGGAGTGCCAAATATGAAGAAAAAATAATAAACCTCTATCCTCCTCTCTGCACTAGCGATTTTGGTTAGAGCAATTGCAAGAACAATATTGTATTCTCTGTCCCTGCTCTAATTAGCCTATGACTACACCCTGCTCTCTCCCTCTGTCAAATGGCGATGGATTGCTGTGGAGGCGTGTATTTATAAAGTTGAAGTATCGCGAGAACCGAGCCCCGAGATCCGACGACGTCACAATGACGTTCGGCCTCGATTTGGATTCGGAATGGGTGGGAGAGTACCGAGCTGCTCAGCTCGGTACTCGGATACCCAAAGTTCGGGTGGGTTCGGTTCTCGGAGAACCGGACCCGCCCATCTCTAGTTTGCACTGAACATCCCAAAGCAGTAGAAGGAATTGATGCACAAGGTGTGTGAATATACCTTATAATATTGGCTACTGATGCACATGTAAATACATGCTTGGTAAAAAAAAAAAAAAAAAAAAAACATTTTGAAGTTCACCTCTAATATAAGTAATACAATTCTTCTAGGTGCTCAAAACGGTCTAGATTTCTGGTGATCAAAATGCTTTTGGCCTAACGGTAAAGATTGTGATTTTGCTGTAAATGGTGTGGTTTGGACAGACTTAAGCCTAATTTTGACAGATCGCGCTGTGACCGATGTTGTCTCAAATTTCCAATCACACTTTAATGATACAAGTACAGTGCCATTTTGAATATCTAATAGGTGCATTCTAAGTATTCATTTGACATTTTCTACCAGGTACATTCAATATAGTGCAGCACAGCACCTTTACGAAATGGGGCCGTTGGTTTATTTACTACATTAGCTTTTTATATGGTGTCTGATACCTCCATATGTATCATATAAAATAAAGACTTTCCGATGTGATCATTGTGGTTCCATAGCACAAGAGTTTTATTCACAAAATAGATTACAGGCAAAGTATCGCATGCATACGCCTGTGCGGTCAGCACCGACAAAAAGCTTCAATGAGAACGCTCTGGTTTCCAAAGCCAGAGATGAATAATTTATACACTGTATAGTTATAAAAAGCAGTGACGTCACAAAGATACACAGTTATTGTATTAATTACTGTATTAGTTACTGTATTAACACATCCATAGGTCGATGGGTCATGACCTCCCAAGAACTCAACACCCCTTTGGCTGATTCTTCTGGTCATTGTTCCTTGAGGTGGTGTTCATATTTCCATGTGTGGCCAGGTGTCCTTCCTCATACTACCCCCTCTAAACCTATATAAACTGGTTAGTTTATGACATCTATGGGCTTGCAATTTGAAAAGTAATATTAGTTATACCTAGCGTTTGCATTGTGTGAACGCTGGATATATAATACTGGAAACGTTCTCATGTTATAGCAAACAGAATGAGTTAATTAATTAATTAATATGTTGGAAACATTAATTAGCCTCTTCACCATATTATATTTTATATTAACTGAAAGAAATATATATTAAACTTATTTACATGTTGCTAATATTATGATTTGGTTGCATATTAATCACATTGCAACCAATTGTAGTATACAGAAATTATTGATTACCATCTTTGTCCAATTATTAAACTTCAACATGTCTTTCTGTAAGTATAGGTAAAAGGTAATACATTTGTTGAGAAGCGTTTCTAAAGAGGAACATTTAATTTTAAAAATTGTATTTCTCTGTGTTCTATTGAGCAACACTTTCGCACTGGGGTTTTCCCACTCTGTCTCACTCTGTCATACTATATTTTTGAATCAAGAAAGCTGTACTAAGCACTGATTAATGGCATGCCTAATTTCAAGTAAATTTACAAATTTTATGAAGGAAATCTAGAAGCTCAGTTTATAGTAAAAAAAATATTATCCCGTTTTACTAAAAAATACAATAGAGCAGGCTTGGGCAGCCTTCGGCTCTCCAGGTATTGTGAAACTTCAATTTCCAGCTTACTCTGTCAGCCGATCACTCGCTGGACATGCTGGAATTTGTAGTTTCACAATACCTATAGGCAACATCTCCACTTTTTAATCCCGCAGTATGATACATTTACCCCTTGGAGAGCAACAGGTTGGCCTGGCCTGCTATAGAAGAGGGACAAAATATGTAATTTTCTTGTGGCATAAAAAATAATTATAATAATACTGTTTCTTGTTTTACCTTGTTTCAATACCAACCTTAACACAGCATTCAAATGAGCCAAAACCAATTTCTCCTTGAAATTGTTACAGTATGTGTTAGATTAACTCTTTAATTACAGAATGTGTCATTGTTGGCACATCTGTAAGCACAGGGCACAATTCCAGGTAAGTCCAGAAACTTTAATTGCACAGACACAGGATAATAAATACTGGGTGTGGGTAATGGTATTTGTGGCGTCTATGGGTTAAATAGATTGTGTTACTGTGCTAAAGTATTTTTATATATATTAATCTTGATAAACTCTGTCTATTGTTAGGTTGATGTGACAGGTTTGTTTTTCAAACACAGTCTGTGTTTAGATATAAGAATGCCAACTCCATGACTTTGGCATACCTAACTGCAAACAGACCTGGTTCCTCTGTCTTCCTATGAATAACACGTTGTTCCAAAGCCTAAATATTGAGTGCCACATTCAGCTGCTTATTAATTAAGCCACTAAAAAGCAATCATTCATGGGTGACACTTATTTCTTGAATCATTTCATATTTATTTTGGCATTGCAGTGGGCAAAATTATAAATATAAATCTGTGGATGGCATTACCTTTGATAGAGAAAGGATATGCCCAGGAGAATCAGTATCGAGGCCGCTTACCTCTTTTTGGTTTCTCCTCTGCTGGGCACACTCATGCTCAGGAAGTGAGGGGGAGTATCACAAAGCAAACAGGGACTTTTATTCTATATAATTAAAAATGATGAGTTTCAAATTAAAACAGCAAAATGTACAAACAGAAAAGAAAAGTGCAGGTGATTAAACAAACTGTGTATCATAAAATTGCCGGGTATATCTCATTCAGTCCCCTAAATTTCTTAGAGATTGAGCTTACAGGTATAATCATAGGTTAAGCTATATTTCTTGAGGTATAAAAATGTTTCCCTTTCATGCCATATATTTAGCTATCCTTTATATTTAACTTGATCCTAATGGATAAGGTAAAGTGTTTCCTTAAATTGAAATGTCAGATAAATATATCTGGTAGCTAATGGTTAATAGAAATCAGCTGTCTGCCACATAAAAATTACAAAAGTGTGGAGAATAGCAGCTGTAAACCAGTGTGTTGCTGGCCTGAAATTTGTTACACGCTATCCCAGCGTGAGAGCCGCTGATCATACGAGGAGTGTATTGCTGTCTGCCTGCTTATGCTCCATACTAACTGTGGGTTTAATGGAGCTTTAAGAAAAAATATCGTAAGCATGCTCTTTGTATAGATGGGGTAGTGGTATATAATAATTGGTGCAACAGAACTTCTTTGTTTCCTCCCCTGGATTCTTACAATCTGCCTGATTTAGCTCCACCCACCACAGAGGCATGGAGTCTAACCAGAGGCGGAACTAGCGAGCTGTGGGCTCCGATCCAGGGAGGCAAGTAGGAGGCTTATAGCACTGGATACCAGGATCTGCTGAATAGGAACTGATACCAGGATTAGCTGAGAAACATAGAGCTCTGGATACCAGGATCTGCTGAATAGGAACAGATAACAGGATACCAGGATTAGCTGAGAAGCATAGAGCTCTGGATACCAGGATCTGCTGAATAGGAACAGATACCAGGATACTAGGATTAGATGAGAGCTCTGGATACCAGGATCTGCTGGAATGGACAGAGGACACCAGGATTAGCTGAGAAGCATATAGCGTGACTGGGAGCAATTGGTAAAAAATAAGCGCAAGTTGCTTTGAATACTGGAATAAAAAAATTGTCATTCAGTCAAGAAAATTTGGAAAAATAATTTATTGTGCATGAGAGTCCGTAACCATTAGGCTTAAGTGAATATAAGCCTTTAAATCAGCAATATCACTGCTAGTGAAAGATGTCACCACAATATAATTACGCAATTTACAACAACAAGCTTTACATGTTTACATGTTTGTACATGTTTACATGTATTTAAAACTAAGTACAGCAGCCAGGAACACACGTTTACTATTCTGCTTTGCCGAAACACAGACCATACTTCTCAGATGCTGCGCTCTCGATCCCATTGATGCTCAAATACTGATTAGACTCCGCTGCTAACTCCCGAGACACCCTGCCCACAAGGCAAAAAATCTTAATTACAATTGTGTTAGAGGCAGCGAATGCCACTGCTCATGCTCAGTTTCACACAGCACAGAATAAACAGTTTAAATTTCTCTTGATAACCCTGATCCCAGCCTTGCTTAGTGCACCATCGATGTAAGTTTATGGGAAATGTATTGGTGGGGGGGGGTAACTTTCTTAAAGGTGAGTAAAAATACTGCAGCTTGTTTTGCTGGACACTTTGCGATTTGGGCCGTTGGTTCTATTTTCAGCCTAATTCTAAATCTTTTAATCCTGTTTTCAATGGAAAAACATAATTTAAAAAGTTGACTGTTGAGATTAAAACAATAAAAAAAAAATGTTTTATATTTCATTTTAAAATACAGTTGTCTTCAATTCTCCTATGAACGCCCTGTGATGCTATTGAAAGGTGTATTAAGGACCCCTGAACTAAAGTCCATTTGTATAGCTGGCAACAATTTAATATGATTTCCAGGGATCACATAGCTGTTCTGTCTGGATAAACATGGTGCTCTAATACTTATAATGATATACAAGAATGTCCTGTTTTATTATTTTAAATATATCTCTTCAATCTCTTCAATAAATATTAAAGTGTACTTGTCAGATAGATAGTAAAGTTGCAGCCAGTATACAGAATTAAATCAATCTTGCAATATAGTTGATCAGTATTAAAATATATGGACATTTTCTAATCTTTTAAAACTTTGACTATCAAAGAAAGCTATAGACAGTGGGCCACTATGTATTGGTATCCCTAACGGCTAAGTGTATCGCAGATACAGATCCCCCTTATATAGCACATGTTCGGAACCCGTGGGATTGTCCAATGAACTATATGTTATACCTCTTTTATGTGAGTCATGCCATGTACGTGAGAGAAGCACTGGGAAACTAGTAGATTGAGTATATGTGTGTTCGATGTATCTGTCTTATGTCTTTTAAAAAAATTCCAGAGATTTTTACTATGTGTTGGAAAGCTGTCTTTACAGCATGTTCAGCTCAAGTAAGCACTGATTTATGGGATCCAGGAGCGAATGGAGGGGAGAGGACATGCTTTGATTCCTCTGCGCAAGTTTGCGTTTTCTGGCTTTGCAGTCAGGTAACAGGCTGATTACCAGGCTGCATGGGTTGGGTACTAAATGCCGATACAGTAAGTGTGGGGACATCTTGAAAATGTTGACAGCGTGATTGTCGACAATCACAATGCCAACATCAAAAGACCAATGCTGGAGGGTCCGGCGGATAATAATCACACTGTCGACATTTTAAAGCTGTTCCCACAATGGAAGTGTCGTTATTTAGCCTGCTGACATTTCTAGTGTTGAAAGTGTGACTGCATCCAGGCTGCAGCTGCAATGCAAATAAAAAAAAAGGAAGTGAAAGGCTCTTAAAAGGGCGTGACAAGCTCTTAGTTATGGCCCTGTGAAGCTAATCCTATAAGACATGTATTTTTTCTTGTAAGTTGGAGAAAACTTGCTGGTTACCACTATTTGATGTGTGGGCTAGATACTATGCCGCTCATAAGGAGAGGAGAGTAGGTATGTTAGTTACAGCCAGACAGGACTTGGAATTATTTTGTTGTTCTTTATGTTTTTGCTTATACATTTTACTTCACAATAAAAGTAGCTTCAGGCTAGTAGTGCTAAACTGCTGAACACTTGTCTCTTTTATTGGATATTTTGTTATAATAGACCACTATCTACCCCAGGAAACAACATTTGCTGTATATTCCTGCCACAATTTATATAATCTTAGATTTTTTGTATATATTTATTATAAGTCCAAATACAGGTGCAGCAATATTACCAAAGTGACCATGCTACAAATATCCCCTACAATTTGAAGTCGGTCTACTAAAAAACATTACTGGATGTTTGACTAAATGTGATTTTGAGAGATTACCTAAACGATAATACTAAATTAATGTACAGTACATTCATATTATAATGAACAGAAATCCTCTACCCATAATTACACTTGCTTAAATCCAGGTAAAATAATTTAGAACAGAAATCTGACATTGGGTAAATCATACACCCACAACTGCATTTTTAGAACTTAAGACACGTATGCTATGGGCATATGAGAATGTTTGATACCTCTTTCTTCATTTGGAATATTAATTTTTTTAGATTTATATTGATGCAAACCAGACTGTTAGATCCAGGTTACACTAAATCCATCAATGTGGGCGATAGTCAATAACTAACACAAGCTCTCTGGTCAAAAAACAAAATATATACATAAAATATGTTCTACATTTTGTTACCTTTCCTTCTGCCAATAAATAATAGTGCACATTCATTGGACTACACAATGAATTTATGGGGCAAAATATTGTCAGCATATAGTGGACATATAGTAAATGTATGTGGTAGGCAGGGCTATGGAAAGAGATCACGGGCCCCGGGGCTAAAGGACTTTCCGTGCTCCCCTCCAATTAATCATCTGCCACTTCGCTGTTGTGTCTTGCCAGACGTTGACTACCGCCTGCAAAGTTCTCTCCCTGGGCATGAGATATACGTCTATGGGGTCGTGGGTGGCCCTCTCTTTGTTTTAACTAGTTTGCTCCACCAGGCCCCTAGAGGCCAGGCAATTGGTATATCCCCTTCTGCCCCCCCCTTTGGCAGGTCTGGTGGTTGGCATGGAGAAGTGCTGTGTGTGCTTTACATTAGGGTATATATGATGGACATCCGGTTATATAACATACTGAACATGTAGGTCTGTAATCCATAATGTTTAAAAAAATTGATATACTATTTACTCTAAGTATGTACTTTTTATGTTATGCAATAGCCAGTGTGCTAGGTATGTCCTTTTATGTACTGGAAAATGTACCAACCGTGCTGTCTTTCCTGGGTAGACCTAAAACACTAACCGACACTAAACACTATAAAGTGTTTAAAAACTAAAATAGAGTCATTCCTTCTTGGCAGACTTGGATGTTGGTTTTCGTGTCAGGATTTGCCTGGATATCCCGATATGCATTCTGAGCTGTGGTCAGTGAGAATGAAAGCTAATTTCCTGACCTGATCACTTTTGCTTGATTAATGTGCTGTCATTAGTAATGAATACATCTATAGCTGCATGTCAAGCATGCTTTCAACATCCCAAGACGCAAAATATAATAAAACTTCATCTACAGTCAAGCTACAAAAATAGGAAAATCCATGCTATGTAAATTTTCAAGACAATACTGTTGAGAGTTGAGTCATACAGTACATACGAAGCTTACAATCAGTTTACAATTCTACAGACATAGAAGATTTCTAAAATTGATAATCTGTTTAAATGTTTCTCCGAAGTTTCCAATCCCATTGTCAAAGACTAAATATGTTAAGTGTTAAATAAATCTGCAAGCTAAAATATCAGAGTGTAAGAGTTCTCCTCTCATTGTATCTGAATAAAACATTCAAAATGTCAATTAAAAGTGAGCTGTCTACCCTGTTTTATCACTTTCAATTGAATCATGAGGGTGGAGATGAGGCAATGGTGGTATTTGCTAAAGCCTATGACTTTGTGGGAAGGGTTGGCTAAATTTTGTATAGGGCCTGTGTGTTAGGAAACCCCCTAGCCGATACTGCACAACCCGGAATCTACTCTGCCAGTCAGGTGTTCACTGGAGCCCCTAGTGGTGGGGACAGACTGGGCTGCAGACTGACAGAGGGTCGAGAAGTGCGTACCAGCTGGGGAGAACCCAGGAAAGCGGAGTGAAATCCAGGCAAAGGTCAAGGGCCCGGCAGCAGACAGCAAATCCAATAAACAGGCCGAGGTCAAGGGTCACGAGCAAACAGGAAGATTGGTAAATACGACAGAGGTCGGGGTCACAAGAAACACAGGCAGGGTCCAAATCCAGGCAAGGGGTCATACACGGGCAATCCAACAGAATATCCAAAGGACAGGAGCTAGGAGCAGAGCAGGTCAGCAGACTGGTAACAGAAGCTATAACCGACAGTGAGGCTGCAGACCTCACTGCCTTAAATACTCAGGGAGACCAATCAGGGCTTGTCCCTGAGAAACACACACATGCAGGCTAAATGACAGCTAATTCAGCCCACAGGTTGAAACTAATGAATGAGAGCTAATGAGCGCGTGCGCGTACCCGGCTTCCTACATTGCCAGGACGCGATGCTGAAGAGGCGCAACGGACGGGTACTGGGTGGAAGTGACGTCCCGGTTGTCAAGGTGATGGCCGGGACGCCAGGGAGCGCAGGAAGCGAGCCGTGGCAGCTGTGAGTACCGCTGCGGCTCGTGACAGTAGACCCCTTGAGGAAGGGTTAAGGAACCCCGACACCCAGGTTTCTCAGGGAACCTTTTGAAGAATTCTTTAAGATGTTTAGTGGCATGAAGTTGTCTTCGCGGAACCCAAGACCGCTCCTCCACACCTCGATTCTTCCATTGTACCAGGAAGTGCACCTGGCACTGTACCTTCTTAGATTCAAGAATCTTCTGAACAACTGATTTTTTAGTTCTGTTCCGATTCTGTCCATATGAACTTGGAAGCTGAGGTTGACTTGGATAAAGTACAGGTTTGAGCAGGGAGCGATTGAAGGTGTTGGGGATCCTTAACGACCCAGGAATTCTCAACCTAAATGCCACGGGATTAATCTGCTTGACAATGAGAAACGGACCAATGAATTTAGGACCCAATTTCCTGCAGGGCTTTCTGAGTCTAATATTTCTCGTAGAAAGCCACACTTTCTGACCCACTTTGAAGGAGCAGGTGGTATGGTGGCGATCTGAATTTTTTTTTGCAGAAAATGAGGCCTGTCTTAAAGAGGATTGCACTTTTCTCCAGATGACCTTAAGATCGGCAGCAGTAGAATGAATTTCCGGAATGCCAGCGGATTTGAGGGAATACAAGGAATTAGCCCTGGGATGAAAACCAAAATTGCAGAAGAATGGTGAGATTTGCGTGGATGAGTGACATAAATTATTATAGGCAAACTACGCCCAGGGTAACAAGGATGACAGGTTGTCGTGCAATTCCGAAGTGTAACAACGTAAGAACTGTTCCAAAGACTGGTTAACCCTCTCAGTCTGCCCGTTAGATTGAGGGTGATATGCAGAAGAAAGGCTAACCTTGATTCCCAGAAGGGTATAAAAAGATTTCCAGAATTGTGCTACAAATTGGGAACCACGGTCGGAAACAATATCAGTAGGGAGTCCATGAAGGCGGAATACGTGCTGGATGAACAGGACAGCCAGATTTCGAGGGAGCCTGGTTACTGGTATGAAGTAGGACATTTTGCTGAATCGATCTACCACAACCCATATGGTGTTGTGTCCTGCAGAGAGTGGCAGATCGACTATAAAGTCCATGGACAAATGAGTCCAGGGTTTTGCAGGAATGGGCAACGGAACCAACTGACCTACCAGACGATTCCTGGGAACTTTATTCCTGGCACAACCCTCGCAAGAGTGAACATAAGTCCTGACATCAGTAGGTAACGATGGCCACCATACAGTACGGGATAAGATTTCCCACGTTTTCCGGATTCCTGGATGTCCAGCAGTCTTAATATTGTGAGCTCCTGCAAGAACCGCCTTCCTTAAATGGACCGGAACAAATAAACATCCCTCCGGGGTATTATCAGGAGCTAATTTTTGAAACCTTTGAAGTGTAGTGCTCAGGTCTTGGGTCAGCCCAGCATGGGTTATGGAAGAGGGAATGATAGGCTCCGGATTTGTAATTGGAACATGATGTGCCAAGACGCTTCAGGACAGAGCATCTGCTCGGACATTTTTAGATCCCGGTCAGTAGGTGATCACAAAATTGAATCCAGTGAAAAATAGCGACCAATTGGGGGTATGTCTGGGGTTCAGACGTTTGGCCGACTGAATATATTGTAGGTTTTAATGGTCTGTAATAACGGAGATCTGATGTGAAGCACCCTCCAGCCAATGCCGCCACTCCTCGAAGGCCCATTTAATTGCCAATAGTTCCCTATTACCGACATCGTAGTTGGCTTCTGAAGAGAACTTACGGGAGAAATAGGCACATAGGTATAGACGATGAGTATGAAGGTCATTCTGTGATTGGATAGCAGCGGCACCGATGTCAGAGGCGTCGACCTAAAGAACAAATGCTTTAGTCGGATCCGGGTGTCTAAGGACCTGAGCGGACACAAAGGCTTTTTTCAAGCTTTCAAATGAGGCTATTGCTTGGGGCGACCAATTAGTTCGATCCATTCCTTTGCGAGTCAGGGCAACAATGGGAGCCACGATGTCAGCAAAGCCACGAATGAACCTTCTATAGTAGTTGGCGAAGCCCAAGAACCTCTGCACCGCCTTAAGATTGTTTGGTTACACCCAACCCAAGATAGCTTGAACCTTAGTTGGATCCATGGAGAATCCCTCAGAAGAGATTACGTAACCCAGAAAGGATACCTTCTGCACCTCGAATTCACACTTTTCTAGTTTGGCGTAAAGGTGGTATTCTCGCAATTTCTGTAGAACCTGTTTGATGTGACCCTGATGTACGGATAAGGATTTAGAATAGTTGAAGATATCATCTAAATAGACGACCACAAAACAATCAAGGAACTCCCGAAGAACTTCATTAATCAGTTCCTGGAATTCTGCAGGTGCGTTGCTAAGACCAAACGGCATGACCAGATACTCGTAGTGGCCAGAGTGCGTATTGAATGCCGTCTTCCATTCATCTCTTTCTTTGATACGGATGAGGTTATATGCTCCACAAAGATCGATTTTGGTGAAAACTGTGGCACCTGTTAATTGATCGAATAATACGGAGATGAGAGGAAGGGGATAGGTGTTCTTGACTGTAATGAGATTCAGTCCTCGGTAGTCAATACAGGGTCTTAGTCCTCCGTCTTTTTTGGATACAAAGAAGCATCCCGCTCCTACTGGAGATTTAGATGGCCTGATGAAGTCTTTCTCCAGGTTTTCATCAATGTATTCCTGCATGGATTTGGTCTCTGGAACAGAGAAGGAGTACAAGCGTCGCTTGGGTAACTTGGAACCAGGAATAAGCTCGATGGCACATTCAAAGTCACGGTGCGGTGGTAAGGTGTCAGCAGCCTTTTTGGAGAACACATCCCAGAACTCATGATATTGTGAGGGAAGTTGCTCCGGAATAGACTGAATCACACGCAGAGGCAGGGTCAAGCAGGACTGTGTACAATAAGAGCTCCACTGGACAATTTCTCCTTTCGCCCAATCCACGACAGGGTTATGACGGGAAAGCCAAGGGTGGCTCAGGATCAATGGAACTGACAGAGAGTCGATAAGGAAGAAGGTCATTGACTCTGAATGGAGAGCTCCAATGTTCAGTTGCAGTAACGGGGTCTCCCAAGTAATCTTGCCACCAGGCAATGTACTCCCATCTAAGCCACAAACGGTAATTGCAGATTCAAGCTTCACAGTCGGAATTCCCGCGGAGCGGGCAAACCCGATGTCGAGGAAGTTGCCTGCAGCTCCACTATCAATGAAGGCCGACAGGGCCATGGAACTGGCACCGAAAGTGACTTGTGCGGGAATCAGGACAGCATTCTTTTGGGAAACAACTTGCAGACCTAAGTGGACCTTTCCCAGACATGCTCCTTTTTCAGGTTTGTAAGGACAAGAGCAGGAGAAGTGGCCTTTATTACCACAATAAAGACATAGGCCTTGTGACTGTCTTCTTTCTCTTTCGTCAGGAGAGAGGCGATAGGCCCCCGATTGCATAGGTTCCTCCTCATCCGTGGGAACCGGGATAAATGCAGATGAAAAGGAAGATGCCTCTTTCTCTGTCTTCCTCTCTTTGATTCTCCTGTCAATTTTAATGGCGCGTTGCATAAGGCTTTCCAACGAGGTGGGGAAAGGATACTGCACAAGTGAATCTTTGATCTGCTCTCACAGTCCAAGGTGAAACTGGCTGCGTAACGCTGGATCATTCCATTCACTGTCAGGTGACCATCTGCGGAATTCAGCGCAATATTATTCTGCAGGACGTCGTCCTTGCTTTAGAGCCCGTAGATGAGCCTCAGCCAGGGACATCGTAGAGCAGACCCAATGCGTTAAAGAAAGCTTCCAAAAATTGCAAGAAAGGACTAGACTGCGGTAGGGTGAAGGCCCAAGACTGGGGGTCACCCTGCAGGAGGGAGATGACAATCCCAACTCTCTGCGGTTCCGAACTGGAAGACCGTGGTTTCAGCCGAAAGTAGAGCTTGCAGCTTTCCTTAAAGTTCTGGAACAGGGCTCTATTTCCAGAGAACCAATCAGGCAAATTTAATTTGGGTTCATCGGTGGAACCGGAAATGGCTAGTGTAGTCTGGGAGTCCTCCTCTTGAGCGGACAAACGCTGTACCTCACGAAAATGAGTTTGACCCCTCAACTCGTAAGTTTAGCCTTTACTACCCCTCCCACGGGGGGAAGGGGGGATAATGGAAGTTAACTAACTTGACTATTCTAATTTTTTTGTCAAATAATGTCAGTATACCAAATTTCAGGTCAATTGGATGAGCCCTTTCTGAGAAAATAGTTTTTTCCACACACACACACACACTAACGCATGCCTCTACACATGTGTGTTCATGAGGTAAAATTACCTCACGAAAATGAGTTTGAGCCCTACCAAATTTCAGCCCTTTTTGAATTTTTTTTCCCCACACACACTAAGAATTTAGTAGGTCAGTGTATACTGCAACTTGTTTTTTTTTCCACACACACACAGACGCCACTAAGCATTTATATATTAGATACAGATATATACTATATATTATATATTATTATTATAGATAGATAGATATATAGATATGTACGTACAAAATAAATAAGTGATTTTATATATATATATATATATATATATATATATACATATACATTACTTTTTTTTTCAAATTCCTGTTGACTTACCTTGTTCTCCGAGTTCAATCCCCTTCTCTTCTTCATTGCTGTCCCGCGATCCTCCGTGCTGTGCTCCTCCGTGCTGTGGTCGCAGTGAATGTGACGTCATCACGCCCGACATTTGCGGTGAGCGTAACATGGAAGAGGGGACCAGGGAGGGAGCCGGTTCGTCACCTGACCTGAACAGTCAGGTGACCGCAAAATGTAAGTTTTTTAGGGTTTTTCTTTCTTTCTTTTTTTTACAGGAGTCCTGGCACGGGTCCCTCTTCCGCGGGGCCCCCGGGCACCTGCCCATCGTGCCCAGTAGGAAAGACGGCCCCGGGCTTGGTTCCTCGGGAACCGAACACTCCCAAACTTAGGGGATCCGAGTACCGAGCCGAGTCGATTTGGTACTTTGGCACTCTTTCGGAAACGAAAACTAGGCAAAACGTCAATGTGACATCATCGGATCTCGGACCTCGGGAGTTTTGAAATCTATAATTACCGTCCTTCACGGCGATCTAGCGTCATTTGAGAGAGGGACACAGAAGTGGTACCATAGAGTGTAGAGCAGTTGGGCAGGCACATTTTATAGAATTGAAAGAGGAGGGTGGTAGCAGTGTTAAACAAAGTAATCAGTGACATTCAGGAGAGCTCCATAGCTCCAGTGTTAAATCTTAGTGCAGAAAAATACAAATACTAGTGCTGGCAGGGTTGGTGTACTTCTGCAGTTAAATTCTAATGTGTTATATAGGTAACACACAGAAAAGAGAGCTCCAGTGGTAAATCTCATTGCAGAAAAATACAGAAAATAGTGCTCACAGGGTTGATGTAATTCTGCAGTCCAATTCTACTGTGTTAAATAGGTAACACATAAAGGAGAACTGCGTTGCTCCATTATTAATTTCCATTGCTGAAATACAAATACTAGTACTTGCAGGCTTTTCTTTTGAGTTTGCACCAAAAAGTGTACAGTGTTATATACACCCAAAGAGCTCCATTGCTCCATTGCTAAGAGTCATTGCTGAAATACAAATAGGAGGGCTAACAGGCTTGTCTTCTGAATTTGCAGGCAAATTTTTCTGTGTTATATAGGTATCAAACAAAGAGGAGTGCTCCATTGCTAAGAGTCAGTGCTGAAATAGAAATTATAGGGCTTGCTGGCTTGGTCTAAATCTACAGTTACATTTTATTGTGCCATAGCTCACTCAGAAACAGGAGAGGTGGCAGGCTTCAGTGCTGAAACAGAAATTGTAATAATAGGGCTGTCAGTGTTCTTAAAAGTCTCCAGTGACATTGTACTGTGCCATAGCTCATACAGAAACAGGAGGGGCGACATTGTTGTTGTCACTCTTCATTCTCAGCCATGATGATACTAATCCCTCTTCCTCATGTGCTACAGCCTATGTTCAAATGCATAGTGGTCTTAAGTCAGAGAAGCCAAAATGTAAATAAAAAGCTTGTACCATTTTAAAGGAAAAAAAACCTCTCTAAAAAAGGTGAAAGTTTACTGTAGAAAAACATAAAATTGCCAAGATGCCATTCTACCCAAAATATTACCAGGCATACCAGCATCAAGTAGCTCCCTTCTCTTAGCTAGATTTCAGCACCTGCAATGTACACTTTTATCATATTCACCCTCATCATTGTGTACATGTTCCTCAAACAATACTAATTCATCCCAGCTGGAATCCACTATCACAGAAGTCTGTGTACTTTGATGTAATTGGCGATAATGGCCTTCCTCATGGAAATTGTAGTTCATTTTATGGCAGAGCTGTCAAGATTTTTGGGCAATTTTTTTAGAGCAGAGAAAATGTCAAAATGTTGTGCTGACTTATCTGCATCACCACTGGGTGTCTTTGGAAAGCTAAGTTTTTCCTAGAACCAGTTTCCAGAGAAACTGAAGGAGGAGACGTCATTACAAGATGTTGATAGCTCTTTGAGGCTGGCGAAGTGAATTAAGTACTTAATCGACAATTACAATAAATTTAGCGGATTTGTTGAGTTTAATTTCCTTCTTCAATTTCTCTAGCTGCATCTCAATAAGTATAATTAAGGCAATCACTTGACTCAAGCTAACCGTGTCTGCACTCTCTTCACAGGTGACTACTTTGCTGGACTAAAGTATATTCCCCTTCAAATTCTAGTCCTCTTGCAGCTGCTGCATTTTCCTACATGCTGTTGCACAATCCTCAAAATGACCCTAAATTTTTCGGGACACAGACAGCATCTCCTGCATCTCATTGTAATTTTATAAAAAGTTCCGTACCACTAAGTTGATTGTGTGAGCAAAACAGGAAATGTGATGGAATTCCTCCCGCTGTAATGCTCTAACAATATTGGTGGCGTTATCAAAAATAACATATCCTCAGGAGAGTCGAAGCAGGATAAGCCGTGTTGCAATGACATCCCTTAGTTCTTAAAACAGGTTGTCAACGGTATTACCTCTGACCTGCGCCTTGTCTCGTGTCTGATAATCACCTCTCACTCTCGCCTTCAAGACTTCTCCCGTGCTGCTCCACACTTATGGAATTTCCTACGACGCTCAATCCGACTTTCCCACAGCCTTCAAATCTTTAGATGCTCTTTGCAAACCCATCTCTTTTTTAGTGGTGACCTTATCCTCGATAGCACTATTGACACTAATAATAATATATAAATCTTTTGATCAAAATATGAACTAATACCTCATGTTTTCATTTTGCTAGTCACACACATATATGCAGTTTAAAGGATAAGTGCTGACAACTGTCTTTTTGTTTTGTATACATATATGGGCATTTATATTGCCACGCAGCTGGTACCACATACAATATGGGATATACCGAGCGTGGGCTTATTGCCAAGAAGCTGGTACCATATATAATGTGGGATATACCGAGAGCGGGCTTTCTTTTCTCTGGTTTTGTTTTAATAATATATATATATATATAAATATATATTAACAATAATATGCCTCTTAGTGAAGCAGATGATACACAGAGTAGCCTGACTCAGAAACATGTGACGTACTTGGGTACATGCTGCTGTTGTTCCTGCTGGTGAAGGCGAATCACCGACCCAGAGGGCTGTCACAGTCATATAATCTTTAGTTTGCCCAGTTCCACTTGTCCCCATATCTGTGGTTAAGTGTACAGGGGGTAGAATGGCATTTTGTAGCCCAATAATTACATTCTTAGGAACCTTCTGGTAGAGGTGAGGAATAGCTTTTCTAGTAAAATGGTGTCGTGATGGAATTTGGTGACGGGGACACAAGACATCAAATAATTGTCTAACACCAGCTGCATTATTAGTGGATATTGTACGCAGATCTAATACTAGCATAGTCCCCATGGCGTCTGTGATCCGCTTTGTGACTGGGTGACAGCTTTCTTACTTTCTTCCTCTAGCAAAGAATTGTTTAACAGTCAATTGATGTAAACTACTAGTAGTCTTCTGCAGCAGCAGCGAGACTAACGCTCAATAATTCTTCAGAGGAATTATGGTTAGTGGAGGAGTCATCTAATCTTAGCAACTTGGATGCAGGGTTAACTCCCATCACTTGTGAGGATATTGATGATGAAGGTGTTGGGAGTGTAGATTGCAGGTGCTGGGATCTAGATGAGAGAAGGGAGGTAGATGATGCTGGTCTGCTTGTTGTTATTTTTTTAACATGAGTTTCTGATTTTCCCAACAGCTTTCCATGAACTTGCTTCAAATTCCGTAACATGGATGAGGATCCCAGATGGTTAAGGTCCCTACCTCTACTGAGTGTGACTTTACAAACACTACAAATGGCTAGACAACTGTTGTCAGGATTTGTGTAAAAATAATTGCACACATAAGAGGTGGATTTTTGGTCTTTTGTCCAGGCATGACAATGGCCTTTTTGTTATCACTGGCAAGAACTGCTGCAATCTTTGTTTGAAAGGGTATGAAAATGATATTGTGGTCAAAATTGACTGCAAATGACTTGAAATTAATGTTAGTGAGGTTAATAATAATGTAAAAAAAAAAAAGAGCCAAAATATGTGATTTTAGCATATATTAGCAATTTTTCTAAAAAAAAATACAGATTCAAAAACCAAAACACGAGGGTGGTTTTGAGCATCTCTAATATATATATATATATATATATATATATATATATATATATATATATATATATATATATACATATATATATATACATACATATATATGTGTGTGTGTGTCTCTGCCTTTCCGTGCAAACTGGACCAGTTCATCAATTGTCTTTGCTGCGGCTGGTTTCTCAGCATAATTCCTATGCTCTGATCCTGACCGATTCACTGGTTATTAGCTCCTGCTTTCTCCCTGGTATCTTTGTGGACCTCCTAGCTTCTGACTCTTGACTTGCCTGACCTCCTTGAGTCTGCAGATCCTCTTACCTGCCTGGTCTCCAGCTCACAAGCCTCATAGCTAATGTGGTGCCCCAAAACCCTGTTAAACAGCACAGAGGAAGTGCATGGATGCTTTTGAAATGCAGAGCTACAAGGGGTTAATAGAGGCTGAGAAAGACACAGTGGGAATGACAGTTGACAGTTGAACTGAAGAGGCGTGCCCAGGATGATGTGTAGGAAGGAGGAGTTTGTGTCATAGCAACAAGTCCACTGAGTTTGGTAATAACTGTGAACTCCCAGAAGGCAGTGGGGAGAGGAAAGTTCTAGACTTCTGAGGGAGAGAGATGAGGTTTATGAGGGACAAGAAGACAGACCGAGAGATAAGAAATCTGAGTTGAATCTTTCCATGTAGCTGCTCACTACCTCAGCAACAGGCTGAGAGAGATAAGAGGTATTACTGCTGGAAGTCGATCATATGAAGGAACTCTAGTTGAAAGTACAGTAGGTCTGCAAATCACCTTTGTCACAGATTCCTCCACTTGCTTTCCTCCATGCTGACAGATTTGATGTACTACAAAATTCCTGTGCACAGGTCAGCCCAGGACTGAGTGTAAAATATGGTAACGTTACCAGGGATAATATTGGTGCACCAACGGAGGACAAGGTAAGGGAAGGAAATCCCATCAGTCTGGACCACCACACTTAATCTGGGCATTCAGACTCTCTGTGCCTGCAAATCACCTCACCTGCCTGATAACCAGCTCACAATCATCTTAGCTTTATCTGGTGATCCAGACTTCCAATATCTGCAGTCCACCATTTAACTTGGAAAACTAGACCCTTAGCTTTATCTGACAAAACAGTACTTGTGTCATTTGCCTTTTTTATTTGCTACATCTCAGTTTTACCTGTATGTTCTGTGTTTAAATAAACCACCTTGTTTCATTCACATTACTCTTTGTGGTGTTCACACTTGGAATCCTGACAATAACCCACTGAGAACAATACTGATGAGGCTTAGCCCTACATAACATATATTGTCATTATATTCAACTCTTTTAGATGGTTTGGGTACGAATTACTTTTGGGACTAAGGGTTACATGTCAACTGGATATTTGCCCACTAGTGGACAGGAACTGGAGAAGGATAGTTAAAAGTGTGTATAAATCCACTGGATCTGCAAAATTTTGACAAATTAAATTTTTTATTACTCGCATACTTAATGCCTGTTCATCTAATTAAATTTGGTGGGAGGTGAAATTTGGCCTGTCCTAAATGCGGAAACTTGCAGAGCACCTTTTGGCACCTAATCTGGGATTGTCCCAAGGTGTTTGAATTATGGGGAAAAGTCATGAGGTGAGTAATAAGAATGGGAATAGATCTGCCTTCAACTGATCCAAGAATAAGCCTTTTTTTGACTTGGCTTAAAGGCAAGATGCATAATAAACTCATTAGACAACTGTTATCCAATGTGTTTATGCTGGCTAAGTTAATATCGCCATGAAAAGGAAGGCTAGAGAAAAATGTATGAATTGGTTGGCGTAGTAGGCTAAATGGTTGGTCATGAAAAGTTCATGTACATGAGCCACAATGTGGTAAATAAATATGAACAAAATTGGCATATATGGCTTATCTCTCCTTTTGTGGTGGAAGAACTGAGAAAGCTAGATCACTTGAATTGTTTGGAGCAGACACCCAGTCACCTGCCAACATTTTTCGCTAGTCAAAAATAGTTGGCAGGTTAGTCAAAAATAGTTTTTTCTTCTTGCTGCAATTGTTAGCACATATATTTTGAAATGCTTAATATCACTTTAATTTGTGAATGAAAATATGTCTATTACACTTTTCTTATGTAAGCAGCAGTAAGTAACATGACACAATTAGGTTGACCCTCCATGAGTTGAAGTTTATTTGTTTTGTATATATATTAAAACATATTTGGATTAAAAATAAAAAACTTCAGAAGTGCATTTGGTGGGTTAGTGGTGAAGTTGCCTGGAACTCCCACACATACATGGGCCGAAAATGTTGCATTCCACTTCGGAAATGTAAAAGTCAGTGCAACTGGCCCCCTTCTACATTTGAGAAGGGAAGCAACAGCAGTGCAGACAAAATGACTAAATTGGAGCAGTAGCACATGCCCAACTGTGGCATTTCCTCCTATAGGCCTTATTGGATCTCTCTGTGTTATTGCTCTGAAAGCAAGCTGGCAGTGGCACATCACCCGGCTCATTTTTACACTTGGTGGGGTTGGAGGGGAGCCACATGACAGACATTTCTGTCCCATGGTTTCCCTTGTGCTGCTTCTGTATGACTACTACTCACCGGAGAAGAGGTCACTAATATTAATTACCAAATATTATTAGATCACATATTACACTATGTGAATAAGCAACACTTTGTTACTCAACCTCTCTTGTTATTTACAGTGAAGCAGTTTGACTACAAAAAAGTGCCTGTTGCATATTTATTGCAGCAACTTGTTTCTTGCTTTGTTCCATAATCAGCACTTGGAAACCCCCCTCTAGAAATTCTGTTCTTGCCCCTGTGCTTTAATATTCTCACCTGTGTATGTATCAACAAAGAATTTGCTTTTCAAGTTCATGATTTATTGGGCTTTGGCTCCCACACCCATAGATGACAGATTGTGGAAGTTATGTAATGGGTAATTGTTCTTTTAGACCAAATCAGATATATTTGATGTTCTTTGTATGTTACACTATTGTATTGCCATGACCATCTGCAATGTTGGTTACAGAAGTCAAGCTGTTAATAGTGTCATCATCTGACAGATGGAATGGTAGGAAGCAGGATAGGAGTTCTGATCAGCTTCATTGTCCCGACAACCTAGGAAACGTGCAATCTGTCACACCAGAGGTGGGATAGGAAGCAACTGCAGCGTAAGCTCCATGTGTGTCCAAAATCCTGGACCAATCAGAGCATGAGGGAGATCTGCCAACATTAAACAAACAGATAGATGCAGCTGCATCAGCAAGCGGATAAAACCCTGTCCTTCTGTAAACATGGACTCATTCCAGGTACATTGAGAGAAGTGCACGCTGACTAATTCATTACACGGGGAGGTGAGGCGAAAGGTACAGGATGCAAGACACAGAATACTGTACATTCCTAATGTCTGTATCCCAGCTCAGCAATGGACACTATTTAAATCACTCAGAATTGAACAAACTTTGCTTTACAGGAATGTTTTGATTTTTCCATTTTAGAAAAAAATACACATATTATTTTTCTATTCCATCTATTCTTTCCAGCATTACCTTCATTTTAGTTCAAAATAAATGTAAGGAATAAAAGAAATGGATCCATAAAAGCAATCAATAGGAAGGAACCATGATATTATACAATAGCAGACATATACTCAAGGTATTAAGACAAAAGACAAAGGGGTAAATTTGCTGATTTGTGGTTTTACAAAACCACACTTTTTGTGCCCATTTTATGTCCATTTCGGAAACAATCAGATTTACTAAAGACATAAACCGTGCCTAAAATAGCATGTTTTGAAACCGCACTGTTCGAAATTGCCATCCTGATTTTTTCAAATGGCAAGTATACAAACCATGTTGTTTATGAACATGAAACCACCAGAAAACCATTCAGAACATAAGAGAATGCAGAGTAAACATATACACTATGAGAACAATCATTGTTTCTTGGTTATGGGGAATTTTTTTTTTTTATTATTAAATTAAGGACAACATATTAAGAGAGACTAATATTAGTTTAACATTACATTAAGGGAGCAATGTTAATTTATAATTATATTAAGGGAGCAGTACTATTTTATTTATAACAAGGGCAATAATAATATATTTATGACAAGGGTAACACTCATCATTTCATGATGGAGGCACCATTTAAAGGGCACACTTGTGGCACTGCAAGTGCTAAGCATGCACATGGGCACAAGTAATCAGAAAAATGAGAGATCAGTGACACAGCAGTACAGATTCTAAACCAGGCCTGTCCAACCTGCGGCCCTACAGGTGTTGTGAAACTTCAAGCCCCAGCATGCTTTGCTAGTAGACAACCTGTTGATAGCTGGAAGGGCATGCTGGGACTTGTAGTTTCACAACATCTGGAGGGCCGCAGGTTGGACAGGCCTGTTCTAAACGTATCCTTACCTAGGGTGCAGTGTTCACTGCAATAAACTCTGCCCCATCTCTAACTTTACTGAAGTCATTATATTCAATAAAAATTTTTACAAATACACGGCTTAACATGAACATTGAAATTGATTTGCATCACCTTAATAATATGAGAATATAAAATGGAAGTTTGGTCCATATTATCAATAAATACATAAATAAATAAGTAAAAGGAAACACCCATTGAGGAATGAACTAGTCAAATAACACAGTCTTCAAAAATGATGAGTGAGATCTACTTCCTGTAAATGAGTCATGAGGTATAATTGTATTTAATTATAATGTCTTTGAAAAACAAACACACGTTTGCATTGTACAGTACATTTATTTTTCTGAAATGCCAAGAGTTATCAATTCAAATATAAAAATGTAACATACATAGATTATAAGTGACAAGACACAAGTGTAGTAATTACCGAACAAAATGAATTGTTGGCAGATTAAATCATAAGCAAGAAATGTTCCAGAAAAGCTTATTATCATGTCATTTCATTTACATTTGTTTACATGTTCAAAGATTCTAAGCGTGACTTCGAAAGAGGACATTATGTTACATAGTCAGTGAAATTTCTAAAACTAATATGTCCACATCTAGGTAGCATATAAAGCAGACCTATGGTGAATGTACAGTACAGAATATAGTACAATCCCCTCAGACAAATATATAACACAGGCCAATCTGACCAGCATGCGTTAGAAAGCCCCTTCTGATAGCTGATACACAATACATGTCTGCTCACTCCTTAGTATTGCCCTTTCCCTTTGCATGCACAATCCCAAGTATTTTTATTTGAACCCCTTCTCTAGTTTTAAAGTATAATTTTATCTTTAAATAATATCTGTAATAAATCAAGCCCCATTGTGAGGTGCTGAAATCTGCAGAAATATACCTAACATTAAATTTAAATATTCAAAAATGACAACAACAAATATCAACAATCACTATGTAAGTATAAACAAAAATAGAAATAAAAGTAGAGGCATCCTTGTAAGAGTAAAAAGTGTCTTTGTAAGAGGGCTTTATCCGTAAATTCATTTTTGTTTGTGAAGCTGTCTGTGTCCAAGTTGTCCAGCTGCGTTTAAAAGCTAAACTGTAATGCTCTTAAGAAACACTCAAAGGGAAGTAGAACAGCAATATAGTGCACCACTGTATAAATAATGAAACACACACTATACACATCTAAATATCCTAACAAATTTGGAAAGTGAAAGAAGCATTTGGAATATCCTAGTTAAGATTCATATCAGTTTAAAAAGACAGGAATAATTCTAATGTGAGACAAGAAAAACATAAAAACAGCCGCCGCAAACAGCTGAAGAGAATCTTGTGATCTGCGTAAAGGTGTGGTGTCACTAAAGGACTGGGGCATGCCCACTACTTTTGCCAATAGGCTTCATCAGGAAGCATCTGCTCGAGGTACATTGCCCATATTTCTAGAACCATACAACGTGCAATTTTATAACATTTGCAACAATCTGCAAAAATAAAACTTTCTTATAGACCAACAAAAAATTGATAGAAGGAATAAAATAATTGCCGGTAAGAAATCATTTAAAACATCAGGGGCCTAATTCATTAAGGAACGTAAGTGCTGAGACGTGCGCATGCCCAGAACTGGACCATGCGCCAGTAAGTGCAGCCACATACAATTTATCTTTGAGCGCAAAGCACTCTTACTACGGCCTATGATTTCATGGGCGATACAGAGAGGTGAATGGGCAAATGCACATAATCAATGTACAGTAAGGGTGTGCCACTCTCGAGCACATGCAACAAAGCCTGATTCAAGCTTTGGGCACCTCAAAAGGCACGTGTTTTTCTGTTGTATCACTTGCACCAGCTACAGGTCGCGTATAATGTATGCCAGTCACGTTTTCAAGCTAAAACATATGTTTGCAATCAGCTGCAGCTGAAAAAAATACTTTACGTACAGTAGACAGTAAAAACATCATAAATCGATTGTTTTAAAGAGAGAGACAATGGGAAAAACTTTTTTTTTTTATATTTTGCCATTAATACTATATACAGATGACATTAATTGAATAGGTTATTTTTTGTGCGTTATTTTGGTAAATATTCTATCTACAGTATGTTTTGGAAGTATCCTGCAGTACATTGTCTGCTAGAGAAGAGCGTACAAAGACACATATTCAGCAACAGACATATCTTTCTGCTCATTTTTGCAAATGTGCGTCTGGCCGATTTATGTGTTTTTTTTTAAAAAAAAGGCATAATACGTTCCTTAATGAATCAAGCACCAGGTTCTTAAAAAGTAGTAGTTTGTGTTCACTAAATACACAGTGTTGCACTCTATTGATTTTCTCCTTCACTTTAAGTTCCTCTGAATTGGACTGTAAAATCCATAATATATAGGTGATATTTGCCCATATGTTTGTTTCATAAATGTGCACCAAGTGTTTGTTTAAGTAGCATTTGCGCTTATACCACAAGGTGATCCCTCTAGTATTAAAATAAAGTTGTGGAACTATAAGTCTCAGGATACAAATAAGCAAGGATTTACAGTTGTTGCTACAGGAAGATTTGCAAACTGTGACTGTTGTACCTTACTACAAGTGATTGAAATACAACTATAAAAGCTGCAAACAGAACATTTGGGGGTAAATGTATCAATCTCCGGTTTTGTCAACTCGCGGGAGTTCGGCGAGATGACAGCTTAAATTTAAAGCGGCGCTGCCTTGTAAAGGGAAACTTCCCTTTACAAGGCAGCGCCGGTTTTAATTTAAGCTGTCATCTTGCCAAACTCCCGCGAGTTGACAAAATCGGAGATTAATACATTTACCCCTTGGTGTTTCCATGCTATGCTGGCATCATACAGAAGGGCTCCAATTAGCAGTGCACTGCTCCATCTGTGTGGTATGTTGCATGCTGCCGGTGTGTGTGTTTGGCAGTATATTGTAGGCATACAAGTAAATAAATTTACATTTGCCCCTTGAGATAATTCCCAGTATCAGGAGCCAGTAAGGTTAGCATATAATATATTGATCTAGTGTATAAGGCTGTGACAATTAATGGTTATGTCTTATGCTTTTAATATTATTGATTTATTGCAAGTTATTGGGCTAATCTTTTATTCATAGTAAGAGTTGGTTCTCTACTTTCATCCACGCTGTCTTATTATTGTATTGTTCACACTATTATTTCAAACTATGACAAAGTATATTTTTCTATAAAATCACAAAAGCTGCATTTAGTGGTTCCAGTTCAATAAATGTGCCTGACTAGCTTCTGAAGCACACAGTGTGCCACAGTGTAATTATTTAGTAAAAATAAATTAAGTAATAATAAAAATAGTAATAAAAGTCATTAAGTACTGGCCAGGGGTTTTCCCGAATCTCCCCCCCCCTGGTGTATCTCAAGAACACCCCCCCAGAAGATAAATCAGCAATTCAGGTAGAGGCAGTGAAATACAAGTATAGAGGTGAGAGAGAGGTCATCTACATCAATCAATATAAATACACCCTCACAATGCATAATATAAAAGGGGGTGTTACACATACAGTATATATCACATGATGTCCCTGAGGAAAGTTGTGCAAAACTGAAATATTGGAATGGAATAAACACCGTTTGTTACTACATTTGACTGGTTAAAATCCTTGGGTGCCACCTCAGTTGTGTAACGAATGCAGAGGAAGCTATGCAGTTAGGATTCAAGTACTGACCCTGATTTACACTGGCTTACCAGAGGTGCAGAGTCTAATGAGTTCCTCAGTATTCACCAAGACCCGCCACAAGGGAGGATGGACCAAGAAGATGCTGCCAAGAACTCGCAGGTCGTGATCCACTGGACTGCCTCAAGATGTAACACTGCAGAGAGAAGAGGAGGTCTCACAAACAGGTGTGCACTGGAACACAGCAGAGCAAGGTCAAACAAGCCAAACTCGGTACACGTGGGAGCAGTGGAATAGCCAAATGGTAAATAGCAGAATTGTCACAACTAGCCAAGTTCAGGTACACATGTGAGCAGAGCAGGAGAAGCAGTAAACAGAAGCGGAGTCAAGTGAAATCCAGGTTTGGTACCAGCCTCGGACTGGCCTGCCGGGCAGCCGGGCTAACCACCGGTAGGCCCTGCTGGGTTGAAGCTCCGCCCCCTCCGTTGTTAGGGGCAGAGCTTACCGAACATGGCTGCTTTTACAAAAAAAGTCAGAGAACAAGATCATCGTGCAAGGGGGACCAGCGGAAAATATATGTGCTTTTGTTTTGTTAATGTGACTTACAGTGACCCTATGTGTAACGATCCCGGTAATGAACTGCAACTCCTTATAATCAGCAATAAATCTGTTTCTCCGCTTTGACGTGGGGGTGACATGCTGTGAGCCAGATGCTGGATGCACAGAATCTACAAATCATGCATGTGTAAAACAGGGCTGCTAAACACCCTTCCGGCTGGGTCTCAGACATTACATCGCTGGCTGGCCTGGAGAACGGTGTGGGCTCGCTTATATGGCAAAATATATATATATATATATATATATATATATATATATATATATAAGACACAAAAAGAGAAGCACCAAACATAGTATGATACCATCAAAGTAAGAGTCACTTCTAGACACTCTAGAATTGATTTTGAAAAAAGTATAGAGTGATTAGTTTTCCAAGGGTTAATTCCACCGGGATTTCAACACCTTTTAAAATGAATTCTACCTCTTTAACAAGAGGTAACAGTTAAATTCCATATACTTTGGTACAATTTAATATAGTGCGTGCGTAATAAAAACAGCTTGTAAGAGGATAATACAATGATTAACTTCTCTGGGGTGATTCCCCCAGGACTTTAGTGTCTTCTTAGACAGGAAATACACAACTAAACTCCATAGGAACAGTAGAGTTAATACAATGTGTGCATAAAAACAGGCTTATTAAAGGGTATTATCCAATTTAATAACAGCCTAAATCCATAAAAAGCAATAAAATGCCCGTACATCGGGTATAATAAAACAGGCTTATCTGTATAGAAAACGCTTGCGACAGTCCCCTCAGAGTCTCTCTGGAAATGGCATATGGGAACCTCCTCGCATCAGCTTTCACCAAATACAGAACCTCCTTGACGCGTTTCGTCTCAAACGAGACTTTATCAAAAGGATATATCTACCTGGCCTTACCCTGTAACCCAACAACAACTAATAAATATATATATATATATATATATATATATATATATATATATATATATAATTTTTATTTTTGCTGTTTTTATTGTTTTTCATTCAACTATCTGGAAATTCCCCCTTAAAAATCCTGCGTTTACCATAATCACAATACAGATGCAGGTAAATTTCAATTTTATTTTATTACAAAAACACTCAATAGTAGGGCTCTCTACTGCTCTTGTCCACTCCCACCTCATTCACCGGTGTGTCCTAATAATATAAATCTTGGATGTTCTGTACTATGCTTTGTGTGACATTTAACTTGTCATAATCAACATACTGTGTTTATATGTCCATTTTTCAAAACATCTCAGCAGTTTAGAAAGCTCCTTCACACTTAACCACAGTAAGTCACTGCACACCTCCTGTATATTCTCACTATAAAGTACCCCGGCAATGATGTTTTTGGTTTAAGAGCTATCTGAAACTTTAGGGGCTGGCACACCTAAAAACATGACCCCCTATCCCATGCGGTGACAGTATAACTTTCATTGAACAAAAGTATTTTAAGGTTGAGGCAGTATTGTTATACATAAAGGGCCAGATTCATGTCCGAATTTAAGTTGCATTTTTTTAAAAAGAGCATGCGTCTTTACTGTAGTTCCGACCATATTGAAATACAAGCGTATCTCAAGATACTCTTCGATTTGAATCCGGTTGTAAGTACGCTGTGCCTAAACAGTACTTGCCGTACGTAGACGCACAGAACAGACTGCGGTATACGCACATGCATAAGTACAATAAAAGGTCATATCATAACGCAGAAGACGTTTATTTGAACATAAAATAGAATAACTCTCAATGCTTGGTCCTCAAGACTCTGTGCTTTTAACACTCTACGAAACTGCTCCTGGAATGGAACAGTTATAGTTTCAATAAAATCACCTCATGACGGTAAGCCTGTTATTATTACACGTTGGATCCTGCAACTGTGAAAAATAAAATATTGTGTTTTGAAGTTGTTTATTAAAGCATAACTATCATTCCCTAATAATAATATCATCAATTTCTACAATGAAATGTTCTGGTTGCAAAGAATTTGTGGTTTGCTTTATGACCTGGTGCTAAAGTATAACTACATGGTGACTGTTCTGCCCAATCTAAGGGGCAAATCAAGACTGTGTGCTCTTTATATATACACTGCATTATTTATATACTACACTATAGTGCTAGCTGTCCTTCGTAGGCTGACCACTCCCCCTCTAGTGTCTGGTCCCGCCTCTATGATGGCTGGCCACACCCCCTCTGGTGGGCCCCTAGCGTTGCAGTCCCCCGGTGGGCCCTTCATGCCCCAGTCCGACACTGTTTGGTACGCAATAATCGCAATCACTCAGAGGAGTGGTCAATACAGGCAAAGTTATGGTACACAGAGAGGCACTGAAGGAACACACTTGTAGTTCTGAATCCACCACAATGGTGCATGGTATGTTACTAACAAGAATTCTGTGCCAAAAAGATAATAGCGCAGAACTTCTGTAGCCCATTTTATGTGGAGACATTCCTTCTCCACGGTGGCATATTTTTATTCCTTTGGAAGTAACTTCTGACTTAGATACATGACAAGATTTTCTATTCCATCCTTTGCCTGTGATAAGACACCTAATTCGACACTGGAAGCATCAGTATGAATGAAAAACCTCCGGGTAAAGCCAGGTGCTACTAAACCTGGAAAGGAAAGACGGCCAAGTGGAGTACTGACCAAGCAGCTTCTGCAGATTCAGACCAGGCTAATCTATCTGGACAACTTTCTTTAACATGTCCGTAAGTGGAGCAGCTGTAGTGGCAAAATGGCTTATGAATTTCTCGCAGTAACCTACTAAGCCTAGAAAGGTTCTTAACCTTCTTAACCTTGATTTCTTTTCAGGTCTTGGAGAGTTTTTGACTGCTTCCATTTTGTCTAGCTGGGATTTTACTTGCCCTCGCCTGACAATATACCCCAGATATTTCCTTGGGCCCACAATATATATATATATATATATATATATATATATATATATATATATTGTGGGCCCATAAACACACAGTAAGAAAGTCCTTGCCTGTCCAGCACTAACTAAATATATAGGAGCACAGGTGCAGTTGCAAATCAGCCTACACTTAGGCTGGACGCCCAGAAGACCAGGAATGGGCCTGATGAATGGAGCCTGCCTTCTCTCTCCATTCATAACACCAGGGACACTTACCATAATTTCCCACAGCTGAGAAACAAACTTTCGGAAACTTTTCCCACACACATAAACATTCTCCCTAGAGTTTTAAGGGGGAAAGCTTGGGTAGAGAGCCTGGGATGTATACCTCTGCCATATAGCACTTTCACATTATATGCTTCTGGAAAAAAGACCTACCAGGACTAGAGCATTTCATTAAGCATGTTAACTCTAACAACCTTAATTTGGAAATTACAGTGAACACCCACCAAGAGAAAGTCGAGTTTCTGTATCTAAAACTTTTCATTCAATTGAACCATCTTGCTTCCAAAAATTACATTAAAGAGGTCAACATTAATGTCTTTATTCCGGCATCAAGCAACACCCCCCCAACGGATGAGCAACATTCCTGGAGGTCAATTTCATGCAATTAGAATAAAAAGCTCACAAATTAGAGATTACACCAAGCAAGCCTTCATTCTCAAACAGAAATTTCTCAAAAGAAATTTAAGGAGATAGAAAACATTGACAGCTCATTACAATACAGCACCAAGGATTGTCCCCCAAATGATATCGTTCTGTTCATTACATAGTACAGCAGCCATTCCAGATCCATAGAAAAGATCCTAAACAAACACTAGCACATTTAACTAGGTGAGCATCTTACCGCACAAACCTCAGGTAGTGCATAGGAAATCAATTGGGACCCTGAGAAGAAACCAAGAAAGAAATCTTGCTGCAGGGAATAAGCCAGGGTTTTTTCATTGCACGAAGTGTGTAACATGCAAAACTTTGGGCTACACAAATACCAAGCCAACAACCAGCTTCAAATCTTACACCACCCAAAAAGATTTACCTATCAAAGAAAAAATTACGTGCGACTCCAGCGGGGTCCTTTATCTACTGGAATGCCCCTGCGTTTTGTGGTATGTGGGCTGGACCACCTGGAGTTTTAAAGTTAGTATCTCAAAACATCTAAGAAACATCAAGAAAAACATCAATACACATAGCATTCTAAACACTTTATGAAGGTTCATGGTAGCAACCTTTCAACCCTCAGGTGCATAATTAAGAAAGTCCCCAAACCATGGAGGGAAGGGGATTACACAGCAAAAATGGCACACTGGCTCCACAAGTTCTCAATATACACCTTGAACTTGCTTCTTTGCTGCATTATCAGGACATGATATATCTACTTAACACATGCATCTTCTATTTAGATCTTGCATATTCTTCCACATCATGTGTTTTCTACCCATTTCTACTTATACAGTTTAGCAATTGTGATCTTGGTACATTGTCTTTATTCACTCAATCGGTTCCTAACATCTTGAAACATTATCTGAAAAATTGCCAGATCCACAGCAGAACCGTCTCCTAGATGGCTTCCCCTCCCATGCCTCTCTGTACCCCTAGATTTATATTCTGAAATGTGTATTGGTACACCGCATGCCCTTCAAATGCGCTGCTAAACCTATATGGACACCAAGGCATCAATTACCTGTACTTTTCTGTTGCACGCAGACCATTAGTGTCTGACAGCATCTTTTTTATGACTCATATACTTCCATCACCCTGCTGCAGACCTCAATGTTGTGACAGGGCAATCTATATTATATTAAGTAATACACATGCACCATTGATATAGAAGCACCAAGGCATTCATCATCTCTACTATACTACCTCACTCAGGCATATCCTTAATGCCTTAATGTAACATCTTGCCATCTACAGTTCATGTACTGTATCCACACTATTTCAGACCTCAATATTGTAGCAGAACAGCCTATTGTATTTTGTAGCAAAGAGAGGGGTAGGCTTCCATGTTTCAAGAGGAATTGTAAGGGTTTGATTGATTGATAACCTGCAGGATAACCTGGCAGATAGGGTTACGTTCTTGCAAAATGTTAGTCCTAGGTTGAACATACACAGGTGGAAGACAGGATTGAATGATGTAGTTAGACTACGAAGAGGTGTTGATTAAATTGAAAACTGTATTGTTGTAATGGGTAAGGCATCCGATGCCAAGCTAGTTGGCCAATGTCTGGGTAGGAGGTCTATGTCTAGCCAGAGCTGGGGTTGCCTGGTGTGATCCTGACAATGGTGTGCTGCATATTATTGGTAATGTGAACAATAAAAGTACCATCATTAAAGTAAAAAGTTGTTGTGTCTGTTATCTGCTGGGTGTCATTGTCACAATATACTGTGTATATGAATCTTCCGATAGTTGCACACTTTTTCAACAGGTTAAAATTTCTTGAACTATGAACTATATGAGTCATATCCATTCCACACTAATTACTGAAATTTACATGTTCTTAAAGCAATTGGCAACCCAGACACTAGCGGCTACCTGTCATACCCACAACTTTCAGCACCTATCACAGGAATGTGTGATGATATGTATGATTGTGAGACGTAAAAGTATTTCCGACACTGCTGTAGCTAAATCTTCTATCTGCATCAAGATTAATGAAAACTAGTACAAGCTATTTGTCATGAATCAGGGACTTAGACCTGTTTACGCCACTCGGCGGTATCATTTCACTGTGCATCTCTCTCTTGTCAGAATGCATCATCCTAAATTCTGGGACAAAGTGTGACTTCTGTCTACTGCATTGAAGGCTGCCATTTTGGGTGAGACTTATTGCTACATCCTGCCTATTCTGAGCACCTGACTTCATCCACCAATTAGCTCCCTCTGCAGACTATAAAAATAACCTCCTTCACTCAACTAATTGCCAGTGCAACACTTTCCTAGTTCCTGGTTCCAGATTACTACTGTTGCTGTTTGTTTGCTGTTCCTTCTGCTACTCCAGTGTTGCCATCTGCTGCTTTACAGACTTCAGTTATTAACTCTTCGTGTGGAAGCAAGCTTCCTTCTGCTATTTCGGTTTTACCATCTGCTGCTGTACAGATTTCAGGCATTAACTCTTTATGTAGATTCAGCGTCTTTTTGCTACTCCAGTGTTGCGATCTGCTGTTGTATAAAGTCAAAATATTAACCCCCCGTGTGGATCCATCTCACATCTGCCTATTCCTCTGACTCCTACTGGTCTTCAGGGTAGCAAGTTGCTGATTTGAGTCTTCCAACTCCTGGAGCCATCTCTGTGTCTCTGGGTACAGGTTTACAGTTCCAGGCTTGACCAGGTTCTGGGTTCCAGGGTGGTCTGATCCCTTTGGGGTTGCTCATGCCAAGTTCCAAACTTTGTCGCAGCTCCTGAGTCCTGAGTTACCTGTGGCCAGTTTCAGGCTATTATGTTCAGGCGGTAGCTACCCTTGGTTTTCCCTATCTGACTTCTGAGCCTTCCCAGTCCAAGCCTTGGTACAATAGTCTTCTGAGTTTCTGGACTTTTGGAGGTACTGAGTTCCTGGCCGTGGGTTCCTTCTCTCTGTTCCCGCATCCAGGTTCCAGTCCACCAGGTCCAAATTCTAGTCGGTTATCGCACTACGGTTTCCAGTTCAGCATTTCTTCTCCTGTCATATCTAGTCGCAAATAGAGCACATCCTTCCTCTATGAGCAAGAGCGTCATACAGTTTCCTAGTTTCCACTGCTACAGCCAGTCCCAAGGGTCCTGAGACAAATCCCAGAACCCCTATTGCTGTGATACTACTCTTGTGCTGGTATTTTAGTCCCCTCGTGGCTGAAGGACTGTATCCGACTTTTACAGATCTTTGCTGGCGAAACTGCAAATAGCGCGACACGCTGTCACACATTTGGTGGAGCTGCCTTAAAATCTTGCCCTTTTGGCGAGAGATTGCGGACCTCATCCTTAAAATCTCGTGAGTGCAATTTCCATTTTACCTCTCCTATTTCCTCCTGCCATGTCTTCCTCCTATGATCCACAGACTGATTGGGAAACTTCTGAGCCACATTCTCACTTCAGCTAGATGCTTTTTTGCTCAAAATTGGAAACAGCCAGACTCTCTGATTATCTCAGCTGTCATTAATAATGCTTGGCAGCTACACAAACTAGAACATATTACTAGGATCATTAACAATCGACCCAACAACCTGGCAGCTGTGGTGTGACTATTTCCCTCTTTGACTTCCCATTCACATACCCTGATGGCGGTGTACGTGTCTAGAGAACTTGATCTCCTCTACTGAATATCTTCCTTTTCTTCTTCCCTCCTCTTATCTACCCCATAATAACATTCCCTGCCTTCCTTGTCTTTCCCCACCCTTCATCTTCTTTTGTCCTTTGCCCTGCTCCATTCCACATTATGTATACCAGTCTATAATTTTATGTTTGCAAGGACATTCTACTGTTTTTTTGTTTGGTTGCATGGATGTGCCCTCAATTGTATTGATGGTAATGTACTTCCCTTCCTCCCCCGCTCCCAGCCCTTTCTTCTGTATCCTCCCCCTCTCCCATTTATTATATAAATTCTCAATAAAACTTTATTTAAAAAAAAAACAGTATTTCCCACACCATATGCAGCCACTGCACCTATCCCTGAAGAAGCTGCTATGGAGAAACGTGTAGAATCACATACGTTATACCTGAAACAGCATTCCTTACTTTTCACAGCAAGCAGCCCCCTTCAGTTACTCTGGGCTTCCATCTGCTTAACACTCATCTGTGACTGAGAATGCCACTAAAATAGCAGAAACAGACTAATCTGGACTTCCCCCTGTCTCTTCTTTCATTTGTGACCAAGCTAGTCACTAAAATAGCAAAGCCAGACACAACTTTGGAAGTTCAAATCACTGCCAATCTAGGAGGGGTATTCAATTGTTGCTTTTAACGCGCTAAAACAAAAAAAAAAGAGCGCTCTAAAAATATTAGCGTTAATACGGTGATATGCGCGTAAATACCGTTAATACGGTAGTTTACTCGCTGAATTTCATCTCGCAGCTCAGGGAGCTGCGAGATGAAATTTAGCAAGTAATTACCGTATTAACGCTAATATTTTTAGAGCGCTCGTTTTTTTTTGTTTTAGCGCGTTAAAAGCAACAATTGAATACCCCCCTAGGAGGTTGAGGCAACAGGACAAGGCATTTAGAGATATATTTCCCAGGAAGAAAAAGTTATCCCAGTAGCATTGAGACTGGTAAGACTGTCTGTTCTCTACCCTTTATGTGTTGATCTGTTTTTTTCACTAAGGATACAAAGGCCACCTACATCAGTACTTTAAGATTGAATTTGTTTTATAGTTAAAAAGGATTCAATTCCTCTTCTGTCAAATGACACACCAAACTACTAAAATATCTGCAGTAGGTTGCTGGAGACTACACATCAATTAGTTCATTAAGGACAAATTTATCTGTTCCCAGGAGGATTACTAATTAGTGTGAGACAAATCATCTGTTATAAAACATCAGGAAGCAGACTACAGTACTAAACATAGACGCTTAAGTCTCCCCACAATCCTGAACATTCACCACTCTGGAAATTTTAAGAACATAAATAAGATATGTTGCCTATTCTTGATTGATAAACTGAATCTACCAGTTGTGTATGTTACAATTGAAAAATTGTTACCTATATTTGTATTTTGTATGTTGATACTTTGTCTTGCATTGTCATTGCATGATTAGACTGGACTTCCACTACAGATGGGCTGACAAGAGCCTATACTGGTGAGATACGTCTTTGTTCATACTGACCACTGAATACTGGGAATTTGTATTCCTAAATGAGCAGGAAACTAATTTTATTAAAAAAAAGGCTCAACTCTTTGGGAAATTGTATAACCAGTTCCGGTTATAAGTGATTATTCCGTGGGCTTTGATATATTAAGGTTTCCTTTTAATGACCTGCACCATTTAGTGAATGTAATACTGAGATTTGTATTTTCTGAAATATATTTTTAAAAGAAGATAATGAAGGTTCATTTTTCGCATAATAAACAATGTTGATTTTAGACTGACCCATCTGATGTTTATTAATAACTTTTAATAATTTGATTAATAAGGTTGTGAACCTGCAGCGCTAACCACCAATCTCCCTGATTGACAGCTTTGAAGACTAGACTTTTTTGTTATGAATTGTTAGTATTGTAGCTCTGTCAGTATGGCAGATTTGTCTATGGGGTATTGAACACTTCTCATTTCTTAGAGTCTCTATGAATTGTGTACTCTTTCTACTCTTCTGTCTGGTGCCAGGACTTTCATGTGCATAGTACTCACACTGGCTGTGAGTTCTGTTTTGTCCCAGCAGTTTCAGGTGCTAAGTGTTGTGCAGTATTTCTGCTTCTATGTCCAACTCCATGGGGTAAATGTATCAAGCTGTGATTCTTTTTGGCGATTTAAAACACGGCAAGATTGCCAAACACAACACTGTTACAGAGCAGGGCATTGTTAATATTACATGAGGCAGAATGGAAGTTTCAATAAACCATCTTTTTTGCTGTAGAGGGGCAAAAATAATTATGAATTTTCTTATGGGGGACAATTTATTTTAAGAATAAAGTAGTGGCCAAAATGCAATTATAGATTTAATGTAGGTGGGGTTTTTTTGGGGTTTTTTTTCATTACATAGGCTTACCATTTCATCACCATCTTTCATAATTTTTATGATATGGCAACACTTAAGATTTCCATTTGGGAGTCGCCATTTAAAGTACAGACTTGTGACACTACAAGTGCTCATGTGCATGTTGACGCTTGTAGTGCCACAAGTATGTACTTTTAATGGTGTCCCCGTTAGGAAATTTTACATTAAATTTATAATTACATTTGGGCCACTAATTTATTCTTAAAATAAATTATCCCTTGTCAGAAAATTCATAATCATTTTTGCCCCTCTACAACAAAAAAGATGGTTTATTGAAACTTCCATTGTGCCTCCTGTTATATTAACATTGCCCTACAGTGTAACAGTGATGTGTTTGGCAATCTCTCCTATAGAAAGCAGCGTGTTGTATCTGACGACTTTGAATTCAAACTCGGGTGAGTTTGCAAAATTGCAGCTTCGTACATTTGGCGATTTGTATTGCTAGAGTGGCAAAAAATCGGGACTGCTATTTTGAAAATGGCTATTTTGAATGAAACACATATTTGGCGATTTTACATCAAATTGCCAATTAATAAATTGGCGATTTTAAATTTGCATGAGAAAAATCGCTGGAAATTCAAAATCGCAGCTTAATACATTTACCCCCAGGACTCTCAAACATGTAGCATTTACAATTGCCGTGTGTCTCTTCCTCATCTGCTGGCTCTTCAGTTGTGCAGGCATTCACTCTTGTGAATATATGACTCCTTTAGGTATGGCAGCCAACCCTATTATGGCTGCACCGACCTCCACTTTTGCGTCTCTCCTTCTCTCACACTTGTTATGGTGCCAAAAGCTCAAATGCTGCTTTTTCCTGCCCCTAATGTTGGCAACTCATCCCATTATTCCAGTCAACTCCTGGGACCCACCTCCCCCATTCAGGTTAGCACTGGACAGGGGCTAGCTAGCAAATTTTAACCCGGGTGGCGAGACTCAGTTCAGCAGCCTATTAGGAACATTTTATAGGACAAAAAAAAAATGCAATTAGCCCAGTGACACAGTATAAAGTAGCCTACTATGGGATTCGCCGGAGGGACAGATGCCTTCCCTGTCACAGCAGGGTATAGGGGTTACATTTTATTTCATCTAAAAGAGTGACACCAGTGCACATTGCCAAGAAATTCTTATACAAATTCAGTCATTTATACAGCAAGAAAGGAAATATAGCTTAGGAAAATGTGTCAGAATGTCTATAACAAACTCACCCAGCTTTGCAGAGTTTATCTCCCAAACATCCGTCCAGGGGAGCTGTTGTATGAATCTCTGTCTGTGCTGAAGGGAATCCAGCTGCCGATTGAGTGTTGAAAGTCCGCGCATGCGCATGCGGTAGTTGCTATCCGGTCTGTGTAAGCTTACCAGCTTGTCAGTGAAAAGGATGAGTGCTGCTGAATGTCGGTAAATCCGGCTTGAATGAGTAACCTACGCGTTTCACCCAGTACAGGGCTTCATCATAATCCCTGATGAAGCCCTGTGAGATAAACTCTGCAAAGCGGGGTGAGTTTGTTTTGTTTATGACCCTTTGCCCCTATGTGGTGAATTGGAGCTGCTGTGGGTTCACTCCACTCATACTGATTTTGTCTTGATACATAAAGACTGCTCTGCTTTGTAAATAACTACAACACCCATTGTTGTTTGGGCCTATACACATGGCTATTGCACCATCTTTGCAACTTTACAATTAATTACTCTGGACTCTATCATCCATTTATGCATAACAGCTCACTATCTTGTGAAGTTTATTTACCAGCAAGACTGCTGGAAAATCTTTGCTGTGTTTCACATTTTTATATATATATATGTTTTTATATCGCAGTCATAGAGGAAAATATATTCTATGCCAACGTTCAGTATTATGGATTCATTCAAATAAACACCTATTTCGCCCACTTGACTTCATTGTCTCTGTATAGGCGCCTGGGGACTACCCCAAATTTTATTTGTGGTTGTTTACAAGTTACTTAGGTGGGAGGGGTCTTCCCCCCCTTTCACTGTCTCCACTCTTTGGCAGCCATTATCTACTTACACTGGGTATTTGTGCAGATGTAAAACCCTCTCTATTGTATATGTGCTATATACTGTTGTGTGCTTTGCAAACTTTACTTTCGCCAAGACACCCATTGATGATACAGATGACTCAGCTCAATATTTTGACATATGGGGGTAAATGTATGAACATGCGGGTTCTTCAACACCCGCGTGTTCAGCGTGTTCGGAGATTAAATTTCAAGCGGCGGTGCATTGTAAAGGGAAACACACTGAACACGCGGGTGTTGAAGAACCCGCATGTTCATACATTTACCCCATGGTCTGGTCTACTGTAAAAGAATTGACCAAAATTGGTGACACATCTGCCGTAACTCCACCTGATCCTACTTTAAACATCCAAAGAATGGTGGAGGATTATTATTATTTTTTTTTATGGTATAAAGAGAACAGTTTTATTAGCAAAAAACAACGTTGCTCGCAGAAGTAATGTAAGCATGGATGTGTAAATAGATGTATATGTATTACTCAAACCTTCCACTTTGCTGCTGTTTCATCAGTATTGCACAAAGTGTTTGTAATCTGCACTTTACGTCAAAGGTACCTAGATATATTCAAATTTTTTTGGGAATTGGGGCCAATTTGAAGCTCAATGATGACCTTGCTTTTTGCTGTGCAGTGGCGCACGCAGGGGGGTTTCTAAGTCTCTAGAAACCCCCCCCTGCCCTAACTAAGTGGCCACTGTCCTATACAGCAGCCGCGGCACTGTCTAAGAAGCGTCCGCGGCGGTGCTGTATTGTATACAGCACCGCCGCAGATGCTTCTTAGACAGCGCCGCGGCTGCTGTATAGGACAGCGCTGGCGAAACGGAGCAGCTCTCTCTCCTTTTTTTTTTTTTTGGGTCGGCAGGGGAAACCCCCCCCCCCCGACAATTTTCCATGCGCCGCTGCTGTGAATGTCAGTGACTCTTTTTAGTGCATTGTCTGGAACAAGATCCGATTCACTCATGTCAAAGTGATCACAGCCAATTTTTGGAGACCTGGCAAATTTACCCTTATTAAGTTTATTTTCAATTATTCTTTCAATTGCTTCTCTCTCGTACGTGTGACCACATACTTTGTTTTTCACTGGGTTCACCATTTCCAACTGTGTTATAGGAGTGGTCTGAGTGGGGGCGATCTCCTCTTCTTCAGCTTCCAAAGCTTCGTCTGCAGTGGCTGGTGACACACCCACTTGCTTTCTCTGGTCTCTTAGCTGTTCTTTAAACTGGACATATTTATCTTCCTGCCTCAGGGTCTCCTCTGTATTATTCTTCTGAAGCGCAGTGTATCTCTTGTGTACAAGCTCTCTTAAATCCAGGATCTCATCCGGTGGGTCACGTTTTAACTTAAGTACATCTCCTCAACTGTATCTATATATATTGGTTTAAATCTCTGTTCAATGCAGCATATTCCAACATGACAGATTCCATGCTGCCCACATGTCCCATGTCACAGTCTGTCCGAAGCAGATGTAATGCCCCTCCAATTGTTATATCCATTCCTGTGTCTACATATGTTTGGCAGTTCTTCAGGGATGGGAGAGAGGTATCCAGAGAGGAGAAGGAGATTAAAGATACAGCACGAGCAGACATGGTTTACTAATGTAGAGTGAATTGACAGCACTGTAGTGCTTAAGGCAGCTAAGCTATTAGCTTGTTTTGTGGGGGCCCAAACAAACCAAGCACTTCAACCACAAAAGTGGCACTGCTTGTCACTGGAGTGCTTGATTTGTTAAACTGTACATATCCTTTTCAATATCTTACATAAGGGTGGGAGGGAGGGTCCAAGGAGAATTCCATCTTGCACCACTTTTCTTTTTTTCTTGTCACTGCTATGTGGAAATGTTTCCTAGATGGGCAATGAACTATTGTGTGTTTGTGTTGTTGCTCTGTCGCTTAACATCCAGCCAGTTCGCTGCAGTCTTTTGAATACCTGTGAGGTGGTCAAAATTGACTCGAAAATTAGTGTTATTGAGGTTCATAATAATAATGTAGGAACAAATAAAAGAGCAAAATTATGTCATTTTAGCATATTTTTGCAATTTTTCTAAAAAATAAGATCCAAATCCAAAACCAAAGACGAAACACGCTAGGGCGGTTTTGCCAAAACCAAAACCAAAACACAAACTTAATCCAGATCCAAAATCAAAACATGAGGGTCAGTGAACATCTCGAAAAGAAAATATTTGCTGAGTATTGTCACTGGCGTGTAAAACCTTGCTGGATTTTACCATTCAGCTTACTTCCTTATTGGCATAATTAGCATATTAGCTCTTGCTATTGCATATATGTTTTAGTTTTTGAAATGTTGATTCAAGGTCTCATTTAGAGTAAGCCACAATTTTGCCCAGACAGCATATAGTAGAATGCCCTAGGGGAGATCAGGCTTTCAATAAAAACGTTCTGCCCCCATAGGACAAACCAGCCTTGTTTTGAATAGTACTGGGGCCATTCCTGGCACTGGTACTTGTTATTTATGTTAGGGGGGTAGCTTTTTGAATGTATTTATTTATTTATTTATTATGACAAGTAAAGGTCCAGAAGTTGCATTTAACTTTAAATCTAGCCACATGTTACTGTGAATGCACAGCATAACAAAGCAGGTTTTTGCAGCATGCAGTTGGACATCCAATATATCAGGCCCACAGTCTGCAAAAACAAGATTTTATTTTGTGAAACAAGTTAAATGACCTGTATTTATGACACTGTTACCAATTTTATGCGACACAACAGGGGATTCATGCAGTGCAAAATGACCTGAAACAAGAACCTTGGAGATAAAGGAAAGCAGTAGCCTTAAAAAATGGACTAACGCCACGGCCATGTAAGTTCTCTGCAAGTAAGACACAATGGGTCTGATTTAGAGATGAATAAAGATGCATCTACACACTTGCATATCCTCATCTGCATTTTCAATTGCATGAGCCTTAAATCAAAGCATATAGATGCAGGCAGAGAAAAGATGTGACAACCATCATTATCACCATCAACTCCAAAACTTGCACGGTTTATGCAAGTGCAACATTTCTAGCAGGTACGACATATATGCAGGTGCAAACTTTCTAACTATCAAGATCTATGTACCTCAAAAGAAGATCCATCTCAGCCCACTATACTGCACTTGTGCATAAACACCTCTGACGTGACTCTCTAAGAAGAAGCTGCAAGAACAAGATATACACAACTCTAAAAACGTACGTCATTTGTGGTCATGTGCAGTGTGACACTTTTTCACCAGTGCACATATTTAGCTTTTGTAAATGCACTTATGGCTCGAGAGGCGAGAGAAAATCTTTGCACCCCAGAATACATAGTCATTTATTCCCATATATCCAAGTGGATTTTAATAAAATTTGGTGCATTTGGACAACAGAAAGCACATGGCGCCACAAAAGAGCATTTGCATTTTTGTTTGATCATAAGTGAGCCTTAATGGGTCAAATTCTACCTAAATCACAGTCAATCACTGAACATTAAGGGCAGGGCCGGTGCTAGAGTCCATGGCGCCCTAGGCAAAATCGGCGCCCTCCTCCCTCCTCCCTCCTCCCCCCTCACCCCGTCTTTTCTTACCTTGTCTCACCACCGCCGCCTCTCTGCTCCGTCTCCTCCACTCACTGACACTAGTGAGTGGAGGGGAGGAGACGGAGCAGAGAGGCGGCGGTGGTGAGCATTAGCCTCTCCCCCCTCCCCCGTGCATCTGAATGCTGTGCGGCGGCCGTGACAGGTATGGTCAGCGGTCGCCGCACAGTTTTAAAATTAATTTCCAGTTCTGTGGCGCCCTCCAGGCGCCCTCCAGAGCCTGGCGCCCTAGGCAAGTGCCTAACCTTGCCTAATGGGAGCGCCGGGCCTGATTAAGGGCCCCATTTAAAGTGTCATGCATTTTGTGCCTGAAAGTGTTGTCACAAAAATACAGGGCTTATTCATGTATGTCTTGTCGCATGTATCTCAAGCTGTGTTCAGCTCAAAACACAGCAGTATTTCTATGTGAGATGTGTACAAATGCATACACTTACACCCAATTAGAGAGTAGAGATGTTGCTTGACAGTGTAACTTATAAATGCAAAAGTCCTATTACCCTTTTTGAACAGAATATAATATAATGAAGTGTCATATACACAGAATAGTAAGACAGAATAATGACTTGACAGCATTAATAATAAATGTGTTACATTTTTCATATAAAATATAATTAAATACAAACATCCCCACACCCATAGTTTACCACTTAATAAATCCAATACAGATTTTCTTTCCAGCAGTAGTTCAAATGGATACGACAAGAAATACGAATAGATGCAGCTTGACATATTATAGCAGAAACAATAATCAGCTGGAGAGGTCAAAAGGCAAACAACCAATCAGAAGTGGTTATATTGTGCTGTTGTTTTCATTATTTTTACACTAGGGGGTAAATGTAAGTGCAAGTTTGCCTTTACAAGCCATCGCCGCTTTAAATTTTAGCTGCAAAGTCACCGATTTCCCGCGAGATGAAAAAAACAGACTTTCATACATTTTCCCCCAGGCTTCCAATAACCCCATAAGAAACGCCTCATAAGAAACGCCTCATAATAAGCTGGGAATGCACCCAAGCCTCATTTGGTCGCATAGCCAGGGATGTGCTACACTTACAAGTAAATGCTCTTACTGTACTCCACTAACACATGCCTGTCCCTTTTCTGTCTCTCTGGCAGTAGAGCGCTGCAAGTCTAAGATATCGATCCAACTGTAAATTACACCCTCAGGGGGGTATTCAATTGATGGCGTGATCGCCGAAAATCGAGTGCTAGAAAAATATTACCGTTAATACGGTAATTACTTGCTGAATTTCAGCTCGCAGCTCCCCGTATTAACGGTAATATTTTTAGAGCGCTCGATTTTCGGCGATCCCGCCATCAATTGAATACCCCCCTAAATGTACTAAGGTGCACAGTAGTGTATTGAGGGACAACGTTTTTTGCAAGTATGCACATGCACTACAAGGAATGAGTGAGAGAGTTCTGGGCCATGGGCTATCACCATAACCGCTCTTATTATCATCCACCACCAACTAACTATCTAGAGGGCAAAGTTAATAAAACTTGTCTGAAAGTAGCTAATCTAACGTCAATTAGTAATCAAACATTAATTCTTCACAATATTGAAATGGAAATTGTAAAATATTTACATTGCATCAGTAAAATTACCTTTAAACCCAAAGTCAGCAATATATAAATGAGTTACTTATCTTCACATGGTAATTAAGCAATAAAACATGCAAAATGCATACATTGTAGTGAACTTTTACAACTAAAGTAGCAAGAAAAAAATCGAGAGATTTATGAGTATGGTTTAGATTCCAATTAAGCACAAGCACCAGCATGCCCTTTCAGTTAATGGCTGCTAGCACCTGGAAAATGTACTTTAACAATAGCTGTCGTTACAGGTTGAATTAAGTGTATGTGTGATTGTGTGTGTTGTGCCCATTATAACATATACTACTTACTGTGCCACTTTGTTTTAGTATACAGATTGTTTCTTTTTCATTCACACAGCCAATTTAAACGTATTCTAATTTCATTCATATAATTGCAGAAATAATTTGTTGGATGATAAAAGCTCTGCAAGCTATATTTAGTCAAATGCAATTTATTGTGTTTGTAATGCACTTTTTTTTTTACTTTTTTAATGTTAATTTGAATCTTATTTATTTCTATTCCAATTACTAAAAGTCCATCTAAGTTTTTGATCAGGCCCTCCTTAAGGAGATCAAGGTGCACACCTACCAAAGTCTCTCAGAAGATGCCTCCAACAACCTAGAAGTATGCCCTGGTGTTTGGGGAGGCACAAACTTGTGAAGCAATGTCCAACCTCCTCTCATTTTAGAACCACCCCTTCAATTGAATAAAACTTTTAATTTTTTTCTCCTCAAATACTGCTTGATTTATCTTCATTTGTGGCTTAAACATGACAATTAGGGTATATAGTAGAGATGTGCACCGGCGACTTTTGAGGTCTCGTGTTTTGTGTTTTGGATCCGGATTTTCGTTATTTTTGGGGTTCGGATTTGTCTCGCAAAACACTTGACGAAAGGTCTCGGTTCGGATTTAAGGTTTTGGATTCGGATTTTTTTGGAAAAAAACATAAAAAGTTTAAAAATCAAGTTTTTGGGCTTATTTTCACTCCTAGGCTATTATTAACCTCAATAACATTCAATGACAAGCATTTCCACTAATTTACAGTGTATTCTGAACACCTCACAATATAGTTATTGGTCCAAAACGTTGCAACAAGGTATCTTTCTGGACTGCGTAGAGGAGTGGGTCACCACAATATATATTAAAAACCCTGAACTTTTATGATTCGCACCAATAAATGTACCTGGACTGCGTAGAGGAGTGGGTCACCACAAGATATATTAAAAACCCTGAACTTTTATGATTCGCACCAATAAATGTACCTGGACTGCGTAGAGGAGTGGGTCACCACAATATATATTAAAAACCCTGAACTTTTATGATTCGCACCAATAAATGTACCTGGACTGCGTAGAGGAGTGGGTCACCACAAGATATATTAAAAACCCTGAACTTTTATGATTCGCACCAATAAATGTACCTGGACTGCGTAGAGGAGTGGGTCACCACAATATCTATTAAAAACCCTGAACTTTTATGAATCGCACCAATAAATGTACCTGGACTGCGTATAGGAGTGGGTCACCACAAGATATATTAAAAACCCTGAACTTTTATGATTCGCACCAATAAATGTACCTGGACTGCGTAGAGGAGTGGGTCACCACAAGATATATTAAAAACCCTGAACTTTTATGATTCGCACCAATAAATGTACCTGGACTGCGTAGAGGAGTGGGTCACCACAATATATTAAAAACCCTGAACTTTTATGAATCGCACCAATAAATGTACCTGGACTGCGTAGAGGAGTGGGTCACCACAATATATATTAAAAACCCTGAACTTTTATGATTCGCACCAATAAATGTACCTGGACTGCGTATAGGAGTGGGTCACCACAAGATATATTAAAAACCCTGAACTTTTATGATTCGCACCAATAAATGTACCTGGACTGCGTAGAGGAGTGGGTCACCACAATATCTATTAAAAACCCTGAACTTTTATGAATCGCACCAATAAATGTACCTGGACTGCGTATAGGAGTGGGTCACCACAATATCTATTAAAAACCCTGAACTTTTATGATTCGCACCAATAAATGTACCTGGACTGCCTAGAGGAGTGGGCACTGGGCACCACAATAAAATATATAAAAAACCTTCAACAGGTCTGCATTACACTACACATACGGCTGCTCCTCCATCCTCTCCATCATATACATGTTGGAGTTTTAGCGTGTGACAACCTCTTGTTTTTGATAATGTCAGTGCATTTTGAATATTTTTCAATTTGCCCCACACCACTGAATGAACTTTATCTATGATACCATCTATCTATCTTGACTGCGTAGTGTGGTGGCCCCGGTACACAATTTGGTACCGAGGCCACAATATAATTAAAAAACCCTCCACGTGTCAGAATTCCACCAAAAAAGGGTATGGACTGCGTAGTGTGGTGGCCCCGGTACACAATTTGGTACCAAGGCCACAATATAATTAAAAAATTGGGCATCAACAGTCAACGTTGTTTAATATCTGATACACCTCTATCTGGACTGCATAGTGGAGTGGCCCCGGTACCCAATTTGGTACCGGGGCCACAATACCTCCTCCAAACATGGTACAGACAATTCGTCATTGAGATCCCATCAAGTATGTTAAAGACAGACAGGGTCGAAGTGTTATTCGTTGACTTTGTAAACCCAAAAAACTGTCCCTGTTGCACATAGTCGTGCAATGAAGACTGACTTTTTCATTTAAAGGCACGATCTTTCAAGTGTAGTGTTTGTAAGTCTAAGTCATATTATACTTTTGGTAAAATTGGTTTATTTTGTTCCTCTTTATGGTAATTAGTCATAGAATTAAAGTATGAAATAGAATTAAAGTATGAAATAGAATTAAAGTATGAAATAGAATTAAAGTATGAAATAGAGTGGTATAGAGTTGTAGTGTGGTATAGATAGAGTGGTCCACACAATATAATAATAAAACCCTCAACTGGTCTGAATTCCACCAAACAAGTATCTGGACTGCGTAGTGTGGTGGCCCCGGTACACAATTTGGTACCGAGGCCACAATATAATTAAAAAACCCTCCACGTGTCAGAATTCCACCAAACAAGTATCTGGACTGCATAGTGGGGTGGCCCCGGTACCCAATTTGATACCGGGGCCACAATACCTCCTCCAAACATGGTACAGACAATTCGTCATTGAGATCCCATCAAGTATGTTAAAGACAGACAGGGTCGAAGTGTTATTCGTTGACTTTGTAAACCCAAAAAACTGTCCCTGTTGCACATAGTCGTGCAATGAAGACTGACTTTTTCATTTAAAGGCACGATCTTTTAAGTGTAGTGTTTGTAAGTCTAAGTCATATTATACTTTTGGTAAAATTGGTTTATTTTGTTCCTCTTTATGGTAATTAGTCATAGAATTAAAGTATGAAATAGAATTAAAGTATGAAATAGAATTAAAGTATGAAATAGAATTAAAGTATGAAATAGAGTGGTATAGAGTTGTAGTGTGGTATAGATAGAGTGGTCCACACAATATAATAATAAAACCCTCAACTGGTCTGAATTCCACCAAACAAGTATCTGGACTGCGTAGTGTGGTGGCCCCGGTACACAATTTGGTACCGAGGCCACAATATAATTAAAAAATTGGGCATCAACTGTCACCGTTGTTTAATATCTGATACACCTAAATATGGACTGCACAGTGGAGTGGCCCCGGTAGTAAATTTGGTGCCGGGGCCACAATACCTCCATCAACCCTCTAAATCCCACTCCACTGATGGCGGACACCGGGCGCACGTCTAACACCAACATTGCAGTTACAGCCGCAGTTATACGCTTTGCAATAGGGTGACTACTATCGTATTTTGTGGTCATGGCAAACGACTGTTGGACGGTCAATTGTTTTGTGAAAGACTTAGCGGTCTTACGACTTCCCCTCTGGGAAGATGACCGACTAACAGCAGCAACAGCAGCAGTGGCAGTAGTAGGCGTACCGCTGCAGGATTCCTCGGATGAATCCCGTATTGAGGAGGACTCAGTCTGGCTGCTGACTTGGGCTGCAGGGCTGAATCTGATGGAGATTGTGGAGGAAGTTGACGAGGAGGGTGTTGCTGGTGTGTATCCAACTGGACCACGGGATTTAGGTGTCCCTGTACCGATGAGGGTCCTAGCCCCAGTTCCTGAACTAACCACTGAACTATGAAGGTTATTCAGGTGAAGTATAAGGGAGGATGTTCCTAGGTGGGCAAGATCCTTACCCCTGCTTATTTGAGCTTTACATAAGCTACATATGGCCATACATTGGTTGTCTGGATTTGGATAAAAATAACTCCAGACCGAAGAGGTGCATTTTTTGGTCTTCTGACCAGGCATGACGATGGGCTTTTTCATCCCATGGACATCAGCTGTTTCCCCCCCTGGTGCCTCATTTACAATAACCACATCACCATCCTCATCATCAAGTTCCTCCACAGCGCCAGCTACATCATCAATAGCCTCCTCCCGAGCCACCTCTTCCCGTACAGTGATGGGAAGGTCAGGCTTGACAACCACCAACATCCTTGGACTCGCCTTGTGGATTTGTGATAATTTCTCTTTAGAAGGCAGAGTTGTTTGCTGTTTTGTTGCTGACAGCATAACTCTCTTCAATTTTTTGTAGGGGGGGGGAGGAGGAGGAGGGCTAAGATCCGTGGGTGAAGCTGAACCACTAGTCATGAACACGGGCCAGGGCCTAAGCCGTTCCTTGCCACTTCGTGTCGTAAATGGCATATTGGCAACTTTACGTTTCTCCTCAGATGATTTTAAGTTTCTCTTTTTGCTACTTTTTCTTAACTTGGGCTTTTTGGATTTTACATGCCCGGTACTACGAGATTGGGCATCGGGCTTGGAAGACGACGTTGATGGCATTTCATCGTCTATGTCATGACTAGTGGCAGCAGCTTCAGCATTAGGAGGAAGTGGGTCTTGATCTTTCCCTACTTTATCCTCCAAATTTTTGGTCTCCATTATATGTAGCACAAGATACTGCAGAATGTGTGAACTTTGTAATATTGCAGTACCAATGGACTTATACTGCTGGATTGGTTTTGCAAATTTGGTTATAATTATATATATTTTTTTTAATTTTTAATTTTTTATTTTTTTTTACTTTTTTTTTATTTTTTAAAAACTTGGGAATAATGGGGAAATAACTATGCCCTTAGAAGCACAGAGCACAGGACACAGCACCACTGGACTGAACAGGACACGGCACAGGACCCAGCAGCACTACGGAACTCAGCAGGACAGAGCACAGGACACAGCACCACTGGACTGATACTGCAGAATGTGTAAACTTTGTACTATTGCAGTACCACTGGACTTTTACTGCTGAATGTGTGAACTTGGTAATATTGCAGTACCAATGGGCTTATACTGCAGGATTGGTTGTGCAAATTTTGTTGTAATTAAAAAAAATTAAAGTAGTTTTTGGTATTTTTTAAAAAAACTTTTTTTTATTTTTTTAAACACAGGGGAATATTGGGGAAATAACTATGCCCTTAGAAGCACAGAGCACAGGACACAGCACCACTGGACTGAACAGGACACAGCACAGGACCCAGCAGCACCACTGACCTCAGAAGGACAGAGCACAGCACACAGCACCACTGGACTGATACTGCAGAACACAGCACAGCACAGCACAGCACAGCACAGCACAGCACAGCACAGAACTAAACAGCACAGAGGACCACCTAACACACCCTCCCTCTACCCTGATCAATGCCCGAGTGAAGATGGCGGCGACTAGCGGGGAATTTATAGGATCCGAGTATCGCGAGATCCGACAACGGGATTATGAGTCAGAGCCTCAGTTTCACATTTGAATTTGGCGCCAATACCCGGATCTGTCTCGGATCCGACTCGGATCCGCAACGTTCGGGTGGGCTCGGATTTCATAAATCCGAGTGCGCTCATCCCTAGTATATAGGTACTGTCTTTATTACATATGGCTGTTTTCTATGTTTGAAGCTTTTTATTATATTGCGCAAAGTGTCCTTCGAACTGTTCTTTTCTGCCAAAGTGCAACTGGCAATGCATTGCATTAAACGTATAGAGCAAGACCCGGGGTAAATATAATTTCTTATCGCAATGATAAGAAATTGTTAAACATGTGTATTTATTAAAATTGATTAATCGGGACAGCGCCTCTGATAGGAGCCTGTCCCAGTGAATAGTCTATAGTAATCACTTTATTTCCAGCTTCTAACCTGGTTTTTGCACTGCGAATATGCGTGACTGCAGTAGTCCAGAAGATCTCTCCTGCGTTATGCTATTATTAAATAGCAACGTAACTTAATTTTACCTAAACCATATGGAAACAGACATTTCTGCATAGTTTTAGGCAATTTCCTCAATTTCCTTCAGATCATGGCTGGTGCAAAAATCAAGTCCTTTGGAAATGGTGAGATTGAAGTCTCATTTTTGCACTGCTCTGCAAAACCAAACGCACTGGTTCGCTTACTTTGTACTTAGCAAAGAATGCCCTAATTCTGCCAATCAGCCGGTACAAACTTCTGCTTCTTGAAAATGCAGCCAGTTCAATGAATCTGGGCTTAAATTTGAAATTGATTGGAATTTCTTGAGTTTTAGAATAATTCAAAATATAAATGAAATTAGAGAAAGTCAAACATGTTCAACCATGTTTGAGCTTGTTTGTCTGTTTGCACGTGAGGGTGAACAGGAAACAGTTGTCCCTGCACCTACAGGTTTAATAACTACAAAGTACATGTAGCGCACATGCAGCAGATGTAGTGATGGTGGCAGCATTCTGCCCTGACTGTACGCTCAGTCTATACACTGCTGACTCTCTATGGCATCACTAGCCTCTTTCTCTGTACCAGAACTTCCCTCTTGGAACTCAAATACACTCAAGCATTGGCAGCATATCAGAAGCTTACCCAACCATTGGGTTCAATCGCATTAATCAAATAGATTACTTTCATCACAAAGCTCAAACTTATAACTGAAAACTTAGCTCACTATTAGAACCATGAGCCACACTCAAACTCATGCATGATATTCACTTAACTACAATACAGAGGATGTTACAATTAATGCTGCAGAAATGCATTGTAAGGCTACTTTCTGTTGCGGACTACTCTTCAAATGTTTGAAAGTGCAGGTTTTATCACCAATTTACCCAATTTAAGCTCTGTTACAAACCATTTCATGTTTCGCTGAATTTATCAGCATTAAAGAGAAATTGTGCAGCTCTCACATCATTCAGTTCTTAGGATATACCATAGCTTAGCGTTTAAAAAAAAAAACTTCATGAGATGAGTTAAAGTTGTAGCATGTAATAGACTATAGAAAATCCAGTTGTACAGCCCCGTCTTGGGTGAGTTACAAATTATTTTAACAGTTCTATAAAATAGTTCTAAAACTGAACCATGTTAAGTAAACACATTTCTGACAATAAGGGAATCTAGTTTAGAAATTTTCCCCGATTATTATATTTACTTAACTCCACAATAAAGAATAGGAAACTACCATGGAACCTCTGATTTGCAGTACCTCGTAAGAGATGTCTATGTCAGAATCTCAGATTACAACATAGAGTTTGTACAATTGTTCCAGAAATGCCAAAGTGGCTGCAACCTGATAACTAGCAGAAATCTCACATTACAAAGTCCTCCATGGCCATCACCACAATACCGGTCTGAACATGTACAGTCAATACAGTGTTTCCTTTGACTTATTACCGATTTCATGACTATAGCCAAGGACATTTTAATCACTAGGCTACTTTTAATAAAGATTATATGTAATATTGTTCTAGGTCCCATCCATCTCTATTCCATTACATAACAATACACTCAGGTTACACATAATGAATGTTTCTTACAATAATTAAATTCAATGAAACAGTCTCATCATAAAAACACGGTATGGTGCGTAGGAGTGATCCAGTTCTTCTTGTTCTTGTGGAAAACTGGCTGTGGTGATACTGCCCTCTCCTGTTTTTTCATATATGGTGTTACTGTTAGACTGCTGCACAGTATAGTTGGGGTAACTTAAACCATTATCATTGTCATTCTGCTCTACAACACTTTTACATAGAACAGATTCCTGATCAAAATGAAGCGGAGGAGACAGCTAACTTGGATTCAGCTACAAAGGTCCATCAATGAGTACACCTAATGGGCTGACTCATTAAGGAACGTAAATGCCGCTATGTGCCTTATTTTCGATAACATCGATCCACGTAAGCCCAAAACCGGACTATACTGCAGTGAACACAAGAACATCTCATTCATCTTTGAGTTCAAAGGACACTTACAACAGCCTGCGATTTCATAGGTGGAGCGGAAAGGGAACGGGGTGTGCGCACATAGTCAATGTACTGTAAAAGCATGCCAAGCTTGAGCGCACACAGTAGTGTCCAATTCAAGCTTTGGGCATCTCATTATCATCATCAACAACATTTATTTATAAAGCGCCACTAATTCCGCAGCGCTGTACAGAGATCTCACCCACATCAGTCCCTGCCCCATTGGAGGTTACAGTCTAAATTCCTTAAAATACATACATACACACAGACAGACAGAGAGTGAGACTAGGGTCAATTTCATAGTAGACAGAGGTACTTGTTTTTCTGTAGTATCACTTGCACAAGCTAGAGGGCAGGTGTAAGTGCTGATTGATAGAGATGACAGATGTGTTCCAATTGTAAAGCGTTACGGAATTTGCTGGCGCTATATAAATAAATGTTGATGATGATGTGTTTGCATGCTAGAACATGTGTTTGCAATCAGGAGCAACTGTACAAATGCATTGTACGTACACTAGACAATAATAACATCATGATAACTATATTTCATGTAAAAACATTGTGTAAAAAATGTTTTATCATTATTTTATATTATATTTTTAGCAGGTAACAATAATTGATTCCTATTTTTTTCTGTGCATTCTGCTGGGATTTTATATTCCCCATGTGTATTGGCTGTAATCAAAGTGGGAATTTAGAAGTGCAGGTATGGAAATTTGAAATGAAAGGCCTAGGCTTTTGGGTATTTTTTATAGTGTAAAATTAATTTAGATGCATTGTATATAGTACTTAATGTTGTTTAGTGGTTAGCACTTCTGCTTCACAGCACTGGGGTCATGAGTTCAATTTCTGACCATGGCTTTATCTGTGTGCAGATTGTATATTCTCCCCGTGTTTGCGTGGGTTTCCTCCTCGTGCTTCGGTTTCCTCCCACACTCAAAAACATAATAGAAGGTTAATTGGCCGCTATAAAAAAAATTATTAAGGAATTTAGACTGTAAGTTCCAATGGGGCAGGGACTGATGTGAGCGAGTTCTATGGGGTAAATTTATCAAGCTATGGGTTTGAAAAAGTGGAGATGTTGCCTGTAGCAACCAATCAGATTCTAGCTGTTATTTTGTAGAATGTACTAAATAAATGATAACTAGAATCTGATTAGTTGCCATAGGCAACATCTCCCATTTTCCAAACCCACAGATTTACCTCCTTTCCTGACTTACCTTCTTTCAGCTGCGGCATGTAGGAGAGGCAGAATCCTCTGTCTGTCAATATTCCTATCAGTATTGGGGATGTTATGGTACCTAGCCATGTGAAAAAATATGACATTTATGCTTCAACTTTGCATGATTATGTAGGATCATAACATAAACATAACCGAGTAGGTAATTTTCTGAGGCTAGATATATAGACTTGGTATTTGAATAGCAAAATAGTTTGCTTAGGCAACTAAGAGGTGTGACCTTCCTTGCAATGGAGGCCCATGACATGGAGGCCTCACCTTGCAACTTACAGGACTTAAATGATCTGCTGATAACATCTTGGTGCCAGATATCATGCCTCCAAGAGTGTGAGATGTTTTGGCAGCACGAGAGGGACCAACACAATATTAGGTACTAATGTAGTTGATTGGTTGTATATATAAATACTTTGCATCTAATCTGCACAGATTTTGCATAGGTAGAGCTAGGCAAAAGGGCTTTTATGCCACTCCAGGCCAACAAAATCAGGCTCATTTATGCACAGAAGAAAACAAGCATTTTTGCAGTTAGTTTGCCTTGCCTTAATGTCCCCCATACTATAGAAACAAAGAAATTGACAGCAGATAAGAATCGCTTGGCCCATCTAGTCTCCCCATTTTTTTATTATCCTATGGCACCTTAAATTTTATATAATCATTTATTCTTGGGATATTCTTATGTCTATCCCAAGCATATTTAAACTGCTCTACTGTATTAGCCTCTACCACATCTAATGGGAGGCTATTCCATTTATTCACTACCCTTTCTGTGACGTAGTTTTTCCTCAAATTACCTCTGAATCTACTTCCCTCCAGTTACTCTAGATAGGTTAAGAGAATATAAAAATGTCACATTTGCCTTTAGCTACAAACATTGTTTAATTAAATGATAAGCTACTTCTACTACAGGCTAAGAATACAATTAATCTTGATAAATATATATATATATATATATATATATATATATATATATATATATATATATATATATATATATTGTTAGAAACAACATTTTTCTAATACCTTGTCATCCGTGTGACGCTCATGACCTATTTTCCATCCTTCAGACACTATTTATAGATGATTTGCTATAAGAAGTATTTTGCTAGTATAATTTACCTAGTGTATCTCACCATTATTGTTCTATATGGATTTCCTAGAAATCACTTTAATGAGTAAGTAGTCCCAAACCACAATCTCCTTCCCACCTTCGTAAAATCGCAGCATGTTCACCGTGAATATGGTGGTTAAATATAGTTGATGTGTTAGATGATATTTTGTTATTGACCTCAAAAGTGTTAAACTTGAATCACCATCCAATAAACTGAACATTACTAAGCAACACAGTATAATGGATGGAGGCTGAAACTGATGTTGTAGATTACATCTCAACAGTAGCTTCAGTCTGGATGGTGAACTATTAAAAATGGTAATGCATACTTACCTACTTTCTTCAGCTCCCTTCCGGGAGCCAGCCAGTGGACGGGGGCGTGAAGGGGCGGGGTGGCCGAAATCGCGTCATTTCGGCCCCGCCCCCTGTGACGTCATGACGCAAATTGCGTCATTTGACAGCGGGGGCGGGGCCAAACGCCGCGATTCACCGGGAATCGCGGCGTTTGGGATCTAATTCTGCCCACTTCACTAGGAAGTGGGGCACTTCCTAGTGAAGTGGGCAGAATTCGGGAGATTGCCACACTCGCCCGGGAGTCCGGGAGACTCTCACAAAATGCGGGAGTCTCCCGGACATTCCGGGAGAGTTGGCAAGTATGTGGTAATGACCTAAAGAGGGATTCAGTGAAGCAGTTGGATTTCTGAAGACTTCAATTAAGAGGACCATAAAGATACAAATTATCACCATTTCAAAACCTCAGTATCATGGCCTAGATGAGTTTTATTAATCCCTCTTCACTGCAAATAGAATTTGGAGGTCAGCCAGGGTTGAAACACACACTCACAATTTCCAGTTCCACACAGCTTCCTGATTCTCAGTACAACGGAAATTCATGTGCAGTTTAAAACTTTTATACAGTAGCTCATGAAATCGAATGCACCGAATAATGAATAATGACATTTGGACACTAATACAGTTTAAAATGAAACAAAACAAGAAAGCTCAGGCCAGACACAAGGCCATACTAGTGACCTGAATAAACGTTGAAAAAAGGACAACAAACATATGTATCCCAGTGGTGTGCAAAATGAATCAGTTGTTGCTGTGTTCTGAGTGTTTTGCCAATAACTAAAATTATTTTTGAACACCCAAAATCTTTTATAAGTATTCAATGAATAGGATTCACCATCTCCTGCCATATAACTTCTTTTAAAAGTTTTCAAAAATGAAAGACATTGGGTAGAAAACACAAATGGGATGACCTCATAAATGGAATTATTTTCCTCCTTTTCTTTCTATGAATAATCCAATGTCTTCTTCTGTTTATAGGAGTTAAAACCTCAAATGTTAATCTTTCAGAATTGAACCACTAAGACAACATGCAGTATACACTGTGACCCTGACTTTATACTGCAATTTTGTTAAAAAGTAAGAAATAAAAAGAAAATCCATATGTCACTCGGTTAGTGCTGATTTGGGTGAGCTATGTGAAATGACAAAGAAAAGCATTCACCTTTAAACTTGTGGTGACATCAATAGTCAAATTTTCATTAAAAAAATCAATAAATCTCCCATCAATAAATCTTTTATCTCACTAAACCAAAAAATGTTGTTTAAAGAGACTATGAGAAAAAAACTATTTTTCATAGAATTTGTCAAATTCAGAAATTGCAAAGTGAACAATTCTTCAAGTTCTGCAAGTTTATTATTATTACCATTTATTTATATAGCGCCACTAATTACGCAGCGCTGTACAGAGAACTCACTCACATCAGTCCCTCAGTGCTGTTAGGCAGAAGTGCTAACCACTTAGCCACCATGTTTCCCCAGCTATGACACTATGGGCTAGATTTACTTAACTGCGGGTTTGAAAAAGTGGAGATGTTGCCTATAGCAACCAATCAGATTCTAGCTGTCATTTTGCAGAATGTACTAAATAAATGATAACTAGAATCTGATTGGTTGCTATAGGAAAAATCTCCACTTTTTCAAACCCGCAGTTTAGTAAATCTAGCCCTATATCTAAGTCTGACACATTCAAAACTCTAAATGAATGTTTCATGTATCTCTTCCAAATCAGCAATCTGAATGAAACAAAGTTACCTAGTAAATTGGAAGTCAATAACTCAGATCTATGAAGTTTTAGGTTTCTGATGATATACCCTTCTTTTGTTCCCCATTCAAGTGTGATGCATGATAGATCTTGTCTATAAAAAACTATTTTTAAGGGTGGTTTGTCTTTGGCACTTTTGCCTTGTTTACTAAACCATAAATCTAGTTATGATGGGTAAGTGCAGTATATGTGGAATATGACTGGGCTGCGCATGGCTCTTGTATCAGAAAGTTTTAGCTACCTGTTCAGCCATGCTAACAGCCCTCTGCTCTCTATGCCTACATATGATATGGCATGCAGATTCACTCATGTGAAATCTATTTAATTCCTAACATGTGCAGCAATTGAGAGCAATAGGAAAATACTCTGGAGAAGGTGATCTCCTAACTGCTAGTGAGCAAAGTATGTTTGACATACATTTTCACTAGCATTTCTATTAGCATTAGAAATGCAGAGACAGAGGTTATGTAGCCTAAAAGATCAGTCACATTTTGTAAAAGGTTAAATAAAAATGAATCAGAGGCCATCACTCCTGTTGCACATAACATTTAAAACACAGTGCATGGCAATGGGCTGTCTTAAGTTGTTGATCTGCTCAAGCATGCTATATAGGAAACAGGCTATAGTGTTGTCAAAATAAATTCATATGACTATGTAGTACCTTGGTGACATAAACTCAACATTATAATGTTGCCTGGTAATTATTTATTGTTTGTTATTGTCTTTATAGTGATGTTTCATTTCCTCTTAGATTTATTTGCAGGCAAGAAACTGTTACCCGACAGCAAACCACATAAAACTTTGCATGATTCTTGTTATAGCCTTTTGTAGACTTTTTCATTACATATTACATTCACATCGACTTTCAATCATAAATTTACTTGGGTGCATTTTGCAATGTCCATTGGTTAATACACAGGCTATATTTTCAAAGCTTAATATTTATCAAAAAAAAGAATAAGTTTATCACGCATGTTTGAACTGTGCAGAGTTTACGCTCTCTTTTTGTCTGTTGTTATGTGGCTCCATTCATTATACTTGAATATTTGTCTTTAATTATTAGGTTCCAAAAGTTTAACCCAGAGGCCCTGCCTTCAATTTTGCTGTCATTTTGTAGCATTATCATCTCATTCGCAGCTGAAAATGTCTCCATGTGTAAAAATGATGTAATTTTTGCCAAAATGTCATCAATATCAATATCTACACTAAATGGAAAGCACAGCATGTAGCTACAGGTTTAAGTTCTGCAAATTCCTGGAAATGCCTGTCAAAGTCTGATGATGTTTTGCATCTGTTCCGTATATCTACAAATGCCAAGCTTTACATATACAGTACTTTCTTCTAACAGTTTCACATCAGATTTCTTGGGGTATATTTATATTTGAGTCTTGCAGTTTGTTCTGCTGCAGTTGCAAATGTAGAATTTTCAGTTCTGGCTAAAATATTTTACATAGCTATTCATTTCAATAATGTTTTTGACTTTTCCTTGTGAATGCACTTTCATTCAACAAAACTGTGAAGTTGAAAAAGCTAAATCTAGCAGACACACTTCATCTTCCAACTGCTTGTGTGTCACATCTCTAGAGAACAGAAAATACTTTATTTCAGGCAATAGATCACTAAATATTTGCAGAAATGTACCTCTGATTAGCTGTCTCACTTCAATGTTCAGCAAAAGATCAATGTGTTCAGTTTAATATTCTTACAGGTACAACTGGAGACTTCTGGCACCATTTTAATTGAAAATTGTAAGTGAAATATACATGACATCTTTCATATTCAGCATTCTCCCAAACAAGGCATGTTGCAGAATTATGCAATGATAATTCAGAAAGTCGGGAAACTTGTCATTACTTTTTCACAGTGCAATGTACTCAGTCATAGCAAGTGCTCCATCCATGGTCATGAAATATTTTATTGCTGGAAATCTATAACAATATTTCTCCTGCCTCTAAAAATGCCTCTTTGACCATTCCTCGAACTTGAAAATATTTATTGTGATTTGCAAGTACTCAGCTCACAAGTAAAGTAAGATTTCAATTGGTGACATCCTGTGAAGATCTTTAAAAGGCCTCCTGTGCATAGCAAACGTCATTTTATAGGACAGGGCAACTCTAACCAACACCTTCAATCTTGTCTAAAGAATGATGCCAATTAGCTTTTTTAGAAGTCATTAGCCTAGGGGTTCACATTCTTTTTTCAACCTATACTTTGAATGTTAAAAACTTGTATTGAATATGGACAAGAAAATTGCTGTAATTTGTGCATTATTAGTTTAAGTAAAACGTGTTGTAGCTGAAGATCAGATCCCATTTTATGTCCAATTTATGCAGTAATTCTTTTTCTTTCCACTGTAAACAGTTTGCAAACATTTACAGTTATGATAAGTGGGACAATTATCCCTGATACTGTCTGACCGAGATCTCTGTGCTTACTAGTGATTTTTCTTAGCCTGCACTGAATAAAGATATTTTGAGAGGAACAATAAGGAACTTGTAACCCATATATTCATCCTGCTTTCACTGGATATGATGGAGAGCTAAAAACTGGATATAAGCACAATCTGTTGATTTTAGTCACTGGAGCTCATCAATAAAAGTAGACTACCATAGGATATGTAAAAGTAACATACAAATTACAAATTTAACTACTGTATATGGGTAAAGATTGTGCATAAAGTTGCCCCTATTGTGAAGATGCGCCTTTCTTTGGAGTGCTTGGAGAATTTCATGGCCCAGGCTACTTCAGTCTCATTGTGGTGAACATGCGCCATATGCCGGGCTATTTTTGAGGAGGGTTTCTCACAGTACAGGCAGTACTGTTTTATGTTATACGCCCTGGAGCATCACTGTTTCTGGATAATGTTGGACAGACACCGCACCATCTTTCTGGCCTACTGTGTTTAAAATACCGCTTTCAGAGGGACGAGAATTGTTGTGCATGGAACACATCTCTAGGTCCAGCACTTTGCTCCACTTCCAGGCAATGAGGCATCAATGCTGGTGTCTGAACCCCTCTCTCCCTACGAAGTGTCAGGGGCATAGTCATCTCCACTGCTCTCTGGGCTATAGTCTGAGCCACTGATGAGCTCTCTCATGCTCCACTGTCCCCACATCACTTTCCGCAGCAGATGGATGCGAACGCGTCTTATCCCAACTTAGTGTAAAAATGTTGGGAAAACTTCAGTCTCCTCCTCTTTCTTCTTGTAGTGGGACTTAGGTACAGATTGTCGACTGACCTCTAGCATTAGCATCCACAAACACTCTCCATCCACATCGGACACACACGCACACTTTTTGTCCAATAAAAGTGACTTGCGGAGACATGCCAGATTTTAATGTCAAGTATATCAGCAAGGTGCGCCTACAGTGATTAGCCTTGGTAAGCTTTGTGGACAACTCATATTTTGGTTCCACTATGACTAAGGTCCCAATAATGTTGGTGTATAAACAGGTCAATGTCCCCACAAGCATAGGAATGCAAGTACACACACGCACACACACACGCACATGCACACGCACACGCACACGCACATGCACGCACATATGGGCAATCAAATGGGTATGTTTAGGAGCTGTTTGTCACCACAGCATTCACTTGAGATTTCAATTTGACCTAGACCAAAATTTTGACATTTCACTGCCTTGTTGGGTCTGTTTCATAGTTTCATATATTTCAGCTACCTGAGGACATCCATATAGAAGTATAAACCAACACCTAGCTATGCTAGTCAAATAGGACGACCAATGCCTATCGATTCAACTATTTTTAATTCACTTTATAACAATTATCCAGTTCTTAATGAAGAATTTCACAGCTATCCAGATCCGATATCCCAGTGCGGATGGCTTAGCCATGATGCTATCAATGCAATCGTGCTTTTCGGGTACCCTACATGTCTGAATAAACTTCACCATGTGCTTCTCCACAGCTTTGACAAATCTCTGTCCCAGGTTTTTTTTCAACACTTCTTTATAACCGTAAAGAAAGCAGAATTGTCCATTACAGATGAATCTATGAAACACAGAGAAAACCACATGGTTTGAGTAGCAAAACAGTGTGCTACACCAACCTTTGGAAGCTTTGCCTGTGCTATGGTCTCATATTGACGGATCCTTATATTGTCTCCCTTCTGAATTGAAAGTGTCGACCAAATGCATGGCCACTTGTCTTCCTAGTTCAAGGGATTGCGCATCATCTGACTCAGGGTCGGACTGGCCCACCGGGGGACCGGGCTATCCACCGGTAGGCCCCAACCCTGAATTGCTCCCCTCTTCATTGGTGGGGGGAGCGAGAAACTTGAAGAAGAAGGAGGGAAAAAAAAACAAAAAGCAAAAAAACCAAATCACGTCACCGCAGCGCTGGCTCTGTGTGCACTGAATGCCGGGCGTGTCGTCATCATATGACAGTCTGTCAAATGTTCTGAGTCTAGTGCAGGCTTGGCTAACCTGTGGCACTCCAGGTGTTGTGAAACTAAAAGTCCCTGCATACCCTTCCAGCAATAGGCTGCTATATATTGGCAAAGCATGCTGAGGTTTGTAGTTTCACAACACCTGGAGTGCCACAGGTTAGCCAAGCCTGGTCTAGTGGGATAATCCCGATTTTTGGTGACTGTTCTGCCCAATCTAAGGTGCAGGTCAAGACTGTACTCTTTATACACACACTGCATTCTTTATATACTACACTATGGTGCTGGCTGTCCTTTGTGGGCTGACCACTCCCCCTCTAGTGTCTGGTCCCGCCTCTAAGATGGCTGACCACAACCCCTCTGGTGGGCCCCTAGCATTGCAGTCCCCCGGTGGGCCCTTCATGCCCCAGTCCGACACTGATTTGACTCGTCACTCTGTAGCTGTATCGGTTCTAGACAAGATATATGGATAAATAAACAACTGATTTAGATAGTAAAAATTGAATCTATATATCGGATATGAGATTTTGAACCTACCACCAATGTTCATTGCTTTCAAATTCTTGCCTTTGAATTCAGCTGGTCTTTGCCTCTCAAAAGTCGTTAACAATTTGCTGATTTTGTTAAGTTGCAGGTTACCTTGTGGGAGGTGGAAATACTGCTGGTGCGCCCTGTTCTGTGTTGTTTAGGTTTATACCTTTTTGATAGGGTAGCTACATGCTTTTAAAGATTTGTGAAACACAGTGTTTGGAGTTTTTAGCTTTTGATTCCTGAACAAAGAGGCATATGCAACCGTTGCCTCTGAAATGTGACAAAGTAGCTGGTCTTGGAAACATGTAAACATGTTACACATTTCAGCAGACGCATTCTCCAAACTTCTCTGCAAGAAGTTCCAATGCACTTTGAATTGCTGGTGTCAGGAAGATTGGAAATTTCCTACTTCGGATTCAATCCTTGTGAAGTGCATCTTCGTGGAGATCCAAAGCATCTCTGTAATAAAAGGCAGCTAACGGCACAATGGAAATTTCACCTTCTCTTCCTTGATTGAATAAGATCACCTGTGCCAGAGAGACCTTTGTAAGCAATGCCCACTTTTAAAACAAAGTTTCAGTGTATAAATTACAGTAGTATGACTGTTGTTTCACATTTAGATACAAATGCATCTTTTTCACATCTTCAGTGAAAGGTAATAGCTGAGGCATGATCCATTTCGACTCATTCAGAGTTTTTAAGGCAGCCAATGAGATAAGCTCATTCCATGTTACCTCACTGTTCTTCTTGAAGTTGCGTGCCTTTTCCACTATAGCAGTGCATCTGCATCCATCATGGCTCAGCATTTCACAATGGTCAAAATCTTTTGCAAGCCATGGCCAACAAACAGTGCAAGCGAGGGGGTCTTGAATGTGCATGTTTCTTATTGTAGCCAGCTACCATGTGTCTACTACATGCAGGAGGTTTGATGGAATGATAAAGTTTTCAATCTTCTCCAAAGAGATAGCTCTTCTGGCATGTAACAGTAGCCTTCCCATTTCTCTAAGTTTCTAATGGATGTACTCATGTTTGCCATCATCTGATCCAACCCTATTGCCGAGATGCTTCCCCATCTGTTATACCCATTTGATTGTCCATGTCGCTCAAAAGCTTCCAAAAGCCACTCTTGTTAGGTGGAACAGGCTGAGCAAAGGCACACAGAGACTGGGCTCCAGGTTTATCCAGGTTTTTTCCAGGTTTGGATTTGTCGCATCTTTGGTTTTGCTTTTTTTATTGATGTGTCACTATAGGAATTTACGTGCAACCAAGTTTTGGCAAGCAGCACAATGTAAGAAACCTTTGTGAACCTGTCTTTTTCTGTTTGTTTACATGGAATCGGAACATTACATCCTGTCCTTATTATCGTGGAGTTGTGTGCAAAGTTGCCTCTATTCCGAAGATGTTCAAATTACATGCACCTTTCCTTTGACTGCATTGGAAATTGAAATGCCTAGACAATGTCAATCTTATTAAGGTGAAGATGCTCAATATGCCGGGCTATTTTTAAGACAGATTTCTCATAGCACAGGCAGTACTACTTTTTGTTGCAGGCTCTGCATCAATCACTTTTGCTGGAAAGTGTTTGGATGGACGCTGAATCAGATTTTCTGCCTTCTGTGTTTAAAACACTGCTGCCACCAGGTAGCAAATTGTTGTGTTCTGTGTTCTGCTAACTTGCAATGGTACTGTGGCTGGTGTCTGAACCACTCTCCTCTGAAGGGTCAGGGACATACTTGTCTCCATTGCTCTCTAGGCTATAATTAGAGCTACCACCAATGGTTTGTGTCATACACCACTGTTCCTGACTTCTAACTGTCAGGAGAAGGCTGTGATAGTCTCTCTCTATGATTCCCGTTATGTGTAAGAAGGAGGGAGAGCTGTGATCCTCTTTTCTATTAGTGTACCAAGGCGATTCTATAACGTGGCAGAGGACATGTATTCGAATGTGTGTATAAGCCTGCCATTCCGCTGACAGCCCCTGGTGGAGTGCACACACTCCCCTTCACAGCATAAACACACAAACAATTTTTGCCTGACAAAATTGACTCATTGTGATGTGTCAGATTTTGATGCTATTGTCCTATAGAATGTAAGCTTGCAAGCAGGGTTCTCTTACCTCTCTGTCTGTATGTATTACCCAGTATTGTCTTATTAATGTTTGTTCCCAATTGTAAAGCGCTACGGAATTTGCTGGCGCTATATAAATAAATGTCGATGATGATGATGATGATGATGATGCTAGGTATATTAGCAAGGTCTCCTGCACAGTGGCCTAGTGGTTAGCACTTCTGTCTCGCAGCACTGGGGTCATGAGTTAGATTCCCGACCATGGCCTTATCTGTGTGGAGTTTGTATGTTCTCCCTGTGTTTGCGTGGGTTTCCTCTCACACTCCAAAAACATACTGGTAGGTTAAATGGCTGCTATCAAAATTGACCCTAGTCTCTCCCTCTCTGTCTGTCTGTCTCCCTCTCTGTCTGTCTGTGTGTGAGTATGTGTCTATATTAGGGAATTTAGACTGTAAGCTCCAATGGGGCAGGGACTGATGTGAATGAGTTCTCTGTACAGTGCTGCGGAATTAGTGGCACTATATAAATAAATAATGATGAAAATGATGATGATGATGACTAGCATAGTCAGTTTCGTGGGGACATTTTTTATGGCTGAAGTCCCAACAGTGTTGTTGTGTTAACAGGTCAATGTTCCCACAAGTATAGAAATACATGTACACACACACAGACCCCCTTTGTACATTATCCCTCAGTACACAGAGTTCCATATTATTATCCATTTATACGGAGACCCTCACTGAAGCCACATAGAAGAGACTCCCTTTGCACAGAGAATCCTATTGCATAGAGATAAAAATTCATAGCCAGTGGTAATCACATTGCATTGGTGTCCACTGCACAGAGACCCCAATGCACTATGACAGCAATTACACATGACTGGCCAGTGCATGATTGCACTTGTAGTTCCACTGCACTGCAGATCAACCTTGTCTACCTCTGTGGGATGAACCAATAATCAATGAAGTCATTTTAACTTTCTGCACACCCCATTTTATATTGCAGCCTAGGCATGTGTCTCTTTGCTTATCGCTTGGTCTGGCTCTGATTTCAAAGGGGACATTGTTCAACCTGTAAATGTAGGCAGGAGAAGGTGGACATGCTTTGCACTTAGATTTAATGTTTTAGTAAATGTTTAACAGAGATGGCTATTCATATCTAATAGGCTATACATACAAAATAGAACTAGTGATTTTCAAAACTTTTATTTCCTTTACATCATTAGTAGATAACGTGGATTTTGTATTATATCATACATTTAATATGGAGTGTAACAAACATTACAAGTGAAATAACTATATAAATATAAATGTAGCGCTGATATTACACTGTAATACAATTATATTTAAAAAATAATTTTTACATTTAATTTAATTGGAGTGGTAAGTAAATTTAAAAGTAAAAACATGGATGCAGAATGATGATTGAAGGTTTGGTGGATATTTGATTCACTAAAAAAGAAAATTGAAAGCATTTCCCAACAAATGTCATGGGATGGGGTACATTAACCCTTTGAAGTATTAGGAGGAATCATCAAATTACTTTACAATTAAATAAATGTTATTTATATTTAATAGATGCAAATAATTCATTGGAAAGCAACTAAACAACGATATTCAAAATAATTTACTACTCGTGCAAAATATCAAACAACTAAAAATTTCTATTAGTATTGTTATATTTGATTGTGGTAAGTGTATTATGGATACTGTACATTAAAATCAAAAGAAATTTTCTAAGAAACATATACATTATAAAATAAGTGTCTGTCACTAGTTCATTCAGCACAGGTTTCGCCATGCTTCTATAAACATCTCTATTATTTAGAATAAAGTGACATTTTATTTACTTTGCTTTACCTGTCTGGACTTTACTGGACTTTTCTTGCACTGGACGATACATTGAAAAAAGGAAATCAGGGACCCAGTTTAACTGTTGTGACAGGCCACGTTGCCAGGATCGTATGTATTATTGGCCCAGAAATGATAATCTAATATCCTTGTGATTGTGCCATCACATCTAAAGACACCAGACATTAAAGGCTCGGGATTTCTTTATTCTAATAAACAGTTTGGAAACCTACATCAAAGCTAGTATTTTATCAGCACCCAGTCAGCTTTTGCTACGCCAAGGTCTGACGCTATCCAGGATGTGAAGTTGGACTGCATAAATGATTTTCCAATAACCTTTCCTCTAACAAAGAAGATGAAAGCAACATCTCAATAGCCCTATTTTATATGTTAAGGTGAAAAAAAATAATGTGAAATTAAAAAGACCATCATGTTGATAAACCATCGACAATCGCCTAATACTTCAGCATAAATGTACTTTTTAGCATATAAAATAACAACTACCGTTGACATTCCCTGTACTATAATAAATAGTGGCCAGAAAAATAAAGTTGTTTCCTTTGTTACTGTGCTGGCAATGAGCAATCCCTATAGTCAGGAATATATTTTGGCTCTTATTACTATATTTGTGCTGGGCTAGCCCAATACTGTTAACCCAAGGCTGCTAGGTCACATGTGGTTTCCTTGTTTATATGTTACTTCAAAGTAACAATGCGGTTACTGCCCTCAGATCCTTTATATCAAAGCTGCAGCTCACCCAGAGTGTCTCACAGCTCAAAACACAGAAACTCTGAGGATATCAGAAATCTCATTGCTCCCCAACTAAACCACAAGGGTTTTTTCTTGAAAGTCACATTAATAAAAAGATTTATCTCGTTTCAAGAACTTAGCTAACGTGGTGATCAGAGTCCATATCTTCTTTTTAAAGAGAAGGTGCAGTGTGGTTTCAGTATAGCTTCTGTTACACATGGTGTTTAGACTAATTGTAGAAAGACTTATGCTTTGGGAAATAAGATCCTATAACTAATTGCAATAATAGCAGGAGATGATTAGGATATTGAATGTTCTTACTCAGTCATGGTACATGGAGAATTAAAACCGGACTATTTCAGTACTAGGTCACAGTCTATTTAGAAATAACAGTGTACACATGAGGATAGAAACAGCTGCCTCATTATGCTTTGTATAGTGACAGCTTCAAATCTGTAGATCTGGACATGGGTGTTGGCTGGAAAGACAACTGATGGAAAGAACAGTTAGGTAATGATTAGAACAAAAATCTGTCTATTTACCCAGACCCCTGTTACTGGATTTACCTGGAAACAAAATATCCAGGGAACAGTTATTAATTTAATAATAATGTTTAGAAGATGTGTAGATTCAATTATATACAATTCAGAAACAATTATTAAAATGTTCCATTGCTATATGACAATATTTTACAATCAAATATTTCCAGTCATTAGTTTGGAAAAACAAATTAAGCATAAATATTATTTAATAAAAGGCTATACTCAGAGCCAGGGGCCTACCTCGGTAGAAATGTTTTAAATCTAAAACTGCTCAAAATGCACTGGAGAAGAGTGGGAGCAGTGCAATGTGCAATGTTTTGTATAATGTATAGAGAGACTTCCTATTTCTAAGAGTAAGAGTGTCCTATTTTACATTTATACATTTATTTATAACACTTTTTACCCCAAAATAGGTTTTCAGACAAATGTATGCAGATTTGGCCATGGAATTATTGTGCCGTTTCAATAGGCTAGTTGTGGGCAGAAAAAAAAATATTTATGAAATAACTTTCCTTCGGATTGTTTATGGGAAACAAATCAAGAAAAATGTCATTCATTTTAAACACTCATTCTGAACTAGGAGCAGATGAAACAAAATTGTAGCAAATAATGCAGCACTCTTCTGCCAAAGGTAGAGGTAGGGCAGATAGATAGCTGGGGCTTAGAAATATAGAGATACTGGACAAAGAAAAACTTATCCCCTAAAATTCATTTGAATTTATTTTTAATTTAAAACATGAACAACAATATATAATAAATATTATTACTATAATCTTATTATAAGATATTATTAAATATAACATTAGTATAATCAAGAGAAACATTTGGACACCTTAGTTTAAGATGCTTATTGTATATTATCTTTACCATGCATGTAAACCATCTCTCTGCAGGTGTACCTAGCAGCCTGCATGAGATTCCTTGAATTTTTTACATTAGTAAAGCTTATACAAATGTATTATACTGAACAACTAAAGTCAGGTAGTATATATATTTTTATATTATATTCTTAAATGGGCTCTGGCAAAAAATGAAAGTCAGTTTCCCAATAGTTTTATTTTCATTGAATCGTTTGCTGAAATATTTTTGTATAATTTGTTTTGTTTCAGTCCATTGAACTGATGCTTGAGCCAGAACTTTTACATTGATTCCTATTTCACGCACTGTAAAGACACTTATGGAAGCGTTTGAGGCACATGACCCACACTTCTTCCATGTCATTCAAGAGAAGAGAGCTGCAAGAACACTTCAAAACTTGTAGTGGCAGTAAGAAATTATAATGTATGTGTTTTGCTGAATTTTTGCTGATTAGAGATATTTACTGGATGATAAACATGCTAAATTTGCATAGAGACCTCTTTTCTTGAACACAGACATTATTGTCACACAGGATTGGTACATTTATACGATGCTGCATAAGCTCTTTGCCTAATGTTTCTGCTGTGAGAGTACAGGTCCACTTTACAGGGAACAATGACTTCAACTTACTTGGTAAGAGTGCACTAAAGGACACTAATAACTGCACTCTAGTTTATCAGGCCTTTTGTTCTTGTTTATTTTATATGCTCACAAATAGCACACATCCTTCTAGTTTTATATATACTGACTAGGGCGGTGTCCTTGGTGTGTATAGAATGTGTTTGGGAGTTACCTTTACATCCAGAGGTGGTCTCTTTACTGTTATTTTTTAACTTTTTATATCTTTTCAGGGTACAGTGTTGGGCTTCTAGCCAATGCTGTATACATGTTTTAAGCTAAATGGGCATATTACACTATGGGTATCCCATAAGCAGTGATGGTGGCATCCTGACAGGGTCATCCAAGGTATTTCTGGATACAGTATTGTGCTTGTAGCTAATGTTGTATACATGCTTTTAAGTTTTGCATTTTTTTTATTTTGTTTGTTAATAAAGTTTATTAAGGCAAAGCTTAAGGTTTTCAGGGGAAAAAAAAAAGGTCCTTGTTTAAGGAGAATGGGTGTCAAGGATTTGGAGGCCACACACGCTTGTATTCACAGTTCTAAGGTGAGCAACAAGAATACTAAAATGTTAGCTATAGGAGATCTAAAAGGGAGACTCCCTAAATGTAAAGTCAACAAGTTCAGTACAATACATTAATCCTCCATGATGATCACATCAACCTTCAGCACAATAAAGCCTTGAAAGGCAAACAAGGGCTGTGACTCAAAATTGGAAAACCCGAAAAATTATCAAAGAAAAACAATACTCACATATCATTGTGTGGGTCACGCTACCTCAAAAAAGTGAAATGATCTACTGCGTTGGCCGAATGAAAAGTATCTAAAAAATATGTCCGCATCCTGTTATTACCAAGTGGATGAGTTTTTAAAAAAATACATGACTTGAATGTTTATGATAATCATAAACTAATACCATCTCAAGATTACGCTTTAGCACAAAGAAGTTAGAAATTATCTCCAATATGCAATAAGGATTTTATCAAGAAAATATAAAATGTACCTTGTTGTATCCATTAGTTGTGAATATCGTTTTAGAATCAGGCACTGAGACATTTGACTTGTCAACAATGGTAACAAAACAAAAAGACAGTTGTCAGCGCTTATCCTTTTCACTGTATATCTGTGTGTGTCTAGCAAAATGAAAACATGAGGTATTAGTTCATATTTTGATCAAAAGATTTAAGCCAGCATCCCAACATCAAGGGAACCTCATTATATGCAGGTCTACATTGACCTATATGCTTTAAACACCATTAAAATGCAGTAAAAATCAGATGCACTCACCTCCCAGATATAGGGGTTTAGATCTAGCAAGGGCTGGCTTGTGAGCCACACCCAAATGTGCCTTAAATAGGCTTGATGGACAGCTGCTATGACAAAAAGGCAATATTTTGAAACAAACCCAGAGAAAAACAAGCCTGCGCTCGGTATATCCCACATTATATATGGTACCAGCTGCTTGCCCGCGCTCGGTATATCCCATATTGTATGTGGTACCAGCTGCGTGGCAATATAAATACCCATATATGTATACAAAACAAAAAGACAGTTGTCAGCGCTTATCCTTTTCACTGCATATCTGTGTGTGTCTAGCAAAATGAAAACATGAGGTATTAGTTCATATTTTGATCAAAAGATTTAAGCCTGCATCTCAACGTCAAGGGAACCTCATTAAATGCAGGTCCTACACTGACCTATATGTCAACAATGGTACTGAAGTTTTTGGAACAACTGATAAAATGTTCTGGTGGATGTCCCATCTATTCCTCTGAGATTTCCAAGTTCCCAAGTCATTAGATAGATCACCGGAGAGAAGACAAAATTAGCTACCTTTATGAAGAACCTGGTAGGAGGACTTTGGTCACCTGGATAAATGGATAAGTATTTTTCCTAATATTAAGCTATGACTTTCACTTCATATATCTAATGGATTGAGAGGGAATGCATGTTGATGACTCCCCTATTTGGCTTGGGAAATAAAGAGAAGTCACACAGTGTGCTGTCTTTATATTTACGTTTTGTACTTTAATATGGGTTGTTAATTTAACTTTGGAGACATCAAACTTATAGGAAGATTTTCTACTAATATTAAAGTAGTGTCTTTTTCTTTCAGACTGTAGTATTTTACCATGCACCTAAGATATGTTTTATATGAAACATTCTATATAAGACACTACATTCACTAAAGGACACTGCTCTCTCAGTTAGTTCATTGATGTATAGACTAAATACAGCACTTAAAAGTCTGCTTAATGTTGGTGAAATATGTTATATAGCAGATCTGCAGCACACATGGTAGAGTATTTCTCACTTAAGGGCCTATTTAATAATGGTCACATTTCCTCTGTTAATTATCATTCATTATTGCAATGATAAGGAATGATATTAAATAGCCATTCATTAAAAAGAAATCATCCCTGGACAGTGCATCCAATAAGAGGCTGTTCCAGCAATGACATTACTGTAGCATTAATTTCGGCATCTGGCCCGGAGTTTTTAATGAGCATGTTCGGCCTTAGGTCGCGCATGCGCAGAGTCAGTTAAGTTAACAGAGGGCAGAGAATGAAGGCTGCATGAAAGGATTCCTCTTCTGCGATGCTTTCCCGATTGGACAGAATAGCTAATGCCATCTTTAGAAGGCATTAGCCATCTGGTTCAATCTCCGAAAAGCTAGGCTTTTTCAGAGTTTGATAAATTGGCCCAGACCAATGCATTACTAATGCAGGAGATATCTAGGATATCTCATGTGTTAAGCATTTATTATATAGCACTCAGGGGCTAGCTGGTCTGGGGCAGCTAGGCATCTGACCGCAGGGCCGGTCCCATAGGGCTATCTTGGGCTTGGTCACTGGGCCACCTGCATTTTTCCCTTGAAAATAGGATACCGAGTTGTGTCTTGCCTAAAATTGCTAGCCCTCCCCTGATAGCGCTGATACTTAGAAATGCCTAAACCATGCAGAAAATGCCGTTTCCTCATGATTTAAGGCTTAATAAATAGGCGTCTTACAAACTAAGTGGTAATAATGTAGACACTGAATAAATATCTATGGTGCTTACATTCATATACAATAAGGAACGAAATACAGCATATTAAGAACTATGCAAAGAACAGGATAGGATAGGATAGCTTACTTAACATTCTCCTGGCATTGTAAACCAATTAGTTTTACTTGAGCAATCCTACTAAAACCTGATACACCAATGTTCAGTGTATATTGGGCAGTCCAATGCACATAGAAGACCCCGACATTTGTTACAGCTGCCTAGTGTACAGCTTTTATCAGGAACATTCATTTTCACTAGGAATGCTCAGGCTCGGTTTTTAAAAAACGAGCCCCCCCGAACATCTCAAATACGAGTAGTGAGGTGGCTTGGCTCAGTACTTTCCTGCTTCCTTGGAACTGAAATTGAGGCAAAACATCATTGCCACATCGTGGGATCTCACGGGTTTTGGATTTTATAAGTACCTCCCTCCACTGAAGATCCGGTGTCATTGCTCAGAAACAGGAGCAGTAGCAGTGTTCTTGTCACTATCCAATCTCCATTGACATTGATCTGCCATTGCTCACACAGAAACAGAGGTACCAGTGTTCTTGTCACTTTCCAGTCTCCACTGCCATTGCTCAGTGCCATTGCTCACACAGAAACAGAAGGGGTAGCAGTGTTCTTGTCACTCTCCAGTCTCCATGGCAATTGCTCTGTGCCATTGCTCACAGAGAAACAAGAGGGGTAGCAGTGTTCCTGTCACTCTCCAGTCTCCAGTCCCATTGCTCACACAGAAACAGTATTATTAGTTCGCCAATTCACATGGTGGACAGCATGATTAGGTAGACTTTTCAATAGTGGACAGTATTATTATACGGCTAGGGATATGGTTAAGGACAGGTCTAGGGACATGGATAGGGCAGGGGACAGGTCTAAAGATAGGGACAGGGTTAGTGTTAAGGTTAATACTATCACCTTTTGAATTTTCAACCTAATAAATACTGTCTACATTTCAATTGTGTCCTAATAATACTGTCAATGTCATTATATTGTTGACTTTATAACCTTGTCTAGTCTGCTGCCCATCAATCATGTTATAGCAACCCAACATAAGGGTGGTTGGGAGGGCCCAAGGACAATTCCATCTTGCACCACTTTTCTTTCGTGCAACTGCTGTGTGGCAATGTTTCCAAGATGTGATATAAACTGTCATGTGTTTGTGCCGTTGCTCTGTCGCTTAGTAACCAGGCAGCTCGCTGCATTCTTTGGCCTAAACTGGATGAAGATAAGATTTCGACCTGTGAGGTGGTCAAAATTGACTGGAAATGACTGGAAATTAATGTTATTGAGGTTAGTAATAATGTAGGAACAAAAGACAGCCAAATTATGTGATTTTAGCATTTTTTTAGCAAAAAAAAAACACAAATCCAAAACCAAAACACATGAGGGCGGTTTTGACAGCACCAAAACCAAAATGCAACGTTAACACAGATTCAAAACCAAAACCAAAACACAGAGGTCAGTGAACATCCCTAATTTTCACATACGGACAATTGAAATGTAACCAGCCTTTATAACGGAAGTCAGAAAATGTTTCCCAGTAGAGTCAGGGCTGGATTAACCATAGGGCTAACTGGGCTACAGCCCAGGGGCCTATGGCATCCAGGGGGCCCTTGAAAGTGCTCAACAGCAGTATTGATCGGTCAGGGGCGGGTGCGCCCCCGGCGCAATCAGTGCTGCTGAGCACTTTCACTGCAGTCCTTCTCCGGCGCGCTGTAGTCTCCTTACTGAGGAGATCTCGTGAGTCTTACTCTCACGAGACCTCCTCAGTAAAGAGCACACAGCGCGCCGGGGAAGGAGGCAAGTGCCAGGGGGGGGGGGCATTCAGCTCGGATCATGGGGGGGGGGCCTCACGGGGGAATGGAGGCCCCCTTAGCCCAGGGGCCTCCATTCCCTTAATCCGGCACTGAGTAGAGTACTGTTTTGTAGCATCTAATATGAATGGACGACGCACTGACTATAGAAGCTTCTAATACCTCTTCTGTTTTCGTATACATACTGGGCACAGGTAGAAGATTTCCCAACACCATAATGATAACAATGTAGCTATGTGGGACACCTCTATAAAGTAGATCTGATCTCTGGTGTTTTATCAGTTTGAAAACTGTATGTATGTCATTCATCAGTCTGGCCATGATAAAAGATTTGGAATAATAGTAAAAATTGTAATAAACATGCTTTTTAATATTTATCTTGGTAGACTTTCAAGGTTTACCCTACAGACTAATTGATGTCAGCACACTGTGCTTAAAAATAAATAACTGGGAAATGATTATTAAATGAAACACAGGCACATTGTTGTGCAATTGTCACAAATTTGTGTTTAAATATGATGGACATATGTCACTTAAACATACTATTCAGAGGAAATTATGGAAAAATACACTGTACAGGGCAGGGCAGCAGTGTTTGCACAGTCTGCAAATTGGGGGAGGCTTGTCACTCTGAGGTGGAAATTTCCAGATCTCTGTTTGAGAAACGCAAGAACTATGCAAGAGAAATACAGATTTAAGTCAGAATGATAAATCAGCCTGGCTCAGCCAGTTATCTCTGGTTAAGAGGCATGCCTTTACTGAAATTAGAGAAAGATGCCTCAAGAAAAGCTTATCTTTTTTTGAGATCTCCACGGCTGCATGTGTACACTGAAGAAATAAATCACATGTTTTGCACCCTTGGCAAGCTAGATTTGTTTCCTTACAGTTGTCCCTTTAGGGGACTAATTAGTTATTATGTGGCTGCAGGAACATGGGCTGTCATTTGTTGTGACTTCCTCAGGGCACCATCCCTTTTCCTCAATTAGAAATATTTCACTCACAATGCTTATTTTACCATAATTCAAAAGGGGATATGCAACTATTGAGGGATCACAAAGTGGGGAAAAGAGAGCATACATTAACAAGGGAGATAAAAGATCTACAAAATAAATACAGATTGGAAAACAGATGGTATGGAGGGCCCAGCTTGTCAGAGAGCTTACAACCTAGTGTTAATATACATTTTGCTCTTTATTTGTGAGTATAGTATAAGCAAGCTTTAAGTCATACACATGTGTGTTCTGCTTTTGTGTGGTCTAATCATAGTGGTCAGTGCACTGTGTATAGTTTTCAATGCCTTAGCTGCAATTAGGAATAAACCCAGCCTGCTGCTTTTATGATTCTTGTTTGGGGATAGCTGGAGAATATAGTGAATCTTCACAAGATTATAACTGCAGTAAAGGAAAGGACCTGGATAGGACAGGTTGCAGAGAGAAACTACTTGGACATCTGGCTGATCCTTCACAATGGAAGTAACAAGCTGTGGACATGCTTTGCAAACCTCTCAATGGACTGTATGAATCACACTCTGAGACAGTCTTAGAAACATAGAAACATTGAATTTGATGGCAGATAAGAACCGCTTGGCCCATCTAGTCTGCCCATTGTTTTATTAACCTATGGAAACCTTAAACCTTATTTGATCTCTTATTCTTTATAAGGATATTATTATGTCTATCCCAAACATGTTTTTTTTCAATAATAATTGTTATTAAAGTTTCAGTGTACATGTTATACAAAAAAAATAAACATACATCAAAATATGGGAAGGAGGGGGGGGGGGGGGAGAGGAGAGGGGTAAAGGGGATATAGGGAGGGAATGAAAGCACACCCTTGACATTCAAAGATTTAATGCTTAATATTGAAATTTCAAACACGGTATATGAATCATCAGCCCTCTTGTCCCTATTGGAGAATTACTGGGAGGAGGATAAAGGTGCGTTTGCATTCACCTGGGGGGTCTGACACTGAGATATGTAGTCAATCCATGAAAACCAAACCATATGGGGTGAGTAAGCCGAGGAGGAGTATGGGACACCTAGCGTCTCTATTTCACAGCTTATCTGTGTTTTAGCTATTACCTTAGCAACCTGGGGCAAAGTTGGGTTCTCCAAGCTTGTGCAATCACCACCCTTGTTGCAATAAAGATATGACCCGCTACGTAATGATCACTATATGACAATTGTGATGGAAAAAGCTGTAGAAGTGCCACCTCCTGAGAGAATGGAATTGATGTCTTAATAACCTGAGATACCATAGTATATATCTTAACAATAGGACAACTCCAAAATGTGTGTATAATGTCACCTGTCCCTCCGCAGTTCCGCCAACAGGCTTTTGACTGCATTGGCCACATCTTATGAAGCTTAGTGGGTGTCAGATAAAGTCTATAGAGTAGTTTATAAAACATCTCACAGTGATTCAAACATTTTGACATTTGGTATGCATTCTGAAAAACTTGGTCCCATTGGCTCTCATCTAATACAAAACCTAGATCTCTTTCCCAAGCACATTGAAATGGGAGCTTCGCCAATTCGGTCCGAGAGTTGAGAAAGCTATACCAAAAGGATGTGGCAGCTCTATTTGTCCCTGTCACTAGTCTAGCATAAATATGCAAAGGTGGGTGCTGTAGAAAAAGGTGCTGAGAACGTAGTGAAGTCAACCAGTGATGGACCTGTAGATATTTTTTAAATATCCCAAGCATGCTTAAACTGCTCTACTGTATTAGCATATACCACCTCTGATGGGAGGCTATTCCACTTATCTACTACCCTTTCTGTGAAGTAGTTTTTCCTCAAATTTCCTCTGAACCTACTTTCCTCCAGTTTCAGTGCATGTCCTTGTATTCTTAGGGGTCTATTTATTATTGTGTTAACAATGAACTCTGGGTGGTGTTAACCATCATCTGTAAAATTCAAAAATATAATACAAAGGATAGCGCTCAAATCCAGAAATTCACTCTAAATCCAGAACGAGCTGCTATTAAGAGGAATATCCCAATTCTATAATTATATTGCATAAAAATCTTATAGCGCTCAATTACAGACCAAATCCAACCAAAACAAATATAAAAACAAAAAGCAAATCAGATCAAAAACTGTGCAATAACATATAAGTCAATATGCATGTCATGCATGTCCATGGGTATATGAGAAGTAATTAACCACCTTGATCGATGTTCAAATCAAGGTGGTTAACTATTAGTCACAAAGTGAGCATACTGAGGTGATATGAATAAGGTCAAAAGTAGATGGGCCAATTATCACAGAGAGGAGCACTTACAGTTGAAACTATGGCAGTTCCTATTACCAGAGTGAAAAATATGCTCCTTTCCCTCTTGTGCTTTCGGTATTCCCCAGTGGCGTGCTGAGTGAAGGACCTAGGAGAAGATAGGGTTGAACAATGCTACTAAACACGATTTGTTCCCACATGGAACTTTATCAAGAGTAGATATATGCAAGTATAATCATCCTTATATACGTGACTGTAATGTCTCCATTGGCTTACAACAATTGACTGTGATAGGTGTAGATACAAGGGTGGAGTCGTCTGACCCTCCCCTACTATTCCACAATGTTTTATTAACCCCTTCACACTTCAGAATACACGCCAAATCACTTCAAATGATAGTAATCTAAAATCCAACAATACAGATATACATATAATATTTGACACAAATGATTACTACATAAATATAAAGATAAAAACTCAAATCAAATATTAACTCCTAAAGTTTAAAAGGCAAAATCCAAATTCCAAATATAACACATATATAGATATTCATAATAATAGAAATATAAATATAGTATATGATGGAAATATACAATATCCTGAAGTGTATCCATATACACCCTAATTAATAAAGGAATATATAATCTAAAAGACATATTGCACATGCATTATGATAGATCAATATAAATATAAATATCCTAAAAGCAAATAATTATGAAATGATTTTAAAATATCATTGTATAAACCACTAACCCTATTGGACCGAATAAATGCACATGGTAGTAATAAATAAACCCTAATTGGTCTTATGTTGTCCTTTAAAGACAACACAAGCTCAGTGTCCACAGCAGCCTCACTCCTCCTCATAAGATAGTATTGATATCAAAATCGATATTCATCCCTTTAGGGGCTAGAGTCTTCAATTGGAAAATCGATTTCATTTCCTCCTTATTGATCTTCCTATTAAAATCGCCCCCCTCCAATCTCGCTGTATCTGAGTCAAAGCCATAAATTTCAGACCTTTAGGGTTACCTTCATGATGTTATGCAAAATGTTGTAATACATTATGTTCCTAATGTGCTCACTGATGCGTACTTTTAATTTCCTAGTGGTGCGTCCCACATACTGAATGTGTCACGAACACTTTAGTAAATACACAACATTTTGACTATTACAGATAAGATGTTTTTTCACTATAAACTGTTTCAATGTCTGATTGGACTGGAAGGAATGGGTTTGTTGGAACGGTAACTCAAGGTTTTACAATTGACACATGTACCACAGTAATAAAATCCCTCTTTTGAGGATACTTCTGATAACCAGTTGTGGGGGCTGCCTTCATTGGTATATAACTGTGGGTGATCTTAGAGGACAGATTTGGTGCCTTCCTATAAACAAGTTTACATCTGGAGTGTAGGATGTTTTTGTAGTGTATCATTCTTCAACAATACATGCCAATGGTGTTTGAGAATTTTATTCAGCTGGGGGGCTGATTGGGAATACTGTGTTATAAATAAGGGCTCCTGGTTCCACTTGGCATCCTGTTCTTTATTGACCTTATAGTTATATTTAAGTAAAGTTGCCCGATCTACATTCCTATTTGTTTCAAATGCCTTAGTTACCAGACCAGGATCATACTGTTTTTCCAAAAACTTCTCCTTCAATTGTTCACCCTGTACATCATACACATTGAGATCAGTGCAATTCCTGGTGAATGGAAGAAGTGATATGCATATGTGTGGCTAACGTCGACGCATATCGGTTTGACCAGCGAGGTTTTCAGGTAATACTAGCCCAAGCTCTAAGTAAAAGTATGCATTGCCCATTTCAGTTGCATGCCTAGGTGGCCAAATTGGATTTTATGAGACTGTTAGATGCACAGGCTTAGCAGAAGGATCTCCTCTGGCTTCCCTTGGGACTATCTGTGCATTCAAAAGATGACGGCACACGAAGGTCATTGCCTTCCAACCTCAATTACCAAAATACCCTATTATAATCCAGTCTTAATTGGATTATCAGGTGAATTTGGGGGCCATATAAGCTAAAATATCAGGCCAATTTCCCAATTCCTCTCCTGATACGTCAGCGTCTGGCTATCTTAATGTACACATGTAACACCCCTAGAGGCAGGTGTTAAGAGGATCATACCTGGTCCCTGGATGCTCTTCTTCTGGTCATGGCATGGCAGTGGGACAGAGAACTCCTGAGTCCCCAATACAAGTAGGATACCCAATGAATGAATTCACCTCAGATTTATAAAACAAAAATATGGTGTGAGTTATTGGACTTTAGTGCATTTAACTTGGTCTTTGTTATGAGCAACACTATTGGACCTTACTTTCAGAATAACAAACACAATGACAAAATTCCTGTATGCAATATTTCTATAATGTAAACAGTTTGGATACAACTATGCTTCACAGAACTCTGAGTACCTTTTGTTAACTGTCATGTATTCAGAGACTCAACAGAGTTCTGTACTGTGACAGTAATACTCTAACCCTAGAATATATGTGGTCACATAAACTGTCAAAGAATACAATAATACAGATCTAGTTCTTAATACCATAAAGAACATTCATTTCAAACAATACAGCACAAGCAAATCATATCACAGTCAATGAATTCCCTTTAAAGAAGTCCATCCTGAGCAGAGCTAATTAACATAAATGTTTTCACTGACCAGATTTTTGTAAGTATACCCGTTAGAACCAGACTGGAGGCACTTTTATTTTAATTGAGGCACACAATTATAATAGCAGTTTTGTAACTTCAGTACAGCGATCAAAAACAAAAGTTACTGTCTCAATTATCACACAATTTAGTGTGTTACCATGGCAGTTAACACTGTGGTGTAATTTGTTCTTGCAGGAAAAAAGCTATGATGCTGTACTTGGACTAGTATATTTAGGTTATGATGGGTTGCAGGATGCTTCAGATATCATATTACTATCAGAGTGGGCACTGGTGGTTAAATCTGTAATTCAGGTATACCTGGGGGTCAAATGCAGCAGCTATGTATTTCGAGATTTAGTGATGTGCTCCATTTGTTAAGCAAATGTATCTATAAATCTAGCTCACAGCTCTTAAAATATAGGATATACTGTGCAGTGAGTGAGAATGCACAGTCAGTTTGATTACACAGACCTGTTTCCTGTTGTGTAAATAGTTTTCAGCTCCAATATGACTCACTGGTATCAGCCCTTGTCTTCAAGTGTTTACAAATACAGGGTTCTGGCTGGCAACACACCTCAGCTCTCTCCAGCAGTTTATAAATCAGCAATAACACTTTTGCCTGCAATAGCATAGCAGAAATATGTGTCTCTTTTCACAAAATCTCTCATCAGTCACTCACTCTCTGAGCCTCCTCCTTTCAACAGTCATAGTTTCAAAAACCATGCAGCAGCATTGGCTCTCCTTGGGTCCTAGAGTCTCTCCTGAATCACACAGTGATGCAGTCCTGTTCCACAGGTTGAATACTAAGTTAATGAATTAAATGATGTCATCTGTTACATGTACGGGTGCTCAGAAACTTTAATCCTTCTGTATAACAAGAAGACTTTGACTGTTTGTTTTGAAAGAGTTTTCTGTGTTCTCCTAACTGGATTATTAATTTCACTGTGGGCACAACAGTATCTTGATGTTTTCATACTTAAAATTTGACCTTCTTTTTTCTGTATATGCCTTTCTTCTCTTACAAACATTGTGAAATTATAAGGACAGTTATTTTATGAAATATTAAAGATTATTATTGTATTCATTGTCCTCTCATTCTGTAAAGTGCTTTTTAAATAAATATATTCTGTTGCTTTATGACAGCATTTCATAAACAACAGTCATGATACTAGACTACAATAAACTGATTTTTTAACTCCATAAATTGAGGATAGGCTGGTTTTTTTGACCTTTGAGACACCTTTGCTTTAGCAAATAGCCTTGTAAACTTGAACAATTTTAATTTCCTATATAGGAGAGATGTGGTTGTTTCCTGTATCACTCATTATAAACTATAACAAGCTGCTTCCTCACATGTGTAATGTCGATCCTGCTAGGATATTATTAGCCAGTGATAATGGTTGCAGTAGGTCAAATCATCCGCACTTAACATTCTGTTCAAACAATGGACCAACACCAATTTAAGATCATTATATAGATGTTGACAGGGGTTAACCTTGCAGCTGTTTGGTAGAACATTCATTTTGTATTGCTTAGACAAGAGGTGAAAAGTTCTACCTTAATTGATGACTTATATCTATTTTTCTGACTGTTATAATAAGTGATTTTGAGCAACTTACAAACGTAACCTTCTTTTTTTTATTGTAAGTGCTAAGAGGAGAAAGCGATAGAAAATGAAATCACTTAGCTCCTACTTTCCAGTTTATTATTGACCATATATGCTGTTCAGACCACAGGTCAACAACCTGGGAGTTGAGACTGCAAGACTGCAAGCTGTGCTCAGAATGTTTTTGTGCCTCCCAAAGTTCTAGCTATGCCCCTGCCTAACACATTGCAAGTATACAAAACTTGTATACAAACTATTGTAGTGTTTTCTATAAGGGGCACAAAAGATGCTATATTAGTTGACGCCTCTGGCATCGGTTTAAACACCACTGACCTATATAATTATGTTTGTATATTTAAGCTGCTACAATGTACAATAACTTGGCTTTTAACTGATACACAGTGGTACATTTTTTTTAAAACACATATCAGCTCTAGTATGCTATGCACTTAGTATAGATTTACCTTGCTGATCATATGCTCAGTGCACTAAAAATGGAACACGCATCGTAATAATTGGCCAGTCTTCTTTTAAGATTGTGGCATGTGTTATAGTGTGAGATCCATTCAGATTAAGCTAAGGCATGTTTTGGTCCAGATCCATATTTATGGAAAGGCAACAAAGGCCTGACTTATGTTAGTAGGTTTACAGGGGAAAAGGAAGTGTGCCCCCATCACTTTACTAGCATGTTTGTAATTTGATAATATATGTACAGGGGGTGCTACCAGTATTATGACAACTGCAGGGGTTTATCTTATTGAGATTGCTACCACAACTTATTTTTAAAAGGAACACATTTTGAAAATGCTTTTTTCCCATACATAGGTACTGCCTACCACATTACTACCTTTAGTGCCATGAATATCTATATGATTATACAGATATTATTTACAGGAATTTATAAATATATTAGCAACACATGTGTATTATCTTATAATGTTGGATGTTCCCATGGCGCAGTGTTAAAATAGGTGTTGGTGTTGTGTGCCTGTATTTAAATGGTGTTGATGGTGTGTGCTTACTTGGAAACGCACCTGCTTCACTGAGAGGCACATATACTTAACTGGTGCTCCTGATCAGTTCCTTGAAGTAGAGACTGATGGTGGTTGTCTGTAATGGATGTTATTTTATTCTGCGTCTTGGGTTGGATGTTCTCTAGATGTCGGTTGCGGTTGGCGTGTTCAGCTCCCAGTGTTGCGTGTTGTTCGAGTTCTGTGGAGAGAAGTAAGGGAGTGAGGCTCACATTTTTTAAGGTCTGAGGCTTTGTGCAATATAATCAGTTGCATAGCTCTTTTCTGTGTTCACTTTTGCGGCTCTCCCATATTATATTATCATATCTCTCAATTGTCCTGATTGATGTTCCTGCTGCTCTGTATAGGGAATGAGTACTGTGTGCAGAGTTCCACACAATAGTCATTATCATTTATTTATATAATGCAAGCAGATTCCGTAGCATTTTACAATTGAGAACAAACAGTAATAAAACAATACTGTGTAATACATAGAGATAGGTAGGAGGGCCCTGTTCGCAAGCTTAAAATCTATGGACTTAATTTGTGAATATTTGTCCAGCTAGAATGGTAATAGGGTAACCTAGGGAGATTAAGAGGGTGGTTGAAGAATATTATAAACTTGCCTGAAGAGGTGGGTTTTTTAGAGAATGCTTGAAAGTTTAAAAACTAGAGGAAAGTCTTGTGGTGCAAGGGAGTGAATTCCATAAAGTGGGTGCAGCCCGAAAAAAGTCCTGTAGCCGAGAATGGGAGGAAGTGATGAGAGTGGAAGAGAGACACAGATCTTGTGAAGAATGGAGTTGTCCAGTTGGGAGATATTTTGAGACAAGTAAGGAGATGTATTTGGTGCAATTTTGTTGATGGCCTTGCACGTCAGTAGAAGAATTTTATATTGGATTCGCTGAAAAACAGGCCAGAAATGTAGAGACTGATTGAGTGACTCAGCAGAAGAAAAACGATTTTCAAGGGAAATAAACTCTAGCCGCTGCATGTAAAATAGATTTTAGGGGCTCGAGTCTGATTTTAGGAAGACCAGTAAAAAGGGAATTGTAATAGTCAATGCAGGAGATAATGAGTACATGAATTAAAGTTTTTGCAGTGTCTTGTGTGAGATACGTACATATTCTGGAAATGCTTTTTAGATGTATGCAGCATGATTTAAATATAGAGTTGATGTGGGGAACAAAGGATAGTTGTGAGTCAAGGATTACGCCTAGGTAGCGAGCTTACAGGGTGGGCTTTATGGTCATGTTGTCAACAGAAATAGAAATGTCAGGCAGGAAGCTTCTATTGTTGGATGGGAATATTATTCATTCTGTTTTTGAAAGATTGAGTTTGAGTTAGCGAGAGGACATCCAAGACGAAATGGCAGAAAAACAGTCAGTAACGCAAGACAACACAAATGGTGAGAGTTCAGGAGAGGATAGATACAATTTTGCATCATTCGCATAGAGATGACACTGAAATCCAAAGGAGTTTATTCATTTTCCAAGAGAAGTGGTGCAGATAGAGAATAGCAGAGGACCTAGGACTGAGCCTTGTTGTACTCCAACTGATAAAAGAAGCGGAGTTGAGGTTGATCCAAAAAAATTAACACTGAAAGAGCGATTAGATAGGTAGGATGAGAACCAGGATAGGACAATGTCTTGTAGAACTAGGGATTATAGCGTTTGTATGAGGAGAAAGTGGTTAACAGTGTTAAAAGCAGTGGTGGGATCCAGCAGAATTAGAAGAGAGTCGTGACATTTAGTTTTAAATGTGATTAACTCATTGACAACCTTGGTCAGTGAAGTCTCTGTGGAGTGTTGAGAGCAAAAGCCTGACTGAAGAGGATCCAATAGGTTGTTTGAGAAAGGAAACGTGTGAGGCGAGTGTAGGCAATTCTCTCGAGAAGTTTGGAGGGGCATGGAATCTGAGAGATGGATTGATTTGAGAGAGAATTGGGTCAGAATTCATTTTTTTCAGAATAGGAGTAATCACTGTGTGCTTGAATAGTGAGGGAAAGATACCAGTAGAGAGAGATAGATTACAGATTTTAGCTAGAGGTGGAATGAGCACGAGACATAGACCTACCAATTTGTGAGGGTATGAGATTGAGAAGACAGGAGGTAGAGTAGGAAGATCAGAAGAGAGTAGAAACTTCCTCTTCATTTGTGGGATCAAATGAAGAGAGGGTTTCAGAGGGTGCTGGGAAGGAATTGAGCTAATTGCTAGTCGAGGGAGATGATATAATTTCAAGTCAGATCTTATCAATCTTCTCCTTGAAATAGGAAGTAAGATCCTGGGCAGTGACGACAGTTGGAGGGTTTGGGGTGGGAGAATTGAGAAGAGATTTAAATGTGTTATAAAGGCGTTTGGGGTTAGAAGCCTGAGCATAGATGAGAGATTGGAAGTACGCTTGTTTAGAAGTGTCCAGAGCATTTTGATAGGAGTGGTAGATAGAAGTATATGCCCTGATATCATTAGAGGTACAAGACTTACGCCAGTGACGTTCACCTTTACAAGAAAGTTTTTGTACATTTTGTGGTACTTTACTGTGTCATAGTTAACAACGAAGTCTACGCGGAATATGAAGAGTCACTGGAGTCACTTGATCAAAAGCAGTTGTTAGGGTATGGTGAAAATGAGGAACTGCCATATCAGAGGAGGAGAATGTAGAAATTGGATAGAAAACTGAATAATAATGATGGTCCCACTCAGGAATGAAGATGCACGAGTTGAAGGGCAATTCCACACAGGAATAATGATGAAGCAATTCCAACAGAAACAGAGCTGCACAAGTCCACACAGGAGTTGAGGAGCCTCTTAGCCAAAATCAGTGGCTAACAAGAGGATCTGGCTTGGGTAGCATCCTTTTAAAACCACCAAATTCCCACAGGCATGGTGACCACCCTGGGGAGTGGAGCAGGGTCCTAGTTGGTGGGGTCCCTTATCATGTCCCTTCCTCCTACCACCCCTAGATGTTATTCTTTTGAGGATCCCATGGAGAGTCAGGCTCTGAGATGTCTCTTGAAGTCTAGAAAAGAACAATGTAAAACAAATAGAGGCAACAATTACAGGGTAATTGGTTCAAGTCATGAGTATTCCCTGTGGAGATGGAATTTAAGCCGTAAGGTGCTTATTCAGTAAGATTTTGCCTTTCCCTCATGGCTACTCCCTCTGTGGCAGGTAATGAATACCCAGTATAAATCTTCATAGCAACTGGTCAGTCCTTGGGAAAGAAAGGGAACTAAAAGTATTAGCCAAGTATTGACCTACAGAGGGGGTCATTTCCTCACACAACCATATGCAATAAATTGAGAATTGTAACAGTGAATGGGGTGAATGCAAGAAAGATGTTGAATGTCATCCCTCAACTACTCTTATAGGGCAGGCTTACTATCTGTTGAGTCTGTATAATATCATTATCATTAATAAAAAAAAAATGTCACTGTGATGAAATGATTTTGGCACAAATTGGTGTGTCTACATCCATGCCATTGTGTCTATATATTTGTGATATGGTGCAGCACTGTTATTCCTTACCTGAAGTCTAATCCACATAAGGAATAGATACCACCGAAAAAAATGATGTATAAAAATTTATAAAATGTCTAAAAATGATATATAGTGTTTTGGGTGATGTGTTTCATAAGTTGACTCTAGAATGAGCTAGGAATGTATAAAACCATTCTGTTTTTAGTGAACCATAAGTTGCCTTACCCAGTTTTCAAAATCTAAGTTGGTTTGCAGAGTGGAAATGGTTGTCAAAGAATATTTCTAAATCAATGTAAGCTATCGTTATCTATCAGCACATTTTACAAAGCACAATTCTTATATGAACCTTGCAGGCAGGGTGAAATTAAGAGTTATTGATTTTTTCAGCTCCACATTTTTTACGGCTACAATTCTACCGGCAGCACTGATCGCACATTTAGACATTACACTAGGATATAAGCAGGACAATCTTTTGGTGAGAAGTTTGGATCATTCGGACCAGTGCTCAAAGTTCTTCTGCCTATATTCCTGCAGATCATAATGAGGTGGAAGTGCAAATGCCATCAGAGCCTAGGCTACTAATCAGCACAGTGATAGAGAATATAAACAGAAGATTTCCTAGGTACAATCAAGGGAGCATAACGGTCTGATGGGCTGGCATTTATTATTTTTTGCTGTATAAATGACTGATTGATATGTGTAAGCAATTTTAATAAATAGATTGGTTGGAATCACAATGAATTGCCTGGGTATTTTTTACATTGTAGAGAGCCAAGGACAATTATTGAAAACAATTGTGTATTTTTCTGAGTTTATTGTGCTGTAGTTAGGATGCAAACTGTGTAAAAAAAGACAAAAGATAAATCAGGTAGGCAATGCTGCAGTGTTGTTTATACTGTTGTATATTTGGTCATTTGGGGGTAAATGTATGAACCTCCGGATTCTTCAACTCCGGCGAGTTCAGCATCTTCAGCGCTTAAATTTAAAGCGGCGCTGCCTTGTAAAGGGAGACTTCCCTTTACAAGACAGCGCCGCTTTAAATTTAAGCGCTGAAGGTGCTGAACTCGCCGGAGTTGAAGAATCCAGAGGTTCATACATTTACCCTTTGGACTTAATAAGTATGACAGATACAGCTTTTTCTACCACTTGTGGTTTTACCTACATAAATATAATGATTGGCATGTTATTTGTACTCATGTTCAACAGTTTGATGCTGATGTTTGTGTCTGCTTGTAGTATAAACAAACAATCAAGCAAAATTAAAGTAATAATTTCACAAAAAAAACCACTTATTCAGTTTATTCATCAAAATAATTTGTTGAACTTTTCCACTTGCAGAAAAAGAAAACACTATACAAACCTAAACCTGAGCAATGTAAACAGGGTTTTTGAAGTTTAATATTAAAAAGCAAAAAATACATTCTTTTCTCTTGCAATAGATGTGAAAATTGAGGTCTGATTAATAAGTGCAGGCAGGGTAAAAAAGTGTAACAAAAAGTATTGTCAGTGGTTTGTTTTTAGGAGCATTGTTATATAAATGAAAATAGTGCAAAATAAAAGCACATTTCTAAATCATGGGCTTTGTGCCTCGCTTAGCAGTCCAGGTGATCATCAAATGAAGTGCTCAACAGTAGCACAAAATTGATGCCAATGGTTTTGTAAACTATCTCACTCAAGAGCCTTATCTGGTCTCCTAAATTTAGCATGTCCAGCTTGCAACTTATAAATAACAGAAAAGATTAGTGGAAAGTCCATTAATGTCATGCACAATGACCTTGTCACAGGGCGAAATTACAATAAGCTGCATTGCTTGTTGCAGATTGTTTTATTAATTATGTTCCATGCAAATGCATTATCTGTTAAAGACAAATTGCTACGCAAAGGTGTGCTGGTCTATTTTATATTGTGTAAGCATCAACTAGTATTGTAATCTGGTTATGTATCATACATAACCAAATACATACATATGCAGTATAGTGGAGGAGATCATCCTCCGTGTCAAGTTGCGGTGGTAATCGGTTTAATAATTACCATAAATCCGACACCGAGGAGGCCTACAAATAAAATCCGGCAATGTCGGGACCTGGCAGGTTAAATATTTAAACACTTAACCTGACATTGACGCTCTAAATTAACATTCATACAGGTCCAGATGACGTGAAAGTGTAGTGCCGGAGAGCTGTCCATTTGGAATAAGTTGCGGTCAGCATGCTGGTGTGATCGAGAGTTCTGCAGCATCGGTTTTGAAATAAGTCTGTTTATATTGAAATCGTTTTTTGGTCAATTCGGATTTTATTTGTAGGCCTCCTCGGTGTTGGAATTTTTATCATCGTTAAAGCGCACCCAACCCATCACGTTGTGCCAGTGTCAACTGCTGCGTCACCCATATTCAAGACTACAGAAATTATAGATGGGTGGAGTCCATGTTCCAAGTGGCACCTGTATCATTAACATATAAATGTAACAGACAATAGGGCTCATTTACTAATCCTGTATGTAGGTGTAATATTTGCACTAAGCCACAGTAGACAACCACAGACCCTTCAACATGCCTCTTCCAATAGCCCAACAGATGCAAAATGCTCTGCTTTCAAACACCCCACTTAATTTACTGAATAAATAAATACATTTATTGAATTTAATTGTTTTAAAAGCACCATTCTTGTCCATTAATTCATTTGGCATAGTATTAAGTTATGAATTAATTTAGCATAGTAAATTAGATGGGAAGATTGGGAGCAGAGCATTTTGCACTGAGTGGAAAAGGTCGTGTTAGAGGGTCTGCAATGAGACACTGAATTTTGTTGCATATCTTGCAATTGCACTAGATAGATATAAGCTAATTGATTTGACTACAAAACAAATATACATTTAAAACTACTAAATTTTGCTTTTTTAAAGACAGAGGACAGACCGTTATTCAAAAACTCACAAAAAGGAAAAATAAAATAATTTAAAAATATGAAACTATGTGAAAATAAAAAACGAGCTTAGACTAAACCTACAACTAGAAATAAGTCAGAAATAAGTCTTTAAAATCAGCTGTAAGCCTAAACTGAAAACATTTTGAGTGTAACATACTATTACTGTACTCAGCATAAACAAAGTAACAAACAAGCCTGGCACAAAAATCGCAATGTGTAAGAGCCAAAATGTAACCATAATCATAAATCAATGTTGCCTAATTACCTTCTAATTATCATATGCTGTATATTATAATATATAATAATCCAGAATAATGACAGTAAATATAGAATTGAACCTTCAAATAATTAATCAACAATTAATGATTAATATAATCTCTCTGTAGGCCCAAAGCCAAACCTGAACAGGGGGTAAGAGTAAAGCTTCTTCACACTAACATTTATCTCAGGTATGCAAAGCATGCTGGAGCATGATAGACCATACCAAAAAAAAATTAAGGCTTCTACCTTTTCCAATTTTCTCATTGCATGCCCAAAAATAGTCCACGTGGACTAAGGTTCCAAAGTATATGACCATTAGATGAAAATATGATGTTATCATTTTAGTAATGATAATATGTCAGCACCAGAAGAATTGTCAGAAAGTCCCCAAGCTTCCAACTCTTATTTTATGGACTCAATTTATAGGGACAGGATGCTGTGCATGAACGGGAGAGGTGGGTGCGAGTGGTGAACATAGGGATTAATGATCCCTAGGTGGACATGTGTCCTAATTACATTGCATATAAACCAGAGAAAGCTCAGAGAAAAAAATGTTTTGGGGTGCAGTTCCCAGGGTTCCACTAAGGGGAAAGTGCAGGTCAGTGAAAACTTAATTAGTGCCCAGAACAACTTATACTACTGCCATTACTTATAATACCTATCTCTTGCCAGTTTTTCACATATTTACTATGTTCTCAGGACAATAGCGGAGCAGCTCATTACACAGTTGTATCTTATATAAGGTCCTGCAGACAATTTGAGGGATCACTTAATAAAGGAACAATAAATGATAATGATGATGATGTTATGCAGCTGCTGCTGAAAGGACTCATGTATCATGTAAGTCACATGTATGCTTTAAGAAAACGGGTAAAACGCATGAAAACTAATGTTTTCTATTCGATTTTTATGCATTGTACCAATACAATCTATTGAGCTAAAAGCACATGTTAAGATATGAGAAAAAGGTAGTGTTCTAAAAGTTTAAACATGATGTTAAGACATTCAGAGAACAATGGTGGCAACAAGCCCATAAGAAAATATTAGTCCTATTCTTGTGTGGTTTTCAGACGTTAGTTAGTGGCTGAGAAGCACATTCACAGTATATACCGGTAGGTAAGAGTGAGCCCTGGAAGAAAAAATGAGGACAAATCACTGTGTCTAATATAACCTTTGTCTCTGAAGTAAACAAAATAAATCTGGTGTCAAAGCAAAGAGAAATACTGCTATATATGGGGACTATGTATATAGAAAGAACTAGCTCACAAAGAATGTACTCTGTACTTTGGAAAATACCAAGCCTGCCATCTAAATGTAAATGTGTTTTAGTAACTGATATTGCTTACAGTAGGCATGATTTTCACAACATTCTCACTGTATACATTGTTAACAGTCAGCCCCTACAGTATAATTAGCTTTAATGACCTGTCCAGATGGCATGATGAAAATACTTAACCATGCTACTACTGGCTGGGCAATTTACATACTAATTAATTACTGACTGACTCCTGAAATGAAGCCTGTAATAAAATAAAATTGGCATAACCACAAGATGGTACTCTTGCATGTAGCAACATCAATGTTTTGCTCGAGAGACAGAGAGAAAATTATATAATACATTTTAAAACAAGTGCTTGTAGATTTAAATTATGATAAAATTAGTTTTATTGGGTCAGATATTCCAAATCTCACATAATATGGTACATTTATTTGCACAGCGGCATAGCTACCAACATTTGAATGCAATATTAGAAGGGCAGATACATTGATGCATGTAATAGATGTTAAACAAGACACATTGGCTATAAAAGCTATTCACCCCCATTTTACTCGATAATGTGCCCAGAAAAATGTAATCGAACCAATTGTCCAAATTAATTATAAAAAAAAAATGAATACAGTGTAAGTATTTACCCCCTTACTATATCCCTGTTAAATTTCCTCTGAAGTAATCAATTTATTCACAAGTCACATTAATTGTTTATTGGAGTCCACTTGTGTGCAGTTAAGGTGTGATTACAGCATCCATACACCGGTCTCTGCTATCTCCCCAAGTAGTTAGTGCATTTCCAAGTAAAGTTTACAAAATGAAGACAGAGGTACATTTTGGACAGATCTGGGACAAAGTCATTGAGACATACCATTCTGGAAAAGGGTACAAGAATAGTTCCAAGGCATTAAATATACCCCAAAGCACAGTTAAGTCCATCATACAAAAATGGAGAAGATATGGAACAACTGTGAATCTGCCTTGAACAAGTCATTCCCAAAACTGCGTGTCTGGGTATAGTAAGGGAAGACAACAAGAGGCCAATGTCAACTAAAGGAGCTACAGTCTTCCATGACAAGGATAGGAGTAAATGTACATGGTACAGCAATAACACACATACTTCACAAATCTGGGTTGTATGGGAGGAAGGTAAGAAGCCCTTGTTGAAACAAAATTACATCAGAGCCCGGCTGCAGTTTGCCCTTGGACTAAAATTTATCACAATGGCATAAAGCATGCAGAAAAATCCAGAGTGGAGTGGCTTTGAAACAAAAAGGTTAATGTCCTGAAGTGGCCTAGTCAAATCCCTAATCACTATCCAACTGAGCATCTGTGGCACCATATAAAAATTGCTGTCCACCAATGATCACCAAGCCCAACAAGCCCATCCAACCTTATGGCTTGTACAGTTTTGCCAAGAAGAATGGGCTAAAATTCCAGAGTCTAGATTTGCAAAAAAGCTATATTATTAAATAAAAAATCTGGGGTGTGGGGTGGAGGGCAAGTACTAATGCAATAACTTTGTCCAGTTTTTAGATCATAAATAATTATGATGAATGGTTGGATTACATTTTCTCTTGGTTCACTATTGAGTACCTTGTATTGACTAGTGGGAATGAATTTCAAATAAGCCCATCATGGTTCCATGTTGTAAAACCGCAAAATGTGAAAAAGTGCAAGGGGGGTAAATAGTCACAATAAACATGTGTGACATCATGACCATGTGATATGATTTATAATCCTACTCTTTTAGTAAGTAAGTCCAGCTCTTAAGTGCAAAATGTGCTTGTTTCGCACCCTGTGCATGCACCCTCTTTACACATAGAGAGGCGATTCAGGGGAGAGAGGAACGTGCTAACATAGACCATGTACGGTAAGTATGTTCCATGCATATTACATTGTATGCAGAGGTGGAAGTTGGAGCAGATATGCCTCTTAGGAGAAGTATATGTTGCGCCTGCTTCTCACTTGGTGGAAGATGTATTGATGATGATTATTTGCAAAGCAATTAAAAAAAATATATATATTTATTTATTTTTTAAAAAAGGTTGTATACCCCATCTCCCTGCCGTAATATATCCAACCCAAGGCTTGTCACCATGGTGCTGATTTCCATAGAGGGATCGAGCATACAAAAAAAATGCACATCTCTCTAGGAAAAAACAATCCCATGCTGACAGCACTAGGGTTATTCCCACACCCCTGGTGTGGTGGATTAATTGGCAAAATTAAAGGTACAAAGTATAATTTAGACATGGTTCACTACAGCATGCTCTGGTCACATTAAAGTGGTTGGGTATGCTGGTGCTTATAGTTGTATAAATGTCAGCATAGCAATGGCTGCCAGGGTTTGGAAAATGCATAAACACACACACACACACACACACACACACACACACACACACACACACACACACACACACACACACACACACACACACACACACACACACACACTCATCTATTTAATCATCTATTTCATGCATTTAAACATTTCTGTTTTTCTCCTAAAATATTGCTCAGTTTATCCTCATTTAGGTCTTAAATTAATCATGAGAATAATGGAAATTTCCAGACTTACAATATTAAAAATAACAAAGACACATTTCTTGGTTAAATATTAGTTTATGAAATATATTATTATGAGATGGAATTATCCTTCAAAGTAAAATTAATTCAAAATTAATTTTGTTTGTATAAAAATCACAAACATTCAATCCTCAAGATGGCCTGCAAGCATAAATGTTCATTTAGTCTGATTTATTAAGTCTAAAACTTGGTAGTGAGAATGTGTTATCAACTTTATTACTAAACATAAGTCCACGATGGGTGTATTAAGCTCATTTAAGGAGTAAAAAAGATCAAAGATGAACTTATCCTTTAACCTTTGGGTCACCAGTAGAAAAATGGGAAACTATGCCAGTTGCCAGTAAGGGTTTAGTGGATAGAACAAATAAAACACACACAAAAAGGTTTTTATAAATATCCAACTTTTTTTAAAAAAAACAAGAACAAATAATACATTTACTAAGCATTGAACAACCTGTAAAAATCATTATAAATTCATGAATATCGTTATACTTTTAAGCAGTTCTAAATATTTTTCAATCTTTTTTTGTTATCATTTTTTTGGAACAGAAAGTGGGCTGGTGGTTTTCTTCTGCACATGGAAAAAATGGAAAAAAATATTTTAAACTCACAACATTATTACATTTTGTAAATATATCTTTGCTTTATGAGTTTATTCCCACAAAGTTGAGAGTCTGCAAAGTTCCTACATTAAGAGAAATTATCTGCAAGGTTCATCTCTGCACTTGCCAGATAACTGCATTTTGGAGACACATGCAGACACATTGGGGAGTATTTCTTTGCAACAAACACTTATTAGGTCCATGAAGTCAGACACCTGTAGAATAGCAATCTTTGTCTAGGCCTAAGCAATTACACATTTATATAAATACACCAAAATGGCTTGTCGGTTGGCCCTTCTCCTGCTGAGTACCTGGCTTGTCTGCATCAACTGATCTACTGTGTGCCAACCCGGCTTGTCAGTTAACCCTTCTCCTGCTTGTCAATTGGCCCTTCTCCTGCTGAATCCCTGGCTTGTCTGCATCAACTGATCTACTGTCTACCGACCCGACTTGTCAGTTAACCCTTCTCCTGCTGAATCCCTGGCTTATCTGCATCAACTGATCTACTGTCTACCGACCCGACTTGTCAGTTAACCCTTCTCCTGCTGAATCCCTGGCTTATCTGCATCAACTGATCTACTGTCTACCGACCCGACTTGTCAGTTAACCCTTCTCCTGCTGAATCCCTGGCTTGTCTGCATCAACTGATCTACTGTGTACCAACCCGGCTTGTCAATTAACCCTTCTCCTGCTGAGTCCCTGGCTTATCTGCATCAACTGATCTACTGTGTGCCGACCCGGCTTGTCAGTTAACCCTTCTCCTGCTGAATCCCTGGCTTATCTGCACCAACTGATCTACTGTCTACCGACCCGACTTGTCAGTTAACCCTTCTCCTGCTGAATCCCTGGCTTATCTGCATCAACTGATCTACTGTGTACCGACCCGGCTTGTCAGTTAACCCTTCTCCTGCTTATTACCTGGCTCATCCAAACCGGCTGATCCACTGTGTTCCGACCCGGCTTGTCAGTTAACCCTTCTCCTGCTGAATCCCTGGCTTATCTGCACCAACTGATCTACTGTGTAACGACCCGGCTTGTTAATTAACCCTTCTCCTGCTGAATCCCTGGCTTATCTGAATCAACTGATCTACTGTGTACCGACCCGGCTTGTCAGTTAACCCCTCTCCTGCTGAATCCCTGGCTTATCTGCATCAACTGATCTACTGTGTACCGACCCGGCTTGTCAGTTAACCCTTCTCCTGCTGAATCCCTGGCTTAACTGCATCAACTGCATATAAAACATTATTTTATATGCTATTATTTTGTTTTTCCTGATTGTACATTTACATGTAACTACCTTTTACCTGTTATTATTCTACTATTTATATGCCTTTATCTTGTTTTTCCTGATTTTCTATTTACCAGCAACTACTTTTACCTATTATTATTCTTGCCTATTTCCATTGTCCTTATTACCTCTCCTTCTATTATTCCTTGCCTTCCACGCCCTAATTGGTTATTGTCCTCCATCTTGCTATTGTCTCCCTGCTTATTCTTACCTGTTATCCGCTGTCCTTATTATCTTACTGTTCTGCAATCATTCTTACCTGTTTTCATTGTCCTTATAATCTCACTGTACTGTTGTTCCATGCCCTCCACGCCCTAATTCGTTATTATCTTCCACCTTTTTTAATTGTCTTCCTGCCATTGTTCTTACCTGTTTTTCACTGTCCCCACTATCTCACTGTTCTGTTACTCTCTCTCCCTACTCTCCCTACTATGCCTCACCGCTCTCACTCCATACCCATACTCTCCCCCCGCCCTACCTCTCCCGTTCCTCCCCGCCCTCCCCTGCGCGCTGCTCATCTTGCTAACCTCATCCCCATTTCCCCCTCTCCTCTCCCCCTTTCTTCTGTGTCCTCTGGAATGCTAGATCCGTCCGCAACAAGTTGACTGCTATCCACGACCTCTTTCTATCCAACTCCTTTAACCTTCTTGCCGTTACTGAAACCTGGCTCTCCGATTCTGATACTACTTTCCCCGCTGCCCTCTCCTATGGTGGCCTCTTCTTCACCCACTCCGCCAGGCCTGGTGCCCGCCCAGGCGGTGGAGTTGGCCTCCTCCTCTCCTCCACCTGTACTTTTCGTGTTATTACCCTCCCTCTCCTTCTCCTCCTTTGAAGCTCACTCCATCCGCCTCTTCTACCCCATCCACCTCTGCATCACTGTCATCTACCGCCCCCCTGGCCCCACCTCCCTCTTCCTTGACAACTTTGCTAGCTGGCTTCCTCACCACCTCCCCTCCGATCTCCCCTCGATCATTCTCGGTGACTTTAACATCCCCATCGACAACCCCACCTACCCTGCTTCCAGCAAACTTCTCACCCTCTCTTCCTCTCTTGGTCTCACCCAATGGACCTCCTCCTCTACCCACTGCCTTGGTCACTCCCTTGATCTTGTCTTCTCCTACCTATGTAGTCTCGCCGACTTCTCCATCTCTCCCTTTCCTCTATCCGACCACCATCTCTTCTCCTTCTCTCTCTCCTCTTCTCCTGTTCCCCTCCCCCTGCCCAAACCTACTCTGTCCATACGCAACCTTGATGCTCTTGACCCTGTCTCTCTGTCCTCCTCTCTCGATAACCTCCTTTCTCCCCTTTCCTCCCAGGCCTGCCCCAACCAGGCGGTCTCCCTCTACAATCACACCCTCACCTCCACTCTGGACGCGGTCGCCCCTGCCCACTCCGTCCACCCTCGATGCTCCAAACCCCAACCCTGGCACTCCAAATTTACCCACTTCCTCCAAAAGTGCTCCCGTACCGCCGAACGTCACTGGAGAAAATCCCGCTCCCTGGCTGACTTCCTCCACTTTAAATTCATCCTTTCATCCTACAGCTCTGCCCTCTCACTCGCTAAACAATCTTTCTTTAAATCCCTCATCTCTTCCCAGTCCTCTAACCCCCGCCGCCTCTTCGCCACTTTCAGCACTCTCCTGGCCCCCTCCCCTCCCCCCTCCCTCCTCCCTGACTTCCTCCGATTTCTCCTCCTTCTTCTCCTCTAAAATCGAGGGCATCCGACTTGAAATCTCCTCCTCCACTCTCTCTTCCACCCCTCCCACTCTTCCGTCCTCCCCCAACCACCTTCCCCTCCACTCCTTCCGTCCCACCACCGTCGAGGAAGTCCACTCTCTCATTTCATCCTCCCCCCCCACTACCTGTCCCCTGGATTCCATCCCCTCCCACCTTTTTTGCTCCCTTTCCCCCTCCACCTGCTCCCACCTCGCTCACCTCTTTAATCTCTTGATCTCCACTGGCATCTTCCCATCCTTCTTCAAACATGCTCTCGTATCCCCCATTCTTAAGAAACCTAATCTCGACCCCACTTCTCTCTCAAACTATCGCCCCATATCTCTTCTCCCTTTTGCCTCCAAAATTCTCGAGAGGCTCGTCTGCCGCCGTCTCACCTCCTACCTTTCTGAATATTCCCTCCTTGATCCTCTCCAGTCTGGTTTCCGCCCCCTCCACTCCACTGAAACTGCCCTGGCTAAAGTCACCAATGACCTCCTCTCTGCTAAAGCCAGGGGCCACTTCTCTCTTCTCATCCTCCTTGACCTCTCTGCAGCCTTTGACACCGTTGACCACCCCCTCCTCCTTCACACCCTCCAGTCTTTCGGCCTCTCCGGCCCAGTCCTGTCCTGGTTCACCTCTTACCATGCTCACCGATCCTTCTCTGTCACCACCTCTGGGTCTCTCTCCCCCCCGTCCACCCTTCCAGTCGGGGTCCCTCAGGGCTCTGTTCTGGGACCCTTACTCTTCTCTCTATACACCTCCTCCCTGGGTGAACTCATCAGCTCCTTCGGCTTCAGCTACTACCTTTACGCTGACGACACTCAACTATACCTCTCCTCTCCTTATCTCTCTCCCTCCCTCCTCTCTAGGGTGTCCACCTGCCTCTCTGCCATCTCCTCCTGGATGTCCTCTCGATTCCTCAAACTTAACCTTGCCAAAACTGAGCTCATAGTTTTTCCTCCCTCTCATATCTCATCCCCTTCTGACCTCTCCATCACTGTCGACAACACCTCTATCTCCAGTGTCCCCCAAATTCGCTGCCTTGGTGTCATCCTTGACTCCTCTCTCTCCTTTGGGCCCCACATCCTCTCTCTTGCTAAATCCTGCCGCTTCCAGCTGCATAACATCGCTCGCATCCGGCCGTTGCTCTCCCAAGATGCCACCAAATGCCTTATTCACTCTCTGATCATCTCCCGCCTGGACTACTGCAACCTCCTCCTCACTGGCCTCCCCCACTCTCATCTCGATCCCCTTCGATCTGTTCTTAACGCTGCCGCTAGGCTTATTTTCCTTTCTCGCCGGTCCTCTTCTGTCTCCCCCCTCTACCTAGCCCTTCACTGGCTCCCATTCCCTTTTAGAATCCTCTTTAAGCTCCTCACACTCACCTACAAGGCCCTCGCCAACTCCACTGCACCCTACATCTCCACCCTCCTCTCTATTCATGCTCCATCCCGCCCTCTCCGTTCTGCCTCTGACCGTCGCCTCTCTTCCCCCCTTATAACCTCCTCCCACGCGCGTATTCAAGACTTCGCCCGCGCTGCCCCCCTCCACTGGAACAAGCTCCCTCCCTCCATCAGAACTTCCCCTAATCTGTCCAGTTTCAAACGGGCCCTAAAAACCCACCTTTTTCTTAAAGCCTTTCTGTCTCCCATTTAAATTCCTACCTTATCTTCTGCCTCCGTCCCACTTTGCACAATACACAAGGTGTCCATGATGACATAAGGTGGACACTGACACATGGCCTGAAGACACGCTCCCTGGGCTGTTGATGGTGCACCACTTGCCGTTTTTGAAGGTGATGACGCTTGACATCCACCAGATTTGTCTCTTTGGTAATGATAGGCAATATGTGAGAAGGATGGAGGAGAAAAATTATATTACCTTAAGCATTGTGGATTTTTGGGTCTCCTGTGACATTAAACTTTATAGACCAAACATACTTACAGCTAACAAAGCTCTGTTCATTTAAATTTTTCCCCAGAAGTTTCTGGGGAGGGGGGGGGGGGGTGCGGTGGGAATCAGGATAATAAAGCATGTCATGTAATTTATTAGACATTAAAAGGGAAAAAAAACAACAAACAAAAGGCTAACACATTAATAAACTGTTACAACAGACAAAAGCAGTGCTAATGTATGCTACTATTTACAAACTGGATGACATATGCAACGTGCACATAACATTAAAACATACAAGAGCATTGATAATATGTGTTGCTGTGTGCGAAGTAGCTGACATAGGCTAAATAGACAACAGCATTGCTAATGTATGAAAAAGCATTTCAAAACCTATGCTACATTGCAAATTAATGCAAATTATTTGAAAAGGTCAGTGATACAATTTCAAACATTTCTACATGGTTAAAGTATGATATGCATTTAATGAAAAAGAATAATTAGTTTTCTTGCTTATCTGAAAAGCAGATGTTAAAATTGCACCTACCTCCTTAACACACTTTAACAACTGCTGAAAATGAGATGGCACGATAGTAGTCTCCCTCCATTGGACTATTGTTGTTTACTGAACGAGTGTTGTCAGGTGTGCAGGGGAATTGTCAATCATTCCATTAGATTTTGAGAGTGAATGTCGTGTTTGGTCATCACTATCATCCGTCACTAACAGCTGCCCTGGAGCAAGTGCAAATCTTACACCTGAAAGATAGTGTACTTCTGCGCACGACTGAACTTGAAATCCTGCATCTGCTTGGGAACACTGTACCTTTACAGCCTCTTCCCTCCCCCGTTCCAACCTTTAAGATGTAAGCAGTACTAAGGGCTAGATTTACTAAGCTGCGGGTTTGAAAAAGTGGGGATGTTGCCTATAGCAACCAATCAGATTCTAGCTGTCATTTTGTAGAAATTACTAAATAAATGAAAGCTAGAATCCGATTTGTTGCTATTAGCAACATCCCTTTTTATGCATGCCAATACTTTGTTTGCCCTTGCAGCTGCTGCTTGACATTGAGCACTATTGCTTAGTCTACTGTCTACGAGCACTCCCAAATCCTTTTCCATTATAGATTCTCCTAAATTAATTTCATTTAATTTATAGATTGTGTTCTTGTTTTTGATCCCTGAATGCATAACCTTACATTTATCTGTGTTAAACCTCATATTCCATTTGGCCGCCCAATTCTACAGTTTATTTAAGTCCCTCTGTAGAGGAGCTACATCTTGCTCTGATTTTATTACCTTACAGAGTTTAGTGTCATCTGCAAAAATAGAAACTTTACTCTCTAAACCAGGGGTGTCCAACCTTTTAGCTTCCCTGGGCCACATTGGAAGACGACGAGTTGGTTTGGGCCGCACATAAGATACACTAACAATAACGATAGCTGATCATCTAAAAAACCATAGAAAACATAGTTAATATATATATATGAGAAAAAAAGTGATATATATATATATATATATATATATATATATATATATTTCACTTTTTTTTCAAATCCCCCTATACTTACCTTTCAATCGCCCTGTTCAAAAAATCCTCTCTAATTATTATACTATAATCACTTTTTGTATTGTTTCGATGCAATATCAATAAAGTGCATTTAAGCCAGGCATTGTATATCAGGGTGCCCTGACCAGGCCTGCGGTACCTGACATATACATCACTGTGACCCCAAATTGTGACCTGTTTTGCTAATTACACCACTATGTTAGTTAAGGGATAACAACTTAGAATGGGCCAAAGAGAATAATATATAATGCCCCATTAGTATTACAAGTAGAAGTATGTAGCAGGGAGATAAGGTCCATGATGCTCCAGGACCAGGTGACTTTTATTCACTGGTCAGCGTCCCTTGAAATAATAAAAAAAATCCCCCTTAACTTACCTTTTAATCGGCTTGTTCTCCTGTCCTCTTCTCTTCTTTTCTCCAATTCTGTGCTGCTGATTGTTCTTCTCGCGCGGGTGACTCCTCTGTGCTGCGCTCCGCAATGGATGTTGGGCGTGATGACATAACGCCCGACATTCACTGCGAGCACCACACGAAGGAGAAGACAAGGGAGGGTGCCGGAGTAGCAGCTGACGTGACCACGTGACCGCAAGGTAAGTATTTTCTCTTCTTTTTTTGCAGGATTTTTTTTTTTCATTAACAGTGCTGCCCCCTTGCCACAACCAAAACTCCTTCTGGGCCACATTTACAGGCGTGCTGGGCCGCATGTGGCCCGCGGGCCGCGTTTTGGACAACCCTGCTCTAAACCATCACCAAGGTCATTAATAAATATATTAAAAAGGAGTGGCCCCAGCACGGAACCTTGAGGTATTCCACTTAAGACTTTTGACCAATTAGAAAATGTTCCATTTATCACAACTCTCTGTTCCCTATTCTCTAACCAGTTTTCGATTCAAGTACAAATTTTGATTCCTAGACCCAGTTCCCTTATTTTGTAAACCAACCTCTTGTGTGGCACTGTATCAAAGGCCTTTGCAAAATCTAAGTTGACCACATCTACTGTCCTGCCCTGGTCTAATTTCCCACTAACTTCCTCATAGAAACTAATTAGTTTAGTTTGACATGACCTATCCCTCACAAATCCATGTTGATTCCCACTAATATTTTTATTGCGTACCAAGTAATCCTCAATACTGTCCCTTAAAATACCTTCCAGTAGTTTCCGCACTATTGATGTCAGGCTTACAGGTCTATAATTCTCTGGTTGTGATCTCGTCCCCTTTTTAAACAACGGCACCACATCTGCTATTCGCCAATCCCTTGGTACTGAGCCTGATGAAATTGAATCTCTGAAAATTAAGAATAGCGGTCTAGCTATTTCCGAGTTTGACTCCATAAGGACCCTTGGGTGTATGCCATCTGGACCTGGAGCTTTATTTATCTTAATATTCTTCAGTCACCTTTGGACTTCTTCCTCTGACAACCAAGTATTAATTAATGACATGGTTTCATTTCCTTTTTTATGTATTACTCCTGCCATTTGTTCCTCTCTGGTAAATACTGAAGAAAAGAAAGTGTTTAATACCTCTGCTTTTTCATTAGTATCATTTATCAACTCACCCATCTCACTTCTTAGGGGTCCTATATTATCTTTTTTAATCCTTTTGCCATTTATATACTTAAAAAACTTTTTGGGGTTTGTCTTACTTTCTTTTGCAATGTGCCTTTCATTTTCTAATTAAGCCAATCTAATTTCCTTTTTGCATGTTTTGTTACATTCCTTGTACCTACGGAAGGACTCCTCTGACCCTTCAGACTTAAACAATTTAAATGCACGCTTCTTCCTTTGCATTTCTTCCCCTTACCTTTTTATTAACCACATTGGTTTAGACTTAATTCTTTTACATTTATTTCCCATAGGAATGAACTTATATGTGTATGTTTCCAACAACATTTTAAAGACAGCTCTCTTTTCTTCGGTATTTTTTCCTTCAAAGGCTTTGTCCCAGTCTATGCTCTTTATAGACTCCTTTAAAATTTGCCTTTCTAAAGTTTAAAGTCCTAGTTGATCCCTTATACCGTTGCTTCTGGAAACTAATTTCAAATTAGACCATATTATGATCACAGTTTCCCAAGTTCTCCTTTACTTGAATATTTGATATTACGTCTACATTGTTTGTTATTACTAGGTCCAGTATAGTCCGGTTCCTAGTTGGTTCCTCTACTAATTGGGACATATAACGGTCTTTTAGCATGCTCAGAAACCTGTTTCCCCTAGCTGTAGCGCAGGTCTCTGTACTCCATTTAATGTCCGGATAATTAAAATCCTCCATAATTAAAATTTGACCTAGTTGTATAGCCTTTTGAATTTGCTTTAAAAGTTGGGCTTCCTCAATCGTACTAATATCTGGCGGTTTATAGCATATCCCTATCAGCCACTTCTCTGTCAACTTTTTTCTCCGCTGGATATTTCCACACACAATCCCTCTATTTTATCACCAATATTCTCGTATATAACTTCCTGAATACTTGGTTTTAATTCTGGCTTAATATAAAGACATACTCCTCCTCTCCTTTTATTTAACCTATCCCTCCTGAAGAGAAAATAGCCTTCCAAGTTGACTGCCCAGTCATGTGTATCATCCCACCAGGTCTCCGTAATACCTATAATATCATACTGCTCATTCATTGATACTAGTTCTAATTCCCCCATTTTACCTGTCAGGCTTCTTGCATTTACAAGCATACACTTAAGTCTATTGCCTTCCTTAGGTATTTCTTTTTGCTTTAAAAAGGGCCTCTCCTTATCGACTATGCTTCCCTTTCCCCCGTCTCCACCCCCTTGACTTTTGTTAAATTCCTCCTTACTATTCTCAATGTCTATCCCATAAATACTTGCTTGCCCCTCCCCCCCCCAGAGCCTAGTTTAAAATCTCCTCCAACCTTCTAACCATCCTCTCCCCTAGCACTGCAGCCCCCTCCTCATTCAGGTGCAATCCATCACGACAATAAAGATGGCAACTGACCGAGAAATCAGCCCAGTGCTCTAAGAATCCAAAACCCTCCTTCCTACACCAATCTTTTAGCCACACATTAATCTCCCTAATCTCCCGCTGCCTCCCTGGACTAGCGCGTGGCACAGGTAGTATTTACGAAAATACTACCTTGGATGTCCTTGCCTTAAGTTTGCGACCTATGTCCCTGAAATCATTCTTTAGGACACCCCTTCTTCCTCTAACTCGGTCAGTGGTGCCAACATACACCAAAACCGCTGGGTCATTCCCAGCCCCTCCCAACAATCTGTCCACCCGATCCGCAATATTCCGAGCCCGAGCAGCCGGGAGACAACACACTGTTCGGCATGCACGGTCCCGGTAACAGATTGCCCTATCTACCTTCCTAATAATTGAATCCCCTACCATCACAATCTGCCTGAGTAACTTTGGTCTCCTCTATGCTGGAGAGACCATTCCCCTGGTTGCTAGAGGAAGCAGTCTCATCCAACTCTACCAATTCTGAACTGCCTTCCACAGTATCGTCATCCAATGTGGAAAGGTGTGGAGAAATAGATAAGAGGGGGGAAGAGTGGTGAGAACAGGGGAAAGATGCAGATACAAGGAAACAGAAAGGCAGAAGACAAAGGCAAAATAGAACCACAGATAATAAAATTGAATTGACTGATCTTAAGCCTTTGCTTTGCAGGTTTTGTGCAGCAAAAGAGGGAGAATTTTAAAAGGAGCTAATGTAAAATGTCCTGACAAAACTTTAATTCTTAAAAGGTAAGTGCCCTGCATTGCCACACAAACATATTGGGCCTGATTTATTACGGAATGGAAAGCAAAAAAATGAGTAGCTTTGAACTTTGACAAAACCATGTTACAATGCAGGGGTGAAAAATAGTTTATTATCTTGCACATGAGGAAAATACTGTTTTTTTGTGTAGCACACAAATACTGTGTTTTATTTTCACACTGACATTCAAAGTTGAACTAGTACATGCCCTATCCAACTATAATTTTGTCCCCACATTTTAAATTTACCTTTCCCTCTAATGCAACAAGGTTTTGCCAAGGTGCAAAGTTACTCATTTTTGCTTTACTTTCCTTAATGAATCAGGCCCATTGCATTTAAGTGTGTTCGGCTATAGAGGCCTCTCTTGTCATAATGCATGGTTTTGCGATAAAGTTGTCAGGTTGTTTTTTAAAGGATTATTCGTTACTTTATTTCCCCACAACCTTCCATACTGCCTGAGACTGCTAGTGATAGCATCCAATGTTATTTATTGTTTACAGAACTCCAGATTACAGCCTTAGAGGAACCTGAAAATAGAAAATTGGCAGACATGTTTGCTTGCAGTATTCCAAATCTGTAGCCTGAGACGAACCTGAAAACAGAATACTGTTCATTTGCATTGATTTATATAATACTTAAACTTTGTCACAAGTTTGACAGCCATTAGAAATATTTCAATTGGTAATGTGAACACAATTCAGATGAGTTTCTTTTACTGTTTTTATATATAATGAATATACCTTTTGAAAACATATTTTTTAATTCCTTACTCTTTTTTAACAGTTAAAGTGGTATTTATTTTGAAATTCACAAAATCTAGTTAAAAAAATATTTATTACCTTTTGTTTGCAGTGAAATACTTAAAACTTTGCAGAATTAAAAAATGTTCCTATTTGTACAACTCCTGTTTTCACCCAACTACCATTCACACTTTACTAGAACCGTTATGCATTTTACATTATAGTAATTTATCAGGGATGTATTCAATCTGTCAGCGGTCAGACTGTTGACACCAAAATGTCGACAATCAGAAATGTTGACAGGTTCATTGTATCTACATGGTTAAAATGGCAACGTTGGGACTGATGATAGGAAGTAAAGTCAACAGTCACAATGTAGACATTCAAATGGCAATGTCCCTGCCAGCAGCCGGATCCGCCCACACAATACAGTACATAACACTGTCAAAAAATACAACATCAAAACATTACACAAAAAAAGCAGCTTATCCCTAGTGCTGCCAGTAGCAAAATTGGGGGAAAAAAACATGGGGTCTCCCCAGTTTTACTATCACCAGCACTAGGCTTTTCCAGCTGGGGCTGGTAGTCAGGGCCTGATCAACCACTAGGCTGACCAGGCTGCAGCCTGGGGCGCTGGGTCCCGGGGGGCGCGGCGCTGTGGGTATTTTTATTATTTTTTTTACATTTTTTTTTTTTTAATTTTTAATTATTTTTTTTTTCTTCATTCTTTTTTTTTTTCGGGGTGGGGGAGGGGGGGTCACCACGGGGGGTTGTCGCGGGGGGGTGGAGGGCTCGACGATCAAAAGCATTGGTGGTCAGTGGTTAGCAACACACAGCCAATCGCCAGGCTGCCTGTTGCTGTGCAGCAGACAGGAAGCAGGACGTCTTCACTTCTTATCTGCTGATCTGAGGAGAGGAGCGACGCTGGCACAACTACAGGTAAGTGAAGGGGGAACTGCCCTGCATATCTATAGGGAGGGGGGGAACTGCCCTGCATATCTATAGGCAGGGGGGGAACTGCCCTGCATATCTATAGGGAGGGGGGGGGAACTGCCCTGCATATCTATAGGGAGGGGGGGGACTGCCCTGCATATCTATAGGGAGGGGGGGAACTGCCCTGCATATCTATAGGGAGGGGGGGAACTGCCCTGCATATCTATAGGAAGGGGGAGAACTGCCCTGCATATCTATAGGGAGGGGGAACTGCCCTGCATATCTATAGGAAGGGGGGGGAACTACCCTGCATATCTATAGGGAGGGGGGGAACTACCATGCATATCTATAGGGAGGGGGGGAACTACACTGCATATCTATAAAGAGGGAGGGGGAACTACACTGCATATCTATAGAGAGGGGGGGAACTACCCTGCATATCTATAGGGAGGGGGGACGACTACCCTGCATATCTATAGGGAGGGAGAGGGGGGACTGTCATGCATATGTATAGGGAGGGAGAGGGGGACTGTCATACAAATCTATAGGGTGGGAGGGGGGGGCTGCCATGAAAATCTATAGGGAGGGTGAGAGGTTGATATGTATGAAGGAGGGCAGAGGAGGGGGGCTGATATATGTGACTGGGGGAGTTTTGATGTGACGGGGGGGGATAGCTAGCTAGCAGAGTGGGGGTAAGGAAAATAGCTGCAAGGGGGATGGATGCAGGATGGGAGGTAAAGAAAATGGCTGCAGCAGGGGTTAAAGAAAATGGCTGGGGGCGGGGTTGTGGTTAAGGAAAATGGCTGCAGGGGGTATCTAAAAAATAGAGCAGCTTTGGGGGGCAGAATCTCATGATTGTGTGGTGGTCACATGGGTGGTCTCAGCAATCACTAGAATACTAACTATTAGTGAGATGGGGCTGGTAGAGGTTTGTATTTGATTGACAACAAATATTCAGATATTGCTTATATATGCCTGTCCAATGGGGTACTTTTAGCTGGCCATAATGGAGTGTTTTGTTTTAACTAAAGGGCCTAATCATTCAGGGTTTGCCTTATAATACATTTTTGCATTTTCAAAACAGGACGCCAACTTTCCAGAAGCCAACGAGAGGATAACAAAGTTGCAAGAAAGAAGAGCAAGAACAGGTAAGAGACAATGGCACAATCTGTCTAAATTTGAATGCTGGAGAATACACCTGAACATTCATATTCAGGAGTGTTCCTATACACCTATATATTCGCTGCGGCCGTATTAGCCTAGGGCGGCCAGAACCCTTAATCAGGCCCTGCTGGTAGTACTATAGCAGGAGAACCCACAGCATGGGGTCCCCCTGCCATAATGACAACCAACCTCTGACTAGTCAGCATGGGGCTGGATTCCTTAGAGAGATCCAGCCCAGTGCTGAAAGCACTAGAGCTCTTCCCACACCCCTGGGTAGTGAGTGTGGGGTACTAAAAAATAATTAATATTAAAAACACTGGTGCACTACAGGATATAATTGTATTTCATGACCATGGCACTTGGTTCCACAAGTACCAGCATACATTGGCAGCTATGGGTATACTGGTGCTTGTAGTACTACAAGCACCAACTGTTAATGGCAGCCTGGACTTGCGGGGACCTGTAGTGCACCAGGGATAATATAATATGTTTTTACCATTAAATATTTGTTATTACCCTACACCCATCACATAGGGGTGTGGGAAGGGGGCTGGGAAATCTTCTATAGCGCCACCAGCCTTGGCTGGCAAAGCCTAGTTCTGGTAGGCTGACAGCACTAGTGTTAAGTTGCTTGGCAGGGGAACAAGCTGTTTGTTTTTTTTTTGACTTTTTTTTTTGTACTGTGTTGTGTACTGTTCCGTGCCTGCGGGTCTGAAGGCTGTATTGTGCCGGCAAATCCGTTGGCTGTAATTGCACTGACATTGCCGTTTGAATGTCAACATTGTGACTGTTGACTTCACTACCTGACAGTTCTGATTGTCAATATTTTGGTATCAACAGTCTGACTGTTGACAGGTTCAGCATCGACAGATCATACCCAACTCATTTATTATGCTTAAATGTTACACACTCAAGCACATAATCATGCATGGGATGGTTAAGCTTTACCAATGTCCACTACTCCGATATGGAGAAGGCCTACAAAGAAAATCCGAAATTCTGAAAAACCGATTGGAAAAGAAACAAACTTATCTTCAAGCCGACGCTGGAGATCTCCGATGGGAGCGCAATGCTGACAGGAAGTGATTTCGATTGGAGAAGTGTTCGGCATTGCAGGGTGACGTCATCGCGACGTCCGTCAATAGAAATTTAAAGTGGCAATGTCGGGTTAAGTGTCTAAACACTTCACCTTAGGGGTCCCCACATTGCTGCTTTAAATTTCTATTGAAAGACGTTGCGATGATGTCAGCCTGCAGTGCCGAACACTTCTCCAATCGGAATAACTTGCTGTTACCTTGGTGCTCACATCAGAGATCTCCAGCATCGGGTTGAAGGTAAGTCTGTTTATTTTTCAATCGGTTTTTCATAATTTCGGATTCTCTTTGTAGTGCTTTTCCATGTCGGAATAGTGGTAATCGTAAAAACGATTACCACCGTTATGCATAAACTCACAGATTAGCAGTAGGGATCGCCAAGCAGTAGATTGGATGTTTATGTGAATTTTGTTTGCCTTCCTAACAATAAAACAGAAGGTTGTTTCACCCAAATATGATTTCCGAATGTCATTTTGGGATTACGGAGATAGATAGATAGATAGATAGATAGATAGATAGATAGATAGATAGATAGATAGATAGATAGATAGATAGGCAGAAATATGTGTTTTTGACTGTAGATCTTCTATAATTTAAAGCATAGGATATAATATACCAGCAAGATTAAGGAAAAAAGTTACTTAGAGACATATTATCTGTTCATCTGGAACTAATCTCTTGCCTGCAGCCTAGTGGTCTTGCTGATTTATGTTGAAGCCAAGTCTGATGACCTCTTATTAGCTCTCTCAGGTCTAATCTATTCACTACGGTGGTTTCACTGAAATCATACAAAAGCCATGAACACAAGAGTCAAATGAGGCCAAATACTTCTGCTGTAATTAGGGGCATCATATTTAGAATAAAAATATGCTATTTTACAAGAAACCCCTAATTGACTGCCAGAGTTCACTGAATTAAAATCAGAAAGATTATTACTAATCATCATCATCATCATTAACAACATTTATTTATATAGCGCCAGCAAATTCTGAAGCGTTTTACAATTATTATTATTAATTAATTTATTAATTTAACATTACTAGCAGCATTGTATGGCAGCAACAAAATGCATGAGCTGTTTCCCCTAGACATTAAGCTACATAATGTTCTTAGCATAATTCTGTATAGCATGCCTTTCATTAAAGGTGTATAATATCCTGGTGGTTATTATTAGGCATGGAAAGATTTAGGTGTTGAGGCATATCTCCCAACTGTCCCAGTTGAGGCAGGACAGTACTGATTTGAGGTAATAGCTCAATATATAAATTGGGAAAGTTTTGTCCTGCTGGCCAGTAAGTTGGAAAGTATCTTATAATCACTGTTACCCCTTCCCCCATATAGTGATATGGCCAAGCCCCTTGCCCTAATTCTGGTGCTCAAACATTCAGAGGTATGGTTGAGGGGTCACCAGTTCACGTTTTACATTGGGATACAGAGCCATGTAGCTAAGCAACTAAAGTGAGTTAAAGGAAATTATTCCTCAAATGTCTTCAACACAGGTCTGAAATGCATCATTCTAAAAATAGCAAGCTGAAAGTTATTTTTACTTTTACTACTTGCTCGAAAAGAAATTCAAGTCCTGCTGAAGCCACAGTAGCTTATTAATCACATATGCTTTTTCCCCAACTCACTTATGAGAGAACTGAAAGAGACATATCACAGAGAAATTCACAAACTTATCAATTTTATTGCCCACATTATTATTATTATTATTATTATTATTATTATTATTATTATTATTATTATTATCATCACTATTATTATTTATAAGGCACCACAGATTTCATAGCACCAGGTACAGAAGCAAGTAACAAATAGATAAGGTAATACATTTAAGTAGCACAGATTATGATTATTATTATTATTATCATTTATTTGTTAGGCGCCACAAGGTATCCGCAGCGCAGCACACAATACTAACAGCAGACTATACAGGATGAAACCATACAGAACAATGAACAAAAAGTACCAATACTTCAGAAACTCTGGCCAGTCATATGCAGCAAAGACGGAGTAGAAGAATGGGTATGGAGACAGGAGGGGAGGGGGCCCTGCTCATGCGAGCTTACATCCTAAGGGAGGATAAACAGACCAGGCACAAGAGGAGCCAGTTGAGGCAAGAGGAGAGAAGGGAGGACGAGCAAAAGGGAGGAAATGGGGGTTAAGTAGATGGTTGGTAGGCTTTGAGGAAGAGGTGTGATTAATGCTATGGAGAATCACACAGAGTGCAGCAAAAGACATGACATGACGAATGAGGGAGTCAGATAGTAGACAGACATGGGACAATAAGTAGAGAGGACCCTGCCCACGAGAGCTTACATTCACATTAATGTCATCCGTGAATAATAAAAATGTTCTAATAATATCAGTATATGCTGTATATTTGGTGTTGTTCATTCCCTGCAACATGCCAGCCCCATCCGATGCTTGATGATAGCAGCAGGGAGATGGGTGTGATGAATCTTGCATGCAAGCTGGTAGCGGGATTTTCCCAGAGTGAGTAAGGGGAAATATGGTTTGAGTAAGTGACAGCAGTAATCGGGAGAGGGAAGAGAGTTGCGCCTGAGCAGCGGTGGCGGGCATGTGTATGCAAAGACTGCATGGTCACCTCCCACTTTTCCAGAAAAATTTCTAGAGGTGGAATACTTTTACTGCTTGAATACGTTTATTGTAAATTTGTATGTGATGTATAATTATTTTAAAAATAAAAGAGAAGAAAAATAAACCTGTTCGGTTATATTTGTGGATAAACTGCAGGGATTTTTCACCCACAGATTTTGGGTTATTATTTCCTGGTTATGGATTGTCACCAGGACTGGGCACTAAGTAGTTAGGGGATTGAGCACTGGATTATATGGTACGGTATATGTGGCTCATGGGGGTAATTGGTTGCCCATTAAGGCCTTCTCCTAAAGGTTAAAAATGTATTAATTTTTTAATAAAAGATTGTGGTCATAGTCTCTCCACTGCTTGGTGTTGTGTCTATTATGAATGAGTGATTATTGATTGATTGCAGGACAGAGAGGTAGGTAGTGTCCCTGTCTAAGGTCATGTAAGTTGCATATATTGTATAAAATGGGACTTTAGGACACGAATGAGTCTGAGTTTTTAAGAAGACAGCTCCAAATTTATCAACTGTCTTATAAAAATATTATGGTAATTTCAATCTTCTAAAGTTGTATGGCTCTATTTATTGTTTCATAAAAAGAAAGGTCCTCATCTGAAATTTGTATAATTTGGATGGATCAGGGGCCTGGAATGAATTGTCCAGATTTTGTAATTGGGAATTTTGGCAACTATAGAAAAGTAAACATGATTGGCATCCCCATGCTCAGTGTGATTACATGGTTTGCTTTAATAGTCTTAAATTAATATTTTCCCCATATTATGAAATTAAAACTGAAACATATTTATATCACTATGCAACCAAAATCAAGCTTTAAAAATAAAATAGAATTTGATTTGATGTAGTACAATTCAGTGAGTCTGATATATCTAAAGATTTAGGGATAATCTAGCTAAATAACTCAATTATGAACCAGAACAAGTGCTATCACTTATATCAAAAAATATTTTTGCATTAGTCTATTATATTGGTCATGTACATATAATCATGTAGTAAGATAGTAACCAGAGGCATAAGGAGGGCAGGGCTGAGGGGGCAGCCCCCAGGTGGTCCCAGCGCACTTACCGTAGGAATGTCATTTTTGAGTGACAGGGAGCTGGCACAATGAGTACGTCGGCTCCCTGCATCCTGCTGGCTGCAGTGTAGCTGACAAGCACATGTGCCATCAGGATGCTGCATAGAGGAGCCTGCATGGAAAAAAAAGCAGCAGGAGGAAGACAGACAGAAGAAGAAGACAGAACAAAAAGCAGAGCAAAGAGCAAATAGAGCAAGCAGATTGCAGAGCAAGGAGAAGACAGAACAAGAAGATGCAGGATGCAGAAGCAAGAGAGACTAAGGAGCCCTAATGTAAGTATATTGCTGGGAGGGAGGGGCTGTAAAAAACATGGGGACAGAGGGGGCTTTAAAAAAAACAGTAGTGGAGAGAGGGGGCTGGAAAGAAAACAGGAGGGGAGAGAGGGGTCTGTAAAGATCAGAGGGGGGGAGGGGCTATAAAGAACAGGGGGGGCAGAGGAGGCTGTAAAAAGAATGGTAGGGAAAGAGGGGGCTGTAAAGAACAGGGGGGAAGAGGAATCTGTAATGAACAGGGAGGGAGAGGAGGCTGTAAAGAAAAGGGGGGGGAGAGAGGGGGCTCTAAAAAGCAGGAGGGGAAAAAGGGGGCCATGATAAGTAATTAATTCTAAATAATGAGTAAGTACTTTATTCAAAAAGGCAGTGATGTGTTTATCAGTAAAAATAATCTCTATTAAATGTGGTGGAAATTTGACTGTGGTGGAAATTTGATTGTGGGGTTGGTGGTGTAAATAGACCTTTGTATTAAATGTGAATGCTATTAATGCTAGGGCTGGTGAGCGGTGAAATTGGTTGGTTTATTAAAAATGTGAATGCTTTTAATTTAATGGGGCTGGTTTGGGGAAAGGAGGCTTATTTATTAAATGTAAACACTAATGTAGGGCTGATTAGGGGAAGGAGACATAATCATTAAATGCAGGTGCTATTTAATTTAATGTTGGAGCTATGTGGGGGAAATAAGCAATATTCATTAATTGTGAATGCCATTAATTAAATTCTTGGGTTGACTGGATACAAGGAGGCTGTCACGAATCGGGGTCTTAGTCCTATTTACACCACTCGACGGTACCATATCACCGTACATCTCCCTTTTGGTCGAAGACAGCATTCTATCCTGAGACAAGTGTGACTTCTGTCTGCAGTACTGGATGCTGCTATCTTGGGTGAGACATTTGCTAAACATCCAGCTGAGTCTGAACACCTGATCTCATCCACCAATTAGCTTCCTCTGCAGACTATAAGAGTCTCCTCCTACACTCAGCAAATTGCCAGTGCAACACTTTCCTGGTTCCAGACTACCACAGTTTCTGTTTGTTTGCTGCTTCATTGTGTCTTCCGTATGCAGATCTCAACCATCAACCTTTCGTGTGAATTCAGCTTCATCCTGTTTGCTGCTTCATTCTGCCTGCTGTATACAGAATTCAACCATTTACTAGAGATGCTCACTGACCCCCGTGAAGTGGTTTTAGTTTTGGTATTGGATCTGGATTAGCTTCGTGTTTTGGTTTTGGCAAAACCACCCTCGTGTGTTTTGGTTTTGGATCTGTATTTTTTTAGAAAAATTGCTAAAATATGCTAAAATCACATACTTTTGCTCTTTTTTTGATCCTACATTATTATTAATTACAATAACACTAATTTCAAGTAATTTGCAGTCAATTTTGACCACCTCACAGGTCACAATATTATTTTCATACACTTTCAAACAAATACTGCAGCTACCTGGCTGGATGCTAAGCGACAGAGCAGTGACTCAAACACACGGCAGTTCCTAGCACATCTAGGACACATTGGCACACAGCAGTGGCTGAAAAGAAACGTAGCCCAAGATGGAATTGTCCTTGGGCCCTCCCACCCACCCTTATGTTGGATCTTAAAAATGACATGCACACTTTAACAAACCAAGCACTTTAGCCACAAAAGTGCCACTCCTTGTGGCTGAAGTGTTTAGTTTGTTTGGGCCCCCACAAAACAAGGTAACAATGGCCTTAAGGCACCTAAGGTAATAGTGCTGTTAATTAACTCTACTGTGGCAAGATGTTGTTGTCATCATTCTCAGCCCCACTTTTCCTCATAAGTGCCCTCACTGGCTACACAAATATCCACCTCATCCTCAATTGGTGTATCACTGGCTACACTCGGGCTGTTCAGGCACACATCTGCAGAAATGCTGAAAGGGCTTTCTTTATGGGTAAACTATCAGAATGTTCACGATTACACATAGCACTCGTGGATGAACTCTCCTCAGGGATTCGTGCCATTTCTCATTCTGAGCATACATTTTCCTCTAATGCCTTACTGTTTTCTTCCAGCTTGGCTTTTACACGTAAAAGTATTTGGGCACCACTTTTGGAGTCCGAATTCCTTGGTCTTGCTTGGTCACGAGTGACCTTACAAGAAGATGTCCCAGTAACCATTTTAGATCTCGCACTCATAGAGAAAGGCGAAGGCCTCATTCTGTCATTGTCACTTTGTGTGAAGAATGGCATGTTGGCAATTTTTTTTTATTCGGGCAGATAACTTTGATTGGATTACAGCTCTTCCTTACTTGACCATGGTAAAGGTGTTTTTTTAGATGTTGTTTTCCCTGACTTAAAAAGACAATGTACTTTTACATAGGCTTTACCAGATGATGTACAGGAATTAATATCATTAGGACTGGTAGCAGCAGCTGTTTGCTGCTCCTGCTCTTCTGTGTACTGCTGTGAATGCATTTGGATAACACCGTACACTTTTTGGTGCAAATTCAGAAGAAAAGCCTTGAAGGACTACTATTTGTATTTGAGCAATGACAATTAGCAATGGAGCTCTTGTATTTGAGTGTATATAACACCGTACACTTTTTGGTGCAAATTCAGAAGAAAAGTCTGCAATGACTACTATTTGTATTTCAGCAATGACAATTAGCAACGCAGCTTTCCTTTTTGTGTTACCTATATAACACTGTAGAATTGTACTGCAGAATTACACCAACCCTGACAGCACAAGTTTTTTTATTAATGAGAATTACCAACGCAGCTCTCCTTTTTGTGTGTTACCTATATAACACAGTAGAATTGGACTGCAGAATTACATCAACCCTGTAAGCATTATTATTTGTATTTTTCTGCAATGAGATTTAACACTGGAGCTCTCCTATCTGTGTGTTACCTATATAGCACACACTGCTCTACACTGTATGCTACCCATTCTGTATCTCTCTCTCAAATGGCGATAGATCGCCATTGAGGGTGGTATTTATAGATTCGAAAACTCGTCTCGTTTTCGAATCCAAAAAAATGCGAAAGTAACGAGCCGACTCGACTCGGTACTCGGATCCCCTAAGTTCGGGTGTGTTCAGTTTCCGAGGAACCGAGCCTGAGCATCTCTACCATTTACCCTCTGAGGGATTTCAGCCTCATCCTGTTGCTAATGCATGGACTTCAACCATTTACTCTCTGAGTGAGTTTAGATTCATCCTGTTTGCTGTTGTATGGATCTCAAACCATTAACCCATTGTGTGAATTCAGCTTCATCCTGTTGCTGTTATATGGACTTCAAACCATTAACCCTTTCTGCTAATTCAGCTTCATACTGTTGCTGTTATATTCTTGCCTCTCCTACTGGCTATCTGGGGTAGTAGGTTGTTGTTCTGAGTCGTCCACTTTCTGGAGCCATCTCTGTGTCTCGGGGTACCGATTTCCAGTACCAGGTCTACCTCAGGTTCTGAATTCTGAGTTGTCCAGGGCCAGCTCCTGGCTTATTCTGTTCAGGTTGCCACCCCCTGTATAGTCTCCACCTAAGTTCTGACTCTTCCCAGTCCCAGTTATGGTACTATATTCCTCTGAGTTTCTGAGTTCTTAGCAGTCTTGAATTTCTGGTCCTGGGGTCAGGTCTTTTCTATTCCCACATCCAGGGTCCAGTACATCAGGTCCAGATTCCAGTCATTTATTCCAATATGGAGTCCAGTCCAGCATTACTCCTCCTAATGTCTGGTATACAGGAATAGAGGTACCCCTATGAGCAAGACACTCATCCGGCCTCCCAGTTTCCACTACATTCCTGCCACAGCTAAGGGTCCCGAGATGGATCCCAGAAACCCTATTGCCATTACAGAGGCCTGTTTATGGAACAAAAAAGCTAATTATTTAATGTGGGACTGGTTGGGTGGCGTTGTGGTTAGTGAATGTTCAACTATCCAGAAGGTGCATAGTAACTAACTCTTTTCCAAACAGGGAACCTAACATTTCAGGATCCCACTAAGCAAATACTGCATTTAAGACATCGGCGGCAGCACCAGGTAGGAATGTTCCCTCTGGCTGCGTGTTCCCGTGAGTGTGCTGGAAGATGGATGCCAATGCTCTGTCTTGCCCAGGGCACTAAAATGTTTAGTTATGGCACAGATAGTGACTTTTCCATGAACTGTAAGTATTTGCCCAAGAAAGTGGGGGGGATTTAGGCAGATCAAGTAACTCTTATAAAAACCCAGACAGGTATTTTAATGTGGCAGATTTTGTATATTCTCCCTGATTTTCCATGAATTTTAACTAGGTGCTTTCATTTCCTCCAACAGTCTAAAAACATAATCCTCACAGCCTCTTAGTCAAACAGATTTTACACTCCCTAAGAGGTGATTGTAATCAGACTTCAGATGCTGCTTTTACTAGGACAGACCTAGCCAACCTGTGGCTCTCCAGATGTTGTGAAACTACAAGTCCCATCATGCCTTGCAAGATATCGTCTGGCTAATTACAAGCAAAGCATGCTGGGGTTTGTAGTTTTGCAACAACTGGAGAGTCACAGGTTGGCCAAGCCTGTACTAGGACGACTGTTGCTCAATCATGCCACATTTTCAAAAGCAACACCATTAAGGGGTCTATTTAGAAAGACAGCCATTAAATGGACAGTGTATCAAGTAACACAATTTATGAAAAGGTTAATCTACTTTTCCTTGGTTACTACACTCATCATAGAGTTCTATGAGGACTGAAATGTTAGTGATTTACAAAGCAGCGAAAAGCAATGCTTTTACATTACCTGTTCCTATGAGGTGCAGTGAAGCTGGAAACGCTTCACTTGATACTACAATTGGGTTAGGCTCCAAAGTGCCTGCACGAGTTAGGTGGCAGTGAAAGAATAAAAGTAGTAGAATAAAAACAGTAGTAATTGTAGACTAGGGAGGTTTTCGCCAGCACTCCAGGAGCAGCATAGTAAATACCTCCAGTACAACGTTATGTATCGTAGTGTTATGCTGCAAAACAATGTCACCTACCACAGTGTACTGAGCCCTAATAGCAAGTAGACCCCCTAATAAACAATTAGAAGTAAAATTGTGACTTTTGAAATAAACTTGTCCTTAATTTAAAATCTGGCTTTCTTCACTCCCTTCCCACTAATTTTTATGTTCCTGTGTATTTCAAAGTCAGTTCCACTTGACTTGGTCACCGCAATCTTTGTCACTCACTTTGTTTTCATTAAAATCAGAACTGTATAGCAGGACAGAAGCATAAGCAAGTGGGCTGTCATGCCTTCAACTGTCATCATCCTTTTCTTTTATATTCATTTTTAATCCAGCACCACCCAAGGATGACTACCTGTCTTCATCTTTTACCATGGAAATATGTCAAGAGCTAAACCTTAATACATTTTTCTTTAATGTTTTCATTTTACTTTGGAGAACAACTATTCTATTAAAATGAATCTCAATTTATACTTTTCGCTGTAACATTTTTGCACCCCAAAAAGTGTTTTGTCACCCCCTTTCCCCCAAAAGCTTTGTGCCTATTGGATAATCAGTCCCTGCTAATATGAGAGCTTGAAGGACTGCTGCACTTGGAGATGACATTTTTACTTTTGCCTTTTTCTTTTGAACATTTCAGCCAAAAAAATAAACTGAGTGAGGCTAAAATAGACAGTGAAAATACCTCTACATGTCATGTGCAGTAAAATAGTTGACATGTTTTTTTTCTGTGCGTATAAATGCTGCCTAGAGTATCAGAGCCGAATACATTAAGGCATGCAAAACAAATGTAAACTGTGTAATTTTCAAGGCTCACGTAATTCATATTGGCAGTTGCTTGCTTGTAATTGGTGTCAGCAGATGTCAGTAAGGAGGTTAATCCACACGTTGCAAGCTTAACCAGATTGTTTGCTTTATTAAACACAGGATACAGCTTATAGTTGTAATGACTAGTCTGTGAAGGTATTGGGGATATATACAAGAGCCAGACACTGCAGCTCCATTATTTACATATACACAGGAAGAAAGAGTCTGCATGCATAGTAGGCATTTTGGCCAGAGTTGGATGGTGCTGTACAACTACCACCCAGACACAGGAGACAGAGCGTTGTGCTCACCTGTCTCAACAAACCCCCCCTTGTTTGTCTCCACTTACAAAACATAAATATTAACTGTACCATTAAATTTTCAAGTGGTTCTCCTGTATCTAAAACATGGGGTTAATACAACAAATAATGTGTGCAAAGACATCAATATTTATAACATTCCAAACCACATTTTATACCACATGTAATCAACACTTTTGATGTAGGTCCTATAGTAAGCATAACAGCTGCATACTACTCACTTGCAATGTAGTTTACACTTTACACTTTTACAATTTACTTTTTCTCAATAAGTTCTCGAATGAAATGATGACCAATGACAATATACTTAGACCTGCCATGATGTTTGGTACTTGCTGACAAATCAATAGCATTTTTGTTGTCACATTTGATGTTGATGGTCTATACCAGGGGTTGGCAACCTTTTTCTATCGGAGTGCCGGCTGAAATCTAGTCAAGCCCAGTTGTGCCAGATGTGTGTGTGATATATATATATATATATATATATATATATATATATATATATATATACACATACACATACAGAGCTGCCTAGAGAAATTCATGGCCCCAGTACAGCAACTCCATGGGTCCTCCCTTATAGTTAAGCATAGTTAAAAAAATGTTGTGCCGCCGCAACAACATTTTTTTCCCATGCGAGTGGTCGTACAATTGGGGGTGTGGCAGTACATCATTGGGGGCATTTCTAGCAAGTGAAAATCACCAGGCCACCCTCTTACAGAAAAATGCATTACTCACACATGCCCCCTTGCTCAGCAGCTTTGCTCACATATGTCCCCTCTGCCCATATGCTTTAATCACACTTGCCCCCCTCTGCCCAGCACCTTTAGTGACACATGCCCCTCTCCATCACACCTTCTTCTTACCTTATTCTCCACTGCACAGCATGGGAAGATATCCAGCAGCCCACCGAGTACCATGTGACCACTGCAGTCACATGACCTGGCGTCTGAAGGTACCTGAACTGAAGGGGATTTAGCCACTACCGATTCCCCTGCACTCAATATTTTTATTTTTAAAAAAAGTACATTTAAAATATTTTATTTTTTTTTCAAAATTAGATCTCCAGAGGGGACTCGGGCCACCAAGCAGGCCCAGGCAATTTGTAGCCGCCCCCTCCCCTCTCGGCGGCTATATATATATATAATTATTTCTCATTTTATGAGGCTAATATCATATTAACAGTAAGGGACCAGCAGAAAAAAATGTTATGCCGCACAGTAGTGCCCCAGTTCACATCATACCTCATAATTGTGCCCCCAATTCATCTTATGCCACATAGTTGTGCCCCAAATTCATACTTTGCCACAGTTGCCCCATAAATACATAGTATGCCACAGTTGCCCCCAGAAACACATAATATGCCACAGTTGCCCCCAGAAACACATAATATGTCACAGTTGCCCCCAGAAACACATAATATGCCACAGTTGCCCCCAGAAACTAATAGTATGCCACAGTTGCCCCCAGAAACACATAAAATGCCACAGTTGCCCCCAGAAACACATAAAATGCCACAGTTGCCTCCAGAAACACATAATATGCCACAGTTGTCCCCAATACATTTTATGCCACAGTAATGCCCCCATTGACTCTTATGGCCTCAGAATTGCATAAGAAATTTTTTTTAGGACACTAATAAATTAATAAAAAATTATATAATTTTATACTTACCTCTTCTAGCAGTGAACCGGTCCGCAAAGGTGCTTGGGAGAAACTGCGCAGCCGGCACTGAACTACTGCGCAGGCGCAGCAGTTCAGCTCTTCTCTGGCTGTCATTTTTAATAAATGACAGCCGGAGAAGTGCTGAGCTGTTGCTACATAGTTGTGCCCCCAATTCATACTTTGCCACAGTTGCCCCCATAAATACATAGTATGCCACAGTTGCCCCCAGAAACACATAATATGCCACAGTTGCCCCCAGAAACACATAATATGTCACAGTTGCCCCCAGAAACACATAGTATGCCACAGTTGCCCCAGAAACACATAAAATGCCACAGTTGCCCCCAGAAACACATAATATGCCACAGTTGCCCCCAGAAACACATGATATGCCACAGTTGCCCCCAGAAACACATAAAATGCCACAGTTGCCCCCAGAAACACATAAAATGCCACAATTGCCCCCAGAAACACATAAAATGCCACAGTTGCCCACAGAAACACATAATATGCCACAGTTGCCCCCAGAAACACATAACATGCACAGTTGCCCCCAGAAACACATAAAATGCCACAGTTGCCCCCAGAAACACATAAAATGCCACAGTTGCCCCCAGAAACACATAATATGCCACAGTTGCCCCCAGAAACACATAGTATGCCACAGTTGCCCCCAATACATTTTATGCCACCGTAATGCCCCCATTGACTCTTATGGCCTCAGAATTGCATAAAAAATTTTTTTAGGACACTAATAAATTAATAAAAAATTATATAATTTTATACTTACCTCTTCTAGCAGTGAACCGGTCTGCAAAGGTGCTTGGGAGGAACTGCGCAGCCGGCACTGAACTACTGCGCAGGCGCAGCAGTTCAGCTCTTCTCCGGCTGTCATTTTTAATAAATGACAGCCGGAGAAGTGCTGAGCTGTTGCGCTTGCGCAGCAGTTCAGTGTCGGGGAAGAAATGACAGCCGGAGAAGAGCTAAACTGCTGCGCTTGCGCAGCAGTTCAGCTCTTCTCCGGCTGTCATTTAGAACAGTCGGACATTTTCTTTAATCCATAGGGTTTCTTTAGCTGCTCCTGTCAAAGCCATATACTCTGCTTCGGTACTTGAAAGAGCAACTACAGGCTGCTTCCTACTTGACCAGCTGACTGCTGGCCCCGCTAATTCCAAATCATCGTCGACTGGTCCGGAATCTGCATCACAGAAAGTCTCTTGTTCTGAAGATTCGGATTTTGAAACCTTCAGTTTTAATGAACATGTATCATGCAATTATCTCAGGATTCTCTTAATAGCTGTCCACTGCTGTTTCCCGGGATTTATTGCAAATTAACTCACTCAGCTCAGTACATGTATGATATTGAGACGAGTTCCAACACTTGCATACATTAAACTTCCAATTACGTTCTAATAGGGATTTTCTTTCATCTCCTCTATTTCAAATTCAATAGTTGGTGACACATTTTTGGTTAATTTTCTATTTTTATCAACTGGAGTATTTACTGGTTTAGCATCTGTCATCCCATATTTAAGAAGTTAGCCTCATTTTAATTTTGTTTATGGTGACAGTCCCAGCATTAAGATTTTGTGAAATTCACATTCCCAAAAGGTGTTGGGTAGGACTTAAGTCTTTCAATCTGAACTTATCTACCAACAGATTTTTTTATGCTGTGTAAGTGATTTTATTGACCAGCAAGTAACAATTCATACACATATACAACAATGATGAGCAGTTTTTCAATTATAATTTTTTGTATAGACAGTGGTCAATCTCTAATCGTACAAAGTCCATGTCAATCAACATAGTCTCTAGCTTGATGTACCAACATTGATCACTCTGTTTCAAGATTCCTTTAATAAACACACTCCACAGGCTCCATATAAATTTCCTCAACTAATTACTCATCTAAGGAAGCAAAGTCCAAATCTAACTGGTAGAGCAATAAATCATGCAACGTAGTTATGACATTAGCTAAACAAAGTGTACTGCACCTTGCTACGGGTGGGAAGAATTCCCCATAATTAATTCCGGACCTTTGAGCAAATGCCTTTGCTCAAAGTCCTTTACAAGCTTTGTAAATGACTATTAATCTGTCTATTTCACTTTTTATAGAAAACACATTTTTTTAAATTGTTTTACGGTGGCTTGGCCTATTGACAACAGTCCAGGTTTTGTTTTCATCTAAAGATTTCATCTTTTTATCTACAGCTGATTTCCAATATACCCATTCATAACTGAATTTGTCTTCCTGGTCCTGAGAATGCAATGTTGGCATATTTCTCACTGTATCTTCTTGAAGGGTTTCCTTTATTACTTCTCACAGAAGTTATTCCTGTTGGTTATCAAGATTCAAAGTCTCTGACATAGATGTATTGGAGAATGTTTGTACTTCAAATATTGCCAACTCTTCTTGAACTTCATGTTCTATCTTTCCAGTGGGTGATGCTATTTCATGTAGTATGATATCTTTGGATGTAATAAGTTTCTCATTCACAATGCCCCAAAGCCTGTAGCATTTACTCTCAAGACAATAACCAAGCAAAACACAGTCTTGTAATTTAATGTCCAATTTACGCCTTCTCTCTTTGGGGATGTTTACATATACTTGGCATCCAAACACCTTAAGATGACTGACGTTAGGCTTTCTGCCAGACCAGGCTTCAAATGGTGTCTTACCTTTTACCGCAAAACGGTGTGCAGAGTTTTTTATATAAACCGCTGATTGAACTGCTTCAGCCCAAAATGTATTTTCTAGGCCAGCATCACTTAACATCATACATGCTCTCTCAACTATCATATGATTTGCACGTTCACCTACACCATTGTTTTCAGGTGTGTGCATCATAGTCAACTGATGTTGAAATCCATGTTTTTTTAGAAAGCCAACACAGTTTTTATTCAGGTATTCTTCATTATCAGATATTAAAATATTACTTGATCTTAAGTATGATTTCACTTTTCATTTTAAGAAAATACATTTGAGTCATCCTTGTATAGTCATCATTCAGTATCATAAAGTAACATTAACCATTAATTGATTCTATCACCATAGAGCCACATACATCCGTGTGCATTAGTGCTAATGGCACTTCCTCGCTAGTTGACTTCAGGAAAAGATGTCTGGTTTTTTTACCTTAGATGCAACTCTCACATCTCGGTTTCTCAGGATTATTTATATTCCTTATACCATTCCATTTAGAAGCTTTTGCACATTATCATATCCAAGATGTCCTAAACGCTTGTGCCACAGTTCCATAGTCTGACTTGTATCTGAAGCAGGTATCACATAACACCCCTCAGTATCTAAGACATACAGTTGCTGGCAATGGGTAGCTGTTGCTATTAAAGTCCCTCTTATTTTGCAGAGTGCACTTACTTTCTGTGAATCTTACTTTATAACCTTTGTTTTCTAAGACACTTGCAATCAGATTAGTTTTTTGCTTGATACAATTAAGACTTCTTCAGTGTTTTGTGACACAGGCACTCTTCAGGTAATGCATACATGAACACCTTCTTGCTTTTTACTTTGCTTTTATTTTCAGGATGTGTTCTCTAGATTCCCAGCCCTCTAGGATATACACAAGTAAGGAGACAAGAGAAAATAATCCATTTATTTATCAAATGTGTACACACTGTTAGGAACCCCTCCAGCCGGTACAGCAAAACCCGGAGTCTGCTCTGAAAGTCTGGTGTTCACTGGAGCTCCTAGTGGTGGGGAAAGACTTGGCCGCAGACTAACAGAGGGTCGTAAAATGTGTACCGGCTGGGGAGAACCCAGGAAAGCGGAGTGAAGTCCAGGCAAGGGTCGAGGGCCGGCAGCAATCAGCGAATCCAATAAACAGAGGTCACAGGCACGGTAGCAAGGTCCAAGATACAGGTAAGAAAGGTCAGGGTCACGAGCAAAACAGGCAGGGTCCAAATCCAAGCAAGGGGTCATACACGAGAAATCCAATAGAGTCTCCACAGGACAAGAACTAGGAGCAAGCAGGTCAGCAGGACTGTGGCAGAGAAGCTATAACCGGCAGTGAGGCTGTAGACCTCACTGCCTTAAATACTAGTGGCCACCAATCAGAACCTAGCTCTGAAAACACTCACTGAAGTCACCAATGAATGCACCAAGCCCCCTTACATTAATTAGCCCACAGGCTGTGCCTGTTTGCGCGTGAGAGGCGTCCAGCCGTTGCCTTGGCAACGGCCGGGCAGGAACCGGAAATGAAATTGCGGTCGTCAAGGTGACGGCCGGGACGCCAGGGGGAGCAGGAAGCAAGCCGCGGCGGCTGTGAGTACTGCCGCGACTCGTGACACACACAGATTAAATGCAACAATGCTCCACAAAGAGAAATGTGTTCCCCTACCAAATATAACCAAGTGTCAGTAGGTTCACCAGTGTCAGTAAAACCCCAACAAAGTCCCCAGCAAGTAACCTCACAGCTTAAAGGCCCCATAGGCACAAATTCATGGCAAAACAGTTCACAGTTGAGTAATCCAGGTAGGCCAGTGGGCCAAGAGTTCTGATCTGGTCAGTGGGTCCAGCTTGGTGGGACTCTGACTACCAGTGTCCCTATGAATGGAGGTTCACCAGTTCTTCATAATTTGTGAGTGTCTCCTGATGGATTGATGACAGAACAGTCCTAAAGGTTCAGTACCCAATCTGACTGAGTAGGCTCTAGTTTACAATGATCCTCTCTGGCACTGATAGAGTACCACTACTCAAAATCAGTCCTTCTCCCACAAAATCCCTCAGCAACAATATCAAAAAATATTCACAAGGTACAGGATAAATTGTAGCATGTATCCTCCAACAGCCTCTTACAGTCAGCACTCCAAAGTAACAATCTCAGTATCGTTCAAAGGCTCATCTTCCAACAGTACTACAGTTGCTGTTTTGCTATGTCACCCAGCCTTAGATATTGGCTCACACAGAACCTCTCCTGGTAGGGTTTCCTCTGGTGACACTACAATGCCTGGCCCAGAGTCCTTTGTCCTGGGGTTACAAACACCAGTATCCTCCAAGCTAGAATGAATCTATTGACATTCTCTTCTCTTTAGATTTTTGGCTGTTTACACAGAGAGTATGGTCAAATGTCTCAATCCCCCTTTCAGCGGGGATCAATCCCCCTTTCAGCGGGAATCAATGCCCCTTTCAGCGGGGGTCTATCAGTAGACACTAATGCAGTTAGGAAGGTAACATTCCGCCAAACCCAGACTCGCCCATCTGACTGCCAAATAGAGAATCGTGATTCGTCACTCCACAAAACACGTTTCCACTGCTTCACAGTCCAGTGTCAGTGTGCTTTATACCACTCCATCCGACGCTGGGCATTGACCTTGGTAATGTGAGACTTGTGATTTTACCTGGTCTTCTGCTTTGTGGCTGAGTTGCTGGTGTTCCTAAATGCTTCCACTTTCTAATAATATCACGTCTAGTTGACCGTGGACTAGCTAGCAAGGATGAAATTTCACAAAATATTGCAAAGGTGGCATCCTATCACAGTACCACTTCTTCAGAACGACCCATTTTGTATCACAAATGTTTGCAAATGGAAACTGCATGGCTAGGTGATTGATTTTAGACACCTCTGGCAATGGGTCTGATTGAAACACCTGAATTCAATAATTAACAGGTGTGGCCAAATACTTTTGTCCATATAGAGTATATTTTGATGACATTACATTTATATTGAAACATATTAATACATTTCCCAGCCAGTATAATACTGTGGAGACACATGCACATCCTCTGACCTAATTACCTCTCAGATTACCTGTTAACCTAGATAATTTACAACCCAGATCTAAGCCAAACCTCATAACAATGGATATTTGAGACAAATGGTAATTACCCTAGCTATCACAAACAAAATGGTTTCTGCTGTCCTACTATTTTAACAACATATGGCAACTATCATTATATTTCTAATATAGACAAGTAGGGGGGCACTGGCATTTGCATTTTAATGCAAAATCCCCAGTCTATGTTCCATTGTGAATCTCTAAGAGTGTAGTGCCAAGAACCAGCGGGTTATCTTGGCACTTACCTCCATGCTGTTTATGACAAAGCACTCATTTTCCATGGTTACATATTTTTTTTCCCTAAGAAGTCACTTCCGGCTTTTTTATTCCATCCTTCTCCTGCGATAAGACTGCACATAAGACGACACTGGAGGCATCAGTTTGAAGGAAGAACTTCTGAGTAAAGTCAGGTAGTTGTAGCACTGAGGAGATCTGACCATGCAGCTTCTGCAGAGTAAAACCAGGTTAATCTAGACAACTTTTCTTTAACATGTAAGTGTGTAGCGCAGCTCTAGTGCGGAAATGGCTCACAACTTGCCTGTAGTAACCTACTAAGCATAGGAAGGTTCAAAACTGCGATTGTTTTTATGGTCTTGGCCAGTTTTTGATTGCTTCCACCTAGTCTAGTTGGTGCTTTACTTGCCTTCAACCAAAAAAGAACTCCAAGTATTTGGCTTCTCTGATAGCTATGGCAAAGTTTTCTGGATTAGTTGTTAATCCTGCAGACCTCAATGTAACTAAGACTGCTTTGACTTTGGCCAGGTGTGACTTCCATTCTGGGGAATAGATCACTATGTCATCTAAATAAGTGGCTGCATAAGCCATGTGTCACGGGCACTAGGAGGCTTTACCCAGTATCACCCGCTGATAGTCTTATCAGAGCAGTAGAGTTGGTATATGATACTCTGATGGCAGGGTGATAATGGAACTGGAAACAGCAGATGGTTAGAGAATGCTCAGAAAGTCTATGACTAGCAGCACTGGTAAACAATGGGTAACTGAACACGAGGATCTGGATGGACAAGGACACGTGAGGGTAGTCAGTGGTCTGCGCACGGCAAGTTGTACCACTGCTATAGTGAGAAGAATGTCCAGGAGTAATAAGGAGGTGGAAGTCAGCGGTCTGCATATAGCAAGTTGTACCGCTGTCTGTAGTGAAGGAATGGAATCCAGGTGAAGGTCACAGGGAAGTCAGTGGTCTGCGAGTAGCAAGTTATACCGCTGCTTATGTGAGAGGATATATGCAACTGGTGACACAGGGAAACAGGAATCAGTGGTCTGCCACTAGCAAGTTGTACCACTGAATATATATGTGAGGAAGGACACGAGGAGATAAATGCTATGCAGAGTCTACACGGGTACACTGAACTTGATCCCACGTTGAACTGCACACAATGATAATAAAGAATGAACAGCACTGCACAGATAAACAAAGTCACTCAAATAGTCCAGCAAAAGGAAACAGTCAATAATAGCAATAGTCTCAGAGGATGGAAACTCCGGAGGAGAACAACTCAGTCCAGATGGATATGCAATACACCAGCACAGTCAATGAGAAGTATGCATACCGTGGTTCAGATGGGCAGGCTGTTAGGGATAGCTGCAGGGATACCTGAGCGGTCGGGAACAGACGAGATGCGAAGTCCTTGCAGAATGGAAGCGGCAGGTAGGTGCAGCGCACTGTAGGTAGGCCAGCAAGATGACAAATACTCAGGAAGCAGTAGTATATAGAATAGAACAGCAGGAGACCACGGGAGAGTTGAAGCGATGTAGCAAAGCTGGAAGCCGAGGAGCGTAGACTCGATGCAACAGGCGAGTTGACACAAATGGACACACTGTAGAAGCAGTAGGCAGCGGGTCAGCTGACGGCAGGTAGAACGCAGACTGGAGCGCTGAGACGAGCAGACTCTGTAGACACGCTGAAGTAGCGAACAGGAATCAGCTGGAACAGTAGCGATGTAACTCAGGAGAGTTTGCAGTAATCTGTAACTGTAGATACATGGAGGCAGCGGATAAGAATCAGCTGCTGGAGTCACGAAGAAACACAGGAGAGTTTGCAGTAATCTGTAGCTGTAGATAAACGGAGGCAGCGGATAGGAATCAGCTGCTGGAGTCACGAAGAAACACAGGAGAGTTTGCAGTAATCTGTAGCTGTAGATACACGGAGGCAGCGGATAGGAATCAGCTGCTGGAGTCACGAAGAAACACAGGAGAGTTTGCAGTAATCTGTAGCTGTAGATACACAGAGGCAGCGGATAGGAATCAGCTGCTGGAGTCACTAGGAACACGAGGAATAGAAGTGGTCTGGAAACCACAAATGGCAAACAGGAATCAGCAATAGCTGAACACACGAAGAGGCACTGGAACACCTTCAGAGACTCATGAGGAATGAGACTCCAAGATCAGGCAACGTGGTATTGACCACAGGTGCTTAATATAGGGAGTGTTGCCTGATCAGCCAATTAAGTTAAAGGAACAGAACTGAAGGTTAACAGGGACTGCACATGCGCAGTACCTCATAATAATGGACGGACACGGTTCCTAGCTACTTTAGAAGTAGCACTCACAGTCCGTTGAGTGACACCATGTGAAGTAATAGCAATTTATTTATAGCTCTTTGGAAGATGGCAGTTGCCCAATGCAGCCAAAAGGGTAGGACTTTTTATTGGAAGAGAGCATCAAGGGTGGAAACTGCAGTCTTTGACTTGGCTGAGGACGCAAGGGGAACATGCCAATACCCTTTAGTTAAGTCAAAAGTAGTCAAATAGTTATTACCAGCTAAACTTTCTTTCAGTTCATCCACAAGTGCCATCAGGTAGGCATCGATCTAGTAAACGCTGTTTAGCTGCCTAAAATCATTTCAGAACCTAATACTCCCATTGGGTTTCGGGACAAGCACAATGAGGCTGTTCCACTCACTAGGGGATTCCTCAATCGAGTCAGGCTGGACCATCTTCTCAATCTCCTTTCTCACGTCAGCTTGTCTGGCTTTGGGAATGCAGTACAGCTTCTTCTTTATGACAACTCTCAGCTGAGTGACAATGTCATTCTCAAGTAAAGTAGTTCGCCCAGGAATGGGAGAGAAGGCATCCCTGTATCATTTCCTTAGTCTGCTGTTTTTGCCTAGCAGATATTGCTGGCTCTGTGGGGACTTCACACTGCTCAATGACAGTATTCACTACCCGAGGAGAGGTGTCCTCATGGTATCAAGGTTTAAGGAGATTCACATGGTATATTAGGAGATTATGTAGAGTAGATTGACGTGGTATGGTTCCCCATTCTCCTTCCCAATTGATGGACTATGTAATTGACAGGAACAACAGCTATTAGGACTTCATATAGACCTTGTCAGTGGGCAAAAAGTTTGCTTTGCTGGGTTGGAAATAGGACTAGGAACTTGTCCCCAGGCTTGAAAGATCGAACTGCAGCACTTTTATCATAACTTCTCTTTTCCATTCCTGAGCCTTTTATATGTTGTTGTACAATGGGCCCTATATTTCCCAGTCTCTCAAACATTTGAGACATAAATTGTAACAAATGTGGCTTCCTAGAGCCATGCTGCTCCCATCCTTCCTTCAACATATCCAAGATACCCCTGGGCTGTTTCCTGAACAACAATCCAAAGGGACTAAACCCTGTTGAGGTTTGAGGTACATCACAGATCGCAAACATCAAATATGGGATAAGAGTGTCCCAATGTTTTCATACCTGCACCATGGCTTTCTTCAGCATGTGCTTTAATATGTGGTTAAAGCACTCCACCAAGCTGTCTGTTTGTGGATGGTACACTGAGGTGTGAAGAGCCATCAGCCCTAACAACTGGCACATGTTCTTCATCAGCTTGCACATGAACAGGGTGCCCTGTTCTGTGAGAATTTCCTTGGGAGTTCCCAAGACTATAAACATCAATACAAGTTACTTAGCTATGGTGCTGGACTTGTCCAGAGGCAGTTTCCCTATGTTTCATAGGGAAACTGCCTCTGGATATCAGGTTGAATATTCAAGCACCACTAATATATATTGGTGCCCATGATTGGATTTCTCTGGTAGCTCCATAAGTTTCATAGCTGTACGTTCAATGGGGACTTACACTATTGGTATTGAATTAAGAGTTAACCTTTACATGGGCTTGGGACAGGTTTACTAACAAATGGGACATGACTGGTAATATTTTTCACTACCATGTTTACACCGTGCCAGTAAAATCTGAGCAGAACTTGTTCTCGTGTTTTCTCTTCCTACAGGAGTATCCCACAGACGTGTATATGTGCTGTTTTTAACACTAGGGTTACATCAAACTGAGGAACCATTAACAGTTCTACATTTTCCCCTGTATAATACCAACTCTATATAGAAAACAGTTTTTAACAATAAAATATAGTATACATTTTGCAGGCTGGGCTGCTTTCAGTACACTGTTCACTTCACTTACACTTTTAAATGCATGTTCTAATGATGATTTGTTAAGCTGGTTATTTGCAAAGTCCTGCAATGGAAACAAAATTGGCATTGCAGACCCAGTCTGTATCGTCACTGACAGGTGGGGAGGGCTCATCCACGAAGTCACCAGCCAATGCTGCTTTGAACTGTCCATGCTTTCCCCCACAGGGATACTTTGTGGAAGTCCTGCTGTGATCCCCAGTATAGCATTCCAGTTTGGCAGTTCCCAAAGATCAAAGTCCAGATGTTGTGGATTCTTAGGCAGATCTTTTAAGATCTGGCTTCCGACCGTATCCGTATCAGTTGCCAGCATTTCTGGCCAGACTTGATCATTGAGGACCTTTTTAAACACTGGGAAGCCTTGTCTCAGAATAAGTGGATACGGCAGTTTAGGTGCAATGGCAGCTACCCCATAACTGTTTTTAGTAGTTTTGGTTATTATAGTTTTGAGCAAGACAGAGCTGGAAATCAATGTAACCTCACTTCCCGAGTCAACCAAAGCTAAGACAAGATTTTGGTTGATATGCACATTCACCCGGCACAAACAAGGTTTTCCTGATATGAGACTCAAGCTTGGATAAGCAGACCCAATATGCCAAACAGAACAGTTCATAAGTTCTGGTAGTTTAGGAAACTTGGCCCTCAAGAGGCCTGGCCAACCACATTCTAAACACTTTGAATTAGACACCTTTGTAACGGCCCTCTGTCAGTAGCAGTTTTACCATTGGACCCTGTAGGAAGGATTGTCAAACCTGGCTTTTGACGTGGCATTGGCTTTGGCACGAACGCAGATGCTTTGGCCATTTGCTGTAAAGCATAAAACCTCTCTACCACTGTGGGAAGATCTTCTAAGCTTTGTGGGCCTGATTACAGCACCCATTTTTTGCAAACTGTGGTCCAGCCCCCAGATGCAGTGGTCTATCGCTATATAATAATCCGAGTAGAAATCTCTTCTAGCTGCAGCCATTTTTTTTAAAAAATTGGAAAGCTCAGCCAATTGTGCTCTAATCGGTTTATCTTTCTCATAGTGCCACTCGTGACAGCGCTGGGATCTGCCTGGCCCTGAAGCACCAATGTGAGCCAATATCTTGGACATTAAGCACGGATAGTTAGAGTCCTGGTCCTCATTCAGAGCCATATAAGCTTGTTGAGCTTCACCAGTTAGATATGGTGCCAGCCTCTCAGCCAAAAATTCAGGAGGCCAATTTGCCCTTTTTGCAACTCTCTCAAAGGACACCAGATACACTTCTATGTCATTAGCTGGTAACATTTGCTGCAGAGCCGGACCAGGTCGTACATTTCTGTCATGCCTCACCTAAAGCATCTCTTCCCTTAAGAGCCTGGTGTTTTCCTCCAGTGCCTCTGCAGCTCTTAGCTGCTGCTCTTGTTGTGTAGTGGTCACATTTACGAGGACTCCATGCTAATGTCTATATGGGTTGGGTAGCGGAAACTTGCTTCCCTGAACATCTGCACTCCTGACACCACTTATGACACTTCAGGTCATGCACACACGGACACCTTCTTGCTTTTACTTTGCTTTTATTGTCAGGATGGTAAAGTAAATTGACAGCATAAAGTTCCACACTCTTTCTTGTGACCCTAACGCTAGATAGACAGAGACCAACACTTCTACCATTGCCCTTATTTGATGTACAGATGACACTCTCAACTTGCCTATAAAAGGGAGTTTGTTGCATGTGTTCTGTTTTGATTGCAGACACATCCTGTCAGGCTGTTGCTTGCTGTTTTTTAAACCACTTAAAAACATGTAAGTTGAATCAGACTCTTTACTATTATTTTGTCACACATATGTCCTCCATCTGTTTCTTTGTAACTTAGGTGTACTGTACAAAAGTGTAATTCTGTTTGCAGCCTTCCTCAGCAAATACCTGTCTCCTCTTTTATAAGCCTGTGGCATACACTTCTCTTTGTTACAGTTTGTAATTGCAGTTTTACATTTTATTCTCAGGCGGACTGCAATTGTTCCAACTTCTGTTGCTGTTAAGATTTTGTCTGCCACATTCAAAGCTGACTTGTTGTTTTATCAGAGTTGTTTATTGCGCCATTCTACATTCTCAGTATGCACTCCGAGGCCTTACGTCCTATTACGTCCTATTAACAAATGAAGCACTTGTACTTTGGCTAATTTCTTTTACAAGAAAATTGAATTCCGGGGTCAGGTTCTGTAACAGATCATGGTGACCTCTTTGTCATCCACTTGAGTTCAGATTAGATATTAACGGCTATGAAACTGATAATGTCTTATAGATGTATTCAGTCTTGGCTTTGCACTCACTTAACTTGGTTCCATACAAAGTGCACTTCAGGTTTACTCTTATTATGAGACCTTTATCTTCATACGCTGTCTTCAGGGCAACCCACATATCTTTTGCAGACACTTTCCCTGTAATGATTAAATAGAAGTGCTGTTCACAGCACAGCCAATGGTTCCAATGGTCCTATCCACATTATTGAGATTGGGGCTTTCACCTTGGTCACTTGTGACCTTCTACAATTTCTCATGGTTTAACTGTATCTCCATAGAGAATTCCCATGTGGAATAATTCTCACAGCCTTTCAACTTTACGAAGCCCATGCTCACAGCTGGAGTATACCCAAAAGCCAGACAGTGCACGTCCTTGCAGTAGGCATTTTGGTGCCGCACTTTCAGCACCCGGAGACTGGAGACAGAGTGTAATGCTCATCTATCTCAACAATTCAGACATACATACGTCTGTATTAAACTAGGGGTGGATCTGAAGAAATGTCTTTTGTTGAATTTTGGTCTAGGTACGCTCTGCTCTGACAGACATGACACTGCAGAATACATCCAATATATATGTGAAATATAAGGTTCCAGCACAACAGACAGAAAAAAAGTAGTCAATAATGTCACCTGTTAATAATATAGGGCCTGATTCATTAAGGATCTTAACTTAAGAAACTACTTATTTAAGTCTTCTGGACAAAACCATGTTACAATGCAAGGGGTGCAAATTAGTATTCTGTTTTGCACATAAGTTAAATACTGACTGTTTTTTCATGTACCACACAAATAATACTTGATAGCTTATTTGTACACTGAAATTTAAAGTTGATATATTTGTGTGCTGCATGAAAAAACTAGAGATGCTCACTGACCCCCCGTGTTTTGGTTTTGGTTTTGGTTTTGGATCTGGATTACCGTCGTGTTTTGGTTTTGGTTTTGGTTTTGCCAAACAGTCATTGCGTGTTTTGGTTTTGGTTTTGTTTTGCTATTTTGTTTAAAAATCAAAGTTTTTGGGCCTAAAATAACCAAATTTAGTGCTCCACCTGTTTCTTGGATAAGTAATGTAATTGTAAAGCTAATAAATTATCCAAAAAAGCTGTTTAATTCCTGGTAGGCCTTCATTAATTCCACACACAAACCAGATTGTCTTCCTCTCCATCTATGCATATTGGCAATGCAGCCATCGTCTTTGGATGTATATTACACCCTACGCTTATAGTTAAATATGTAAAGAAATGGACAAAGGCAGTTTGCTTTCTGTCTCTATAGGCCACCCTCCAATTGTAGAAAATACTAAAAAATTCAGCCGTTATAGACTGTACAATATTAATAAAAATGGACAAAGGCAGTTTGGTTTCTGTCTCTATAGGCCCCCCTCCACTTGTCGAAAATACAAAAAAATTCAGCCGTTATAGACTGTACAATATTAATAGAAATGGACAAAGGCAGTTTGGTTTCCATCTCTATAGGCCCCCCTCCACTTGTTGAAAATACAAAAAAATTCAGCCGTTTTAGGCTGTACAATATTAATAGAAATGGACAAAGACAGTTTTGGGTCACTCTGTGTATGACACCCTACCCTTAAGGAGAAATTGCCCAAGCAGCAGCTTTTCAAGACGGTACGTGATATGGAAATGTCCCAAGTCCCTTTCCTCTTTGGGGGTAGATTGCACCCTACACTTACATAGAACGTTTTAAAAAGATGTTATCATCATCATCATCAGCTTCATCCTCACCCTCATCAGTGTGTACGTCATCATCACAGACTATTAATTCATTGCCGCTTGAATCCGCCATTAGAGAACAGTCAGTGCTTGGATGTCTTGGATGGTGAAGGCCTTCCTCGTGGAAGATGTAGTTCATTTTTATAAACATAATTTTCTCCACATTTTTGGGAAGTAACCTTCTATGGCGATCACTGACTTAGTTCCCTGCTGTGCTGAACACTCGTTCAGAGTACACACTGGAGGGTGGGCAGCTTAAGTATTGCAAATCAAGTTTGTACATGGGTTTCCAAATGGCCTGTTTTTCTTCCCAGTAAGGAAAGAAACTGTCTGACATTTCCATATCAATTACCTCTTGAAAATAATCCTCCACCTTCCGTTGCATGTTAATACTCATATCGGATGTAGTTATGGGCAAGGTCACACATTATTTTGAAAAATCCTTCAAACCAGCCCAGATGTTAAACTGTTCTGGTCTGCCCGCTGCGTCTTCCCTGCTTCTTTTTAGAAAATTAATTTTTTTACGAGCAGCAGCTGCTTGAGGAATTGAAGGAGGACACGTCGTCAAGCCAAGGCCCAGTTCAGCGGCTAACTTGCTGAGCAATAGCTCCTTGCAAAAGTTCACATCTCGTTCATTTTGAAGCAAAGACTCAATGTAGGTCTTATAACTTGGATCAAGCACAGTGGCCAAAACATACTGATCCGAGTTCAAGATCTTAATAAATCGAGGATCATTGTGAAGTGAATTAAGTACTTGATCGACAAGGCCAACATACTTTACGGAATTGCTTGATTTCATCTCCTCCTTCAGTTTCTCAAGCTGCTTTTCCAATAGTCTAATTAAAGGAATGACTTGGCTCAAACTAGCAGAATCTGCACTCACTTCACACGTCACAACTTTAAATGGTTTCAGCACCTTGCACAGGACTGACAGGATTCCCCACTGTGCAAGAGTGAGATACATGCCCCCTCCTTTCCCAATGTCATGGCTTGTGCAATACTTTTGGATGGCTTTGCGCTGTTCCTCCGTCCTCTGAAGCATGTACAGGGTGGAATTCCACCTAGTTACCACCTCTTGCTTAAGTTGGTGGCAGGGCACGTTAAACTGCTCTTGGAGCTGCTGCAATCTCCTACATGCTGTGGCAGAATGCCTGAAATGGCCTCAAATCTTACAGGCCACTGAAAGCATCTCCTGCACCTCACGGTTATTTCGTAGGAAGCTCTGCACCACCAAGTTGATGGTGTGAGCAAAACAGGGAATGTGATGGAAATCACCCAGCTGTAATGCTCGCACTATATTGTTGGCGTTATCAGAAATGACATATCCTGGGGAGAGTCCAAGTGGTATAAGCCATGTATCAATCACATCTCTCAGTTTGCGTAACAAATTGTCAGCTGTATTCCTGTTAGTGAAGCCGGTGATACAAAGAGTGGCCTGCCTGTGACAAATGTTACGTAGTGGTGTACATGCTGCTGCTGTTCCTGCTGGTGAAGGTGAATGGCCAACCCAGTGGGCTGTCACAGTCATATAGTCTTTGGTTTGGCCACTTCCACTTGTCCACATATCTGTGGTTAAGTGGACAGTGGACAGAATGGCATTTTTCAGTGCAATCTCTACATTTGTACACATTTTTTTGGTATAGTTGTGGAATAGCTTTACGGGAGAAATGGTGTCGCGATGGAATTCTGTAACGCAGACACAAAACCTCAATTAACTGTGAAAAACCAGCTGCGTTTATTGTGGACATTGGACGCAGATCTAACACTAGCATGGCAGCCATGGCGTCTGTGATTCGCTTTGCGACTGGGTGACTGCTGTCATATTTGCTTCCCCTCGCAATTGATTGTTTCACAGTTAATTGTTGAAATGTAGAACTGCTCTTTTTCTTGGCCTTCCTCTGGCCTGACGATTCACCCCCAGCAGCAGCAACAGCAGTAGCAGTGGGACTAACGCTTTCTTCAGAGAAATCAATAATAGTGCAGGAGTCATCCAGCCTTAATAAGTGGGATGCAGGGCTAACTCCGAGCGCTACTGAGAATATTGATAAGGATGGTGTGGTGGGTGTATTTTGCTGTTGTCAGGATGTCGGTCACCGGAGGGTCCTAGCTGATGATGGAGTGCTTGTAATTTTTTTTTAAGAACTCAGCTTTCCCAACACTTTGCCATGAACTCTCGTCAAATGGCGTAACTTAGACGAGGTTCCAGGATGGTTAAGGTCCCTCCCTCGACTGACTGTAGCTTGACATACACTGCAAATGGCTATACAATTATTGTCTGGATTGGTGTAGAAATTTTGTTCTATGGTCAGGCATGACAATGGCCTTTTTCTTGTCATGTGTCAGAACTGCTGCCACTGGTGCAAGACTTACACAAACAACCTCATCTTTATCAACATCCTCATTAGCGCCCTCGTCGCTTACAGAAATTTCCCCCTCATCCTCTTCTATTTCCAAAGTGGCATCCTCAATTTGTGTATCACCGGCTACACTCGGGCTGCTCAGGCACACATCAGCAGAACTGCTGAAAGGGCCCCTCTTTATGGGTACACTAACAGAATGCTCATGATTAGACATACCACTGTTGGATGGACTCTCCACAGGGATTGTTGTCATTTCTGATTCAGAGCATATATTATCCTTTAATGCCTTACTGTTATCTTGCAGCTCGGCTTTGACGCGTAACAGTATTTGTGCACCACTTGTAGACTCCAAATTACTTGGTCTTGCTTGGTCACGAGTGACCGTACAAGAAGAAGGCTCGGTTGCATTTTTGGATCTGCCACTAATAGAGAAAGGCGAAGGCCTCATTCTCTCTTTGCCACTGCGTGTGTAGAATGGCATGTTGGCAATTTTTTTTATTGGCAATTAACTTTTCCTCAGTTACACTTCTTTTTCGCTTCAACACAGTAATTTTTTTTTTGATGTGTGTTTTTTTGCCTGATTTCAAACGACTATGTAGTTTGACATCGCCTTTCCCAGATGACGTACTGGGAACACTACCATCAGGACTGGTGACAGAACCTGGTTGCTGATTCTGCTCATATGTGGACTGCTTTGAATCCATTATAATGAGGCCAAAGCACTTGTAGTGCTACAAATTGTTTTTTATACGGCTGACAAATATGACTTTTGACAGCCAGAAAAATTACAGTAAAACACTGGGGAATATGGGACACCCCAAAAGCACTTGTAGTGCTAAAAATAGTTTTTTATACTGCTGACAAATATGACTTTTGACAGCCAAAAAAATTAATGCAAAAGAATGGGGAACACTCCAAAAGCACTTGGAGTGCCAGAAATTGAACAAAAACCGTCCTCTATCCTTCTCTTACTGCTGTAACAACTGGTATAAAGATGACAATGATATTGCATACAAACAATAATGTGTCCAAATACTGATCTGTCCCTGCGCTGATCTAGCCAGTGTGACCTAACCCTGCTTTCTCCCTCTGTCAAATAATGGCGATGGATTGCTGTGGAGGCTGGTATTTATGCTTTTCAAATCTCGCGAGAACCGAGCTCAGTAATACAAAAGCGTCACAATGACGTTTTGTCTCGATTTCGATTCCGAACGGGCGGGAGAGTACTGAACGTGCTCGGCTCGGTACTCGGATAGGCTAAATTTGGATGAATTCGGATCTCGGGGAACCGAGCCCGCCCATCTCTAGAAAAAACAGTCAGTGTTTAACTTATATGCAAAACAGAATACTAATTTGCACCCCTTGCATTGTAACATGGTTTTGTTCAGGAGACTTAAATAAGAAGTTTCTTAAGTTAAGATCCTTAATGAATCAGGCCCATAGTCATTAAGAACAAAACATTAAAAAAATGTTTTCTTTTCATTCCCCACAATAAAATAGGATGTTATTAATGTATACTGTACATAATATGCATTTTTACAGTTGCTCCTGATTGTAAACACATGTTCTAGTATGCATACGCAACTGTCATCACTATCACTGGGAACTTACACCAGATCTTTAGCTGCTACAAATGATACGACAGAAAAACACGTACCTTTGAGTTGCCCAAAGCTTGAATGGAGATCTGCTGCATGCGCTTGAGCTTGCTGTACATTGACTACGTGCATACGCCAATTCCCCTCCCTGGTGCGCCACTGAAATTGTAGGCTGTCGTAAGGGTTCTTTGCACTAGTAGAGTAAGTGGATGTTTTTGCGTTCATCAGTGTATGGTCTGGGTCTGCGCAGAACTTTTCTTTTGCAAATTATGGCACGTGTATGCATTTACGTTCTTTAATGAATCAGGCCCTCAATCATCAGTGAATCCTGTGTAGGCACAACAGATTACAATATGTACAAACCTGCACTTGAATACCTCAAGAGTAAATAATCCTAAACAATAAATAATATAAAACAATATTTCTGGCTGGAAATAAGTGACTCTACAGTAGCTATAGAACATAAATTCTACAGTTTATTTGACTTTTACATTGTCCATACTAACAGAATCAATATGAAGTAGAATGGTCTATAGATAGCTTAGATATATCCTTTTTATGTGTGCTTTAGTAACAGATGGATTATTATTTAAGGAGTTAGGCTGCAAGGTATAAGAAGCGAGTTTCCCTACTGGAAGGCATGTCATAAATCTGCAACCAAATACTTGGCTTCTATGAGGGGTCACAACTGACGTCAATCTCCAGGCGTTAAGTCTAGTTGTGATATTTATCCAGCCCCCACTAAAAACATAGAGCCAAGCTTGCAAGAGGGTGATCAAATCTCATTTAGATATTTTCGTTTCCCTGTGTAATAGTTTTTTGGATGTGTGTATGTGTGTGGCAGGTCAGTAATCTAAACTCTACTAATATTTGAGAAGGTTGTCACATATAACCTTTACAACTTGTGGAAGCACTTTGATAGTTAGAAGGTGTACCTCAGTTAGTAACAACAGGTACTTCAATTATAACCTGAAGCAGAAGAGTTGTTCTACAAAAGCGTGTCTTCTCTTTGTGACCTTTGGCAATTTACTTTATGGCCCAGTGACTCATGGGCTAAATACTGATGTAGACTGTAAATGCTTGTAAAAAATGTTGCGTATTATATGTACTGCATTCAACAATAATTAGGCCCCTTGCTCTTTCACTACAAAATTATAGTTTTAAATCTGGTTATAGAAGCCTGTAGATATAGGATACATTAGATATATAGACAGACAAACTAATATATAAACTAAGATATAAACCAAGCATAAAGAAAAATATAAGTAGTACTGTTAGTTGTTCATAACCAAGTAACCAGTATACTTATACAGTCTGTAGTAGTAGTAGTAGTACAACAGTCTGCACTATCACAGGAACAGACATTTCCTTTTCTTGAGGGCTGTGTTCTGATTGGGTTTTGCATATCCATTTGGAGCTTGAGTACCAGTTAAGCAACCAATAGTAATCTGTGATTTAGTAATCTGTGACAACCAATAGTAATCACTTAAGACATAGACATAAGACCCAATATTTACCCCCCTAAAAATCTCTATAGCAAATATTTAGCCAACTAATGTCATTAAGTAGTCAAAACACTTATTTGTTTACGTCCAAACCATTTATTTTCCAACTACTTCTGCTGTGCCTTCATGGCTGGCTGCTGTCTGGAGTGAGAAAAATCAACTCACTCCTATGTGTCTCCTATGTGAATTTACCAAGGACAGCTCCAATTTTCATATCAAATATTTAAATCACAACCTTTATTTTCCCATGGTTTTGTCTCCTGTTACACCCAAATCCATTACATAATCAAGGAACTGTTTTAGTTTATTTTGCACCCAAAGCTAGTATAGGATCAAATTGGTTGAGGCACCCAAATGGCAACCTCTTTCAACAGTCGCTAACCAAATCTCTTCTACACAGCCTTGGCAGTCTTGTAACTGAACAGAATATAATGGCAAATAAATCATGCTTCTCATATAAACTTCCCCACAGCTAGTTAATGTAACAATTCAGAATCTCCGTTAAAGTTTATTATTCTTACGCTCTTTTACCTTTGCCAGTGAAAGAAAAACATATTTCCACTTCAATCCTTCATAGCAGCCTTAACAATGGGTACTAGCCATAGGCAGAGACAGGAAATAAAGCAGGTCTTTAAGTAGTATATAGTGAAGTTCCTCCTCTTTCCTAAAGTTCTTTTCTTTTCTCTAGATGAGGAAAGAGAGGCTATGTAGTAAGTTTCTTGTTTTCTGTAGAGGGGATTAACTTTAGTGGCCTGGAAATGCACCACTGCTAGTGCAAACCAGGTTTAGGGCTGGCTACACAGGGACCACCAGTTTCTATTTTTAGTAGCAAATGTTATGCAATTCAGATCTGGAAGCAGCTTGGCTTTGTAATGCAAGCACTGAATCCAGGTTTAGGGATGCTAACATGGAGGATGGACCAGGGAATGTGAAAGTCCCTTTCCTGCACCCCTAGAAAAAGCTGTGGGGCACTTTGGTATTCTCCTGGAAGGGATGGAAACATTTCAAATACATTTTGTCAGCAGAATAAAGCTTTGGCCCACCCCAAATTATCAAATTGCACCCAACTTAGGTAGACCCCTAATTTAGGGATTTTTATTTTTGGATCACTAGTTAGTCAACTATTTTGGTAATACTTTACCCTCTCAGTACTCATTCAGAGCCTGTGGAAGGGAAAAAAGATAATAAGGTCAAGGACTGTGGAGCCTGCAACAACTTTATCTGTGGATTATGAAACAGTCTTTTGTGCAACATGTAATAGTCAACTTGTAGGAAACAATTACCACAATTTAAAGAACTGATATCTTTGATGATGAAACCATTTGTGACTGAAGAGAATTTACATGCTATGCAAAAGAGGAAAATAACTAGTTTACACACAATTATGGAATTAGATGACATGCCCTGTGATTCCAATTCAGATTCTTTGGAGAACCTAGCTAGGTCATCTAGTAGTGAGTTCTGAAAAATTAAGGATGATTCTAGACTATTTAATCAGGATAATGTCTAGATTCCTCTTTAGCACATATATAAATATATGGGGATGGTTGAAGCAGCAACGTCCACAATTCCCTCTTTAACAATCGTAGTAAAAAGAATATAAGTTTTCCTGTGCACTAGAGAGTAAAGGATTTTTATTCATAAGGAATGTTACCAGATATAAAAGCTCCAGGCCAACCTTAAAATATTAAAACTTATGTATGTTTTTAGGTATGAAGAAGCACTAAAATGTAGCTCAGTTCCAAAGGTGATTATAGCAATAGCCAGTCTGTCAGCTAGGACAACTTTTCCTTTAGAAGATAATAAATGTTTTAAACACATATTTCTTCTGGAATTACCTTAAAGGCAGGTGTGGCCATGGCTTCAATGTCCAGAGCACTCAGACTATGGTATGAATTTTCAAGAGAAAATTAGGAGAGAATATTTGCTTAAAAGCATTCAGGTTATGCAGAGAGAAATATAATTATTTTGTTAAGCATCTTGGGATACCATTGCTTTTCAGCCACAACTATGGCTTCAGTGGCAGTAGCTAGAAGAGCTCTCTGACTGTGTCAATGTGCGGCTGATGCTTTCTCTAAGAATAGTTTAGCTATTCTTTCTCAAGAAAGGTTCCTTGTTCGCTTGTGACAAGCTAGACGCTATCATTTGAAAATCTCTGAGGGCAAAACCAACCATCTGCTGTAATGTCAAAGGATTGATTATTTCCCTTCTCCATTCTGTCAACATTTTAATGATGTAATGAGCTAAAAGCGTGGAAAACAATACACTATGTAAAAGTAGTGGTTGTACATGTTTTGAACATTCAGACTTAAAGATGGGAGGCTAGGTAAAAAGATCTCCCAATGACTATTGCCGGGTTTAGCCCTCATTGATGCAGGTTGATGGCAGGATCACAAATTATACAGAAATCTGAATGCATTCTATTCAGGATCAGTGGGTTCTGGACATTGCCAGGAGACTTTTATCATGTTCCCAAGAGGTTACCAAGAGATATCTCAAATCCAGAACCCCATCAGTCCAAGTGGAATTGGAAGCATTATGCATCAATCTGCACACATTGCAATTGTTTTATGGTCCAGTGGGGTGCAGGCTTTTATTTCAAACTTTTTCAGGTCAAAAAATCTGCATTGGGTTTCAGAACAGTAGTTGATTTGAGATGACTTGTTGCCTTGTTCATTCACAGCACTTCTCTATGGAGTCCATTAATTATATTCTTTCTGCTGTAGGTGAAGGAGAATTTCTGACATCCATAGATATTCAGGATGCCTGCATTCATATCCCTGTTGTAGATTATTACCAGCATTTTCTTAGGTTCTTTGTATTGGGTCATCACTTCCAATTCTCTGGTTTTCCTTTTGGTCTGGTAACATCTCCAAGGATAATTACCAAGGTATTAATTACACTTCAAGTATAACTGAAGAAGCAGATAATCAGTCTCTGGTCTTATCTGGATGACATTCTGGATGACTGAGAAGTCAGAGCACATTGTCCAAGTCAGGACAGCTGAAGCAATGTCTTTTCCGCAGACACTCGGCAGGAGGGTAAATGATTGTACACAATGTAAGATGATGTGGCGCTTCACTAAGAATGCAGCCTGTTATGTGGAACGGAGAGTCCACCTCCCTCCAAAAATACAATATTAAAACATCAAAAACCACGTACGTTTAAGCGCAGACTTTCAAACACATAGAAGATGTTCAATGTAGATATAGGTTCCTCCCACTTAATGATGAATACGGTCTTTTTCTATAAGTGGGTATATGAAACCTATAAAAACTCGAAAATACAAAAACAGGGACAAATAATAGTGCAATATGTACACAACTTGGTAAAGATAGTCCCAAAGAAGTCCCAGAGATGAAACCGTTATGTTCATCCACCATGTGCAGAAATCAGAAATGACACCAGCCAAAAAACTGTGTTGTTAATGTTATAAACCATAACGGATCCATCTCTGGGACTATATTTACCAAGTTGTGTACATATTGCACTATTATTTATCCCTGTTTTTGTATTTTCGAGTTTGTTATAGGTTTCATATACCCACTTATAGAAAAAGTCCGTATTCATTATTAAGTGGGAGGAACCTATATCTACATTGAACATCTTCTATGTGTTTGAAAGTCTGCGCTTAAACGTATGTGGTTTTTGATGTTTTAGGAGGGTAAATGAGACAAAGTGCCATCTTGTGCAAGCTCAGCAAATAAAATTCCTGGTTATTCAGAGGAACAAAGTGTCTCTACAAAGAGGAAATGCTCAAGATCCGGTCCTTGCTTGTCTGTTACAGTCTCAACAACAAATTCCGCCACCATAAGCATTCTTTCCATGATCAAGGTGGTACATGCGAATCCTTGAGTCAGAGTTACTCAATCAGTGGGTTCTCAAAAAGACCTGTCTGGATCAAGACATCTGACTTACAAGAACCACTGGTTATTAGAACTGGTGGCAGGATCCAAAACCAAAGAAATGAGTGTTGTGCCTTCTAGAGCCAGAATAGACAATATTCATTACAGATTCCAGTGCCAAAGGTTGGCAGGTCATCTGCTGGCAAATCGACACAAGACTCATGGGCACAGAGAGAAAGGAGACTACATTTAAATGTCCTAGGGCAAATGAGGGCAGTTTGGAATTCAATTCAACATTTTAGGACAAAACTCATGATATTGCCAGGGCGTTAGTTGCCATCATAAATTATCAATGAGGGTCAAGAAGCATTATAATCGTAGAAGGTCGTGTCCTGGGCAGATGAAAATCTGAGGTCTCTTTTGGCACTCGAAATTGCAAGCAATGTAAATACCTAGCAAAATGTGCTTTTTTGTGGACGCAATTTATGCTTATGGTTTAGATGGTATTGGCTCTACTCTGCTTATGTGCCTGACAAAATACGTTTGTGTGGAAATTCTGAGAAAGGCATAGATGGCCTATTTCGCAATGGCAAGACCTCATAGAAGTTTAAAATTCATACACCAGTTAACAAATCACATTTAGTTATATTTCTCCATTTTTTTTAAGTTTGAGCATCCAATTGAGAATATATAAGTCATTTTTTGTTGTGCAGTTCTGTCATTTTTTGGACGCAATTAGGATTCCATACATCTGTTAAACAATGAAGCTATGACATTTAGTGTTGTGCAGTTGTGTAATTTTTTTGACAATTATGAATCCATGCACCAATTAAGCTATGTGGAGCTGACACCAAATCACTACCAGCTATGTAAAACATTACCATTCATTTATTGTGAACAAAATAATTTTTTTTTAAAACAAAGCAATTGCAACAACAATACCACATAACTTATTTTTCAACAAGTTTGCCCAGAATGTCCAATATGTTGCCCCACATGGGCGACTCGGAGGTGGCCAAGTAGGGCCCTGATTTGCTGTTAAAAGCTGTGCCACTGTTAGCCTGTGAATAATATCATAAATATTGTCACAAACTTGCACCTGAAATATGTCTTGCTTTTAACTTACTCCAACATTGCATAGTGTAAAAATACTTCCTTCTAAATTTATGTTAAAAGTGAAGCATTGGGTCAACATTCTGCCATGGGTCAGACTCATCTTTACTTAAGGCGGCGGTTCCCAAAGTGTGCGCCGCGGCTCCCAAGGGTGCCGCGGCGCTGTCACTGGGGTGCCGCGGGCCAGCCATAAAAAAAAGAGAACACATAAACTTACCAATCCGCCGGGCACCGGGACCCAGCAGCCTCCTCTCTCCCGCAGCAGCTGTCACTGACGTCGATATTCAGTGACAGCTGCGGGAGAGAGGAGGCTGCTGGGTCCCGGCGCCCGGCGGATTGGTAAGTTTCTGTGTTCTCTTTTTTTTTTATGGCTGGCGCGGGGCAGAGTGAAAGAGTGAAAAGGATCGTTGCAGCGGGGCAGTGTGACAGCGTGACAGTGGGACAGTGTGACAGCGGGGCAGTGTGATAGTGGGACAGTGTGATAGTGGGACAGTGGGACAGTGGGGCAGCGTGACAGCAGAGGGGGACAGTGGGTCAGTGTGACCGCGGGGCAGTGTGACAGCGGGGCAGTGTGACAGTGTGACAGCAGGGCAGTGGGACAGTGTGACAGCGGAGGGAGACAGTGGGACAGTGTGACAGTGGAGGGGGACAGTGGGACAGTGTGACAGCGGGGCAGTGTGACAGCGGAGGGGGACAGTGTGACAGTGGGACAGTGTGGCAGTGGGACAGTGGGACAGCGGAGGGGCAGTGTGACAGCGGGGCAGTGTGACAGCGGGGCAGTGAGACAGTGGAAGGGGGCAGTGTGACAGCGGGGCAGTGTGACAGCGGGACAGTGTGACAGCGGAGTGGGACAGTGTGACAGCAGAGGGGAACAGTGGGCAGCAGAGGGGGACAGTGTGGCAGCAGAGGGGGACAGTGTGGCAGCAGAGGGGGAAAGTGGGCAGGAGAGAGGGACAGCGTGACAGAGGGCTGCAGAGGGGGCAGCGTAACAGAGGGCTGCAGAGGGGGCAGCATGCCATGGGGCAGCGTGACAGAGGGCAGCAGAGGGGGGCAGCGTGACAGAGGGCAGCAGAGGGGGGCAGCGTGACAGAGCAGAGGAGGGGGGACAGCGTGACAGAGGGCAGAGGAGGGGACAGCGTAACAGAGGGCAGATGAGGGAGACAGTGGGGCAGAGGAGGGGGACAGCGTGACAGAGGGCAGAGGGGGCAGCGTGACAGAGGGCAGAGGAGGGGGAGAGCGTGACAGAGGGCAGAGGAGGTGGGACAGCGTGACAGAGGGCAGAGGAGGGGACAGCGTGACAGAGGGCAGAGGAGGGGACAGCGTGAGAGAGGAGAGGAACAGTGTGACAGAGGGCAGAGGAGGGGACAGCGTGACAGAGGGCAGAGGAGGGGACAGCGTGACAGAGGGGGCAGCGTGCCTGGGTGCAGAGGGGGCAGAGTGCCTGGATGCAGAGGGAGCAGAGTGCCTGGATGTAGAGGGACATTTTTGCATACAACTAAATAAGTAGTTTTGTCGAGACCTAAATACTTATTACAATTTTTTGTCCCAACTACTTCTAAAACAGGACTGCTCATAAATTATTTTGGAGGGGTGCCTTGGAAAAATTTGGAGACTCTAAGGGTGCCGCGAACTGCAAAAGTTTGGGAACCACTGACTTAAGGTAATTATTGAGAAACAGGCAAGAAAAGGGAAAGACTGTGGGCTAGATTTAGTATGAATCGAGTTTGGTGGCGGTTTGAAACTGTCACCCATCGCCGGCGGTTTAGCTGATTGGAAAAGCAAAACCACTGGCGGTTTTGTCCAAACTGCTGGTGGTTTTAGATGAAACCGCCATCAAAACCACCATCCAAAAGACAGGACAGGGCAGTTTTAATTACTGTTTCAGAATGGCTTGATAGCTCAAACATGCTGTTTGAACTATTTTGCCATTCTGAACATAAGAGAAAGCACCATTGACATTAACATTTATGTTGGGAATCATTATTTATTGATTAAGGGGCAAAATGAATTAAATATTCATTTTTAAGGGGAAAAAAGTCATTATATTAAGGAGATAAATTTATTTAATTATAATATTATTCGGACAATATGTAATGACAAATTGTGCAACACAAATAATTATATCCACCATTAACAATCAGTTAATAATATTATATATTCACATTTCCCACTTAATATAATGCTATAATAGTGTCCCTTTAAAAAAATATTACAAAAAATTCTCTCATAAGTTAATATTAAATTTATTTTGTTCCGTTATCAATAAATAATGATTTTCCAAATAAGTAAAATTTCAGTTTTCTTATGCTCTGAATGGCAAAATAGCTCAAACAGCAGCTGTTTTATCAATCTCGCCATTCACAACCACCTCTTTCATTTCGTTTGGATGGCTGTTTTTCAGCGGTTTTGCAGGTTTGCAAAACCGCCGCCAAAACGGGTTTGCAAAATTGCCGTTTGAACAGCTTAGTAAATTCGGCTGTTTGTATGTTCAACATTGTTAAAATCAGGATGGGGGTTTGTAGAGTGGTGGTTTTGAAAAGTGTCAATTCTGGCAGTTTTAATGGCGGTTTGGACTTTAGTAAAAATAGCCGAAAAGCAGCAGTTTGAGCAAACCGCCCTTTAGTAAATCTAGCCCTATATGTCAATATCTTTATAATACCTATCTCTATATCTCCTTGTATTATTAAAGTAATTCTATCGTTTTCAAATAAGCATTGCCCAAGCGATTGTATTGTGTTTCCGAAGCACAAAGTAATTTATTTTAGCAGATGCAAAGTTTAACAATTCAACACATGATTATAATACAGTACAGCCAATACCAAAAAGAGATAAATACATACCGGGCTCCCACGGGTACCAGTGTACAGTATTTCGCTCTAGAATACTGTGGTCAGAGAATGGCTGAAGCCTGTGGGAGCACAACTATATTATATACACTCAGTGTTACAGAGACAACAATGCAGATGACGTGGCTTTCTTCTATAGGTCCAGGTATCAGGAAGGTCCAGAGTGCTGCAGGTCATAGGCTAGTTCAAACAACCCCCTCAAAGGCTAAGGGTCAACATTCCAGATGATTCTCCCGCCCAGAAACCAGTTACAACTAGTCCCTTAGCATTTTACAGTTTGGTATCACTCTGACTATTTATTCCCTAACATCAATAACTAGAGTATGCAATATGCGATCTCTTCGGCGAATGAACGGACAGCTGCTGATGAATAGGGGATTAAAATGATATCATACATGACATATTTCCTATAACCTAAACCTTACATAACACTGAAGTGTACATATAATCATAATATATAAACTAATAATAAACTAAATACTATCTGCTCATAAATCACTGTGGAATGGAATCCATATAAATATGAAATATATAAATAACTAAATGTTGTAATGTGCGTGCGTATTTTACCGTGCGATCACAGTATGCCACGTGTAGCGTGGCATACTGAGTGCAATTGCACAATAAAACAATATTAACCAATATACTTTCGTTCATCCAATTATACGACTTCGTCAGTATATATAAAAATGGGCCATGAATCATTTTTGCATGGTTTATATGCTTTCTTTAATAAAACACCTTTATTTTTTGCTTTGATTCCTTTACAACAACTTTTATGTGGACACATAAGAAAAAAAAACAACACAGAGCAGTGGAACAGATTATTAAAATGTTTGGACTATTATTTTATGTGATAAAAAAAATAGACATAGTTAACAGACCATTTTTTCAAAACACTTGAATAAATACATTGGTTTCTCAATTGGAAATTGCGTGTGAAACTCATTTGTATACATATGGAGTTAAAAACCAATCATGTAAGGGTGAATTGGAGGAGAGGCGGGACTAGTTGGATTTCAGCTGTGTCTTATGAGCTGATGAAAATGGAGGGCTTAGTTTGAATTTAAAAATGTGTATTTTAAACTAGAGATGAGCGCACTCGGATTTCTGAAATCCGAGCCCACCCGAACGTTGCCGATCCGAGTCGGATCCGAGACAGATCCGGGTATTGGCGCCAAATTCAAATCTGAAACTGAGGCTCTGACTCATAATCCCGTTGTCGGATCTCGCGATACTCGGATCCTATAAATTCCCCGCTAGTCGCCGCCATCTTCACTCGGGCATTGATCAGGGTAGAGGGAGGGTGTGTTAGGTGGTCCTCTGTCCTGGTAGATCTCGTGCTGTGCTGTTTAGTTCTGTGCTGTGCTGTTTAGTTCTGTGCTGTGCTGTGCTGTGCTGTGTTCTGCAGTATCAGTCCAGTGGTGCTGTGTGCTGTGCTCTGTCCTTCTGAGGTCAGTGGTGCTGCTGGGTCCTGTGCTGTGTCCTGTTCAGTCCAGTGGTGCTGTGTCCTGTGCTCTGTGCTTCTAAGGGCATAGTTATTTCCCCAATATTCCCCTGTGTTTAAAAAAATAAAAAAAAGTTATTTAAAAAAATACCAAAAACTAATTAAATTTTTTTTAATTACCACAAAATTTGCACAACCAATCCTGCAGTATAAGCCCATTGGTACTGCAATATTACCAAGTTCACACATTCAGCAGTAAAAGTCCAGTGGTACTGCAATATTACAAAGTTCACACATTCTGCAGTATCAGTCCAGTGGTGCTGTGTCCTGTGCTCTGTCCAGCTGAGTTCCGTAGTGCTGCTGGGTCCTGTGCCGTGTCCTGTTCAGTCCAGTGGTGCTGTGTCCTGTGCTCTGTGCTTCTAAGGGCATAGTTATTTCCCCATTATTCCCAAGTTTTTAAAAAATAAAAAAAAAGTAAAAAAAAATTAAAAATTAAAAATTAAAAAAAAAATATATAATTATAACCAAATTTGCAAAACCAATCCAGCAGTATAAGTCCATTGGTACTGCAATATTACAAAGTTCACACATTCTGCAGTATCAGTCCAGTGGTGCTGTGTCCTGTGCTCTGTCCTGCTGAGTTCTGTAGTGCTGCTGGGTCCTGTGCCGTGTCCTGTTCAGTCCAGTGGTGCTGTGTCCTGTGCTCTGTGCTTCTAAGGGCATAGTTATTTCCCCATTATTCCCAAGTTTTTAAAAAATAAAAAAAAAAGTAAAAAAAAATTAAAAATTAAAAATTAAAAAAAAAATATATAATTATAACCAAATTTGCAAAACCAATCCAGCAGTATAAGTCCATTGGTACTGCAATATTACAAAGTTCACACATTCTGCAGTATCAGTCCAGTGGTGCTATGTCCTGTGCTCTGTCCTGCTGAGTTCCGTAGTGCTGCTGGGTCCTGTGCCGTGTCCTGTTCAGTCCAGTGGTGCTGTGTCCTGTGCTCTGTGCTTCTAAGGGCATAGTTATTTCCCCATTATTCCCAAGTTTTTAAAAAATAAAAAAAAAGTAAAAAAAAATAAAAAATTTAAAATTAAAAAAAATATATATAATTATAACCAAATTTGCAAAACCAATCCAGCAGTATAAGTCCATTGGTACTGCAATATTACCAAGTTCACACATTCTGCAGTATCTTGTGCTACATATAATGGAGACCAAAAATTTGGAGGATAAAGTAGGGAAAGATCAAGACCCACTTCCTCCTAATGCTGAAGCTGCTGCCACTAGTCATGACATAGACGATAAAATGCCATCAACGTCGTCTTCCAAGCCCGATGCCCAATCTCGTAGTACCGGGCATGTAAAATCCAAAAAGCCCAAGTTAAGAAAAAGTAGCAAAAAGAGAAACTTAAAATCATCTGAGGAGAAACGTAAAGTTGCCAATATGCCATTTACGACACAGAGTGGCAAGGAACGGCTTAGGCCCTGGCCCGTGTTCATGACTAGTGGTTCAGCTTCACCCACGGATCTTAGCCCTCCTCCTCCTCCCCCCCCTACAAAAAATTGAAGAGACTTATGCTGTCAGCAACAAAACAGCAAACAACTCTGCCTTCTAAAGAGAAATTATCACAAATCCACAAGGCGAGTCCAAGGATGTTGGTGGTTGTCAAGCCTGACCTTCCCATCACTGTACGGGAAGAGGTGGCTCGGGAGGAGGCTATTGATGATGTAGCTGGCGCTGTGGAGGAACTTGATGATGAGTATGGTGATGTGGTTATTGTAAATGAGGCACCAGGGGGGGAAACAGCTGATGTCCATGGGATGAAAAAGCCCATCGTCATGCCTGGTCAGAAGACCAAAAAATGCACCTCTTCGGTCTGGAGTTATTTTTATCCAAATCCAGACAACCAATGTATGGCCATATGTAGCTTATGTAAAGCTCAAATAAGCAGGGGTAAGGATCTTGCCCACCTAGGAACATCCTCCCTTATACGTCACCTGAATAACCTTCATAGTTCAGTGGTTAGTTCAGGAACTGGGGCTAGGACCCTCATCGGTACAGGGACACCTAAATCCCGTGGTCCAGTTGGATACACACCAGCAACACCCTCCTCGTCAACTTCCTCCACAATCTCCATCAGATTCAGTCCTGCAGCCCAAGTCAGCAGCCAGACTGAGTCCTCCTCAATATGGGATTCATCCGAGGAATCCTGCAGCGGTACGCCTACTACTGCCACTGCTGCTGTTGCTGCTGTTAGTCGGTCATCTTCCCAGAGGGGAAGTCGTAAGACCGCTAAGTCTTTCACAAAACAATTGACCATCCAACAGTCGTTTGCCATGACCACAAAATACGATAGTAGTCACCCTATTGCAAAGCGTATAACTGCGGCTGTAACTGCAATGTTGGTGTTAGACGTGCGCCCGGTGTCCGCCATCAGTGGAGTGGGATTTAGAGGGTTGATGGAGGTATTTTTACTACCGGGGCCACTCCACTGTGCAGTCCATATTTAGGTGTATCAGATATTAAACAACGGTGACAGTTGATGCCCAATTTTTTAATTATACACTACGCAGTCCATACCCTTTTTTGGTGGAATTCTGACCCGTGGAGGGTTTTTTAATTATATTGTGGCCTCGGTACCAAATTGTGTACCGGGGCCACCACACTACGCAGTCAAGATAGATAGATGCGTATCATAGATAAAGTACATTCAGTGGTGTGGGGCAAATTGAAAAATATTCAAAATGCACTGACGTTATCAAAAACAAGAGGTTGTCACACTCTAAAACTCCAACATGTATATGATGGAGAGGATGGAGGAGCAGCCGTATGTGCAGTGTAATGCAGACCTGTTGAAGGTTTTTTATATATTTTATTGTGGTGCCCAGTGCCCACTCCTCTATGCAGTCCAGATACATTTATTGGTGCGAATCATAAAAGTTCAGGGTTTTTAATATATATTGTGGTGACCCACTCCTCTACGTATGTGGGGTTAGACGTGTGTGATTTCTACACTAAGTGGGATTTTCTCACAAAGTGGACGAAAATGCACAGTTAGACAACACAGTTGGCCAAACATTGGACTACATTTGACTTGATTTTACTCCCAGCAATAAGCTGCATCTGCAACAGCCTATTTCTGCACTACTTGTCTATTTATATAGAAGACTGCTAAGAGGTAATTCTTAAAATACCCTTGCTTTTTGCTTTTACCCCTTTTATCACAATGTTTCACAAATTGCTTTTCTTAGTCTCATTTCATGGCATGATCTTTAGGACTGTGTCATCTTTCACCCCTCCACCAACACACAAATTTGTTCATATTGCACCTGCATTACTCCACTCACCTCTATTTAACACCCATAAACTGTTATCCTATTTATTATCTCTAACAAGTACAGCCTCCACCTGTCGCCAGAAAATAAAAGGCCACACATCTTACAATCCCCTTGCCTATCTTTCACTCACTCTGCTTCTATTAGCTGGTGATATATCACCTAATCCAGGTCCCCCACACTCCTCACACACACATACATCAGAACACTACCGTTCTATAGCAAACCTCAAACACATCACCTGTCTCCCCTCTTTTCCCAAGTCCTTTAAATGTGCCCTTTGGAATGCACGCTCTGTTTGTAACAAACTTACCTCCGTTCATGATCTCTTCCTCTCAAAAAACCTTAACCTTCTGGCAATAACAGAAACAAGGCTCATGCAATCAGACACTGCCTCACCTGCAGCACTTTCACATGGTGGCCTCCATCTCACCCACACCTCCAGACCTGAAGGCAGACAAGGAGGTGGGGTTGGACTACTTCTCTCCCCACAGTGCACATACACAGTTCTACCAAATGTCCCATCACTCACGTTCACATCTTTTGAAGTACATGCTATTTGCATTTTTAATCCATTCTCCCTACGTGTTGCGGTGATCTATCGTCCCCCTGGAGCACACCAACAATTTATTGAGGATTTCTCTGCATGGCTCCCTCACTTCTTATCTTCAGACATCCCCACCATCATCATGGGTGACTTCAACATCCCCATTGATAACCCACCTTCCAAAGCTGCTTCCAAACTACTCTCTCTAACATCCTCACTTGACCTCTCCCAGTGGATTGAATCATCTACTCATAAGGATGGCCACTGCCTTGATCTTGTTTTCTCTAGACTATGCTCAGTTTCTAATTTTATTAATACACCCTTCCCCCTCTCGGATCATCACCTTATCAGCTACACTCTCACCCCCACTGCTCTAACCTCTCTACTGTCTAACTCAACCAAGCCTCCTCATACTCGTAGAAATCTTAATTCTATTAATCTTCAACAATTTTCCACCGCTCTCCAACACCTTCTCTCCCCTATCTCTACATTCTCATCCCCTGAGATGGCAGTACCTCATTTTCACCTAACCTTAGCAACGGCCCTTGATCAAGTGGCTCCAGCGACACTTCATACTACACGTCGACTTCGATGTCAACCGTGGCACACCAAAGCAACACGAAATCTTCAAAAACTGTCCCGTAAAGCAGAACGTCACTGGCGTAAATCTCGAAGCTCTAATGACTTCTTCACACATACTTCTGTCTACCACTCCTATCGAAATGCTCTGGACACTGCAAAACAAACATACTTTCAATCTCTTATCTATGCTCAGGCTTCGAACCCCAAACGCCTTTTCAATACATTTAATCATCTTCTCAATCCTCCCACCCCGAACCCTCCATCTACTATCAGTGCTCAGGATCTTGCTTCCTACTTCAAGGACAAGATTGACAAGATCAGACTAGAAATGGTATCCTCTTCCTCAACAAGCCATCAGCTCATTTCTTTCCCACTACCCTCTGACACCCTTTGTTCATTTGACCCCACAAATGAAGAGGAAATTTCTACGCTCTTCTTATCTTCCTACTCTACCTCCTGTCCTCTTGATCCTATTCCCTCGCAAATTGGTAGATCCCTGTCTTCTGTGCTCATTTCACCTCTAACTCAAATCTGTAATCTCTCACTCTCTACTGGCATCTTTCCATCACTATACAAGCATGCAGTGATTACTCCTATTCTAAAAAAACAAAACTCCGACCCAAACTCTCTCTCAAATTACCGTCCCATCTCTCAGCTCCCTTGCCCCTCCAAGCTTCTAGAGAGACTTGCCTACACTCGCCTCACACGCTTTCTTTCCGCAAACAACCTGTTGGATCCTCTTCAGTCTGGCTTTCGTTCTCAACACTCCACAGAGACTGCGCTGACCAAGGTTGTTAATGATCTGATCACTGCTAAGACTGAAAGCCATTACTCTCTCCTAATTCTCCTTGATCTCTCGGCTGCATTTGACACCGTTGACCACTCTCTTCTCATACAAACGCTGCAATCCCTAGGTCTTCAAGACACAGTTCTATCCTGGTTCTCATCTTACCTCTCTAATCGCTCTTTCACTGTTAATTTCTCTGGAGCCACCTCTGCTCCGCTTCCCCTATCAGTTGGAGTACCACAAGGCTCGGTGCTAGGTCCTCTGCTGTTCTCTATCTATACCGCTTCTCTTGGAAATCTAATAAGTTCCTTTGGCTTTCAGTACCATCTCTATGCGGATGATACCCAAATCTATCTATCCTCTCCTGATATCTCGACATCTGTGTTGTCCCGTGTAACTGACTGTCTTTCTGCCATTTCATCTTGGATGTCCTCTCGTCAACTCAAACTTAATATTTCTAAAACAGAGTTAATAATATTCCCACCCGCCAACAAGAGCATACCTGACATTTCTATCTCTGTTGATAACATGACCATAAATCCCACCCCACAAGCTCGCTGCCTAGGTGTAATCCTTGATTCACGCCTATCCTTTGTCCCCCCAAATTTACTCTATATCTAAATCATGTTACATACATCTAAAGAACATTTCCAGAATCCGCACATATCTCACACAAGACACTGCTAAAACCTTAATTCATGCACTAATCATCTCCCGCATTGACTATTGCAATTCCCTCCTTACTGGTCTTCCCAAAAACAGACTCAAACCCCTAAAATCTATTTTGCATGCTTCGGCAAGACTGATTTTCCTTGCAAATAGCTATTCCTCTGTTGAATCACTCTGTATGTCTCTACACTGGCTGCCTGTCTTCTACCGAATACAATCTAAAATACTTTTACTAACCTACAAGGCCATCAACAAAGCTGCACCAACATACATCTCCTCTCTTGTCTCAAAATATCTCCCAACTCGGCAACTCCGTTCTGCAAAAGATCTGCGTCTCTCATCCACCCTCATTACATCCTTCCATTCCCAGTTACAGGACTTTTTTCGGGCTGCACCCACTCTATGGAACTCTCTCCCTCGCACAATAAGACTCTCCTCTGTTCTACAAACTTTCAAGCGTTCTCTAAAAACCTACCTATTCAGACAAGCTTATAATATTCCTCAACCACCATCTTAACCTCACTACCTTTAGCCTGTTACACAATTTCACACAAGACAACTACCCCCGGACCAACATTAATGTGTGACAGGATCATTTAGCTTATGAGTCACCTTACCTTTGCAGTCTGGCTGGGCCAAGATGCAAAATGTATACTTAACCTCATGTGTCAATCTCCCATTGTCCCATAGATTGTAAGCTTGCGAGCAGGGCCTTCTCACCTCTTTGTCTGTTTTACCCAGTTTGTTTATTAGTTTATTACGTTTGTCCCCAATTGTAAAGCGCTACGGAATATGTTGGCGCTATATAAATAAATGATGATGATGATGATGATTGGTGCGAATCATACAAGTTGATGGTTTTCTTATTATATATATTGTGGTGACCCACTCCTCTACGCAGTCCATATACATTTATTGGTGCGAATCATAAAAGTTCAGGGTTTTTAATATATATTGTGGTGACCCACTCCTCTACGCAGTCCAGGTACATTTATTGGTGCGAATCATACAAGTTCAGGGTTTTTAATATATATTGTGGTGACCCACTCCTCTACGCAGTCCAGATACATTTATTGGTGCGAATCATAAAAGTTCAGGGTTTTTAATATATATTGTGGTGACCCACTCCTCTACGCAGTCCAGGTACATTTATTGGTGCGAATCATACAAGTTGATGGTTTTCTTATTATATATATATTGTGGTGACCCACTCCTCTACGCAGTCCAGGTACATTTATTGGTGCGAATCATACAAGTTGATGGTTTTCTTATTATATATATTGTGGTGACCCACTCCTCTACGCAGTCCAGGTACATTTATTGGTGCGAATCATACAAGTTGATGGTTTTCTTATTATATATATTGTGGTGACCCACTCCTCTACGCAGTCCAGATACATTTATTGGTGCGAATCATAAAAGTTCAGGGTTTTTAATATATATTGTGGTGACCCACTCCTCTACGCAGTCCAGGTACATTTATTGGTGCGAATCATACAAGTTCAGGGTTTTTAATATATATTGTGGTGACCCACTCCTCTACGCAGTCCAGGTACATTTATTGGTGCGAATCATACAAGTTGATGGTTTTCTTATTATATATATTGTGGTGACCCACTCCTCTACGCAGTCCAGAAAGATACCTCGTTGCAACGTTTTGGACTAATAACTATATTGTGAGGTGTTCAGAATACACTGTAAATTAGTGGAAATGCTTGTTATTGAATGTTATTAATGTGACTAATAGCATAGGAGTGAAAATAAGCCCAAAAACTTGATTTTTAAACTTTTTATGTTTTTTCCAAAAAAAATCCGAATCCAAAACCTTAAATCCGAACCGAGACCTTTCGTCAAGTGTTTTGCGAGACAAATCCGAACCCCAAAAATAATGAAAATCCGGATCCAAAACACAAAACACGAGACCTCAAAAGTCGCCGGTGCACATCCCTATTTTAAACTTATATACTCTCCCGGAGCATCTGGTAGACTTCTGTATTTCAGGGAGCCCTGATGATCCATATTGCATGATTATGCCCCCTTCAGATCTCCCGCAGGTGATAAACTGAATGTTAGCAAGTTGGCAAGTCTGGTGTATGCAGTGGTAGTCATTATTTCGGGTAAAATAATGCTGACAATACATTTACAACAACGTAAAATTCTAATTAGTATAGGGGAGACAAGGAGGAAATAGAGACTTACCATATAACAGACAACACTCCCCACATGCTTCATTCCCAGCAGATCTAAATTGCAACTTTATAATATGTCTCCAGTGCGAATGACATCACTTACAATGGCCACAGTGAGATTGCCATTTTTAACATAGCAATGAGCGGACCCACAGCCTGGATTACATTATACAGGCTGTGTGTCAGGGCATTGCCGCCTTAAAACCGGCATTCGCACTGTGTGTCACTGAGGTAGGGTCAGAGGACTGACTGTACAGCCGGCTCACGTGATATTACCTCCCAAGAGGCACAGAGTCTAACAGTGAGGGAGGTGTTCGCCAGGGACTCCTGCAAGGGAGTTTGGAGTTAGCTGCTCCCAGACCGCAGATCGCGACCCTCTTAGAGGTTGATGAGCGAGGCTGTATTGACAACCAAGATAATAGCTGAAGATGCCACTGATGAGAAGTAGCTCAATGATTGAGAGACTAAGAGGCAGTTTCCTAGGGAAACTGAAGAGTCAATGTACTGAGAGCAAGGAACAGCAGCAGAGTATGTAGTTTATACTAGAGTCTGATAGCGGTGATCTGTGGGTAGATGTGCTGGAGACAGGTAGCAATAATCTGCAGAGCGTTACCACAAGATAGTGGAGTAGACACAGAGGCTGTGATGATCTGTGGATAGATGTGCTGGAGACGCAGAGAACAGGTAACAATAATCTGCAGAGCATTACCACAAGATAGTGGAGTAGACAGAGAGGTCATAATTATCTGTGCATAAATGTGCTGGAGACTCAGAGAACAAGTAACAATAATCTGCAAAGTGTTACCACAGGATAGTGGAGTAGACACAGAGGCCGTGACGATCTGCGGATAGATGTGCTGGAGACTCAGAGAACAGGCAGCAAACAGGAGCCAGGGGAAAAGGACATCTGAACAGGAGAGTAGACCTGAAGATCTGGCAACTTGGTAGAGAAGTTGGTGCTTTAAATAGACAGAGCTGACAGACAATTAGCCAATCAGGAGAATGCAGGAAGCACTTAGCAAACCAAGTGTGTGCATGTTCAGTTCAGACCAGCAAGTCAATGCAGGAAGAGGGAAACAGGTGAGAACAGTGACTATAATGCAGGTTTAGCTGATGTAATGTGTGACACTGTGGCCATTGTAAGTGATGTTATTCACCAAAATAAAAAATAAGAGATATAAAACACAGAGACAATCGAGTAATCCTATGTTGAAGTGTAATGCAAAAATAACTATAAACCAGCGAATGGTCATATAATATATAAAAGATCATATATTACTCAACACTAATGAGTGATCCCAGTGAGGGATCAATAATAATAGGTCCAATGTTAAAAATATGACTTCATGTAATCGATAGTCCAGAAGATGTTATTTGTCCAACCTGTCAATTCAGATGAAATTCAATCTAATTGTAATTAGAAGCTACTGAAGAGAATATAAAGTGCACTTGATTAAAAGTCCAATAAAGATTCAGAATGAACGACAAGTATTGTATGTATATCCCAATTTGTAGGGATTAATTACCTCCGAAATCCTGTGAACCCCAGTCTGTGGGGAAAAATCATTTTATCCAGGTGGCACAAGTGCTGCAGTCATCTCCGAACCTACTCAAGTCCAAATTGTTAGTAATGCACACTGCTGTCTCTTGTGAAGCCTTTCTCTCACTGTGGTTTTCTAACGGAAGAACCAAGGTGAAATTGAAACTAGTAGCAATATTGATGAATCCGATTTGTTCTCTTGGAACTAAACATGTACTTCACATTGATAATCAGGTGGATGGTAGGTACATATTCTGATACGTTTTGTCTGGCTCTGTCAGACATTTTCAAAGGCACCTCAATAGTTTCCTTCTGGTCTCTGCATAATCTGTAGTATTTATTCAGTTCTTAACTGGGATAATTGAAATCAATCCTTGTCTCATTGCTAATCCAACCTAATTGGCTATACCTCTGTGTTCATAGTGACTGGTCTCAATGGTTTATACACAGGGACATTTATTTTACATTCAGCATCACTTATCAAGAGGTGTTTTTGATCATTCAGTACCAAGTTCAAATATAGTTATCTGTGGCAATATAATTAATCTATGATAGTAATACATAAAATCAAATAAAATTAGTATAACTTCAGAAAAAAGCAAACTCCAGTAATGCCGTTAACCACTCTGATGTCAGTTGCTTAATCAAAAGTAATAATTAATAATAATAATGATAAAAAAAATAGAATAAAATAAAGAACATAAATAACCTTGTCAATAAAATAAAAGGAACAAAATCACGTCTATCAGTCAAAATTATAAAAATTTAAATAAAACGTAAAAAAATAAAATAGTTTATCTTATAACTATATTATTAGGAAGATTTAAAATTAAAATAATTTAAGAATGACAATGAATTAGTATTGATACCAATGACCACAATATTACATATTTAAGTCTCATAAAAATCACTAGTCTCATTAAGACCCTCTGATAGCAATGAAAACAGGGATACTCTGCACTCTCCAAACACATAATTAATGCTATATCAAGTACTGTTCTATATTAAAAACAGGGAATGTTAGTTCCACATATTGCAATATATGTTAAGCTGACCAACTCACGCCAAAGTCTTCCCATTCTGGTCAGTCCTAACATGATCAAATGCTATGCTATTTTATCTGGGCTTAAGGCTTACCTGCACACAGCTTTTAAAGGCAAGTCTTTCCCTAGCACTAGCAGCCATGGGAGACCTGGGACTCACCTGACACAAGTTGGAATTAATTAATGTAAAGAATGGGGTGCAAGAGTGATGGGACTTACATTGTATAAACAAAAACAGACATAGGTCCTCTGCACTCACCATGTACAGACTTGGGTGCAAGAGGGAGTTGCCCACATTGTATAGACAAGAAAACAGGGATACTCTGCACTCTCCAAACACATAATTAATGCTATATCAAGTACTGCTAGTGCACAGTACTTGATATGGCATTAAGTATGTGTTTGGAGAGTGCAGAGTATCCCTGTTTTCTTGTCTATACAATGTGGGCAACCCCCTCTTGTACCCCAGTCTGTACATGGTGAGTGCAGAGGACCTATGTCTGCCTCTGATAGCAATGTTTGCATCCTAAAAATCCACATAGTTTCAGCCTCACACAATCGTCAATATATACCCCCACCCCTTTTTTGTGGTACATATCTGTTCTAGGGCAAACAGTTTTAATCCTGTTGGGTCGCTATTATGAATTTGGGAAAAATGTCTAGATAAACTGTGGGTTTGTAGGCTAGTCTATATATTCCTTTTGTGCTCCCTAAAGCGCATTTTAAGGGATCTGGTAGTCCTCCTGATATACTGTAACTTACAAGGATACTTTAACATGTAGATGACACAAGTGGATTCACAGTACATGAAATGTTTAATAGAATAACACTTTGATGTTGAGGTGGAAAGCACTTTCTTAGTCCTATGGGCCATAAAATCGCATGTTAAACATGTTGGTTTGTTGCATTTAAAACAACCCAGTGGTTTCGATGGTAACCAACTTGTATTCACCTCGGAAGATATAGACTCAGATGTGATAAAACTGGGTGCTAACATACTTTTAAGATTTCTATTTTTGCTAAAGACTACCTTAATCGTTTCCCCAAAACAAGTTCCAATACTGGATCTAATTTCAACAATTCAAAAATCTTTGAGATGATGTTTCTAATTTGCAATGATTTGTTGTTTTACTTGGACACAAAGACAGGCATATCTTGCTCAAATATGCTGGTAAACCTTTCCTTTTTCTCTGAGCCTCTAGTGGTGGTTGGTTCATCTGAATCATCTGATATAATAGATTCTCTATGTTCTCTAGAAATCAACATGGAAGCATGATCTTTCTGCATAGCAAACACCTTAGCTTCTTGTACCAGACTTTTGGGATAGCCCCAGTCCTAAAAAGTATTGGGTCATTCCATCTGCATTCCTCAAGAAATCTTCATTCAAAGTACAATTGCGTCTCAAGCGAGTCATAACTTGGACCTGTTATTATTGGTCCCTCACTGGGATCACTGATTAATGTCGAGCAATATATGATCTTTTATATATTAAATGACCATTCACTGGTTTATAGTTATTATTGCAATACACTTCGAAATATGATTAGTCCATTGTCTCTGTGTTTTATATCTAGTTTTACTTTTTTATTTTGGTTCATAATGTACAGTTTTTTATGTGTTTTTAGGTATTTGTGATGGAATAAACTGTTTGCATTTAACCACTCTGTTGTCATAGAACTTTTCCATCTCTTGCATCGTCACAGATGAGTATTTATTGAACATATTATTGATCACATTATCGAAAGCGCTGTATTGCTATCAATTATCTCTCCAGGTCTTGTGGAGTGTTCCTGGTATGCAGTGGTTAGTACCTATCAAGAGTGGCCCAAGGAAGGTCAACCGGTGAACTGGTGACAGGGTCATCGGCGTCCAAGGCTTATTGATGCACATGGGGAGTGAAGGTTATCCCATCTGGTCCAATCCCACAGAACAGCTACTGTAGCACAAATTACTGAAAAATTAATACTGGTTATGATAGAAAGGTATCAGAACACACAGTGCATAGCAGCTTACTGTGTATGGAGCTGCGTAGTCACAAACTAGTCAGAGCGCCCATGTTGACACTTGTCCACCGCCAAAGTGCCTACAGTGGGCACATACATGCCAGAATTGGGCCTTGGAGCAAAGAAAGAAAGTGGTCTGGTTTGATCAATCATCTTTTTTTAACATCATGTGGACGGCTGAGTACGTGTGCATTGTTTACCTGGGAAAGCTATGGCACAAGGATGCACTATGGTAGTAAGCAAGCCGGCAGAGGCGGTGTGATTCTCTGGGCAATGTTCTGCTTGGTCCTGGCAGTCGTGTGGATGTTATCTTGACACATACAACCTACCGAAATATTGTTGCAGATCATGTACACCCCTTCATGGCAACAGTATTTCCTGATGTCAGTGGCCTCTTTCAGCAGGATAATGTTCCCTACCATGCTGCACAAATTGTTCAGAAATTATTTGAGGATCATGAGAAAGAGTTCAAGGTGTTGACTTGGCCTCCATATTCCCTAGATCTCAATCTGATCGGGCATTTATGGAATGTGCAGGGAAAACAAGTCCGAACCATGGAGCCACCACCTCACAACTTACAGGACTTAAAGGATATGCCGCTTACGTCTTGGTGCCAGATAAAACAGTACACCTTCAGAGGTCTTGTGGAGTTCATGCCTCGATGGGTCAGAGTTGTTTTGACAGCACGAGGGGTATCTACGCAATATTAAGCAGGTGGTTTTAATATTGTGGCTGATATGTGTATGTATCCTGAAGAAGATTATGTAATCTATTATTTAATGTTCCATTCTCCTGACTTAGAAGAGATTGAAAAGTGACTGTACATATAACTCTCCTCCCCCACTTCATGGCTGAGGCTTGTAAAACCTGTGTGAAAACCTGTAAGTTAATATCTTGTTACATGAGGCAAGGAAACTCTCTTTCTTCCCTGCTCCTATCTTGGTAAGACACACAGCTGCCAGCTGATGGAAACTGTAATTTGAATGCAATGGAGGTCTGTTCATGTGAAGTGGCCTGGAAGGCAATTTATATTAGAGGCTGGCTAGTATGAAAACAGATTATAGTGTATTTAAATATATTAAATGGAAGGTGGTTGTATGCAGATATTTATAGTTTTGTGATCATTTGTCTTTGGTTTGCAGATGCTAGAATATGGCTGAAATTAGGGAGTTTGTATTAATACAGTAGTGTATTTGAATAGAACTGTTGTGATTACACTGTGAACTATTTGAGTTGATGGAAAAGGCTTGTGTAAAACTGCAGATGTTAGACGGAGTAAGACAATGTGGTGATAATGCAGATTGAGGATTAATATGTGATATGTTGATAGTAAGGTGTATGGTAAAGCTTTGCATAGACTGTAAATATTCTGACTTGGAAGATTACAAAGTGAAGATTGTTAATCAGAAAGTTATATTTGCATTGTGTGTAGGGGATAAAATTGTATAGGAAGTGACTTGGAAGGTTAATTTAATATACTTATCTGGGATTGGTATAGAAAGTGAAATAATTGAAATATTGCAGGATTAAGTGTTACATGGAAAAGGTAAATTCAGACAGTATATTTGAAATTTGAATGGGATGAGAGTTTTGCAGTTTTGCATACATTGTTCAGTGTAAAGTTTTGCATAAACTGATGATTTAAGTGATAAGATTGTATGAGAAAGTTATGTAGTTTTGCATAGATTATTCAGTGCGCAGTTTTGCATAGACTGATGATATAAATGGTAGTAATGTGTATGTGAAAGTTTTACAGATTGCATGGAAATTGTGAGCAGTGTAAGTAGATATATTGTTTGTTTAGATTGGAAAGACTGTTAAACATAGAAGATGAGAAATTGAGTAAAGCTGGGTACACACTACACTGTTTTCGTCCAATAATCGGCTCAATCAGCCGACATACGACCGCTCGTTCAAAAGTCGGGTCAGTGTGTGCAGTGACACGATGGTCGAAAGTCTGCCCAAATGGACGATTGTCGCCTCATTTGGTTGGTCGTACCGTTTAATATTTTCGTTCCAATCTCGTTTCCACTGTGTAGTGTGTATAAACTTCTGACCGATCCACAACAGTGAGTACGAAATTACAGTCATTGCTCACGACAACATGGCTGTAAAAAGTCGCTAAAGGGACGTCCGCTCTTCCCTTTATCATCCTAAACAAGGCTAGTGTGTATGCAGTCCATGGACCGAGCGATCAGAACATCGATTGCATGTAAAATCGCTCAGCATAAAAAGTTGGTCGAAATTTCTGTAGTGTGTACCCAGCTTTAGTTAATATGACATCAATGTAATTCCATGTTATCAATATGGCTGCCATTGTAAGTTAATGTGATCATCATGATTACACAAAATGGCTCATGTGTGAGTTAAAAAATGGATGCCATTCTTTCAAGATGGCTGCCATTGTAAGTTGCTGTGATGCTAGAAATTTCCATGTGAGATAAATAGAAGTTTATATGTGAATAAATGGTAGACATTTATTTGTTTTTATATGTGAGTTAAATGGAGTTTATGAGAATGTTGCTGTGGAATGTATGTTTGGAAGTTTTAAAAGTATATTAAAATAGAGTCACTCTTCCCACAGCTGACCCCCCCTACATAAACACAATACAGAGCACATCCCTCCCCCCCACAATAGATTTATGCACTGATTTATGCAACACTCTCCTACCAGTGAAATACCTTTAACAATAGGTAAAACTGACTCATACACACCCTTACACCACACAATAGCTGGTAAACACCCACACAATAACTCATATATTTATAAAACAAGCAATGAATGTAATGTATTGTATGAACATCTATGCTATACCACCCATGTTAATAGAGCAAATATACTCTGTTATACTATTTTATAATATATATAAGTTTTACAGTTAGAATGTTAATTAAGATTGCAAAACATTTTAAATGAAGCTACATCTTGTGTGTAGTTTTTCTTGAAAATATAAGCATACATATATATAAATTGGTACTGTGGATTTTAGGGAAAATAAGAATTTTATTTCTTAGGTTAAATCAGAACAACCTTTGCTAAGAGTTGATAGACAGTAATAGTTATAAATAACATTTATTAAATGGGTTTCAACACATTTGCCAGACTATTAGGACATATTCTCCCAGATAACACCCTTTTACATATTCTCCTATCTGTCTGTAAGTTAGTGTAGGTGCATATACTCAGGCACCTACCTCTTTAGATCCTCATACTTGCCAACCAGGTCTAGCTCAGTCCTGTTTTCCCAAAACATCTTGGACAGGTGCGATTGCACATGCAGGTTTAGTAACAAGTGAGACTTAAGTGTTTGAATAAGGGCCACATCATCTTTTTGATTAAATAAAGCACATCTTTTCCTCCTGTTTAGTGCTTATATACATACAATCTGGGAGATCACACAATGGCCTCAGAGCTGACACTCTTTTTTCCTGGGATTGTCATTCTGCATCTCACTCTTTTAGACCTAGGGGTCTTTCCTCTTTCTCTGATCTTATACCATTACAGGGTATCTCTCCCCTTCAGCTGCTCTGCCGTGTGCCCATTTGGTATCCACAAAAATACAGCTCATACACACACACATACACACAAACTGCGTCCGCGAAGGCTCTTAAAGAATATTTGCTATTGCAGTTTCCACTCACTAAGTCAGGATGTTAGTACTTGGCTTGGTTGCACTTCCAAACTCTCACTGTCATACTAGCAGTCACACCAACTGCTTTTTGCCTCTCCCGGGGGTTCAAGAGATTCCCTCTCAGAAGTCCAGCACCTCTTTCACTAATACATCACTCAATGTCCATAGCTAATTCACTGAGTCTCCCTCTCAGTACTCATGCTGGCATGCAGCTGTCACCCTGTCACTATCTCTAACCCTTGCTGTGTATCAGAAGGGGATACTATAGGCTCTAACACTGAATCAAGAGTTTAGACATGAATATAAAGGTGAGGAAGATACCTTGGCACACTATTTACACTACATCACTCAGGGGTGTCACATTTCTATATCTATCAAAGCAAGTGTTACATAAATATTTTTGTATTTATTTACTGAATTATTTACTGAATTATTTTTAATATCATGCAGCACATCTGGTGATTTTCTTCTGAATTAAATCTTATTTTCTGGTTTGGTAATGTTTGTTAATTAATTCTTTCAAAATCAGGTAATTTGAAAAATAAAAGGCATCTTGTCCCATGGCAAAATTTGGGGAAGGGCACGGTGATGCCACTTCAGCCTCCCATACATTCTCAAGAGAGACCCCCACTCTGGTCTTCTGATGTTGTTTGTACAGTTGTTGTTTTCTCATATATTAAAATGACATTACATTATACTACAACATTTATGTTAAATCACCTCCTAATGTGGAGCAGTTGATCCTCTTGGACTACTGAAATATTACACACCCTAAACTAAGCAGAGGTCAATGCTTTCCAGGCGCTACTGTTTCCGACACATTTCTTTAGACAAAGAGTTCTTAAGTTGATTTTTAAACATCTGCACTTTATCTTATGCAAATGTCAGCTTTTTTATTTTTAACATGATTTATTTCAACTGAAATGCTACTGTTTTATAGTTTCTTCCTGATGTTATCATTAATCTGAAATTGTTTACCTGACTCTCTCAAGCCAGACTTATTAAGAAGTGCTATCAGCACAGTAGCATTTAATGACGTAGTAGAAAACATAGTGCCAGACAGAGAATCATTCAGACATTAAGCTGCACTTCCTTTATAAATATAACAGTATTTAGGAACCCCTTGCTACATCCAAAAGACTATTAAAGTTACTTTATTCACAAACCCAATATTTTATGGGCAACATTTTTGGCTTACTACATGAACTGGTTAAAAACTTATCTTTATGTATTCTGATTCTATTCACTGATTAAGTACTACATTTTAGCCTAAGAATGAAAAAACAACAACATTTTTTTTAAACCTGCACTATCTTTTAAAACTAGCATAAATTAATTAATACTTGGTATTATTGAGGGTTAGTGCCGCCACTTGAATCTATACTACACTTAGGGTAAATACTTGAAATATAAGTACCAGGGGTGATTCAGGAAACCCCTCCCTATAGTTTCCTGGTAATATTTAATCTGATTCACGCAGACAACAAAAAGTATGTGTTAAAGCAATGGAAGGTACAACAGTTGTGAATATCATACAGCACATGCCAGAAATAAATATATTCAATGTATACAGAAATCAATTTAACTACTCTTCTGGATCATATCCTATTACTCAATAAATCACTAATTTATAACAAGTCAGCCCTAAACTTACACATGACAAATTTGATTGTTACGCTACTATTAAACTATTAATTCTTCTCTATAAACCATTGCTTTAATGCCAATATACTTGTTGAGAAAGCACATCTTCAAAAACGTCATACTTTGTGCTTTACACACTGTCCTGATTCTGTTCTATTCGAACGACTGAGGATATAGATTGTATTCGATTAAAGAGACTCACTCGCTCAGGACTACTATCTTACCTTTGAGACGCTGACATAGACAGAAGCGATATGTAGGTTCATTTAAGGCTTTACATACAAGTCTATACATTGTAAGTGTGTTTTATCAAGTTCACTATTAAATGCTTTACAATACATCACTATTGTGTGTAACTTATTCATTCTACCTTATGTAACACCCCTGAGGAGAGCTAGAACCAGTAACTTTTCTATCCTGTGAACAATAAGACAAGACATCTCACTTTCACTATTGGGTGAAACCTCTCCGACCTACCCTATGTAACTTCGCTGACGGGAGCTACAACCAATACCTTTTTCTATGCTGATAGTAACAAGAGAAGACACCATATTGTAAGTGCTCTAATTACCTTACAACTTGTCAAATTTTTTTGTAATACTACACTATATTTTCCTTATTTAATATTGACCATATGAATTATGGAGTGAAACTTAAGAAGAGAATTAACAAGCGACCAAAGATCTGACAGCATGGATTTCTCTAACATGGACTCTCTGGACAAATTAATTATTAGGAATTTAATTGCTATTAACCTTATAGTGTACAACTACAGGAAAAGGCCACTAACTTTAATATCGTTAACAAAACGATCACCACCATTGAATTCATTTCTTTGTTGATTGTTAATTACTATTGCTCATTATTAATTTCTGTAGTACCAGTGACTTATAACATTCTCCACTGTCTATGTGATTAATTAATTAATACTGCTTTGCTCACACTGATTGATCACTGATATACCTTAATTATCATTGTTGCATTGTGATATATCACACAGGAACATTACATACATGTAAATTCCTTATCCTGTCACCAACTCCCCTTCCTTCTGCACCTCTACCCTACTTACTCTCTTTTATCCATACACTTTTAAAGGATAGACTACAATTTTTAGGGTATTAGGGCTACATCCCCATCTTCACTTCCCCATCCAATCCTAAAAGCGCTTTCCCGGAACCAATTTTGATCTTCTAAGATTACTGCCTCAGCAGAGTGTTGCTCCATTTCATGTCATTCAATGACCCTGGGTCTTTGAATATGCGACAATTTTTTTATAATTTTATTATTTCATCATCATAAGTAGTAGACTATTCCCCACACATTGCTAAGCATTGCTCAGGATTTAAATCTCTTTGTTCACACCATTTATACTCTTCCTCCCAAGTTAACTCTTCCATAGCTATTGTTATATTTAGTTCTGAGGTTTTTGTTTTTGGTTAGTGCCTCCATCTGAATCTATACTACACTTATGGTAAATACTTGAGATACTATAGGGAGGAACTATAGGTAGGAACTACAGGGAGGGGTGGTTCAGGAAACCCCTCCCCCCCATAGTTCCCTAGAAATATTCAATCTGATAGATTCACGCAGACAGCCAACAATATGTGTTATATTATATTTTTGATTGAAGAAATGGAAAGTATTGATTACAAAATAACAATAGTGGTGAATATCATGCAGCACATCCCACATTCAGTGTATACAGAAATTAACATGCAACCTATATAATCACTCATTTATAATTAGTCAGCGCTAAACTTACTCATAACAAATTTGATGGTTATGCCACTAATAATTATTTTTTCCAGTATGTATGAAATCACTGGTCTTCTACTATAAAATATATATTCTTACAATATATTTACAGAGTTCATATCTGTAGATAGCATCACCCCTTAATGGCTGTTGGTGCATGTTTTGACAGTTCAGAGATTTATCTGTTGCAGCCCTGAGGTGTCCAGTATAATTAGATGAATAGCCTTGTGCAATTTTTTAATAATGCTGACTAATACATGTAAAAGGGTTTCTAGGGTGTTTATGGGGTTTTAATCTCCTTAATAATCTGGCAAATGTATGGATGACCATTTAATAGAGTAATTTATAACTACTACCGTCAACCAACTCCTCGCAAAGGTAATTCTGATTTAACCTAAGAAATATAAATCTTATTTTCCCTTAAATCCACATGATCAATATTCATATAATAACTTAAGCTCATAACTTCAATAAAAACTAGGCACAAAATATAGTTTCTTTAAAACGTGATGTATTATTAACATTCTGATTGTAAAACGTATGTATATATTATAAAACAGTAAACAGTGTACAAACTCAACAGATTTCGTTTCATGCAAAACATTGCAGTCAATTGCCTGGTTTATAAATATATAAGTCATTGTGTGTGTGTTTTGACTAACTATTGTCTAAAGGTGTGTGTGTGTGTGTGTGTGTGTGTGTGTGTGTGTGTGTGTGTGTTTGTGTTTCACGGTCGCTAAGGTTCTCGACCCAGAATTCTGCCAGTAGTTATCACTACACTTGAAGCGCAGATTCTAACGCAGAGGCTGGTCTTCTCCAGGGACCCCCGCAAGAGGATTTGGGTTTTAACGTACCATTGCGCCGGATGCGGGCCTCAAGAGAGTGTAGCAGAGCAACGGAATACAGCTGAGGTATAGGAACTTGGCAATCAGAGCAATGGAAAGTGACGTGGTGCTGAGGGGATGTGGATAAAACCTAAGAGCAGAGGAGAGATGAAGATGGCAGGCAGGTGGCAGACACCACAAACGTAAAGATAGGATCTGACCAATAGGAGATGTAGATAAGTTCAAAGAATGGCTGGTATTTACCACAGTGGTTGTGATGATTATTCGGCCAGTAGATGAGATAATAAGAGGTGTAGTTATATTCAGCGAATGGCTGTGATTTACCACAGATGTGGCGATTATTATCTGGCCAGTAGATGCAGGGGCAAACGCAGGATTCATTGAGGGGGGTTTCCACGCCACGATACCAGTGGTGGGCATGACCAGCATGTGTAGGGGCGTGGATACAAACACACCTCGGGTCAAACACACAGACATGTAAATTGTACCATACACAGACAAGCACAGACTCACATATACACAAACACGTAGACATGTAAACTGCCATATACACAGTTAAGCACAGACACACACATACACAAACACACAGGATCAAACACAGATATGTAAACTGCCATATACACAGATAAACACAGACTCACACATACACAAACACACACAGGGTCAAACACAGATATGTAAACTGCCGCATCGACAGACAAACACATACTGACACTCAAACACACACAGGATCAAACACACATACATGTAAGCTGTCAAATACACAGACACACACACACATTCTTACCTTCTTCTGCTGCCTCCTGCATTACACCCATGCTGGCTGTGTGGGAGGAAGGGGCGGGGCCAAACTTCCAGCAGAGAGCTGTGCTCACACAGCAGGGGACTGACTGGGAGACGATCCTCCCAAGCTACAAGCAGTAGTGGCTGGTCCCGGGAGAGCCACTGTAATCATGCAGCATACCAGGTAGGACAGGGGTTTCTGGGGACTAGGAAACCCCCCCTGGGTGCGCCCCCGAGATGAGATAATAAAAGGTGTAGTTATATTCAGCGGATGGCTGGGATTTACCACAGAGGTGGCAATGATTAACCGGCCATTAGATGAGATAATAAAAGGTGTAGTTATATTCAGCGGACGGCTGAGTTTTACCACAGATGTGGCGATGAAGTATCCGGCCAGCAGGTGCGATAAGAGAGGTACTATGATGATCAGAGAGAGGCAGATATACCACGGACGTGGCAGTGAAGTATCCGGCCAGAAGGTAAGAGATAGCAGGTACTAAGATGCTCTGCGAGAGGCAGGTTTACCATGGACGTGGCAGTGAAGTATCCGGCCAGCAAGTGAGATGTGGCAGGTGCTGCGATGATAAGCGAGAGGCAGGTTTACCACGGACGTGGCAGTGAAATATCTGGCCAGCAGGTGAGATGTAACAGGTGCTGCCATGATCAGCGAGCGGTCTGGAGATGCTGACACGCTGAGAGGAACAGGAACCACAGGAGAGTAGATCACGGCTACCACAGAGAAGTGAGGATCAAGAACAGAAAATTAGGGAGAGGTGTTAGGTGCCTTAAATAGGGAAAGGCTAATGGATAGCCAATACAAAGTGAGGAAAGGTTATAAAGTTCCTTCCGGCCTGCACATGCGCAGAAGTATTCTCAAGATGGTGGACGGCCGCTGCGTTGCACGGGTGCCGTAGAGAGGTGAGTGGCCTGGATCTAGGTCCAGAGATCCGGTGAGTGACAGTGTGTGTGTAGCGGGGGAGGAGGGGGAGACCTGAGGGGGGGAGAGAACACACAGGCAAGACTCCATTCTAAAACCCACTTTTCAAACATACATTCCACAACAAGATCTCACATTTATCTCAAAACTTTTTCCATTTATCCATCTATCATGTCATTACACTTATCTCAGTCAAAGTCCAACAGCCATTATTCACTATCTACATTCCCTTCAGATGCATTTTCTCTATTGTCTGAACTCAGCATGCTCTAAACACATGGTATTTTGCCACACTGCCACATTAACTATTTCAATATCTCAGCAATAAACTACATTATTTCAGATTGTTTCAGAGTTACAAACAATCTGACGACTTCCTAAACAATCCAATCATTTGCTATGCATCTAAGTCCTGATCTTAGCTATACTCTTCAACAGCAGCATACCAGGCTTTCCAATTCCATCTAAATCAAAATCTCAGTAATATCAGAAACAGTATATCATCTACACATTTTCTTAATATACTTGTAAGTCCACCACAAATATCTATTTTACACAAAAAGACAGTGAGAGCCAACAAGGCATATTAAACAAAATAACTTTTGCAACCAACATAAATGCTACCATGACCAACACTTCACTAACTCCATATCTGAACTCAGACAATTCCATTCAAATAACCTAACAAAACTCCATTATAGCATTAGACCAACACAGAACCACACAGAACTATGTATATATCCAGATTCAACCATCTTCCATTCAAAAACACGTTACACTTTATTCAAATTAACTCCATTTACAAACCATCACAAAACAGGTGATCAATAGGTTATATATGTATCAAAATAAATCTTAAATGTCCAGCAAGCAAGTCCAAAGTATCAACAGGATAAATAACCAAGTAATTGTATTCCAAATCACAAGGGAGCAAGGTTCTGTGGAAGCATCTGGTTCAGACACAAACACAATACTCGAGCAAAGGCTGCATAACAGGAAGTGCTTTTTCTAGGCCCAAACAGGAAATGAGATCCAAGATGGAATCTTCCTGAGACAGTTCTGGCCATCTTGGATAAGGGCTATTGTAAGGGCAAGTTCATATCAGAGATCCAAGATGTAAACTTCATGAGGCAATCACAGCCATCTTGAATGAGGACAAATCTAAGGGCAAGAACATAACAGTGTCTGTTACTAATATTATTTGTTATTTCCAATATACCACTATAAATTACCTGTGTATACCTGGTTTCTTAATATGAGTAGGATTTTAAATACCACCTCTATATTATCCCCCAGGCTACCTCCTTTTATTACAATGTGATGCTTCACTTTGCTGAATTTATTTTCGTCTCTGCTGCACGGATGGTTCCGGACATGGACAGAATACAGAATAGACAGAATGTTCCAACATCTGAGTGCATTCAAATAACAGTCCTTGCATTTACAGCTATCAGAACAGTTATTGCCTGCACGGACAAAGTAGAATACAACAAGTAGCTCATATTTTTTTTACAAAACACATCTATAAAAATAACAATTGTTGATCGTAAAATATGGCAACAAATGTAAACTATGAGTACTTCAGCTTAAACTACAGCTATATTGTTCATGTGAAAAGCTGACATGTTATTGAATTATGTATAACAAACATTTTGCAGATCTGAACAAAGTACACATGGGTTTGTATTTTTTGCTTAACTGGAATGGTAATTGACATTTGTTATAAATAGTATAGTACCTCTCTAACATAAATGTGATAAGTCAAGAGCCAGCTTCGCACAATATATTCTTTAAGAGTTTTTTGTCCCATCCAGATCACAATATACAGTTTCTTGTAAGGGTAATGGCAGACAACATGAAACCTGAAAAAGAATATCTTAAAGGAATAGTGTAAATTCATTGGCAGACAACAATAGGTATATATATGTCTGTTTAAAAGCCTGTTCAAGAAAACAGAGACTTGCCTGCTTGTGCCTCAGACGGTTGAGGCCTTAGACATGACCCAGCGACAGTGTACCCATGATGGAAACAGCAGGGATAGGGGAATATCGTGGGTGGAGCACAAGCTGTCAAATTGGGGGTTACACCGTTGCAGGGCCAGATTAACAATGAGGCTTCCTGGTGGCTGCCCCTCCCACAGATACCAGCAACTTTATTACAGGTGTAACGGATCAGCCATGTGCTGTTCTGTCCCCCCCCCCACCCATCTGCTACTGGTGCCTGTTACAGTGCACTTCAATGCCCTGGCACTCAATAACTACATGTGCTGAGCTTCTCCAATAGGGGCTCAGTACACACTTCTCTGATGCTCTGTCTCAGGCAATCCATTTGGCAGTTCTTTTATATAAGGAGCTATAATCTGTATAGTATGTGAAATCAATGTCTATATGGACATTTCTTATTATTTAATGTTTAGCTTTAGGTTATAAAAGCCAGAAGACATAGCATAAATAATGATTGCCCCCATAATTCATAAATCATTGTTGCCTGCTCTTATGAATGACAAGATGGATCAATCAGCATGCAATTTGAGCTATCTAGCTTATCAGAAGCAGATCTAAAAACCTGGTGTTTTTTCTGGCATTAAAATGCTGGCAGCTTTGACTAAGTCGCCGGTGGATTAGGTGTTTTGAAATGGGAAAACATTGCCAGAGATTTGATATTTCTGCCTCAAACTGGTCTATAGTATATGCGGTTATTTTAAGCACTAAATCACCGGTGATGTGCTGCTGTTTTAAAATGCCAAAAAACTGCTCATTAGTAAGTCTAGCCCTTAGACTCCAGGAAATCCTACATGTATTTATTCCATACCTAAATGATAATATCAATTGAGATGATTTATAAAACAGAATACCAATTTTATTTTATAAAGACTCCCAGTTATCTATTGCCTACCTAAAATACACAAATCAGTCACCAATCCACCCGGCAGAACCATAATACAAGGTATCCATTCCGTAACAACCAACCTTTCCAGCTCTATAGAAACCTTTCCCCAACCAGTGGTGACTAAACAAAGAAGCTATCTTAGAGATGCTGGACATGTTCTACAACTAATTGACACTATTAATTGGCATCCAGATTATTAGCTTATGACATGCGATGTCACTTCGCTATATACCGTAATCAACAGGGCCTGATTAAGGGTTTAGGTCACCCTAGGCTAATATGCCTATAGCGCCCCCTCGACTTCCACAACATTCTAATACACTATACATAATAGAAAAGCATGAACTCGCCCTTGATTTAAAATCAAGATTCCTTCACCCCATCCCTCACCAATACTGGTTCCCTTGTTATCAAAACTCAGCTTCACTTCAATTTTTAGTAAAGTGAGTTTGGAGAAATGAACAAGCGCTGCTAAGAGTGAAGATGTGAAGGGGGAGAGGGCTATAAAGTCTACGCCTGTTGCTATCCTTGTCTCTCCTACTCTCTTATCGTCAAGCGCCCAAGGAGGACTCATTGTCTACCATGGAATTGCATCATGATTAAAATCTTACATTTTAAGGAAGCCTTGCACCCTAGGCTGCAGCCTAGTCAGCCTATTGGATAATCAGGCACTGGTAATCAATCACCAATCAGGCTGTGAACATGTGAAACATATTCTTACCACCGAAACAGATATCCCACACTTACAAGTGGACTTCATCATGGAAGCGCTACGTAATTTGCTATTGCTATATAAATTAATGTTGATGATGATAGATGAATGTGGTCTGCACTCATACTGCACACTTCAAATATTAGTACTATGCACTTCTCGATGGCCAGAGCATTCTTCGGTAGCTTTCAAATACCTTGCTTTACTTTTACGCTACGAATAAGGTAGATCTGTGCCGAAATGCTGCCCTTGTGAATTAAATAAGGAAACTCTGATATATTTGCTAGTTACCATGTATATCTACATCCAGTTACCATGTCCTTTTCAGTTTAAAATGTCAATCTCAAATTCATCCTTTGACTAAGTTCAAGTGTAGTATCTGGCCTAGTACGGTTAGATCGGGACACCCTGAATGGACGGGTCTCCTTGGTCTGATGCGGGAAGACCGGTGGTGTTTGGAGCCCAAGGTCCTTGTGTCTCTAAAGGACAGGACCTGTAGGTGACCTGAATATGCAGTGGTGGTGGGTCTGGAAATCTCACCTTGCACAGCCTGGGGTAAAGGGGACTGCCGAGACTTGAGGCAGAGGCGTTCCCAAAGACCCATGCATATAAGTTTGAAAGGTACATAAATATGGAATGTAAATAACACAGGCCAACAGCAGAAAAAACTTTTTTAGTAGCTAATTATATTTGAAAGAATTCAGGGTATTTTGTGGTTGCTGAATTCAAAAGTGAAAGTAGTTTTTTTGAATTGGCTTGAGATAATGAATACCCTCTATTAATAGGAAACTAAGCTATAAAACATACATATGGGAATCTACCAGAACATTGTAGGAGGTGAGACATGCAAATATTTAGATGCTCACTGTACGTCACACACCGCTCTCCAGGTATCTCCACCCAAGCCTAAGCACACATACCCTCACCTTAATTCTCCTCATTGTGCATGCTGTCAGCAGCAGTCTGCACCTGTGCTATGCTTCACCTGTGTTATCCGGCCTGTCTAGCCATTGGTCAGTACTCCTTTATAAGGCTCCTCCCCTCAACTTTTTACTGCTGGTTCTTCAAGTCTTCACCTGGCCTGAAACAGCTTCCTTCTCTCCGTTGTATTTACCCCTGCTATCTACTCTGCATGCACCGCTGACCTCTGCTGATCCATTCCATCTCCATGTGGTAATAACTGTGGTTTACCGTATGCTGCATAACCTGGATACCGCTGATCTTTGCTCACCTGTTCCACTCATAAGTGGTAAGTGTTGTGATGAACGCCCATTATCTACTCTGCATACACCGCTGACCTCCGCTGGTCCGTTCCACTTCCATGTGATAATAGCTGTGGTTTACCGTCTGCCGCATAACCTGGATACCGCTGATCTCTGCTCACCTGTTCCACTCCTTAGTGGTAATTGCTGTGATCATCGTCTGCTATCTACTCTACATGTACCATTGACCTGGCTGATCCGTCCACCCTCCAAGTGGTAATAGCTGTGGTTCATCGTCTGCTGTATATACTGTATATCTCTGATCTCTGCCTAGCCACCTCCTCGTGGATTACCCTGTTCAGGCACATCATCTTCTCCTCTCTGGTGTTCTACTAAGGACTCATGTAGCTGCCCTTCACTGGGTTTACTCCTCAGTGTCAAGTTGCCTCTTAAAATCACCTCTCTGTTCTGTCTCACTGGGAACTTCCCTAGAGGGCCGCGACCAGCAGGGTGGAAGCCGCTGAAGCCCAAATCTCCTTGCAGGGATCCCTGGTGAACACCTTCCACTCAGTTAGACTCCGTGCCTCTGGGGGAGTCTAGCAAATACCAGCTGAGACAGCAGGATCTCACTCATCCTTCGTGTACAAACCTAACACTCTGCATTCTTTTTAGAATATTCCCCCTTCATATATAGGTGATAAGTCACCCAAACAGCAGTCAGTTTACAGTTGGCAGTTAAGCTGTTTGTGTTGTCTATTGTATTTTTCTTGTTTCCAATAATATATTTATATACTTGTAATTAGTGTAAACAAGTCAAGTTGTATACAGAGTAGTTGTAGTGACATTTTTTATACAGAGAGTGTTTCAAGTAAGAATAAAATGAATTGATTGACAGAGAAAGAATAATTTGTGTCTCCGTTGCTAGGCAACGCCGATTAGCGCTTCCTATCAGCGGTTAGATCAGCTGACTGCCGACCCCACGTCCACCAATTAATCTCCAGCCACCTGTATTTAAACCTGACTCTGGTACCATTAGGGTGCCAGAGTGTCTAGTTTCCTAGGCTCCAGCACTGTTATCCTGCACACTTGTCTATTTGGACTACTCTTTCAGATTCTCCTTTGGACCCATCCTGATTCTCCAGTTTGACCTTTGGCCTCCTGACTATCCATTTGCCTTATCCTTCGGTACCTGTTTCTGCCTGCTTGGTTTTGACCCTGGTTTGTAAGACTACGCTAGGTCACCACACCCCGCTGGTAGCTACCTGGGAGGACCGCGATCTGCACGTCTCAGCAGCTAAACCCAAATCTCCTTGCAGGGATTCCTGATGAAGACCTGAGGTGTGTTTAGACTCCGCGCCTCCCAACGTAGCAGCACCAATACCGGCAGGTAAGGCCATCAGAGCAACCCAGCTTGTGACATAAAACCTTTCCTGAATATCCATTTTCTAAAACATGCAGCACCCGGAAGGAGTGGTCAACTTCTTTGGACTGGCCTCAACCTCAGGGCCTTAAAGCAATCCAAAGATTCATCGGGTTCGCTAATTATTATGGTCAGTTCATCCAAGATTTTTCTTCCATTATCGCTCCAATCACAGCATTAACCAAGAGATCTGCCAACCCGAAGATATGGTCTCCAGAAGCTATTTCTGCCTTTACTACTCTTAAGAGAGCCTTCTCCTCGGCCTCTGTTCTCTCCCAGCCGGATCAACAGCGACCTTTCTTTGTGGAAGTGGACGCCTCTTCTATTGGCATCGGGGCTATGTTATTCCAAAAGACACCTTTGGGTACTCACTCTCCATGCGGGTTCTTCTCTAGACGATTTCTCCCTAATGAGATTAACTATGGAATCGGAGATAAAGAGCTTCTCGCTATCAAAGCAGCTCTGGAGGAGTGGCGACATCTACTAGAAGGTGCTTTATATCCTGTTACCATATTCACAGACCATCGAAATTTAACATTCATTTGTGAAGCTCGCTGTTTTAATCCTCAACAAGCCCGCTGGGCATCATTCTTTGCTCGCTTCCATATGACTCTTACTTTCTGTCCAGGGGCTAAAAATGGGTGAGCAGACGCTCTATCCCGCTCTTTTGATGATACGGACCGCCTGAATCCATTGATTCCTCAATGCATCATCGATCCTTCGAACATTGTGACAATTACCAATACGGTTAAAAGTGTTCCCCCTGCAGGGAGATCATTTGTGGAACCACAGTTTCGACTCAGGGTATTGCGATGGGCTCATTGCTCCCGTATTGCGGGTCACGCAGGAATAAAGAAGACCACATTTCTCCTCTGTCGACGGTTCTGGTGGCCCACTATACGTACTGACATACGTGATTTTAGTGCAGCCTGCACAATCTGCGCCCAACACAAGTCTTCCAGGAAGGTTTCTGCTGGATTGCTTCGTCCCTTGCCCACGCCTAATGCTCCTTGGGAAAGTATAGCCATGGATTTTATTACTTATCTTCCCTGCAGTTCGGGATTCAATACCATCTGGGCCGTCATTGATCGGTTTTCCAAAATGGTGCCCTTCATCCCTCTCTCTGGTCTACCTTCGGCCAGTCGCTTAGCCGACACATTTATCAAAGAGATCTTCAGACTACATGGTTGTCCTAAAGAAATTATCTCCGACAGAGGGGTCCAATTCATCTCCCGTTTCTGGAGGGCCTTCTGCAAGAAGTTGGGTACAGAATTGAAATTATCATTGGGGTACCACCCCCAGACCAATGGCCAGACCGAGCGGATCAACCAGGACTTAGAGACTTTTCTTTGTTGCTTTACCGCTGACAATCAAAGCAAAGGGTCACAATTCCTTCCCTGGGCAGAGTTTTCGCACAATCACCATGTCCATAAATCTACCGGGTTTTCTCCATTCTTTATTGTGACCGGGATGCATCCTATTATCCCAGACCCGTTTCCAAATTCTTCCTCCTCAGTTCCAGCGGTGGACTCACTCTATTGAGAATTCTCTCTCATTTGGGCCAGAACCAAAGCAGCTCTGCAAAGCGCAACACAGCACCACAAGACCTTTGCAGATCGCCACCGAAGAGCTACTCCTCTATTGAAGGTAGGGGATCAAGTATGGCTTTCCACTAAAGATTTAAAACTTAAAGTACCATCTATAAAAATGGCTCCACGTTTCATTGGTCCCTACACCATCTCACATGTCATCAATCCAGTGTGTGTCAAGTTAAAGCTACCTTCTTCGTTACGATGTCATAATACCTTTCATGTATCCTTACTTCGACCATTGGTTCTTAAAAAATTCTCTATACCTCCTTCTCGACCTCCTCCTGTTCAAACCTCCTCTGGAACAGAGTTTGAGATCAGCCGAATCCTGGATGTTCGTAGTCGCCAACAGTTCCTTGTTCACTGGAAGGGATTTGGTCCTAAAGAGAGATCTTGGGTGGACAAACCAGACCTTCATGCTCCCCTGCTACTCAAAAGATTTCTCCAATCAAGGGGAGGAGGATGAGGAGGGCATACTGTCAGGCACCGCCTGTGAGATCGGGACGGATGTCCCGCTGTGCTGTTCAGCGCGTCTAGCAACCAGACACGTCACTTCCGCCGCACGGCTACAAGTTCAGAAAGCGTTCCCGTTGCTAGGCAATGGAACGCTGCATGAAGGAAGCGCTACGGCGCTAGTGTTTGACAGCGCTACGGTGCTAGTGTTATGACAGTGCTGCGGCGCTGAGGCTTATTGCCTACCAGGTCTTCCTGTCCTCCAGCGTTTCCAGTGTGTTCCTGTGATATCCTATCTCCTGACCCTTTGCCTGCCTCCTGATAATTGCTGTTTGCCTGAGACCCTCGTGACCCGGATAGCCTTGACTACTCTTTTGGATCTCCCTTTTGTAACTTGCTGTCAGATCGCTACCAACCCGGCTTGACTCACCACCCCTTCGGATTCTCCTTGTGTACCTGCATTGCCCGCACCATTGCCGAACCGGCCTGTCTGACATTTCCTCTCGTGCTTCGCTATCTGACTCGTGGAAGGACCGCGACCTGCGTGTTCCCTGCAACTGAGTCCATACCTCCTTGCGAGGGTCCCTGGTGAATAGCAGGGGCACGTTAGACTCTGCACCTTCCTCCGAGTAGTGCCAATGATAGCAGGTACGCTATACTCAGTCGTGACACTTACAAATATAATTCTAATTGATTATACACTAACATCAATAATTTGAGTATTTGCAGAAAATTGTTCCCAGGTTGACGGCTATATTGAGGCATTTGGGGGTGATGTTCCTTAGTTCTGTTTTTTTCTTGTGTAATCTCTGGAGATTTTGAAGATATAGTCCCATCCTCTTTAGGAGTTTGTTGTCAACTATAATTCCATGGGATTGTTGTTCTGTTGTTTTCTGAAGTGCTCTTAAATGCTGAGTTTGGCTTTTTTTCCTATAATTCTGATGTCTTCTGCCACTTTGGTCTTCAAAATTATTTCTCTAACTTAGATATCCTGCCACTTGGATAAACACTGGGATCCAAAATCCTTATCATTCAATAAGAAATTACATTGCTATAGCCTGTCATCTACATATAGGATTTTTGAGTGATGCAGATCATGGTAATGGGAATACCTGGCACCCAAGAAGAGGCTCCGCCCTACCAATGCCCTCTGTACCTCTTCCTGGGGGGAGGGGTGGAATTCAAACTTAACTATCACAAACTTGCAAATATAATTTAAATTGCTTATACACTAACATTAATAATTTGAGTAATTGCAGAAAATTGTTCCCGGGTCGACGGCTAGGCTGAGGCATTTTGTGGTGATGTGCCTTAGTTCTGTTTTCTTGTCTAATCTCTTGAGATTTTTAAGATATAGCCCTCTCCTCTTTAGGAATTTGTAGTCAACCATAATTCCATGGGATTGTTGTTTTGTTATTTTCTGAAGTGCTCTTAAATGCTGAGTTTGATTTACTTTTCCTATAATTCCGATGACTTCTGCCACTCTGGTCTTCAAGTTTATTTCTCTAACTTAGAAATCCCGCCATTTGGACAAATAGTGGGTTCCAAATTCTTTATCATTGCATAAGAAATTACATTGCTATAGCCTGTCATCTACATAAAAGATTTTTGGGTGTCCCAGCCATGGTTGTGAGAATACCTTGCACCCAAGAAGAGGTTCCGCCCTCCCAATGCCCTCTGTACCTCTTCCTGTGGGCAGGAGTGTAATTCAAACTTAACTATCACATACTTGCAAATATAATTCAAATTGCTTATACACTAACACTAATAATTTGAGTAATTGCAGAAAATTGTTCCCGGGTCGACGACTTTGCTGAGGCATTTTGGGGTGATGTTCCTTAGTTCTGTTTTCTTCTTGTCTAATCTCTGGAGATTTTGAAGATATAGTCCCCTCCTCTTTAGGAATTTGTAGTCAACTATAATTCCATGGGATTGTTGTTCTGTTGTTTTCTGAAGTGCTCTTAAATGCTGAGTTTGTTTTTCTTTTGCTAAAATTCCAATATCTTCTGCCACTCTCATCTTCACATTCCTTTCTCTAACTTAGAAATCCCGCCACTTGGACAAAAACTGGGATCCAAAATCCTTATCATTGCATAAGAAATTACATTTCTATAGCCTGTCATCTACATATAGGTTTTTGGGTGATCCAGATCATGGTCATGGGAATACCTGGCACCCAAGAAGAGGTCCCGCCCTCCCAATGCCTTCTGTACCTCTACTTAGTGGCAGGGGTGGAATTCAAACATAACTATCATATACTTGCAAATATAATTCTAATTGCTGATACACTAACGTCAACAATATGAGTAATTGCAGAAAATTGTTCCCAGGTCGACGGCTATGTTGAGGTATTTGGGGGTGATGTGTCTTAGTTATGTTTTCTTCTTGTCTATTCCCTTGAGATTTTGAAGAGAAAGTACCCTCCTCTTTAGGAATTTGTAGTCAACTATAATTCCATGGGATTGTTGTTCTGTTGTTTTCTGAAGTGCTCTTAAATGCTGAGTTTGTTTTTCTTTTGCTAAAATTCCAATATCTTCTGCCACTCTCATCTTCACATTCCTTTCTCTAACTTAGAAATCCCGCCACTTGGACAAAAACTGGGATCCAAAATCCTTATCATTGCATAAGAAATTACATTTCTATAGCCTGTCATCTACATATAGGTTTTTGAGTGACCCAGATTATGGTCATGGGAATACCTGGCACCCACGAAGAGGTCCCGCCCTCCCAATGCCTTCTGTACCTCTACTTAGTGGCAGGGGTGGAATTCAAACATAACTATCATATACTTGCAAATATAATTCTAATTGCTGATACACTAACGTCAACAATATGAGTAATTGCAGAAAATTGTTCCCAGGTCGACGGCTATGTTGAGGTATTTGGGGGTGATGTGTCTTAGTTATGTTTTCTTCTTGTCTATTCCCTTGAGATTTTGAAGAGAAAGTACCCTCCTCTTTAGGAATTTGTAGTCAACTATAATTCCATGGGATTGTTGTTTTGTTGTTTTCTGAAGTGCTCTTAAATGCTGAGTTTGTTTTTCTTTTCCTATAATTCTGATGTCTTCTGACACTCTGGTCTGTTATCCTGTCATCTACATATAAGATTTTTGGGTGTCCCAGACATGGTCGTGGGAATACCATGCACCCAAAAAGAGGTCCCACCCTCCCAATGCCCCCTGTACCTCTTCTTGGGGGCAAGGGTGGAATTCAAACATAACAATCAAAAACTTGCAAATAGAATTCTAAATGCTTATACGTAACATCAATAATTTGAGTATTTGCAGAAATTTTTTCCCAGGTCGACAGCTATTTAAGGCATTTTGGGGTGATGTGACTTAGCTCTGTTTTCTACTTGTTTAATCCCTGGAGATTTTGAAGATATAGTCTCCTCCTCTTTAGGAATTTGTAGTCAACTATAATTCCATGGGATTGTTGTTTTGTTGTTTTCTGAAGTGCTCTTAAATGCTGAGTTTGTTTTTCTTTTCCTATAATTCCGATGTCTTCTGACACTCTGGTCTTCAAGTTTATTTCTCTAACTTAGAAATCCTGCCACTTGGACAAATACTGGGATCCAAAATCCTTATCATTGCATAAGAAATTACATTGCTATAGCCTGTCATCTACATATAAGATTTTACGGTGTCCCAGCCATGGTCGTGGGAATATCTGGCAACCAAGAAGAGGCTCCGCCCTCCAAATCCCCTCTGTACCTCTTCTTGGGGGCAAGAGTGGAATTCAAATATAACAAAACTTGCAAATATAATTCTAATTGCTTATGCACTAACATCAATAATTTGAGTATTTACAGAAAATTGTTCCCAGGTCGACGGCTATGTTGAGGCATTTTGGGGTGATGTGCCTTAGTTCTTTTTTCTTCTTGTCTTCTTGTCTATTCCCTGGAGATTTTGAAGATATAGTCTCCTCCTCTTTAGGAATTTGTAGCCAACTATAATTCCATGGGATTGTTGTTTTGTGGTTTTCTGAAGTGCTCTTAAATGCTGAGTTTTCCTTTGCTAAAATTCCGATGTCTTCTGCCACTCTTGTTTGCACATTCCTTTCTCTAACTTTGAAGTCCTGCTACTTGGACAAATACTAGGATCCAAAGTCCTTAGCATTGTATAACAATTTACATTGCTATAACCTGTCATCTACATAAAAGATTTTTGGGTGTCCCAACCATGGTCTTGGGAATAGCTTGCACCTAAGAAGCGGTTCCGGCCTCCCAATGCCTTCTGTACCTCTTCTTGGGGGCAAGGGTGGAATTCAAACATAACTATTGCATACTTGCAAATAGAATTCTAATTGCTTATACACTAACGTCAACAATATGAGTAATTGCAGAAAATTGTTCCCAGGTCTACGGCTATGTTGAGGCATTTTTGGGGTGATGTGTCTTAGTTCTGTTTTCTTCTTATCTATTCCCTTGAGATTTTGAGGATAAAGTCCCCTCCTCTTTTGGAATTTGTAGTCAACTATGATTCCATGGGATTGTTGTTCTGTTTTCTGAAGTGCTCTTAAATGCTGAGTTTGTTTTTCTTTTGCTAAAATTCCAATGTCTTCTGCCTCTCTTGTCTTTACATTCCTTTCTCTAACTTATAAGTCCTGCTACTTCAACAAATACTTGGATCCAAATTCCTTAGCATTGTAAAACAAATTACATTGCTATGGCCTGTAATCTACATTTAAGATTTATGGGTGTCCCAGCCATGGTTTTGGGAATACCCTGCACCCAAGAAGAGGTTCCACTCTCCCAGTGCCCTCTGTATCTCTTCTTGGGGGCAGGGGTGGAATTCAAAATAAATATCACATACTTGCAATAGAATTCTAATTGCATGTACACTGACATAAACAATTCGAGTAATTGCAGAAAATGTTCCAAGGTCGATGGCTATGTTGTGGCATTTGGTTGTGATGGTCCCTTATTTATTTTTTCTTCTTGTCGATTCCCTGGAGATTTTGAAGATATAGTCCCCTCCACTCCTGGAATTTTCAATCTGCTATATAATTCCATAGTATCCTGGTTTTGATGTTTTCTGAAGTACTCTAAAAATATTGAGTTTGTATTTCGTTTGTAGTTTTTCTGAAGTCATTGACCATTCTTGTCTTCACTTTCCTTTCCCTTAGTTTGAAGTCCTGCCACGTGAACAAATATTAGGATACACATTTCCTTATCATTGTAAAATATTCCTTACCTTTTCTCCTGTAACAGTTGCAGGGCAACCTCTTCGTTTCTTCAGTTTATCAGGCCATGTTGCGCTCAGCTTTTAGAAGGGACTGATGCTGTTGGTCAGAAACTTCTCCCTATATAGGCAAGTTATTTCAATGTTACAATGAGACTCCTTATGTCATAATGTGTGATGAAATGGGTGTGGCTGGTGGGTGTGACAATGGAGAGCTGGTGAAATTGGTGTGGTTGGTTGGTGTAACAAACCGCTTGGTTTTTTTCTGTGCTACGGGTGGGGCTGTTTGGTGTAACATAGAAAAAACAGTTTGAAATCTTCAGCTTTGTTGGAGGAGCTGATGAATGTGACAAGGGGATCTGGTGGATCATGTGAAAGCTGACTTCAGTTCGGTACAGTATACAGTATAGAACGGCTGGAAACGAGAATAGTCAGGGAGAATGACATCTTTCTTTAAGCTACTTATCTATTGTTTTGAATAGTCAAGGTCAAGGTAAATTGATAATCATGACGGGTCTGTATGTAATAAAATGTACATGTCTATTTTGTGTCATTCGCAATCAATTCACCAGTCATGGAATGGGAGGATGCATACTGTAAAATGAGATCATTATAAACCATATTTGCCAGCTGATCATAATTTCCATGGAAAGTCTCAAGTTTTAAATACTTTTCTTTTGTCCCATCAAAATGCCCTTTTTCTCAATATTAATCACGCTTACATTATAAACTTGATTCATCACGAAATGCAAAGTGAACGCAATTTCTGTTTTTTTAAAATCGGATGGAAATTGCATACACGTACACCTGTATTTAAGTATAAGCTGTCTACAAATATTACCATTTGAATACGGGTATAAGTACACTCATTCAATGGGACTTACGTTCCTTAATGAATCAGGCCCTACATTTGCTTTCAATTGGCATACTGAATTCATTTCTTGCTTTTCTTTTCTCTTGGCTTTGTAAGTGCATCTTAATAACAATACTGTTTGATAAATATTAAAAGATTTACATGATAACCATGTTCAGTACACCTATTATTATGAAGTGTATATATACGAAAATGTGTTAAAGTTAAAAACATAATCAACAATGAATATGAAACAAAGATCAATTTATGTACCCAATATTGCTGTTTTGAACTGTTGGTTTGTTGCTGTAATAACCACTGTGGTTATGCTAAACCACACAACAGTTTAGTCATTGATTTTCCAGACAACTTGCTTATATAACCTCAAATAACTACTCAGATGCCAGATAATGGGGCTGGGATAAACAAGGATCATCATGCCAACAATTTACAAGGACACTTTGCTGCTAAGCAGGCGGGTTTAACCATGTCACGTGCAATACTGTCATAGAGGATTTGGGTGGTCTACGGTTATTCTTATGATATGCTTATTAAACCTGGTTACACTGTAAATGTGTGTATTTAAATACTCATTGCCAATATATATTAACTTACTGTATAAAGCTCAGACAATAAGAACAGACCAAGATAATTACATCCAGAATACAGAAAAAGATTAATTGTGCTGAGCAGTTGATCAACACTCAAATATAACGAACCCTACATTGGGCACTAGTAACTGAATTTGCTTGTGGGCACTGCATACTGTAGTTCAACACTGCCCACCTTTTGTTACCACTGATCCTAGTCCCTTATTCCCAGTTCTGCTTTGAAAACTGTCAGAATCAGCATTGCAGATTGCAATAAAGATCTCATTTTAATTTTTGCATTGTAAGACATATAGGCAATTTTAATATTTTTATAGCAAAATGAGGAATTCACTTGATTATTATTTTTCTATTATTTTGGGTGAAACATAACAAGAGTTATAAAATTGTAATACCTACATCTGATATGCTAAAATTACTTAAAAGTAGCCATTTAATCTGTTTATGTCTATCAGAATGTGGTAATGCCCTTATACAGTGTCTTTAGAAAATCATCATATTCTTCAAAGTCATTACCAATGGAAATTAAAATAAATTAAATCAAACTTTTCCAGCTGTATTTACACAATGTAACAGTCAACATCAAAGTGAAAATAACATTTTAAAAAATTCTTAACAATTAATATAATTTAATTACTAAAATGTCTGGTTTGGATAAGTAATCATATCCTAAGAGTAATCATTATAAACCTTCTAGATTACACAACAGGATAATTGGCCACATCAATTGTAGTGGTTTTTAGTTCTTCAGAATAAAACCGGCTGTTCCTTGAGGATTCTACTACTAGTAGTGCATGGTAAGGAAAATAATTCACCATAGTTGGAAAGATGCTTTCAAAATTTCAGGATAAAGTTGTGGGAAGGCACAAGTTAGGACCACTAACACCTTGCCTAGATTGGGCCGTCACTCCAAATTGGATGAAAGAGCCAGGAGAATATTAATCAGGAAAGCTAGAGGCCAACAGCAACTTTGAAGGACTTACAAGTCTTTATGGCTGAGATTGGTTGGTCTGTGCATGTGGCAACTATCTCACAATGTTTTCACAAAGCTGCCCTGTATGGCACGGTGGCAAGAAAGAAGCCTCTTCTGAAAAAGTGCCACACTCAGTCTCATTTGTGCTTTGCAAAAAACACTTGAAAGGTTCTAATGCCATATGGCACAAGTTTGTATGGTTAGATGAGACAAAGTTTTTGGAATGAATTTCAAGCACTATATTTGTCTCAAACCAAACACAGCACACCACCAAAGCAACATTATGTTGCAGGGGTGTATCTCTTTAGCATGGACTGGGCAATTGGTCAGGTTTGAAGGGAAGATGGATGCTGCCAAGTACACCCAAATTCTTGTGGAAAACCTGCGGCCCTCTGCTAGACAGCTAAAGATGGGCAGGTGGTTCACCTTCCAGCACGACAATGACCCGAAACATACCACCAAGAAAACAGTGCAGTGACTTAAGGATAGGAAAGTGAATGCCCTTGACTGGCCAAGTCAGAGCCCTGACCTAAATCTGTGTGTGGACTTGAAGAGAGCAGTCCATCGCCACTCAGCACAAAATTTGAAGAATGGGCAAATATGCCCTAACCTAGGTGCACAAAGCTGATAGAGACATATCCAAACAGACTAATGACTGTAATTACAGCAAAAGATGGCTCTATAAAGTATTAAATCAGGGGGCTAATTACTTTTCTAACCCTGTTATTTGGATTTAATTTTTATTAATTTTCAGAATGGTTGCCTTTTTATTCGTTAGTTGAATATTGTAAGGGGAAATGTGTTAATAAAGCTGTAAAAAAATGTGCACTGTATATACAGTGTATGTACACTCATTGGGGTTATTTGTAAAATTCATCAGTGCACCTAGATGGTTTGCCCAGTGCACAATACATGTACACCTACTACACAGATATATCAGATGAGGCTCAACATGCAAAAGTGTAAAAGCGATATCAATGTCTAAACTCCTACCATTTTAGAAACCTTTTCTGTTTCTTCTAAAGTACTGCTCAGTCTATCCTAATTTAGTGTGTGTGTGTGTGTGTGTGTGTGTGTGTGTAGCTTTTCATGACATAGCTCGGATTGCACCTAAAACTGCAGCAAAGTGCAGGATGAAGGTGCAATATACATTCTATTAAAAGTATAGGATGACACACAAAGACAGCCAGATCTGAGATGGTGCAAAATTCATCTACTTTTGTGGAGTGAATATGGCAAAGTGGCCTCAGGAAAGAAATGTGTTTAAAAGTGTATCCTCTCCATCCAATCATTGTGTTCCAATAATATCACTCTGGTTCAACTGAAATACTGTTTTTGCACGATTCCTCAAAACTTAGCATACCAGTGCAACTACTCTATATTAAGCTAGGAATGGTCTCACTCGACCCAACTCCTCCCCTTGGCAGAAATCTAGGTACACTTGCCTAAATTTAGGCACATGACATGACCAAAGCTAATTTGTAGCTATTTGTGATTATATTATCACAGCCATTTGTGATCATAACTGATGGTGCTCAAATTCAGAATGATGAGGTGTTTGTGAGGGCTGCCCCAGAAATAGAGGCTTCAGTGTAGGCACAAGCTGGACGCCTCCAGCTTTTGGGGAATTTGGTCCCCCCTTTCCAGGTGGTGCTTGTTACAGAGTTAGCAGCCACTGGAGAGCAGGTAGCAGGCCCGCAGATAGTTCTACAGGTAGCCATTGGATATTTTAATATCTGCAGGAGAAACATATGGCTGAAGACTGTGGCGCATCAGTGGTTAATAGTGAGATGAAGGAGGAGAAAGGATGTGAGCTCTTTGAGCATGCACCACCTTTGGTGGCTACCTTAGTTTTGTACATAAATACAGTCTAATGCATCAACATGTAGTAAAAATGGCTTGATCAAACATTGGAGAATGTTATATATTGTATCTATCATTATATCACAAAACCCTTTAAGATCTGGCATAAAACACAAAACAATGTTATGTATTGGTAAGGACTGAGGAGGATAGTAGCAAGAGTGCTAATCTAGACAGGTTCTATTTGTTTTCTCTAATACATAGAAATGGTGCATTTTCTATTTCTCTATTTTGAGTGTGTTCAGTATTAAAATGTTATAAAAGTGGTACACATTTTTCACACACAGATAGGCAAAGTTTTGTCCATAAATAATGTCTTTGGTTTGTGGTTCTAGTGCAAATGATCTGCATAATCCCTGTTTATAAATATGCAGTTTGTATTTGAAAATATGTGTTTTCAGCCTGCAACATTGCAGTTTAAATAAACAAATAACTAGAATTGTAAAATTATTATTAAATGCCATGATTTTACGTATCACACTGATTTTAAGCAGCAGAGCCTATCATCATCAACATTTATTTATATAGCGCCAGCAAATTCTGTAGCGCTTTACAATTGGGAACAAACATTAATAAAACAATTCTGGGTAATACATGCAGACAGTGAGGTAAGAGAACCCTGCTCGCAAGCTTACAATTTATGGGGGCCTATGAAGGTTACCAATAAAAACAGGAATGAAATTTTGTATCAAATTTCAGTGATGGTCACTAGCAGAATTATCAGAATAAGCCACCATAGATTAATTATTGAAGATTTAGTACTATAAAATACATTTTGCAAGAACAAGTAGACTTTGGGGTCTTTGGCCGTGCAGGATAACTTTAAATCCAAATCTCCCTCACAAAGTAATATGTTTCCAAGATGATTATCTTCAGTTAATAATTAGTTGAGAAGAAAAAGTTGAACACTGAAATACATCCATAATTTAACTAATCCAGAAGATAGCAGTCCATAATTCTAAATAGCTGGTCATAAAAGTGCTGAGATAAGCCTTAGGGATGAATTTGTGATATGAAATGGAACAGAATTGAATCTCTTCATCACTAATTAATTACGCAATACGACTTTCAATGATCTCTTGAACATTTTTCTAAGCTATTATTAATATTAATATTTGTTGAATTCACATATCATGAAATTTTGTGTCTTGCTCAATCTAGCGCCATAAGCTTTACACACTCCCCAAGCATGGTGAAGTATTTGCTGGTGATGTTATTGCCAGCAGTAATATAGGACAAAGTGAAAAAAGTGTTTTTACTAGCAGTCGGTCTCTTCACCCTTTGACAAATCATCCCCTAAGCAATACAATACCTAAATAGTAGAAATTGAGACCTAGAGGCCTATTTATCAAGCCCTAAACCATGCAGAAATGGCTTTTTCCACATCGTTTAGGCATTTTTAAGTAAAGTGGCCATTTGACAAAAGTCTACTGTACAAAATATTGTATATATTTCCTTCATTAGGCAAATGACTGCACAATCCAGATTTCCCTATAATACTCAATGGGGAATGCGGTAGGGGTAAATATATAAAAAATTTCGGAGCTAACCTTTTCAGAGCTCGACCCCAATGCCATTTAAATATGGCGTTAGACATTCAATCCTATGGGAAGCACATTGCATGAGTGGGATCTTCAGAATCCTCTCCGGCAGCCTTCCTGCTCTCCCCTTAGTTAATTAATGTAAATGACCCCTGCTTATGCGCGACCCTAGGTTGCACATGAGTAGTAAAGACTCCTGTGCAGAATCCAGATTTTCATCTCAAAGGTTGTGAAAAAAATTCTCTAACATCTTTTGACTAACAGGCTTTTTCTTGAAGGCTGCATGCACACAGAACTATATTATCTACTGAATAAGGGGATGTAAAATATGCAGCAATGATAGGGAATTGAGGCACGTGGGACATATATTATATTGACTAGAGTAATACAGACTGCTAGGATATAGATCAAACAGCTACTTAATTCAAGTGCACTGCTGTTTGATAATTAGGATAATATGTCATACATACCAACTTTAGAAAGTTGGTTTCCGGGAGAGGTGGGCGTGATGGGGGGCGGGGCTCCAAAATATTCGTCATTTTGGCCCCGCCCCCCGTGACGTAATGACGCAAGTGCGTCATTTGACAGCAGGGGGCGGGGCCAAATGCAGCGATTCACCGGGAATCGCGGCATTTGGGACCTAATACTGCCCACTTCACTAGGAAGTGGTGTACTTCTTAGTGAAGTGGGCAGATCCGGGAGATTGATATACTCTCCCGGGAGTCCGTGAGACTCTTGCAAAGTGCGGGAGTCTCCCGGACATTCCGGTAGAGTTGGCAAGTATATAATATGTTATTTTAAGAAACATTTCCTGTTAGTAAATATGGTTATGGTTAAGGTTCTAAACATGAAGTTCTTTGTAGCTTTTAGACTACTGCAGCACAAAATCACACAGCACATTTACAAAATACAGTCCAAATTCTCCTTTCATAAATGTGTACCAAAAGATGGTGATAAACTGCAAACATGTGCTGAAGTGTTTAAATAGCCTATTTAGACTGGATTATGAAGAATAAATTATGCATTGTACTTTAATGAGCTTGCCTGTCAGTGGTAAGGGAGCTGGGATATCCCTAGTCCAACAGATCACTTTACATTGTTTTAGCAGTGAAGAACAGTGACTCACAAAGCTATTATGCAAATCCTTTTCTAGCACTGACCCTACTGACCAAACGCAGCTATTGGTTTCAATCCAATTTAAAATTAGGTCAGGACAAGTATCCCATGTCTACTATACTAAAGAGGGAGTTATACTGTATAACAGAACCATATGTACTGACATAAGTGAAAATATATGGCCAGTAGTCATGGTATAGGAAAATGGTGCTTATGGAAGAAGAGCAGCAAACTATATTATTAACAGGTGACATTAATTGAATAGGTTTTTTTTTTTGGGGGGGGGGGGGGGGGGTTCTGTGCCTTCTTTTATGACGTTATATTCTACATATGTATTGGACAAATACTGCAATGTACCTAGACCCATATCCATCAACTGACGCATCTTCAGATCTGCTCCTTGTTGCATACATGATGTACGTTAATTTTTTTTTTAAATATGCACATTAAATTCATTTTGCTTTTCTTGATGAATGAGGCCCTGCAAGTTTATTCTAACAATTTATTAATTTGATTTCAATTGTAATCCTAGTTCCAAACATCGAAGTTGATGTTGTATCAGCACCACTCAGTGGCGGATCCAGGGGGGGGGGGGGCGATCGGGGCATTTGCCCCTCCCCTAGCAGCAAAAAGCTAGGTCCCAGCCGCCGATCAAAATGGGAGGGGCGGGGCTAAGTGCGAGCAGGGGGTGGGGCTAAATGTGGGCCAGCCAATCAGAGTGTTCCCAGCCGGCGATCATAACGGGAGGGGGCGGGGCCAATCGCGGGCAGAAGGCGGGGTTTAACGCGGGCCAGCCAATCAGAGCAAAGGAGGGGCGTGATTATGCAAAATCACCCCCCCCTAAATATAAAGTCTAGATCCGCCCCTGGCACCACTCAGTTGTTAATAGAGCATTTGGCTTGGACACCTATCTTAAAAAGTGGACCTGCAATGTCAAAATCCAGTTGGTGGATAATTATCTGAGTCAGCAAAAAGTTTCAGATGGTAGAATAGGTGAAAGGTAAAGGGCTCACCCATGCTATCTCACATAACAAGTTGAGTTGGCATCAGTTAACCATTCGTTTCTATTGTCCCTTTAAAAAGAAACAAACAGAAATCCCATAATTGGCATTCATAATAATTTATCTCACAGACTGAAATCACAATTCTAGGCTGATTAATTCCAGAAGAATACAGGATTGTTTCACAATGTAAATCACAAGATTCAAATGCAGCAGAACCAGGAATTAAAATAAACAAACAAGCCATAACACATATTACAAATATTATCTTTTTAAATAAGTGTAATAAAAATATTTGTAAGAAATGATCATAATAAAATTGGAAAAAGAATAAAAGTTTCACAACCCAATGTTCTATTCTCAGCGGGAATTATTCATGACATAAATATATTTTGCAGTTACAGCAATAATTCCCTTATAGTTAATGAATAGGTGATTACTCTGATGGGAACCTCTCTTATAGGTACTTTGAGTGCTCCAGCCTGTATTTTCATTGCTAGCTGCAAAACAACATTAAGATAATTTCTGGAAATAATGAAAGCTTTTCCTAAACCTGGAATAATTGAGCACAAAAAGGACTTTTATAATTGGTATTGCCAGAAAAACATGAGATCTGACCTACAGTGACAGCAGCAGATACAAACAGCCATCACATTGACTATACATGTGATCAGGGGAAGACATATAGCAATACACACACACATATATATATATATATATATATATATATATATATATATATATATATGTATATAAATGATAGTAGATATATATATATATATATATATATATACACACACACATATACATTTATATATGTGTATATAATATATACATATATCTATCTATATATATATATATATATATATATATGTATATATATAATGTAAATATATGTGTATATATATATATATACTTTGGCGTGAGTTGGTCAGCTTAACATATTTTGCAATATGTGGAACTAACATTCCCTATTTTTAATATAGAACAGTACTTGGTACAGCATTAATTATGTATTTGGAGAGTGCAGAGTATCACTGTTCTCTTGTATATACACATATATATATATATATATATATATATATATATGTTCAATGTATATGAACAGACCAGCACAGCCTGGAGCAAATATGAAAACATTTAATAGAGTATACAATACGTTACAGAGCCATGCCCAACGATCGTTTCAGTGTTCTAGATCGCCTTCTAGTGCATCACCCGGCAAATGTATGTGATCTCTTTGGTAGTTAGGTGCCAAAGCATTGGATATTCTGATTATACTTATTCTCTGCTTGTGACTGATATAAACTATTAGTAAATCATTCTTTTATAGGATGTAATACTGTTAGGCATTTTTATAAGCCAAGCAGCCTACATCCATTTGCACTTAAAAGCCAACAAGGATCATGCTGAAATCATATACAGATCATATACAGATGATGTAACACAGCACCCATTGTTCAGTGTGTATTACTCTAGCTATGTGTTATCAATACACTGTTTATTGTATGTGATTATTTCTGACCAGAAAATGTTTTATGTATACAATTTCGCTATTAAAGTTGCGTATTGATACTACACTACAACTATCATTCCACATATTCACACCAATATTTTTAGACTGTACTACAGTTCATATCTTAGCAACTTTGAACTCCAATTTTATTGTTTAATCTTGCATAATTGTAGAACCTCATGTCAAAAGGAAAACCTACGGGCAAATACCAACCTTCACTAAATGTTGACTATGCAGTTACCCAAAAAATGCTGATAAAATATACATATTAGATCACATATATCAGCACCATAAATAAACCAAAGCATCTTGCAATGCAGACTTATCCCTAGAAACAATTCAATAAAAACAGTTAATTGAGCACCATTAGAGCCATCAAAAGTGTGTATCCATTTTGCTTTACAGCACATTAATAAACTTAGTCATCATAGATGGAAATGTACCATCTGGAGCATCAGTGATAGAATGGACCAACATGTCCCTACAGTTGGTCCCTCTCTTAAGCTGTTGATGAGAAAATATTAGGCTATGACTCTAGGGCAATATTTAACCAATGATGAACATCGTTATTCCTTAGGTTAGCACAAACATTTATGAAAATAATTATACTTATAAAATTAATACACACACTTTATACAAAGTAAACATGGTGTAACTTCTGATATCATTTTGAGACAATTTTGTTTGTTGTTGAGTAATAACATAAAGGGATACTAAACACAGTATAATTACAAAAGACATATCACAATGATACAAGTATAACAAACACCAGCCTACCCCATAAAGGGACAGATTGAATTCCCTATGTTGTTCTTTAGAACAAAGCAAGGTACGCATCATTACCGTTACTATGGTAATTGAAGCACTTCATTGCTGTTAGTACATTAAATTTGACACGGATTTCTTTTCGCGGCTCAGGGAGCTGCGAGCATAAATTACCGTACTAACGGTAATAATGCGCTTCAATTACCATACTAACGGTAATAATGCGCTTCAATTACCGTTGTAACGGCAATGATGCGCACCCCGCGTTGTTCTAAAGTACAACGCAGGGAATTCAATTCCCCCCAATTGAATTCCCCCCAAGCTCTCTTATATATTCTTTAACAGCTAAGTTGTTCTTTTATATCTGCAGATATAATACAATGTAGTTCTGTTGGGATGGCCAGTTGGTACACATACCAGGTAAGTAGTTAGATCAGCATGCTGACAGTTTTATGTATGTAAGACCAACTAGTGTCTTAACATATATGGCAGTGCAAAATTATGTTTTGGACAAATACTTACATTTCCTAAGAGAAATATCCATAGGCTTTCCATGTAATTCTCCCGTCATATATTTTACTGTTTTCCTCTCCCAATTGTTATTTATATCTGTTGCATGTAACCTTACTTGGACATAAGGTGATTGAAAGACTTGTCTTCTATACAAATCCAAAGACCTTATCACGCTGCTTCTAAGCTCCAGTCACTGTTAGACCAATGACCTCCTGACCAACTGTGACACTCAGCTTCCCAAGCATTCGTTACCGTGGCAACCTAAACTGTCACTTTTTTTCCACTTGTAATTATATTGCAGTTATTTAAAATGGCCTCTCATTGTTTTTATTTAAAAAGACAAAAAAACAATTGCTGTTATGTTAGAGATACCTTACACATTAGTGGGATATCACACATGTGTGAATGGTACATTTCAAATGCTGTTTATCAATAAATCAGATGTGTTAGATTACGCAGGTGCCTGACATTCATTTATCATATAGGTGTGTCCTCATATTGGGGGGTGGGTGCGGCAACTGGTGTAGTAACCTAGGGCGGCTGTGACCCTTAATCAGGCCCTAATCACAATGGTACAAGTATAACAAACATCAGCTTACCCCATACAGTCTCTTATCGATTCTTCAGTAGATAAGTTGTTCATTTATATCTGCAGATATAATACAATGTAGTTCTGTTGGGATGGCCAGTTGGCGCACATACCAGGTAAGTACTTAGATCAGCATGCTGGCAGTTTTATTTATGTAAGACCAACTAGTGTCTCAACATATATGGCAGTGCAAAATTATGTTTTGGACAAATACTTACATTTCCTAAGAGAAATATCCATAGGCTTTCCATGTAATTCTCCCGTCATATATTTTACTGTTTTCCTCTCCCAATTGTTATTTATATCTGTTGCATGTAACCTTACTTGGACATAAGGTGATTGAAAGACTTGTCTTCTATACAAATCCAAAGACCTTATCACGCTGCTTCTAAGCTCCAGTCACTGTTAGACCAATGACCTACTGACCAACTGTGACACACTCAGCTTCCCAAGCATTCGTTACCGTGGAAACCTAAACTGTCATATTTTTTTATATATTGTAAACTTTATTTAAAATGACCTTTCATCTTTTTTATTAAAAAAACCCCAATTGCTGTTATGTTAGAGATACCTTACACATTAGGGAGATATCACACATGTGTGAATGGTACATTTGAAATGCTCTCATATAGGGGTACTTTTTGGCTAATATATATATATATATATATATATTGTAACAAAAGGAGGCATTTAGCTGGCAATATGCAGAGAAAGCAGGGAAGTAGAGTAAAACATTTGTGCAGTAATGCACCTAGATTGAATGTAAAGACCTATGTATGAAAAGCAATAGTTTAAATTTGGTTTAACTTACATGACTTGAAATCCTTCCTCTCAGCAAACAGACAGGGAAAGTCTGTTTGAATTACAGAGCCAATGATGGGCGTTTTCTTTTAAAGAGAAGGTGGGTGTGTCACCTGTCTATCAAGCTAAGGCTGGGGGAGGAGTATCAGGTATAAAAGCTTGTTTATATCATTTGTGAATGGAGACCAACGCTGGGTGAGCTGGCTGGTCCTGAGAGAGAGCTGGACTATGTATAGCTAGTGTATAGGGTCTCTATGATTGCTGTGCAAGTATACGGTGTCAAAACATTTACCATCCTGACAATAAAGAACCATAAAAAGGAAGAAGTTGTTCGCGTGTGCTTCTGTAGTAGCGGGCTTTTGCCACAAGTGGTGTCAGGAGTGGGATACTCCGGGAAGCAAGTTTCCGCTACCCAACCCGCGCAGACATTAACATGGAGGAAGTACTGAGAACCCTTGTGAATGTGGCCGCTGCGCAGCAACAGCAGCAAGCTCAGATGCTACGAGTTGCCGAGGCACAGGTGGAAAACACAAGGCTCTTAAGAGAAGAGTTAAGGCAGGTGAGACATGACAGAAATGAACCACTTGGTCCTGTTCTCCAGAAAATGTCGCCAGGTGATGACATAGAAGCATATCTGGTGTCCTTTGAGAGACTTGCAAAAAGGGCAAAATGGCCTCCTAAAGATTGGGCTGAGAGGCTGACACCACTTGTGGCAAAAGCCCGCTACTGCAGAAGCACACGCGAACAACTTCTTCCTTTTTATGGTTCTTTGTCAGGATGGTAAATGTTTTGACACCGTATGCTTGCACAGCAATCATGGAGACCCTAAACACTAGCTATACATAGTCCAGCTCTCTCTCAGGACCAGCCAGCTCATCCCAGGGGCAAAGCTGTCTAATCTGAAGTGTTTTGAATGTGGTGAGCTAGGCCACTTTAAGGCAGAGTGTCCTAAACTACCGGAACCCATGGACTGTTCCGTGGCACATATTGGGCCTGCTTTTCCATGCTGTTTTACCATGAGTCCCACATCAGGAAGTCCTTGTTTGTTCCGGGTGACTGTGCTAATCAACCAGAACCTTGTTCTGGCCTTGGTTGACTCGGGGAGTGAACTCTCATTGGTTTCCAGCTCTGCCTTACCCGAAAAAATAACTTCTCGGTTGCCCAAGGTGAAGGTTCTTTGCGTGCATGGCACGACAGAAGGGGGAGGGATAATGCAGTCTTTGGCTTGGCCGTGGAAGTCAGGGGAACTTGCCAATAACCGTTTGTTAGATCAAGGGTTGTCAAATAATTGCTACCAGCAAGATTTTCCACTGGTTCATCCACACGTGGCATTGGATAGGCATCAAACTGCGACATACTGTTTAGGCGCCTAAAGTCATTGCAGAACCTAATTGTCCCATTGGGTTTCGGGACAAGCACAATGGGACTATTCCACTCACTAGTGGACTCTTCAATCACATCTAACTGGAGCATCTTCTCGACCTCCTTTCTCACGTCCACCCATCTGGCTACGATACGGCTTCTGCTTTATAATGACTCCTGGCGCAATGACAATGTCGTGTTCGATTAAGGTAGTGCACCCAGGAATGGAAGAGAAGACATCTGTCACTCACCAGACTGTGAGTGCTTCTTCCCGTGTGTTTAGGAACCGTGGTCATCCACCATCCTGAGGGTCTGCGCATGCGCAGCCCTTTCAAACCTTCAGTACCTGTTCCTTTTAGTTAATTGGCTGATCAGGCAACACACCCTATTTAAAGCACCTGTTGTCTATCCTCGTGGCCTGATCTTGGAGTCTCATTCCCCATGAGCCTCTGAAGGTGTTCCTGTGTTTCCTCGTGTATTCAGCCCAGCTGATACCTGTGGTTTCCAGACCACTTCAACTCTCCTGTGGTTTCCAGACTACTTCAACTCTCCTGTGTTTCATCGTGACTGTATTAGCTGATTCCTATCCGCTGCCTCCGTGCACTACAGTTATCAACTCACTTCAACTCTCCTGTGTTTCATCGTGACTGTATTAGCTGATTCCTATCCGCTGCCTCCATGCACTACAGTTATCAACTCACTTCAACTCTCCTGTGTTTCATCGTGACTGTATTAGCTGATTCCTATCCGCTGCCTCCGTGCACTACAGTTATCAGCTCACTTCCACTCTCCTGTGTTTCATCGAGTCTGCACCAGCTGATTCCTATCTGCTGCCTCTGTGCTCAACAGTTCCAGCTCATCTCAACTCTCTCGTGTTTCATCGTGACTGCACCTGCTGATTCCTATCCGCTACCTCCGTGTACCTGCAGTGTCCTGCTTGCCGCTACCCTTCAGTTCTACTCGCGTCTGCAGCCAGCTGATCCGCTCTCCGTGCTTCTACAGTGTTCCTGCCTGTGTCAACTCGCCAGTCTTTATCGGATCAACGCCTCGCTGCTTTCATCTCGTCTAGACCATCTCTACTCTTCAGGGTTCTCCAGGTGTCCAGTTCTATATACTACTGCTTCCTGAGTATTTGTTTCTATCCCTGCTGGTCTACCTACATGTGCGCTGCACCTACTTGATTACCGCTTCCACCCTCCTGGGACTTCGCATCCTGCCGGCCTCCAGCCGTTCAGGTATCTCTGCACTCCTGTCTGACAGCCTGCTCCTGAACCACGGTATGCATACTTCTCATTGACTGTGCTGGTGTATTGCATATCTTGCTGGACTGAGTTGTTCTCCTCTGGAGTTTACTATCCGCTGAGACTATTGCCATCAGTTGACTGTGTTACCTTTTGCCCGGATAGTTCCTGTGACTTTGTATTATTGTGCAGTGCTGTTCAGTCATTACTATATTGTGCATATCATCGTGGGATCAAGTTCAGTGTGCCCGTGTATACTCTGTATTGCATTTCTCTCCCCGTGCTCCTCCTCACATATATATTCAGTGGTACAACTTGCTAGAGGCAGACCACTGTTCCCTGTTTCCTGAGTCACCTGTTTCCAGTGTCCTTTCACATAGCAGTGGTACAACTTGCTACCGCAGACCACTGACTTCCCGGATACCTCCACCTGGATTCCATTCCTTCACCTAGACAGCGGTACAACTTGCTAAACGCAGACCGCTGACTCTCATCACCTCCTCGTTGCTGCTGGATATTACTCCTCACTATAGCAGTGGTACAACTTGCTACCGCAGACCACTGACTACCCTCACGTTTCCTTTGTCCATTCAGTTCCTCGTGTACTACTATCTATATTACCAGTGCTGCTAGTCATAGACTTTCCACGAGCATTCTCTACCATCTGCTGTCTCCTGTTCCGTGATCACCCCGCTACCAGAGTACCATATTACCATCTATACTGCTCTGGTAAGTCTATCACCTGGTGATCCCTGGGTAAAGACTCCTAGTGCCCCTGACAGTAAGATCAGGCCATGACAGACCCAGATTCGGAACCTACAGGTAAAGAGATGCTGCAGCATCTGGTTACCCGTGTGGAGCAACAGGATGCTCGCCAACAGCTGTTACTACAATGTTACCAGGCGTTAGCCTCCCAAGGAACATCTGGACAGAATGTTACAGCTAATGTTGAAGCTCCTGTGCTTTCCTCCGTTTCCCCAGTGCCATCCCAGGTGTCTACGGCTTCCACGCTTCACCTGCCTACTCCGTCAAAGTATGATGGAGACCCCAAAACTTGTAGGGGTTTTCTCAACCAATGCTCAGTTCATTTTGAGCTCCAACCTCAAAATTTTTCTACCCATCGTTCCAGAGTGGCCTATCTTATTTCATTGTTTTCTGGACAAGCTCTGGCTTGGGCTTCCCCTCTGTGGGAGAGGAACAATCCAGTATTACAAGATAGTGCCAAATTTATTTCTATGTTCCGAAGTGTATTCGATGAACCAGGTCTTGTAACCTCCGCTGCTTCCAGCATTCTCCGTTTACGTCAGGGTTCTCGTACAGTAGGCCAGTACGTCATTCAATTTAGGATATTAGCCTCTGAACTTCAGTGGAACACTGAAGCATTAATTGCCGCCTTCTGGCAGGGGCTCTCCGATAAAATTAAAGATGCACTGACTACCCAAGAGCTACCTACGTCATTAGAAGATTTGATTTCCCTCTGCCATCATGTAGACATGAGGTTTCGTGAAAGGGAATCTGAAAAAACAACTTCAGTTAAAGCACCTCTTCGCTCAACCCCTCAACTTCGTCCAGCTTCATCTCCTGTGATCCCCATGGAGATAGGACGTTCCAAATTAACTTCTGAGGAGAGGAGCCGAAAAGTAAAGAATAGACTTTGTATCTATTGTGCTGATTCCACACATATGCTCCATTCTTGCCCTAAGAAATCGGGAAATGCCAGGCCCTAACTAGTTCTGGAGAGGTGAAGTTAGGGTCCCTGGAGTCCTCTCCATGTTCTACGAAATTAAAAGTCTGCGCTTTTGATGTTACGATTTCCTTTGCTACCAAATCCTTTGAGTCCCAAGCACTGATTGATTCTGGAGCAGCAGGAAATTTCATTTCTAAATCCCTAGTGAATCAATGGTCCCTACCAGTGATTACTTTGAAAACACCGATTACTGTGACTGCTATAGATGGATCACGTCTCATCAATGGTCTCATCACCCAGAGTACGTCTCCAGTAACGCTTCAGATTGGTGTGCTACACCATGAAGAGATTTCGTTTTTAATTCTTCCTGTTACTACAAGTCCGATTGTTTTAGGCCTTCCATGGCTTCAATGTCATTCTCCCCAGATTGACTGGCGCACTCCTCAAGTTACGTCTTGGGGAGCTGAATGTCATCATTGTTGTCTTTCCCAAGTCATTCCTCTTAAAATACAGCAATCTTCCATCTCATCTTCCTCACCGGGACTTCCTCCTCAGTATGCTTCATTTGCCGATGTTTTTGATAAAGCTCAGTCTGAACGTCTTCCTCCTCATCGTTCATGGGATTGTCCGATCGATCTTCTACCTGGCAAGACTCCTCCTAGGGGTCGGGTGTATCCACTTTCGTTACCTGAAACTCAAGCTACATCTGAATACATCCAAGAGAATCTCCAGAGAGGTTTTATTCGACCTTCCACCTCTCCCGCTGGAGCCGGGTTCTTCTTCGTAAAAAAGAAGGATGGATCACTACGCCCCTGCATAGATTTTCGTGGACTTAATGCCATTACTATTAAAAATCGGTATCCCATTCCTCTGATTACTGAGTTATTTGATCGCATTAAGGGAGCTCGGATCTTTACCAAGTTGGATCTTCGTGGTGCCTATAATTTAATTAGAATCCGGTCCGGTGACGAATGGAAGACAGCTTTCAACACCAGAGATGGGCATTATGAATATTTAGTAATGCCTTTCGGGTTATGTAATGCCCCCGCTGTTTTCCAGGGCTTCATTAATGAGATCTTTCGGGACTTGTTATATGTATGTGTCGTTGTCTACCTGGACGACATACTGATCTTTTCACAGGACCTGCCTTCTCATCACCAACATGTGGCAGAGGTCCTTTCCAGACTCCGGAAAAATTCATTATTCTGCAAACTAGAAAAATGTTCATTCGAGTTGCCCCAGATTCCATTTTTGGGTTATATTGTCTCCGGAGTTGGCCTACAAATGGATCCAGAAAAGGTGAATGCTGTGTTACATTGGCCTCAGCCAACTACTCTTCGTGCCATTCAGCATTTTTTAGGTTTTGCCAATTACTATAGACGCTTCATTCAAGACTTCTCGTACATTGCATCTCCTATTGTGGCCCTGACTCGTAAAGGGGCCAATACTAAGCAATGGTCATCTGAGGCTCTCCAAGCCTTTCAATTTCTTAAAGAGTCCTTCTCCTCTGCTCCCATTCTTCGACAGCCTGATGTGACACTTCCCTTCTACCTAGAAGTAGATGCCTCTAATGTTGGCTTAGGAGCCATTCTCTCCCAACGATCGGACCAACAAAAATTCCATCCTTGTGCCTTTTACTCTCGGGGTCTCCTGCCTGCCTGCGGATAGGAATTACGCTATCGGGGACAAGGAGTTTCTGGCTATCAAAGTAGCATTAGAGGAGTGGAGATATTTGTTGGAAGGAGCTCGTCATCCTGTGACGATTTTCACGGATCATAAGAACTTGTCATACCTACAGTCTGCCCAATGCTTGAATCCTCGTCAAGCAAGATGGTCTCTTTTCTTTTCTCGTTTCGAATTAATCATAACCTTCAAACCAGCTGCCAAGAACAAGAAAGCTGACGCTCTATCCCGAGCTTTTGTGATGTCCTCTGACGTTGAAGAGGTTCCCAACCACTCTATACTAGACCCCAAATGTATCTCGCTGGCTGCTTCTTCCACTAAAGTGCTACCATTTGGGAAGACCCTCGTGCCTCCTACTCTTAGGAGGAAAATCCTTTCGTGGTTCCACTCTTCTCGTTTTTCTGGACATGCTGGTGAACGCAAGACCTTTGAGATTCTCTCTCGAAGTTACTGGTGGCCCTCGATGAGGAGAGACGTCAAAGAGTTTGTAGCTGCTTGTGAATTGTGTTCTCAGTTTAAGTCCTCCCGCAGAACTCCAGCGGGTTTGCTTCAACCACTACCCATTCCATCCAAGCCCTGGACCCATATTAGTATGGACTTTGTTACTGATCTTCCGCCTAGTAAAAATTTTAATACTATTTGGGTAGTGGTAGACAGATTTTCGAAGATGGCTCATTTTGTCCCTTTGTCTGGTTTGCCTTCCTCGTCTACTCTGGCTGAACATTTCGTCATGGAAATCTTTCATATTCATGGATGTCCGTCTGAGATTGTGTCAGATAAAGGAGTACAATTCGTTTCCAGATTCTGGCGGGCCCTTTGTAAAACCTTGGGCATACGATTAGCACTCTCATCTTCCTACCATCCTCAATCAAACGGACAAACTGAAAGGGTCAATCAAGATCTTGAGACCTTTATAAGGATGTTCTCATCAGCCAATCAAGACAACTGGGTAGAATTGCTTCCTTTGGCTGAATTCGTTCATAACAACATGTACCATGAGTCATCTTCCAAAACTCCATTCTTTGTGGTTTACGGTCACCATCCGTCTTTTCCGGAATTTCCTGCCCTCCCTCCCACCCAAGTTCCTGCTGTAGAGACTGTTTGTCAGACCTTCAAAAATATTTGGTCTCAGGTCAAAACCTGTTTAAAGAAGACATCTGCCAAATATAAGTCTTTTGCAGATAAGAAGAGGCGGGCTATTCCACCACTGAAAATTGGAGATCGTGTCTGGTTATCTACCAAAAATATTCGTTTGAAGGTCCCATCTATGAAATTCGCTCCTCGTTTTATTGGTCCATATAGGATCATTCAAGTGATAAATCCAGTTTGTTTCAAACTTCTACTTCCTAAGAATCTTCGTGTTTCCAACGCCTTCCATGTGTCCTTGCTCAAACCTCTCATCATCAACCGTTTCTCGGTCCCTCCTTCAGCACCTCAGCCAGTTCAAGTTCATCAGGAGGAAGATTTCGAGATTACTCATATATTGGACGCAAAAATTTTGCGAGGAGTTCTTAGTTTCCTCGTTCATTGGAAGGGCTTTGGTCCTGAGGAGCGTTCATGGATCAAAGCTGTAGATCTCAACGCTCCAGCTCTTCTTAAGAAGTTTTATTCCAAAAATCCGGACAAACCCGGTTCCAGGTGTTCTGTGCCCACCTTTAAAAGGGGGGGTACTGTCACTCACCAGACTGTGAGTGCTTCTTCCCGTGTGTTTAGGAACCGTGGCCGTCCACCATCCTGAGGGTCTGCGCATGCGCAGCCCTTTCAAACCTTCAGTACCTGTTCCTTTTAGTTAATTGGCTGATCAGGCAACACTCCCTATGTAAAGCACCTGTTGTCTATCCTCGTGGCCTGATCTTGGAGTCTCATTCCCCATGAGCCTCTGAAGGTGTTCCTGTGTTTCCTCGTGTATTCAGCCCAGCTGATTCCTGTGGTTTTCAGACCACTTCAACTCTCCTGTGGTTTCCAGACTACTTCAACTCTCCTGTGTTTCATCGTGACTGTATTAGCTGATTCCTATCCGCTGCCTCCGTGCACTACAGTTATCAACTCACTTCAACTCTCCTGTGTTTCATCGTGACTGTATTAGCTGATTCCTATCCGCTGCCTCCGTGCACTACAGTTATCAGCTCACTTCCACTCTCCTGTGTTTCATCGAGTCTGCACCAGCTGATTCCTATCTGCTGCCTCTGTGCTCAACAGTTCCAGCTCATCTCAACTCTCTCGTGTTTCATCGTGACTGCACCTGCTGATTCCTATCCGCTACCTCCGTGTACCTGCAGTGTCCTGCTTGCCGCTACCCTTCAGTTCTACTCGTGTCTGCAGCCAGCTGATCCGCTCTCCGTGCTTCTACAGTGTTCCTGCCTGTGTCAACTCGCCAGTCTTTATCGGATCAACGCCTCGCTGCTTTCATCTCGTCTAGACCATCTCTACTCTTCAGGGTTCTCCAGGTGTCCAGTTCTATATACTACTGCTTCCTGAGTATTTGTTTCTATCCCTGCTGGTCTACCTACCTGTGCGCTGCACCTACTTGATTACCGCTTCCACCCTCCTGGGACTTCGCATCCTGCCGGCCTCCAGCCGTTCAGGTATCTCTGCACTCCTGTCTGACAGCCTGCTCCTGAACCACGGTATGCATACTTCTCATTGACTGTGCTGGTGTATTGCATATCTTGCTGGACTGAGTTGTTCTCCTCTGGAGTTTACTATCCGCTGAGACTATTACCATCAGTTGACTGTGTTACCTTTTGCCCGGATAGTTCCTGTGACTTTGTATTATTGTGCAGTGCTGTTCAGTCATTACTATATTGTGCATATCATCGTGGGATCAAGTTCAGTGTGCCCGTGTATACTCTGTATTGCATTTCTCTCCCCGTGCTCCTCCTCACATATATATTCAGTGGTACAACTTGCTAGAGGCAGACCACTGTTCCCTGTTTCCTAAGTCACCTGTTTCCAGTGTCCTTTCACATAGCAGTGGTACAACTTGCTACCGCAGACCACTGACTTCCCGGATACCTCCACCTGGATTCCATTCCTTCACCTAGACAGCGGTACAACTTGCTAAACGCAGACCGCTGACTCTCATCACCTCCTCGTTGCTGCTGGACATTCCTCCTCACTATAGCAGTGGTACAACTTGCTACCGCAGACCACTGACTACCCTCACGTTTCCTTTGTCCATTCAGTTCCTCGTGTACTACTACCTATATTACCAGTGCTGCTAGTCATAGACTTTCCACGAGCATTCTCTACCATCTGCTGTCTCCTGTTCCGTGATCACCCCGCTACCAGAGTACCATATTACCATCTATACTGCTCTGGTAAGTCTATCACCTGGTGATCCTTGGGTAAAGACTCCTAGTGCCCGTGACAACATCCCTGTTCCGGCGAATCATTTCTTCAGTCTGTTGTCTCTGCTGAATGGACAAAGCTGGCTCTATGGGCACTTCAGACTTTTCAATGGCAGTACTCACTACCTGAGGAGTATGAAAGAACAATACTACCAGTCACACTCAAAGATAAAACTGTTATGGTGGTAGCTGCCATAGCACCTAAACTCCCATATCCACTTATTTTGGGGCGAGACTTCCCACTGTTTAATGATGTCCTCGGTGAGCGGATTCGGCCGGACATGCCGGCAACTGATGCAGCGGTCGGAAGCCCGGTCTTAAAGGAACCGCCTAAAGAGCCACAACATCTGGACATCAATCTGTGGGAACCGCCAAACCGGAATGCCATCCTGGGAGTCACAGCAGGAGTTCCACAAAAGCATCCACCTGCAGGGAAACATGGACAGTCCAAACTAGCATTGGTCGGTGAAGTCGCAGATGAGCCCATCCCACTTGTCAGTAAGGATACGGACTGGTCCACAATACCAATTTTGTTTCCTCTGCAGGACTTTGCTCGAGACCAGAGAAAAAGTCACAGTTAAGAACCTTTTTAGGCTTAGTAGGTTACTACAGGCGGTTTGTAAGCCACTTCGCCACTAGTGCTCCACTAACGGACATGTTAAAAAAAGTTGTCCAGATAGATTAACCTAGTCTGACTCTGCAGAAACCGTCTTGTCTGATCTTCGGTTAGCTCTTTGTTCCTCCCCAGTTCTACAAGCACCAGATTTTACCCGGAGGTTCTTCCTCCAAACTGATGCTTCTGGTGTTGGCTTAGATGCAGTCCTGTCACAGGAGAAGAATGGAGTAGAAAATCTGTCCTGTACCTAAGCCGTAAGTTGCTTCCAAGGGAACAAAAATATGCCACTGTAGAGAAAGAATGTCTCGCCATAAAATGGGCTACAGAAGCTCTGCGCTATTATCTCCTAGGCAGAGAGTTCACCTTAATATAAGACCATGCACCATTGAGATGGATGCAGAACAACCGGGAGGTAAATGCCAAGATAACCCGCTGGTTCTTGGCACTGCAACCTTTCAAGTTCTCAGTAGAACATAGACCCGGGATTCTACACAAAAATGCAGATGCATTGTCACGAAAATATGCGCTCCTCGCGAAGTCCGCTTGGGGGAGGGATATGTAACAAAAGGAGGCATTTAGCTGGCAATATGCAGAGAAAGCAGGGAAGTAGAGTAAAACATTTGTGCAGTAATTCACCTAGATTGAATGTAAAGACCTATGTATGAAAAGCAATAACTTAATTTTTTTTTAACTTACATGACTACATGGCGTTTCCTTTTAAAGAGAAGGTGGGTGTGTCACCTGTCCATCAGGCTAAGGCTGGGGGAGGAGTATCAGGTATAAAAGCTTGTTTATATCATTTGTGAATGGATACCAACGCTGGGTGAGCTGGCTGGTCCTGAGAGAGAGCTGGACTATGTATAGCTAGTGTTTAGGGTCTCCATGATTGCTGTGCAAGTATACGGTGTCAAAACATTTACCATCCTGACAATAAAGAACCATAAAAAGGAAGAAGTTGTTCGCGTGTGCTTCTGCAGTAGCGGGCTTTTGCCACAATATATATAGATAGATAGAGATATATATAGATAGATAGATAGATATAGATATATATATATATAGATATATATATATATATATAGATATAGATATATATAGATATATATATATATATATATATATATATATATATATAGATATATAGATTTATATAGATATATATATATATAGATATATTGATGGACTGTATGTAAGCATGTAAGTGACTGGTTTCTGAACTATGTATTTTGAACTTCAGGAAAAATTATATTGGAAGGACAGCTTTCGAAAAGCTTTGGGCTCCAGTAGGAGACAAATTAAAGGGTTCCCTGGAGTGAATGGAGAGATAGGGCCTGATTCATTAAGGATCTTAACTTAAGAAACTTCTTATTTTAGTCTCCTGGACAAAACCATGCTACAATGCAAGGGATGCAAATTAGCATTCTGTTTTGCACATAAGTTAAATACTGACTGTTTTTTCATGTAGCACACAAATACTTGATAGCTTATTTTTTACTCTGAAATTTAAAGTTGATATTTGTGTGCTACAGGAAAAAACAGTCAGTATTTAACTTGTGGGCAAAACAGAATACTAGTTTGCACCCCTTGCATTGTAACATGATTTTGTCCAGGAGACTGAAATAAGAAGTTTCTTAAGTTAAGATCCTTAATGAATCAGGCCCATAGTGAGGACCTCCATTCACTAGGCCAATTTCTGTTTTTCTGACCTACCAGTCAAACATCAGGCTAATTAATAGTTGCACCTGCAAGGTTTAGTTTAAAAGGCTGCCAATTTGCTCAGTCATTCTCTCTCTCTCAAAACCTGAAAAAAGGAAAGATTTTTTGGAATCCTCCATAGAGGCAGTAAACAGCTATTTGTTCATAAGTGAATTAAACGAAACATCTGCTGGTTCTTGTGAGCTAGACATTAGGTATTTACACAGTTAGAGAGGGATTATCTAATGTTTTAGTTATAACTGCAACGGCTGGAATTTATTTTGTTTTTTTTATCTTTAATAAAACTAACTGAGGCTAGTTGTATCAGAACATATGCAGCTGCTGTGAGAAAAAGTGCCCTATCTACCCCATGTGACAGTGTGTGTGTGTGTTGAAAAATTGTCATTTAGAAAAATAAAATAAAAAAATTGTAATTAGGTACTTGCACTCAGTGCTTAATTTGACATAAAAATAAGTGGTACTCAGATAAAAAAGGTAGAACTCAATTACTTGCAAAGTGCAGCCGGAGTCTTGCGCAGTGAGGTTCCTGGGTGATGTCTGACCTGACACTTTGCTTATTTTTATTTTTTTAAAGTGAAGATTTCAGTACAGTCTTAATCAGAAGTATGTGCAGGAGCACATCGTACGAGTTGCTTAATTGACTCACCCTGAAAAACTTAAAGCACTAGGCAAAGAACAGTACTATATTTTATCACAATGATTCAGAAAAAAGTTTAAAGGTAACAATCAATTATGGCAGAGACAATTAATATAGAGAACAGTCTCAAGCAATCAACAGTTTATTGATGGTAAATACAACAAATATCACCACTTAAAATACATACAATAATCACTAATGAGGGTTGTGTGGGGGTTATTTGTATTTAGAATAACTGTTGTTTTTTTTCCAAACTGCGTGTGTGTATATATATATATATATATATATATATAGTAATTAGACCAAACGGCGCTCAGTGTATATCACCAATAAAGTGCTTAAAGTGCTCTATAATAAAAAAGGTTCACATACAGTAAGTAGGCTGCTTCATTTCCAACAGCACCAAATTGCAGATGCAAAAGACATAGAAATACATAAGAAGGGAAGCGCCAAACATAGTGTGATACCAAAATATTATGACATATAAATTTGTGTGCTGAAGTGGCCGCGTACCAGAATATAAATAAATCAGGCTTATCTGGTTTTATGATTCAATTAGAATCTAGATCCTTCTCAGTAGATGTGTATCAGGTCCACACTAGAACTCAAGAGAATACAGCAACATAGTGTAATACGCCCAAAAAACAGTATAAAAAGGCTTTAATGTTTGGCGCTTCCCTTCTTATGTATTTCTAGGTGTATATATATATATATATATATATATATATATATTTTCAAAAATGTTGTCAAGCTACAGGTCCCAGCATCCCTTGGATGTGAGCATATCCAAACACTTAGTCAGTCAGGGCATGCTGGAATAAAGTAGTGCACCATATATACATGGTTTTTATATCACTGTATTTTTCATTATTAACCCACACCCACCACACCAGGAGTGTGTGGATAAGCCATAGTGCTATCAGCATGAAGCTCATTTTTCCTAAAGGGAGTTTCCCACATTTCTTTTTCCTGACCTCAGGAATTCAACCCTATGTTGACTGAATTAGGACTTGTTGGTACTATGTCAGTGGAAACCCATGCTGCAGGTCTTCTTGCTATAGTATCACCAGCCCTGGCTGGCATAGCCATTTTTGGGTGGAACACATGCTTTTCGCACATATTGCTCTTCAGCGTTGTCCAACTCTACATGTAACTCATAATGAAGAATTAACTGATGAGGAAATGAATTTGCTGTACGGTGGCCACCACTCCTAAAGCTGTTTCCACCAGCTTAAAAGCAAGATTGTAAATTCTGCTCCACTCAGCATAAAACACAGTAAATTTATCAAGCTGCAGGTTTGAAAAAGTGGAGATGTTGCCTATAGCAACCAATAAGATTCTAGCTGTCATTTTGTAGCATGTACTAAATAAATGATAACTAGAATCTGATTGGTTGCTATAGGCAATATCTTCATTTTTTTAAGACCGTAGCTTGATATATTTACCCCTTGTTGTTAATCCTGAGGTTGCTTAACTGCTGATGCGTTACATCTATAAGTATAGCTATAATATTCCAAAGCTATTTAATTGTCTGTAGCGTTACCCTAACTAGTTCACTGTTGAAAACACCCCTCCCCCATCAATCCATTATTTAATTAAATGTATGTATGAGAATGAGAGACCACACCTGACTGGCTGTTCATCTATTAGTAGACGGCTAACTAGACCAACTCCTGGAGCTCTATTTCATTTTTATGGGAGGGGTTTCTACCAATGGATTATTGTGGAATAAGGAGAGAAGAATGTAGGACATTATTACTTTATTTAATAATTAAGGGAACACACTTCAAGGGAGCACAATTTCATTATTTATTCCTTAAGGGGCATGATTTCAATATATAGTCTTCAAGAGTGCCCTATTTCATTATTTGCAAGGGGGCACAATTTCATAATTTATTCTTCAAGAGGTCACAGTTTCATTATTTATATAGCAAACTGGCAAAGTTTTAGTATATTTTAGTAATGTGCCAATTTTCATTATGTGGTTAATATAAGGAACTAAGGTTGTGTAACTGCAGCACAATAAATCTCTTGATTTGTATTCTTTACATATTAAAAATCTGGACAGCAATGTGTACTGTGGCACTTTGTAAAATGGCGGATTTCTGGTGTTACTTGTTTCGAAACAGCCCAAAAAAAAGCAGAAAACTGTCGGTCTAACAAAACCGTTTTTTTAGTAAATTTAGCACCAAGAGTTATATAGAACCACCTGGGGGTAAATGTATCAAAGTGCGAGTTTGCAACTCCAGCGATTTTCTCAGGAGAGTTGAAACTCGCCGATGTATGAAGCTGAGTTTTCATACAAAATCGCCAGAGTTCTGCTTCTGTCAAAATCGCTACTTGCAAAATCGCCAGAGATCAAACTCACCACTGTTTGCCACTGCAGCTATACAAGTCTCCAATGTATGAAGCTGCAAGTTAGCAAACTCAGGAGAGTTTGCTTCTAAACACGCCAGATACAACACGCTGCTTGATAGTAGCGTGTTGTAGAAACACATCACTGTTACACTGCCCTGGCAGTGTTAAAAAGTTAAAGAATAGATAAAAGTTTTTTTTAAAAAAAAGCATGAGGTCCCCCCGCTATTTATGCTTAACCCTAGTGCTGCCTGACTAGTGCTGGTCCCGTGAAAATCGGGGAAAAATTTTGCGTGGGGTCCCCCCGATTTTCACTTTACCAGCACTAGGCAAACCAGCCAGGGTTGGCGGCACTATAGCAGGGGGACGCGCGGCAGGGGTTCCCCTGCCATAATGACTAACCAACCCTAGACTGTTCAGCACTGGGCTGGATTCCCTAGGGAGTGGGGTCCGCCAAAAAAAACGAGCGGGCCCCCCCCCCTAGAAAGAACCAGCCCAGTGCTGATAGTACTAGGGCTCTTCCTACTACCCCTGGGCTGTGGGTAGTAGGGTAATACGGCGAGAAAGTGTTAAAAAAACAAACTGACACCAATTTTTTTTGTGGAACTACAAGTCCCAGGCAGCCAGGTTGCCCTAAAAACTGTGGCCATGCTGTTGCTTGTATAACTACAAGCACCAGCATACCCACGGCAGCCAGGGCATGTTGGCACTTGGAGAACCACAAGTGCCAACATGCCCTGACATCCCTGGCTTGCTGGGCCCTGTAGTTCCACAAAAAAAAAATTTACAAAACAACAACTCCCTCATAAAAACCACATATATTTATTAAAAATAAAAACCCCAGAATAAATACACTAACCAACCTCTTTTTTACCACATCTATTTAATAAAAAAAAAAAAACCCAAATACTCACCAATGATGTCTTCTTTCTTCATCCAAACTTCCAGGCTTCCCCTAGTCCCTTAATATTTATACCTCCAATCTTGCCGGCTTGCCCCAGTCCCAGCCATTTTGTACTTCCAAAAACGAATGAAGAAAAGCAGGAACACTTCGCCCAGAAGGGGCCCATATTTGTAAGATCCCGACTCTGTGTACTTGCTTGAAGAAAAATAAAAAAACTCCTTCCCTGCCGCAAACACCTCCTACCTAGTAGGAGGTCCGAATCGCAATGACCCTACATTGTTTGCGTAAGTTTAAAGTACAGTATAATGTGATTTTCCCACTCTAGTGGGGAAATCACCTAATACTGTACCTAGAGCTTATGCAAGTAACGTAGCTCATTGCGCATGCGCTACGTTACTTGTGTAAGCTGTAATACAGTAAATTCAGCTTACGCAAGTTGTTCTTGTGTGCGTCATCAGAAGGGTGCTTGTGCTATTAATTTAATGGTGAGGCCGTATGGGGAGAAATAGGCATAATTATTAAATGTTAATGATATTAAATTATGGGGATGATTGAGTAGAAGAAATCCTGTTTATTAAACAAGAAAGATACTAATTTAAGATCCAGATTGTTGGGGTGGATGAGGGAGGCCTAGCATGTTTACTCACTGCTCAGATTTTCCAGGAGATAAATAATTTCTATCTCTTTTATAAACAGGGACTCAAAATTCTAGAATCTGGCCAAACAGAAACTGAGTTTAAGGCACCAGCAGCAGTAATGGGTAATCAAAGTTGCAAGAATATGTAGCCGAGAGCAGCACAGTGTTGGAGAATGGTCTTACTTTTGTAATGAGTTAGGAAGGTCCCCACCATTGGATGCTGAAAGGCAGCATCTTCTCCCACCAAGATGTGCGGAAGGGATGGGGGTTTCTCCAATATTCTCTCTTTCCCAGTACAATAAAATGGCTACTTATGGTTCTGATAGTCAGCCATGCAAGTGTGCCCAACGTAATTATGAAGGACTACATAAAGGTTTTAGAGTAAAAAATACTGCTGAAATGTTCGTAGGATAACTTGATTTTCGAGTAACATCTATTATATGGAGCAAATAATTTATCCCAATAGATTCCGGCATTGCAAGTGTTACCTTTCTCAATGTGTTGGAGACCTCTTTCCAGAATCTTGACAAAAAAACAGCTCTTAGAAAACAGAGATTATTAATTAAATAAGCAGGAGAAAACAGCACGTACGTCTCGTATACTACAGTGTAAAATGTCTAACGGAGGACAAATAAACATCAGGTGACTGTGCTTTCTTATAATTTCAAACAGAGATAAACAAACAAAATATTTCTTAATATCAATAAAAATAATTCAATTAAACTATAAAATCTTTCTTTTCTCACTGTATGCCAGAATTGCAATGTCATCACAAGTCCTTTGTTATTCTTTTAGTTTGTCATTAATCCTGTTGTTATAGTTTTATGTTTGTTTTTTATTTTATTTTTGTTTGGTTACATAGATATTTACAAATTATATCTCTCACATAAAGTTAAGATTGAAAACAGTCTATTTTTTTATGAGAGTTGGCTGACATATATTATAACATGGGTACAAACAGTTTTGTTATATCTAAACCATGTTTATACAATAAGATTCAATATACATATTTAAAATGTGACACATTAACAACATTGTATGGTGGCAGTTTATATACACAAAAATTACAATAACATTTGGATATTATTAAAGTGTTAACTTTTATGTTTAATGTATGCATAATGTCATCCTGGCTAGTTGCTAGGGTTAATATGCCATATACACTGCAATTTGGAAGCCATTTTAGACCTAGCTGATCACAATACACAGCATGTATGGGCCCCAAATTAATAATCCTGATTAATATATGAACGTCATTTATTAGATATTGATCAGGACAGACTGTAAATATAGTTGGACAATGATCACATGTGATTGTGGTGATCATATGTCTATGCAAATGGTGCCCTATTTGATGCAGATAATAGGAGTACAGTCAGGGCACCAAATCTCCGACAGTTCATCAGTCATGCCAATCAGCTGGAGTGACCTGTGAATACCATTTTTCTAAGGTATTACCAGCGACATTTTGATTCTTATAGGTGTCTGAAAATCAGGGATCTGTCCAAATTATTTAATTTCTTCCAGGACTTCTTTCTGTTTTGAAATTTGCAAGATCTACAAGGAGCTTAGATGCAAGTTTAACTTTAGCGAACTTATCTCTATAATATAAGATGGATCTACCAGCATAGGGAATGACTACATATTTTATTGTTTGACATAGCTGGCTAAACCCAACTCCAACCGCTATCCAGCACCACCCATCCTTTATTTTGCATACATCTTGACTTTCACTTCCACAATCATGACTTCACCTTCCTATTCCCCTTGCAGATCCAATGAATCTTTTCCCTATGACTATATTGAATGTGCACCTATCTCAGACTATCTAAGGTAACCTGAAACATCCCCATTTATTTTTGCATTGTACAGTATTTTTGCTGTGTACTCTTTATCAGAGTAATGAAATGGTAAGTGTCACATTAAACAAAGAACATTTCTCTTTTATAAAGTTGTTAAGTTATAACGATGTGTGCGAGCACATGTAAATGTAACAATGACATTGATACAGTAGTTTAGCAGTGGTTCTCAAGAGAATATAGATGTATTTTCTATAGTTAATATTCCTAAAGCAGTCAGCAGTCCCAAAGTCAGAGCGCAACGTCCGTCTGTTTAAAAATGAACATAAATCGGGTATACGCCCGAATTCAAGGAACTGACGTGAAGATACGTGCGGTGATGAATACTGTTGTAGGTCTTCTCTGCTCTGCTAGTCAAGACACTGCAGTATATGTCCAACACCTATGTGGAATATAACATCACAATAGAATGCACAGGAAAAAAAAATCAATTAATTTCACCTGTTAATACTATAGGCATTAATGATAACACATTAAAAAATAAAAAGAAGGTTTTCTTTAGTTTTTTTCTATGAAATACATTCATTACCATGTTATGAATGTCGACTGTACATAAAATAATTTTTACAGTTGCTCCTGATCACAAGCACATGCATACTCAGTCGTCATCACTAGCAATCGGCACTTAGACTAGACCAGTAGCTGGAGCAAGACATACGGCTGAAAAACAAGTACTTTTGAAATGCACAGAGCTTGGATGGCATGCTGCTTTGTGCGCTCGAGATTGGCATGCCCTTACTGTACATTGACTACAAGCAAGCGGCCCTCCTCCACCTTATTCCCTCCCTGAAATCATAGGCAGTAGTAAGTGTCCTTTGTGCTCAAAGATGAATTGGACATTGCTGTGGCCTGTGGTGTATGAGCTGGTCCTGGGTATGCGCGGCTTGTACGCACACTGTTTACGTTCCTTGATGAATCAGGCCCAACATGTTCATAGATGTACGAGTTACTGTTGAGATAAATAATACTACATGGTAAAGCTGCAGGAGTTATCTATGTATCTTTTTCTCACTCTCATTGTTTTCTCACTTTTCACTGAGAGTTATTTACAAAGAGGTGCGTCGGACTTACAAATGGCAATATGACATCATGAGTCATGATGGCATGATTTGTAAGTTCTGTTTCTAGAGTTAAGGTACTGAACATGAATATTCACAACTAGATAGATGTTGTTTCAAGATGAGTAAACCTTGCTCTTGGTCTTGCTCTTGCTAATGTGTGGAACATGATGGAGAGAAAGACAATCCTTACTGGAAATGGGTAAATTGATTGGGCTGAACCTACAATTCACACAGTGCATGAAATAATTATAAAGTACTATTATTATTATTATTATTATTATTATTAAAGACAGTGGGAAACCAGGACAATGCAGACATGAAAACAAAGGGAGATGAGGGCCTTGCTCATGAGTAGGCTTGCAATGTAATTGAAAGAGAACACAGCCGAAACAAGAGAAGTTGTCACACGTCGGCCCCGCGAGCGGGTACCGGTGGTCTTACCTCCCTCCGGCAGGTAGAAGTCCTGGAGAATGTGGCCGCATTCTCCTGATGGCGGACGCCATCTTTCTTTCGGGTCTGCGCATGCGCACTCCCGTTCTTCCGTTTAAGACCTCCCACTCGTCCCTCATTAGCCCAAATCTATTGGAGGGATGTTTAAAGCACCTGACCTAGCTGTCAGGTGCCTGTTCTTTGTGCTCAATTCCCTGCGAGTGGTAGGACCTGGCTCTTTCTCTCTCTGCTCCTGGAATCCTGTTTGCAGATCACACATTGAACTTCCACGCTGTTCCAGTGACTTCGTTGCTACCCACTCTAAGTTACTCTCTAATGTCCAGCTACAGTTCAGTTTCTCCAGTTGGCAAACCACATTGAACTTCCAAGCTTTTCCAGTGACTCCATTGCTTCCCCATTCTGAGTTACCCTCTAGTGTACAGCTACAGTTCAGTATCTCCTGTCTGCAGACCACATTGAACTTCCACGCTGTTCCAGTAACTTTGTTGCTACCCACTCTGAGTTACCCTCTAATGTCCAGCTACATTTCAGTTTCTCCAGTTCACAAACCACATTGAACTTCCACGCAGTTCCAGTGACTCCGTTGCTACCCACTCTGAGTTACCCTCTAGTGTACAGCTACAGTTCAGTATCTCTTGTCTGCAGACCCCTCATTGAACTTCCACACTGTTCCAGTGACTCCGTAGGCATCTATTCTGAGTTACCTCCTAGTGTACAGCTATCGTCTATTCTCTCTGTTTTCTGCTCTCCCAAACTGATCTACCTGGTACTCTCTCAAGGGGTCGCGACCTGCGGGATAGGGGCTGCTAAGACCATACCTCCTTGCGGGGGTTCCTAGTGAAGACCACCTGTTCCTTTAGACCCTGCGCCCTTGGGTTGAGTTGTGCCAAATCAGGCAGACTCAGGGGATCCTAAGATCACCAGCATATTTCGTGACAGAAGCGAGTGTGGAGATTGGGACAGTTGTGAGTGTGCATTAGTGTGAATAGAATAGATGGGAGCAGGGTAAGCGCTAATAAAGAGATGGGTTTTCAGAGAGAATTTAAAGATTTTAGGCTCATGGAAAGTCTGATCAGGCATGGTAGTGAATTCCATAAGAGGGGGGACACGGGAAAAGTTTTGTAGGCGGGAGTGAGAGATGGTTACCAGAAACTAGGCAAATTGCAGAGGTAACTATAAAAGGGCAAGAAGGAGAAAATTTCAAGTTGAGATTTGAGATGTGTAAAATGGTAGTGTTGCTGAGAGTAATAGTAGGTGAAGGTTAGTAATGTGAATTGGATTCTGGACGACACAAAGAGCCAGTGTAGGGATTTTCAGAGTGATGTGGCATATGTGGAGCTGCAAGAGAAGAAGATCAGTGTCATGACTGAGAATAGCGTACCTGCTATTGTTGGCACTACTCGAAGGAAGGTGCGGAGTCTAACGTTCACCAGGGACCCCGGCAAGGGGGTATGGACTCAGCTGCAGGAAACATGCAGGGCGTGGTCCTTCCACGAGTCAGATAGCGAAGCACAAGAGGAATTGTCAGACAAGCCGGTTCGGCAACGGTGCGGACAAGGCAGGTACACAAGGAGAATCCAAAGGGGTGGTGAGTCAAGCCGGGTCGGTAGCGTTCTGGCAGCGCGGTACAAAAGGGAGATCCAAAGGCAATCCGGGTCACCAGGGTCACAGGCAATACGGCAATAATCAGGAGACAGGCAAAAGGTCAGGAGACGAGCAATCACAGGAACACTGGAAACGCTGGAAGACAGGAATGGACCTGAAACTCTGGCACTGGAGGTGGGATCAAGATAGGCTTAAATACAACAGGTGCCCAATCAGCTTCCGCGCCGCAGTGCCGTCATACTATTAGCGCCGTGGCGTTTCCTTGATGCAGCGTCCCGTTGCCTAGCAACGGGAATGCTTCCTGTACTGTAGCCGGGCGGCCGAGCGGGGCGGAAGTGACGCGGCTGGTTGCTAGGCAACCAGACGCGCAGATCAGCAAGAGGAGGCGCCCGTCCGGGATTACCGACGGCGCCTGACAATCAGTCTAGCTGCAACATTTAAGATGGATGAGGTGAATGCCAGATAGGAGGATAGGAGGTTGCTGTAATCAAGGCGGGAGATGATGAGAGTATCATTCACATTCCAGTAGTGCAAAAAAAAGCTCCCAAATGTGGCAGTGGAACCTAATGTTTCACTTGGTAAGTATACCTGGCCTCAAGGCTGCAGCAACTGACCAGACACCCAGACCAGCACCACTATGGTTCTGAGAAACCCTTCCTGGCTCACCATCACCACCACAAATTATAAGGTAAGGTATTTTCTAACATTCATTACTCTACCTTCCTGTCCAAAATCTTCATTCAAAAGTGTTGGGAAATATACATATGGGAGGTGGACCCCAAGCAGTAATTTTGCGCACAGGCCCACTAATTTCTTAAAACACACCTGGGGGATAGAGAAATAAGCTCCTTATGAGAAAAGAGGAGTTTGTAGTAGAGATGAGCACACTCGGATTTCCTGAATCCGAGCCCAACCGAACGTTGCCGATCCGAGTTGGATCCGAGACAGATCCGGGTATTGGCGCCAAATGAAAACTTGAAACCGAGGTTCGGAGTCATAATCCCGCTGTCGGATCTCGCGATACTCGGAACCTATAAATTCCCCGCTAGTCGCCGCCATCTTCACTCGGGCATTGATCAGGGTAGAGGGAGGGTGTGTTGGGTGGTCCTCTGTCCTGGTAGATCTCGTGCTGTGCTGTTTAGTTCTATGCTGTGCTGTTTAGTTCTGTGCTGTGCTGTGCTGTGCTGTGCTGTGTTCTGCAGTATCAGTCCAGTGGTGCTGTGTGCTGTGCTCTGTCAATTTTGAGTTCAGTGGTGCAGCTGGGTCCTGTGCTGTGTCCTGTTCAGTCCAGTGGTTCTGTGTCCTGTGCTCTGTGCTTCTAAGGGCATAGTTCTTATTTCCACAATATTCCCAAGTGTTTAAAAAAATTAAAAAAAAGTTATAAAAAAAAAATACAAAAAACTAATTAATTTTTTTTTTAATTACAACAAAATTTGCAAAACCAATCCTGCAGTATAAGCCCATTGGTACTACAATATTACCAAGTTCACACATTCAGCAGTAAAAGTCGAGTGGTACTGCAATATTACAAAGTTCACACATTCAGCAGTATCAGTCCAGTGGTGTTGTGTGCTGTTGCCTGTCAATTTTGAGTTCAGTGGTGCTGCTGGGTCCTGTGCTGTGTCCTGTTCAGTCCAGTGGTGCTGTGTCCTGTGCTCTGTGCATCTAAGGGCATAGTTATTTCCACATTATTCCCAAGTGTTTAAAAAATTAAAAAAAAGTTATAAAAAAAAATACAAAAAAAGAATTTAAAAAAAGAATTAATTACAGCAAAATTTGCAAAACCAATCCTGCAGTATAAGCCCATTGGTACTGCAATATTACCAAGTTCACTGATTCATCAGTATAAGTCCAGTGGTACTGCTATTACAAAGTTCACTGATTCAGCAGTATAAGTCCAGTGGTACTGATATATTACAAAGTTCACTGATTCAGCAGTATAAGTCCAGTGGTACTGATATATTACAAAGTTCACTGATTCAGCAGTATGAGTCCAGTGGTACTGATATATTACATAGTTCACTGATTCAGCAGTATAAGTCCAATGGTACTGCTATTACAAAGTTCACTGATTCAGCAATATAAGTCCAGTGGTACTGCTATTACAAAGTTCACTGATTCAGCAGTATAAGTCCAGTGGTACTGCTATTACAAAGTTCACTGATTCAGCAGTATAAGTCCAGTGGTACTGATATATTACAAAAGTTCACTGATTCAGCAGTATAAGTCCAGTGGTACTGATATATTACAAAAGTTCACTGATTAAGCAGTATAAGTCCAGTGGTACTGCTATTACAAAGTTCACCGATTCAGCAGTATAAGTCCAGTGGTACTGCTATTACAAAGTTCACTGATTCAGCAGTATAAGTCCACTCTCCTGTGCCGCATATAATTTTTAAAGGCTTCGCCGAGTGTGTGTGGCTTAGGGGTATGCTCTCTTGTGCTACATATAGCCCGATGCCCAATCTCCTAGTACAGGGCATGTAAAATCCAAAAAGCCCAAGTTCTCAAAAAATAGCAAAAAGAGAAACTTAAAATCATCTGAGGAGAAACGTAAAGTTGGCAATATGCCATTTACGACACGTAGTGGCAAGGAACGGCTTAGGCCCTGGCCCGTGTTCATGACTAGTGGTCCAGCTTCACCCAAGGATCTAAGCCCTCCTCCTCCCGCCCCTACAAAAAATTTAAGAGAGTTATGCTGTCAGCAACAACAACAAAACAGCAAAGAACTCTGCCTTCTAAACAGATGACATCACAAATCCCCAAGGCGAGTCCAAGGGTGTTGTTGGTTGTGAACCCTGACCTTCCCATCACTGTACAGGAAGAGGTGACTCCATCCAGCATTTGCAGCACACCCTCTGCATATGCTGGAAGGATCACCCACAGTCCAGTTACAGATTTGGCTAATGAAGGTGTGAATGTTGTACACCGGGAGGAGGATATTGATGTAGCTGGCGCTGAGGAGGATGTTGATGATTATGATGCAGACAAATACCAAATTGCCTTTCTCAATTTCTATTTATATTCTAGATTATATAACGGCTGAATAGTTTTCTATTTTACCCCTAGCGGAGAGGGGATCTGATGCAGACAGATACCAAACTGCCTTTGTCCATTTCTTTGTATATTTGAATTTCTAGTTCTGCAGTCTATGCAGGCTGCTTTTTTTATATTCAACTACAAGTGTAGGGCGGGGGGGGGGGAGGGGGGCATAGATAGCCACCAAAGTAACGTGGTCCATTTAATTTCACTTTCTAGCTCCACAGTCTGTGCAGCCTGCTTTTTTTATCTTCAAAGTATTTACAAGCCTTGCAATCTAAATTAACTAGAGGTAGTGACGTGTTAGAACTCCAAAAGGCAGTTTGGAAGCCCCTGTACAAACTGGCTCTATTTTACCTGAGTTGTCCCCCCTCCAGTGTGTACTCGGAAAGAGTTTTTAGTGCAGCGGGGAACCTGGTCAGTGAGCGGCAAAGGAGGTTGCTTCCTCACAACGTTGAAAAAATGATGTTTATAAAAATGAATAATCAATTCCTCAATGAAGTACAGCACTGCCCTCCAGATAGTACAGAGGGACCTGTGGTTGTGGAGTCCAGCGGGGACGAATTGATAATGTGTGAGGAGGAGGAAGTACACACTGTAGGGGGAGAGGAATCAGAGGTTGAGGATGAGGATGACATCTTTTCCTCAGTAGAGCCTGTTTAGTTTGTACAGGGAGAGATGAATTGTTTTTTTGGTGTGGGGGCCCAAACAAACCAATCATTTCAGCCACAGTTGTTTGGTAGGCCCTGTCGCTAAAATGATTGGTTTGTTAAAGTGTGCATGTCCTATTTCAACAGCATAAGAGTATGTGGGAGGGCCCAAGGACAATTCCATCTTGCAACTATTTTTTTGGCATTATGTGACCATTCAACAGTCGTTTGCCATGTTCAAAAAGTAAAAGAAAATGTCAACAAATTCAAAAAATTTAATCAAAAGTTAAATGCCCTGTCATTATTTAAAACAAGAGGGTTTGACGTGCTAGAATTAGTGTAATGTTAATATGTTATAAACACTACACTTGGAACTTGGAGGAGGTATTGTGGCCCCATTATCAAATTTAGTACCGGGGCCACCCCACTACGCAGTCCAGATACTTGTTTGTTGGAATTCTGACCAGTTGAGGGTGTAACTATTTATTATATTGTGGCCCCGGTATCAAATTTAGTACCGGGGCCACCCCACTACGCAGTCCAGATACTTGTTTGTTGGAATTCCGACCAGTTGAGGGTGTAACTATTTATTATATTGTGGCCCCGGTATCAAATTTAGTACCGGGGCCACCCCACTACGCAGTCCAGAATTTTTTTTGGGGGAATTCAGAGCCGCATTTATTGGTGCGAATCATACAAGTTCAGGGTTTTTAAATTATATTGTGGTGACCACTCCTCTACGCAGTCCAGGTACATTTTTTGGTGCGATTAAGACCAGTTGATGATTTTCTTATTATATTGTGGTGACCCACTCCTCTATGCAGTCCAGATACATTTATTGGTGCGAATCAGACCAGTTGATGGTTTTCTTTCTATATTGTGGTGACCACTACTCTACGCAGTCCAGATACATTTATTGGTGCGATTCATACAAGTTCAGGGTTTTTAATTTATATTGTGGTGAGTGACCACTCCTCTACGCAGTCCAGGTACATTTTTTGGTGCGATTCATACCAGTTGATGGTTTTCTTATTATATTGTGGTGACCCACTCCTCTACGCAGTCCAGGTACATTATTCGGTCCGATTCAGACCAGTTGATGGTTTTCTTATTATATTGTGGTGACCACTCCTCTACGCAGTCCAGATACATTTATTGGTGCGAATCAGACCAGTTGATGGTTTTCTTATTATATTGTGGTGACCACTCCTCTGCGCAGTCCAGATACATTTATTGGTGCGAATCAGACCAGTTGATGGTTTTCTTATTATATTGTGGTGACCACTCCTCTACGCAGTCCAGATACATTTATTGGTGCGATTCATACAAGTTCAGGGTTTTTAATTTATATTGTGGTGAGTGACCACTCCTCTACGCAGTCCAGGTACATTTTTTGGTGCGATTCATACCAGTTGATGGTTTTCTTATTATATATATTGTGGTGACCACTCCTCTACGCAGTCCAGATACATTTATTGGTGCGAATCATACAAGTTCAGGGTTTTTAAATTATATTGTGGTGACCACTCCTCTACGCAGTCCAGGTACATTATTCGGTGCGATTCAGACCAGTTGATGGTTTTCTTATTATATTGTGGTGACCACTCCTCTACGCAGTCCAGATACATTTATTGGTGCGAATCAGACCAGTTGATGGTTTTCTTATTATATTGTGGTGACCACTCCTCTACGCAGTCCAGATACATTTATTGGTGCGATTCATACAAGTTCAGGGTTTTTAATTTATATTGTGGTGACCACTCCTTTACGCAGTCCAGGTACATTATTCGGTCCGATTCAGACCAGTTGATGGTTTTCTTATTATATTGTGGGGACCACTCCACTATGCAGTCCAGAAAGATACCTCGTTGCAACGTTTTGGACTAATAACTATATTGTGAGGTGTTCAGAATACACTGTAAATTAGTGGAAATGCTTGTTATTGAATGTTATTGAGGTTAATAATAGCGTAGGAGTGAAAATAAGCCCAAAAACTTGATTTTTGAAGTTTTTATGCTTTTTTAAAAAAAAATCAGAATCCAAAACCTTAAATCCGAACCAAAACCTTTCGGCAGGTGTTTTGCGAAACAAATCCGAACCCAAAACATGACGAAAATCCGAATCCAAAACACAAAACACGAGACACCAAAAGTCGCCGGTGCACATCCCTAGTTTGTAGAGAAGTGTGAGAAAGTGTGGATAAATAAAGAAGGTGAATTGACCTTAGTCTCTGTCTGTCTCCCTGTTTGTCTGTGTCGGTGAGTGTGTGTCTATACTAGGGAATTTAGACTGTAAGCCCCAATGGGGCGGGGACTGATGTGAATGAGTTCTCTGTACAGCGCTGTGGAATTAGTGGCGCTATATAAATAAATGATGATGATGATGATGATATGGGCATCCTGGAGTGATGAATCAACATATATCTCATCATTAGTCTTATACATACAGTCTACAGCCCCTTGGACACTCAATATTATTAGATTGTACAATGGAAAACATGAGTGAATACTCTTTGTGGCTGTGACTATTACTAGCCCAGAATACTTTAAACTCATGTATGACTGCATTAACTACATACATAATTGTGTAAACAGTCCTGCAGCATTGTCTGCCTTCCTTGTTTTTCCTACACACATTCACTACATTATGCTGACTGCTGGAAAACACAATTATTTTCTCTACTTGCCATTAGATCCACTGGCTCTCTAGGTGTATAAATAAACTGTTAATTTGTAGTACTCTCATTCAGTGTACTTTTCCAAAGACAGTGGCTGATGCGAAATACAAAAACACAATTGTTTTCTGTTCATGTCAATAGCGTCATTACTTAATATATTTTGATATCAACTGGTGTATTTGTTAAAACGCTACAAACAGAATTTTTTTTTTTTTTAAGAGAGTAAATGCTTGCATTTTGCCAAGAGACGCTTTAACAATCTCTTCAGTTATTCATACAGCAATAAAAGGAAATATGTCACAGAAAATAATCTGTCAAGGTGTATGCAACAACCCTATATCAGTTGCAGTGAACATAAAAATGTCAAACTGTCACCAAAATTCCTTCCCAGGAAAACAATTAACAAACAAGCAAATGTATTTTGTAGGAATGATTTAGCTGGCTTTTGAAAGGAGCGACCCAGTTCTTGGAACTTAGGCAAAGAATGACGTAAACGAAGGCATACTACTATAGTAGCAGATGGTAAAGCTACATGACCGGCAATGGTGGAGAGCCCGATGCCAAAGTTCCATATGGATATTTTCATCCTTGGATAGTAAATTACAAAATCATGCTGTCATAAATTTCTAGTTACGCCCTGGTTGGTAACATACCTAGATTATCCAATTTTTTTATCATTTTGTCCATGTTCTATTATATTATTAGATAGTGTGTTGAGTGCTGTCAGTGTATTTTTAACTGAAGAGAAAAGTCAGTTTTCTCTCATGTGAAGAAAACAAATCAACATTGGCTAACCCCTACATTTTCCACCAACCCCTTCACAAGATTCATAAGAACAATAAGTGCATTATATAACACTTTTACTCCACCACGACACGTGTAAACACTACATTGATTTTCGAAAAAAATATTCAGCAATAAGTACAAACTAGATTTCATTGGATAGTAATCAACAAAAGCTATTTTATATCATAATTCTTTATTTTTTGGCTTTTATGTTAACTTGAGGTAATTTACAATGCACAAAACTCAAGGAAGCAAATTATCTTAGGGGACATCACGCTCCTTGAATTGTGTAGGTGGTCTTAATTTTCTGCCACTGTGTTTCTTGCTTTGTTAGAAAAACTGTTTAGTTTCAATAGTCAATTGGGTCAATTCAAATTCTAATATAATCCTTATAGGAAACATAAGTGATCAATGCAATACTTTCTCTAATACATGTTTGTGAAGACCTTTGTATAAATGTGCAGCCTTTGAAAGTAAACAAATAACGTGTCAATGTTATACACATGTACACATGTCTCATAAGCAATCTATAGGGAGGATGTATCTCTCATAGGAATACAATATTTTTTCATATGTATAAAAGTAAATTATTCTATGTTTAGTGGAATTAAGGCCCATCTGCTATGTGCAGAAGAGAGGAATTATATATTTTGAGACCCATTACTAGAACTTTTCTTGGACTATATTGCAATGAATTGCAAAACATAATAGCATACCAACACACCTCTTTCAGTGAAATCACAGAGGAGGGTGATTGGGGAAAGGAAGAAAAAATGTTATAAAATAGTGCAATGCTTTTAAGAAATTGTCAATTTTTGGGAATCAGTGTGCTACTAAAAAATTGTCTACCCTTCAAATGGCAGATTATGTGAAAGGGTATATGAGTGTATTTCTTCCACTTTGTGCTTTATTTCTGTTTTATTTTAAAAAACTGTTTTGCATTTATATTTATGTATGTTTCATATCACTGTTTTTATTCAATAAACTGTGTTTTCCATATTAAATCACATTTAATTTATTGGTATCACAAAACTCAACAAGACTTTTAGGATCTTTGACAGTCTGCATGGTTTGACTCAACCCACTACGGAGGCGCGGAGTCTAACATAGTGAAGGTGTTCACCAGGGACCCCACAAGTTACTTCACCCCGCAAGTCGCAGTTCTCCGGCTGGGTATCAGGTAAGACCAACTGGAAAATGCAATTAGGTGGCAGGATATTAGGTTGAGTAGGTGAGACAGGTTGCTAGGATTACCAGGTTTAGTTCTGGAGTAGGAGACGCTGGAGATCAGGCACAGTAGGAGATCTGCGGGTACAGGATACAAGGATCACCAGGTTTAGCTCAGAAGCAGGAGAGGCTGGTTACCAGGTACTATGGAAGAACTGCAGGCACAGGATATCCGGTTTGTCAGGTTTAGCTCAGGTGCAGGAATTGCTTGTTACCAGATACCATGGATGAACTCTAGGTGCAGGATAACCAGATTACCAGGTTTAGCTCATAAACAGAAGACCCTATAAATCAAGTACAAAAGGAGAGTTGCAGGGGTACCAGACACAATGGAAGAACTGCAGGCACAGGATAACAGGATTCAGGGAGATAATAACCCACAGTTAGACAGGCAATAGGACGTGAAGATCTGGCACTCTGTTGACAGACAAGGTGCCTTAAATAGTAAAAGAGAATGAGGAAGAACAGAGATAATAAAAGATGAGTCTGTGCACGCAAGGCCCGAATCCAAGATGGAGCCCACATTTGAAGCATCAGCGGCTCATCAACACTGGGAGCTGAGGCGAAGGAGACCAGGTAGGCACAATGTACCCCAGTATACAAGCCGGATGGTCTGCTACATGACAATTGCCTTTATATTCATAAATAATTTGCGTGTCAGGTAGGATTGATTTTTTTTTAATGTTATACGTATGCTGGGAACTGTTGGTTTTACAGTTAACCCAAATTCTCAGTTGTAACAAATTCTTAATAGTGACTGTATGATTGATTTTTGGGCTTTCAGTCAGACTACACTATTTTGTGCTGATTAGCCACTTCCCACCATTTTGCCACACGTCTGGGTCTTGTCATGACAAACTTGTGGTACAACAACCTGTTGTGCCACAAGCATTGTCTGGTGCATGAATTATTTTTAAAAAACAAAGATAGAACATTCTTAAATTGGGTTTAAGGAGACAAAATATTCAAAATGTTTATTAAAATATTCAAAATCAATTAACAAACTAGCATAAATGTAAAACAGATTGCAATTTGCAACCAGTTTGCGAACAACCCTGCACTAGGCCCTTATCCAGTGTTTCTTCTTGCAAGAATCACACACACACAAATTAAGTCCTTCAGCAAAAATATCCCATCAAGCAGTATTTTAAAAGTAATTATTAAAAAGAAAACTGAGTGAGCTGGAATGCATAATACTATAGTTGTTAGTTGTACTATATTTGACATTTTCATGTGACTGGGAAATACACGTATAAAAGTGCACACCCCATTCCATAAATTCCCATTGATGTACCTCTCGCCTACTGCCTGCTCCCACTTAGCCCACGTCTTCAACGTATCGCTCTCCTCTGCTATCTCTCCTTCAGCTTTCAAAAATGCTCTAGTCTCGCTCATTCTTAAAAACCATAATCTTGACCCCATCACATTGTCCAATTACGCCCCATCTCTCTCCTCCCTTTTGCTTCTAAAGTGCTCTAACAGCTAGTCTACAGCAGTCTCACTAGCTGCTTCTCTGAGATCTCCCTCCTCTATCCTCTCCAATCTGGTGTCCACCCCCTCCATTCCATAGAAACTGCCCTGCCTAAAGTCACAAGTGATCTTCTGTTTGCCAAATCTAAAGGTCACTACTCCTTACTCATCCTCTTTGACATATCTGCAACCTTTGCTACAGTTGATCACCCTTCTCTGCTGCACACCCTTCGCACCATTGGCCTTTCTTACACTGTCCTCTTATGATTCACCAATTATCACTCTCACAGCTCATTCTCTGTTTACAACTTGGGCTCCTCCTCCCCATCTTCTCCACTTCCTGTAGGAATCCTTCAACACTCTGTACTCCAATAGTACATCTATGTTGATGACACATAAATCTACCTTTCATCCCCTCTCCTCCTCACAATTGTGTCCTGCTGCCTCCCTACGGTCTGCTCCTGCATGTCCAATCATAATCTTAAGCTCAACATGGCCAATTTGAATTTATAGTATTCCCTCCCTCAAGACTATCATCTCCTCCCACCCTCATAATCACTATTGGTAATACCAACATCTCATCTCTTCCCGAAGTTCGATGCCTGGGTGTTATCTTTGACTACTCACTCTCCTTTACCCCCACATCCAAACCCTCTCCCAATCCTGCCGTTTTCATCTCCGCAATATAGCTCATATCAGACACTTCCTCTCCATTGATGCCACCAAAACTCTCATCCATTCTCCGATCATCTCTCGGCTTCATTACTGCAACCTCCTCCCCACTGGTCTCTCCCACACCCGATTTGCTCCTCTTCATTCCATACTTAATGCTGTAGCCCAAATAATCTTCCTCTCCTGCCGGTCTATATTTGCCTTCCCTCTCTGTCAAGCACTACACTGGCACCCCTTCATTACAGAATCCTCTTCAAGCACCACACCCTCACCTACAAAGCCCTCTCTAACTCCACTGCTCCTTAGGTCTCCAACCTCATCATCATTCATAGTCCTCCTCCACCCTCTGCGGTCATCCAATGGCCACCGTCTCACCTCCCATCTGATTTCCACGTTTCACTCCCACATTCAAGATCCAATGTGGGAGTATATATATATATATATATATATATATTATACAATTTGGATAAACAACCGATAATTGTTTTATGCACCACATATACTAAGCACCAGGGTGTTTTTAAATACACAATGTCATATATAATAACTGCATACTATACAGCATATGGCTCCTTACATTTATCCAGGCAAAATCAGTATATATATATATATATATATATATATATATATATATATATATATACATGATAAAGTCTCGGCTGAGACGAAACACGTTGGGGAGGTTCAGAAGGAGGTCCTGTACTTTGGTGGAAGTGGAGGCAAGGAGGTTCCTGTGTGCCAGCTCCAGAGAGTTTTTCTGAAGGGACCCCTGCAAGCGCTTTTTTATACAGATAAGCCTGTTTTATTGTACCCGATGTACGGGCATTTTATTGCTTTTTATGGATTTAGGCTGTAATTAAAACTGATTTTATCCTTTAATAAGCCTGTCTCTATTGAGTCCAGCTGTGCAGCTTATGTTTAAACAGCTATTTTAATCTTGGGGAAATCCACCCTTGAGAGGCTAATCACTGCTTTATTTTATAAATTGGTTGTATCCATCACACATGTACTTTATATTATATCTATGTATTCTATTGCCACTTATTACTGGAAAGGTGGAGCCTATTGAAATTAGGTGTTGATACATTTGAGGGAATTAACCTCTGACAAACGATTCATCATATTTCATCAACCCTAGAGTGTTTGGATTTGACTCATGCCTTGATGTTATCGCACTATGTTTGGCGCTTCTCTTTTTGTGTTTTTTTACTTAGGTGTTACATCTGCAATCTGATGTTTTAGCGGAGCTGATTACTGTATGTGATATACTAATTGTTAATCACGTTGTTACATGATACTTTTGATTGTTCACCAAGCGCCTGTTTGTCTTTTCACTTATATATATATATATATATATATATATATATATATATATATATATATATCTTAGTATGATATGCTTATTAATTGCATTCTTATTCAGAAATCGTACCAAGGAATTAGCATAAAACACCCAATATGTTATTTTTAAAGTGTATCCCCACTAATCTATCATCAAAACAGGGGTGAGTTTTGAATTTTAATATAAAATGTGAGGTGTGTACATATTTAATTTGATTTATTTATTATTGTGACAATGTATTTTTCTGTTGAACACAAGTGTGGCCAGTAGTTTCAGCACTATGGATAGAAGATGCTACAGGAAAAGTGGATTATTCTGTTACCTAACACAATGTTGGAAGTGAGTGAGCCAAAGATTATTGTTCATAGTTGCAATTATGCATCTCACAACTAATACATTAAGGGTAATGAAATGCTTTGCTTCCGTAAAGGTTACCTAGAAACCTAAACATTTAGATGAGTTTTTATCATATTTAAGCTACAGTTCATACTTCAATACACAAACTAGAAGAATGGCTTTGGAAGCACTTACTGAAGCTGCCTAAATATGCACAAATAAGTGAAGCATGATCTACTTACTTTGGACCTAGTAGATGAAGTACTGTATGCTGTATACTGTATAAGTGGATCCATAAGGCACTCCACTACCAATATTAACCCACTTCAAAGGAGGGTATGCATGTCATTATTTTAACAGCAGATTAAAGAGCTGGGATGTTCAAAATGATTGCAAATTTATTACCCACTTTCGCTCCTAGTCCATGTGTAAATGCAATAAACATATTTAAACTTAACAAATATTATATCGTATTTTTATCATATGTTATTATTAACAGAACCCATGTATTTTAGCAGTACTGGCAAAACACAGACCCTTTTAATAAACAGGATCATGAACCATTTCACATGAGACAATGCACGATTATCAGTGGTATTGTGATGCGGGCAGCAAGTGTTAGGAACCCCTCCAGCCGGCACAACACAACCCGGAGTCTACTCTGCCAATCAGGTGTTCACTGGAGCCCCTGATGATGGGGACAGACTGGGCTGCAGACTGACAGAGGGTTGTGAGGTGTGTACCGGCTGGGGAGAACCCAGGCAAGCGGAGTGAGGTCCACACAGAGGTCAAGGGCTGGCAGCAGGTAGCAAGTCCAGTTCCGGGGTCCAGGCCGGGGTCAAGGGTCACAGGCAAACAGTGTCCAAAAAACAAGTCCAAATCCAAAGCCAAAGGTCATACACGAGAGGTCAGCAGAATACAATAGACAGGAACAGAAACAGGAACAAGCAGGTCAGCAGACTGTGGGACAGAAGCTATAACCGGCAATTAGGCAGCAGACCTCATTGCCCTAAATACTGAAGCAGACCAATGAGAGCCCAGCTCTCTAATTACATCAACTGGCCAAATTAGCCCGCAGGCTTGTCCCGCTGTTGCGCACGCGCCCGGCTGCCCTGCAACGCCGGGACGCGGCGCTGGAGAGAGGAGCGTCTATCCATTGCCACGGCAACGGCAGGCAAGCCCCCGGAAGTGACATCCCGGTCGCCATAGCGACGGCCGGGACGGAGGTAGGAGATAGGCTCGTAACAGTACACCCCCCTTGAGGAGGGGTCAAGGCACCCCAACATCCCTGTTTTCTAGGGAATCTTTTGAAGAACTCCTTCAGTTTTTTTGGGGCATGGAGTTGTCTGCGCGGAACCCAAGACCGCTCTTCTAATCCACGGTTCCTCCATTGCACCAGGAAGTGCAACTGCCCTTGTACTTTTTTAGAATCCAGGATCCTTTGGACCACGTATCTTAGTGGTTTGCTTGAATTTTCCCCAAGCACACTTGAAGACTGGGTTTGGCTAAGATATAGTACCGGCTTCAACAATGAACAATGAAATGTGTTGGGGATCCTTAACGAAACCGGAATTTTTAACCTGAATGCTACGGAATTAACCTTCCTGATAATGGAGAATGGCCCAATGAACTTAGGGCCCAAATTTCTGCAAGGCTGTCTGAGCCTGATATTTTTTGTAGAGAGCCATACCTTCTGACCCACCTTGAGAGAGCAGATGGTACGGCGGCGGTCAGAATTTTTTTTTGCAGAAAATGAAGCTCGTCTCAAAGATGAGTGTACCTTTGTCCAGATAAGTCTGAGGTCCCTGGCAGTGGAGCGGATCTCCTGGATACCAGCAGATTTGAGTGAGTATAAGGAGTTGGATCTGGGGTGAAAGCCATAATTGCAAAAAACGGAGAGACTTTGGTGGATGAATGGTACGAGTTATTACAAGCAAATTCCACCCAGGGTAACAAGGAGGACCAGTTATCATGGAATTCTGATGTGTAGCATCTTAAAAATTTCTCTAAGGCCTGGTTAACCCTTTCGGTTTGCCCGTTTGACTGAGGGTGGTATGCGGATGACAAGCTGATTTTAATTCCGAGTAGGGTACAGAAGGATTTCCAGAATTGTGCAATGAATTGTGATCCACGATCAGAAACGATATCAGAAGGAAGTCCATGGAGATGGAAAATATGTTGTATGAAGAGAATGGCTAGATCTCGAGCAGTAGGAAGCCGGGTTAGTGGAATGAAATGTGCCATTTTGCTTAAGCGGTCTACCACGACCCAAATGGTATTGTGTCCCGCAGAAGGTGGTAGCTCAATGATAAAGTCCATGGACAAATGTGTCCAAGGCTTTGCAGGAGCGGCCAACGGAACCAACTGACTTACCGGGCGAGTCCTGGGAACTTTGTTCCTGGCACAAACTTCACAAGACAAGACGTGACTCTTGACGTCGGCAGACAGTGATGGCCACCATACAGTACGGGAAAGGATTTCCAATGTTTTGAAGACTCCAGGGTGTCCAGCAGACTGACTATTGTGTGCTTCAGTAAGGACTGCCTTTCTTAGATGAACAGGAACAAACAAGCATCCTACCGGAGTATTATCAGGAGCCAACCTCTGGAACCTTTGTAAGGTACAGCTCAAATCTTGAGTTAATCCGGCATGGATCATAAACACAGGAACAATAGGTTCTGGGCTAGTGACCGGAGCATGATGTGCCAGGAAACTTCTGGACAGGGCGTCCGCTTGAATATTTTTAGAACCAGGACAATAAGTGATAATAAAGTTAAACCGAGTGAAGAACAGCGACCAACGAGCCTGTCGGGGGTTCAGGCGCTTGGCTGACTGTATATGCTGCAGATTCTTATGATCCGTTATGACGGAGATCTGGTGTGCAGCACCTTCCAACCAGTGTCGCCATTCCTCAAAGGCCCATTTAATTGCCAGCAATTCTCGGTTTCCCACGTCATAGTTGGTTTCCGCTGAGGAGAACTGACGAGAAAAAAAGGCACATGGATGTAAGCGGTGGGTCTGGGGATTTTTTTGTGACAAGATGGCCCCAGCACCGACGTCAGAGGCATCTACCTCAAGAATAAACGGTACCTTAGGATCCGGGTGTCTGAGGACCTGAGCGGATACAAAAGCTTTCTTCAGGGTTTCGAATGCAGTTATTGCCTGTTGTGACCAAACAGGTGGATCACCTCCTTTGCAGGTCAAGGTGACGATAGGAGCCACGATATCAGCGAAACCGCCAATAAATCTCCTGTAATTATTGGCGAATCCCAGGAATCTCTGGACCGCCTTGAGGTTATTTGGTTGTACCCAATCCAGGATTGCCTGGACCTTGGTTGGGTCCATGGAGAAACCTTCTGAGGAGATTATATAGCCCAAGAAGGATACCCTCTGGACCTCGAACTCGCATTTCTCGAGTTTAGCGTAGAGGTGATGTTCCCGCAATTTCTGTAGGACTTGTCTGACATCACCTTGGTGCACAGACAATGATTTTGAATATATGAGGATGTCATCTAAGTAGACAACAACAAAGTGTCCCAGGAACTCACGTAACACCTGATTAATCAAATCCTGGAATACAGCAGGAGCATTACTAAGGCCAAACGGCATGACCAGATATTCGTAGTGGCCCGAGAGCGTGTTGAATGCCGTCTTCCACTCATCACCTGCTCTAATATGTATGAGATTATGGGCACCACGAAGATCAATTTTTGTAAAGATGGTTGCCCCTCTTAGTTGATCAAAAAGTACGGAGATGAGGGGAAGGGGATAGGTGTTTTTAACCGTAATAAGGTTCAGCCCTCAATAATCGATACAGGGTCTGAGTCCGCCATCCTTCTTGGACACAAAGAAGCACCTTGCTCCTACTGGGGACTTGGATGGCCTGATGAAGCCTTTCTCCAAGTTTTCGTCAATATACTCGTGCATGGATTTGGTGTCCGGACCGGAGAGAGAGTACAAGCATCCCCTGGGTAATTTAGAGCTCGGAATGAGCTCAATGGCACATTCGAAATCCCGGTGTGGTGGTAGAGTGTCAGCAGCGTTTTTGGAGAAAACGTCCCGGTAGTCATGATACTGTGAAGGGAGCTGCTCCGGAATAGAGTGAATCACACGCAGAGGTAGTGTCAAGCAAGACTGTGTACAATGAGGGCTCCACTGGACAATTTCTCCTTTTACCCAATCCATGATGGGGTCATGGCGGGGTAGCCAGGGGTGGCCCAGAATTAAAGGAACCGACGGACATTCGATAAGACGGAAGACTATGGATTCCGAATGAAGAGCGCCAATGTTCAACTGTAGTGGTGGGGTCTCCCAAGTAATCTTGCCGCCTGGCAACGGACTACCGTCTAAGTCACATACCATAATGGCAGATTAAAGTTTAATCCGCGGAATCCCAGCAGATCGGGCAAACTCGAGGTCGAGGAAGTTGCCAGCAGCTCCACTGTCAATGAAGGCCGATAGTTTCACAGAACGAGCACTGAAGGTGAGCTGTGCAGGAATCAAAACAGCATTTTTCGGGGAAACAATCTGCAGACCTAGGTGAACTCTCCCCTTGTTCCCTAGGCATGCTCTTTTCCCGGCTTATTTGGGCAGGAACGTGAGAAGTGGCCTTTTGTGCCACAATAGAGACATAGGCCTTGTGATTGTCTCCTGACTCTTTCCCCAGGGGAAAGACGATATGCCCCTAATTGCATCGGTTCCTCACCATCCGTGGAAACAGGAACGAAGGCAGATGGAGGTGATGATGTCTCCTTTTCGGTTTTCCGCTCTTTAAACCTCCTGTCGATTTTAATGGAGAGGTGCATCAGATCCTCCAGAGATGTAGGAGATGGGTATTGCACCAAAGAGTCTTTGATCTGTTCCGATAGGCCGAGACGGAACTGACTACGTAAGGCGGGATCATTCCATCCACTATCAGGTGACCATCTACGGAATTCAGCGCAGTATTCTTCTGCCGACCACCGGCCTTGTTTCAAGGCCCGTAGATGAGCTTCCGCGGTGGCCACTCGATCCGGGTCATCATATAGTAGACCCAATGCCTCAAAGAAAGCGTCTACGGACTGCATGGCAGGACTGGTCTGTGGCAAAGAAAAGGCCCAGGACTGGGGGTCACCTTGTAGGAGGGAAATGATAATCCCGACTCTTTGATGCTCTGACCCGGAGGAGCGGGGTCTCAACCGGAAATAGAGCTTGCAGCTCTCCCTGAAATTCTGAAACAGGAATCTATTTCCAGAGAGGCGATCCGGCAAATTCATCTTAGGTTTACAGGTGGAACTTGGAGTGGGTTTGTCACGGGCACTAGGAGTCTTTACCCAGGGATCACCAGGTGGTAGGCTTACCAGAGCAATATAGATGGTAATAGGGTACTCTGGTAGCTGGGTGATCACGGACCAGGAAGCAGCAGATGATGAGATGCTCAGGAAAGTCTATGACTAGCAGCACTGGTAATATGGAGGTAATAGAACACGAGGAACTGTAGGACAAGGACACGTAAAGGTAGTCAGTGGTCTGCGGTAGCAAGTTGTACCACTGCTATAGTGAGGAGGAATGTCCAACAGAAACAAGGAGGTGATGAGAGTCAGCGGTCTGCGGATAGCAAGTGGTACCGCTGTCTGAGTGAAGGAGTGGAATCCAAGTGGAGGTATCCGGGGAGTCAGTGGTCTGCGATAGCAAGTTGTACCACTGCTATGTGAGAGGATACTGGAACAGGTGATACTGGAAACAGGGATCAGTGGTCTGCTACTAGCAAGTTGTACCACTGAATATATATGTGAGGAGGTGCACGGGGAGAGACTGCAACACAGGATATACACAGGCACCTTATACACGATCCACAGTAACATGCACAATATATATATAAATGACTGAACAGGTCTGCAAATATAGAAAGTCTCTTGAAGTAGTCCAGCACAAGTTAACACAGTCAATGATGGCAATAGACTCAGCGGATAGCAGACTCCAGAGGAGAACCAACACAGTCCAGCAAGATATGCAATACACCAGCACAGTCAATGAGAAGTATGCATACCGTGGTTCAGAAGCAGGCAGTCAGATAGGAGTGCAGCGATACCTGAGCGGCAGGAGGCCGGCTGGATGAGAAGTCCCAGGATAGATGAGGCAGCGGTCTAGTAGGTGCAGCGCACAGGTAAGTAGACCAACAGGGACACGAATCCACAGGAATCAGTAATACGTGGAACTGGACTCAAGGAGGACCCAGGAGAGTGGAGATGATCCAGCAGAGGAGAAGTTGATAAGATATAAATCCAATGCTGACAGGAGGGTAGACCAGCGGGACACGTGAAGGCGTGGAGAGCGGATCAGCAGTAGATGGGTGATAGCGCGGTCAGCAGCAGCAGGACTCTGTGGTACACGGAGGTAACCAGTAGCAACCAATAGTTGTCAGTAGCGATGGAACACAGGAGAGCAGAGTAGACCAGGAGCTGTTGATCACGGAGAGTAGCAAATGGCAATGAGAGCAGCAGTCTCGAGGAACCACAGGAGAGCTGAGAAGAGACTGCAGTGCACAGGGGCAGCGGATAGGAATCAGCTAACTTGTCACGATGATGAACACAGGCGAGTTGTAGGCTGGAGGCTGTAGTGCACGGAAGCAGCGGATAGACATCAGCTAACAGTCACGATGATGAACACAGGCGAGTTGTAGGCTGGAGGCTGTAGTGCACGGAAGCAGCGGATAGACAACAGCTAACAGTCACGATAATGAACACAGGCGAGTTGTAGGCTGGAGGCTGTAGTGCACGGAGGCAGTGGATAGGAATCAGCTCACGGACTTGATGAGGAACAGGTGAGTGGATGTAAAGTAACGGTTGGAGTGCACAGAGGCAGCGGGTAGGAACCAGCAAACAGTCACAGTGAAATATAATAGCGTGATGTGGATTAGAGGACTGAAGTGCACGGAGGCAGCGGATAGGAATCAGCAAACAGTCACAATGATAAGTAATAGCGTTGAAGTGGTTTGGAAGACTGTAGTGCACGGAGGCAGCGGATAGGAATCAGCTAACAGTCACGATGATACAGTTGATGGTAGAAGTGGTATGGGAACCACAATAGTAGAAGTGGTTTGGAAACCACAGAGGTAGAAGTGGTTTGGAAACCACAGGAATCAGCAGCGCTGAAAACACGAGGAATACAGGAACACCTTCAGAGACTCATAGGGAATGAGACTCCAAGATCAGGCAACGTGGTGTTGACCACAGGTGCTTAATATAGGGAGTGTTGCCTGATCTGCCAATTGAGTTAAAGGGACATACACTGAAATATAGGAAAGGGCTGCGCATGCGCAGACCCTCAGGATGGAGGACGGCCACGGTTCCTAAATGTCCGGGAAGAGGCACTCACGGTCCGGTGAGTGACAGTACCCCCCCTTTTAAAGGTGGGCACAGAACGCCTGGAACCGGGCTTGTCCGGATTTTTGGAGTAGAACTTCTTCAAAAGGGCAAGAGCATTAAGATCTTCAGCTTTGATCCAAGAGCGCTCCTCAGGACCAAAGCCCTTCCAATGAACGAGGAAACGGAGGACTCCTCGCGAAATTTTTGCGTCTAGTACCTCAGTAATCTCGAAATCCTCCTCCTGATGAACTTGAACTGGCTGCGGAGCTGAGGGAGGATTTGAGAAACGGTTGATAATAAGAGGTTTGAGCAAGGATACATGAAAGGCATTAGAAATCCGAAGATTCTTAGGAAGAAGAAGTTTCACACATACTGGATTGATTACTTGAATGATCCTATATGGACCAATAAAACGAGGGGCGAATTTCATAGATGGGACCTTCAACCGAATATTTTTGGTGGATAACCAGACACGATCTCCAATTTTTAGTGGTGGAATAGCCCGCCTCTTCTTATCTGCGAAAGATTTATATTTGATAGATGTCTTCTTTAAACAGGTTTTAACCTGAGACCAGATATTTTTAAAGGTCTGACAAACAGTTTCCACCGCAGGAACTTGGGTGGGCGGGAGGGCAGGAAATTCCGGAAAAGACGGATGGTGACCGTAGACCACAAAAAATGGAGTTTTGGATGATGACTCATGGTACATGTTGTTATGGGCGAATTCGGCCCAAGGAAGCAACTCTACCCAGTTGTCTTGATTGGCTGATGAGAACATCCTTATAAAAGTCTCAAGATCTTGATTGACACGTTCAGTTTGTCCGTTAGATTGCGGATGGTAAGAAGATGAGAGTGCTAATCGTATGCCCAAGGTTTTACAAAGGGCTCGCCAGAATCTGGAAACGAATTGTACTCCTCTATCCGACACAATCTCAGACGGACATCCATGGATACGGAAGATCTCTTTAATGAAATGTTCAGCCAGAATAGACGAGGAAGGCAAACCAGCCAGAGGAATGAAATGAGCCATCTTCGAAAATCTGTCCACCACCACCCAAATAGTGTTATGATTCTTACTAGGTGGTAAGTCAGTAACGAAATCCATACTAATATGGGTCCACGGTTTGGACGGAATGGGTAGTGGTCGCAGCAACCCTGCTGGAGTTCTGCGGGAGGATTTGAACTGGGAACATAGCTCACAGGAAGCAATGAACTCTTTGACGTCTCTCCTCATTGAAGGCCACCAGTAACTTCGAGAGAGAATCTCAAAGGTCTTGTGTTCACCGGCGTGTCCAGAAAAACGAGAGGCATGGAACCACGAAAGGATTTTCCTCCTTAGAGTAGGAGGCACGAGGGTCTTCCCAAATGGTAGCGTTTTGGTGGATGAAGCAGCCAGTGAGATACATTTGGGGTCTAGAATGGTATGGTTGGAAACCTCTTCTATATCAGAGGACGTCACAAAAGCTCTAGATAAAGCGTCAGCTTTTTTGTTCTTGGCAGCTGGTTTGAAGGTTATTATTAATTCAAAACGGGAAAAGAAAAGAGACCATCTTGCTTGACGAGGGTTCAAGCATTGGGCAGACTGGAGATATGACAAGTTCTTATGATCTGTGAAGATCGTCACAGGATGGCGAGCTCCTTCCAATAAGTATCTCCATTCCTCTAATGCAGCTTTGATAGCCAGTAACTCCTTGTCCCCGATAGTATAATTCTTCTCTGCGGGCAGGAGACCCCGAGAATAGAAGGCACAAGGATGAAATTTTTGCTGTTCCGAGCGTTGGGAGAGAATAGCTCCTAAGCCCACATTAGAGGCATCTACTTCCAGGAAGAAGGGGAGTGTCACATCAGGCTGTCGAAGGATTGGAGCCGAAGAGAAGGACTCTTTTAGTGTTTGAAAGGCTTGAAGAGCCTCAGGTGACCATTGCTTAGGATTAGCCCCCTTCCTAGTCAGGGCCACAATAGGAGATGCAATGGAAGAAAAGTCTTGAATGAAGCGTCTATAGTAATTGGCAAAACCTAAAAAACGCTGGATAGCACGAAGAGTAGTTGGCTGGGGCCAATGTAGTACAGCATTCACCTTGTCGGGATCCATCTTCAGGCCAACTCCGGAAACTATATACCCCAAGAATGGAATCTGGGGTAATTCGAATGAACATTTTTCTAATTTACAGAACAATGAACTTTTCCGTAGCCTGGAAAGGACTTCTGCCACATGTTGGTGGTGAGAAGGCAGGTCCTGTGAAAAGATCAATATGTCGTCCAGGTAGACGACGACACATACATATAATAAGTCCCGGAAGATCTCATTGATGAAACCTTGAAAAACAGCGGGGGCATTACACAGCCCGAAAGGCATTACCAGATATTCGTAATGCCCGTCTCTGGTGTTAAACGCTGTCTTCCATTCGTCACCGGAACGGATTCTGATTAAATTGTAGGCACCACGAAGATCCAACTTAGTAAAGATACGGGCTCCCTTGATGCGATCAAATAGCTCAGTGATCAGCGGAATGGGATACCGATTCTTGATAGTAATGGCATTGAGTCCACGAAAATCTATGCAAGGGCGTAAAGATCCATCCTTCTTTTTAACGAAGAAGAACCCAGCTCCAGCGGGAGAGGTGGAAGGTCGAATAAACCCACGCTGGAGGTTCTCCTGTATATACTCAGATGTAGCTTGAGTTTCAGGTAACGAGAGTGGATAGACCCGGCCCCTGGGGGGAGTCTTGCCAGGTAGAAGGTCGATCGGACAATCCCAAGAACGATGAGGAGGAAGACGTTCAGACTGAGCTTTATCAAAAACATCAGTAAATGAAGCATATTGAGGAGGGAGTCCCGGTGAGGTAGATGAGATGGAAGATTGCTGTACTTTGAGAGGAATGACTTGGGAAAGGCAACGATGGTGACATTCAGACCCCCAAGACGTGACTTGAGGGGTACGCCAGTCAATCTGGGGAGAGTGACACTGAAGCCATGGAAGGCCTAAGACAATTGGACTTGTCGTAACAGGAAGGATTAAAAACGATATTTCTTCATGATGCAGGGCACCAATCTGAAGGGTTACTGGAGACGTACTCTGAGTGATGAGACCGTTGATGAGACGTGATCCATCTATAGCCGTCACAGTAATGGGTGTTTTTAAGGTAATCACTGGTAGAGACCATTGATTTACTAATGATTTGGAAATAAAATTTCCTGCTGCTCCGGAATCAATCAATGCCTGTGACTCAAAGGTTTTGGTAGCACAGGAAATCGTAACGTCAAAGGCGCAGACTTTAGATTTCATGGAAGATGGAGAGGACTCCAGGGACCCTAACTTCACCTCTCCAGAACTAGTTAGGGCCTGGCATTTCCCGATCTCTTAGGGCAAGAGCTGAGAATATGAGTGGAATCAGCACAATAGATACAGAGTCTATTCTTTACTCTTCGTTTCCTCTCCTCTGAAGATAATTTGGAACGTCCTATCTCCATGGGGATCACAGAGGGTGAAGCTGGACGAAATTGAGGGTTAGAACGAAGAGGTGCTTTAGCAGAAGTTGTTTTCTCAGCCTCTCTTTCACGAAATCTCATATCAACACGATGGCATAGAGAGATCAAATCTTCAAGTGACGAAGGAAGCTCTTGAGTAGTCAGTGCATCTTTAATTTTATCGGAAAGCCCCTGCCAGAAGGCGGCAACCAGGGCTTCAGTGTTCCACTGAAGTTCAGAGGCTAAGATCCTAAATTGAATGACGTACTGGCCTACTGTATGAGATCCTTGTCGTAGACGGAGGATGCTGGAAGCAGCGGAGGTCACACGACCTGGTTCATCGAACACACTTCGGAATGTAGCAATGAATTTGGCACTATCTTGCAATATAGGGTCGTTTCTCTCCCACAGAGGGGAGGCCCAAGCCAGGGCTTGTCCAGAAAACAAAGAGATAAGATAGGCCACTCTGGAACGATGGGTAGAAAAATTTTGAGGTTGGAGCTCAAAATGGACTGAACATTGGTTAAGGAAACCCCTACAAGTTTTGGGGTCCCCATCGTACTTTGACGGAGTAGGCAGGTGAAGCGTAGAAGCTGTAGACACCTGGGATGGCACTGGGGAAACGGAGGAAAGCACAGGAACCTCGGTAGTAGCTGTCACAGTCTGTCCAGATGTTCCTTGGGAGGTTAACGATTGATAACACTGAAGTAACAGCTGTTGGCGGGCATCCTGTTGCTCCACACGGCTGACCAGATGCTGCAGCATCTCTTTGGCTGTAGGTTCCGTATCTGGGTCTGTCATGGCCTGATCTTACTGTCACGGGCACTAGGAGTCTTTACCCAGGGATCACCAGGTGGTAGGCTTACCAGAGCAATATAGATGGTAATAGGGTACTCTGGTAGCTGGGTGATCACGGACCAGGAAGCAGCAGATGATGAGATGCTCAGGAAAGTCTATGACTAGCAGCACTGGTAATATGGAGGTAATAGAACACGAGGAACTGTAGGACAAGGACACGTAAAGGTAGTCAGTGGTCTGCGGTAGCAAGTTGTACCACTGCTATAGTGAGGAGGAATGTCCAACAGAAACAAGGAGGTGATGAGAGTCAGCGGTCTGCGAATAGCAAGTGGTACCGCTGTCTGAGTGAAGGAGTGGAATCCAAGTGGAGGTATCCGGGGAGTCAGTGGTCTGCGATAGCAAGTTGTACCACTGCTATGTGAGAGGATACTGGAACAGGTGATACTGGAAACAGGGATCAGTGGTCTGCTACTAGCAAGTTGTACCACTGAATATATATGTGAGGAGGTGCACGGGGAGAGACTGCAACACAGGATATACACAGGCACCTTATACACGATCCACAGTAACATGCACAATATATATATAAATGACTGAACAGGTCTGCAAATATAGAAAGTCTCTTGAAGTAGTCCAGCACAAGTTAACACAGTCAATGATGGCAATAGACTCAGCGGATAGCAGACTCCAGAGGAGAACCAACACAGTCCAGCAAGATATGCAATACACCAGCACAGTCAATGAGAAGTATGCATACCGTGGTTCAGAAGCAGGCAGTCAGATAGGAGTGCAGCGATACCTGAGCGGCAGGAGGCCGGCTGGATGAGAAGTCCCAGGATAGATGAGGCAGCGGTCTAGTAGGTGCAGCGCACAGGTAAGTAGACCAACAGGGACACGAATCCACAGGAATCAGTAATACGTGGAACTGGACTCAAGGAGGACCCAGGAGAGTGGAGATGATCCAGCAGAGGAGAAGTTGATAAGATATAAATCCAATGCTGACAGGAGGGTAGACCAGCGGGACACGTGAAGGCGTGGAGAGCGGATCAGCAGTAGATGGGTGATAGCGCGGTCAGCAGCAGCAGGACTCTGTGGTACACGGAGGTAACCAGTAGCAACCAATAGTTGTCAGTAGCGATGGAACACAGGAGAGCAGAGTAGACCAGGAGCTGTTGATCACGGAGAGTAGCAAATGGCAATGAGAGCAGCAGTCTCGAGGAACCACAGGAGAGCTGAGAAGAGACTGCAGTGCACAGGGGCAGCGGATAGGAATCAGCTAACAGTCACGATGATGAACACAGGCGAGTTGTAGGCTGGAGGCTGTAGTGCACGGAGGCAGTGGATAGGAATCAGCTCACGGACTTGATGAGGAACAGGTGAGTGGATGTAAAGTAACGGTTGGAGTGCACAGAGGCAGCGGGTAGGAACCAGCAAACAGTCACAGTGAAATATAATAGCGTGATGTGGATTAGAGGACTGAAGTGCACGGAGGCAGCGGATAGGAATCAGCAAACAGTCACAATGATAAGTAATAGCGTTGAAGTGGTTTGGAAGACTGTAGTGCACGGAGGCAGCGGATAGGAATCAGCTAACAGTCACGATGATACAGTTGATGGTAGAAGTGGTATGGGAACCACAATAGTAGAAGTGGTTTGGAAACCACAGAGGTAGAAGTGGTTTGGAAACCACAGGAATCAGCAGCGCTGAAAACACGAGGAATACAGGAACACCTTCAGAGACTCATAGGGAATGAGACTCCAAGATCAGGCAACGTGGTGTTGACCACAGGTGCTTAATATAGGGAGTGTTGCCTGATCTGCCAATTGAGTTAAAGGGACATACACTGAAATATAGGAAAGGGCTGCGCATGCGCAGACCCTCAGGATGGAGGACGGCCACGGTTCCTAAATGTCCGGGAAGAGGCACTCACGGTCCGGTGAGTGACAGGGTTGTGAAGTTTTTGCGGCTTCTTCTTGAACAGACAGGTGCTCAGCCAATCCCTGGATCATCTGATACAAGGACTCAACATGGGCTGCTAGGGCTTGTGCCGGAGACGGTGTGGATCCACTTGCATCCATTCCAACCTCGTCTCCGTGAGTGGGCCAGTTATAATGTTAGGAACCCCTCCAGCCGGCACAACACAACCCGGAGTCTACTCTGCCAATCAGGTGTTCACTGGACCCCCTGATGGTGGGGACAGACTGGGCTGCAGACTGACAGAGGGTCGTGAGGTGTGTACCGGCTGGGGAGAACCCAGGCAAGCGGAGTGAGGTCCACACAGATGTCAAGGGCCGGCAGCAGGTAGCAAGTCCAGTTTAACAGGCCGGGGTCAAGGGTCACAGGCAAACACGAGAAACGGTAGACAGGCCAAAGGTCAGGGTCACGGGATACACAAGCGAAGCCCAAATCCAAAGCCAAAGGTCATACACGAGAGGTCAGCAGAATACAATAGACAGGAACAGAAACAGGAACAAGCAGGTCAGCAGACTGTGGGACAGAAGCTATAACCGGCAATTAGGCAGCAGACCTCATTGCCCTAAATACTGAAGCAGACCAATGAGAGCCCAGCTCTCTAATTACATCAACTGGCCAAATTAGCCCGCAGGCTTGCCCCGCTGTTGCGCACGCGCCCGGCTACCCTGCAACGCCGGGACGCGGCGCTGGAGAGAGGAGCGTCTATCCATTGCCACGGCAACGGCAGGTAAGCCCCCGGAAGTGACGTCCCGGTCGCCATAGCGACGGCCGGGACAGAGGTAGGAGAGTCCCGTTATCATGGAATTCTGATGCCCATCCGCCGCGGCTCGTAACAGCAAGATGGTCAACACACCATATAGCCCCAATATGCTAGTTCATAGGATTGTCTTAAAAAGATCACAGAAACTGTAATAATTCAAGTGAAAGACACATATCAAAAAACACAAACTAGATAAACACTTAGAAATGAATGATTAGAAGATATCAGCAAAGTTATGAATAAGAATGCTTTCTAAACCAGTCCTCAAGAGCAGCAACCATTCATGTTTTCAAGATTTCTTTAATCATGCACAGGTGAGTTGTTCTTTTTTTCAGGGTCAGTAATTATACCACCTGCTTCTACAGACAGAAGTCCTGAATACATGACCTGTTGGTAGCTCTTGAGAGCACTTCTGTTCTAAAGCATGCAACTCATGAGCAGATAACTGGTACCGTGTGTAAGAATATATCTCTTGACAGAATATCCATAAATTTTCCCAAAATGTTCCACTTGACTAAATGTCCCATGCTAAAGCAAGTTATACCATCAGTAATGGCCTTTCCGCTGACAGTAGTTGTTCACTGAGCCATGCAGAAACTGGATGCAAAATCTAGGCCAAGAGCTAAAAACCATGTATCTTATTACTGATTGATGGCCATCTCATTAAGTTACAGCCTGTGTAGCAATACAGGTCATTTGCGTTCCTCCAGTTCATACTAGTGCTGTAATTGTAGACAATAAATAAGAAAAACTTGTTTTAAGAAGGTGAAAAGCATTATATAGTTAACTATAAGGAGAACAGAAGAAGTTTTGCAGCAGAGAAACAGGCCTTTATTCTTCTTATTCCTCCGCTTTATTGGTTTGTTAGTAGTAAAGATGTTCACTGACCCCCATTTTCTGGTTTTGGATCTAGATTAAGTTCATGTTTTGGTTTTGGCTTTGATTTTGGCAAAACCACCCTTGCGTGTTTTGGTTTTGGTTCCCGATTTTTTTTTTTTAAATCCCTTTTTTTTTGTTGCTAAGATCACATATTTTATTTCCCCCTACATTTTAATTAACCGCAATAACACTAATTTCAAGTCATTTGCAGTCAATTTTGACCACCTCAGAGGTCACAATATTATTTTCATACACTTTCGAACAAAGACTGCAGCGACCTGGCAGGATGCTAAGCGACACAGCAATGACAAAAACACACGGCAGTTCCAAGCACATCTATGAAACATTGCCACACAGCAGTGTCAGTAAAGAAAAGTGGTGCGATTAGCAATGGAGCAATGGATCTCTCCTCTTTTTGTGTTTTACCTATATAACACAGTACAATGTGACTGCAGATTTAGAAAACCAAGCCTGCCAGACCTATTATTTGTATTTCAGCAATGACAATTAGCAATGGCGCTCTCCTCATTGTATGTTACCTATATAACACAGTACAATGTGACTGTAGACTGCAGTTTTAGAAGACCAAGCCTGCCAGACCTATTATTTGTATTTCAGCAATGACAATTAGCAATGGAGCAATGGAGCTCTCCTGAATGTCACTGGAGACTAGACTAGAACACTGTTACCCCTCCTCTTTCTATTCTACCTATGACGCTGCCCAACTTCACTAAAGACTGCCAAGTACTGTGCTACTCCTTCTGCGTCCCTCTGTGAAATGGATCGCCGTGGAGGGCGCTACTTATAGAATCCAAAGCTCGCAAGATCCAAAATCCAACGACGTAACAATGAAGTTTTGCCTTGTTTACAATTCCAAAGGCGCGCGAGAGTACCGAGCTGGCTCGGCTCGGTACTCGGATCTGCTAAGTTCAGATGTGTTCGGTTCTCGGGGAACCAAGCCTGAGCATCTCTAGTTAGTAGTAGTAATAAGGAACATGAAGATATATAACCACACAAATAATTTTTTATTTTGCATCAGAGTTTCCAGATTTAAATCAATGAAAAATAATCTGTAAATAAACAATCATTTCAAATTGAGCAACCATTAAATTAATGTTATTGCTTACATTAATTATCCTGAACAAAATTAAATTGAAAAGAATTTCTGCACAAGAAGATTACATTGTCTGCTTAGTCACTGGTTTGCAAGATTTCAAAACAAATGAAAGCCGTCAGCCATATAAACACTTGCAATTGATATTCAGTAGGTTATAAGTTTTGACACTACATCTATTGGAATCTAATCATAGCACATGTACAGATGTTATAAATCAGATCATTTACTATGAGCCATACAGTACTTAATTTATCAAGTAGACAATTAAGTTAAACTGTTTAAATACATTTTCATGTTTACTTGCTTTATTTATTTGCATTGTATAACATACTAGAGCACTTTCTAGTTTAAAAATGGAAATTTGTACAAATGTAAAAACAGTTCTGAAATTTGATTTTGAAGTTGTATATGTTTTTAGGTCTATATTGCCAACAGCCAGAAGTACCATTTGTGTTCACCTAATTCCTGTGCAGTTCTAAGTAAGCAATTAGCTTGACCCACCCACTGTTATAACACCACTCACTGTAAAAGTTCCATGATAAAGTGCATAAGGTTGTCTTTGTATTATTATTAATAATTACACAGGTCTGCAACCAAAAAGCTGTTTTCATAATTTTATCTGATTCTTATGTTTTTTGGTGCGCTGAATTCGAAAATGACCACTGTTTTTTCCTGGGACGTCAGGTTTTTTCACAATGAAATGTGCATTGGTCAAACAGGTAGCTGGAAATCGCTAAATTTCAAATTCATCATACTTGGGAGAAAAAAACTGAACGTGGAAAAACAAATTTATTTTCACTGCCAGTGCTCCCAAAAACATGAAAATACATGTTTATTGGTCCTGATGGTGATTACTGCATTGTTGAGTGTGCTTGCTAGGGCCTGCCCGGACATGTTCTTTCATGCATTAACTTGTTCTCTGATTCCTCCACAATCTTGTATTTCATTTCAGTCCTCATCCTGCTATTATCTGTGTGGTTCAAAATTTGTGCAATGCCTCCAAGAAAGTGTGTAAATTCGCCTGACAGTTTCTGTTTCATATGTGGAGAGTTCATGGTGAAAATGCAGCAGTTTGAATATTTCGGATTTTGTTAAGAAAGTTTATTTTGTTTATTTTAAATTAAAACTTGGTGACCAAGATAAAGTATTGTGTATGCTGCTGGGAGAACAGGCTGGGTACACCAAATACCCTTGTTTTCTATGTTTATGGGACAATAGAGACCGACAAAATCACTGTAAGCAAAAAAATTGGCCACCAAGAAGTTTAGTTGTTAGTGAAAAGAATGTTCTCAGAGATACATTGGTACCTCCTGAGAAGGTTGTATTACCACCACTCCATATAAAATTAGGATTACTGAAGCAATTTGTTAAGGCACTTCCAAAGTTAGCGAATACTTCAAGTACTTGGGATCCAAGTTTCCAGGTTTAATGGAGGCAAAACTGAAAGAGGGGGTTTTTGTTGGCCCGGATATTAGAAAACTCATATCCGACAAAGACTTTATCAGTTCAATGACTCCAACTCAAAAAGAAGCGTGGGTTGCCTTTACTGTGGTCATAAAAAACTTTTTGGGAAACCAAAAGGACCCAAATTACAAGGAAATGGTGGAAACAATGTTGAAAGCGTTCAACAAGCTTGGTTGCTCCATGAGCTTAAAAGTCCATTTTCTCAACTCACACCTTGACTATTTTCCTGAAAATTTGAGAGCAGTGAGTGAAGAGCAGGGAGAACGTTTCCATCAAGATATAAAAGAAATGGAAAGAAGGTATCAAGGGAAATGGAGTGTTACGATGATGGCTGATTACTGCTGGATGTTGCACAGGGATCTTCCGGAAGCCACCTACAAGAGGGAAAACTCAAAAAGAGGTTTAGAGTTTAAAAAAAGACGATTTCATAAGCAATCTACTTAAGTGTGGTGTTAATTTTGTCGTCACCTGTGCAAATGAGTTAATATTTTTCATGTAAATAAAATATTTGCGTTGAGATTTTTTAAACGATGACCACCCATTTGTTCGAAAACCTGATGTCCCAGGACAAAACGGCTGTCATTTTTGGATTCAGCGCACCAAAAAACATAACAATCAGTCAACGAAACCAAAACAGCTGTCCAAAAATTTTTTTTGCAGACCTGTTATTATTATTAATTATTATCATTATCATTTTTATTATTATTGCAGTAAAGAGGTCCAGGAATATGCGTATTGAGAAGTGACCCTTAGTCGTTGCTGAAAAATGATCATTGATCACTTGTGTGAGTGTAGTCTTGGTGTAATTTTGATCGTAAACCTAATTGCAGAGAGTCGAGAATGATTTGAAAGGAGAGAAAGTGAATTGGAGAGAGAGGTTAAGTTGAGAGATAGCTTCTTAATGATTGGTGAGCTGCATGTATATTTAAAGAAGAATTGATGTCTGCCAGTGGAGAGAAACAGGTTGAACAGGTGAACAGTGTCATGCAGTGTTGGAAAGGGATCGAATAAGTTTGGGGGCAAAAGAACTGAGGGGATAGGTTGTAGGGTGGGATGATGTGATGAGTGCTGAGAATATGTCTTTGGTTACCAGAGATAATTAACTAAAGGCGGATTGGGGAATAGGTGGCATGTGTGAGATTTGGGAAAATATCCTGTTTCATTGAGTGATAATACAGCTTGCCTTGAGAAAGCTAATTAAGCGAAACGCGCGTTGGCGTTCGTTCTGTGTGATCTTATTATGTAGATAGCGCTCTTTATTGTTTGATCCTCACAGACCTATCACAATACAATTGAGACTAACCATGTGTGGGGTTCCTGAGATATAATAGCGATTAGCGCTTCTACTTATTTAGGATCAGAGGGCTTACAAGATATATTAGCAATCTGATAGACTACCAGTATCTGTTTCACTAATCACAGTGTCCATGGGTGATTCCCTTGCTCTATCAGACTTAGGGCTAGATTTACTATCAGGCGTGATGCATGACGGCTTCAAACCGCCATGCATCGCGGCGGTTTTCCGGCGTGTTTGCATTGCAAACAGCCGGATTTACTAATGGGCGCATTTCAGCTTCAATTTGAAGCCGCCGGCGATGTAACGGCGGGATGTAATGCTCAAAGCCGCCGGCGGCTTTGAATAGAACATGGCGCTTTTGCTTTAAATGACGGCGCTTTTGTGTAAAGGTGGTTTTTTTGAAAATTACACCTGTCTCCTGGCCTGTTACTATTGGCTATTTTCAAACTCAGGAGATTTGACATCACAAGCCCTATATAAACCACTGGCCTGACACTTTTTTCTCTGATAGGGTTTAGAGGAGTTTTGTGAGAGGAGTTTGGAGGATAGTGGTTTGCTGAGAGTTGGTGAGAGTTGGAGTTTGGTGGATTGGTGGAGCGATATCTGATTGAAGTGTGAGTAGTCCTGTGGTTTTTTTTCCTGTTTTGTACATTTATTTTCTCATTTATTTTCTGTCTTGTATTTTTTGTATTTGACTTGTCCTTTGTCTGTGTTACTTGTGTGTGACTGTGTGGAGAGTGTGTCTGTAGGTAGTGTAGTTTGTTCTTTGTTTTGTAAGTCCTTCAGTGTTTTGTGTTTTTCTGTCTTCTGGGTAAAAATGTCCAGAGATAGGAGGGGAGAACAGGCTGAGGAGAGGGAGATGGAGGTTGAGGGGTCAGAGGAGGGAGAGGGAGAGGTTGAGGAGACAGGACAGGGCAGGAAGACCAAGACAGGGAGGAATGTGCGCTTCTCACATGATGAGAATTGTGTGTTGGTGCACAACATCATTCCCTGCTACGAGGTCATCCTAGGGAACCTGGCAGCCCGGACTCCTCTAAGGCGGCGTCACCAACTGTGGGGGAGAGTCTGTGAGGCCGTGAACGCGGTGGGCCCACTGAAGCGGACAGTGGCACACTGCCGCAAGCGCTTCTCTGATATTAAGAGGAGGCTTAAAGAGAAGATGGCCCAGGAAAGGAGGTCGACAAGGCGCACGGGTGGTGGCCCCCCACTTCGTATGGAGTACACCACGTACGAGGAGGAGCTGCGCCAGATAATGCCGGCTGAAATTGTAGAGGGCATAAATGTGCAGGACACCGATTCGCCCTCTTTTGGCCAAGTAGTTGGTGAGTTATTTGGTTTTTTTACCCTAACAGTATTTTAAATGTTTTTTTCTTTTTAAAACTCCTTTTTTCTTTTTAAAACTTCTTATCTCTGTGCAAACGTTTTTTCTTATTTGTTATTTTTTTTTTGGTTGTTTTTCAAAGTGTATTTTTGACTCTAATAGTTTGTAAAGGTTTCTTTTTTCTCATAGCAAAAAAAAAAAAAAAAAATTGCAAACACATTTGTGCAATAAACAGTATATTTGGAAATTGTTTTTTATGGAAATACATTGTATGCTTTTTCTAATACATCCAGATTCGCCAGGACCGCAGTTCAGTCCCAGTGCCAGACCTACACCTCCACCTTCAGCGAGAGATTCGGGCACAGACGAGCAAGCAGGTGCGTGATTTCTGTTTAGGAGAGAAATAATGGAGTTAATTGATTTTCTGTGCAAATGTTGCTGTCAATTTTTTTTTATTTTTTTTTTAATTGTTTGCAATGAGAAGTTTGGGCTACATTTTACTAAACTGATATGTTGCCTATAGTAACCCATCAGAATATACCTTTACTTTATTTATTGCATTCAACAAAATGACAGCTAAAATCTGATTGGTTGCTATAGGCAACATCTCCACTTTTTATAGCATGTAGTTTAGTCAAAATAACCCAGCATGTACTACACAGTCCAAATGATAATGGGTATTAAAAGGATAATAAGTGCATCCGTAAGCAGGTAGCATAGGACTAGAAATCAGGAATGCAAACATTGTGAAAGAATCTGTAATTGCTAAAGAATATTCTTTCCTATCCAGTGTTCAGAATGCAATATACAAACTTATTATATACTATATACTTACTGTCATTTTTCATACACAGGGCCCTCTTCATACCAGCCACCTCAGGCGGAGTCCCTGGAAATGTCCCCTGAGCCAGAGGATCAAACGACCATCACCCTGGTAACAGTGGATGCCCCTGTGTCTGGCCTCCAGGAAGTTTCACCTGGCCCTGCTGAACCATCACACCACCAACCTGCACCTGAAAGTATGGACCCAGCCAGAGAAATGGCGCTGTCTATTGGCGCATTCCAGCAGCAACAGACATTGTTCATGGACAGGCAAACTCGCCACATGTCACAAATTGCGGCCCAGTTGAGGCGGATACACCGATCCAATAGTCAACTCCCTGCTGGAATCAACCGTCTGGCAACAGCTTTAGAACAGATCAATGTGCAGCTGGCCTAAATGACTGGGGCTGTGGAGGCCTTACATTCCACAGTACGTGAGGGGAATGCCAATGTGACCCGGATGGCAGGGCAACTACATTCAGAAATTGTAGCCCGTTTACCGGCACCTATGTCTTCAGCCACCACCAGTGCCGCTAGTACGCCTACCACATCTCTACAGAGTACTCCTCCAAGGAGAGGTGCTCGCACCAGGGGTGGGCGAGGGAGAGGAGAGAGTGGCACCAAGCATAGTGATATGCCTGCAAAAAGGCAACGCTAGCACAATGTTTCTTATTGATTAATGTTTTGTCAAGTTTCTATAACCATTATACGTTATTATTTATTGTGTTCTGCAATAAATGCAGTTAAATTTCTATTGTGTCAGTCTTTCTTTTCTGCACATTAAACAAGAGTATACTGATTTTTTAACAACTATGCACAAATTTCACTTAAACATTGACCTCTGACTGTCACATTCCAGGGATGTTCATATTTACTACATGAGGAGTACACACTATCCTGTTTTTAAAGGTTCCAATTTACAAAACATTTAAAATAAAATACTAAAATTGCACTCACATAAAACACATTTTGTAGCAAAAAATGTTTTTCATACTATGTACTTACACGTAAAGTAGTTTGCAATTAGACGGTCTCTAATCTCCCTTCCGCCCTCTGTGCTCTGCACATCACCAGATGTGACACGTACCCCTTCTTCTTCACTGTCTACTGCAATAATCGGTGGGGTAAGTTGATGTAAAGCCAGGTTATGCAGCAGACAGCAAGCCAGGACAATCTCAGATACCTTTTCAGGTGCATACATAAGCACCCCACCAGATTTATCAAGGCACCTGAACCTGGTTTTCAAGAGTCCAAACGTACGTTCTATGACACCTCTAGTGGTTATGTGTGCCTCATTGTATTGGTGCTGTGCAGGAGTCTGAGGATGCAGCAGAGGAGTCATGAGCCAGGAGCGACACCCATATCCTGAATCTCCTGCAATAAAAGTAAAATGTTAGCTACCATTTACTTTGAGCATGTTGTACAGCAGTTAGCATATGTGAGTCCATTTGAGCAAGGATAAGGGATATATAAAACATGCAAAGTACATACCCAAAAGCCATCCCTCCGGCATTTCCCCACTTTCAAATTTGGCATAAAGGGTAGACTGTCTCAGGATAAAGGCATCATGACATGACCCAGGATAGCCTGCAACAACACTCAATATACGCTGGTTAGCATCGCAGACAACCTGCACATTCAGGGAGTGATAATGATGGCGATTAACAAAAACCTCTGCCCTGTGGTGAGGTGGTCTCAGGGCAATATGAGTGCAATCTATTGCACCCATTACATTAGGGATACCTGCGACCCTATAGAAAGCTCCCTTGAGCTCATGCCACTGTGACTCCTGGCTGGGGAAGCTGATATAGCTAGGGCACACTCTTTTAAGGGCACCTAAAACCTGTCCAAAATGCCTTGAAAATGTCGGCTGCGTTATGCCAATCACTCTGGAGGACACAGATTGAAAGGAACCTGTTGCCAAAAAGTGAACTGCACACAGTAGTTTGTGTAGTCCTGACACTGCATTAGAGCGGCTGGTTGTAGGCTCCAAATCATCCTTCACTTGCTCATACAGTGCCATGAGGTTAGTACGATTGAGGCGAAACATTTGTACTACCTCCACATCAGCCAAAGACTCCAGATTCAAACGCACTGGAAATGCACGTGGAGTGCGGGGTCTTTGCAGGCTCCGCGGAACAGATGCCAACTGCTGTTCATCCTCCTCCTCCTGGCGCCTTTCTGCCTCCATCAGGTAAAAAGCTGCAAACATACACTGGCAAGAATGCACCACATTACCTGCAAAAGCCATTCTCCAACAACCCCACACCTGCCAAATAATGAGGGGCCCTTTTTGTAAGCATCATGATTAACTGCTGGGCAATAGACGGTGATTGTCTGTGATTGCTTCAGGCAGAAAAACCATTTTTCACATGTGGATTGCATTAGCATTAAAATAAGGGTTAACTATGTAATGCAACAATTCCCATCCTAGTTTCTTTAAGGCAACAGTATTCTAGTGGTTTTTTGGAAAGTACAAAACAACTAGAAAAGGAAAGGTGAAATGAGATTTTACTATGCAATCATACTGGGTGAAAAAATAATGGAAAAAAAAAAAAACAGTAGCCTGAAATTTCATGACACTTTGCCCATTTTCTATACACAGTCCTAATGGGTCATTGGACATGAAATAGGCCTTTCTCTTATGGTCTGATTGGCAAAATACCTGAAACAGCACACTGTTTGAACCATCACGCCGCTCACAAGCAGCGCTTTCATTTTGGTCTTTTGAATGGCGGTTTTCCGGCGGCTTTATAAACCCCCTAATAGTAAATCCGGCTGTTTGTATGTTGAACATTGTTGAAACCGCCATGGCGATGTATACAGAGGCGGGTTTGGAAACATCATTTTTGGCCGTTTGGACGGCGGGTTTAGCCTTAGTAAATCCGGCGATGGCTAAACCGCCGCCAAATCCGCTGAAAGTCGGCGGGTTTACAAACACGCCTGATAGTAAATCTAGCCCTTAGTCTGTTAACAGTCAAGACCATTATATCACACTGTTAATAGGGTCTATCTTTAGAGGCAGAGTATAGTACTTTGGTTTACAGCGTTACCATTTTGTTATCTAGCCAGTGAGTCTGTGATTTACTGCAGCACTCACCTACTAATCTCACATATATTTCTATTTTAACATATGAGATTTCCATCTTACTGTACTTTAACAAGTGCATTATGTTCCTATAGGTTTTATAAAGGAGATTTTCCCGCTCATGATATTGATTATATTATAACCTATAGGGGACATTTCAGTCACTACTATTATTACTATTTCTGCCCAAATATTTGCCCTCTGATTCATACATTTTCCATTATATGATCTATCAGCTCAAAATATTGATCACAGAGCGATTGTTGCAGTTGATTTGCAACTTTTAAATCACTGTCTTTGTTCTTTTTTAATATTTCGCGTAGCTTTACCTTGCTAGGTTGAGTTTGTTTTAATGTATACCAATAAAACATTTATATTTTATTTAGATTTATTCTAACCAACTATCCTTGAGTGCCCCGGTACATAACCTCTCTCCTATCTCCTCTTTTTGTGCAACTACGTTATTGCGGTTATAGGGTGCACCACCCAGCTAGTTTTGCTGACACACTGATTATATTTATTATAACAGCTATTACGGGATATTTGGTTACAGACCTAGTGCGGTTACATTCCCTTTGCTCTAATATTGCTGTAATTGACTCCAGTAACAGCAGACTTTCAGACCTTATAGTGGCTACACTATATAAATGATTTCCAATTAATTATCAATAGGTGGATTATGATATTATAAAGATAGCCTACCATGATTTTTCTCCCCCTTCTTTCTAGGGAGAGACTAAATCTTGTTACCATCAAATGTTGAATATCAAACCACAAGGTAATAATACCATGGGATCAATTCATACCAATTGATGAGTGAATTATAACAATAAGTACATTAGAATTTATTATCAGACCATCAATTGTTATAGATTAACAGCAGAGTGAGCTATTAACAACAAATCAAAGTGTTTATTCAATAAGAATTTTGAAGAGACAACAAAGCATTTGTCAGGAGCTGTCTCGCTGTCTCCTCGGGACGGCCGCCTGCTTCTCTCCCCAGCGCTTCTGGTTGCCTGGCAACCAGACGCGGAAGTTCCGTCTACTCAATGGTCTCGGTGGCAGCTGAGAACAGCGCTGCCGTCCACTACCATTCCATTGGCTCCTCAACCTTTATAAGGTGCTTCCTGTGCACACACCTGTGCCAGAGTATCAGGTCTAACCTTCCTCCAGCGTTTCCTGTGTTCCAGTTCCTAAGCCTTGTTCCTGACTTCTCTTGCTTGCCTGTGATCCTTCTGACCCCGGACCGTTTGACCACCCCTTTTGGATCTTCCTGTTGTACCTCGCCTCCAGAACGTTACCGACCCGGTTTGTCTTACCATCTCTCCGGATATTCTTTGTGTACCTCTACTTACCAGAACGTTACCGACCCGGCCAGTCTGACAAATCTTCTCCTGTTTGACTCGTGGAAGGACCGCAACCTGTGTGTCTCTGCAGCGGAGTCCATACCTTCCTGCGGGGGTCCCTGGTGAATACCAGGGGCACGTTAGATTCCGCACCTTACTCTGAGTAGTGCCAACAAATAGCAGGTACGCATTATAAGTTGTGACAGCATTTGCATATTGGATCTGCATTTTAATCACTGCACATTAGTTTTTTTCACTATATTTTATCACTTTTTGTTTTTATATTTCGCTTTCTTGTATGAAACCAGTGGTACGATTTTTTTAATGTATATCAATAATATATATGATTTGAATGTCAATTAACATCCCGGAGTGCTTTGATATATACGTCTGTTTTTCTATATCGGAATGATGTCGTCATGTAACGTAACATGGATTTACATGAAAGGCAGAGAGTGCCTGTTAAATGCATAGGGAACCTTATTCATGCCTCCTGTTTAAAATATCAATGCAAAAAAGAATATAATAGTAAATGCTGAATTATTTACTATTAGTACTATTAGACCCAATTTGCAGTGGATCTGCATTACTATCTGAGAATAGGTTATATCTATAGTGTCAGGGGACATCCACAAGATTTGCCCTGAATAAAAAGATAATAGGCCATAAAGGAAAGGAAAGCAAAAAAAAGGAGCAACTTTGCACATTGGCAAAACCATGTTGCATTGGAGGTGGATGTAAATTAAAATGTGGGGACAGATTTATAGTTGGGATAGAGCATTTATAGTTGGGATAGAGCATGTCCTAGATCAACTTTAAATTTCAGTGTACAAATAAAGCTATTATCTATTTGTGTGCTACATGAAAAAACAGCCAGTATTTAACTTACGTGCGCAAAATAATATAATTTGCACCACTTGCATTGTATCATGGTTTTGTTCAGGAGAAAACTCACTGTTTATTTTGCTTTACTTCCATAAATGAATCAGGCCCAATAAATGTAATATAGACTCTTTCTCACGTCTGCACTTTACTTTTATGTCATTCTGACTGTCCAAATGGACAACATATGTCAGTGAGCAATGAGACTCTGCTGCTCTCTGCCTTTGTATTCTGCTATTAGTCTGAAGGATGAAAACAATGAACATTGGCACCACGTGTCAATAGCACTCCTTTTATTTCCGCTGGCCACAGTTCTTTCACCAGCACCCAGAGGAGGAACTAATGGACAACATACTGCCTAATTAGACCAGACTGAATGTTTGATCATTTGGCAGATCGAGTTTCTTGAGTGACACTGAGAAAAACCCAGGGACACTTTGCATCCTACTACAAATTAATTGCCTTATTTAATTAGCCTGGAAAATGCTACAATTCCAGCCAGACACTCACTACAACAATAACACAAAGACTTTAACTGTTTTCCCAACAGAGTTACTGCTGGAATACAATACAGTTAGTTAGAGCAAGAAATTGTAGTAGGATAATAGCCTAATTTACCATGTTATCTGTGATTCACCTGTAATCTGTGGAACTGTATTATTACATCAGAGAATGTTAAATGAAAATAACATTAAAACTGAGGCATACAAAAGTATTCAGAGGGACACAATGTAAAATAACAGTGAGGCATGATAAATTTAGTTCACCATCATGACTACAAATGGCGATTGGTGCCTACATTTCTGTGGCAATTTCTGTGGCATTTACCCTAAGATCCACGTTTTTATTTGGTGTGGCCTGTCATAAATCGTCATATTGTATATGATAGTATCTAGTGGCACTATTCTAATTCAATTACTGATAAGAAGAGCGAAAACATAGGAGTATAAATCTCACATAGGTGTGGTTTTATGAAGCAGGTAGTAATTAGAGATGGACGGGCCCAGTTTCTTGAAAACTGAACCGACCCGAACTTCGGGATCCAAGTACCGAGCTAATTCGGATTCCAAAACGATTTTTAGAATCTATAAATACCGCCCTCCACAGCGATCTAGCGCCATTTGAGAGGGGGATACAGAAGGGGTAGCATAGAGTGACAAAGAGAAGAGCTCTTTTGCTGAAATACTAATCTACAAGTTGTCACGTCTTTCACTAGGAATATCACTGACTGGTATTGGCCCTACTAAACTGGAAGGTGCGGAGTCTAACGCACCACCAGAGTTCACCAGGGACCCCCGCAGGGATGTATGGGCTTTGCTGCGTGTGATGCGCAGGTCGCGGTTCTCCCAGATATTTACCAGAGCAATGAATGGAGAGTAGTCAGACAGGCCGAGTCAAAAGCAGAGAAGCGCAGTACCACGGAGATGAGACAAAAGAGTAATCAGGAACGGTCCAAGGGTCAATACCAGTGCGGGCAATGAAGTACAGAGGGAGATCCGGAAGAGTAGTCAAGCAAGCCAGGAATCAGGTAACACAGGAGCCAAAACAAGAACAGTAACAACGCTGGAGCAGGGTAGAACCAATACTCTGGCACTCTAATGGTGCCAGAGTGGAGTTTATATAGAGGACCAGAGGAAGTATGCTAGGCAACAAAAGCGTTGTATTGCGCATGCGCGAGTGCCACGGTCATGTGACTACGTCCTGTTGCCTAGCAATGGGACGTGAGCTGCGGGGAGAGGTGCGGAGACGGCGCCTGACACAAGTCCTTGCATTCTTTTTTTCTTAATTTGCACTAATAAGTGTAGGGTGTTATATACACCCAAATAGAAGAGTTGCATTGGTAATTTGGTCATTTGGAAATACTAATCTACAAATCCTCGCAGGCTTTTTTACTGAATTTGCACTAATAAGTGTAGGGTCTAATATACACCCAAATAGAAGAGCTGCGTTGGTAATTTGGCTGAAATACTAATCTACAAGTCCTTACAGGCTTTTTTTCTGAATTTGATAAGTGTAGGATGTAATATACACCCAAAGACGAGTGCTCCATTGCTAAGAATCATTGATGAATAGGAAGGCAAGCAGGCTTCTCTTCTGGATTTGCAGGCAAATTCTACTGCATTATATAGGTAACAGACAAGGAGGAGTGCTCCATTGCTAAGAGTCATTGATGAATAGGAAGGCAAGCAGGCTTGTCTTCTGAATTTGCAGGCAAATTCTATAGCATTATATAGGTAACAGACAAAGATGAGTGCTCCATTGCTAAGAGTCATTGATGAATAGGAATTTAAGCAGGCTAGTCTTCTGAATTTGCAGGCAAATTCTACAGCCTTATGTAGGCTACACACAAAGGAAGAGCTCCATTGCTAATTGTAATTGCAGAAATAGAAATTATAGACCTGGCTGGCTTGGTCTAAAACTGCAGTTACATTTTATTGTACCATAGCTCACCCAGAAACAGGAGAGGTGGCAGGGTTCAGTGCTGAAACAGAAAGTGTAATAATAGGGCTGTCAGTGTTCTTAAAAGTCTACAGTGACATTGTAGTGTGCCATAGCTCATACAGAAACACGAGGGGTGACATTGTTGTTGTCACTCTCCAGTCTCAGTCACAATGATATTAATCCCTCTACCTCATGTGCTAAAGTCTATGTTCAAGTGCATAGTGGTTTTAAGTCAGGGAAACAAAAATGTAAATAAAAAGCTTGTACCTTTTTAAAGAAAAAAACAACTTCAAAAAAGGTGAAAGTTTACTGTAGAAAAACATAAAATTACCAAGATGCCATTCTACCCAAAATATTACCAGGCATACCAGCATCAGGTAGCTCCCTTCTCTTAGCTAGATTTCAGCACCTACAATCTACACTGTCATCATATTCATCCTCATTATTGTGTGTATCTTCCTCAAACAATACGAATTCATCTCCGCTGGAATTCACCATCACAGAAGTCTGTGTACTTTGATGTAATTGCCGATAATGGCCTTCCTCATGCAATTTGTAGTTCATTTTATGGCAGAGCTGTCAAGATTTTTGGGCAATTCTTTTAGAGCAGAGCAAATGTCAAAGTGTTGTGCTTACTCATCTGCATTTCCACTGGGTGTCTTGGGAAAGCTAAGTTTTTTCCAAGAAGCAGTTGCCAGAGAAACTGAAGGAGGAGACATCATTACAAGATGTTGATAGCTTGGATCCTGGCAAAGCAAATTAAGTCCTAGATCTACAATTACAATATAGTTAGCGGATTTGCTTAGTTTTATTTCATCCTTCAATTTCTCTAGCTGCTTCTCAAAAAGTATAATTAAGGCAATCACTTGACTCAAGCTAACCGTGTCTGCACTCTCTTCACAGGTGACTACTTCGCTGGACTAAAGTACATTACCCTGAATTTCTAGTCTTCTTGCAGCTGCTGCATTCTCCTACATGCTGTTGCAGAATCCCGAAAATGACCCTAAATTTTTCGGGACACAAACAGCATTTCTTGCATGTCATTGTCATTTTTTAAAAGTTATGTAACACCAAATTGATTGTGTAAGCAAAACAGGAAATGTTATAGAAATCCCCCCCCCCCCCTGCTGTAATGCTCTAACAATATTAGTGTTGTTATCAAATTTCACATATCCTCAGGAGAGTCCATGCAGGATTAGCCATGTTGCAATGACATCCCTCACTTTTTGTAACAGATTGTCAGCTGTATGCCTCTTAGTGAAGCAGCTGATGCACAGAGTAGCCTACTTCTGAAAAATGTGACGTTCATGGGTACATGCTGCTGCTGTTCCTGCTGGTGAAGGCGAATCACCAACCCAGTGGCCTGTCACAGTCATATAATCTTTAGTTTGCCCAGTTTTGTAGCCCAATAATTACATTTTTACGAACTTTCTGGTAGAGGTGAGGAATAGTTTTTCTAGTAAAATGGTGTCGTGATGGAATTTGGTAATAGGGACAGAAGACCTCAAGTAACTGTCTAAAACCAGCTGAATTAATAGTGGATATTGAACACAGATCTAATACTAGCATAGTTCCCATGGCGTCTGTGATCCGCTTTGTGACTGGATGACAGCTTTCTTACTTTCTTCCTTTAGCAAAGGATTGTTTAACAGTCAATTGTTGTAAACTACTAGTAGTCTTCTTCTGGCTTGAAGATCCACCCCCAGCAACAGCAGCGGGACTAACACTCAATAATTCTTCAGAGGAATCATGGTTAGTGGAGGAGTCATTTAGCCTTAGCAACTTGGATGCAGGACTAACTCACATCACTTCTGGGGATATTGATGATGAAGGTGTTGGGGGTGTAGATTGCAGGTGCTGGGATCTAGATGAGAGAAGGGAGGTAGCTTATGCTGGACTGCTTGTTGTTATTTTTTTAACATAAGTTTCAGATTTCCCCAACAGCTTTCCAAGAACTAGCTCCGAATGCCGTAACATGGATGAGGATCCTAGATGGTTAAGATCCCTACCTCTACTGAGTGTGGCTACAAATGGCTAGACAACTGTTGATAGGATTTGTGTAAAAATAATTGCACACATAAGAGGTGGATATTTGGTCTTATGCCCAGGCATGACAATGGCCTTTTTCTTATTACTGGCAAGAACTGCTGCAATCTTTGTTTTAAAGTGTATGAAAATATTATTGTGACCTGTGAGGTGGTCAAAATTGAATGGAAATGACTGGAAATTAGTGTTATTGAGTTTAATAATAATGTAGGATCAAAAAAAGAACCAAATTATGTGATTTTAGCATATTTTATAAATTTTTCTAAAAAAATACAGATCCAAAACCAAAACACATAAGGGTCTTTTTGCCAAAACCAAAACACGAAGCTAATCCAGATCCAAAACCAAAACCACTTCAAGGGAGTCAGTGAGCATCTCTATTTAATAGCAGCCAATTTACCTTCTGGTATGTTTTTGGTTTCCGGAGGAAATCCACGCAAACACAGGGAAAACATACAAACTTCACACAGATAAGGCCAAAAGAATCAAACTCATGACCCCAGTGCTTCTGCCCCAGTGCTGTGAGGCAGAAGTGCTAACCACTAAGCCACCATGCCGCCGTGTCACACCACTAAGACTCTCCTCAGGCTTCTTCATTGCCGATAATGGAGCAAACATTGTGTGTGCCTTATGACTGTGTGAATTTCAGTACGTACCATGCTTTTGTCACAAAATCTGGGATAATCAGATGCTCAAAGTCGGCCTGGCTTAGCTCTGAGAAGCGCAGAATCTAGCGTTGCTGATGGTTTTCGTCAGGGACCCCCGCAAGGAGGTTGTGACATCGCAGCCTCTGCTCCGCAGGTTGCAGCTCTGAGGGACAGACAAGACCAGATGGGAGAATTAGGTAGCTTGGAAAGAGAAGGGCAGGGTGAGAGTTCTTAAGAGAGCTTAGTAGAATCTGGTTGACAGCTTGGAAGCTGTGCTAGTCCTCGAACAGGAATAACCACTGGGATGGTGAAGCTGTACACACAGGTGCGAGGTCTGCGGACAGAAGTATCCACTAGGATAGCAAATTCCAAAGTGTGTGCCGCGTCTACCTGGGGTGCCTCGGCACTCTGGGTTGGGTTCGTATGATCAATGCTGAAAAATCCGACAGGCTTTATTCCTGCAAAAAAACATCCAAATTGTGAGAAAAACTAATAGAAAATAAAGATACTTACCTGAAAACTCTAATAGAAGCGAACCACACATTGCTGCTTTAAATTAACCTTCATCTAAGTTGCGCTGATGTGAAAGTGAAATGCTGGAGTCCTGTGTCTTCTGAATCAGTGCCTGTCAGCATGGCGTTTTCATTGGAGATGTGGACCTTCGGTTTTCAGGTAAGTCTCTTCATTTTCTATTCGGGCACTCTCACAGAAGTGCTGCGGCCAGGGCTGCTTGTCCAGAAGAAAAAAAAAGAACAGCGCCGGAGCATCCTTCTGACTCTCCTCACTGTTCTCTTCTCACTGACTGTCAGGCGTGACATCATCGTCCAACAGTGTCAGTGAGGAGCAGCAGCAGAGAGGAACAACAGAAAAGAAGACAGAAGAAAAAGAGAAAAGAAGGTAAGTAAAGGAACGGGGGATGCAGAGTGTGGGAGCTGGTGAAGGGGGGACATAGAGTGTGACATGGTGAAGGGGCACACTGTGATATTGTGAAGGGGCCAAGTGTGATGGTGAAGAGCCACATGGTGAAGGGGCATATTGTGATTTTGTGAAGGGGCACATGTGATATTGTGAAAGTGCGCAGTGTGGTATGGTAAAGAGGCACAATGTGATATTGTGAAGGGGTTCAGTGTGATGGTGAAGAGGGCTCAGTGCGATGGTGAAGAGGTCCAGTGTGAGGGTGAAGAGGCACATTTTGATATTGTGAAGGAGTGCATTGTGAAAGGGGCACAGGTTGATATGGTGAAAGGGGCGCAGTGTGATAAGGTAAAGAGGCCGAATTTCTTCTTATGTTATTTTGACCCAACTATTTGAAAATCGGGAGTAGCTGGTAATTATTTTGGCTTAGGGGTGCCTTGAAAAAATTATGGAGCCCCTAAGGGTGCCTCGAACTGAAAAAGTTTGGCATCCATTGCACTAGGATGATGGGGCTGAACACAGATGTGATAGTCTGCGGACTAGAATGCCCACATTGGTGTGATAGTTTGCGGACAGGAATAACCACTGAAATGGTGGAACTGTATACACTAGAGCGATTGTCTGCGGACAGGAGGAAACATACTGGTGTGACAATCTGCAGGCAGAATTAACCACTGGGATGGTGGAGCTGTATACACTGGAGCAATAGTCTGCGGATCGAAGAAACCACACTGGTGTGACAATCTGCAGATAGGCTAACCACTGGGATAGTGAAGTGGTACACACAATTGCAATAGTCTGCGGATAGGAAACACCACCGGGATAACAATCTACAGCCTGGAGTAACCGCTAGAATGGTGGAGCTGTACAGACAGGAACAGGAGAGTGCAGGGAGCCACGTCTTAGCACTAGAAAGATTGCTGACTAAAAGAACAGGCACAGACGACTGCCAGCAGGTGCTTTAAATTTAGTAGGCAATGAATGGTCCTGTTGGATTTATGTTAGATGATTAGAAGAGATCATTTGTACAGAGTACTGGTATAGTCAATTAACTGTGAAGATACCAAACTGCAGTTTATGGTTTATTAAAATGTGGGTAAATTCACGCAATACACCGGTGCCTCATGCGTTGTCAAAAAAAACCAGACTGCTAATTGACCAGCAAGTACTTAAACCGCAGGTGATTATTGCATGAACATCTCCTTCAGAAAGTCCCCGTAGCTGAATGAAACGCGCTGGAGGTTATTATTGAGCTTACAATATAGAGATTTATGAGCTATTGCGATCAGTTTGCTTGGACATCATCGATACCACAAGGCAAATACTGGGAGAATTTTTAAGGAAATCCATAGAGGCTGTGGCCACAGCAGGACTGAGTCCTTCTTTCTACCCCGGATAACCACTTAGGATATATTGGTATTTGAACATTGACAATGGCCAGAAAGGCAGAGAAGGTTTTCAGCCTCAGTATATTGTTTACATCATCATGGATAAAACTGCTGATTATGGTCTTATCAAGACCATATGAGGTAATTCCTCTGGATTTACATGGTGTTGAGTATTTAAACAATTTGACATCTTAATTATCACAATCCTAACTATTCCCACTAACGTATATATGTCCTCATTCGCTATCTATATCAACTTGCTATTATACATGCCTAACATTTTAGTTTGTTAGTTATATCTACAGATGATATATGTTTTTATTACCAGCAGAATGCAGTCAGGGGATATAATATGAATCTCTGCTTATGCATATTGATGTTTAGACCTGAGACATGCAGATAACATAATCTCACATTAATTGTCAGGAATTGGATTCATGTGTTGCATGCCTGCACATAGGTATTGATTTTTTGTTTCTATTTGTTTTTATTTGTTTGCTTCCAGACTGAGAGGTCAAGATCTGTGCCCAGCCACATTATCATTTCAGTTACTGCTCTGGTACCCGTATGGTGTGATAATTTTCATTTGTTTATTTGTACACATGGACAGTTTTTAACAAGTTAAATAAAACCACATTTGTTTAAAATAGATTGTGTGCATATTAGATTATATTTGTGAGACCTAATAGTTTACTGATGTCAGTAGACTTTATAGCTGTGCACTGGGCATTCTTTGTTTATAATGAGTGAGTATCCAATGAAAGAGGGGTGTAGAGAATAAGAAGATCAGGTGGGTCTGTGAAAGCAAGATGTCGGCCACCAGAAGAGGAGCACGGCAGTCAGCGGCAGACAGGTAGGAGTACTGGACCCTGCCAGAGGAACTAAGAGACTGGCGTGTAACAGCTTTGCACAGACATAAACTTCTTAAAAAAGAGAGGTCAGTGCATGGGATGCTGTCTATTGCTCATAAAAATTTCTCTGCATTTTTGACATTCAGCGTCCGTATGTAGAACGTTGCAGCAGCTATAAAAATAAAATATCATCTGTCATGCAACCCAATGAAGAGGTAGCAACAAGGTGGATTTCAACACTTTAGCAACTAGATGAACAGCAACAAACCACCAAGACCTACACATCAAGCCATGAGATAGGGAGAGGGGGGAAATGTTTCATACAAGCTACTGAAACCATATGAATTTGTAACAAATTAAGTGAATGAAGTCATACCCCTAAGCAAACTACTGGAAAAACAGTTGGAGAAGCTGAAGGAGGAGATGAAACTTAGCATTTCTGATATCCATGTCGGCATTTGTTGTTGTTTATTCACTTCGCTGATACCCAAGAGTTTGCAGCATCCTAAGATTAGATCACTATATTTTGGCAACTATACTTGATCCTAGGCTTAAGTCTTTCTTTACAAATGACACAAATGATCACAGATGCAAACTGCTCCTTCTGACTAAGCTATCTTCTCAGGTCGCACATGACACGTCTCCTGCTTCAGCCTCTTCTGAAAACGCTACTGCCATCTTGGATTTGGGTCTGAACATATGCAGACCCAATCTTCTTTTAAAACCTCCTCTTCTTTACTATTGGTGCCTTTCTCATTAGCAGGGTATTTAAGGCACCTGAACCTACAGTTAAGTGCCTGTTCTTTATATGTCAAGCTCTGACAGTGAACAGACGTGGCTCCTTTTGCTCCTGCTGCTTCAGCTTGCTGTTCCAGTGAATTCCTGGTTGCTGTTCAGTGTCTCTCATCCACAATCATGACCTTCTCATTTTCAGTCCGCTGTTCCAGTGATTCCTCAGTTGCTGTTGAGTGCTACTCATCCTCAGATATCTTTTCCTTGTGTTCAGTCCACTGTTCCACTGATAGGTAATTTGGGTCTTTGTAGTGGGCACTGCGCCAGGAAATGCCCTGAGCTGGCACAGTAAAGGCATAAATGATTTACCCTTCTGTGTGTGCATTCCTCCTCAGATAAAGAGGGATGTGGGTGGGCTGCAGGTTTGAGGTCCTCAGAGGCAGAGACCCCATTGCAGCACTAATAGTCTCTTTGTTACAAAGTACAGTCTCAAGAGGAAGTACTGCGAAATGATATTCTCCCTGGAAAAATAATGTGTTGCTCCGGAGTTGGTACTTGAGCAAGAACCATTTGAAAAAAAGACAGGAAATAGTTTAAGTATGTCCAATAACAGGGTAGACACTTGTGACAATTAGGAGCGGAGTTGAAGAATGTCCACCTGGAGCATCTAGAATTGTTGGTTTTCATACATGGTAAAATAAAATAATAGATTCTGTGCTTCACCAATAAGCTAGGAATCCTCTGAACGAGACAGAAGGCATGCAATGGCTGGCTCAGTTTTGTGGGCAGTTCATACTGTCACAGTCCAGGGATATCTGTGGGATTCTAGAGTTTGCTATGTTCAGCACCACCTACAGGGAGGTGCGGAGTCTAACAGGACAGAAGGCTTTCACCGGTGACCCCCACAAGGTAGTTTGGGCTTAGCAGTTTCCGTCCTGCAGGTCACGGCCGTCCAGGTAGGAACTCACTGAGGCCCAATGATGAGTGCAGAAAGAAAGGTCTGTGGGAGGTGTACACAGAGCATAGGCAAACTGAGGGGGGTTTCCAAGTGCCTGGAAACCACCTCCAAGCCTGGGGCACTGTATAATTGAGGTGGCTGGACCCTGCTCCTGCTTCACCCAGCTCTGCTTGAAAAGGGAGAGCTAACAGTAGTGCACGCAGCATTACCCATGTATATTATGGGGATAGGAAGAGTTGGAAAGTAGCCAAACACTGTCTAAAATTAAAGCCACGCCCCCATGCATGCTGGTCACGCCCACTGGCAGAGTGGTGGGGAAACCCCCCTCTACAAATCCTGCGTTTGCCCCTGCAGAGGTCCAGGTAGCAGCAAGTAGGAGACTTGATCAGGCGGGTAGATAATCTGTAGCATGTAGACAGCAGAGTCCAAATAGTGACAGTAGGAAACTGGATCAGAGGGTGCAATGTTCTGTGGCAGGTAAACACCAAGGTCCATGTAGCTGCACCAGGAGACTGGATCAAAAGGTGCAATGTTCTGTGACAGGTATACACCAGGGTCCAGGTAACTGCAGCAACAGACTGGAATGGAAGATGCGATGTTCTGTGACAGGTATACACCAAGGTTCAGGTAGCTGCAGCAAGAGACTGGCTAGTCAGTATGCACGAGGCACGAGGTTCAGGATAAACCATGATAAGCAGGGCTCAAGTTCTTGCCAGGAGGTATGAGGCGCTGGAGTGATCTGTCTGAGACAGAATAGAGGAGGGTCAATCAAGCCAAGGAGTCAAAACCAGGAGAGGCACGAATGTACCAGGGAATGAGCTGGAGAATAGCCAAGAACAGAGCCAGAGTCTTAGTCAGGAGATAAGCAGTGAAGCAGGGGAACAAGCTGTGGTCAATACCAGGAAATCAGACATAGGATACTCAGAAGAGCCAGCAAAAACAGGTAAGACAACAATGAATTGCAGCAGATTACTGGGAGAGGCAGACTTATAAAGGCAGCGAACAAGTGTGGGTGCTGATTGGGGAATGAGGTAACTCCTGCTATTGAGGTGGTCCTGTAATAGTGAGACAGCACCACCTCTGGTAGAGGGGTACTGCAGGCAAGATACATGCAAAGGCAGAGTTCAAGCATAGTTGTTAACAGAAAGTAGCTGCAGAAGGCAAGCAGTATCTCAATGGAAAATGCTGCTGTGCAGCCGGAGGCAGATTGTGAAACCAGTGAGCATGAACTAATATTGTGCGATGATGATCCTGACATCAGTGATGAGGATGATCATGAGGGTGATGACATTGCCAACACTGAGAAAAATACCCATTAGTGATTTGTTAGAATTCCTACCTATTCTCCTGTTCATCAACCAACAACCAATTTTGTGGGGACCCAAACAAATAAAGTACATCAGATATAAAAGTGGCAGTCCCTATCGCTGAAGTGTTTGGTTTGTTAAACTATGTGTATTTCCTTTTTAACATATAGGTGGGTGGGCCCAAAGATATTTTGACTTGGTTAGTGTTAGGGATAGTGATAGGCAGGGCTGTCAAGAGGAATTCAGGGCCTTGGTACAACAACTTCATGGGACCCCCTTATAGTTGAGCATGCTAAAAAATGTCGCGCTGATGCAAAATTAGAAGTGTGTGGTCATACCATTGGGGGGCGTGGTTATGCATGATTGGGGCGTGGCTAGCAGGTGAAAAGTGCTAGGCCCTGAATTCTCCGGAGCATGTCATATGTCCAAGCACATCTGACTTTCAGGACATCTAGCACCACAGTATGGAATATAAAGAATGCAGTGTGTACATAAAGAGTTCACAGTCTTGGCCTGCACCTTACATTGGGCAGAACAGTCAGCAAAAACTGGGATTGTCCCATTAGAATTACAACATTTCACAGACTCTCCTGCTCTCTCCTACATGTTCTTGTCACTTTCACCACCTGTGGCTGCAGTTTTCTTTAGTTGCGGCTTGTCTGAGTCCTGGAATGTTGGGGGCCCTATTTGAAAAAAAAATGGGAACATTTAGAAAATTACAACCAGCCCCGGCGTTAAATCAATAGCATCCACGATTAATAATTAGGCCTTCCTCCAGCCCCAACATTAAAATAATAGTATTCCCATTTACTAAATAAACCTATTTCACTCCCTCCAAACAGCCCCTGCAATAAATTAATACTATTTGCATCTCACAAATATACCTATTTCCTGCAACCATCACTACCATTAGATAATTCATAGTCACATTCAATAAAGAGACCTCATTCTTCACAAACTCACCCCCACATTCAATAGCCCCCAACCATCCCATTTTAAATTAATAGTCCTCACTATTACATTGCCCCACCATCACCCCACAAACAAAATAGCACCCATTAATTAGCCACCACCTACCTCACACACACTACATTTCCAAAAACTCCCTGTGCCATCACACACACATTACTGTGCCCCTTCATCATCACCACGCTATGCCCCCTTATGATCACACTGCGCCCTCCATGCTGCTCCCCCCCTTCATCACACGGGACCTTTCTCCCCTCCCCCTTCTCCTTCATCACACTGTGCCATTCTCCCCTCCCCCTTCTCTTTCTCTTTACACCCTGCCATGCTGCTTTCATCGTCTTCACACTCTGCCATTCTGCTTTTGCCCCTCTTCACATTCTGCCATGCTGCTTTTGCCTCCCTTCACACTCTGCCATGCTGCTTTTGCCCCTCTTCACACTCTGCCATGCTGCTTTTGCCTCCCTTCACACTCTGCCATGCTGCTTTTGCCCCTCTTCACACTCTGCCATGCTGCTTTTGCCCCTCTTCACACTCTGCCATGCTGCTTTTGCCTCCCTTCACACTCTGCCATGCTGCTTTTGACCCTCTTCACACTCTGCAATGCTGCTCCCCCTTGATCACTCTCTGCCATGCTGTCCCCCCCTTCTTCATCACCCAGTGCCTTTCTCTCCCCCCACCCCTCTTCTTCATTACCCTGTGCCTTTCTGCCCCCCTTCTTCATTACCATGTGTCTATCTCCTCTCCCCCTCTTCTTCATCACCCTGTCCCTTTCTGCTTTCCTCCGTTATTTTACGTACCTTTGTATTGGCTTTTTTTTTTCTTTTCTTCTTTTCTCTTTTGTCTTCTCTCTTCACTCTTGGTCCTCTCTGCGTCGTTCCTCACTGAATGTCGGACTTGACCTCATCCCGTCATCACCGCCGGCCCCGCGATCATGTGAGTATTTGTATACTCACATGATCACAGCAACGGCACCCGACCTCTTCCTCCCCATGCAACATGAAAAAGGTAAACAAAAGCAGATTAAAAAAAACTTTAAAAAGTCATCAGTGAAGGCCCGGGCCAGGCCCCCTGGCATGCTCGGGCTGGGTAATTAGTACCCACTCCCCCCCTCTCGGCAGCCCTGAGGATGGGGTTAGGGTTATGGATAAGGTTAGGGATTGAGATAGGGATAAATATAGGCTTGTTATTGTTGATGTTATTGTCGACCTAATAATACTGTCTACATTTCAATTGTTGACCTAATAATACTGTCTGTCATTATCGTCGACTTTCCAAACCTGTCTATATTAGGGTGACCATCATATAAATGTTGATCATGTAACTGTCGAACATATGTATAATGTCCAAGGACAAGTCCATCTTTCACCATTTTACATTATGGCCTTGGTCTATCATGATTAAACTGTAACCATTTTTGTCACATTCACAGCGGTGTCCGTGTGTTATTTTCAGTGTTAGGGTGATAAGTTTGACATGTTATATGAGGTTTATTGTGTAAAAGAGGGAAACATCAACATTATGCATTTTAAAGTTACTAATCCCCCACAACTATTTTATTATTTCTATTTTTTTTTTATCTCAAACTGTATTTAGCACATGATTACCACTTTACACCTAACTATACTATTTTCACCCTAGGGTTTTACTGTATTGTAGAATATAAATAAAAGGCCACATTCTAAATGATTAGGCCATTACATTGATTGTAACCAAAAGGAGACAATCTTCCCTGCTGAACAGCTACTGTGCAAGTTGTTTATTATTGCCTACTACGGCAATAGCAGTTCTGACCAATAGGAGCTTAAGAGACATGAAAAGAAGGATGACAGCCTATATACCATGAGAATTCCCAGTAAATCATAGACTTTTAACTATGCAGGTTTTTCTTGGAAGTTGGTAGCCCTACACTATTCCAAGTAAATCCTATTTATTGCATCTTACTCAAGTTACATCGTGTAATCAAACAACTTTAAAAATATTGCATCTAATATATTTATTCAGAAGCTGTGAAAACAGATTTCATAAACACATAAAATGCTGTAATCTGCCTTTAAGCATCTCCTGAAGCAGATTAAATATATGGCAAATATTATCATCAACTTCATAATGATGGCTGGCATTTAAGTAAAAATAATAAATAAATAAAAGTGTCCATTCCCCAAAATTGTAAGCAGCACCATTACGTATAGCCAAGACTGAGTGCCGCAAATGTGGGAAGATAAAGAGCATGTTGCCCTCCAGCAAATGCCACAACCAGCAGCAGGATATGCCAGGCTAGGATGGTCACGCTATAACAGGCAGACCGATATTGCATTTCTTTTGTGGCCCTGATTCCTCATGCTCATCAGGCTGCAGATATTCCTCTTATCGGGTGACAAGCCTGGCACAGCATGGCATTAGCAAAAAAACAAATGTAAAATGTATGTATTATTGCATGTATAATAACATTCTAATTAATTCCATGCCAGCATTGTGTTACTATAATCCTAAATATCACGTGTGAAATTTATCCAAAGAGACATTATACCAAAGACTTAACTTTATGTTTCTTTATTATGATGGGCACACTCAGAAATCAGAGAAACATAAAACATTTACATTTAGTCTGCTTTTATATTTGAGAAGAGCACACTGTCAATCTTTTACTAACCTGTGTCTTAAAGGTATATTACAAAACCACAAGCGAAACAGAGAGTTAAAATAATTTATGAAACAGTTCTAAAAATGTGCCCAGTAAATGGATAGCAGTTTTAATCTAATAAATTAAAACTGCTAAGAAAATTGTGCTACAATGTTTTGGGCATGTGTAAATGTCAGTGGAATAATGTTGACACCTTGTGGATCAAAGGAAACTAAATACATGAATGTGTTTTCTGGTGAAAGCCAACTCTGTAAAAGAAACATGATGCTAGGCAAAATCTATTTTAGGATATTGAATGGAAGTGATTCTTCCCAAGATACCAACATTTAAGTACTGCAAGCTTTAGTTGTTTTGACAAATGAGATGTCTGGGATAGAAATTACTTCCACCACTACAGTTGAGTGTGTATTGAATTACTATAATAATCCTAGTCTTAGAAATGTCATACCAATGTAACAGGATTTAGAATTTGCTACTCTGCAAGGGGGTATATGCTTGCCTGACGATAATATATGACATAGACTTGTCCTACACTAATGTCCTCTCGTCACATTTCAATTGCTGTATCTCTGGAGGTATTGTTGATGACTACTTTAAAAAGTAGATTCAGCTGAGACATATACTAAATATAGCACAATTCATGCTAGTTTTCTGCTCAGTTATTAATAAAGGCACACATTATTGTCATTGTACTGCATTTGTACTGTGACACTAAAATCTATTTGTGAGACACAGAATAAAACAAAGAATGACAAGTAATGAACACAAAGATTTATTTACATAAAGGCAGCAGAATGTTTATAGAGGTAACTGTTACTAATTTGAATGCACCTTAAATGTTACAACACATTTGAAAAGTGTTTCAGAATAAAATTATTTAACTCCGTTCCGTAAAGGAGTCCATTAGTATACCCTTAAAAATGCCCTGTTTTTTGGTGGTCAACAGTAGTCAGGCTTATCAATTTGAGTAGTTTCTGTAAAATGGGGGCATGACTGAGACTGAGGGTGTCACTATTTATGACCTATATATTGAGAGCTAGGTGCTGGTGAGCATTGTCGAGGGTGGGAGTAGATTTTGGAACCTGGGGACATGGTCCAGGGAAAGAGGAATAGAGGAGTATAAAAACATTGACTTCGGTAACAGTAGAGAAAGAACTGCGGGAGGTCAGGTGAATACCATGTGTCACACCTGAGGATTTGTCTGTACCCAGACTGGGTTGTGTCTCTGGAGCTGTACTGGTGGCTATGTGAACAAAGCTGAGTGGCCTGATAATGTTCCTTCGCATGAGAGGGAAAGAACAGGTGTAGGTGAGAGCTCAGGAGGCTATTGAATATGAATGGCACTGGGGACTGCCAAGAAGTGAGGGATAGCAATACAGGGATAAGATTAAGCAGAGGAGGCCAGGTTGGAACCGGAGTGCTGGATCGCACTAGGACTGAAAGTTCTTTAACAGGAGCGCTGGAACTGGAATGGAACCAGAAAGGGGCTGCACTGTCTGAGTAGGAATAAATGAGAAGACTACAGACTGCTGGGAACCAGGTTGGTGACTGGAGAATCAACATTGCACTGGCAACAGGTTGGGACTCCAGGAAGTCCTTTTATACTAATTGTTGCTACCTGATTGGAGACTGCAGTCAGCTTAGCTGAAGCAGCACTCTGACTGGCTGAGATGGATCAGGTGACTAAATCCAAGATGGCAGCACCCAGGAACTGGTTTTTGAGGGAACCCTGGAGTGGAGACTGCTATCCCCTGATTGGAAACTGCAGTCAGTTGAGCTGTAGCAGTATTTTGATTGGCTGAATCCAAGATGGCAGTGCCCATGTACTGGAGGAATCTCTGGAGTGGAGACAGACCTGGGCAACATCCTGCAGAGAAATCTGAGACCAGCAGAGCCTGCGGACCACAGGGGCAGCTTAGAAAGACAGCAAAGCAGTAAGTAACAGGGCCTGAGAGCCTGGTGTGTGACAGCGTGGAGGCCATGTATCTGGCAAAAGGAGAGGTTCCAGGGTCCGGTGAATGAGACTTGAGGCGGGAACAGCTACTCTCTATCAACTATTACACAGTTGGCACCAGGGGGGGGCTGGCAGACTTTAGCCCGGGGGGCAAGCACACAGCACTGGCCCATCAATATCTATCTATCAATCTATCTAACATTTTATTTCTTTATTTTTTTACATACCTGGCTAATTATAATGGGATCTATCAAAATGTAAAAAGCCTGTTTGCTTTAAAAACCTGATGTTTTTTCCTGCAAAAGGGCTTGTTTTTGTATTGTCCTGGCCCAGAGCTGGTTTAAGGCTCTGGGGTAACCCCTATGATGTAACATAGTTATCATTTTAGACAAGTACACAGGCAATACTGTGTGAACTACTGTTCAGGTGCACACAGTTCTGCCTTCACAAGCAGTACACGGTGAAGCGGGACATACCTCTCAACTGTACTAAGTGAAACAGTCATCCAAATTTGGGACTGTCCCACCAGATTCAGGACAGTTGGCAGACTGTCCTGCTCTCTCCTACCTGTTCTTGTCACTGTCACTGTCACTACTTGTGGCTGCTGGCTACTTTAGCTCATTTGCTGGTTGTCTGGATCCTGGAATATTGGAGGGCCTATTTGGAAAAAAAATGGGTACATAAATTTAGAAAACTCCAACCAGACCCAGTGTTAAATCAATAGCACCCACTATTTATAATTAGGCCTCCCTCCAGCCACAACATTAAAATAATATTATTTACAGTTGCTAAATAGATCTTTTTCCCTCCAACCAACCCTGACATTAGATAGCAAACACATTTAATATATAAACTTATTTCCCTGTCTCCAAAAAGCCCCAGCAATAATTTAATTAGCATTTACATTTAACAAATATTACCATTTCCCACAACAATCACAGGCATTAAATAATACATAATTACATTTAATAAGTAGACCTCATTTTCCACAAACAGACCACAATCAATAAATAGCTCCCAAAACATCCCAGCATTAAATTGAAGGCCCAATCATCCCATTATAAATTCATAGGTCCCACTATTAAATTAAATTGCCCCACCATCACCCCACAAATAAAACAGCACCCAATAATTAGCCCCCACCAATACTCCACAATTAATAGCCTACCTCCCACATTATATTAAGATCCCCCTCTCTCCCACACTACATTCATTTACTGGCCCCCACACATACACTACATTCATTTACTGGCCCCCACACACACATTACGTTCATTTACTGGCCACCCCACACACACTACATTCATTTATTGGCCCCCACACACACACACACTACGTTCATTTACTGGCCCCCACACACACACTACATTCATTTACTGGCCCCCACACACACACTGCATTCATTTACTGGCCCCCACACACACACTACGTGCATTTACTGGCCCCCACACACACTGCATTCATTTACTGGCCCCCACACACACACACAATATGTTCATTTACTGGCCCCCACACACACTATGTTCATTTACTGGCCCTCACACACACACCACATTCATTTACTGGCCCCCACACACACTGCATTCATTTACTGACCCCCACACACACACACTTGGTTCATTTACTGGCCCCCACACACACACACTGCATTCATTTACTGCCCCCCCCACACACACACTCCGTTCATTTACTGGCCCCTCCCCACACACACACACACACACACACACACTGCGTTCATTTACTGGCCCCCACACACACACACACACTGCGTTCATTTACTGGCCCCCACACACATACACACACTGCGTTCATTTACTGGCCCCCTCACACACACACTGCATTCATTTACTGGCCCCCTCACACAAACACAACATGTAGTGGTCCCCTCACACACAATATGTACTGACACACAATGTACTGACTGACGCACATAATACACTGACAAAAACTATACGCTGACAGATGGACAGACACACTATACACACTATACGCTGCCTGACACTGACACAGACTATAGACAGACACACACACACACACACACACTATACACTGACATACTACCTCCCAGCCCCCTCAGACACTTATCTTATTCCAGACGCGACGCGCGCTGGATGTCCTCTTTACACATGAGACGTCACCTGTCACTTGGTGCGCATCCCATGTGACCAATAGGAAGCCAGGCGGCCCAACTAGTGGAAGGAAGGGAGGGGAGTCCGATTCTCAGGATCCGCGGCCAATAGGTGAAGGTGGCTGGTCCCAGAGGAGGGGCCAGCCACCAAGTAATAAACACTTAGAGCCGGCACAAAATAGATTTTTTGGGTCCAGCCCAGCCCGCCCCTGTTTGGCACTTACAGTTGGTGAGTGTCTGGTGGCCAAGTACCACCAGTAGGAGTGGTAAGTAATGGTAGATTACAGATCGTAAAAGGGAACTGAAGACGAATTGGTAACACCACAAATATGAAAGAGACAGAGTGGCAGAGTAAGCACATTCTGTCACACTGGTGTCAATGCTAAATTAATATTCATTAACAAGAAATTTTGATGCTTAAATGTAATGCATAAATATGTATATACAATGGAAAGCAGTTAACGAAAAAGAACATAATGGTGAGAAGAAATATGCAAGTTTTAGCAAAGAAATAGAATAAAAAAAACTAAGGTTACTTTAAATGTGCAAATGCTGTTTTGTGGCATCAACCAAGCTTACTTTTGCATAAATACACTAGTTTCTATTAGAGATACTCACTGACCCCCATGAAGTGGATTTGGTTTTGGTTTTGGATCTGGATTAGCTTTGTGTTTTGGTTTTGGTTTTGGAAAATCCCCTCTCGTATGTTTTGGTTTTGGTTTTGGTTTTGGATCTGTATTTTTTAGACAAAATCCTAAAATCACATAATTTTGCTCTTTTTTTTCTTCCTACATTATTATTAACCTCAATAACACTAATTTCAAGTCGTTTGCAGTCAATTTTGAGCACCTCACAGGTCACAATATTAGTTTCATACACTTTCGGACAAATACTGCAGCGACCTGGCTTGATGCTAAGTGACAGAGCAATGACTCAAACACATGGCACCTAGCACATTTAGGACACATTGGCACACAGCAGTGGCAGAAAAGAAAAAGGGTGCAAGATGGAATTGTCCTTGGGCCCTCCCACCGGTACAAGATGGAATTGTCCTTGGGCCCTCCCACCCTTGGACCCTCCCACCCTTGGACCCTCCCACCCTTTGGCCCTCCCTTCCACTCTTATGTTGGATCTTAAAAAAGGACATACACACTTTAACAAACCAAGCACTTCAGCCACTCCTTGTGGCTGAAGTGCTTAGTTTGTTTGGGCCCCCACAAAACAAGCTAACATTGGGCTTAAGGCACCTAAGTGCTATCAATGAACTCTACTGTGGCAAGATGTTGTTGTCATCATACTCAGCCTCACCCTCATCATTGTGTACATCATCCTCACACATTATTAATTCAATTTACAGAAGTCCAATTTCAAAGTGGCATCCTCAATTGGTGTATCACCGGCTGCACTTGGGCTGTTCAGACACACATCTACAGAAATGGTGAAAGGGGCCTTTTTCATGGGTACACTATCAGAATGGTCACGATTACACATAGCACTCGTGGATAGACTCTCCTCAGGAATTTGTATTTGTATCACTTCTGAATCTGAACATACATTTTCCTCTGCCTTATTGTTTTCTTCCAGCTCAGCTTTTACACGTAAAAGTATTTCGGCACCACTTTTGGAGTCCGAATGACAAGGGCTTGCTTGGTCACGACTGACCTTACAAGAAGATGCCTCAGTGACAGTTGCAGAACTCGCACTCATAGAGAAAGGTGAAGGCCTCATTCTTTCTTTGCCACTGCTTTGTAGAATGGCATGTTGGCAATTTTATTTTTTTCTGCAGATAACTTTGCCTGGATTACAGGTCTTTCTTTCTTGACCAAAGTAAAAGGTGTTATTTTACATTTTTGCTTCCCTGACTTAAAAACGCTATCCACTTTTACATAGGCTAGTATTTGTATTTCAGCAATGACACTTAGCAATGGAGCTCTACTTTTTGTGTATAACCTATATAACACCATACACTTTGACTGCTAATTCAGAAGAAAACCCTGCCAGGTCGAGTATTTGTATTTCAGCAATGACACTTAGCAATGGAGCACTCCTCTTTGTGTGCAACCTATATAACACCGTACACTTTGACTGCAAATTCAGAAAACAAGCCTGTTAGACTTAGTATTTGTATTTCAGCAATGAGAATTAGCAATGGAGCTGCCCTTTTTGTGTTTTACCTATATAACACAGTAGAATGTGACTACAGAATTACACCAAGGCTGCCAGCCCTAGGATTTGTATTTCAGCAATGAGACTTAGCAATGGAGCTCTCCTCTTTGTGAGTTACCTATATAACACAGTAGAATGTGGCTACAGAATTACACCAAGCCTGCCAGCACTAGCATTTGTATTTCAACAATGACAATTAGCAATGGAACAATGGAGCTCTCCTGAATGTCACTGTAGACTTTGTTGAACACTGCTATCCCCTCCACTTTCTATTTTATCAATGTTGCTGCCAAACTGCTCTACAGACTGTGCTACCACTTCTGTATCCCTGTGTGAAATGGCACTAGATCGCCGTGGAGGGCAGTACTTATAGATTTCAAAACTCGCAAGATCTGAGATTCGAGATCAGAGGACGTAACAATGATGTTTTGCCCTGTTTTCAATTCCGAAAAGTGCAAAAGTACCGAGCCAAGCCGGATATGGGTTCGGGTGTGTTCGGTTCTCGGGGAACCGAGCCCAAGCATCTCTACTTTTTATAGGTAAGTGCATAGATTTATAAGGTTCATGAATGTGCTGTCTTTTGCACTCACATGCAAGTACATGTTTTGTGGGATTTGTCTCCAAAATAGGCTATGCATCATGTACAGGTGTTAATAATGGTTATACAAACTTGCCAACTTTGGCAAGTTGGCATCCAGGGGTGGGAGGTGGCCGTTTGCGAACGGGGCTTGGCAAATTGTACTATTTGGCCATGCCCCTTAAACTTATATGATCAATTCTAAGCTATAATGGCAGGGGCGGGGCCATGATGACGTGCAAATTGTGTCATAAGTCCCACCCCCACCAATTGACTATATGCAGTGGGCAGGATTCGGGAGAATTGCCTGCTCTCCAGGGAGTCCAGGAGGACTACCAGAAATTTGGGAGTCTCCCGAACATTCTGGGAGATTAGGCAAGTATATGATTATGTTTTAGTAGTGCAGTCATCAGCATTGTCTCTGATTTGTGTATTGGTCACTAAAATGAGCTCTATATTGCATACCAATTACCAGTAATGTTTCTGTAGTATTTATTGATCATGAGAATATGTAACTTTTCACTGTATGCTGATAATTAAATGATTGGACTCTGTCTGGTATACTGGCACCAAATGATAAGGCTTTGCATAGTATACTAACACGTATACTAGGTATAGTAGACAGAAGATCATGGAGCACTATATCCTATGATGGTCATCATATCTGGCCCTGCATTGTACCCTACTGTGAGGGTTGTTTGTTTTGTGAGTATAATGCTTTGCGATGGTTAGATTTATAGTGTATATAAAACTGTGTCCACAACTTAAAAAAAATGCCAGTATTTTGTCTCAACTCTCTAAATTAGGGATGCACAATGTTTTTTGGTCCAAGGGGTATAGTATTTATTTGAAGGGGCTGCAATAACACTTAGCTTCCATAAACATGTAAAATATGTTGAATTTACTACAAGCAAATGAGAACCTCTTTCAGTTATGCCATATCGCTCAACATTGTTAAAAAGTCCCCATAGGCAGTGACGGAAATACAGATGGTGTGGTTGCTACAAGGACTGTAGGTAAGGAAGACCCAGTGCTGCGCTTGCCCATGGGGACAAGAGTGTTTGCACCTGAGGTGTGATGATCCCATATGGTGGGTGTTGTCACATCACATAGAGAGGGAGCCATGTCCTTCACCTGTAACAAATTTGGCCTCTCTGAACTGCATTGTTTAAAAATGTGCTTTGGTGCACTGCACATGAGCAAAAAACTTGTTACTACATTTAGACTTACACATATTTCGGCACTTTGGGCCCCTTGTATTTGAATAGTGGGCTCAGGAGGCAATCATGTGCAAACAGAGGATAAATGCATCCTATTTGGAATTGCAATTATCTTTAGATGTGCCGCATCTATTGAAAGTCCATAAGCCTTGTGCAAGTTTATGTGTTGTTTATGATGACTTGTGTATATTTTGTTAAAAAAAATGTCAAATGTTTTTTAAACATACATGCTTTCCCCTAAAATCCATAGCCAGCATGTTAGACAGCCTGTGCTGATGACCGCTTAAACAGGGGAATAACAAGCATAGGGTCCCCCTGCTAAATTGAAAAGCAAAACTGGGCTACACAGGCTGAGCTGGTCACACTAGAAAAGGCAAACTGAAAGCATGAGGTCTCCCTGTTATAGTGTGACCCACTATCAGCATTTCAGCACAGAGCAGGAGCTTCCATGTGGAACTCACAAAAAAGTGGGCCCTCTAACAAACCTGTTCTAGAAAGTGCTTAGGCTCTACCCGAGACCTTTGGTCTGTGGATACTTGGGCACTGGTAAAGGATCAGGATCTGGAGTAGCAACTTTTCTACCCCAGTTAGGCCAGTATAATGGGAACATGTACAGTAAGACTCATACCTTTTATACTAATATATAATAAATTAGTAAGTAAAACACACACACATTTAAAAAAAAAAATTGTAGTTAAACATAAAACTCCCTCTTACCACTTTATTGAAAGATAATACTTAATAGGACATTAAATGGGAATCTTCTGTCTTGGTAATCTAGTTGTGGAAACAAAACATATTACACTATGACAACTGCTCTTTATGGGCCTCCTGCACTGAATTACAGTGTCACCAATAAAAACAGGATGGTCAACAGCCACTTAACCAATTACAAGTGTTTTTCCATGCAAGCTGCTTGCGATTGGCTGGGGGGCTAGTGATCTTCCCAGTCATCGCGCACCCGAAGATGGTCATTAGTCATCTGCTTAACTACCCACCTTGTTGGTTACCTCTCCTCTCATTCCTTCTTCCCCCTCCCTTTGTTGCTCCGTATGACACTGTCCAAATTTCAGCCCTTGTGTCTTCGGTATGTCCACCCTTCCCTTTAGATCATAAGCTGCTTTGAGCAGGACCTTCTCTCTTTCTGTTTCCAACACCTTTAACTTTGCTCTCCAGCTAATCTGCCCACCTGCTTCTTGGGCTTTCTGCCCACTGACTCTACTCTTGCTTTTCTCTGTGACTTTTCAGTGGCTCTTAACCTGTTAGCAGCACCCACACTCTTCAGCTGTTTATTGAGTTACCTAAATTATAGTGTTACTTGTTTATTGTATTGCACTGTTCTACTTTATACTGTCTGTCACGACTAGTATAGCGTACCTGCTATCGTTGGCACTACTCGGAGGAAGGTGCGGAGTCTAACGTGCCCCTGGTGTTCACCAGGGACCCCCGCAAGGAGGTATGGACTTAGCTGCAGGAAACACGCAGGTCGCGGTCCTTCCACGAGTCAGATAGCGAAGCACGAGAGGAATGTCAGACAGGCAGGTTCGGCAACAGTGCGGGCAATGCAGGTACACAAGGAGAATCCGAACGGGTAGTGAATCAAGCCGGGTCGATAACGTTCTGACAGCGAGGTACAAAAGGGAGATCCAAAAGGTGTAGTCAAGGCAATCCGGGTCACAATGGTCACAGGCAAACGGCAATAAACTGGAGGAAGGCAAGGGTCAGGAAACAGATAATCACAGGAACACTGAAACGCTGGAGGACAGGAAAGGACCTGAAACTCTGGCACAGGAGGTGGGGTCAGAGGGACTTAAATAGTGCTGCTAGCCAATGCCCTCAGCACTAGTAGTGCTGTCATAGCTCCAGCGCCGTAGCGCTAGTCATCCTTTAGCGCCGTAGCGCTATCTTCATGCAGCGTCCCGTAACGCTTCCAGGTCTGTAGCTGGCCGGCCGGGCGGAAGGGGAAGTGACGCGTCTGGTTGCTAGGCAACCAGACGCTCTGTGCGGACGGGCGGGCGGCCGCCGAGCGGCGCCTGACAGTATGACCTCCTCCTTCTCCCCTTGTTTGGAGGAATCTCTTGAGTAACTGAGGAGCGTGAAGGTCCGGTTTATCCACCCAAGATCTTTCTTCCGGACCAAATCCCTTCCAGTGCACAAGGAACTGTTGTTGCCCGTAGCGAATGCGGACATCCAGAATCCGGCTGATCTCAAACTCTGTTCCAGAGGAGGTTTGAACAGGAGGAGGTCAAGATGGAGGTACAAAGAACCTGTTAAGCACCAATGGCTGGAGTAGGGACACATGAAAAGTATTATGACATCGTAAAGAAGCCGGTAGCTTTAGTTTAACACACACAGGATTAATAACTTGTGAGATGATGTAAGGACCAATAAAACGTGGAGCCATTTTCATAGATGGTACTTTGAGTTTTAAATCTTTAGTGGAAAGCCATACTTGATCCCCTACCTTCAATAGGGGAGTAGCTCTTCGGTGGCGATCTGCAAAGGTCTTATGGTGCTGTGATGCATTTTGCAGAGCTGCTTTGGTTGTGGCCCAAATGAGAGAGAATTCTCGATAAAGTGAGTCCACCGCTGGAACAGAGGAGGAAGAATTTGGAAACGGATCTGGGATAATAGGATGCATCCCAGTCACAATAAAGAATGGAGAAAACCCGGTAGATTCATGGACATGGTGATTGTGTGAGTATTCTGCCCAGGGAAGGAATTGTGACCATCTGCTTTGATTATCAGCGGTAAAGCAACGGAGAAAAGTCTCTAAATCCTGGTTGATCCGCTCAATCTGACCATTGGTCTGGGGGTGATATCCCGATGAGAATTTTAACTCCGTACCCAGTTTTTTACAGAAAGCCCTCCAGAACCGGGAGATGAATTGCACTCCACTGTCAGAGATAATTTCCTTAGGGCAACCATGAAGTCTGAAGATCTCCTTGATAAATGTGTCGGCTAAGTGACTGGCCGAAGGTAGACCTGAAAGAGGAATGAAATGCACCATTTTAGAAAATCAGTCAATGACAACCCAGATGGTACTTAATCCAGAACTGCAGGGAAGTTCAGTAATATAATCCATGGCTATACTCTCCCAGGGAGCATCAGGCGTAGGCAGGGGTTGGAGCAACCCAGCAGGAACCTTCCTGGAAGTTTTGTGTTGGGCACAAATGGTACATGCTGCAATAAAGTCCCGTATATCAGCACGTATGGTAGGCCACCAGAAACGACGACAGAGAAGGAATGTGGTCTTCTTTATGCCAGCGTGACCCGCGATACAGGACGAATGGGTCCAACGCAATACCTTGAGTCGTAATTGTGGTTCCACAAATGATCGTCCTGTGGGCGGAGCATCCTTCACAGTATTGGTAATAGCAATGATGTTCGAAGGGTCAATAATGCAATGAGGAATCGATGGATTCAGGCGGTCTGTATCATCAAAAGAACGAGATAGAGCGTCTGCCCGCCCATTCTTAGCACCTGGACAGAAGGTAAGAATCATGTTGAAGCGAGCAAAGAATGATGCCCAGCGGGCCTGCCGAGGATTCAGACAGCGAGCTTCCCGAATGAATGTCAAATTTCGGTGATCTGCAAAGATGGTAACCGGAAATAGGGCTCCCTCTAATAAGTGTCGCCATTCCTCCAAAGCTGCTTTAATAGCGAGAAGCTCCTTGTCTCCGATTCCATAATTAATCTCATTGGGAAGAAATCGTCTGGAGAAGAACCCGCATGGAGAATGGGTACCTGAAGGTGTCTTTTGGAATAACACGGCTCCAATGCCTATTGAAGAGGCGTCTACCTCCACAAAGAAAGGTCGCTGTTGATCCGGCTGAGAGAGAACAGAGGCCGAGGAAAAGGCTTTCTTCAGAGTAGTAAAGGCAGAAACAGCTTCTGGAGACCATATCTTTGGATTGGCAGATCTCCTAGTTAATGCTGTAATTGGAGCAATAATGGAAGAGAAATCTTGGATGAACTGTCGATAATAATTGGCGAATCCAATGAATCTTTGGATACTTTTAAGACCCTGCGGTTGAGGCCAATTCAAGATGGATGACACCTTGGTGGGATCCATCTGTAACCCAGAGCCGGACACAATAAACCCAAGGAAGGACACTTGGAGAACTTCAAAAACACATTTTTCCAATTTGCAATAGAGATGATATTTGCGCAGTCTTCGTAAGACCTCCCTCACTTGTTCTTGATGAGAACTCAAGTCTTTAGAAAACACTAGAATGTTGACTAGATAAACGACTATGGAGGTGTACAACAGATCTTGAAAGATGTCATTAACGAAATTCTGGAAGATGGCAGGGGCATTGCAAAGACCGAAGGGCATTACCAGGTATTCAAAATGACCATCCCTCGTATTGAAGGCGGTCTTCCACTCGTCACCCTTCTTTATACGAATGAGGTTGTAGGCCCCTCATAGGTCTAATTTAGTAAACACTTGAGCCCCGCTGATTCTGTCAAATAGATCGGAGATAAGAGGTAACGGGTACCGATTCTTGATGGTAATACGATTCAGGGGTCTATAGTCAATGCATGGGCGCAGGGACCCATCTTTTTTCTTGACAAAGAAGAATCCAGCCCCAGCAGGAGAGGTAGACTTGCGAAAAAAACCACGTTCCAGATTCTCCTTGATATATTGGGACATTGCCAAGGTCTCTGGGCGAGAAAGGGGATAAGTTCGCCCATTGGGTATAGGTTGATCGGGAAGCAAGGTGATGGAACAATCCCAGGGCCGATGGATAGGTAATAACTCGGCCTCAGTTTTACTGAATACATCTTGGAAGTCAGTGTATGCAGCTGGAAGGCTAACTTCCATAACCGTGGACTGAGCAACAACTTGGGAACCAGGAGGCAGAACACTAGGTAGACATCTATGATGACATTCTGTACCCCAACGAGTAACCTGAGCTCGATCCCAATCCATCTGCGGAGAGTGTCTTCGTAGCCATGGAAGCCCCAAGATAATGGGATTGATGGATTTTGGCAACACCAGCAACTGAATCATCTCGCTATGGAGGGCTCCTACCATTAACCGAATAGGTGAGGTGATGAAGGAGATGGAGCCACTGCTGACACGGTTCCCATCCACTGCCGTTAATGATAATGATTGAGGCAAGGGGAGAGTTGGAATTTGAAGCCCAGCAATGAGAGTGACAGAAATGAAGTTCCCGGAGGAGCCGGAATCCACAAAGGCCGTGGTGGAGAAGGGACCTCTAAGGGTGCTCAGGGTGACTGCCATAAGAAGCTCAGGGGTGTTTTTTGAGTAGGGAGCAACTGTGGATACTCCTAAACCGGCCTCCCTGCTACCGTTTAGGAGGACGGGTTTCCCGGTCTCTTAGGACAGACCTTGAGAACATGTCCGGAATCGCAACAGTAACGGCAGAGACGCTGCCTGAAGCGCCTCTCTCTTTCTTCTGGGGATAAACGGGAACGTCCTACTTGCATGGGTTCATCCATAGGCAAAACTGGGTTTTGAAATTGAGGAGCCAGACGAGGAACCACCCGCTTAGAGACAGGACGTTCCTGGGTGCGTTCTTGATAACGTAGGTCTACTTTAATACATAGCGCAATTAGGGTATTAAGATCCGAGGGAAGATCCCGAGAAATTAGTTCGTCCTTAATACGGTCGATTAGACCTTGCCAAAAAGTTGCGACCAGCGCCTCGTTGTTCCATTTCAGCTCTGACGCTAAGGTCCGGAACTGGATGGCATATTGCCCGACAGATAAGTTGCCTTGACGCAGGTTCAGCAAGCTGGTGGCAGCAGAGGCTACTCTCCCAGGGTCATCGAAGACTCTCCTGAAAGCTTCAATAAAGGAGCCGGTGTTATTAAGAAGAGGGTCTCCATTCTCCCACAAAGGCGAAGCCCAGGCTAGTGCTTGACCACTCAGGAGGGAGATCATAAACGCCACCTTCGTTCGCTCTGAAGGAAATGCTCCTGCATTGCACTCGAACTGGATGGAGCACTGGTTCAAGAAACCCCTGCATTTCTTGGGATCTCCATCGTATTTTTCAGGCGTGGGGATACGCATGCCAGAAGTTGCAGTGGATACAGTAACCACACTAGAGGACGCCCCTGAGGAGGTGGTAATGGCTGGAGTAGCAGGCAGAGAGCCTTGTAAAGCATCGAAGCGTGTAGCGATACCTTGAACACATTGTAGGAGATGTGCTTGGGCTGCTTCTTGCTGTTCTACTCGCTGAGCCAAATGAATGAGAAGGTCCCGGGCTGAGGGTTCACCCATTCCTTCGGTAGTCATCGCCAGAGTTTACTGTCACGACTAGTATAGCGTACCTGCTATCGTTGGCACTACTCGGAGGAAGGTGCGGAGTCTAACGTGCCCCTGGTGTTCACCAGGGACCCCCGCAAGGAGGTATGGACTTAGCTGCAGGAAACACGCAGGTCGCGGTCCTTCCACGAGTCAGATAGCGAAGCACGAGAGGAATGTCAGACAGGCAGGTTCGGCAACGGTGCGGGCAATGCAGGTACACAAGGAGAATCCGAACGGGTAGTGAATCAAGCCGGGTCGATAACGTTCTGACAGCGAGGTACAAAAGGGAGATCCAAAAGGGGTAGTCAAGGCAATCCGGGTCACAATGGTCACAGGCAAACGGCAATAAACTGGAGGAAGGCAAGGGTCAGGAAACAGATAATCACAGGAACACTGAAACGCTGGAGGACAGTAAAGGACCTGAAACTCTGGCACAGGAGGTGGGGTCAGAGGGACTTAAATAGTGCTGCTAGCCAATGCCCTCAGCACTAGTAGTGCTGTCATAGCTCCAGCGCCGTAGCGCTAGTCATCCTTTAGCGCCGTAGCGCTATCTTCATGCAGCGTCCCGTTGCCTAGCAACGGGAACGCTTCCAGGTCTGTAGCTGGCCGGCCGGGCGGAAGGGGAAGTGACGCGTCTGGTTGCTAGGCAACCAGACGCTCTGTGCGGTCGGGCGGGCGGCCGCCGAGCGGCGCCTGACACTGTCCCATTGTTTGTAACTTGTACTGCACTGCGGACATTTTGTGGAGCCCTATAAATAAAAATTAATAATAAAAAATTTTGTATCCATCATTTATCATTTTTTAGCTGTACTTAGGATGTGTTAGGCTAGTGTGCGACTTACCCAAATTTCATTTCATTTGTTCCCGGTATATCCAGTCTCTGTTATGAGGAAGATATGTTTTTCAATAGGTGGGATTCAGATATATTTAAGCTGTACATCCATCTAGATGGAGCTAATGACTTGAGGTCATGTTGAATGACTCAATAAAAAAAATCTTCACTTCCTGTCAGTACTATTTACCTGAGATCCCAGCCTTTTCTTTACTGATCACTATAATAAATTAAGTATAAGGCACATGTAGCAAAACTAGAACATATAGAGAAGATTTTCTTCCCCTTAATCTGGCACTGTTAATATGACTCTTTGCTAAAAACTTGTTGGATAGCAGCACCAATCCTTTAGTAGATTGAAAGCATTTTTGGCTTAAAATGTGTTTAGTTGAAACACACATGTAAGATGAGCAGATATGAAAGTGTAAAGTACAAAAATTTAACATCACAAACCTAAATATACCAGATAGAAATGTACTAATTTGTTTATGACACTCAACTGGAGTTAAATTGCATGTTTATCCCATTGCTGTTAAAATCACAGGACCCTCACCTTCTATCTCTCTGTCTCCTTCTGTGTGAGGCAACACTGATTGGTCACTTGCATACAAAGTTTGATCACTAAATAATATAAGATCAGTGAACAATTTCTGCACATTAAGAACATCCACATTTAAATCCAGTCCATTAGTAATCAAACTGATTGAGTGCAAATCAATAATCACCCATCACACAAAACATGATTCCAGCTAGAACATCTAATGTTAGCCAACTAAAACTTTCTAACCTGACTGTTGGTTCTTCTCAATTATTAAATAAGCCACAATTGTTGGTTTCAACCATTCATCATCTACATGTGTAAGAACACATGTAAAAGTTGAATGAATAGAGCCTAATTGAACCACACAATATTTACATGTGTTGCCAGCAGGGCCGCCATCAGGGGGGTACAGGGGGTACCCGTGTACCGGGCCCGGGCTCACCAGGGGGCCCGGCGGCACACTCTAACCAGGGGGCCCGCTATCTTCAGCCTGGCATTCACTGTGACAGCCAGACTGAAGACGCTTCAGCAGTGGAACGCATCCACCAACAGGAAGTTCCAAATGCTGGACCTCCTGTTGGTGGAACACATATGCGTTCCATATATATATATATATATATATATATATATATATATATATATATATTGTATATAATATATATTTCATGTAAAAAAAAAAATGATTATGTGTATATATATATATACCAGCAAGACGACTTCTGTGTAAGCCGACTGGAAGTCATGGTAATCCCTGAAGAAGCCGGCGCCAGCTGATGACGTCACCGATAACCGCAATGCAGTCATCGGTGCTGTGAAGGCTACCTGCATGCTAGTCGGGGAAGGAGTCCTTCGGTCTCTCCACGTTGTGGTAAATAGTGTCGGGGTAGTCAGCATCGATATGCTGACTACCACCGAAAACATCAGCTTTGGGTAGAATTAAGTAACCTAAGATAAAATTTAAAGCTACAGTTATCTAGGGATTCAGCAGAGATCCTGATGCATCTAATAACTAGTGATCATCTCTCCAGCTCTGGCAGGTCTTGTTTGCATTGTCAAATCCATTCACCTGTGACAAATTGAATAAGACCTGTCAAGGCAATTGGGTATTGTATTAATATGTATATTGCTTCTATAGTTAAATAGAATAAAGGAACATCATTTAAGTTGCATTTCTCTTTTTCATTGTTATTTAAAGGAAATGCACAAGAAGGATACATTTTCAACTGTGACTCCAGCTGCCCAATGCAATTGTTGACATTACAATTCAAAATATCTTTTAATTAATGCATACATAAATTCTAGGGAAATCCTAGTGCAATAATCTACTCTTTGTTCCCAATGATTATTCTTTTATTTTTCTGTTTGTTGCAAGCTGCAGTTTGGCCTAAGGTGTACCTATTTTCCAGGAATGCCTGGCTTTTAAACACTACTTGATTGTTTAATCAGGACCATATGATAAGTCTCAGCCAATCGTCATCGAGGTTCACTTTGTGCCAGCAAGATCATACTGGTGTTCTCTGAACAGGACAAGACAGCATCAGACATCCTGACTACCTTTGTCACATTGTCTGATGTTGATATAAAGAAAAATAATTGTTTAAAATTGTTTAACATTCTGAATGACGTGCATATCAATACCATCGAATAAACAGTAATGTAATGTGATGTAAAAGATTTTCCCTTGAACGATTATATTTGTTTGTATTTTTGTGGTCCTCTCTATTCCTGTTCCGACTCCTAATATTATTACATCATACTAGTGAATTCACACTTTAGCCCCTCCATCGTCACACTGCAGCCTCCTTTATCGCACTGCACCCTCCTTCTTCACACTGTGCCCTTCTTCATCACCATGTGCCCCCTCCTTCATCACACTGTAGCTCCCTCTGTTCTTTACTTACCTTTCTATCACCTTCTTTTCTTCTGTTTTCTTCTCTTCCTATTCTGTCTTGCCTTCAGTGTTCTGGCTCCTCTCTGCACTGCTCCTCACTGACATCATGCCCCCGACAGTCAGCAAGAAGGGAGCAGGGAGCTACCGCCGGTAAGTCATTTTTTTACTGGCCCACTGGACAAGCAAGGAAGGCAGGCAGAGTGGAACAGCTTTCAGGCATGGTGCTGGCTGCATGTAAGTAAGTGGTGCAAAGAAGTGCCGGTATGTCAGAATTCCCTGGGACAAATCCCATAGCACATCTGTACACATCAGTCCAAGAGAATGCTCCTCAAATATGGTACTTTCTATTTTTGCCCTTTCCTATTCTTCAAAAGATACACAATTCAAATCTGAATAGTACCACTACAAAAGATCATTCACAAAATGTCCAATACCAACTAAGAATATATGGAACAAGATAAAGAAGCCTCATGAAGCACTGTTATCATATACACCAGTAATGTAAATAGATGTGACTGCAGAAAAAGTTTAATTTTCCTAGTTCTTCACTTTCTTAACAGTCGGCATATTGAATGAGATTACAACGAGGAGATTGCCAACTGTATTGGCTTTCGTACATATTTAGATGAGAGACATGCAGACACACTCACCATCTGCTGGTTGCTGGAAGTTGACATAGGCATATCCCAGGGACCTCCGTGTGATCATGTCCCTGCAGACATATAACCGGTCCTTCTGGACTAACCTTTTCATATAGCATGGCCCAGTGACACCCACATAAAGTGAAGCCATTGGATAACTGCTGGTAGATGTGTGTATCAACTAACCAAAATTTTACCTAACCTTAGAGAGTAGATAACTGGCTGATCTCAACAGGAGAAATAATTGTATTAATCAATCTATGGTGCCATATAGGAAAACCACCTATGTGGTAGTAGGCAGCTTCTACCACAGTCTATGGGGCATAAGGGGGCACAGTACGACTCAGATTACTGCTTGGGTGTGGATTTTCCAGTGCTGAGCTCACAGCGACCTCTAGTGTTTGCTAAATATATGACAAGTTGTGAGAATATGTGCCACCATATAACAAGGTGCAGGAGACTGCAATGTGATGTAAAGAAGTGGGGCAAACACGTGCCAGTATGTCATACCCACACATACTGCCCCACTTCGAACACTGAATGAGTCTCAATATTTGTTTTAGTATGAGTGTATGCGATAAGAACATCATTTCAGATGTAAGATCATGCTGCAGAATTACTATGGAACAGAAATCTGTTCACTCTTATCATACTGAGCTCATACATAAATATGAGTTTTTATGATTGATTATTTTAATTGTTAGTTTATTTTATATTAATAACAGAGTTTTTATCTAATTAAGGTTCTACAATTTATTTATGCAAATTCTAATATTCTTTTTTCTTGCAGAGAGAAAGTGAGGCCAGCCAATATTATTTTCTTCTCTTTTGTATTAGAGTGAAAAGAGTACATAGTCTCATTTAGTAGCAGCTACTTCTCTCTGCTAATTATAATTAATCATCGTTAGATAGCGCCCAAGATTCTTATGGGTCTTTTTTTTGTCTTTGAGCTTTACTGCAGTATGACTATAGTCCTGATCAGAGCCAAGGATACAACTATAGCCATAGCAGACCATGTGAATGCTATGTGACCTAGCTTCATAGACATCTTTACAAAAGAGAAAAAATATTTGACACTGATGTTTGTGCTGAAGTTTTTCCCTGTATTTCTATAATGTAAATATTTAGGGAAGAATATATGAAAAAAAGTAATAATTTACAGACATCAAATAATCCAGATTGGGAAAACAGTGTCCCTTCACTTGCCATGCCACCCCATTTTCCTATGGTGCTACTCTCCTTTACCCGGTAGGTGCGTCTTGTGGCATCTAAAAATTGGAACGGTTGGGATCATGATGTTCTAAGTCTGCTTGCAAAATTTAAAGTTCAGTACAGTTGTCAATGTTTGTTGTGTCTTCTCCATAACAACTTTAATTCTCCCAGATGGACTTCTGTCAATTTTATTAATGTGTGATAATCCTCTAGCAATTGTTACCCTATGTCAACATTGGTGGCAGGACTGTACAGCCAGAGGTCAGAAAATATGCCAGAGTGATGTATTCCCATCCAGAGATTTCCCCATTTCATTTCTATTGACAGGATAATTGTACTGAACTTGGATTCACAAGTTAAGTATTCACTGTTAATTAAATAATGGTACAATAAAAAAAAACATTCTTCTACATAGGGATGAGCGCACTCGGATTTATGAAATCCGAGCCCACCCGAACGTTGCGGATCCGAGTCGGATCCGAGACAGATCCGGGTATTGGCGCCAAATTCAAATGTGAAACTGAGGCTCTGACTCATAATCCCGTTGTCGGATCTCGCGATACTCGGATCCTATAAATTCCCCGCTAGTCGCCGCCATCTTCACTCGGGCATTGATCAGGGTAGAGGGAGGGTGTCTTAGGTGGTCCTCTGTCCTGGTAGATCTCGTGCTGTGCTGTTTAGTTCTGTGCTGTGCTGTTTAGTTCTGTGCTGTGCTGTGCTGTGCTGTGCTGTGCTGTGCTGTGCTGTGTTCTGCAGTATCAGTCCAGTGGTGCTGTGTGCTGTGCTCTGTCCTTCTGAGGTCAGTGGTGCTGCTGGGTCCTGTGCTGTGTCCTGTTCAGTCCAGTGGTGCTGTGTCCTGTGCTCTGTGCTTCTAAGGGCATAGTTATTTCCCCAATATTCCCCTGTGTTTAAAAAAATAAAAAAAAGTTTTTTTAAAAAAATACCAAAAACTACTTTAATTTTTTTTAATTACCACAAAATTTGCACAACCAATCCTGCAGTATAAGCCCATTGGTACTGCAATATTACCAAGTTCACACATTCAGCAGTAAAAGTCCAGTGGTACTGCAATATTACAAAGTTTACACATTCTGCAGTATCAGTCCAGTGGTGCTGTGTCCTGTGCTCTGTCCTGCTGAGTTCCGTAGTGCTGCTGGGTCCTGTGCCGTGTCCTGTTCAGTCCAGTGGTGCTGTGTCCTGTGCTCTGTGCTTCTAAGGGCATAGTTATTTCCCCATTATTCCCAAGTTTTTAAAAAATAAAAAAAAAGTAAAAAAAAATAAAAAATTTAAAAAAAAATAAAAATATATAATAATTATAACCAAATTTGCAAAACCAATCCAGCAGTATAAGTCCATTGGTACTGCAATATTACAAAGTTCACACATTCTGCAGTATCAGTCCAGTGGTGCTGTGTCCTGTGCTCTGTCCTGCTGAGGTCCGTAGTGCTGCTGGGTCCTGTGCCGTGTCCTGTTCAGTCCAGTGGTGCTGTGTCCTGTGCTCTGTGCTTCTAAGGGCATAGTTATTTCCCCATTATTCCCAAGTTTTTAAAAAATAAAAAAAAGTAAAAAAAAATAAAAAATTTAAAAAAAAATAAATAAATATAATAATTATAACCAAATTTGCAAAACCAATCCAGCAGTATAAGTCCATTGGTACTGCAATATTACAAAGTTCACACATTCTGCAGTATCAGTCCAGTGGTGCTGTGTCCTGTGCTCTGTCCTGCTGAGTTCCGTAGTGCTGCTGGGTCCTGTGCCGTGTCCTGTTCAGTCCAGTGGTGCTGTGTCCTGTGCTCTGTGCTTCTAAGGGCATAGTTATTTCCCCACTATTCCCAAGTTTTTTAAAAATAAAAAAAAAGTAAAAAAAAATAAAAAATTAAAAAAAAAAAAAATATATAATAATTATAACCAAATTTGCAAAACCAATCCAGCAGTATAAGTCCATTGGTACTGCAATATTACCAAGTTCACACATTCTGCAGTATCTTGTGCTACATATAATGGAGACCAAAAATTTGGAGGATAAAGTAGGGAAAGATCAAGACCCACTTCCTCCTAATGCTGAAGCTGCTGCCACTAGTCATGACATAGACGATGAAATGCCATCAACGTCGTCTTCCAAGCCCGATGCCCAATCTCGTAGTACCGGGCATGTAAAATCCAAAAAGCCCAAGTTAAGAAAAAGTAGCAAAAAGAGAAACTTAAAATCATCTGAGGAGAAACGTAAAGTTGCCAATATGCCATTTACGACACGGAGTGGCAAGGAACGGCTTAGGCCCTGGCCCGTGTTCATGACTAGTGGTTCAGCTTCACCCACGGATCTTAGCCCTCCTCCTCCTCCCCCCCCCTACAAAAAATTGAAGAGAGTTATGCTGTCAGCAACAAAACAGCAAACAACTCTGCCTTCTAAAGAGAAATTATCACAAATCCACAAGGCGAGTCCAAGGATGTTGGTGGTTGTCAAGCCTGACCTTCCCATCACTGTACGGGAAGAGGTGGCTCGGGAGGAGGCTATTGATGATGTAGCTGGCGCTGTGGAGGAACTTGATGATGAGGATGGTGATGTGGTTATTGTAAATGAGGCACCAGGGGGGGAAACAGCTGATGTCCATGGGATGAAAAAGCCCATCGTCATGCCTGGTCAGAAGACCAAAAAATGCACCTCTTCGGTCTGGAGTTATTTTTATCCAAATCCAGACAAACAATGTATGGCCATATGTAGCTTATGTAAAGCTCAAATAAGCAGGGGTAAGGATCTTGCCCACCTAGGAACATCCTCCCTTATACGTCACCTGAATAACCTTCATAGTTCAGTGGTTAGTTCAGGAACTGGGGCTAGGACCCTCATCGGTACAGGGACACCTAAATCCCGTGGTCCAGTTGGATACACACCAGCAACACCCTCCTCGTCAACTTCCTCCACAATCTCCATCAGATTCAGTCCTGCAGCCCAAGTCAGCAGCCAGACTGAGTCCTCCTCAATACGGGATTCATCCGAGGAATCCTGCAGCGGTACGCCTACTACTGCCACTGCTGCTGTTGCTGCTGTTAGTCGGTCATCTTCCCAGAGGGGAAGTCGTAAGACCGCTAAGTCTTTCACAAAACAATTGACCGTCCAACAGTCGTTTGCCATGACCACAAAATACGATAGTAGTCACCCTATTGCAAAGCGTATAACTGCGGCTGTAACTGCAATGTTGGTGTTAGACGTGCGCCCGGTGTCCGCCATCAGTGGAGTGGGATTTAGAGGGTTGATGGAGGTATTGTGTCCCCGGTACCAAATCCCCTCGAGATTCCACTTCACTAGGCAGGCGATACCAAAAATGTACAGAGAAGTACGATCAAGTGTCCTCAGTGCTCTTAAAAATGCGGTTGTACCCACTGTCCACTTAACCACGGACATGTGGACAAGTGGTTCTGGGCAAACGAAGGACTATATGACTGTGACAGCCCACTGGGTAGATGCATCCCCTTCCGCAGCAACAGCAACAGCTGCATCAGTAGCAGCATCTACAAAATGGCGGCTCATGCAAAGGCAGGCAACATTGTGTATTACAGGCTTTAATAAGAGGCACAACGCTGACAACATATTAGAGAAAATGAGGGAAATTATCTCCCAGTGGCTTACCCCACTTAGACTCTCATGGGGATTTGTGGTGTCAGACAATGCCAGTAACATTGTGCGGGCATTAAATATGGGCAATTTCCAGCACGTCCCATGTTTTGCCCACACCATTAATTTGGTGGTGCAGCATTACCTCAAGAGTGACAGCGGTGTGCAGGAGATGCTTGCGGTGGCGCGCAAAATTGCTGGACACTTTCGGCATTCAGCCAGTGCCTACCGCAGACTAGAGGCACATCAAAAAAGCATGAACCTGCCCTGCCATCACCTCAAACAAGAGGTTGTGACGCGCTGGAACTCCACCCTCTATATGCTGCAGAGGATGGAGGAGCAGCAAAAGGCCATTCAGGCCTACACAGCCACCTACGACATATGCAAAGGAGTGGGGATGCGCCTCAGTCAAGCGCAGTGGAGACTGATTTCCGTGTTGTGCAAGGTTCTGCAGCCATTTGAACTTGCCACACGAGAAGTCAGTTCCGACACTGCCAGCTTGAGTCAGGTCATTCCCCTGATCAGGCTGTTGCAGAAGCAGCTGGAGAAAGTGAGGGAGGAGCTGGTAAGCCATTGCGATTACACCAAGCATGTAGCTCTTGTGGATGTAGCCCTTCGTACGCTTTGCCAGGATCCGAGGGTGGTCACTCTTTTAAAGTCAGAGGAATACATTCTGGCCACCGTGCTCAATCCTCGGTTTAAAGCGTATGTTGTGTCTCTGTTTCCGGCGGACACAAGTCTACAGCGGTGCAAAGACCTGCTGGTCAGGAGATTGTCCTCTGAAGAGGACCGTGACATGCCAACAGCTCCACCCTCATTTTCTTCCACATCTATGGCTGCGAGGAAAAAGCTCAGTTTTCCCAAAAGAGGCACTGGCGGGGATGCTGATAACATCTGGTCCGGACTGAAGGACCTGCCAACCATTGCAGACATGTCTACTCTCGCTGCATTGGATGCTGTCACAATAGAAAAAATTGTGGATGATTACTTTGCTGACACCATCCAAGTAGACATGTCAGACAGTCCATATTGTTACTGGCAGGAAAAAAAGGCAGTTTGGAAGCCCCTGTACAAACTGGCTCTATTTTACCTGAGTTGTCCTCCCTCCAGTGTGTACTCGGAAAGAGTTTTTAGTGCAGCGGGGAACCTGGTCAGTGAGCGGCGAAGGAGGTTGCTTCCTCACAACGTTGAAAAAATGATGTTTATAAAAATGAATAATCAATTCCTCAATGAAGTACAGCACTGCCCTCCAGATACTACAGAGGGACCTGTGGTTGTGGAGTCCAGCGGGGACGAATTGATAATGTGTGATGAGGAGGAAGTACACACTGTAGGGGGAGAGGAATCAGAGGTTGAGGATGAGGACGACATCTTGCCTCAGTAGAGCCTGTTTAGTCTGTACAGGGAGAGATGAATAGCTTTTTTGGTGTGGGGGCCCAAACAAACCAATCATTTCAGCCAAAGTTGTTTGGTAGGCCCTGTCGCTGAAATGATTGGTTTGTTAAAGTGTGCATGTCCTATTTCAACAACATAAGGGTGGGTGTGAGGGCCCAAGGACAATTCCATCTTGGACCTTTTTTTTTTGCATTATATGACCAATCAACAGTCGTTTGCCATGTTCAAAAAGTAAAACCAAATTTAAAAAAATTCAAGAAATTAAACCAAAAGTAAAATGCCGTGTCATAATTTAAAACAAGAGGTATTGACGTGCTCTAAAACTACTGTATTGTTGTTTATATTTTATAAACACTACACTTGAAAGCTTGAGTCTTTCAATAAAAAAGTAACTGTCCATTGCACGAATATTTGCAACAGGGACAATTTTAGGGTTAAGAAAGCCAACTAATAACACTTCGACGCTGTCTGTCTTTATAAACACTACACTTGGAAGTTGGAGGAGGTATTGTGGCCCCGGCACCAAATTTACTACCGGGGCCACTCCACTGTGCAGTCCATATTTAGGTGTATCAGATATTAAACAACGGTGACAGTTGATGCCCAATTTTTTAATTATATTGTGGCCTCGGTACCAAATTGTGTACCGGGGCCACCACACTACGCAGTCCAGATACTTGTTTGGTGGAATTCAGACCAGTTGAGGGTTTTATTATTATATTGTGGGGACCACTCTATCTATACCACACTACAACTCTATACCACTCTATTTCATACTTTAATTTTATTTAATACTTTAATTCTATTTCATACTTTAATTCTATTTAATACTTTAATTCTATTTCATACTTTAATTCTATTTAATACTTTAATTCTATTACTAATTACCCTAAAGAGGAACTGCCGCTTCTATTTAATACTTTAATTCTATTAGTAGTTACCATAAAGAGGAACAAAATAAACCAATTTTACCAAAAGTATAATATGACTTAGACTTACAAACACTACACTTGAAAGATGGTGCCTTTAAATGAAAAAGTCAGTCTTCATTGCACGACTATGTGCAACAGGGACAGTTTTTTGGTTTACAAAGTCAACCAATAACACTTGGACCCTGTCTGTCTTTAACATACTTGATGGGATCTCAATGACGAATTGTCTGTACCATGTTTGGAGGAGGTATTGTGGCCCCGGTATCAAATTGGGTACCGGGGCCACCCCACTACGCAGTCCAGATACTTGTTTGGTGGAATTCTGACACGTGGAGGGTGTATTTATTTTATTGTGGCCCCGGTATCAAATTGGGTACCGGGGCCACCCCACTACGCAGTCCAGATACTTGTTTGGTGGAATTCTGACACGTGGAGGGTGTATTTATTTTATTGTGGCCCCGGTATCAAATTGGGTACCGGGGCCACCCCACTACGCAGTCCAGATACTTGTTTGGTGGAATTCTGACACGTGGAGGGTGTATTTATTTTATTGTGGCCCCGGTATCAAATTGGGTACCGGGGCCACCCCACTACGCAGTCCAGATACTTGTTTGGTGGAATTCTGACACGTGGAGGGTTTTTTAATTATATTGTGGCCTCGGTACCAAATTGTGTACCGGGGCCACCACACTACGCAGTCAAGATAGATAGATGCGTATCATAGATAAAGTACATTCAGTGGTGTGGGCCAAATTGAAAAATATTCAAAATGCACTGACATTATCAAAAACAAGAGGTTGTCACACGCTAAAACTCCAACATGTATATGATGGAGAGGATGGAGGAGCAGCCGTATGTGTAGTGTAATGCAGACCTGTTGAAGGTTTTTTATATATTTTATTGTGGTGCCCAGTGCCCACTCCTCTAGGCAGTCCAGGTACATTTATTGGTGCGATTCATAAAAGTTCAGGGTTTTTAATATATTGTGGTGACCCACTCCTCTACGCAGTCCAGGTACATTTATTGGTGCGAATCAAACAAGTTGATGGTTTTCTTATTATATATATTGTGGTGACCCACTCCTCTAGGCAGTCCAGGTACATTTTTTGGTGCGATTCATAAAAGTTCAGGGTTTTTAATATATTGTGGTGACCCACTCCTCTACGCAGTCCAGGTACATTTATTGGTGCGAATCAAACAAGTTGATGGTTTTCTTATTATATATATTGTGGTGACCCACTCCTCTACGCAGTCCAGGTACATTTATTGGTGCGATTCATAAAAGTTCAGGGTTTTTAATATATTGTGGTGACCCACTCCTCTACGCAGTCCAGGTACATTTATTGGTGCGAATCAAACAAGTTGATGGTTTTCTTATTATATATATTGTGGTGACCCACTCCTCTACGCAGTCCAGGTACATTTATTGGTGCGATTCATAAAAGTTCAGGGTTTTTAATATATTGTGGTGACCCACTCCTCTACGCAGTCCAGGTACATTTATTGGTGCGAATCAAACAAGTTGATGGTTTTCTTATTATATATATTGTGGTGACCCACTCCTCTACGCAGTCCAGGTACATTTATTGGTGCGATTCATAAAAGTTCAGGGTTTTTAATATATTGTGGTGACCCACTCCTCTACGCAGTCCAGGTACATTTATTGGTGCGAATCAAACAAGTTGATGGTTTTCTTATTATATATATTGTGGTGACCCACTCCTCTACGCAGTCCAGGTACATTTATTGGTGCGATTCATAAAAGTTCAGGGTTTTTAATATATTGTGGTGACTCACTCCTCTACGCAGTCCAGGTACATTTATTGGTGCGAATCAAACAAGTTGATGGTTTTCTTATTATATATATTGTGGTGACCCACTCCTCTACGCAGTCCAGGTACATTTATTGGTGCGATACATAAAAGTTCAGGGTTTTTAATATATTGTGGTGACCCACTCCTCTACGCAGTCCAGGTATATTTATTGGTGTGAATCAAACAAGTTGATGGTTTTCTTATTATATATATTGTGGTGACCCACTCCTCTACGCAGTCCAGGTACATTTAATGGTGCGATTCATAAAAGTTCAGGGTTTTTAATATATTGTGGTGACCCACTCCTCTACGCAGTCCAGGTACATTTATTGGTGCGAATCAAACAAGTTGATGGTTTTCTTATTATATATATTGTGGTGACCCACTCCTCTACGCAGTCCAGGTACATTTATTGGTGCGAATCAAACAAGTTGATGGTTTTCTTATTATATATATTGTGGTGACCCACTCCTCTACGCAGTCCAGGTACATTTATTGGTGCGATTCATAAAAGTTCAGGATTTTTAATATATTGTGGTGACCCACTCCTCTACGCAGTCCAGGTACATTTATTGGTGCGAATCAAACAAGTTGATGGTTTTCTTATTATATATATTGTGGTGACCCACTCCTCTACGCAGTCCAGGTACATTTATTGGTGCGATTCATAAAAGTTCAGGGTTTTTAATATATTGTGGTGACTCACTCCTCTACGCAGTCCAGGTACATTTATTGGTGCGAATCAAACAAGTTGATGGTTTTCTTATTATATATATTGTGGTGACCCACTCCTCTACGCAGTCCAGGTACATTTATTGGTGCGATTCATAAAAGTTCAGGGTTTTTAATATATTGTGGTGACCCACTCCTCTACGCAGTCCAGGTACATTTATTGGTGTGAATCAAACAAGTTGATGGTTTTCTTATTATATATATTGTGGTGACCCACTCCTCTACGCAGTCCAGGTACATTTAATGGTGCGATTCATAAAAGTTCAGGGTTTTTAATATATTGTGGTGACCCACTCCTCTACGCAGTCCAGGTACATTTATTGGTGCGAATCAAACAAGTTGATGGTTTTCTTATTATATATATTGTGGTGACCCACTCCTCTACGCAGTCCAGGTACATTTATTGGTGCGATTCATAAAAGTTCAGGGTTTTTAATATATTGTGGTGACCCACTCCTCTACGCAGTCCAGGTACATTTATTGGTGCGAATCAAACAAGTTGATGGTTTTCTTATTATATATATTGTGGTGACCCACTCCTCTACGCAGTCCAGGTACATTTATTGGTGCGATTCATAAAAGTTCAGGGTTTTTAATATATTGTGGTGACCCACTCCTCTACGCAGTCCAGGTACATTTATTGGTGTGAATCAAACAAGTTGATGGTTTTCTTATTATATATATTGTGGTGACCCACTCCTCTACGCAGTCCAGGTACATTTATTGGTGCGATTCATAAAAGTTCAGGGTTTTTAATATATTGTGGTGACCCACTCCTCTACGCAGTCCAGGTACATTTATTGGTGCGAATCAAACAAGTTGATGGTTTTCTTATTATATATATTGTGGTGACCCACTCCTCTACGCAGTCCAGGTACATTTATTGGTGCGATTCTTAAAAGTTCAGGGTTTTTAATATATTGTGGTGACCCACTCCTCTACGCAGTCCAGGTACATTTATTGGTGCGAATCAAACAAGTTGATGGTTTTCTTATTATATATATTGTGGTGACCCACTCCTCTACGCAGTCCAGGTACATTTATTGGTGCGATTCATAAAAGTTCAGGGTTTTTAATATATTGTGGTGACCCACTCCTCTACGCAGTCCAGGTACATTTATTGGTGCGAATCAAACAAGTTGATGGTTTTCTTATTATATATATTGTGGTGACCCACTCCTCTACGCAGTCCAGGTACATTTATTGGTGCGATTCATAAAAGTTCAGGGTTTTTAATATATTGTGGTGACCCACTCCTCTACGCAGTCCAGGTACATTTATTGGTGCGATTCATAAAAGTTCAGGGTTTTTAATATATATTGTGGTGACCCACTCCTCTACGCAGTCCAGGTACATTTATTGGTGCGAATCATAAAAGTTCAGGGTTTTTAATATATATTGTGGTGACCCACTCCTCTACGCAGTCCAGAAAGATACCTTGTTGCAACGTTTTGGACTAATAACTATATTGTGAGGTGTTCAGAATACACTGTAAATTAGTGGAAATGCTTGTTATTGAATGTTATTGAGGTTAATAATAGCCTAGGAGTGAAAATAAGCCCAAAAACTTGATTTTTAAACTTTTTATGTTTTTTTCAAAAAAAATCCGAATCCAAAACCTTAAATCCGAACCGAGACCTTTCGTCAAGTGTTTTGCGAGACAAATCCGAACCCCAAAAATAACGAAAATCCGGATCCAAAACACAAAACACGAGACCTCAAAAGTCGCCGGTGCACATCCCTACTTCTACACCCCTTATCTGGCTCCAGAGAGTGCTTATCAGGGCAGTCAGTGCTAGACTGGAGGCAAGTAATTTCTCCCATGTGCTACCAGCTTTAGGTAGGTTAATAGCTCCCTCATCTCTAGACAGGGAATAATACACAAACCCCCAAACCTATTGGATTTCATGTTTTTTATTCTAAATCAAACTCCAGACCAAAATGCATTAGGTGAGGTCATGGAGAACCTTCAATATTAGATGGGGGCATTTATATAGCACTTAAATAAAAAACCCTAGGGTGGACAGTTATGTATTCTCTCCTTGAATCCTAGCTCTACATAAAGCACAAGGCTTAAGGCTAATAATATTATTATTTTAAAAAAAAATTATCCATCTATTATTTCTCACTTTGTTGACCAGCTAAATAGCTGGACTTTTTATACACATCGCAGTCTGGTAAGAGGATATCCATTGCAGGGTTTCCTTAGCAAATGCCACGTTTCATCACTACGTGCTGCGCATCAACGAATATCCCTGGGGAAACATTGCTGCTCATCTCTGCTGTCAGATGTATTGGTAAAGGATCCATGCAAAAAGCAGAATCCTTCTCACCATCACTGTAGAAGGAGACACTTGTGATCAAGTCTGTATATATGACGCTACAGCAATTATTTTATTTGTTCTTTAATTTGTTTTTGGTTTCAGAGTTCATTGGATAACGAATTTCAAATTAAAAATATAAGCAAAATAGGCTACAGTATATATATGAATGAGTCATTGACTAAGCTCATGTTATGGACTCTCTTAGAAATATGGAAACACACATCTGATTTTTTTTCTTAATTACCTGATTTGTTTTGCAGTAGAAATAAAGACAAGCCAATATAATTCAGGGGATCATCACAAATTACTGTTCTCTGCTGAAATACATTGAGGGATCTAAACCCTTTGAAAATATTTGCAGCTATCTTTCAGATCTTTTATAGAACACAACCAGGTTTTGTAAAACACAAAATCCACCAAAATAACACAAATCACACACAACATGCTTTACGTGTGTATTTCTTGCTTTTTTTCCCTTGTTTAGCATTGTATTTTTTAGTATCTGTCTGTCTTACATTTTGTGTTTTCTTTGTTATTTTTTTTTACTATTTTTTTATTTGGAGTACCTTTAATCTCAAAGCATCTTCTAGTGGCATGTTCTGATTTTAATTGACATGTAGCATATTTTTTAAAAATTACAGGTTAACAAATATATCACTCACTCCTTGAACAAGTAATAAATTGTTTCAAATATATTTAATTTACTGTTAACTGGTGTAACATATATTAAAAAAAAATTCTGTTCTGATGGTGTACACACTTTCCTAATTGATAATTGCCATTAGGCAAAGATGACAACTATATAAGATGGATACCAGTATCAAATAGTCTCTACAATCAGAGCCGGAGTAACATATTAGTCTTTCTGAGCTATAGCCCAGGGGCTTCGGGCAGCGGGGGGGCCCTAACAAAGAATTTAACTTAATGCCGGCGATCGGGTCCCATTCATTCAAGTTAGGCTGGTGCAGCTAACAGCAACTCTGATGCTGTTAGCTCTCTTGCTGTCAGTGCGGGCGCTGTGCATAGTGTGCTGCTAAGCGAAGAGGTCTCATGAGACTATGATATAGTCTCAAGAGACTTCTTCACTGACTAGCACGCTGCACATCTCGCCCTCACTAACAGCAGGGCAAGAAGAAAGAAGTGGTGCTACCTGAAGGCTGCAGCGAAGAGTACCAGGTAAGATTCTATGTATGGGGGAGCAGAGGTGATACACTGGGGCTAAGGGGGGCCTTTACAAATTACTGGGGGCCTCTTAGCCATGGGCCCACATTGGCTTAATCTGGGCCTGGATACAACTATTCCATATTTAATTATGTCACAGTTACATCAACATAGCCCTACTGCACTCAGTCTACGCTTGCTGCTACTGCCCATCCTCATTCCACCTCTTAAGGCATATGGTGACACGAGTAAGCCATGCACAAAAATGTATATATGGACTTATATGTATGCTTAGCATATGGTTTATATTCTATAGCACAACATTGCAATTGTTCTTCTAATTTATTTGGATTTATAAATATTTTATTGTGTTTGAATGCTGGAAAAAACATTCAGTTCTAAGGCATTTCAATAAGCATAAGATAAGATGTTCAACTTGTCTGCAGTTAGGACTAAAATATCATGTATCCCTAGGGTCAGACAGACTTCACTGTATCATCTTCTGCCCAGTGTGATGACAACTTGATGAATGCTATATTAAATGAGCTTATGTGCACCTCAGCAATCTAAAAGATGTTCATATTCCCTCCATTGTAGGGTACAGTAATGCAATATCTTCATTAAACATAATAGTGTTATGACAAGTGGTAAAATAAAGTAAGAGTCTGAAGCCCCTAAAACATCAAGTAAAATAAAGAAAGAATGCAAAAAAATGTGTTCCAGTATATCTACACATTGTGGCATTTTATATGAAAATATTACCTGTATGGGCAAATTAAACGTTATCTTCAGAAAAAAAAAACACATCCTTACCTGAGTAAACCCATCCAATCCTGTATACTGTACATAGTGTTTTGTGAATTTTACTTTACTAACATATGAACTACTATACTATACATTTGCATTAATACATAACAGAAAAAATGCTGTATGGAACTATGACAAAAAACATTATGTGGGTAAATGTTGTGGGGTAGAATGTGTAAAAAAGAAATGTACATCAAGGGCATGGCCCTCTCAAAACAAGGAAAAGAAAGGAAAGGAGAGGAAAAAAGAAAGGAAAGGAAAGAGGAAAGGAAAGGAGAAAGAAAAGGAGAAATGAAAAAGGAAAGGGGAAAGGAAAGGAAAGGAAAGGAAAGGAAAGGAAAGGGGAAAGGAAAGGGGAAAGGAAAGGAAAAGGAAAGGGGAAAGGGGAAAGGAAAGGGGGAAAAGGGAAAGGAAAGGGGAAAGGAAAGGATTTATAAGCAATTCCCAACAACTAAATTTAATGGTGTATTGATATTTACTTCAAAAATAAATATATAATATATAAATAATATGAAGCTTTAGATATTACTTTACCAACTACTAAATGTAGGTTATTTATATGAACAGAATTCTTCCACCCTTTTACATTACAGTGTATTGTAAACATACATTTTATTTTATTCTATTCTTTCCAAATAACTTTTTATAGTTCCGCATAGTAATTTAAAAATTGAAGATAGATTACTACTATTTCATATTTATTTAGAAGTAATATATATTTTTAATCTAGAACAATACATGTCCTCTTTTTGCTTTAGATATAATGCTAGTGCCTAAATTAGTCAAGGATTTTATTTTACAAAATAATATGGCTGAGACAAAAACTAAAGAGATGGCTAGCATGGTATATGGCCAGTTTGCAATGTACAGCTAAATTAGAAAATGTTAGCTCATGGTGACAGGATCATATTAAAATATTTGAATTTTTTTTTAAAATTATTTGTGTATTTTTTTTTTTATTTGTCTTACTTCCAAAACTTAAATAAGTAATATGTAGAGTGTTTTATTAATACATTTTAAGTGAAACAAAGCATTTATTGTTAAGGAAAAACATGAGATTGCAAAATATAAAAAATACTAAAGTTACACCTTAAAATAAAAATATTTTAGCAGTCTCTTACACAGTAATTTAATATGACTTTTTCACCCCACACAGCAGTAACAATTGGTTGATAATCCATGGGTACCAGTTTCTCCTTAACCCAAGTTTCATCTAATTTACCATTCCTATTATGGACAAACAGTTCAGCGCTGACAACGATGTAAAACAAAGATAACTTTTATTTATGATAACATTAAAATCAATAATTCATCAGTATCAGCATATCTAATACAGCTTATTATACCCAACAGTTCATAAATAGCTTCTCATAAATACAAATCGCATATATCTTGCATTAAACCAGAATATATATATGCCTATTGTCCACATTGCCCATCAAAAGGGTGGAGAAACGTTTCAGGTGTTGCCAGCATAATCTAGCTAAAATCTATTATCTGTTTGTTTGAGATTCTCTGGTTATTCTCTTTCATGGAATTGACTTTATCAACTTATTGGTTGCTATTTGACTTAGGGGCACATTTATCATTATTCACATAAAGTGAAAAGTAGTTTTCAATCCTTATCGCAATGATAAGGATTGAACTACTTCTCACATTTATGTACAGCCATGCAGAGAAACAGCAGTTCCGAAAAACTGCTGTTTCAGTGATAAAAAAAAACATACTTACCTGCCTCTTGGAAGCGCTGTCTCCGGGTCTTCTCCTCACTCTTCAAGTGCGCATGTCCAGTACACAGATCCCCTCTCTGTCTCTGCAACTATCGTTGCAGAGAGAGAGCTGTGAGTGATAGGGAGGGATCATGTGATCCCTCCACACATGCGCTGTCCAGCTCTGCTCTCCGGAGCAGAGCTGACAGCATTATATTTCCTCATGTACGCCAGCTTCAGCTGGCGTACATTAACATGACAAGTTCCCGAAAAAAAATGTTTTTTTGGGACTTGTTAGATTGCGGCCAGGAGCAGTCACCATTCTGTTGAATGGTGACTGTTAGAAAAAACGAACTGCAGCGAAAATTAGTGGTTTTGAAGATTGAACAGTCGAACGGAGCTGTCATAAATATCAATTGCAGACTTCCTTCACCTATTTTCACGGTAAGTGCACGATAGTGCAATACCGTCATTTGTTAAATGTGCCCCACAGTCTCTTATGCAGGTGTCCAGGAACGATCGCTGCCCTGCAAAGAGGAATGGAGGTTTTATAGCCCCACCTGCATAGGAGATCTTTTGCTTGACAAAGTCCGATTGAAAGGATGAAACACATTGGAAATTTGACACACCACAGCCACCATACTTCCGCGTTCTATACGTGGTAGGACGCAAACCACAGTAGCGTGGACTGGGATCTGGAGCTCACTATCCCCAAAGAAGAGCCAGGACCACCGAGTAGGGATATGTAGGGTAAGAACTAAGGTTAATCTGAGCCTTACTCTGTGGCTTACTTTCCATCAACATACTAATGTCCACTTTATTCTCAGAAAGGCTATAAGCATTATACAATGCGGTTTTTTTCTGTTGTTGTCTGCTTGTCAAGATTTTAAAGTTTTTAATGTTTGTAAGTTTTATTGCATTTCTCGCTGTAATTCCTGACTCCATACATTTCTTGATCTTAACATCATTGTATTTGTTTGTTTGCATTATATTGGATTTGCGCCCTTTGTTTGGTTACTATTTACATATATTTTATGAGGTGCAGCATTATTCTATTCATTGAGAGCGCCTTTTCCCCTAATATTTTATATTTCTTGGAATGCAGAGTCTTCATTATCTTTTCTGTATGGACTAGAATTTCTTCCGGGGGACGGAGATTACGCAGAAGATACATCCGTATCAATCAAGTCTGTATATAAAAATTGAATTTTAAATTTATGTATAGAAAAGAAGCCTAATAGAGATTCTATAGTGATTGTGGTATTATCATTATTTTAGCATATAGTTTGTTGTTTGCTTGCGACATAGTGGTGCACCTGTAAGTATAGATAGAAATTGGAGTGTGGGAGTGCATGCATCGCCTGTAATTGCTGGAACATATAAATCACACCCCCAGGATCAAAAACGTTTTACACGGTTAAGATACAGCTCTCCCTTCAAAACTTATAGCTCTTATTAGTAAGTGACAGAGTAAATTCCGGGTTGCCCCAGTAAGTACTTGGTAAATTTTGAGTTGTTGTTCAATTCCTTATTTATTGCTAACCATGCTTATCTTTAAATAAGATATTTTGTGCCAGGTCAGGGGAATCAATGTCCTAGGTAAATCAAGAAGTACAGCCAGTGCATATGGGAAAACATGTTCTTCTTCCAAATGTTCGAGGTGTAACAACTAATCTGATATGTATCTAAACATTGCTGCCTTATTGAAAACCTGTATATCAGGGAAGCCTAATCCTCCATTTTGTTTCGGTAGAATACGTCTTCGTCTCGCAATTCTAGTTTTTACTGCTGCCACACAAATTGACTAAAAAGAGTAGTACATTTCAACACGTCTGTTTTACTAAGTGCTATATGTGAGTTTAGGTAAAATTATATTCTTAATTATTGCTATACTTCCCATCAGAGACACACATCATTTATTTAGTTGTCATTGAATCTTCTTAATGAGAGGGGTAAAATTGTGGTGATACAATTGTTGTGGGGATGGAGTTATGCAAATTCCTAAATATTTGAGCGCTGGTTTTACCACTCTGAAGGAGCCAATAGGCTGTGGGCATTTTTTTTTTTCGTCTGGGGGTTACTCAAGTGCAATATTTCTGATTTTTGGAAATTAATTTTATAGCCTGCAAATGAACTAAATTGGTCTATAACCTCAAGGATCACTGGGATAGAGGTTTCAGGATTTGATATGAAGAGCAGCATATGATCTGCAAAAAGTTTTACTAAGAGTTTTACCTTTGGTTTCCATACCATGATTCCTGAGAACAAATTATTTTGTCTGAGTGCTACCGCCAATGGTTCTAATACAATAGCAAATAGAAGTGGGGATAGTGGGCAGCCTTGTCGTGTCCCTTTACAAATGGGGAAAGGTACTGAAAATGTACCCATTGCGCGCAGTTTGAGTCATGTGATTTGTATAAATTGTTTTGTGTCACACTCCGCTCCCGGGTATTTACACCCGAGCCTTAAAAACACTGACTGTCACTTTAAATCTCTCTTCTTAGTACAGACTGTCAGCCATGCTTTGCGCCTGTGATTACTTCACCTGTGTTTTAGTCAGTTCTGCCATTGGTCAGCCCCTCCTTTATAAGGTCCCTCCTGTCACCTATTCACTGCTGGTTCTTCAAGTCTACACCTGGCTTGATTTGGATGCCTCTTCCGTTATGATCAACGCCTGCTGTCTACTCTGTCTGCACTGCTGACTACTGCTGACTCGTTCCACATCCCTGTGGTAAGCTGTGGCTCATCGTTGCTGTATATCTGGACTCCGCTGATCTCTGCGTACCTGTTCCACTTCCCCGTGGTAATCGCTCTGATCCACGCCTGCTATCTACTCTGTCTGCACTGCTGACGACTGCTGACTCGTTCCACATCCCTGTGTGGTACTTGCTGGGACCAACGCTCATTATGTATTCTGCCTGCACTACTGAACTTCATTGATGGTTCCTACTCTCCTGTATACAGCCGTGACCCATCATTGTAGTATATTCAACATTTCATTTGAACTTTGTATTTATGTTCCACTCCTTAGTGGTACTTGCTGGGACCAATGCTTATTATGTATTCTGTCTGCACTACTGAACTTTACTGATGGTTCCTACAATCTTGTACACAACCGTGACCCATCACCTACAGTATCCTCAACTTTCGTTGAACTTTGTATTTATGCTCCACAATAAAGTGGTAATTCTTATTACCACCATTTGACATCTGAACTGAGTATTTCTTATGCTGCTTAGATCTGTTCTCCACCTGTCTCACTGGGAACTTTCCTGGAGGGTCCCGACCTGTAGGGTGGAATCCGCTGAAGCCCAAATTTTCTTGCGGGAATCCCTGGTGAATACCTTCCATCTTGTTAGACTCCCCGCCTCTAGGGAAGTCTCGTCAATACCAGTTGAGACAGCAGGATCTCACTCATTCATTCGTGGCCAAACCTGACATTTTGATTGTTTCAACGAATTGTACAGGAAATCCGAATCTAGAAAGGGTTTCATAAAGATGGTCCCAATTTACCATATCAAAAGCCTTCTCAGCATCTAATGAAAATAAAAGTGTAGTTTCACCTCCATCATTTTCCCATGTTGACTGAAACACTGTAATGACTTTTCTAATATTGGAGACCGAGTTCCTCCCCATTATAAAACCAGTTTGGTCTGGATGTATAATGTTGGGTAAGAGTCTTTTCTGCGAGTATTTTCGTTAAAATTTTGTAGTCGGTATTTAAAAGTGAAATTGGCCTGTAAGAACTTGGCAGTTCAGCATCCCTACCAGCTTTAGGCAAATCTTTCTGTATTGCCGTATTAAAGTGAAAAGGGAGAGATTTATTGTTTATTATTGTAAAAGGTTTGTAGAGTTTTAGATATCCGGGGAAGCAGTATTTTGTAAATTTCACCAGATAAACCGACTGGGCCTGGTGATTTATTAGATTTCAGATGTTTAAATGTTGTAATTATTTCGTCCTCTGAGTCCAGGGCTACCAGGCCAGATATTAGTGAGGCTGATAGTCGGGGCATGCTAACCTGAGACCAAAACCTGTTTTTATTGCCTAAATTAGGGAGTATTTGCGCATATAGGGCCTGAGTCATTAAGGCAGACAAAGGAGTAAATGTTCCCCTCCAATGCAACATGGTTTTGCCCAGGTGCAAATGTTACTCCTTTTTTATGCTTTGCTCTCCTTAATGACTCAGGCCCATAGAGTTTCATAGAAATGTTGAAGTATGTTTAGTATGCTTTCACCTGAATATTGCCGACCACCAGAAGCGTTCCTCAAAGATGTGATCAGCGTAGGATTTCGTGAACCCTGCAGCAAATTGGAAAGCAACCTACTCATTTTATTTCCATAGTTATAAATTTGAAATCTGCCCTTTTTAATATACTTATTTCCTAACTGTTACGACATTTTCAAAATGGGTCTGTTCCTCATTATAACAAGCTATATTTATTGGATTTCGGAGTTCGTCTGTCACGGAATTGCAGAGATGGCCACTGACCAGTATTAGTGCAACTGAACAGGGAGGCGCGGAGTCTAACATACCACGGTATTCACCAGGGACCCCCGCAAGGGAGTTTGGGCTTAGCTGCAGAGGGTACGCAAGTTGCGGTTCTCCAAGACAGTCACCGGTGTAGCGACAGTAGTAAACAGGCGTAGTCAGGTGGTCCAGGTCAAGCCAAACAAGTAGTGCAGTACACAGGGAAGATCCAGAGAGAAGTCAAGTCAAGCCAAATAGTAAAACCAGCCGAGCAACGAAGTACCAAAACGTAAGACAGGAGAATAGTAGCAGACAAGCCAATTCAGGACCTAAGAACACTGGACCAGAAGCTGCCCGCCGACAGGAGAGTGGAGATTGTGTCTCGTTGCCTAGCAACGGGACGCAACTGCCTGCTATGCATGCATGCGCACACATAGCATACAAAAGAACAAGGGAGTGTCCGGTTGCCTAGCAACGGGACACAGCTGACGGGAATGTGCAGGTGTCCGTCTCCTGCACCAAATGTCAGTGCGGAGATGGCGCCTGACATCATCTCCTTTTCTTGAAAGCAACCCTTAGTTCTCTCTGCAATTTTAAGTATGGCTCAGATTGATCCATCCTTCATCATCATCACCATTTATTTATATAGCCCAACTAATTCCACAGCGCTGTACAGAGAACTCATTCACATCAGTCCCTGCCCCACTGGGGCTTTCAGTCCAAATTCCCTAACACACACACACACATACAGTCATGGGACTTACATTGTATAAACAAAAACAGACATAGGTCCTCTGCACTCACCATGTAAAGAATGGGGTGCAAGACTCTTGGTGAGTGCAGAGGACCTATGTCTGTTTTTGTTTATACAATGTAAGTCCCATGACTCTTGCACCCCATTCTTTACATTAATTAATTCCAACTTGTGTCAGGTGAGTCCCAGATCTCCCATGGCTGCTAGTGCTAGGGAAAGACTTGCCTTTAAAAGCTGTGTGCAGGTAAGCCTTAAGCCCAGATAAAATAGCATAGCATTTGATCATGTTAGGACTGACCAGAATGGGAAGACTTTGGCGTGAGTTGGTCAGCTTAAACATATATTGCAATATGTGGATCTAACATTCCCTGTTTTTAATATAGAACAGTACTTGATATAGCATTAATTATGTGTTTGGAGAGTGCAGAGTATCCCTGTTTTCTTGTCTATACAATGTGGGCAACCCCCTCTTGCACCCCAGTCTGTACATGGTGAGTGCAGAGGACCTATGTCTGTTTTTGTTTATACAATGTAAGTCCCATGACTCTTGCACCCCATTCTTTACATTAATTAATTCCAACTTGTGTCAGATGAGTCCCAGGTCTCCCATGGCTGCTAGTGCTAGGGAAAGACTTGCCTTTAAAAGCTGTGTGCAGGTAAGCCTTAAGCCCAGATAAAATAGCATAGCATTTGATCATGTTAGGACTGACCAGAATGGGAAGACTTTGGCGTGAGTTGGTCAGCTTAAACATATATTGCAATATGTGGATCTAACATTCCCTGTTTTTAATATAGAACAGTACTTAATATAGCATTAATTATGTGTTTGGAGAGTGCAGAGTATCCCTGTTTTAGGGTCAATTTGTTAGCAGCCAATTAATCTACCAGTATGTTTTTGGAGTGTGGGAGGAAACCGGAGCACCCGGAGGAAACCCACGCAAACACGGGGAGAACATACAAACTCCTCACAGATAAGGCAAGGATTGGAAATCGAACTCATGACCACAGTGCTGTAAGGCAGAAGTGCTAACCACTTAGCCACCATGCTGCCCCTTATTTTTTTGGTATAAGAGATACTATCCCCTCTCAATACTGCTTTTGCTGTTTACCAGAATAGAATCGGATCCGAACCATGCTCTTCATTGTTTTGTGCAAACAGCTCAAGCTGCATCTAACCTGTTTTTAAATTGTTGTGAGGATGCCAACCCCATGGGAAAGTGTCACTGCCTATGGCTACCCAGGTTTGGATAAGTCTCTAGTTTAAACCAGATAGGTGCTTGTTCTGATAAGCTGATGGGTTCAATCTCCATGTCTGAGATATAGTTAACCATGGAATTTGATACTAAAAAGTAATCTATTCTGGAAAACGTGTTATAAATTGGTGAGTGGTAAGTATATTCCAAGGCTGTGGCATGGGGTATTCACCATATATCCGTAAGTTGTAGTTGTTGACCTATATAATTAATATCAATTTTATATTTTCGTATCGGACCCTGTTGCGTTCTCTGTCTATCAAGAATGTCCGAGGAGACAATGTTGAAATCTCCTCCCAGAATTATTCGAGCATCTATGTACGTTTAGAGTTAACTAACCATCTTTAGGAAGAAAGACTTGTGATAGGTTGTTGGCGCATAAATATTACACTGAAAATATTTAATACTTGCTATGGAAACTTCTAGAAAAATAAAACGTCCCTCTATGTCTATTTGTTTATTATGAATAGATATGGGTAGTCCTTTAAGAACCAAAATCGCTACACCCCTGGATTTAGAGGAGTGAGAGGAATATGCATCAACTTGGGGGACTTGCCTTTAATTTGTTTCCGGGTCCCTGCATTGCAGTCAGTGCATCAAAGTTCATGGAGCTGGCCCTAGCCTATTAGTGGCCAGCCCCGACACTGACAGGCTTCCTGGTTGCTGGCTCCTCACTAGGAACCAGCCACCTGACTACATGTGCCACGCACTGTCAGAGTAGAGGAACCGGAAGTAGTCAGGCAGAAGACAGAAGACTGAAACAAGAATAGAAAACAAGGTAAGAAGGTAAATACACTAATACAGGGAAAATATAGGGAGAGAAAGGATGCTACAGAAATGGGGTGGGGGGGAAGGATACTACAGTAAATGGGAGGGGGAAGAGAAAGGATGCTGCAGAAAACGGGGGGAGGGGAGGAAGGATGCTACAAAAAATGAGAAGGGAAAAAAGGGATGCTACAGAAAACGAGGGGGAGAAAAAGGATGCTACAGAAAACAGTGAGGACTTACTATGACATAAAAGAAACCACAAGCCATGAGGTTGCAGAGCTCCAAGCTGTCTTTTAATATACTTGTATATTGCAGTATTGCAGTTAGTATGCTCTTCTATATAATCCATAATTATTCCTGATGAATATTTATATAAACTCACAGTTTATACAAATATAATATAGTGCAGTTAATCTGTTAACTCTGTGTAGTCAGCCACCTGACTACATGTGCCACGCACTGTCAGAGTAGAGGAGCCGACAGGCGTCAGGTAGAAGACAGAAGACTGAAGCAAGAATAAAAAACAAGGTATGATTTGGGGGCACTATTGTGGTATAATATTGTGGTATAATATGATTTGGAGGAATTATTGTCGCATAATATGATTTGGGGACACTATTGTGGCATAATATGATTGGGGGCACTATTGTGGCATAATATGAGCTGGGGCACTATTGTATGGCATAATATAACTTTGGGGCACTACTGTATGTTAAAATATGATTTGGGGGCACTTTTGTGGTGTAATATGACTTGGGCACAATATTGTGGCATCATGATTTGGGGGCATTACTGTATGGCATAATATGAACATGGGGCACTACTGTATAGCATAATATGATTTGGGGGCTCTATGGTGGCTTAATATCAATTGGGGGCACATACTCAAACGAGAGGGAAGGGGGATAGTGTTAATATAATGTGGGAGGTAGGCTATTAATTTAATGGTGGAGTTTAGGTCGTGGCTAATTATTAAATTGGTGCTATTTTATTTGTGGGTGATGTGGGTCAATGTAATTTAATAGTGGGGCCTATATTTTTATGATGGGGTTATTGGACCTTTATTTAATACTGGGGTGGTTTGGGGCTATTAATTGAAAGTGAGGCTGTTAGGGAAAAAAATTATTTATTAAATGTGAATATGAATTAATTTAATGGCAGTCATTGTTGCGGGAAATAGGTATATTTATTTAACATAAATGCTATTTAATTTATTGCTTTTGCTGGTTGGAGGGAGAGAAATAGGTTTATTTATTAAATGGGAATACTATTAATTTAATGTTGAGGCTGGTTGGAGGAAAATAGGTCTATTTATTAAATGCGTATGCTATTAATTTAATAGCAGGGCTGGTTAGAGGGAAACGTTTATCAAATGCGAATACTAGTATTTTAATGATTTGGCTGGAGGGGGCCCAATTATAAAACATGGGTTGTATTGATTAAACACCAGGGGGTAAATGTATTAATGTCCGGATTCTTCAACTCCGGCGTGTTCAGCGTCTTCGGCGATTAAATTTAAAGCGGTGCTGCATTGTAAAGGGAAACTTCCCTTTAGCGCCGCTTTAAATTTAATCGCTGAAGACGCTGAACACGCCGGAGTTGAAGAATCCGGCCATTAATACATTTACCCCCCGGGCTGGTTGGAGTTTTCTAAATTTCATGTACCCATTTTTTTCCCAAATAGGGCCCCCAACATTCCAGGACCCAGACAAGCAGCAACTAAAGAAACCAGAAGCCACAGGTGGTGAAAGTGACAATACAGGTAGCAGTGTCACGGTTCAGAAGTTTAGGATCCTAGATCTGCCTAATTTAGCACTTCTTCTAGCAAGGCGCGGAGTCTAACGGGCAGACGGTATTCACCAGGGACTGCCACAAGGTGGTTTGGTCTTAGCTGCGTCGGTACCGCAGGTCGCAGCCCTTACTGGAAGTGTCAGGCGAGACCCATAGGGGAATGTAGAGAGGAGAAACTCTGCAGATGAAAGATTACAACAGGAGTGATGAAGTGTCAGCTCTGCGGACCACAGGTTTACCACTGTGGTAGTGGCGAAGTACACAATGAAGTGTCAGCTCTGCGGACAACAAGTTATAGCAGGAGAGATGAAGTGTCAGCTCTGTGGACAACTGGTTACCACTGGGATAGTGGAGAAGTACACGATGAAGTGTCAGCTCTGCGGACAACAGGCTACAGCAGAAGTGGTGAACTGTCAGCTCTGCAAACAACAGGTTACAGCAGGAGAGATGAAGTGTCAGCTCTGCGGACAACTGGTTACCACTGGGATAGCGGCAACGTACACGATGAAGTGTCAGCTCTGCAGACAACAGGTTACAGCAGGAGAGATGAAGTGTCAGCTCTGCGGACAACAGGTTACAGCAGGAGCAATAGAGCCACGTCTAGTACCAAGGAGGTAACTTGAACAACAGGCACTGAGCTGCAGGGGAAAATGCCTTTTAAACTTTGGAGCCAAAATTGAGCAGCCAATAGGTGAGAGGCAGAAGACATAAGGGGATCGAGTCTGCGCATGCGCAGACCCGATAAGAAGATGCCGGGTGGCCGGACAGAGCGCAATGGTCAGCGAGGAGCAGGTAAGTGTAAAGGGCTTCGGTTATAGAAACTGAACTCCCGGCGTGTGACAAGGAGAGGGCAGGACAGTCTGCCAACTGTCCTGCATCTGGTGGAGAAGTCTCGAATTTGGTTGACTGTCTCGCTTAGTGAGATTTGGTCCAACTGCAAGGACAGTTGGGAGGTATGTCCCGCTTCACATTGTACTGCTTGTGAAGGCAGAGCTTCGTGCACCTATCATGAGTGCATACAGTATTGCCTGTATATTTGTCTAAAATGATAACCATGTTACATATTAGGTCACCCCTGTCCTAAATACTCCGGGCCCCTTGATCCTTACCCCAGCTGTGGTTAGCAGGAGGAAGCTGATAGTTTCTTCCAGTCCCGGGACAGGACACAGCCTGCAGAGCAAGCCGAGGAACTCTAAGTCTCATGACATTTGATAATCTTGTGAAATAAAAGCTTCCCTTCTCACTCTACAGGAAGTTCACATCCTGATGGATGTCAGCAGCACCAGAAGCATAGATAAGTACAGTGGGCTGGGAGTGTAATAATGTGCCTGGAGGGCTGGGGGATGGCATGATGTGACTGGGAGGGGCGTGATAAATGTAATATTTTATTATAATGTATGTACCAATGCCTAATGTTTGCCACTCCCCCAGCACAATGTGGCCATGCTCGTTTCGGTGCTGACGCTGTGAGAAGGCACACAGCTTCTTTCCTATTCATCTATGGAGGGGGGGGGCAAAAGATCATTGTACCCGGGCCTCAAATTTATTTTGCCAGCCCTGTACATACCACTGTCTAATACGTTTGTGCTCTATGCTGCAAATCGTTAGTCAAGCTGTGCGTAACACATTTGTATCTCACAGGACACAGCAGTGATACCGGGAGAAGTCCAGTGCAGGGCAGGTAACATAGAGAACACCCTGTAGCTCTCCAGCTGCTGTGGAACTAGACATCTCAGTACACCTGCCAGCCTATTGTGGGGCATGCTGGGAGAGCCACTTGAAGCGTAAGGGAGCTGTTCCTCAAGCATATTTCTGTTTAACAGCAACATGTTTTCATTGATTCTCTGATAATGATACATTATTATTATTAGTAGTATTATCTGGAACAGAGGTGGGCCTGAGTACTTTAAATGCCAGGGCTGATTTTTAGCACCAGTCCGGCTCTGCTCACGCTGCAGATATGGAGGTCCACAGCACAATGACTCTGCACAAAGAATCTGTCCCTCCATCAATGGAGGAATCTTACTGCATATAAGTACTGCTGTAACAATCAATTCTTAAGTGCTTATATACAACTCTTATTTATTGCCCTAGGTCTAATGTATACAAACTTATTATCCCAGTATTGGAAGAACTGTGGACAAAAGGCATAAATATATGCTGGTTTAATGCAAGATGCGATTTGTGTTTATGTTAGAGATGGGCGGGCTCGGTTCCCCGAGAACTGAACCCACCCGAACTTTGCCTATCCGAGTACCGAGCCGAGCAGGCTCGGTACTCTCCTGCCCGCTCGGAATCCAAATCGAGGCTGAATGTCATTGTGACGTCGTCGGATCTCGGGGCTCGGTTCTCCCGATAATTGACATCCATAAATACCCGCCTCCACAGCAATCCATCGCCATTTGACAGAGGGACAGAGCAGGGTGTAGTCACAGGCTGATTAGAGCAGGGACAGAGGATATACCTTATTCTTCATCCAATTCTGATAACAATTGATAGAGAAGAGAGGAGGATAGAGGAGTCTTATTTTTCAATATTTGGCACTCCAAGTGCTTTGGGGTGTCCCCCATTCTTTTGCATTAATATTTCTGGCTGTCAAAAGTTCTGTTTGTCAGCAGTCTCAAAAAATAATATTTAGCACTCCCAAGTGCTTTTGGGTGTCCCCATTCTTTTGCATTAATATTTCTGGCTGTCAAAAGTCATATTTGTCAGCAGTCTCAAAAAATAATATTTAGCACTCCCAAGTGCTTTTGGGGTGTCCCCTATTCTATTGCATTAATATTTCTGGCTGTCAAAAGTCATATTTGTCAGCAGTATCTAAAACAATTTGTAGCACTACAAGTGCTTTGGGCTCATAATGGATTCAAAGCAGCCCACATATGAGCAGAATCAGCAACCAGGTTCTGTCAGCAGTCCTGATGGTAGTGTTCCCAGTACATCATCTGGGAAAGGCGATGTCAAACTACACAGTCTTTTGAAATCAGTCAAAAAAACACACACTAAAAAAATTTTAACGTGTTGAAGTGAAAAAGAAGTGTAACTGAGGAAAAGTTAAGTGCCGATAAAAAAAAAATTGCCAGCATGCCATTCTACACACGCAGTGGCAAAGAGAGAGTGAGGCCTTCACCTTTGTCTATTAGTGCCAGATCCAAAAATGTTACCGATCCTACAAGTGGTGCACAACTACTGTTACGCGTCAAAGCCAAGCTGCAAGATAACAGTAAGGCATTAGAGGATAATGTTTGCTCTGAATCACAAATGACACTAATCCCTGTGGAGAGTCCACCCAACAGTGGGATGTCTAATCGTGAGCATTCTGTTAGTGTACCACAAAGAGGGACCCTTTTAGCAGTTCTGCTGATGTGTGCCTGAACAGCACGAGTGTAGCCGGTGATACACAAATTGAGGATGCCAGTTTGGAATTAGAAGAGGGGGAGATTTGTGTAGGCGACGAGGGCGCTAATGATGATGATGATGATTATGATGCAGACAGATACCAAATTGCCTTTCTCAATTTCTATTTATATTCTAGATTATATAACGGCTGAATAGTTTTCTATTTTACTCCTAGTGGAGAGGGTATCTGATGCAGACAGATAGTAAACTGCCTTTGTCCATTTCGTTGTATATTCTAATTCTAGAGTCTTTGCAGGCTGCTTTTTTTCTATTCAACTACAAGTGGAGGGTGTAATATACACCCAAAGATGATGGCTGCATTGCCAATAGGCTAAGATGAAGAGGAAGACAATCAGGTTTGTGTGCAGAATTAAGGACGGCCTACCAGGGATTAAACTGTTTTCTTCCTAATTTATTATGTTTAGAATTACCTTACTTATCCAAGAAAAAGGTGGAGCACTAAATTAGGTTATTTTATGCCCAAAAACATTGATATTTAAACAAAATTGCAAAACAAAACCAAACAAAACCAAAACCAAAACACGCAAGGGCGGTTTGGCAAAACCAAAACCAAAACACGATGGTAATCCAGATCCAAAACCAAAACCAAAACACGGGGGTCAGTGAGCAGCTCTAGTTTATGTGAAGCTTTCTATAAACTAAGTTCATCATATATTTCTAGTTATTAGCAAGAGGTTACAGTACATGTTACTCAGATAGCTGCAGACTTTATAGTAGAGATGCTCACTGACCCCCATGTTTTGGTTTTGGTTTTGGATTTGGATTACCTTCGGGTTTTGGTTTTGCCAAAACCGCCCTCGCGTGTTTAGGTTTTGTTTTGCTTTTTTTGACAAAATGCCACTTTTTGGGCTAAAATCACATAATTTAGCTATTTTTTTGTACCTACATTATTATTAATCAATAACCTCAATAACACTAAATTGGAGTCATTTCCAGTCAATTTTTAGCACCTCACAGGTCACAATATGATTTTCATATACTCTCGCCCAAAAAACTGTGCCATAGCTCATCCCCAAATAATTGCCACTCAGTGCTTCAACAGAAGTAATCGGCCTTGAATTTATTTTTCAAAGTCTCCACTCACCATTGTATTGTGCCATAGCATTATTAATAGGCCTGGCAGTGTTCTTTAAAGTGTAGTGACATTGTACTGTGCCATGGATATGTATTTACATCAGTCGAGAGCAGACCAGGAGCACCAAGCAGCTGCTGGCACCAGTCATGATGATAGGAATGCCTCTACGTCATCTGCTAAAGCTTATGTTAAATACTAAGGTGCATAGAGTTTTTAAAGTGAGGGAGACCAATAAAAACACAATTTACCTTGGTAAATTAAAAAACACCTGTAATAAAGGCAAAGTTAACTGCAGAAAAATATTAAATTGCCAACTTGCCATTACACACGCAGTGGCAAGGAAAGAGTCAGGCCTTTCTGCATGAGTACTAGTACTTTCCTTGAGGTATCTTCTTGTAAGTTCAGTCATGAGGATGCAAGACCTTGCAGCACGGTGCCTTTGCGGTGTTCTTCCACAGTCCTAAAACATACTAGTCGATTAACTGGCTGCGTTTGTGTGTGTGTATCAATGTTAGGATTTTAGACTGTAAGCTCCGAATGGTGTAGGGACTGATGTGGGATTGCATAACTTATAACTATATCTTATAACTATCTACATAACTAACATAACTTATAACTATTTCTTATAACTATCTACATAACTAACATAACTAACATAACTTATAACTATATCTTGTAACTATCTATATAACTAGCATAATGTCACTCACCGGAGTGTGAGTGCCTCCACTCTGGTACGTGGTTCTCCATCTTTCCCGCTCACACCTGTGTGGAACTGCGGCCGTCCGCCATCCTGTCGCACTGCACATGCGCAGGTCCCTTTAACAACTACACCTGACCACTAATGTGATTGATGGATCAATCACCCCTCCCTACTTAAGGCACCTGCAGCCTTAGGTAGTGGCCTGATCTTGAAGTCTCACTCCCAGTGAACTTCTATAGGTGTGTGCAGTTTCCAAACTGCTTCCAGCTCTACTCCTGTGTGCAGTTTCCAAACTGCTTCCAGCTCTACTCCTGTGTGCAGTTTCCAAACTGCTTCCAGCTCTACTCATGTGTGCAGTTTCCAAACTGCTTCCAGCTCTACTCCTGTGTGCAGTTTCCAAGCTGCTTCCAGCTTTACTCCTGTGTGCAGTTTCCAAACTGCTTCCAACTCTACTCCTGTGTGCAGTTTCCAAACTGCTTCCAGCTCTACTCCTGTGTGCAGTTTCCAAGCTGCTTCCAGCTCTACTCCTGTGTGCAGTTTCCAAACTGCTTCCAGCTCTACTCCTGTGTGCAGTTTCCAAGCTGCTTCCAGCTCTACTCCTGTGTGCAGTTTCCAAACTGCTTCCAGCTCTACTCATGTGTGCACTTTCCAAACTGCTTCCAACTCTACTCGTGCTTCAGCTTCCACGCTGCTCCCTGCTCAACTCAGCGGCAGTTCCCATACCACTACAACGCTTCACTTCTCAGCTGATTCCGGATCTACACAACTGGGTATGCTCTACTGACTATTGCCTATTGCTCTCCTGCTGTTGTGTCGCTCCAATCATTCACCTGCCTGCTTTGAGGTGCGTGTCATAACCCCGCCTCTCTAGCAGAGTTCCATCTGGTGAAACTCAGGTAAGCAACTCCTAGTGCCCGTGACATATAACTTATATTGGTTTCTGCTTAGTTCTCAACGGCTCTGTACAGCGCAGCACAATTACTGGCGCTATATAATTAGCTGCTGCTGATGAGGATGATGAAAGGGACGTGCAGGATATGTTGACTGTGCCTGGAAAACTTTCTGGATTTTACCGCCATTCTCCAACAGCATGTAGGAGATAGCAGCTGCTACCACAATAATACAATTTGACCTGTCACCAACTGAAGCAAGAGGTGGTAACAACGTGGAATTCCACCCTTTATATGCTTAAGTGGATGGAGGATCCACGCTTACTCAACACCCCATGGGAAAAAAGGGGTAATGTATTTTAGTCCAGCGCAGTGGAGAATAATTTCAATGTTATTTATGGTCCTGAAAGTAATATAAAGTCTACTGCTACCTTGATTCCCTTAATTAGACTTTTGAAAAAAAAAATTGTGAATATCAGACTGGTAGATCAAGTACTTTATTCGCTTTGCCAGGATCTAAGAGTTATCAACATTTTTAAATCTGATCACTACATTTTGGCGACTGTGCTTGACCCTAGGTTTAAGAGTTATGTGTTATATTTATTTCTAAATGACACATATCTCAAGAGATGCAATGAGTTGCTGGTCAGCCAGTTGACAGCTCAAGTGGTACATGACACCACACGGTGTACTCCCTCAGTTTCTATTGGGACTGCAGCTAGGCAAAGATTAGCTTTACCAAGAGACCCAGTGGTGGTGATACCTGAGTCTGCACAACAATTCAATATCTGCTCTGGTCTAAAAGAATTACCCCAAAACCGTGAAAGTTTTGGATTAATATGTACTACAAATTCCATGAGAAAGTCCTTTGCTGGCAATTACATCAAAGTACAGAGACTTCTGTAATATAGTTTTACAGCATGGAATAATTAATATTGTGTGAGCAACAATGATGTACACACTGATGAGAATGGTGACTGTAGATTGCAGGTGCTGGGAGATTGCAGGTGCTGGGATGTAACTGAGAGAAGGAAGCTAGCTAGTTTTTTCTCCAATTTCCTCTGAATCTACTTCCCTCAGTACATATCATTGTGGTCTAGTGTAACGCCCCCTGCGGGGAAAGATGGGGACAGACGCAACACAAAAGAACTCACCTTGAAAACGATGGTCACCTCCAGTCCGCTTCCTATTTCCCAGCTGCGATCCAATCCCAGCAGATCCGCAGCCGCAGTCACCTCCAATCACGTCCCTCTAAGATAGAGACAGGGATTACAGCCGTGCCTACCAGGTAAGGGCTGTCCGAGACTACGGCAAAGAACAAGGGCACAGTCAGTCCAAGCTCCTTGCCGCCTCCTCACTTTGTTCTTGCCAAGACGCGGGGGACTACAGGCACTGAAGGCCAAGACTAATCCGAGGACTAATCCCGCCTCAAGTACCTCACACACCTGCCGGTGAGGGCCTAACCGAAAGGGGGAATCGAGCGTGATACTCACCGGGACACTCCCACTTCCGATCCGGTTCTCCTGCACCTTCCCGACTCCTGCGGATGACAAGAACACACAGCCTCCCTCTATGCTCTCCGTGAGACTAAGATGGCACCCACAAAACTGGACTGACTACAACAGCGACCCAACCCTAACAACGTTCTAATGGTCGGCAACGCAACTACGTCAAACTACTATAACTAACTAGGTGTGGTGCACTAACGGAACTGCTCACTTACACGCTACGGGGAACACCAGCCGGTGTTCACAGCCTAAACCGGAGGGCGGTTCCTAACCCCCCCACCCAGGTCGTACCAAGAAGCTGCCTTCTGGCTATGGAGTCACACACAGGCCCTAAGTACGGGTTCTTTAAGCCCGGCTGAGGCTCAGTAGAACAGCACACTAACCCGCGGGCCGACTGCCGCACGGAACAGCCGATCGAACTGAACCGCCCGACTGCCTGTACTCGGGTATCTCACACGTGTCCCTACGTCCGGAACCACAGGTCCACCTGCACGGAACCGGCCTTGAGGACCCTTGATCAGAACCACGGCCGCCCCTGGAACTGCCTCAAGGTGTGCTGCACTGCCACCAACTCACTCAGCCACCCCCCCTGGGTACCAGTGTGACCCCGGGGACCTAAGGGACAGGAAAACTACGTGTGTTCTCCCCTGACTATGTGTATGCTGGTAACTACACTTGTCCCCACAACACGGGTTAGCACAGGAAAACCACAGGAACAAGAGCCTACCTTTAATGGGGGCCTGACGTCTTGCCCCTGGACACAGTTATATAGCACACCAAAATACTGTAATGTAAACTACACTCGCCACACAGACAGAATAAATACAGTATACAGTACTTTGCCCGCTACTTACCCGAACACACCGCTATTAGCCAACCAGCAGGTTGCTACAGCACCACAGGAGCCTACGCTCGACTGTACCTCCTAACCACATGTGCTCACCTCACACAGGACCGCGCCTACTCTCACGAGGCTCCCACGCCTCTACCACACACCACCAGGGTCTTATGCCCTACACACCATGGGTCTCTGCCCAGCTACACACAGAGCCTTGTGCTCTGATTAATGGGCCTCAGCCCCCTCTCTACCTCAGGGCTCTAAACCCACTAACTAGGGCCTTGTGCCCTACTACCTAGGGGTCCTAGCCCCTGCCTGAGGCCTGTGGCCTCCCTAACTGACTGAGGGCCTTGTGCCCTTAATAGCAGACGGGCTACCAGCCCCTAACCAGGCCCTCTGGCCTTTCTATGGCCTCTAGGCCACTAACTACCTAAGGGCCTTGTGCCCTTGCACACCTGGGGCTCAGAGTCCCCCTCACTAACTTACAGGGGCTTGTCCCCGTTATCAATATACTAATGGCCTACTGGCCCACTAAACTCGTTGGGGCCTAGTGCCCAGGTCCCTGGGCCTTGTGCCCCTACTTTAGTGTGCCCACGGGCCTTGTGCCCGACCGTGGCCCCGGGCCTAGTACCCGAATTTAACGTTGAGTATACTTACCTGCTCTGCGCAGGATACTCAACTTGCCACGCCGTCTTCTGTTTCTTTCTCCGGATCTTCCAGACCCTCCAGCCGGCGGCGCCTCTTCTCCTCTTCGGCGCTGTTGAGGGCTGCTTGGCGGGGGCGCTCTCAGCCCTTACAAGGGCTCCCCGCCGACGATCTCCGCTCCGGCGGCTTGCTTGAAGTCTTCTGGCGGCAGGGTAGCTCACGGCCCTTACAAGGGCCCCCTGCCGCCGCTGCTGCTGGCTCAGTTGCTGGACGTCTTGAAGAGACGTCCTCTCTCTTCTCCGCCGACGGACTTCTGGCAAAATGGCGCCACCCGGCGACTTATATAGTCGCTGGCGTGACGTCATCAGCCGGCGCGAGCGCTGATTGGCTCGCGTCGGCGCCAATCTTTTGAATGGCCGGGCGCGAGCCGCGATTGGCTCGCGCATCCGGCCGCTGATTGGCCAGCGGGGAAAGATGAGCCCTGATTGGCTCATCCTTCCTCCGCGGACGGGACCTGCAGAAAGAAAGTTATACTCACCGCCGCTGGATCGATGGACGGGTAAGTTCTTCTCCTCTTCCTTCTTCCTGCTGGGCACCATCGGGGACCTCTTCAGCCCCTCCAGGGGCACCAGGAACGTCTTCTGTCCCTCCAGGGACACAGCGATGGCGGGTACCTTCGCCCGCTTCTCGGGCACCATCTCCACATTTCCGCCGCCTTTTTCCATTGTGGTCCCCACAATCGACGTCTTCTCCTCAACGTCCACCTCCAAGGGTCGCTTACCGGCATCCCTGACTTGCGTCCACCGGATCCTTCGCGGTAAGGCCTTCTCACGCAGGATCCACACCATCCTGGCAACCTCCTCGCCCGAAGTCGGTATCCAGGGAGTCTCTTCCTCGGCACCTGCCGGAACCTCCCATCCGTCCGATACCTCCTCGGTTATGCGGGAAGCTTCTTCAGAAGGTGACAACATCCACCACTCTCCAGCTGCGCTCTCTAAAGTACAGTCTTCTTCAGGCAGTACTTCTTCAGCAGCTCTCTTCCGGGGTACTGATGGCTTCCAGCCTCTCAGGTACCACCGGGCATACATCTTCACATGTCTCCGGACACAACGTTGCCCCGTGGAGGGTCTGCTCAGTTCTCCCTTCGTCTTCAGGGACCAACTCTTCCACAGCCACGGACAAGTCGTCTGACGTATCCGACGTCTCCAATACCCCGGCTCCAGCATCCGGCTGACGCGGGTATTCCTGTCGCGAATCTTGCTTGGACGAGACGATCTCCTGCGATCCAACAGTCAGCAGGCTCTGCCGATCCTTCCCTCCAGATTCCGACTTCTCTTGAGACCATGGATGGAAGGCTTCCTCGTCCTTCCACTCGAAGACTTCTACGTCTTCCCATTCATCGGAGACTTCTTCGTCCTCCCATTCACCAAAGAGCTCCTCGGCAACTGGGCACTGGTATGCGAAGTGTCCAGGCAACCCACACTTCCAGCACAGCATTTCTTCCACCGGTTGCCGTTTAGTACCTCTGTTCTTCTTCTTCCTTGTCTCACAACGTTCCAGGATTTGCTTCGTGAACGCTGCCACTTCGTCACGAGAGATGACACAGCTGTATCCCTCGTACAGCGGAATGATCCCCCGATGAGCCATCGTTGATCCTGCCGACTACGCCAAAATGCAACGCCCCCTGCGGGGAAAGATGGGGACAGACGCAACACAAAAGAACTCACCTTGAAAACGATGGTCACCTCCAGTCCGCTTCCTATTTCCCAGCTGCGATCCAATCCCAGCAGATCCGCAGCCGCAGTCACCTCCAATCACGTCCCTCTAAGATAGAGACAGGGATTACGGCCGTGCCTACCAGGTAAGGGCTGTCCGAGACTACGGCAAAGAACAAGGGCACAGTCAGTCCAAGCTCCTTGCCGCCTCCTCACTTTGTTCTTGCCAAGACGCGGGGGACTACAGGCACTGAAGGCCAAGACTAATCCGAGGACTAATCCCGCCTCAAGTACCTCACACACCTGCCGGTGAGGGCCTAACCGAAAGGGGGAATCGAGCGTGATACTCACCGGGACACTCCCACTTCCGATCCGGTTCTCCTGCACCTTCCCGACTCCTGCGGATGACAAGAACACACAGCCTCCCTCTACGCTCTCCGTGAGACTAAGATGGCACCCACAAAACTGGACTGACTACAACAGCGACCCAACCCTAACAACGTTCTAATGGTCGGCAACGCAACTACGTCAAACTACTATAACTAACTAGGTGTGGTGCACTAACGGAACTGCTCACTTACACGCTACGGGGAACACCAGCCGGTGTTCACAGCCTAAACCGGAGGGCGGTTCCTAACCCCCCCACCCAGGTCGTACCAAGAAGCTGCCTTCTGGCTATGGAGTCACACACAGGCCCTAAGTACGGGTTCTTTAAGCCCGGCTGAGACTCAGTAGAACAGCACACTAACCCGCGGGCCGACTGCCGCACGGAACAGCCGATCGAACTGAACCGCCCGACTGCCTGTACTCGGGTATCTCACACGTGTCCCTACGTCCGGAACCACAGGTCCACCTGCACGGAACCGGCCTTGAGGACCCTTGATCAGAACCACGGCCGCCCCTGGAACTGCCTCAAGGTGTGCTGCACTGCCACCAACTCACTCAGCCACCCCCCCTGGGTACCAGTGTGACCCCGGGGACCTAAGGGACAGGAAAACTACGTGTGTTCTCCCCTGACTATGTGTATGCTGGTAACTACACTTGTCCCCACAACACGGGTTAGCACAGGAAAACCACAGGAACAAGAGCCTACCTTTAATGGGGGCCTGACGTCTTGCCCCTGGACACAGTTATATAGCACACCAAAATACTGTAATGTAAACTACACTCGCCACACAGACAGAATAAATACAGTATACAGTACTTTGCCCGCTACTTACCCGAACACACCGCTATTAGCCAACCAGCAGGTTGCTACAGCACCACAGGAGCCTACGCTCGACTGTACCTCCTAACCACGTGTGCTCACCTCACACAGGACCGCGCCTACTCTCACGAGGCTACCACGCCTCTACCACACACCACCAGGGTCTTATGCCATACACACCATGGGTCTCTGCCCAGCTACACACAGAGCCTTGTGCTCTGATTAATGGGCCTCAGCCCCCTCTCTACCTCAGGGCTCTGAGCCCACTAACTAGGGCCTTGTGCCCTACTACCTAGGGGTCCTAGCCCCTGCCTGAGGCCTGTGGCCTCCCTAACTGACTGAGGGCCTTGTGCCCTTAATAGCAGACGGGCTACCAGCCCCTAACCAGGCCCTCTGGCCTTCCTATGGCCTCTAGGCCACTAACAACCTAAGGGCCTTGTGCCCTTGCACACCTGGGGCTCAGAGTCCCCCTCACTAACTTACAGGGGCTTGTCCCCGTTATCAATATACTAATGGCCTACTGGCCCACTAAACTCGTTGGGGCCTAGTGCCCAGGTCCCTGGGCCTTGTGCCCCTACTTTAGTGTGCCCACGGGCCTTGTGCCCGACCGTGGCCCCGGGCCTAGTACCCGAATTTAACGTTGAGTATACTTACCTGCTCTGCGCAGGATACTCAACTTGCCACGCCGTCTTCTGTTTCTTTCTCCAGATCTTCCAGACCCTCCAGCCGGCGGCGCCTCTTCTCCTCTTCGGCGCTGTTGAGGGCTGCTTGGCGGGGGCGTTCTCAGCCCTTACAAGGGCTCCCCGCCGACGATCTCCGCTCCGGCGGCTTGCTTGAAGTCTTCTGGCGGCAGGGTAGCTCACGGCCCTTACAAGGGCCCCCTGCCGCCGCTGCTGCTGGCTCAGTTGCTGGACGTCTTGAAGAGACGTCCTCTCTCTTCTCCGCCGACGGACTTCTGGCAAAATGGCGCCACCCGGCGACTTATATAGTCGCCGGCGTGACGTCATCAGCCGGCGCGAGCGCTGATTGGCTCGCGTCGGCGCCAATCTTTTGAATGGCCGGGCGCGAGCCGCGATTGGCTCGCGCATCCGGCCGCTGATTGGCCAGCGGGGAAAGATGAGCCCTGATTGGCTCATCCTTCCTCCGCGGATGGGACCTGCAGAAAGAAAGTTATACTCACCGCCGCTGGATCGATGGACGGGTAAGTTCTTCTCCTCTTCCTTCTTCCTGCTGGGCACCATCGGGGACCTCTTCAGCCCCTCCAGGGGCACCAGGAACGTCTTCTGTCCCTCCAGGGACACAGCGATGGCAGGTACCTTCGCCCGCTTCTCGGGCACCATCTCCACACTAGTACTTTTCTTCCTTTGAAAAATGTTACCCTCCTGTACCTTGTTGAAAAACCCTTCATAATTATTTATTTCAAGGTTTCTAATATGTCCCTCCTTTACCTTTTGTTTCTGTGTAGGCAATGACACTGAGACTGAAGAGTGACAAGAACACTGTTGTTAACCCTTCTGTTTCTCTGTGAGCTCTGTGAACAACAATGCCAGATTATTACATTTTCATAAAGCAAAGAGCACCATCTCTCCTATTTCTGGGTAAGCTCTGGCACAGTACAATGTGACTGAAGACTTGGAAGAATACTGTCAACACTTCTCTTTCACTTGCATTAATAACGCTGCTTAACTGCACTGGAGACTAAGAACCCTGCTACCTCTTCAGTGTCACTCTGTGAAATGGATCCGGAACTCGTTTTCGGGCGTTATTTATAGAATGAATGTCTTGCGAGATCCGACGATGCAATGATGAAGTTTTGCCTCGTTTTCATGCCCGAACGCATGCGACAGCGAGCCGGCTTGGATACCCTAAGTTCGGGTGGGCTCAGTTATTGGGAAACCGAGCCCGTCCATCTCTACTTTATAGGCACCATTTATCAGTATTATTTATTAGTGCCTGTTATTTTCTTATTGTTTATCAACAGAAAAAACATAAAGAATAGTACAGCACATAGTAGTAGCATAGTACAGAACATACAAGAAACAGGTAGAAGATATAGTAGCTGGTAAATAAGACAGGAGAGAGGGATACTCGATTCAGTTAAATTATAATATTATTGTGTAACACATTCACTTTTGAAGAAGCTACTGTTGTTGTGAAGAAATGCATTAGCTATTACTGTGTGGAAGTCAAATAATTGGATGAAGTAAACCAAATTGATTAATATTGTTTTACAGTGTGATTGCGGTTAATACGCCACATGTTATGACGCAATCGCATGGATTCATAACGTACACATTTATATTAGCACTTACACGTGTAAATAGTGTACATTTATTAAGGTTCTAATCCACATTTATTTATTAGTAAAATGTATTAGATTGTTTATACATAAATGATAATATATTAAAAGTGTCTAAGGCTAGGGATATAGGAAATGTATCATGTTTAGTGTAATTTTGATCTGCACATTACCATCTCTAATCTGCTATTTTCGGCTTTGTGATCGCTTCCTGCGATCAATAGTTATGGAAGATAAAAGATTGAATGCTCAAAATGACATTATGTTTTAAGTTTGTTTACAACTAGTTTGGGTCAGTTTCCTTGAGAAGCACATGTTTTCAGCTGCTGGGGGAAGGTGATCACACCTTCCCAGAGAAAGCCTTTGAATTAACTTATAACCAGCAGGCAGCTGGAACATCATTAAACCCTATGACGACCCTAGGCATTTTGCTTGTGTACATAGTGACATCATCAGTAGTTTTTTCTATACTGAAGCTGCATATAAGCACGCTGGCCCATTGTTCTGGCTCTCTTTGACTGACTACACAGCAGACATGATTACCTTATCCTGGGCCTGGATGAAGCGTTACAGGAGATGTAATGTATTCACTGTTTTTATACTTTCCTGCTTTATTGTATATCTTTTATGCGTAATAATGGCTTGCTGTAAATCCTGTTATAATTTGCAATTAAATATCTTTGTGGTTTGGAACCACAACAATCGCATTGGACTATGTTTTATTGGTAAGCGATAAAATGACTTTAATAGCTGATTTTTTTACACTGAATAAAAGACTTGATACACTTTTACAGCCCTAAGTTGAAGGTGCAACAATACCTCTATTTTAAGCAAATTAGCAAAAGTGGTGAAACGACAACTAATTTTAGATGGCATATTGTCTCTAAATCTTTGGTTCACATATTGATTACTAGCTGAAGTACTCGGCATTGCTCGGGTTTAAAAATTCAAATTATCAGTAAGTTGGATGTAACTGCCAGCATTTTAAAATTAATTAGCAGCTGAGATGTCATTCAAATCCTTCCATTGGAAGGCAGAGAACAGGCTCCCCAGGTCAAATTTCTGCCCTGTGTACACCAACGAGAGGTCTGACCGAGACCCTAACCACATTAGGCATCCAGAACCACAGCCCTCTGTGAAGCTTTCATCCAAATCCATCCAGTGGAACACTCAGAAGAGGCTCCCCGGGTCAAAGTGCTGACCAGCGTACAGCAGCAAAAGGTCTGACCAGGACCTCAACCCGCTAGTATGTTTTCTGTGACTCAATGTTACCACTCTGTGAAGTTTTCGTCCAAATCAGTCCAATGGAAGGCTCAGAACAGGCTCACTGGGTCAAAGTTCTGCCCTACGTACAGCAACGGAATGTCCAAAACGGACTTTAACTCCCCAAAAACCTGACCAGGATCCAACTGGACCACTTTGCATTAGTTTCATCCCACACGGTGCAGGAGTGTCCGAATGCATAACCAGACAGACAAATAAACAACCAGGGCAGCACGGTGTCTTAGTGGTTCGCACTTCTACCTCACAGCACTGTGGTTCGATTATCGACCATGGCCTTATCTGTGTGGAGTTTGTATGCTCGCCTCATGTTTCCGTGGGTTTCCTCCGGGTGCTCCGGTTTCCTTCCACACTCCAAAAACATACTGGTAGGTTAATTGGCTGCTATTAAATTACCCTTAGTCTCTCTTGTTCTGTGTGTGTGCATGTTAGGGGATTTAGATTGTAAGCTCCAATGGGGCAGGGACTGATGTGAATGAGTTCTCTGTACAGCGCTGCGGAATCAGTGGCTCTATATAACATACATAGATGATGATGATGACCAATGATTTTTAAACATAAGATTATTTACAAACTATTTGAAGAATGCAAGTTTTTATTATACATATACCATAACGGGATGAATACACTCTATTTTGATGCAACATTCAGAAGTACGCAAGAATATGAAAAGTCTCTTTAATCAAGTGGCCAGATGAACAGTTTTTTTTACCTATAATAGAAATTTGGACTGAGCAAGATTCCTAAAGGAAAAGTCATCAACAGCTTTTCAATCTGCATAGTGGATGTACTGTTGTTACCTGCTGATTGAACTATAGAGTATAAGAATATTAATATTGATTGCATTATAATTGCTCATGTCTTTTGATTGAGAAGTTTATGGTGTATTGAAGTGGATTTATGAGATTTATTTTTATGACTTGATAAATATTAATAAATCTGTATGTTTTTATTACCAAACCAATTCCAATAACATGTTATGTGATAAGATTGTTAACTGAATTGAATTTTTCCCAATACATAGGGCAATATTTAGTACATTTTATTTCTCTAATATTCTTAACTTATAGGAAGATAAGATATTTAGAATGACGGTAAGCTCCAATGTGGCAGGGACTGATGTGAATGATTCTAAAGAATTGCAGTTGAGTATGCCCAAGATGACTGTCTCACCCTCTGCAACAATGTATATTTCTTTGAGTCCTATTGGAAGAGAATCAATATATAAATAAATATATGTTTTTATTATTATTATTATTATTAGTGTTATTATTATAATTATTAGTATAAGAAAGATAGCATATGTGAAATTAATTGTAAATTAGTGTGCATTTAAGTCTGTGTGTTATGTGTTTGTGAGAGAATCTGAGTAAAATGTCTCTGTCTAAAGTCTTGGCTTGACCTGTTTTGGTACCCTCTATCAACTTGGTAGGACTCTTGTTCTAAGTCTCCTTGCTCCAGCAAGCCCACTCAGAGATACAGGACTCACGGGACTCCCAGTAGTGTCAGGCCTTTACTCCTCTTATTCCTAAAGTGGGCTATGGGTGACCTCTGTGTTCTTTGTGCCCTCTATATTAGCCACTGGTCTAAAAGGGGCTGACCCAGGTTGTTCCTTCAAAATCCTACACAACCCTAAGACCCTGTGACCAGGGGCAATCATATCCCACTTAACAAGGAAGTGAGGCTAGGCTAATGAAGGTGAAATCACAGTTTTATCCCCTGTCGCAAATGGGGTGCCGTATCCTGGGGTAAACAGCTGCATTTCCCATGCATCAACCAAACAGTATCATACCAGTCCAGTGCTTCATTTAAAGTAGCCGCAGCTAGTTTTATTTAGCAATTCCAAAAATAAACAAAATATAAACAAACATCCTAGCCTATCCAGCTCTAACTAATACAATAATGAATACCCTCTTTAAAGTGGAAGGACCTAATTTCCCACACAATATAATAACAGAGCTTACTGGTAACAAATTGCAGTGTCTCTCAACAGGCATCTAACCTGTAGTGAGAGACTAAGGAAACAGCCGCACAGTTTTTTAACAGCACCTTACAGGTGCAACTCCTGAATATCTAGCAGCCGGCTAGAAGATTGGAAAGCCCTCCCTTCTATCTCCAGACATAACCCCAGAGACCCTTACACCAACTGACTGAAGCTGGTTCGTTCTTTCCAAACATACACAGTGCTTCTGTCACCCCCCCATTACACACTTTTTACTGAAAATGTGTGCTCCCAGCTGATCGGAACTTCATGCTGAGAGGAGGGGGGACATGGAGTTATAGCCCCCTTCCCACATCATGGAAGCAGACCCCACTTGGACATTATCCATTATCCACCTGGCCACATTTAAGAATCAATAAACACAGCGCAAATTGTCGCAACACAAATTATAAATAGTTCCCAAAAATAGTTCCCAAACTTCATCCAGCACATGAAGCTTCATCCAGCTTCATCCAGCGGTGGGTTGTACGCTTTGTTGGCATGATTGGTGTGTATTGATTGTGTGTGATAGAGCTCTTTATGTTTGAGGAATGCATGTCTGTAGTAATGTAGTATGTCTTCAAGTTCCCCATTGGAATACAATACTTTCAAAAGTTAGCACTCAATATATCCTAATATGGTAAGACAAGTATTTAATACCCATATGGAGGACATACATAGTAAAAATAAATAGACTTAATATTATAATGTGTAGCATATTCATCTTGCAATGTCATGAAGCAGATCTGTTAGGAGTAACTTACAGGAACAAATTGTCTGTCCATGCTAAGCTCCCATTCATTCAGTTGACCCCTAAAGCCACTGTCAGTAAACAATTTACTAAAATGATTTATTTAAGACAATAAAAAATTTGCTATGAAGCGAAGGTAACATGGACTTTGTTGAGCTATAACTTTTCTTTCACTGACATTATTCTAGTGTTAATAACTTACTATCTTTACTTTGAAGCTCGGACTAGTGAGAACAGAGCGTTCAGCATTGTATCTATTAATTCATTAACAGCATTGAAATTATGTTGTAATACTGCTCCCTCTGATACAACATGATTTTCCACATTTTTTTAGTTGAATTTCATATCTGGAGAGAGAAGCAGGTACAATTTAATTTAATTTCTAATTCATACTTGGATTCCCTAGGTAGTGGGGTCCGCCGATAAAAATGAGTGAACCCCCCTCCCCCCCCCTAGAGACCCCCAGCCCAGTGCTGATACCCCTGGGCTGGGGGTAGTAGGGTAATAACGGCGATAAAGAGTTAAAATAACAAACGGACGCCATTTTGTTTTGTGGAACTACAAGTCCCAGCCAGCCAGGTTGCCCAAAATAGTGTGGCCATGCTGCTGCTTGTATAACTACAAGCACCAGCATACCCATGGCAGCCAGGGCATGTTGGCACTTGGAGAACCACAAGTGCCAACATGCCCTGACAACCATGGCTGACTGGGACCTGTAGTTCCACAAAAGAAAATGTTTAAAAAAAAACACAACACCCTCATTACAACCACTAAAATTTTATAAAAATAAAAAACCCACAATAAACACAGTAACCACCCTCATCTACACCATATATATTTATTAAAAATAATAAAACCCCTAATACTCACCAATGAAGTCTTCTTTCTGTCATTAAAGTCCCAAAACAATTTGTAATTCCAAATGTCCGGCTTGCCCCAGTCCCAAAGTATTTATACCATCCAAAGTCCAGGCTTGTAAAAGTCCAAAAATAAATTGTACATCCAAATGTCCAGGCTTGCCCCAGTCCCACAGTATTTATACCATCCAAATGTCCTGGCTTGAAAAATCTCTTCTTGGCTTCGCCCAGGAGGGGCCCCTTGTTGATAGTAGTCTTCTTTTCTTTGGCCATGAGGGCCCCATATTTGTTCATCCCAACACTTTAGTCTTGATTGAAGAAAAACAAAAAAAACTGGAGCCGCCGCAAACACCTCCTACCTAGTAGGAGGTCCGCTACGCAATGAACTTACGTTCACTGCGCAAGGTCTATGTACTGTATTAGGTCATTTTCCCACGCTATTGGGGAAATCCCCTAATACTGTAAATAGAGCTTACGCAATGAATGTACATTCATTGCGTAGCGGAGTTCCTACTAGCTAGGACTTCCACTGCACAATGAGCGTAGCACATGCGCAATGAACTACGCTCATTGCATATCTGGTTCTATGGGAAAGGGCGTTGCTATAGGTGAAGCTCTCGTCAATAACAGATTCTGATAACTCAACTCGTAGGGTGATTCATGATAGTTGGCAGGAAATATATTTATTTATTTAATGTAAATACTATTAATTTAATATTGGGGTTGTTTGGAGGGAAATGGATCTTTTTATTAAAGAAGAATTACATTAATTTACTGTCTGAGTTGGTTGCTGGGAGGCCTAATTATTAAACATGGGTGTTATTGATTTAAAATTGGGCTACTTTGGGGGAGGGAGGCCTACTGTGTTTTCTCATTACTGGGATTTCTATATCATATACCTATCCTTTTTTTCCAAACAGGGACCCAACATTCCAGGATCCAGATAAGCAGCAACTGAGCTTAGGACACAAGCACCAGTAACAAGTAGTGAAAGCAACAAGAACAGGTAGGAGAGAGCAGGACAATCTGCCAACTGTTCTGACAAACTCAGTCAGGACTTTGTCCTGACTGTACGGACAGTTGGAAGGTATGTCCCACATCACACAGCTCTGCTCGGAAAGGGAGAGCTGAGTGCACCTAACAGTAGTGCATGTAGCATTGCCAGTGTATAGGAAGAGTTGGAGAGCAGCCAAGCACTGTCTAAAATTATAGCCATGCCCCTAGGCATGCTGGTCACGTCCACTGGCAGCATGGCATGGAAACCCCTCTCTACAAATCCTGCGTTTGCCCCTGACATTGTTCCTACACCTTCACTGCTGCTGCCCAGAGTGGTGACGCTGCCAAAGAAATTCAATCCATAAGTTTTGTATCAGTGGGCAGCTCAAGAAAATCTGAATAATACTCCCATCCTCACCACGATTCCTCCCAAAAAATCGGCAGTTATTTTGACCAAAGGCTGTGGTACGAAATATTAAGCCAATATGATTCCTTTTCATTTTCTGATTTAGAAGAATAAACAGTATTAAATTCAGAATAAAAACAAAAGTTCTGTATATTAACATTCATAGAAGCAGGTATCAGTTTCAAGTGTATCAATGAACAGAAACAGACTTTTAATGTAACTTTACAATGTAAGTATTGCATTGCGACCCTCTCCCCAAGTCATCTGAGGCTCCCACCTTCTGGGAGGAGCTGAAGAACCAGTGTCCCAGAGAAAGCTTAGGCCAACCTTGGAGTAAAGGGGACCATCCGAGCCTAGTGGCGGAGTTGGCCGTAAAGACCCTTGCCCTCTAAGGGGCCTTTTGGCTATGGAGTTTGGGGATGTAAAGGTGCTCTCCATAGCTTCGGCGAAGGAGGGTCTCTTTTTTCCCTCTCTGGGACCTTCTGGATCCTAGGGGAAGGGTAGGCACGGGGCCCTTTCCCTTATGGGAAAGGCCAAAAGTACCAAGCCCCCTCCACCGTTTTGCATTGCAGTGGGTGATTTGGAGTCACGCACCTCAGGCTTCAATTTAAAAAATTAGTTTACATGTAAATATATATAGTTACATATATTTGCTACACTTTTATGTTCTTTTAACCAAGATAGCATTGTTAAAAATGTATTCTTATGCTTGAGTGATGGGACCAAGGTCATATGAAGGACACAGTGACTCCAACCTGACTCATTTAACAATATTCGTACCTTTCAAACTGTGCTTTCACATCTAAAAATATACTAATAAAACAAGATCTAAAACTGTCTACAAGTTAATAACAAGAACAAATGATTTTTATCACATTTTCATACTGTGAGTTCACCATCCATAGAAATGCTTTACAAAGCCAGAGTGTGTTGGGTGTTTCTTTGTCCTCATATGATCCACTAATAATGTTGCAAGGACAATAAGCCTTTATGATTTCAGGGATATCATGTTCCTCTTAAATTCATGTGGCTATTTTCAGCGTGTAACTATCCTTCTTCAATCTTCAGCACTGACATACTTGCTAATACTCATTATAAACATATGAATGCTACGATCAATTTAAATGAAAATCCACTAGGGAGATGTACGTAACCATTAGAAAAGCCATTCAGTTTCATGGGAGCAATGTAACAACACAGCTCAGTGTAAATAGTCAATAACTTACACATTATGTTCTCTTGCCACAGTGAACAGTGTACATAATAAAATGATAAGGAAAACTCCATAGAAAAACTCATTTTAAATTGGTGGAAAGCACTAAAAGCTACTGTTTTATGGATTAGTGAGTTGGGACAAAGAAGTCCCATTTTTTTCATTTATAGCAATTTTGACAAATATGAAAAGGTTGTAAAATTAGCCTTTAGTTGATTCCCTTTTTCAGTTTCATGGGTTGAATCTAAAAATACAGCTCAGTGTATGATTTAACAGCTTATATATCACTTTCTCTTGCCACAGAGGCCATGCACAGAACAAAATAGTTAGGCATTCATAAGTTCTTATGAAAAGAAAAATATAAGCATTGCTAAATTAAATAGAAAAAATGTATATGCCCAAACAATTCAGTGTGTGAGTCTCCTGGTTCTGGAAGCCAGTCCATGATAGAAAACCTGAAATTGGACTTACATTGTAAGTCATTGTAGCCACACATCATGCACCGCCCACAGTTTAGTAAACTGGTAGTGGTATTCAAGATGTGTTACAGTGTGTTTTACAATGCTGAATCATATCTTTAACAAATATTATAACACGGACATCTTTATATTTTAAAAGCAGCTTTATATGAGCTTTTCAAGGCCATTATGAAGGAAAATCTAAATTCTCTACTTTATAATGCAGTTGGTGCTGTAACAAAAGTACTGTAAGAGGAGCAAGAGGAGGCATGCAATACATACAGAGGTGTAGCTTGTAGCCATGGCACCTGAACCAAGCGCATGCTACTGTGCCCCCAACCCCGATACTGAAGTGTTCCAGGGGAAGGAGAATGGCCCTCAACAGTTAATCTCTGACAACAAACATTAACAGAAAAGTAAATAAAGTTTTCACTTACGTGCAGATTAATGATTGGGCTCTGCTCGTTGTGCCTCAAGTAGAGATGTTCACTGACCCCCGTGTTTTGGTTTTGGTTGTGGTTTTGGATCTGGATTAACTTTGTGTTTTGGTTTTGGCATAACCGCCCTCGTTTGTTTTGGTTTTGGTTTTGGATCCCGATTTTATTCTAATATGCCTATTTTTTCCCCCTAAAATCACATAACTTGGCTCTTTTTTATCCCTAGATTATTACTAACAGTGGCGGGCTGGCCCCCCGGGCCGCTGGGTTAGACGCCTATTAGGGCCAGGGGGTAGGCCGGCCGGCCGCCCCCCCGGATGCAAAAAACAGTCGTCGTCCCCGCTGCCGCATCTGATGTCATCAGATGCGGCCACGTTAGCGTACAGGCGGCCACATCACATGACAGGGGATGCGGCCGCGTCATCAATGACGTGGCCGCATCCCCTGTTATATGATGCGGCCGCCTGTGTGCCCCCTGGCCATCCCTCTCCCAGCCCACGCCTGATTACTAACCTCAATAACATTAATTTCCAATCATTTCCAGTCAATTTTTGTCAAGTGACAAGAACACTGCTACCCCTCCTGTTTCTGTATGAGCAATGGCACTGAGCAATGGCACTGGAGACTGACAAGAACACTTCTACCCCTGTTTATGTGTGAGCAATGGCACTAAGCAATGGCACTGAGCAATGTCACTGGAGAGTGACAAGTACACTGCTACCCCTGTTTCTGTGTGAGCAATGGCGCAGGATCTCCTGGGGAGGGAGGTAAATATGGAATCCAAAACCCACGAGATCCGACAACGCAACAATGACGTTTTGCCTTGATTCAGATCCAAGGTCGCGCAAAAGTAACGAGCCGGCTCGCGAGCCTATTTGGATCCCCTAAGTACCAGTGGGCTCAGTTTTCAGAAAACCGAGCATGAGCATCTCTAGCCTCAAGCTGGTTCTCAATGTCCTGCATGTCTGTGGAGAGAGGGTAAGACTAGAGAGGATGAGGAGACTTGAAGATGGCAGGGAGGCTGAAGTAGGTGGGCAAGATGGAAGGTAGAAAAAAAACAGATGAAGGACAGAATATTGAGGAAGGTGAGAGATAGAGGACAGCAAGGGAGAGGGGGAGAAAAAGAGGTAGGAAACAAAATCAGGAGGGCTAAAGAACAATGCTGTTGGTGGACTGTGTTGTTCTCTCCTACCTGTTATTTCATCTTTCACAACTTGCTGCTGGCTTGCTAACTGAATCCTGTAATGTTGGGACCTGTTTGAGGAATGTAAAGGTACATGAAATATGGAAAACTGAGCAATAAGTAAACACAGTAATGATTTGCTACCAGCCTGCCTGTAACTGATAGTTCACTGTCTAGCTGGCCTCAATGAGTCCAGGCAGCAAACCAGTGATGGGTAACCTGAAACATTGCATGTGCGGCCCTCCAGCCTTCAAAAGGACCGGAGCTTACCCTAAATTTCAAGAATGAAAACACAACATGAAAACGACCTTGGCACACCCACAACCATCTCATCCCATGACATGTCCCTCACATGCTCCAAAATAGTACCACATGCCCTCAGACCTCCCACATACTTCTACTGAAGGTAGAACAGAGATACCATTTTATTATTATTATTATTATTATTATTATTATTATTATTATCTTTTATTTATAAGACACCACAAAGGGTCCGCAGCGACGTAAATAGGGCAAGGGATAACAGTACAGGGTATCAATACGTGGCATACAGGGTAGTACAGAAATAAAGTGCAGTAAAAGCAAAGTGCAAAAAGTATAAACAAATTGAAATAAATATAAATAATTACCAACTTGGCAGATAAGGGTGAACAGGGCAAAAGGGAAAAGTGACTTCCAGTGTACGGATAGAGAGGGAAATGAAGGAGGAAGGATGGGAGTGAAAAATGTTTGTGTCAGTGCTCAGTAGAGTGGGCACCACATAAAGGAACAAGGCAGAGATAGAGAAGATGAGGGACTATAGAAAAAGAAAGATGGGGGCAGGAGTCAAGTGAATAAATGGAGATAAAAGGCAAAGGGCTAAAAGTAAAGATAAACAGTAGGAGGACGACAAGAGGAAAGAGAGCCCTGCTCAAGGGAGCTTACAATCTAAAGGTCAGGGGAGACTAACAGGAGACACCGAGTGGCAAGATGCGGTGAGGGACAAGAACACTGAGGGGAAGGAAGTAAGGAGTAAGTAGGAAGGGGCGAGGTATAGAGAAGTTAGTATGCAAAGATAGAGAAGGGGTTGTAAGAGGGCAGGGTTAGGCGGAGGAAGGGTAGGCTAACCTGAGCAGAAGGGTTTTAAGGGAGCGTTTAAAGTTTGACAGGCTAGATGACAGCCTGATAGAACAAGGGAGATCATTCCAGAAAAGGAGAGCAGCGCGGAAGAAATCCTGAATGCGAGAATGAGAAGTGGTGACCAGATGGCAGGTAAGGCGGCAGTCGTTGGAAGACCGCAGTGGGCGAGAAGGAGTATGAGTGGACCCTTTACAATAACATGTCCATTGTCATATCATATTTTTTATTCTTGCATATAAAATAAGTGATGTTTGCTTCCATAAGTAAGTCTAACCTTAACTTAAAAAAATGCTATCTTTCTGTGGTTTAAATGATTGTATATACAATAATATATATCCCAATATATTTCTGTGCAAAATAACTTCTGCACATTTTTTATTCAAAATGAATTAATGGTTCTGTGACTTTATCTGTTATTATAATATTATCATATTATAATATGAGCTAAAATTTACTACAGTTTGCACCTATTACCTCTACTCATTAGAGTGACTGGCACCCCAGCTGATAGTGACCTACAGTGAAGTCACTGTAAGAATATTCAATTAAATTAGTAGGATAATAAACAGAGCGAAAATTTAACAGTGTTATACTATGATCTATAAAAACAGAGATGTCATTTCTCAGTAATCATGCACTATAAATGTCAGATAGCTTATTTTAATTTCACCAAAGCATGGTTAACAAGTTTTCAAAGAGTAACAGCTTTCCATGCTCTATCATCTCATTTATCTCTGGAATTGTAGTGTTAACCTACATTTAATGTGGAGAGAGACCCAAACTCAAGATATCTGATGAAGTGAGGTGAGGTGCACAGGTATTCCGAATATGTAATCTGAATATATAATTGAGAGATGTGTGATGCTCAGGTTGTTACTTCTTCCTGCTCTTACATTACAAAGAGTATGCGGTGGAAGAAAACTGTGTGACGTCACCCTTATATCATCATGCGGGGAGAAGATCCCCCACTGAGGCTGGTGATTCCGTCCATGAACATTACGAAGAAGTGTGCTGCACCACCAGACAGGATCATTCAATAGTGAGACCACTGCTAGGCACCACTGCTCATTATGGGCCTATTTGTGTTTGGACTGTGCAGAGAGCAATGATAATAGACCACATTTTTCCATCCACTACCACAGGATGGAAAACAATGAAAATATCAGTGATTGAATCTACAGGGATTTTTAGATTGACCCTTCTTTTCTTGAGGAACCTGAATAACAAATTGGACATGCATCATTTTATCTGAACTATCTTTGGTTTAGGTAACCTCTCAGAATGGGATTGCAGAAAGATAATTGAACCAAGTAATCTGCAGTGGATTGAATTCCAGTTCATGTATGTGGCATTTTCTGGTTTGACCACTGGTCAATAAGGCACTTCTGGTATAATTTTGTTTTATTTTTGTATCCAATAATGTTAAAAAATTAATAACTCCCAGTCTATTGGGTTATATCTTTATCAAAACTGAAAATTGAGTATTTCTTCACAGCTCTCCTATATATTCAAACATACAAGGTCTGGCTAGTTTATTTTTGCTTTTCATTTAATAGGCAGAACGTACACAATCCATAGGTATTGTACAGTATAATTCCAAGTTAAACAATAGAACCCTTTATGTAAGACAAAGACACTGAGATAGCATAAGCAAAACTCCAATCTATTATTTCTACAAAGAATAGCTGAAAGAGCCTCTTCTAAGAAACAGACTTGGAATAAAGCAAAAGCGCTCACACGGAGGGGAATATAAACAATGTAATATGCCACAGCCATTTATTGTTTTGTTATTTAAAACTACATTATGTGCTGTTTCGTTCCTGGGTCATCTGAGTGTCGTCAACAGTAACATGTATTGAGTTTCCATACCAGGACATCCCTTAGCTCCTAGTATTACACAGCCTACAGTTAAATGTCACAATAAAACATTTTGTGAATTTACATTTAAGTGCCTAGTATTATTGTGGTAGCTATAATCTCAATCCTTACACAAGTAATATGTCAACGTTCTAGAAACACCAACGGGCATTTACTGTGATTAATACAAAATTAGGTTCTACCCTAAGACATATAAGTTACCATAAAACAATAACCAAATTCAACATTGTGGATTATTAACTTTGCACTTTTATTACTGATCATCTTATATCAAAAGGGCGTAACAATAAAACAATACAGCCTAAAATAAAATCATGCTATTTTAGGTGAATAAAACTGCAATTGTCATAAGTAAAAGGTGATTTGTTTAAAAGTTATTATTTGAAAAACCCAAGCAAATATTCTTCATTTTTATATTTTATACATTGTTCCATTATTACTTTGGCATTTATGAAGATATTTATTTTTGTATTTGTTTTTGTATGCTAAACTGTGCAGGTGTTCACCCAACACTACATAAATAAAATATACTGTATTGCAATCAAACAACACATATCATATAGACAATACACATTTCAACACAAGTTATATAAATTAGAGATGCTCACTGAACCCCGTGTTTTGGTTTTGGATCTGGATTACCGTCGTGTTTTGGTTTCGGTTTTGCCAAACCGCCCTTACGTGTTTTGGTTTTGGTTTTGTTTGGTTTATGTTTTGCAAATTTGTTTAAAAATCAATGTTTTTGGGCATGAAATAACCTAATTTAGTGCTCCACCTGTTTCTTGGATAAGTAAGGTAATTCTAAAGCTAATAAATTAGGAAGAAAACAGTTTAATCCCTGGTAGGCCGTCCTTAATTCTGCACACAAACCTGATTGTCTTCCTCTTCATCTTAGCCTATTGGCAATGCAGCCATCGTCTTTGGGTGTATATTACACCCTACACTTATAGTTAAATATATAAAGAAATGGACAAAGGCAGTTTGGTTTCTGTCTCTCTAGGCCCCCCTCCACTTGTAGAAAATACTAAAAAATTCAGTTGTTATAGACTGTACAATATAAATTGAAATGGACAAAGGCAGTTGGGTTTCAGTCTCTATAGACCCCTCCGCCCTGCACTTGTAGTTGAATAGAAAAAAAGCAGCCTGCATAGACGGAACAATATAAAAAATAAATAGACCAAGGTAGTTTGATGGCTGTCTATAACCCCCCCCCCCTGTCACGGGCACTAGGAGTCTTTACCCAGGGATCACCAGATGATGAGCTTACCAGAGCAGTATAGATGGTAATATGGTACTCTGGTAGCAGGGTGATCACGGAACAGGAGACAGCAGATGATAGAGATGCTCGTGAAAGTCTATGACTAGCAGCACTGGTAATATATATGTAGAGGTACACGAGGAACTGAATGGACAAAGGAACGTGAGGGTAGTCAGTGGTCTGCGGTAGCAAGTTGTAGCACTGCTATAGTGAGGAGGAATGTCCAACAGCAACGAGGAGGTGATGAGAGTCAGCGGTCTGCGTTTAGCAAGTTGTACCGCTGTCTGGGTGAAGGAATGGAATCCAAGTGGAGGTATCCGGGGAGTCAGTGGTCTGCGTTAGCAAGTTGTACCACTGCTATGTGAGAGGATACTGGAACAGGTGACACAGGAAACAGGGATCAGTTGTCTGCCTCTGGCAAGTTGTACCACTGAATATATATGTGAGGAGGAGCACGGGGAGAGGCTGCAATACAGAGGATACACGGGCACCTTGAACTTGATCCACAATGACATGCACAATATAGTAATGACTGAACAGCGCTGCAATAATACAAATTCACAGAAACTATCCGGGCAAAAGATAACACAGTCAATGATGGCAATAGTCTCAGCGGATAGTAAACTCCAGAGGAGAACAACTCAGTCCAGCAAGATATGCAATACACCAGCACAGTCAATGAGAAGTATGCATACCGTGGTTCAGGAGCAGGCTGTCAGACAGGAGTGCAGAGATACCTGAACGGTTGGAGGCCGGCAGGATGCGAAGTCCCTGGAGGGTGAAGCGGTAATCAAGTAGGTGCAGCGCACAGGTAGGTAGACCAGCAGGGAAAGCAACAAATACTCAGGAAGCAGTAGTATGTAGAACTGGACTCCTGGAGGACCCTGAAGAGTAGCGATGGTCTAGCTGAGATGAAAGCAGCGAGGCGTAGATCCGATGCAGACTGGCGAGTAGACACCGGCAGGAACACTGAGAAGCACGGAGAGCGGATCAGCTGCTGCAGACAAGTAGAACTGAGGAATAGCAGCCAGCAGGACTCTGCAGGTACACGGAGGCAGCGGGTAGAAACCAGCAGGTGCAATCGCGATGAAACATGGGAGAGTAGAGCTGAGCTGGAACAGTTGAGCACGGAGAGCAGCGGATAGGAATCAGCTGTTGCAGTCTCGAGGAAACACGGGAGAGTTGAGGTGAGTTGAAGACTGTAGTGCACGGAGGCAGCGGATAGGAATCAGCTAAACAGTCACGATGAAACACAGGAGGGTTGAAGTGAGCTGAAGACTGTAGTGTACGGAGGCAGCGGATAGGAATCAGCAGTTGCAGTCTCGAGGAAACACGGGAGAGTTGAGGTGAGTTGAAGACTGTAGTGCACGGAGGCAGCGGATAGGAATCAGCTAAACAGTCACGATGAAACACAGGAGGGTTGAAGTGAGCTGAAGACTGTAGTGCACGGAGGCAGCGGATAGGAATCAGCTAAACAGTCACGATGAAACACAGGAGGGTTGAAGTGAGCTGAAGACTGTAGTGCACGGAGGCAGCGGATAGGAATCAGCTAAACAGTCACAATGAAACATAGGAGGATTGAAGTGAGCTGAGTACTGTAGTGCACGGAGGCAGCGGATAGGAATCAGCTAAACAGTCACGATGAAACATAGGAGGATTGAAGTGATCTGGAAACCACAGGAGAGTTGAAGTGGTCTGGAAACCACAGGAATCAGCAGCGCTGAATACACGAGGAAACACAGGAACACCTTCAGAGGCTCATGGGGAATGAGACTCCAAGATCAGGCAACGAGGTATGGAACTCAGGTGCTTTAAATAGGGAGTGTTGCCTGATCAGCCAATTAACTAAAAGGAACAGGTACTGAAGGTTTGAAAGGGCTGCGCATGCACAGACCCTCAGGATGGTGGAGGCCACGGTTCCTAAACACACGGGAAGAAGCACTCATAGTCTGGTGAGTGACACCCCCCCTGCCCTCCACTTGTAGTTGAATAGAAAAAAAGCAGCCTGCATAGACTGAACAATATAAAAAATAAATGGACCAAGGTAGTTTGATGGCTGTCTATAACCACCCCCCCCCCCGCCCTCCACTTGTAGTTGAATAGAAAAAAAGCAGCCTGCATAGACTGTAGAATTAGAATATAAACAGAAATGGACAAAGGCAGTTTGGTATCTGTCTGCATCAGACCCCCTCTCCACTAGGAGTAAAATAGAAAACTATTCAGCTGTTATAGAGTCTAGAATATAAATATAAATTGAGAAAGGCAATTTGGTATCTGTCTGCATCATCCTCATCAACATCATCATTAGCGCCCTCGTTGCCTACACAAATCTCCCCCTCATCCTCTTCTAATTCCAAAGTGGCATCCTCAATTGGTGTATCACCGGCTACACTCGGGCTGTTAAGACACACATCAGCAGAACTGCTGAAAGGACCCTTCTTTATGGGTACACTAACAGAATGCTCACGATTACACATACCACTGGTGGATGGACTCTCCACAGGGATTGGTGTCATTTCTGATTCTGAGCATACATTATCCTCTAATGCCTTACTGTTTTCTTGCAGCTCGCCTTTTACGCATAACAGTAGTTGTGCACCACTTTCAGACTCCAAATTACTTGGTCTTGCTTGCTCACGAGTGACCCTACAAGAAGAAGGCTCAGTAACATTTTTAGATCTGGCAGTAATAGAGAAAGGCGAAGGCATCATTCTTTCTTTGCCACTGCGTGTGTAGAATGGCATGTTGGCAATTTTGTTTTTGTCGGCAGTTAACTTTTCCTCAGTTACACTTCTTTTTCGCTTCAACATGGTAAATATTTTTTTGGTGTGTGTGTTTTTTTCCCTGATTTCAAAAGACTATGTACTTTTACATAGTAGGCTTTACCAGATGACGTACTGAGAACACTACCATCAGGACTGGTGCCATCACCTACTTGCTGATTCTGCTCATATGTGGACTGGTTTGAATCCATTTTAATGAGCCTAAAGCACTTGTAGTGGAAAGTATTGTACTAGATAGATACTGCTGACAAATATGACTTTTTTTGACAGCCAGAAAAATTTGTGTAAAACACTGGGAAATATTGGACACAACTAAGCACTTGTAGTGCAAATTTTTTTTAGAAATACTGCTGACAAATATGACTTTTGACAGCCAGAAAAATTAGTCTAAAACATTGGGGAATATGGGACACCCCAAAGCACTTGTAGTGCAAAACAATTTTAGAAATACTGCTGACAAATATCACTTTTTACAGCCAGAAAAATTAGTGTTTCACACTGGGGAATATGTGACACCCCAAAGCACTTGTAGTGACAAAAATTGTATAGATACTGCTAATAAATATCAATTTTGACAGCCAGAAAAATTAGTGTTTCACACTCTGGAATATGGGACACCCCAAAGCACTTGTAGTGCAAAATTTTTTTAGAAATACTGCTGACAAATATGACTTTTGACAGCCTGAAAAATTAGTCTAAAACACTGGGGAATATGGGAGACCCCAAAGCACTTGTAGTGCAAAAAATTGAAAAAAAAGCCTCCTCTATCCTCCTCTCTTCCTGCTCTAACATTTTCTAATAGAATTGGTATTAATAATAATAGAATTGTATAGAATAGAATTGAAACAATAATGTGTACAATTATTGCTCTGTCCCTGCGCTAATATAGCCTGTAACCTAACCCTGCTCCCTCCCTGTGAAATGGCGATGGATTGCTGTGGATGCTGGTATTTATGCTTTTCAAATCTCACGAGAACCGAGCTCAGAAATACAAATACGTCACAATGACGTTTTGCCTCGATTTTGAATGGGCGGGAGAGTACCGAGCCTGCAACGGCGCGGTACTCGGATAGGCGAAATTCGGATAGATTTGGATCTCGGGGGAACTGAGCTCGCCCATCTCTAATATAAATAAACATATATATAAATATACATATATATATATATATATATATATATATATATATATATATACACACATATATATCCATATAAATCTACACACATATGTATATATGTGTATATTTATATATACAGTCTATATATGGACTCCAGTCTGTATATGGTCAGTAGTCAGGGCTGTTGTAATGTTGTACTGGGTTCAGGGTCATTAACCAATTTTCAGCCCATGAAATAACATTCTATTGCTGCACTTTGTAATACAGCAATGAAACTTTCTGATTTGTTATGTACTTAATATTGGAGCTCTAAAACCTCATGCTAAAATTGCTTGATTACAAACTGAAACTGTAAAGTCCTATTAATTCTTTACTCTTTTAATTATTTGCATTTTTCCTTTTGTGGCACTGGTAGATTACTGGTAGATTACTAAATTTGTAAATTTGGAGCATGCTCACAATAATGGCCATTAGCTTAGTGCTCTAAACTAAGTGGGCTCTAAAATAAGTTCCTATGGTGCCAGTTAGGCCACTCCCCTGTTGCTGGAGTGATGAAAGTAATATACTATATAATGGTTTATTATTATTGTGGTATGATGTGTGGGCGATGAGCTAATTAAAGTGGCTTATTTGCATATTATCCCTAGAGAGCAGCACAAAATGCTTCATACCTTTATTTGGGGGTGGAGGCTACATTTTTACCACTTCATATGCGAGCAGAAAATCTTATCTTGATGACTCCCAACAACGATAGAACAGTTTATACATATTTTGGAATTCTGCTTCATTAGTGAACTGTGTCAGCTGTTCCCAAAGTGTGCGCTGCGGCTCCCAGGGCTGCCGCGGGACTGTCACAGGGGTGCCATGGCCAGGGGAAACAAAAATCTTACCAATCCTGTGGCGCCCAGGACCCAGCATCCTCCTTCCTCCTCGATTCTCACTGAATGTTGGGTGTGACGTCATCATGTTCAAAATATTCAGAGAGCAGCAGCAGGAGCAAGGAGGATACTGGGCCCCGGGCGCCGCCGGATTGCTAAGAAGACAGAAGAGAAGACAGAAAAGATAGAAGAAAGAAGGCCAAATATGGTAAGTAAAGAGATGGAGGGGAAATGGTGATAGTAAACAGCAATGGAGGGGCAAAAGAATGAACAAGGGCACAGAGTGTGAGAATGAAGGAGGGTACAGAGTGTGAGGATAAAGGAGGGCACAGAGTGTGAGGATGAAGGAGGGCACAGAGTGTGAGGATGAAGGAGGGCACAGAGTGTGAGGATAAAGGAGGGCACAGAGTGTGAGGATAAAGGAGGGCACATAGTGTGAGGATAAAGGAGGGCACAGAGTGTGAGGATGATGGGGCGCACAGTATGAGGATGAAGGGGTGCACAGAGTGAGGATGAGATGGCGCACAGTGTGAGGATGATGGGGCGCACAGTGTGAAGATGAAGGGTCACAGTGTGAGGATGAAGGGGCACACAGAGTGAGGATGAAGGAGCGCACATAGTGAGGATGAAGGGTCGCAAAGTGTGGATGATGGGGCACGCAGTTTGAGGATGATGGGGCGCATAGAGAGAGGATGAAGGGGCACACAATATGAGGATGATGGGGTGCACAGTGTGGGGATGAAGGGGCGCACAGTGTGAGAATGAAGGGGCACACAGAGTGAGGATGATGGGGCGCACAGTGTGAGGATGAAGGGGCACACAGAGTGAGAATGAAGGGGCACACAGTATGAGGATGATGGGGCGCACATTGTGAGGATGAAGGGGAGCACAGTATGAGGATGAAGGGGTGCACAGAGTGAGATTGAAAAGGCACACAGAGTGAGGATGAAGGGGCAAAGTGTGATGATTTTTGTACATAATGTTGTTTTATTTTGTTTGATCTTATTCCTTTTAAGCTGTAAATTATTCTTTGCCAGAAATATAATTGAGAAAAATATATAAAAATATTCCCTTGGATTTCTATGTATTATTTTTGCAAACAAACTTACTAAGTCTGTGCAACATTGACTCTGTTATGAATATTGAAATCCAAAAAAATCTGATGTTTTCAATTGCAATGAATTTCAATTTCAAATATTTTCATTGTTTCTATGACATTCATACTAACTGTTGTATTCAAAGAGAATAACTTCAAATGCTCCCTAACCGGATAATTTTTTTTATTTTTCATATATAATTATATAAATGGAGGGTAAACAATCCTATCTTGCCCAAATCAGGGCAGAATAGTTTATCTTAGACAGGAATCCTGTCTCAGCAGTGGACAAAATGCTCTAAATACTCAGGTGGTGCTGTCTTGTGTCTGCTGTGTGCAAAAGAAGGTTCCTTTGCTTACAACCCTCCCTAACTCCTTGTATACATATGTGTGTATGTATATATATATATATATATATATATATATATATATATATATATACATGTATCTATATCTATCTATCTATATATATATATATATATATATATATATATATATATATCTACTATATAAATGCCTAGTATATATATATATATATATATATATATATATATATACCAATCAGCCACAACATTATCCCACATAATATTGGTTAAGTTCCCCCTGTACGACCAAAACATCTCTGACCCGTCGAGTCATTGGCTCCAAAAAACTGTGTTATATAGATAGCACACAAAGAGGAGAGCTAAATTATTCAATTGCTAATTGTCATTGCTGAAATAGAAATAATAGGGCTGTCAGTGTTCTTCAAAATCTGCAGTTACATTTTACTGTGCCATAGCTCACTCAGAAACAGGAGAGGTGGCACGGTTCAGTGCTGAAACAGAAATTGTAATAATAAGGCTGTTAGTGGTCTTAAAAGTCTTCAGTGACATTCTACTGTGCCATAGCTCATACAGAAACAGGAGGGGTGGCATTGCTCTTGTCACTCTCCAGTCTCAGTCATGATGATACTAATCCCTCTACCTCATGTGCTAAAACATATGTTCAAGTGCATAGTGGTTTTAAGTCAGGTAAGTCAGGGAAACAAAAATGTAAATAAAAAGCTTGTACCATTTTAAAGAAAAAAACACCTGTCTAATAAAGGTGAAAGTTTACTGTAGAAAAACATAAAATTGCCAGCATGCCATTCTGCCCAAAATATTACCAAGCATTTCAACATCAGCTAGCTCCCTTCTCTCAACTAGATCTCAGCACCTGCAATCTACACTGTCATCATATTCACCCTCATCAGTGTGTACATCATTCTCAAACAATACTAATTCATCCCCACTGGAATCCACCATCACAGAAGTCTGTGTACTTTGAAGCAATTGCCGGTAATGGTCTTCCTCATGGAATTTATAGTTCATTTTACGGAAGAGCTGTCACGATTTTTGGGTATTTCTTTTAGACCAGACAAAATGTCAAAATGTTGTGCAGACTCATCTGCGTCACCACTGAGTGTCTTGGGAAAGCTACGTTTTTTCCTAGCAGCAATTTCCAGAGAAACTGAAGGAGGAGACGTCATTGTGTCATGTACCATTTGAGCTGTCAGCTTGCTGACCAGGAGCTTATCACATCTCTTGAGATCTAGGTCAGTTGGAAAGAAAGAGAAAACATAGCTCTTTAACCTAGGATCAAGCACAGTTGCCAAAATGTAATGATCCGATTTCAAGATGTTGATAACTCTTGGATACTGGCGAAGCGAATAAATATGGGTAACATCGGGATACATCTCCCCCGTGTGTCTCTGCTGGTACCAGTCCCTGTATATGGGTAACATCGGGATACATCTCCCCGTGTGTCTCTCCTAGATATCAGGCCCCGTATATGGGTAACATCGGGATACATCTCCCCGTGTGTCTCTCCTAGATTCTGCAGGGGTCAGAGGATGACCTCTGTGTTGTACAGGGTCAGAGGATGGCTCTCTGTGTTGTGCAGGGGTCAGATGATGGCTCTATGTATTGTGCAGGGGTCAGATGATGGCTCTATGTATTGTACAGGGTTAAAGGATGGCTCTTTGTATTGTGCAGGCGTCAGTGGATGCTCTCTGTGTTGTGCAGGCGTCAGTGGATGGCTCTCTGTGTTGTGCAGGCATCAGTGGATGGCTCTCTGTGTTGTGCAGGCGTCAGTGGATGGCTCTCTGTGTTGTGCAGGCGTCAGTGGATGGCTCTATGTGTTGTGCAGGCGTCAGTGGATGGCTCTCTGTGTTCTGCAGACATCAGTGGATGGCTCTCTGTGTTGTGCAGGCGTCAGTGGATGGCTCTCTGTGTTGGGCAGGTGTCAGTGGATGGCTCTCTGTGTTGTGCAGGGGTCAGAGGATGGCTCTCTGTGCTGTGCAGGGGTCAGAAGATGGCTCTATGTAATGTGCAGGGGTCCGAAGAAGGCTTTATGTATTGTGCAGGGGTCAGAGGATGGCTCTCTGTGCTGTGCAGGGGTCAGAAGAAGGCTTTATGTATTGTGCAGGGGTCAGAGGATGGCTCACTGTGTTGTGCAGGGGTCAGAGGATGGCTCACTGTGTTGTGCAGGGGTTAGAGGAATGCTCTATGTAATGTGGAGGGGTCAGAGGATAGCTCTATGTATTGTGCAGGGGTCAGAGGATGACCTCTGTGTTGTACAGGGTCAGAGGATGGCTCTCTGTATTGTGCAGGGGTCAGAGGATGGCTCTATGTGTTGTGCAGGGGTCAGAGGATGACCTATGTGTTGTACAGGGTCAGAGGATGGCTCTCTGTGCTTTGCAGGGTCAAAGGATGGCTCTCTATATTGTGCAGGGGTCAGAGGATGACCTCTGTGTTGTACATGGTCAGAGGATGGCTCTTTGTCTTGTGCAGGGGTCAGAGCATGGCTCTATGTATTGTGCAGGGGTTAGAGGATGGCTCTCTGTGTTGTGCAGGGGTTAGATGAGGCTTTATGTAATGTGGAGAGGTCAGAGGATAGCTCTATGTAATGTGGAGGGGTCAGAAGAAGGCTCTCTGTGTTGTGCAGGGGCCAGAGGATGGTTCTCTGTGTTGTGCAGGGTCAGAGGAAGGCTTTATGTAATGTGGAGAGGTCAGAGGATAGCTCTATGTAATGTGGAGGGGTCAGAAGAAGGCTCTCTGTGTTGTACAGGGGTCAGAGGATGGTTCTCTGTGTTGTACAGGGTCAGAAGATGGCTCTCTGTGTTGTGCAGGTACCAGAGGATGGCTCTCTGTGTTGTGCAGGGATCAGAGAAGTGCCGTAACGAGGGTGGTGCAGGCGGTGCCGTCGCCCAGAGCGCAAAGCCAAGGGGGCGCAGCAGCCGCCCACTACCTGCCTTCAGCTCTTAAGTTCCGCTTAAGGGCTGAAGAGAGAGAGATTTGAACTTACCGGAGTTTGATGCTTCAGCCGTTAAGTTCCGCTGTGGAACGCATGTGCGTTCCACTGACAGGAAGTTCAGCATTTGCGTTCCAAATGCTGAACTTGCTGTCAGTGGAACACACATGCGTTCCACAGCGGAACTTAATGGCTGAAGCATCAAACTCTGGTAAGTTCAAATCTCTCTCTCTTTCTCTCCTCCGACCCCCCCCCCCCGACCCCCCTCCTTAGATGGGGGGGGCGCCGGTGCCCTGTCTAGCCCAGGGCACCAAAATGTATAGTTTCGGCACTGGACGAGAGGATGGCTCTCTATGTTGTGCAGGGACCAGAGGATGGCTCTCTATGTTGTGCAGGGACCAGAGGATGGCTCTCTGTGTTGTGCAGGGACCAGAGGATGGCTCTCTGTGTTGTGCAGGGACCAGAGGATGGCTCTCTGTGTTGTGCAGGGACCAGAGCATGGCTCTCTGTGTTGTGCAGGGACCAGAGGATGGCTCTCTGTGTTGTGCAGGGACCAGAGGATGGCTCTCTGTGTTGTGAAGTTGTCACTGTTAGAGCAGATTTTGGAATGTGAGATAATAGCTGGTGAGTTGGGTGGCATGTGAGGGAAAAGCTGGTAGACATGGGTTAACGTGAGCGAAATGCTGTTGGTTATGAGGCGGCATGTGATAGAATAGCTGGTGTGATATTAGATATTAGAAGCTTATGGTCAGGGAGTGACATGAGAGAGAAAATCTAGTTGATAGGTGGTGGCATATAAAAAAGTAGCTGGTCAGCAAGGGCCCATATGTGTTAAAGGCTGATGAGCAGGAGATGACATGTGAGAAAAGTGGGTGTCATGAGAGAGAATCTGGTTGGCAGTGGGAGGGGCATGTAATAATTTAGGGGGGAAGGTTGGCATGTGATAGAGAATTGTTGCTGGGCAGAGGGTGAGTGATTTCACATTTAGATACATAGAATTTAAAAATTTTCAAAAAAAACTATTGAAACTCTTCCACTCAAACTCCAAAAAGCAATGAAATTACGACGATTAAGTCAGAAGCCTTAATGGACGTGTTCCTTGAGCAATACAGATATGGTATGCCATCACATCCTGCGGTTAGCTGCAGATTCAGCACTATCATGTAGTGAGATTGCTGTCACTCACAAAATGGTGGATCTGCTAATTCACAGATTTGTGTGTTCACTGGAATACACACATACAGTACTATTACATTTTCTTAGTTTAGCTTTATCGTAGTTTAGGGCCTGGGTGTCTTAGAAAGAGACAGTAAAGCAACTTCATAAAAAATTAGAACTACAAAATAACAATAGAGTTAAAAATGTGATGTGATGGCATACCATGTATGTATTGCTCAAGTAACACGTCCACTAAGTCTTCTGCCTTAATCGTCGTAATTTCATTGCTTTTTGGATTTGAGTGGAAGAGTTTCAATAGTTTTCTTATAGATTAGATGGTGTGTAAGGAACCTTAATCGGACATGTTAAACCGTAAGGTTTTTTGTCTATGGAATATATATATATATATATATATTTATATATATATATATATATATATATATATATTATTAAAGTAATTTTATCGTTTTCAAATAAGCATTGCCCAATCAATTGTATGTGTTTCCAAAGCACAAAGAGATTTATTTTAGCAGATGTAAACAGTTAACAATTCAATACATTATTATATTATGATACAGTACAGTACAGCCAATACCTAAAGATAAATACATACCGATGCTATCGCATGCGCACGCTGCGCAAACCACGGGACCCAGTGGACAGTATATCTGTTTAGAATACTGTGTCAGAGTTGACTGAGGGCCAGGGGAGTGCAGCTATGATTATATACAGTACAGTGTTACACAGTGAACAATAGAGATGACGTAGATTGTTTCTATAGGTCCAGACGTTGGGTGGGTCCAGGGTAAACAGGTCATAGGCTGATTCAATCTAAGGAATCCAAAGGTGGGGGTCGTCTCTCCAGGGGGTCTGCTCCTTTCATAGCCAGCATCATACAGAAGGTTTATTCCCTAATATCAATAACTAAAGTATGCAATGTGCGATCTCTTCGCCGACTGCACCGGACAGCTGCTGATGAATAGGGTTTCAGTATGATACCAGACATTTCCCACAACCTGAACTATATATATCACTGAAGTGTACGTATAATCATTATATAAACTAATAATAAACCAAATGCTATCTGCTCATAAATTACAGTATAACGAAACCAATATGAATTATATAAATAACTAAATGTAGTAATGCGAGTGTGTGCGTGCGTATTTTACCGTGCAATCGCACCACGCCACGTGTTACGTGGCGTACGAATCACAATCGCACGGCAAAACAATATTAAACCAATATACTTTCGTTCATCCAATTATACGACTTCGACAATATATATATATACATATATATATATATATATATATATGTGTGTGTAGTACCTAATAACGGTACTGACTACACTGACACTGAACAAGACGACATACTACAGCGACCTGAGAGAAAAACTACTTACCAGGATGCAGATCACTTGATGGAACTACTTGTTCTGTTGCCGACTCTTCAAAATGACGTCTTCAGAACCCGCGACTTGTACTAAAGCGGCAATGGACGGACCCGTCTGTCATTAATGTCATGTAAGTATTAATTTAGAGGTTATGTTAGGGTTAGGAGTTAAGGTTAGGGTTAACCCTAACCTTAACTCCTAACCCTAACACCCCTAACCCCTAAAATAATACTTACATGACATTAATGACAGGCGGGTCAGTCCATCGCTGTTCTAACACAAGTACAGTTTCTGATGACGTCATTATATATATATATATATATATGTATATATATATATATATCACAGTATAATGCACACAGCTATGTTGACGTCCAGTTTATAGTAAGGATGAGCGGGCTCGGATTCCGCTAATCCGAGCCCACCCGAACAGTGCGGGTTCGACGGGATCCGAGCACTGTTCGAGTATTTCCGGCACCAAAAAAAATGAAAGTGAGGCTCTGACGTCCAAGTCTCGCGTCAGATCTCGCGAGACTCGATTTGCATAAATTCCCGGCTCGCGGCCGCCATTTTCATTTGGGCTGTGATCAGGGTAGAGGGAGGTTGTAGGGTAGTGGTGCTCCTGCGTGATCAGTCCAGTGGTGGTTTATGCTTGTGTCCAGTGCTCTGTCCTTGCTGAGTCCAGTGGTGCTTTATGCTTGTGTCCAGTGCTCTGTCCTTGCTGAGTCCAGTGGTCCTTTTGTCCTGTGCTCTGTCCTGCTGAGTCCAGTGGTGCTTTAGTCCTGGGCATTTTTGTGCTAAGTCCATAGTAATTTTCTAATTATTAAAAACTCCAAAAAAAAATAAAAATAGAAAAATTAAAAAAAATTATACCAAAAAAATAAAAAAAAATATGATTTTTTTTTTAAAAAGTATAAAAAAATTCTAGAGCAATATATTATTGCAGTCCTGAAATATTAGTACTGCAATGCCTACGTTCACTGTTTCTGCAGTCCAAAAAATAGGAACTGCAATCTATATTACTACCTTCACTGTTTCTGCAGTCCAAAAAATAGGAACTGCAATCTATATTTCTACGTTCACTGTTTCTGCAGTCCAAAAAATAGGAACTGCAATCTATATTACTACGTTCACTGTTTAAGCAGTCCAAAAAAATAGGAACTGCAATCTATATTACTACGTTCACTGTTTAAGCAGTCCAAAAAATAGGAACTGCAATCTATATTTCTACTTTCACTGTTTCTGCAGTCCAAAAAAATAGGAACTGCAATCTATATTACTACGTTCACTGTTTAAGCAGTCCAAAAAATAGGAACTGCAATCTATATTTCTACGTTCACTGTTTCTGCAGTCCCAAAGTGTGTGTGATTTAGGGGTACGCTCTCTTGTGCTGCATATAATGGAGCAGTGCCGAAACTAGACATTTTAGTGCCCTGGGCGAGACAAGGCACCGGCGCCCCCCATCTAAGTGGGAGTGGCATTTTACAAGTGGGTGTGGTCAACCTAATGTGGGGGTGTGGCTAGCACCTTACTGAAATAACTCTGTTACACATATTTGCAAATGCATGAGATATATATATATATATATATATATATATATATATATATATATATATATATATATATATATAGACCAATGGGACACCCCAGTCCCCATTGAGTATTATGGGCACTGCTGGATTGTGCGATAATTTGCTTAATGAGGAAGATATCTCCGATATCTCCTGTTAGACTTTTGTTAAATGGCCACATTACTTAAAAATGTCTAAGCCATTCAGAAAAATCCATTTCGCATAGTTTAGGGCTCTGTGATTGTACAATTCATTATCCTTTATTGGATATTAATTACATATTACTTCAAATGTTTGGTTAAATTCAACTTACATAATGTACAATTCTGTCCAGAAAAAAAACATACATAAAACACAATTGTATACATTTATAAATCTCTGTAATATTATGCACCACATGAAATGAAAGTTATTTCTTATCAGTGTTCAGCACTGAGGCAAACATGTGAAATGGTTAAAAGATGATAACCAGTTAAAATTCACAAAGCTTCTATTTATAAACAATGTCCTGAATGAATATTCCTCCTAATGTTTGTAAATCCTGAATATTGGCATAGGTGTCCAGGAATAGTGGAAACGTTCACTTACAGTTAGTGGCAGTATATCCCTTTCCGTGTCCGGTTTCTATCTGCAGAGCTTGTTACCTCTCCTATATAAATTGGAGGGTGATTAACTCCTGGATCTGGCGTGACTGCAGCATTCCATCCAGCTTCTGAAAGGGACTAATACACACGGACGTCATGAGAGAGAGAGAGATTAACTTTCCGCAGTGGAACGCATGTGCGTTCCACCGACAGGAAGTTCGGCATTTGGAACGCAAAGCGTTCCAAATGCCGAACTTCCTGTCGGTGGAACGCACATGCGTTCCACTGCGGAAAGTTAATCTCTCTCTCTCTCATGACGTCCGTGTGTGGACGGTAAAAAGGCAGAAGATAGGGCTAGGTAGCGGGCGGCTGCTGCGCCCACTTGGGCTTGCGCCCGGGGCAACGGCACCGTCCGCACCACCCTAGTTACGGCTCTGTAATGGAGTACAAAAATTTGGAGGATAAAGTAGGGAAAGATCAAGACCCACTTCCTCCTAATGCTGAAGCTGCTGCCACTAGTCATAACATAGACGATGAAATTACATCAACGTCGTCTGCCAAGGGCGATGCCCAATCTTCAACACCTGTGGTTGCGAGGAAAAAGCTCAGTTTTCCTAAAAGACCTGCTGGCGGGGATGCTGAGAACATCTGGTCCGGACTGAAGGACCTGCCAACCATTGCAGACATGTCTACTGTCGCTGCATTGGATGCTGTCACAATTGAAAAAATGGTGGAGGATTACTTTGCTGACACCATCCAAGTAGACATGTCAGACAGTCCATATTCTTACTGGCAGGAAAAAAAGGCAGTTTGGAAGCCCATGTACAAACTGGCTCTATTTTATCTGATTTGTCCCCCCTCCAATGTGTACTCAGAAAGAGTTTTTAGTGCAGCGGGGAACCTGGTCAGTGAGCGGCGAAGGAGGTTGCTTCCGCAAAACGTTGAAAAAATGATGTTCATAAAAATGAATTATCAATTCCTCAATCAAGCACTGCCCTCCAGAGACTACAGAGGGACCTGTGGTTGTGGAGTCCAGCGGGGACGAATTGATAATGTGTGAGGATGAGGAAGTACACACTGAAGGGGGCGAGGAATCAGAGGATGATGGTAAGGACGACATCTTGCCTCAATAGAGCCAGTTTAGTTTGTACAGGGAGAGATGAACAGCTACAGTAGTTTGGTAGGCCCTGTCGCTGAAATGATTGGTTTGTTAAAGTGTGCATGTCCTATCTCAACAACATAAGGGTGGGTGGGAGGGCCCAAGGACAATTCCATTTTGCAACTCTTTTTTTGGCATTATGTGACCGTCCAACAGTCGTTTGCCATAAGCACGACAGTAGTCATCCTATGGCAAAGCGGATAACTGCGGCCTTAACAGCTATGTTGGTGTTAGACGTGCATCCGGTGTCCGCCATCTGTGCAGTAGAATTTAGACAGTTGAAGGAGGTATTGTGGCCCCGGTACCAAATTAGGTACCGGGGCATCTCCACTACGCAGTCCAGAAATCTTTGTATCAGATATTAAACTACGTTCACTGTTCCTGCAGTGCAGAAATATTAGTATCAGATATTAAATTACGTTCACTGTTCCTGCTACATCAAAAAAGCATGAACATGCTCTGCCATCAACAAAAACAAGAGGTAGTGATGCGCTTGAACTCCACCCTCTATATGCTGCAGAAGATGGAGGAGCAGAAAAAGGCCATTCAAGCCTACACAGCCACCTACGATGGGCCACGTGTTTGTGCCACCCACTTGTGTCGCTTTGCTTAGACATCCAGCTACCTCGGTGCAACCTTTTGGACTAAAAACAATATTGTGAGGTGTGAGGTGTGAGGTGTTCACAATAAGCTGGAAATTAGTGGAAATTAATGTTATTGAGGTTAATAATAGTGTAGGAGTGAAAAAAAACCCGAAATATGGATTTTAGCACTTTCTATGCTTTTTAAAAAAAAAATCAGAACCCAAAACCCAAAATCAGAACCAAAACCTTTTGTGGGGTGTTTTGGCAAAACAAATCATAACCCAAAACCTCAAGCTTATCAGAACCCAAAACCCCAAAAGTGCCCGGTGCACACCCTTAGTTTATAGAGGCTCAACGAAAATAAATAGTTTGAGACTTAAGACTAATGAGTAACTCACACTTTAGTCATCACTACTCAATAATTTTGATAAGGAGATGTTTGCATTACAAGCATCATGTTTAGAGCTCTGCAAACAATATATGTCCCTGCAGTCAATGATCTTCCTGTCCACTCGTCATGCAACCATTAACTCTTCAGAATATTGTCCCATATCAAACTGAAAAATGCTCAGCATGTTATCTATGGGCTAAGCTTCTAAAGTGCAAAGCAATTGTAGCTGCAAATTAGAGATGGTCACTGACCCCCATGTTTTGGTTTTGGATTCGGTTTGGATCTGGATTACCGTTGTGTTTTGGTTTTGGTTTTGGTTTTGGTTTTGCAAAACCGCCATAGCGTGTTTTGGTTTTGGTTTTGGTTTTGTTTGGTTTTGTATTGCTATTTTGTTGGAAAATCAATGTTTTTGGGCCTAAACTAACCCAATTTAGTGCTCCAACTGTTTTAGAGATAAGTAATCTAATTGTAGAGGTAATAAATCATCCAAAAAACAGTTTAATTCTTCGTTGGTAGGCCTTCATTTATTATACACACAAAACAGATTGTCTTCCTCTCCATCTATGCATATTGGCAATGCAGCCATTGTCTTTGGATGTATATTATACCCTACACTTATAGTTAAATATGTAACGAAATGGAAAAAGGCAGTTTGCTTTCTGTCTCTATAGGCCCCCCTCCACTTGTTTACAAAAGCAAAAAATTCAGCCGTTATAGACTGTACAATATTAATTGACATGGAGAAAGCCAGTTTGTTTTCTGTCTCTCTAGGCTCCCCTCCACTTGTATAAAATACAAAAAAATTCAGCCGTTATAGACTGTACAATATTAATTGACATGGAGAAAGCCAGTTTGGTTTCCGTCTCTCTAGGCTCCCCTCCACTTGTTGAAAATACAAAAAAATTCAGCCGTTATAGACTGTACAATATTAAGAGAAATGGACAAAGGCAGTTTGGGGTCACTCTGTCTATGACACCCTACCCTTGAGAAGAAATTGCCCAAACAGCAGCCTTTCAAGACGGTACGTGATATGGAAATGCCACAAGTCCCTTTCCTCTTTGGGGGTAGATTGCACCCTACACTTACATAGAAAGTTTTTAAAAGATGTCATTGTCATCATCTTCAGCTTCATCCTCACCCTCATCAGTGTGTACGTCATCATCACAGACTATCAATTCATCGCCGCTTGAATCCGCCATTAGAGAACAGTCAGTGCTTGGATGTCTTGGATGGTGAAGGCCTTCCTCTTGGAAGATGTAGTTCATTTTAATAAACATCATTTTCTCCACATTTTTGGGATGTAACCTTCTACGGCTATCACTGACTAAGTTCCCTGCTGTGCTGAACACTCGTTCAGAGTACACACTGGAGGGTGGGCAGATTAAGTATTGCAAAGCAAGTTTGTACATGGGTTTCCAAATGGCCTGCTTTTCTTCCCAGTAAGGAAAGGGACTGACATTTCCATATCAACTACCTCTTGAAAGTAATCCTCCACCATCCTTTGCATGTTTATACTCGTATTGGATGGAGTTATGGGAAAAGTGACAAATTTTTTAGAAAAATCCTTCAAATCAGCCCAGATGTTAAATTGTTCTGATCTGCCACCTGCGTCTTCCCTGCTTCTTTTTGGGAATTTTAATTTTTTACGAGCAGCAGCAGCTTGAGAAAGTGAAGGAGGACACGTTGTCAAGCCGAGGCCCAGTTCAGCGGCCAACTTGCTGAGCAATAGCTCCTTGCAAAAATTCACATCTCGCTCATTTACAAGTAAAGACTCAATGTAGGTTTTAAACCTTGGATCAAGCACAGTGGCCAAAACGTACTGATCCGAGTTAAAGATCTTAATAATTCGAGAATCATTATGAAGCAAATTAAGTACTTGATCGACAAGGCCAACATACTTTGCTGAGTTGCTTTCTTTCAGCTCCTCCTTCATTTTCTCAAGCTGATTTTCCAATAGTCTAATTAAAGGAATGACTTGGCTCAAATTAGCAGAGTCTGCACTCACCTCACACGTCACAAATTCAAATGGTTTCAGCACCCTGCACAGGACTGAAAGGATTCCCCACTGTGCAAGAGTGAAATACATCCCCCCTCCTTTCCCAATGTCATGGCTTGTGCAATATGCTTGGATGGCTTTGCGCTGTTCCTCCATCCTCTGAAGCATGCACAGGGTGGAATTCCACCTAGTTACCACCTCTTGCTTAAGTTGGTGGCAGGGCAAGTTAAATTGCTCTTTGAGCTGCTGTAATCTCCTACATGCTGTGGCTGAATGCCTGAAATGGCCTGAAATCTTACGGGCCACCGAAAGCATCTCCTGCACCTCACGGTTATTTCCTAGGAAGCTCTGCACCACAAAGTTGATGGTGTGAGCAAAACAGAGAATATGTTGGAATTCCCCCAGCTGTAATGCTCGCACTATGTTGTTGGCGTTATCAGAAATGACATACCCTGGTGAGAGTCCGAGTGGTATAAGCCATGTATCAATCACATCTCTCAGTTTGCGTAACAAATTGTCAGCCATATGCCTGTTAGTGAAGCCGGTGATACAAAGAGTGGCCTGCCTGTGACAAATGTTACGTAGTGGTGTACATGCTGCTGCTGTTCCTGCTGATGAAGGTGAATGACCAACCCAGTGGGCTGTCACAGTCATATAGTCTTTGGTTTGACTACTTCCACTTGTCCACATATCTGTGGTTAAGTGGACAGTGGGCAGAATGGCATTTTTCAGCGCAATCTCTACATTTTTACACACTTTTTGGTATAGTTGTGGAATTGCTTTATGGGAGAAATGGTGTCGCGATGGAATTCTGTAACGCGGACACAAAACCTCAATTAACTGAGAAAAACCAGCTGCGTTTATTGTGGAGATTGGACGCAGATCTAGCACTAACATTGCAGCCATGGCGTCTGTGATTCGCTTGGCGACTGGGTGACTGCTGTCATATTTGCTTCCCCTTGCAAATGATTGTTTCACAGTTAATTGCTGAAATGTAAGACTGCTCATTTACTTGACCTGCCGCTGGGATGACGATTCACCCCCAGCAGCAACAACAGCAGCAGCAGTGGGACTAACACTTTCTTCAGAGGAATCAATAATAGTGCAGGAGTCATCCAGCCTTAAGTGGGATGCCGGGCTAACTCCGACCGCTACTGAGGATATTGATGAGGATTGTGTGGTGGGTGTATTTTGTAGCCGTCAGGATGTTGGTGAGCGGAGAGTCTTAGCTGATGATGGAGTGCTTGTATTTTTTTGGGAAGAACTTTCAGCTTTTCCCAACACTTTGCCATGAACTCTCGTTAAATGGCGTAACATAGACGAGGTTCCAAGATGGTTAAGGTCCCTCCCTCGACTGACTGTGGCTTGACATACACTACAAATGGCTATACAATTGTTGTCTGGATTTGGGTAGAAATAATTCCACACATAAGAAGTGGATTTTTTTGTTTTATGGCCAGGCATGACAATGGTCTTTTTCTTGTCATGTGCCAGAACTGCTGCCACTGGTGCAGGACTTACACAAACAACCTCATCCTCATCAACATCCTCATTAGCGCCCTCGTCACCTACACAAATCTCCCCCTCATCCTCTTCTAATTCCAAAGTGGCATCCTCAATTTGTGTATCACCGGCTACACTCGGGCTATTAAGGCACACATGAGCAGAATGCTCACGATTAGACATCCCACTGTTGGATGGACTCTCCACAGGGATTGTTATCATTTGTGAATCTCCTCTAATGCCTTACTGTTATCTTGCAGCTCGGCTTTGACGCGTAACAGTACTTGTGCACCAATTGTAGGCTGGGTAACTTTTTGGGATCTGCCACTAATCTGCCACTAATAGCCAAAGGTGAAGGCCTCGATCTCTCTTTGTCACTGCATGTGTAGAATGGCATGTTTGCGATTTTTTTTTTTTATCGGCACTTAACTTTTGCTCAGTAACACTTCGTTTTCGCTTCAACACAGTAAAAAAAAAAAATTTTTTGCACTGATTTGGAAACACTCTGTTGTTTGACATTGCCTTGGCCAGATGACGTACTGGGAACACTAACATCTGGACTGGTGACAGAACCTGGTTGCTCATTCTGATCATATGTGGACTGCTTTGAATCCATTCTGAGCGCAAAGCACTTGTTGTGGTAAAAACGATTTGGTAGATACTGCTGACAGATATGACTTTTGACAGCCAGAAATATTTATGCACAATTAGGGGGGACACCCCAAAAGCACTGAGGAGTGCTAAAAATTATTTGGTAGATACTGCTGACAGATATGACTTTTGATAGCCAGAAATATTTATGCACAATTAGGGGGGACACCCCAAAAGCACTGAGGAGTGCTAAAAATTATTTGGTAGATACTGCTGACAGATATGACTTTTGACAGCCAGAAATATTTATGCACAATTAGGGAGGACACCCCAAAAGCACTGAGGAGTGCTAAAAATTATTTGGTAAGATGCTGCTGACAGATATGACTTTGGACAGCCAGAAATATTTATGCACAATTATGGGGGACACCCCAAAAGCACTGGGAAGTGCAAATATTAAAACAAAATTATAAATCTCTATCCTCCTCTCTTCTCTAGCGATTTTTGGTAGAGCAATTGCAAGAAGAATATTGTATTCTCTGTCCCTGCTCTAATTAGCCTGTGACTACACCCTGCTCTCTCCCTCTGTCAAATGGCGATGGATTGCTATGGAGGCGTGTATTTATAATTTTCAAGTATCGCGAGAACCGATCCCCGAGATCCGACGATGTCACGATGACGTTCGGCCTCGATTTCGATTCGGAGCGGGCGGGAGAGTACCGATCTCCTCAGCTCGGTACTCGGATAGCCAAAGTTCAGGTGGGTTCGGTTCTCGGGGAACTGGACCCGCCCATCTCTACTGCAAATACAGCTGTCTTGTCACAACTATATTTCAAGTTGTGGAGCAGCGGAACTATAACCATCACTATTATTGTTATTTTTATAATGATCAGCATTTAGTAGTTAAAACACCCAAAAAAACAGATATACAGTACATAATTCCTAGAAAGCTATTTAAAAAATATGCTGTTAAGACATGACAATAAAAAAATATATATAATTTTTATTAATATGATTGTATGAAACTTGTCAAATTTACAGTTTTAGTGTGCTCTCTTTGGATATATAATGTCATTCATCATCTGTATTGATTTGTTGGTGTTTTTACCAAATGAAGTTACCTATTAATCCAACTTCCTGCCCAGATGTATGCAATGTATTGGCTCTTCCAACTTGTCTCACATGACTTGTGTTGAAAGATGTGCATGAGGAAATGTTACATTGAGGCCAGTTAGGTTACGTCAGTGCTGTTGTGTCACACGTGTGTTTCTTGCGGTCAAAGACTAGAGTAAGTAGACAGAAAGTGTGTTGTTTGTTCGGCCTACAACATAATTTAACTCTTGCTTCCAGATATGAAACACTTTATGTGAAGTAGAATAAAGTCCATAGGGATATTCATGATGCAGCTATATATATATATATATATATATATATATATATATATATATACAAAAAAAGGAAAGCATGGTGCCTGACAGTGTAATATTTCAGGAAGCGATTCTGAAAAGAAGGGTGGTATTCTAAATGCGTACCAGAGATATTATTATTATCCCCAAATATCCTCCAAGTATATGTATATATATATATATATATATATATATATATATATATATATAAACATACATACATATAGGTATATATACACACAGATATAAACATATATATATAGTAGTACAATACAGTCTCACTGTAAGACAAAATTTGCTTTCAGAAGTAAGGGGAGCCTCCTCAACCACCCCCCCCCCCCCCCCACCCCCATCCCCCTCTCTGCTCTGTCTATCTTGCACAGTCAGTTAAAAGCTAATAATATAATAACCTGTATAGTACAACTGAATTTCTGAAGAACCTCTTGGGACTATGTCATTTACTATTATAATGCAACTTCTACGCAACTTGCGGTTTAATAAAGAACACTGGGACTGCCATGTCATTGTATCTGAAAGTGGAAAGTATTGTGTTGTGTTGTATACAGGGGCAGGCTGGGCTTCAGGGCAGGGGACATCTGCCCCCCTAAGGGGGGCCCTGTCCCATTGTGGGTTACCTTTGGATATGTCACTAGGCCATGGGCATTTTTTTTTCCTTGAAATACCTTCCTAAAAAGTCGAGTTGAGTCTTGGCTCCAAGGCTAAAATTTGGCAGCCCTCCCCTAGTTGTATACACTAGGAACAAAGAAAATTGTAAAAAGTACAAAAGAAGAACTGTAGCTTATATTATTGATAACAAAGCAGTTTATGGATTCAGTGACTATAAGTATTGCATTTTCACTAAAATATGACAACATGTACTTCTCAGTGAAGAGATCTATCCACCCTCCTCTCCAACATGTCACATGTTTAAGTTATGTTTAGTAATTTTAGGAAATCTTCAAAATTATGATCATCGTCACCAACATTTATTTATATAGCACCAGCAAACGCCATAGCTCTTTACAATTGGACAAACACAGTAATATACAATACAGACTAAGAGGTAAGAAAGCCCTGCTCACAAGCTTTCAATCTAAGGGACAATGGAAATGAGACACATGACGTTAACTCGAAATACTGTATATCGGTCCAGCCCGATTGCAAAGGTAAAAAGTGATTTGTATGTTATGTGATCCAGTTACACAGCAATGTTGGTCAGGGGATCAGAGGGTTGTTGTCTTGTGTGAATGGTGTAAAGGGTGACAATAGGGTAACCTAGTGAGGTTAGGAGGGTGGTTAAGGAATATTATAAGCTTGCCTGAATAGGTGGGTTTTCATAGAGTGCTTGAAGGTTTGTAAACATCATATTCATGGTAGTAAATTACACGCCGTTGCTCACCAAGAGCATTATATGGTATTTTGGCATTGGTGCTGCAGCAAATTGTATATGTTTTTTAAAAACTCAGATATATAATGTGCACAGTGTTCATTAGTATACCATCAGACCTTCGCAAACATGTAATGAATTATATTGCAGCACACTCTACCTGCAGACTAGTGAAGTACATACATCTACTAACTGTTGGCACTTCTTTATCATTATGTAATTCGAAAAAAGATATAATGTTTTTCAATATTTGCTTAAACACAAAAGGATTGGTGAGTGACACGTACTGCACAAATCCTTTATAAAGATTTACGGTAGCAACTTATATGACTCCACGCCCAACCATTTCAGGGAAGTGCATGTGTGTAATGAGATAAATTTAGCTCAGTGTTGATTTTCTGATAACCTCTGAGTCAAGTGATAAACTGGGTTAACACTACTAAAGACTTAAAGCTAAAGCATATGTGGTCTATTTAATGAATAGACCACATTAAAAATAACTGTGAAAGTGGTACAAAGCACCAAAGGATCTCATTACAAAAATATGGTGTGCCCTCTACCACTGCCATGTCCCACCCTCTCCAGCCTTTGTTTAATTCTGAATGGAGGTCCTTGAGCAATACAAATTCTCATATTCTTTATACAATATGTTATTTTTCCTATCTGTTCATATTAATGTTCATTGAAAAGGAGTTTTACATGCTATGTGCCTATGGTAAGTTGAAGTTGTGGCCACCGAACCGAACATTGAATGGAGTTAGGAAACTGATAAACAATTTCCTGAATGCTTGATGGATTACGACATTGCTTATTGGGTCCTTAAAGCATTCTTTACTCATCTTTCTTGAAAGTACATTTTTTCACAATCTTTTTAGGCATGTTACACTATAGTGTATAGTGCCTATTGTATTCAATTTGAAGGTGGCTATGTCCAGCATGCCCTTTGTTTTGAACTGTGGAATTAGTGGCGGTATATCAAATAATAGATGATAATCATGATGATGAACTGCGTATGGACATACTCCAGACACCATGCAGGTTTAATACATTGAGCAGCACACCATTCAGTTCAATGAATGGAGTCCTGCTAACCAGAACAATAATTCTTAAAATGTGCTTTTAATGGATTCTGGGAAATACATTGAAAGTGTGTCAAAGCACATATGAAACTCCATTCATTAAATCCTGCTAGTGCTGGCCTCCTCTTCTCCTACATACCTCATTGCATGTATAGCAGGGTCTAAGTGGTTATAAGTATGGAGTGAATTGTGCGTAACTGTGCAATATATATATACGATTTAATATAATGGAGCTGAACTGCACTGAGGCAGGAGAATTTACTGAATAAAAGTACATGCTGAGTCTGCATTATAAGAATATAAGATGCCCAAAAGCATGCACATGCACACCTTTTATGAGGATGAGCTTTGAGTCTGTGTCTGGCCCACACTTGATATCGGGTTCCTCCAGACCACGTCTGAGTTTGGAAATATGATAGGGAAAGAGGTCAGCTTGTGTATATGCGTTTTACTCACACCGTAAAACTCAGCCAGCATCTTACAGTTAACATGTCTCAATACTGCCAGTATGCTCTGGGGCCTCTCCCATAAGCTAAACGCTAAAAGACAGCAGGAACATGGGAGTGCATGGCGTAGGATCTCCTGTCATCTATGGTCTTTTTTGTAAAGTTGTCCTCAGTATTGAGCAGTGTATATGTGACAAACACATAAATCTACATCAGCATTGATGAGAAGTATGAAGAAGTGGCAGTATAGCATACTACAGTATACCGCCCCACTTTGACCACTGGTATAGAGCATAAAGAGTGTATAACTCTTATATATTTTATTCTAATATATAGTGAAAACAATCTAACTGGGGAATAGCATGGACTGTATTTATGAAATATCCACAAGGACTGAGCATATTTCAACAGATTTGCAGGGGCACCTGCCTGCTACCTGTTTTACCATCTTACCATCATATTTTTCTTTTTTTTGCATGTCAGTCAGCTTAAAAAAAAATGCAATTTTGAATTACTGGTAGAATACATGTACCTCACTCGACTTTTTCATACCTGCCACCATGTCTACAGTTGCTACCCACATGGTCCCCAGATGCGGTACTTTAGTTCTGTTTCCTATCAACACTATATGTACCTCTCCTCTTTGTGTTTTCCTTGGCTTTTCCTCTCCCTTCTCACCCCTGCCTTACTCTTCTTTCTCTTTCTCTGTCTCCTCAGGTCTTCTTCCACATTCTCTCTTTAAGCCCACTGAATGTTACTATCTGCGACTAACCTTGTAGCAGCCCCTAACCACCTTCCGCCTCTAACCACTCTCTTAGAGTCTGCTCCATTAATACCGAATGCTTAAATGTTCCCGAAAAGAGGTCCCAAGCACTTCAAACTTTCCATACTTATAAGGCTGATGTGGTTTTCATTTAGGAAACGCACTACAAACAGGCCTTGGCCCTCTTCCTTCAGAGTAAACACTATCCTCATGCTTTTTATAGTAATTGCCCCACAGGGAAAACCAAGGGAGTAGCTACTCTGCTATCTAGATCTTTGCTACTCTCTGACCTCTCACACTGCTCCTTTGGAGAGGGCCGAGGTCTTCTTGTGAAGTACAGGATTTTCCATAAAAAACGTGCATTTGTCAATATTACTGTTCTTAACTAAAACTAAGTGGCCTTTCTGACTACCACATTAGAGCCATTCCTAGATACCTCTGGAGGGTCTCCTAGACACCCTGACAAAGTTTATGGAAAGGTAAGCCGCACTTTCCATGACTTCCAGCTGAGAGAATCCTAGCATCTTAAACATTCCACATCTCATTATTAGCATTTAGCAAACACTAGACGTGGAAACTGAACAAATCACTTTATGATTCTTATTGCAAAGCTCAACTTGACTCTGCAATAGCAGATTAGATTGCCCACAATGACTCCACTGAAATGTCAAAGGTGACCATTTGGGAGGCCCATAAATGTGTTTTGAGAGGCAAGTTAATCCCATTTGGGTAAATTATTAAAAAGCAAAATAATGCCCTTAAAGACGATCTCCTACTTAAAATCAGAGATCTTGAAACCAAGCACAAATCTTCTCTAGCCAGTGGGGACACTAATAGAACTGACAGAGGCCCGAGTTGCTCCCAACAAATTGCTAAGTGACAAAATGAAGATGGCCTTCAACAGATGTAAACATAAATATTTTCAATAGGGAAATAAGCCAGGGAAACTTTTAGCTAGGGCTCTATGGGCCCAAAGAGCTATATCTTTCATCCATTCCATCAAGGATGCTAGTGGGAAAGAGAACCATTTAACCCAGGAGATTTCTTCCGCATTCCACGCCTATTATTCTAGGTTAACTAATATCTCTGGAACGAGGACCCACTCCGAGGACAGTGGCAGATGGGGAGTTTGACTGGGGCAGTGCAAGTATCAAACCGTAACACAGGTGTACTAAGGCGAGCTAATGGAGGACAGAAATCTCCTGTGGAGCTCAAGCAACCTCTAATTCTAAACAGGAATTTTAATTGTCCAAAAATTTCTGGATCTGCTGGAGAGATGATGGATCAACTTTTTCCCTTAAAGGAATTAGTGGATGATGTCTCCTCTATGCCAGCTGGCAAATGCCCAGGTCCCGACAGGTTCACGATCAGCTATTATAAAACCTTCGGCCGAGTGTTGAATCTTCTACTGTTGGGGGATCTCAACGGGATCTCGGAGGAGTCTGGTTTCTCTCATCAGTCGCTTGAAGTTCCTATTACTATTCTCCCAAAAGACATTAAGGACCAATCACAGTGCTCTAGTTATAGGCCAATCTCTCTGTTGAATGTCAATTTGAAACCTGTCGCAAAAATGGTGGCTAATTGTCTGAAAGTCTTATTGTCGGATTTGACCCCTAGCGAACAGATTGGCTTTGTACCAGGACTGGAGCTCCGGGACAACACCACCAAGATCATTGACCTAATGTACTTTGTCAAGTGTATGCAGATCCCGACTTTTTTGCTGTTGATTGACACGGAAAAATCCTTTGACAGAGCAGATTGGCACTTCCTCTCTGGAGTGCTGGAGCATATGGGATTTGGTCCTACCTGCTTATACAGAATACTTTCCCTTTATAAAGTTTCCACTGCCTACATTAAAGTAAATGGTTCTCTTTTTGACACGTTCTCTATCCATAATGGCACTCGACAGGGCTGCCACTCAATAGAGTACTGGAATGGACTAGGGCTGTTGCCTCTAAAGAATGGGTCCTTATTGAGGGTCATGCGATGGGGTACCTTCTAATATAGTTCTGTGACAGCCTAAATTCTCACTCACATACCATACCACCATTGGTACTACGCTTCAATGCTGGGCTACATTACGGACCCTGAATTTTACATCCTCTCCACTGTTCCCTCTAACTCCCTTGATTGCTAATCCAGACTTCCTCAAGGATTGCTAGCTATTGTTTAATGGTAGTGTTTGCACATTTTCTCTTTTGCAGGACCATATGGGCCTCCCCTCACCGAAATTTTGGTTATACTTGCAAGCCAGACAATATTTACAGACTAAGGTCATTATGGTGGGATCGAGTAGGAGCCTCTCTAGCTTTGAGGATCACACAATTTTGTGTATTTATAATATTCTCATTGTTAATCTCTACTCCTCCCTTCCCAGCTATGCCGGGTCTTGGGATAAGGATTTAGGGAGGCCTACTTTTGATCCATATTGGACTAAGGTATTGTAGTATACTTTGACCAGTTCTGCTTGGCTCTCTGTGGTGGAGACGCAGTAAAAAGTCCTCTCTTGCTGATATAGGTGTCCATCCCAAATATGTAGAATGCACTCGGGTGTCTCGGGCTCCTGCTGGAGATACTGGACAGGTCATTGATCTGCTCTACGTATTTGGTGGTCCTGTACTGCCATAAAGCCCTGGTGGAATAAGGTTTGAGAATATGCTATAGAAATTATGGATTGCTCAGTACCAGAGGACCCAGGCTTTTGGTTATTTAATCTCCCGAACGTTTCCATTTCACAATCTAAAAAATTTTTTACTCCAGCATTTGAATAATGCTGCAACAGTAGTCATTCCAGTACATTGGCGCTCTTCTGCTCTCCCGAGTCTGAAAGAGTGGTTTAGACAGATTGATCTTTACAGGCTTATGAATGATTTCACCATCTCCAGCCGAGAGAAATTTTCAGGATACACGGCAATATGGTTCCACCTGCTTGAATTTAAGAAATCACCCTCTTACCACTCCATGATGGATTGTGAATAACGGATCCCAACTGCATTAAGGCACTCTGGTAAGGAATATCCAGTGGCGGGTGTGCTCTATAACAATGTTCTACTGATACTGGATTTTTTTGCGATGCCCTGGAGAGCCCCCTCTCTTTTACTTCCCCTTACCATTTCTCCTGCTTTCACTTCTCTTTCCCCTCTTTCCTCCTCATTCCTTGCAATTTGTCTGTGTGCTTGAAACCCACTGCTTGTTTTTTATTGTTTGTATTGTTTAAAATTTGAGGATGGCTTGGATGATTTGTTTCAGACTTTATCGTTGTGTTCTTCTCCATCAGCTGCATTTTTTCCTCAATAAAACCAGATTAGACTAAAAAGAATACCCGTACATGGGACAAAACGGAGGTAGGGTGCCTGGAGCTCTAGAGCAGTGGAGGGATAGTGAAGAGTGGAGGGAAAACTGCATGAACTGGTTTTTGTCTACCTTAAACCATTTTCACATTATGCATCCCTGGGATTGTGTTAATGCCACAATTTGAAAAATAAACTTCCTCTTGACTGAAAACTTAAACAAAACTTTTACCCACTGATGTTTGGGAAAGAATGTACAAAATGTATTTGGGCTGTTTATCCACAATGCCCCAGGGGTCAGAGGAGTTGGTGCAAGACCATGTTGGTTCACAAGTAAAATTAACTTTCTTATATATGGCAAAAAATAGAAGATTTGTTAAGTCATCACAGCTTAAGCTTGTTTAACCACATACAGTGAAATTATATTTTGCATTATAAAAAGCATTTTTGACCCAGCATGTAATTATTGTGGCAGTTCCTTAAAGCAGCAATCTTAGTATATTTTAAGCAAGCATATTATCATTTTCTTAGCTATTCTGCTACAAATCATTATTTCCATCATAAAATATCTGTTTTACAAAAAAAAATGCCCACACACAGAAACAGATGTACAGACTCTGATCATGACATATGATGGTAGAAGGATTGAACGAGGATGTCATAGTGCAGAAAGAGCTCGGAGGGGCATTTCAAAGCTTCTGTGCTCATGTGCCATGTGACTGTGGTTGCCATGGTAGCCCAGAATCTTAAAACAATACTAGCAGGATCAGGGGGAAACAAACAAGGGGAAATGGCAAATACAAACATTCTTTTTATAGCCTGCCAAAGTGATTTAGATTAAAAAAAACACCTGTTTCTTTCATAGGATTGCGGCTTTAAGTTCTGAAACCGAAGGGGTAATTTTCAACCTATGTAGACTGTTATAGGAATGGCTGTTAGAGTCCATACACATGGATGACATTTACAGTGGTCACAGTACGATTGGCGCTTTTAAGGTGGCAATGGGTGGACCCGGCGCTAAAATACATTATAGAGGCATCTGGTCCACCCATTGCTGCTTTAAAAGTGCCAGTCGCACTGTGACCACTGTAATTGATGTGGTAAGCAGTGGCTGGATTTTCCCTATTCACAATTTACAGCTGATGAGTATAACTGCTACCGGAGAGATAGTTCTTCTAAATAATAGTATGTAGATATTTATTCACTGTCGCATTGATGCTTATCTTGATTTTTATGTTGGTGTCCTTCTTGTTGTTGTTGTAGTCTTCGGGAAACTGACTACCATCGAAATGTACTGCCGCTGGAATTTATCAAACGAGGACTCACTGGTGAATTTATGAAAGCAGGGCTCCCAAATAAACTAAAATCTCCTAGCGTTGCCAACAAATACAGCCTCTGACCCACATAGTGAGAGGACCCATCGATGGATGAGGAGCATCTTCTCCGGCGGCGATGTATGGACTCCATTAAAAACGCATATTCAGTTTTTAAAGGCATGTTAAATTGGGTCACATCGCAGTTCCCATAGAAGTCTATGGGTACTGCAGTGGCCAATATTAAACAGGGTAAGGCAGGTAAAAGATCTGATTTCTCCTGCTTTAAACCCTTGATAAATTAAAAGAGCTGTAATGGCGATTATCTGGAGAAAACAGTTGGTTCATCAGAGCTTAGAAAATAGACCTCTAAATATTTTGCATTAGTATTAGAAAATAATGTGCAGTATATGTTATGTTATGTGCGTATTGTCGCTAACCAATAACGATTGTCGAACCTCGAGTTGTGTTTCCAAAGCACAAAGATTTATTCGCAAATAGTAGAATAAATATGCTCAGGCGAAGTAATAATAAATACAGCCGTTACTTATCGCAGGCGCTCTGGATCCAGTGCAGTCATTCAATCCTGAAGTCTGGGGACAAGATGTCTGCACACGGGATCACAAGCTGCTGCTTATATACACAATCAAATACAGTAATACAATGAAGGTGGTATAGCTTGCATCTATTGGTCCAGGTCTAAGGAAGGTCCAAGGGGTTGTCAATCATTGGCTAGTTCATCCTAAGGAATCCAAAGGAGGGGGTCACCTCTCCAGGGGGTATGCTCGGCTCTTCCCGCCAAGATTCCTTAGTCTTAAGTAGTTCATAATTCCCTATCATTCATAACTTGTGTATGCACTCTGCGATTCCCTCGCAGAGTGAACCAAACAGTAGGATATGTAACGAGGTTCATTATGATACCACTCATGATGTGATTCCTTCAACCTGTTCCGTGTATTTCACTAATATGCATGTAACTCTGATATAACATATAAATACTACTATATTTTGACATAACTGACTATGTGTTGCAACTACCATTAATGTGTACTATTTTATAAGTATGCGTGTTTGTGCGAATGTATGGTAAAAGACCAATTACTGTTGCTGCCACGTGTAGTGGATGCGTACGCCCTTTCACGCCGTAGCGTGCCCTTGTACGCCGTAGCGTACCGTGCGCATCTTTTCAGACAAAGACAACCAAGTTTGCTAGACTTTAATTGAAATGACTTTATCCAATTTGCTGACTTCGACAGCTCCACCCTTTGATAGTGTACTAAACTATCACCCAATCACCGTTTCAAGTTCAGGTTTATACAATACTTCTTCACAGACCATGATATCGGTATCTGGTACCACCCTTTTAGTCTCTTTCTCAGTGTTACTCCTATGAGACCATTTTCCACACTTCAACACAGTAGGAACACATTTGACAACTAAACCAATTGCTAAGATGACACCCAGTATAAGGAGAAGTAGCTTACCTACACTAGCAACCATTTCCTGTACCCACTCCCCCAGACCGGAGAACCATTTCACAGGGTTCAACCATGAGAACCAACCCGCCACCTTTTCCCCGATCTCATATAATGAAGAATTATGGCTCTTTCGAAATTCCCATTTCAGCTGCAAAATTTCATCCATCTTCCGGTCTATAACCTCTTTAGGGTCATCCGTATTATTAGTAATGTACGTGCAACATTTGACACTGAACTGGGTGACCAGTGTCACACAGTACCCACCAGTAATAGAGGTGAGATAATTTAGTACCAGTCTATGTTGCACCAACTCCTTCTTGTACGCTTGTAGCTCCCTTCCAGTATACCTGAAAGTGTCATCATACATCTCGGTGATATTATCTATTAATTTAGCTAGGTCTTGGATATATTTAAAGTTTAATGTTTCCCAAGCGGTCCTGGTGAGTTCTAGAGCAACCATAACTTGGAAACCAGCAGTTTCACTAATCAATTTTGTAGCTATGGGTTCCTCACCAGGAATCATATTTCTCTTGCCACGGTGTTCATACTGTGTGTGTATGTATGGTGGTGATGTAGTCTTGTGAATACCAACCATTTCTTCATGAGTAATAGTCATGATTTCAGGAACCAGTTTAGCTAAGAAACACAAGCCCTTGGAACTCGGGGTCACCCAGGAATACGCTTTCCTCCCACAAACAAAATACACATCATCAGGGAGAACATAAGGAACAGTATGCCCATGAATTATATCACACAGAGTTTTGATAAAACTACCCATGCCCAGTGTCTCCATTTGTTCTAGACACGTGTCGTCATTAATGACATTTTTACATTTATCTGTAGAGACTTTTCCAATGGATACCTTCTTATGTTTGGTTATACGCCCTAATCTGTGACTTCCATCAACATTCCTGCCTAGTAGTGACCTTGTGAGTCTCCCTCTAAAATGAGTGTGGCGAGCCATTGTCTGATCTGATAGGTCAGCCTCCCAATTCTCCAGGCGCTTTGCATGAGATATGTTTAGGCACAGCAAAGATCTGCCTATGGAGTATTGTCGAAGCGTCAGACTAGGGGACCTAGTGTTATTGTACCTCCCGTCTATGGGCCTCCCACCCCTCAATTCGAGTACTTCAGATATGTTTAGAGGGAATGGCACTAGTCCTATATTATGCTGCCCTTGCGGCACGTGAGAGCACACCCAACACTCGGTTTGGTTTAGCACCTTACCCACCAGGGAGTGATAATCCTCCAAAGGATGCCCGCCTATATTCAGAGTACTGGGGGACTGGCATCGTTGGATGCATCTCTCTTCAACTAGGGAGTCGCAGAACTTGCAGATACAATACTCATCAGATAATAGCCCCTCACAATGCCTCCGAGTTCCTGAGCTAGCAGACCTTTTCATAACCCCTGGACCAAGTTTGATAATAAGCTGCTCTGAGTATCCTATTAACTTCTCTTCTGCCTCCATTTCATCCGTATCACTCCCAGAACTCTCGTCCGTCCTCCATCCTCCTTCACAAAAATAGAATGTCCTAGAAAGAGTAAAAACAAGGAAAATCCTGGAACAAAAGAAAAACAAAAACCGCCACTCCATCGCTGGATAGTTCTGAGGCAACGTCTCTGGTTCAGGTGTCTCGACTGCAGGCTTTAGGTCTCCCGGAACAGGCTCACAAGTGACAGCTCTATGTCGTCGGTCTTAGTTTTATCTTGCACTTTCTCCGGATTATGGACTCTCCTGCAGTGGGTGGAATGGACCCAAGTGTCTCTCTCTGCAACCTTCAGTGATGTAGTACTGGTCAGCAGCACTTGGTACGGGCCTTCCCAACGGTCTGTTAAACAACCAGAACGTAAGAAATTGCGGATCATAACATAGTCTCCAGGTTCAACATCATGACAGTTCGTTTCTGGCATACCAGATGACAGCATTTTTAGTTTTTGTTGTTGTTGTCTACTCATTCTTATAAGATATTGTACAGTCACTTCATTATTACACTTCAAGTCGTCTTGTGGACTCACGATCAAATGAGGTTGTCGTCCGAACAGTATCTCAAAGGGGGACAGATTAAGAGGAGGTCCAGGAGTGGTTCGAATGCTATGGAGGACCAATGGCAGAGTCTCAGGCCATGCCAACCCAGTTTCAGCCATTATACTACCAAGCTTGTTCTTTATAGTACCGTTTACTCTCTCCACCTTACCACTGGCTTGTGGTCGGTAAGGGGTGTGAAGTCTGCTACCGATTCCCATGAGTTTACACATATTTTGGAAGATATCACCAGTAAAATGGGTACCCCTATCACTTTCAATGATTCTAGGGATACCGAACCTACACACAAAGTTTTGTATAATTTTCTTTGCAGTGAACAAAGCAGTATTAGTGGCTGCCGGATATGCTTCTACCCAACCGGAAAACACATCAATACACACTAACACATACTTTAAATTCCTGCACGGTGGTAATTGGATACAGTCAATTTTTATTACCTGAAAAGGTCCGTCTGTAGGAGGGATGTGGGATGGCTCAGTTGGAATAGTTTTCCCAACATTTTTCCTCAAACAAGTAAGACATGACATTGCTTTCTTACCAGCCTGAGAGGAAAATCCGGGAGCACACCAATATGCTCTCACCAGTTTGCACATACCTTCTTTACCCAGGTGAGTCAGACCGTGTGCTGCTTCAGCCAGGCTTGGATAGTATGTTCGGGGAGCTACAGGCTTACCTTGTCCATTTCTCCAGAGTCCTGAGGACTCTTGACCACATCCCTTCGCCTTCTAGACCGCCTTTTCCTGCAGGGAACACAGATCTTGCATTTCAATTAATTTCTGCATGTCTAATGTCTGAAAAACCATCATAGTCTCGGTCGATACAGTCATAGGTTGCCCTGCTGCCCATTTAGCAGCTTCGTCTGCCCTGTTGTTGCCCAATGACACTGGGTCTTCTTCAAAGGTATGGGCTTTGCACTTTATGACGGCTACTGTTCTGGGTAACTGTATCGCTGTCAGAAGTCCTTTTATGTGTTGTGAGTGTGCCACTGGTGTACCTGCTGCTGTCGTAAAGTTTCTAAGACGCCAAAGGGCCCCAAAATCGTGCACTACCCCGAAGGCGTACCTAGAGTCAGTATATATATTGGCTGATTTACCCTCTGCCAATTCACACGCTCTCCTTAGTGCTACTAGTTCCGCCACCTGGGCTGAGTGAGGTGGGCCAAGGGGTACAGCTTCTACCACATCCTGATCGTCTACAACAGCGTAACAAGTACATAGCTCTCCTGACTCTGTCTGTCTATGGCAACTTCCGTCTGTATAAAACGTAAAATCTACATTTTCTAAGGGGGTGTCACGTATGTCGGGCCTTGCAGTAAAGGTCTGATTCAGGTGTTCCATACAGTCATGCGTGTCAGTATTCTTGCCTAACTCATCATCAACCAGGGTCTCCTCACCTCCCACCCTTTGTGTCTCTAGAGACACATACGGAAGGTATGTAGCTGGATTTAAGGTGCTACATCGCTTGATGGTGATGTTTGAGGGTGCCATCAGGGCTAGTTCCCAATTTGTGAATCTAGCTGAAGAAACATGTCTGGTTTGGGCTGAATTTAACAGAGCTGATACAGCATGGGGTGTATAGATAGTTGAATTATGTCCTAATACTACGTCCTCGCTCTTACTTACCAGAAGAGTCGTTGCTGCTACACTTCTGAGACATGTTGGGAGTGATCTTGCCACATTGTCTAATTGTGCACTGTAGTATGCTACCAGTCTGCTAGCGTCACCATGTTTCTGTGCGAGGACACCTGCTGCACAACCATCAGCTTCTGTACAAGATAGCTGAAAAGGCTTTTCATAATCAGGTATTCCCAATGCAGGTGCTCTAGTCAGACTGTCTTTAAGATTAAAGAACGCTTGCTCTGACTCTTCTGTGTGTACAACACGTTCTGGTTTTGAGGAAGAGACTAGCTCCTGCAATGGTAATGCCAGAATAGAAAAACCTGGGATCCAGGATCTACAGTATCCACACATCCCCAAGAAAGTACGTATCTGCTTCTGGCTCTGCAGCAGAGTCATGTGTTGTATGGCCTCAATTCTGTCGGTTGTCAGGTGTCTTAGCCCCTTAGTGAGGCAGTGTCCTAAGTATTTGACCTTAGTCTGACATGGCTGTAATTTATCCTTTGCCACCTTGTGCCCTGTTTGTGAAAGATGAAGCAACAACAATTTAGTATCATGTAAACATGACATAAAAGAATCAGAGCACAACAACAAATCGTCCACATATTGAATTAGAACAGACCCATTGTGGGGTTGAAAGGATTGCAAACAGTCATGTAAGGCTTGGGAGAAAATACTGGGGCTGTCAATGAACCCCTGGGGTAGTCTGGTCCATGTGTATTGCACTCCCCTGTAGGAGAATGCAAAAAGGTATTGGCAGTCAGGGTGAAGAGGGACTGAGAAGAAAGCAGAACATAGATCAATGACAGTAAAATGACTGGCAGACGGTGGAATCTGCATGAGGATGACAGCTGGATTCGGCACTACGGGGAATTGGCTCTCAACAACTTTATTAATTCCCCTTAAGTCCTGGACTAATCTATAGCCCCTCCCCCCATTCTTCTTCACAGGGAAAATGGGACTATTTGCTGTACTGGCTGTACGAATTAAAATCCCTTGTTGTAACAGCCTCTCAATAACAGGATATACCCCTAGTTCCACCTCCGGTTTTAATGGATACTGTGGGATTTTTGGAGCTATCCTACCACTTTTTAGATTGACCATGACAGGGGCTACGTTTGCCATCAGTCCAGTGTCCTGTCCATCTCCGCTCCATAGGGAACCTGGTATTTCCAGCAACATCCCCTTTACTTGAGATGGACTGTGTTCTATAACAGTAGAGTGTAACATTAACCTTTGAGGGGTGTCCAATATATACTGTACCTTATGTGCGACCTTCTCCGGTATATCTAAGAACACACCATCAGAAGTACAGTATATGACACATCCCATTTTACATAACAAGTCTCTCCCTAGCAAGTTAGTAGGAGCCGCTGCAGCTAAGAGAAACGAATGCTTAGTATGCAGAGGCCCGATAGTAACTTCAGCGGGTTTAGTTAGAGGATAATGTAACACTTTTCCCGTTACCCCCATAGCTGGAATAGTTTTACCGGTCACCTGTAGATTGAAAGTAGAGGTTATCACAGATCGGGCCGCCCCTGTATCTACAAGAAAACTTTGTTTCCTACCAGCTATGTCAACTATCATTTTTGGTTCTTCACTCTGACTCTCAGTTAACCTCACTGGCTGTAGACTACAAGTATGACCTGACCCCTAGCGCTGACTATTGATTTCCCGCGCAGCATTTGCTGCTGTAATAAGCGCGGGTAAATGTGAGTCTTCTAGTCTATGTGAATCCCTCCTTGGAGGATATCTATGTGACCCTTCATTAGGATTATACCTTCCCTTTGTACAATCTTTTCTCATATGTCCTTCTTCTTTGCAATTGTAACATCTGAACATTCTGCGTTTCCCGTTATGTGGGTTATATGCTGGTGGTTGTGTATGCATTTCCCCTCATGCCTGTATACTCACCGTCATCAACTTGTCACTCTTTTCTTCCCTTTTCCTAAAGATATTTTTGTCATGTTCCACAGCAACTTCTCTAAGAGAATCTACCGTGCTGCCTCTCCAACCAGGAGTTGAGGTTTGTACTCTTGTTTTTAGATTTTCCTTTAAAGCATCCATCAGTACTGTTACCGCTACTTCCCTATGATGTGGGTTCTCCCTTATATCTGATACCCCCGTAAACTGTGTCATTGATGCAAGAGCTCTACCAAAATAATCCGCTGCAGTTTCACTGTCTTTTTGTTTTATGGTGAAAATCTTACTCCAATTTACCACTACTGGAAAATATATGGCTAAGTGTTTGACAATTCTTTCTATATTCTTTTGGTTAATCTCATCAGTCAAGGTGTCATCTTCCTCCAACAAACAATCTTCAATAAATTTTTGTATGTTAGTATTGGGAGGAAGACAAGCCCTCAACACTACACGCCAATCCTTATTGGTTGGTTCGTGGGCATTTCCTAAGTCTTTAACGAATTTCTGACATTTAGCTAACTCCTTTCTAGGATCTGGGAATTCAGTCATAATGGAACGTACTTCTGATCTAGTCCAGGGACAATGCATTGTAACATTTCTTAAAGGAACTACACCATCCTTATCCGGTTTCCCATTGGGAACTGATATTGTGCGGACTGGGTACGCACCCTCTGGTTCACTGACTTCAGGGAACACTACAGGATTTGCTGGTTCAAGATTTTGAACGCTTTCACTCCTAGTGATCACACTACTCTCACCTATCTCAGCCATTTTCTCATACTTGCGCTGGGCCTCTAGTACACTAACAGCATGGGCAATGGCCGAAATCACAGTGGGTTCATCTTCATCTTCAGATACACTTGATTTAAACTGGCTTAAAACAGGATACAAGTTAGCAATTTTTCTTTTTTCAGTTTTAATACCGGCTGTACTTACCGCTCCCGCCACATAAGGTGGCGGGGGCGCGCTTGCGCTGAGTTCGCAACGCTTCTCGACGGTTAGTTCCTTTGTGCGTGCGCTTTTAGCCACGCCTACTTCCGCTTTGCATTTGCTGCTCTGCCACGTGTTACCTTCCATTTGCCACAATTTTAAACAATCATTATGTTTATTCCTCACTTTCGTTGAGGTAATCAACCATACTTTATCTTTTACAGTATTTAGTACCTCTGCATTAAAACTCCCTATTGTTGGGAAAGGCCTATCACAATCTTTGGTCATCTTGACCCACGTGTCACAATACACAGTTGCGTATGCACCATATTTCTTACACATGAGAAATCTCGCTGAACCAATAGGACCTTCCTTAGGCAGTACCTTGGCCTTCTATAGCGTTTGCTTAGCGCCCATATTGAACAATAGGGTCCCAGAAATATCACAATATCCTGCCACAAAATAGGGTTCCAGAAATAACACAATATTCAGCCACTAATTTTCAACACTGCCACTAGAGATATTTTACCGGCCTGTGGACGTATTTGCTACAAGCCGCGTCCACTCGCTTCCTCTTGTATTAAACAAGGACCCCTAATACAGAAATATCAATGCGGACTAAAGGGTTATCAGCTTCCTGATCACCCCTGACTCTCCAACAAAATCTGTTGAGTTTATTACAACTGGTAGCATCCGGTAAAGTCAATTACCAGCCTTACCAACGTAATTCCTCCCCGTTACTCCCAAGTCACAATCACGGCTTTCCTTGCTGTGCGGTGCAATCGCAACGCTTAAAGCTAATCCGTAAGCGATGCGATTACCCTTGGGTGCACGTCGCGAAAACTTATTCAGTGTCCGCCCCCCGCTATACCTGCCTTGTATACCGTACACCAGTTGGGCACCTGCCTCGTCAAACAGCAACTGACACTCTATTTTGCAATAGATAAAACCTTAGTGTATTTAAAGTCAACAAATCACACGACATACACCTTTTCTGCGCAGAAAATGAAAGAATTCCCAACAATAGTAATAATGTCCCAGAGGTTTTCACAAGTAATTATATTATGCACATATAATAACTATCAAGACGATTGTTTAACCTTGTGGCAAATCTACCGGAAGTTCGCGTACGCACAGCAGGAAATACACATACGCTAAGCAATGCAATACAGTTAAAACGCACAATGACAGAAAAAAGAAACAGTTTTCTCTTTTGTCCCTAGGTTCTAGTTAGTGTGCCTTAGACAATGCAAAATGGACATTCGGTTTCACAACACAGAGTAAAATTCAGGTTTTGAACACAATGCGTTCTTACCCGTATATGACACGTCTCCACCCTTTGCTGCGGAACCAAAATCCGTTGGTCTTGCGTATCATCGGCAACGAAACCTCCAAAGCTCACGAGCCCCCAAATTGTTATGTGCGGATTGTCACTAACCAATAACGATTGTCGAACCTCGAGTTGTGTTTCCGAAGCACAGAGATTTATTCGCAAATAGTAGAATAAATATGCTCAAGCGGAGTAATTATAAATACAGCCGTTACTTATCGCAGGCGCTCTGGATCCAGTGCAGTCATTCAATCCTGAAGTCTGGGGACAAGATGTCTGCACACTGGATCACAAGCTGCTGCTTATATACACAATCAAATACAGTAATACAATGAAGATGGTATAGCTTGCATCTATTGGTCCAGATCTCAGGAAGGTCCAAGGGGTTGTCAATCATTGGCTAGTTCATCCTAAGGAATCCAAAGGAGGGGGTCACCTCTCCAGGGGGTATGCTCGGCTCTTCCCGCCAAGATTCCTTAGTCTTAAGTAGTTCATAATTCCCTATCATTCATAACTTGTGTATGCACTCTGCGATTCCCTCGCAGAGTGAACCAAACAGTAGGATATGTAACGAGGTTCATTATGATACCACTCATGATGTGATTCCTTCAACCTGTTCTGTGTATTTCACTAATATGCATGTAACTCTGATATAACATATAAATACTACTATATTTTGACATAACTGACTATGTGTTGCAACTACCATTAATGTGTACTATTTTATAAGTATGCGTGTTTGTGCGAATGTATGGTAAAAGACCAATTACTGTTGCTGTTACGTGTAGTGGATGCGTACGCCCTTTCCCGCCGTAGCGTGCCCTTGTACGCCGTAGCGTACCGTGCGCATCTTTTCAGACAAAGACAACCAAGTTTGCTAGACTTTAATTGAAATGACTTTATCCAATTTGCTGACTTCGACAGTTATAATCTGCAAATAACACAGTGCACAACATATCATTAAAATATAAGCTGCCAGAACCAAACAGCAAAAGTAACAACATATAATGCTAAAGAGCACATACACAGGTAAGGGCAGCGTGCTTCCTCTGCAGCCTATAAATCCTATTTACTATTTTCCAACATACAATATCACACACATGTACAAAGATGCTTGTTAACACACCTCTACATTTCAATACTAATCTCCAGCAAAGCCATATAAATGAGCGAAACATTTTCTATTAAGTTTGAACAAAACAAAAAATAAATCAATTGACATTTGGACTTTATGCAAGAAATGACAGATAGAAGGTCTCATCACTTTATCTGGATTCTAGTTATAGGTCAGTACAGTGTTTATGACTCCCAGGACAGTAGCAGCTTTCGAAACGGAAATATGTACACATATTATTTTCCTAGATGATTAGAATTGCATGTTGAAATTTTCTGATTATCTGCAACTTAGTTCAATATAAATACAACATTTGCAATTTTTCTTTGGGATTAGAGTTTTCTAAGAATTCAACTTGACTTTTTGGTTTGGAGTAATAGTTGTTCCTTTTTCCCTGGGTACTATTATTGCTGCACTAATACTTGTGGCCAAAAAGTGGTAGTACCAAACTAGCCAAATCAGTGAATAGATATGGTTTGGGGGACAGGGGCAGAAAGGAATTAAATAGACTATAGAACAATTACAGTTTCCAGGTGTGGGATCCAATGCCAATTAAAAATTGAGCAGTTGAATGTTATTGTTGATTAGTGACTATCGCCCTGGCTACATTAAACAGTTTTTCAGACAAGTAAGGGGCTTAAAGCTGCAGTAAGTAAAAAATATTATACTCATTCCTCCCTGCTGGAGCCCCAGATATTTATGCGGTTTTGTAATACAGAACTAGCAAATCAATTTAGTTTTAAATGGTGGCAGATGGGGGTGTGAGTAGAAGGATTAATCCCAGAGGCGCAAATAGAAATTAGCATTGCAAGATTTTATTAGGGACCCCATGTACCAACCAAGGGTGAAAAAATGGGCTTTGCCAGGGTTGACAGGTTTCCCAGCTACATACCTAATAGCAGCTGTACCCTCTGCTACTATGGAAGTTGCAAATTTAACAATCTCTTGATTGCTGCTTGTGATTGGTTAGCCCATATGCCCCACTACTCTGTCCATGTCTATTGGTCTTGACTGCCAGAAGAGCAGAAAAACAGCTCCATATAAATGTGCCTGGGGATCCGGGTCAGCTAGGGAAAATCTTTTCCACAAGTTGTAATGCGTCTGCGCCATGTATGCCATTGTTATTGCATCATACTACATGTTCTTGCCAAACCAATCGCAATAGTTTTATTTAGCTGACAGAAAACATAAACAGTGTTCTAGTAGAAAAATATACCGTATTAGCATGTGCAAATGGTTTCACTCTTTAGGAAACTACAATTGAATAAGTATACATACTAGATAGTGATTGCCCTGCAGTTGTCCATGGGATACATCTGGCTGTGTTTACTGCATGATAAACAGAGCTTGAACAAAAGTAGACAATTGATGCCCATGGTAAACACGTTGTTAATACAAGCCAACACTTTTTTAAGTGCAGGATGCATCGTTTTTGTGTATTTAGCATTTGACAAACTGCCAGTATGTACCAAGAACACTTTTGCATGCAGGTCACTTACAGTATATGTTCACAGTCTTTCAAACTATGTTCAACATGTACTAAATACAGTGTCACGGGCACTAGGAGTCTTTACCCAGGGATCACCAGGTGATAGGCTTACCAGAGCAGTATAGGTGGTAATATGGTACTCTGGTAGCAGGGTGATCACGGAACAGGAAATAGCAGATGATGAGATGCTCAGGAAAGTCTATGACTAGCAGCACTGGCAATATGGAGGTAGTAATACACGAGGAACTGTATGGACAAAGGACACGTGAAGGTAGTCAGTGGTCTGCGGTAGCAAGTTGTACCACTGCTATAGTGAGGAGGAATGTCCAACAGAAACGAGGAGGTGATGAGAGTCAGCGGTCTGCGGATAGCAAGTTGTACCGCTGTCTGAGTGAAGGAATGGAATCCAAGAGGAGGTATCCGGGGAGTCAGTGGTCTGCGTTAGCAAGTTGTACCACTGCTATGTGAGAGGATACTGGAACAGGTGAAACTGTAAACAGGGGTCAGTGGTCTGCCACTAGCAAGTTGTACCACTGAATATATATGTGAGGAGGTGCACGGGGAGAGACTGCAACACAATATATACACGGGCACCTTGACTTTGAACCACAGTGATATGCACAATATAAATGTATAGATGACTGAACAATACTGCCAATATAGAAAGTCTCTTGAAGTAGTCCCGCATAAGATAACACAGTCAATGATGGCAATAGACTCAGCGGATAGCACACTCCAGAGGAGAACCAACACAGTCCAGCAAGGTATGCAATACACAGCACAGTCAATGAGAAGTATGCATACCGTGGTTCAGGAGGCAGTCAGACAGGAGTGCAGAGATACCTGAACGGCAGGAGGCCGGCAGGATGCGAAGTCCCTGGATGGGTGAAGCGGTGGTCTAGTAGGTGCAGCGCACGGGTAGGTAGACCAGCAGGGAACACAGGAAAGCGTGGAGAGCGGATCAGCAGTAGATGGATGAGTAGTGCTGAGGAGTAGCAGCAGCGGGTCTCTGCGGGAACACGGAGGTAGCCAATAGCAACCAGCAGGTGCAGTAACGATGGGACACGGGAGAGCAGAGTTGAACAGGCACTGTTGATCACGGAGAATAGCGGGTAGCAATAGTGGAGGCAGACTCAAGGAAACACGGGAGCGTTGACAAGGACTGAAGACTGAAGCGCACAGAGGCAGCGGATAGGAATCAGCCAAACAGTCACGATGAAACACAGACGGGTTGCAGGTTGAAGACTGTAGTGCACGGAGGCAGCGGATAGGAATCAGCTAGCAGTCACGATGATGAAACACAGACGAGTTGCAGGTTGAAGACTGTAGTGCACGGAGGCAGCGGATAGGAATCAGCTAAACAGTCACGATGAAACACAGACGGGTTGCAGGTTGAAGACTGTAGTGCACGGAGGCAGCGGATAGGAATCAGCTGGCAGTCACAATCATGAACAGGTGAGTGGATGTGAATGAAAGACTGTAGTGCACGGAGGCAGCGGATAGGCATCAGCTAACAGTCCCAATGATACATGGTAGAGTTGAAGTGGTTAGAAGACTGTAGTGCACGGAGGCAGCGGATAGGAATCAGCTCACAGTCACGATGATACAGTAGATGGTAGAAGTGGTATGGGAACCACAGTAGCAGAAGTAGTTTGGAAACCACAGAGGTAGAAGTGGTTTGGAAACCACAGGAATCAGCAGGGCTGAATAAACAAGGAAACACAGGAACACCTTCAGAGGCTCATGGGGAATGAGACTCCAAGATCAGGCAATGTGGTGATGACCACAGGTGCTTAATATAGGGAGGTTGCCTGATCTGCCAATTAAGTTAAAGGAACATACACTGGAGGTATAGAAAGGGCTGCGCATGCGCAGTCCCTCAGGATGGAGGACGGCCACGGTTCCTAAATGTCCGGGAAGAAGCACTCACAGTCCGGTGAGTGACAGTACCCCCCCTTTTAAAGGTGGGCACAGAACGCCTGGAACCGGGCTTGTCCGGATTTTTGGAATAAAACTTCTTCAGAAGGGCAGGAGCATTAAGATCTTCAGCTTTGATCCATGAACGCTCCTCAGGACCAAAGCCCTTCCAATGAACGAGGAAACGGAGGACTCCTCGCGAAATTTTTGCATCCAATACCTCAGTAATCTCGAAATCCTCCTCCTGATGAACTTGAACTGGCTGCGGTGCTGAGGAAGGAGTTGAGAAACGGTTGATGATGAGAGGTTTGAGCAAGGACACATGGAAGGCATTGGAGATCCGAAGATTCTTAGGAAGAAGAAGTTTAACACATACTGGATTGATAACTTGAATGATCCTATATGGACCAATAAAACGAGGGGCGAATTTCATAGATGGAACCTTCAAACGAATATTTTTGGTAGATAACCAGACACGATCTCCAATTTTTAGTGGTGGAATAGCCCGCCTCTTCTTATCTGCGAAAGACTTATATTTGTTAGATGTCTTCTTTAAACAGGTTTTGACCTGAGACCAGATATTTTTGAAGGTCTGACAAGCAGTCTCCACAGCAGGAACTTGGGTGGGCGGGAGGGCAGGAAATTCCGGAAAAGACGGATGGTGACCGTAGACCACAAAGAATGGAGTTTTGGATGATGACTCATGGTACATGTTGTTATGGGCGAATTCAGCCCAAGGGAGCAATTCTACCCAGTTGTCTTGGTTGGCTGAAGAGAACATCCTAATAAAAGTCTCAAGATCTTGATTGACTCGTTCCGTTTGTCCGTTAGATTGCGGATGGTAAGACGATGAGAGTGCTAATCGTATGCCCAAGGTTTTACAAAGGGCCCGCCAGAATCTGGAAACGAATTGTACTCCTCTATCTGACACAATCTCAGACGGACATCCATGGATGCGGAAGATTTCTTTAATGAAATGTTCAGCCAGAGTAGACGAGGAAGGTAAACCGGACAGAGGGACGAAATGAGCCATCTTCGAAAATCTGTCTACCACTACCCAAATAGTATTGTGATTCTTACTTGGTGGCAAATCAGTAACGAAATCCATACTAATATGGGTCCAAGGCTTGGACGGAATGGGTAGTGGTCGCAGCAACCCTGCTGGAGTTCTGCGGGAGGTTTTGAACTGAGAACATAAATCACAGGAAGCAATAAACTCTTTGACGTCTCTCCTCATTGAAGGCCACCAGTAACTACGAGAGAGAATCTCAAAGGTCTTATGTTCACCGGCGTGTCCAGAAAAACGAGAGGCATGGAACCACGAAAGGATTTTCCTCCTCAGAGTAGGAGGCACGAGGGTCTTCCCAAATGGTAGCATTTTGGTGGATGAAGCAGCCAGAGAAATACATTTGGGGTCTAGAATAGCATGGTTGGGAACCTCTTCTACATCAGAGGACGTCACAAAAGCTCGAGATAGAGCGTCAGCTTTCTTGTTCTTAGCAGCTGGTTTGAAGGTTATAATTAATTCAAAACGGGAAAAGAAAAGAGACCATCTTGCTTGACGAGGGTTCAAGCATTGAGCAGATTGCAAATATGACAAGTTCTTATGATCCGTGAAGATCGTCACCGGATGGCGAGCTCCTTCCAACAAGTATCTCCATTCCTCTAATGCAGCTTTGATGGCCAGCAACTCCTTGTCCCCGATAGTATAGTTTTTCTCTGCGGGCAGAAGACCCCGAGAGTAGAAGGCACAAGGATGTAATTTTTGTTGCTCCGAGCGTTGGGAGAGAATAGCTCCTAAGCCCACATTAGAGGCATCTACTTCTAGGAAGAAGGGGAGTGTCACATCAGGTTGTCGCAGAATGGGAGCAGACGAGAAGGACTCTTTGAGGATTTGAAAGGCTTGGAGAGCCTCAGATGACCATTGCTTAGTATTAGCCCCTTTCCGAGTTAAGGCCACAATGGGAGATGCAATGGATGAGAAGTCTTGAATGAAGCGTCTATAGTAATTGGCAAAACCTAAAAAACGCTGGATGGCACGAAGAGTAGTTGGCTGAGGCCAATGTAGTACAGCATTTACTTTGTCTGGATCCATCTTCAGGCCAACTCCGGAAACTATATACCCCAAGAATGGAATCTGGGGTAACTCGAATGAACATTTTTCCAATTTACAGAACAATGAGTTTTTCCGTAGTCTGGAGAGGACCTCTGCCACATGTTGGTGATGAGAAGGCAGGTCCTGTGAGAAGATCAATATGTCGTCCAGGTAGACAACGACACATACATATAATAAGTCCCGAAAGATCTCATTGATGAAACCCTGGAAAACCGCGGGGGCATTACTAAATATTCGTAATGCCCATCTCTGGTGTTAAACGCGGTCTTCCATTCGTCACCGGAACGGATTCTAATTAAATTGTAGGCACCACGAAGATCCAACTTAGTAAATATCCGAGCTCCCTTGATGCGATCAAATAGCTCAGTGATCAGCGGAATGGGATACCGATTCTTGATAGTAATGGCGTTGAGTCCACGAAAATCTATACAAGGGCGTAATGATCCATCCTTCTTTTTGACGAAGAAGAACCCAGCTCCAGCGGGAGAGGTGGAAGGTCGAATGAACCCACGCTGGAGATTCTCCCGTATGTACTCAGATGTGGCTTGAGTTTCAGGTAACGAGAGAGGATAGACCCGACCCCTGGGAGGAGTCTTGCCAGGTAGAAGGTCGATCGGACAATCCCAAGAACGATGAGGAGGAAGACGTTCAGACTGAGCTTTATCAAACACATCGGCAAATGAAGCATACTGAGGAGGGAGTCCCGGGGAGGAAGATGAGATGGAAGATTGCTGTACTTTAAGAGGAATAACTTGAGAGAGACAACGATGGTGACATTCAGGCCCCCAAGACGTAACTTGAGGGGTGCGCCAGTCAATCTGGGGAGAGTGACATTGAAGCCATGGAAGGCCTAAGACAATCGGACTTGTCGTAACAGGAAGAATTAAAAACGAAATTTCTTCATGGTGTAGTACACCAATCTGAAGGGTTACTGGAGACGTACTCTGGGTGATGAGACCATTGATGAGACGTGATCCATCTATAGCCGTCACAGTAATGGGTGTTTTTAAAGTGATCACTGGTAGGGACCATTGATTCACTAGTGATTTAGAAATGAAATTTCCTGCTGCTCCGGAATCAATCAATGCCTGTGACTCAAAGGATTTAGTAGCAAAGGAAATCGTAACATCGAAAGCGCAGACTTTAGATTTCATAGACAATGGAGAGGACTCCAGGGACCCTAACTTCACCTCTCCAGAACTAGTTAGGGCCTGGCATTTCCCGATTTCTTAGGGCAAGAACTGCACATATGTGTGGAATCAGCACAATAGATACAGAGTCTATTCTTTACTCTTCGTTTCCTCTCTTCTAAAGATAATTTGGAACGTCCTATCTCCATGGGAATCACAGAAGGTGAAACTGGACGAAATTGAGGGTTTAAACGAAGAGGTGCTTTAGCAGAAGTTGTTTTCTCAGATTCTCTTTCACGAAATCTCATGTCTACACGATGGCAAAGAGAGATCAAATCTTCTAGTGACGAAGGAAGCTCTTGGGTAGTCAGTGCATCTTTAATTTTATCGGAGAGCCCCTGCCAGAAGGCGGCAACTAATGCTTCAGTGTTCCACTGAAGTTCAGAGGCTAAGATCCTAAATTGAATGACATACTGTCCTACTGTATGGGAGCCTTGTCGCAAACGAAGAATGCTGGAAGCAGCGGAGGTCACACGACCTGGTTCATCGAACACACTTCGGAACGTGGAAATGAATTTGGCACTATCTTGTAGAATTGGATCGTTTCTTTCCCACAGAGGGGAGGCCCAAGCCAGGGCTTGTCCAGAAAACAATGAGATAAGATAGGCCACTCTGGAACGATGGGTAGAAAAATTTTGAGGTTGGAGTTCAAAATGGACTGAACATTGGTTAAGGAAACCTCTACAAGTTTTGGGGTCCCCGTCATATTTTGACGGAGTAGGCAGGTGAAGCGTAGGAGCTGTAGACACCTGGGATGGCACTGGGGAAACGGAGGAAAGCACAGGAGCTTCAATACTAGCTGTAACAGTCTGTCCAGATGTTCCTTGGGAGGTTAACGATTGGTAACATTGAAGTAACAGCTGTTGGCGAGCATCCTGTTGCTCCACACGACTGACCAGATGCTGCAGCATCTCTTTAGCAGTAGGTTCCGTATCTGGGTCTGTCATGGCCTGATCTTACTGTCACGGGCACTAGGAGTCTTTACCCAGGGATCACCAGGTGATAGGCTTACCAGAGCAGTATAGGTGGTAATATGGTACTCTGGTAGCAGGGTGATCACGGAACAGGAAATAGCAGATGATGAGATGCTCAGGAAAGTCTATGACTAGCAGCACTGGCAATATGGAGGTAGTAATACACGAGGAACTGTATGGACAAAGGACACGTGAAGGTAGTCAGTGGTCTGCGGTAGCAAGTTGTACCACTGCTATAGTGAGGAGGAATGTCCAACAGAAACGAGGAGGTGATGAGAGTCAGCGGTCTGCGGATAGCAAGTTGTACCGCTGTCTGAGTGAAGGAATGGAATCCAAGAGGAGGTATCCGGGGAGTCAGTGGTCTGCGTTAGCAAGTTGTACCACTGCTATGTGAGAGGATACTGGAACAGGTGAAACTGTAAACAGGGGTCAGTGGTCTGCCACTAGCAAGTTGTACCACTGAATATATATGTGAGGAGGTGCACGGGGAGAGACTGCAACACAATATATACACGGGCACCTTGACTTTGAACCACAGTGATATGCACAATATAAATGTATAGATGACTGAACAATACTGCCAATATAGAAAGTCTCTTGAAGTAGTCCCGCATAAGATAACACAGTCAATGATGGCAATAGACTCAGCGGATAGCACACTCCAGAGGAGAACCAACACAGTCCAGCAAGGTATGCAATACACAGCACAGTCAATGAGAAGTATGCATACCGTGGTTCAGGAGGCAGTCAGACAGGAGTGCAGAGATACCTGAACGGCAGGAGGCCGGCAGGATGCGAAGTCCCTGGATGGGTGAAGCGGTGGTCTAGTAGGTGCAGCGCACGGGTAGGTAGACCAGCAGGGAACACAGGAAAGCGTGGAGAGCGGATCAGCAATAGATGGATGAGTAGTGCTGAGGAGTAGCAGCAGCGGGTCTCTGCGGGAACACGGAGGTAGCCAATAGCAACCAGCAGGTGCAGTAACGATGGGACACGGGAGAGCAGAGTTGAACAGGCACTGTTGATCACGGAGAATAGCGGGTAGCAATAGTGGAGGCAGACTCAAGGAAACACGGGAGCGTTGACAAGGACTGAAGACTGAAGCGCACAGAGGCAGCGGATAGGAATCAGCCAAACAGTCACGATGAAACACAGACGGGTTGCAGGTTGAAGACTGTAGTGCACGGAGGCAGCGGATAGGAATCAGCTAGCAGTCACGATGATGAAACACAGACGAGTTGCAGGTTGAAGACTGTAGTGCACGGAGGCAGCGGATAGGAATCAGCTAAACAGTCACGATGAAACACAGACGGGTTGCAGGTTGAAGACTGTAGTGCACGGAGGCAGCGGATAGGAATCAGCTGGCAGTCACAATCATGAACAGGTGAGTGGATGTGAATGAAAGACTGTAGTGCACGGAGGCAGCGGATAGGCATCAGCTAACAGTCCCAATGATACATGGTAGAGTTGAAGTGGTTAGAAGACTGTAGTGCACGGAGGCAGCGGATAGGAATCAGCTCACAGTCACGATGATACAGTAGATGGTAGAAGTGGTATGGGAACCACAGTAGCAGAAGTAGTTTGGAAACCACAGAGGTAGAAGTGGTTTGGAAACCACAGGAATCAGCAGGGCTGAATAAACAAGGAAACACAGGAACACCTTCAGAGGCTCATGGGGAATGAGACTCCAAGATCAGGCAATGTGGTGATGACCACAGGTGCTTAATATAGGGAGGTTGCCTGATCTGCCAATTAAGTTAAAGGAACATACACTGGAGGTATAGAAAGGGCTGCGCATGCGCAGTCCCTCAGGATGGAGGACGGCCACGGTTCCTAAATGTCCGGGAAGAAGCACTCACAGTCCGGTGAGTGACATACAGTAAGCCTTAGCATGAGGACAATTGTTTGGGAAACATTAACGTATACAAACATTAATTTAGTTGGAGTCTCCCAGTAGAAATGCTGCAAAATAATTGGTGGATTCACACACTGAGCCATGACCATAAGAAAGTTTTAAGAGGAATAAGTGGCATTTTATGCTTTGCTGTTTTGCCTTTTTGACCCATATTAGCAACCTTCTGAACGCTGGCTAGGAATTGCAGAATGTACAATTTGCTTGTTGTGATGGAGCCATGAGTAAATACTTGATCACATTTTACTTTTAATAAACCTGTAGTAACAAGCTCAGAATATTGTGGTTTACCATTATGCTTCACATGTGGACATATAACATGTTTCGCTTAGTTGTTCTTTCCTTAAATACAAATTTCACCTCTTAGATTTTTTATTTTTTTTAGCAGTGATGACTTGAGAATTAAAATACAAAGGAATGTGATAACTATTACAATAACATCATAAGCTATAACAGTTGTTTTCTTTTCCAGCTGTAGTTTCCTGCATCTCACTACTGACCTTGCTATCAGGACTAGAGTGAAGCATCACAATTCCTGTTCCCGCTGACTAGTGTCAATGACAGATCTACTGAACATACACTCAGCCTCGGCAGTATATTTCCATTACACGCTTGCCTGGCGTTTGTTGAAGTTCTCTCTGCTGCAACCATTCCCATTAACACTCATAATGATTAATATTTTTAATACTGCTGACATGGCTTAATAAAGTGCACTTTTACTCTGTCATCAACTGGACTAATGACAGTGCTGCAGTAAGAGGGAAATATTAACACATTTTTAAAGGTGCAAAACTGCAATATACCCCAAATAATAGTTATTGTTTATTACTTACAGATAATGGAACATATTCTCTTCTACAGATCAAAGTGGGGGTATTTATATAGAATATAAAGTTAATGTACAATTTAAGGGCAGTTTATTTCCATGTTCTGCTTCCTCATCTTTTATAGAATGTTCCTGTGACTGGATCACTTATAAATAACTTCTGGTATAAATGTATTTAAAGGATATAGCACAAGGGGCTTATTTATATAATTGCAAATGTACTTAGTTTTGATATTGTGTGTATGTTGGTAAAGGAGATATCTTTATTTCTGAGACCAGGAAAATAAATTTGTTTGTTTTAACATTGCTAGGAAATGCATTATATCTGAGATATATATCTGATAAAATAAGCCTTTCTTGAGGAGGTCTTTTGCGTATCTTGGAGTATGGAAATGACTTGTCTGGGGTTTTGTAACTTTCTTTGGGAATGTGTATTTCTGCAGTTGACTGAAGAAAGGACCCATGTTAATCTCATGTTAATAAGACCTTTTTATGTGTGAGGGTCCAACACCTGAAGGCACAGGAAGATTTAATTAGACATGCTACTAGATTTCCTGCATCTAAAACAAGATGCAGGAAATCACAGCAAGTTTAGGATATCACAGATAAGTGTAAATATTGTTAGCTTTGCATTGCATGTAAATCCATGTTTGGGTAAACAAATTGCATCCTGATTCTAAAAATAGCTCAGACCTCAGGGGGTTGGCTTACCCTGTGAGGCTGTGTTCAAATCTGTAAAAAAAAGCACTGTCTTGTATTTAAAATTGTTCTTCTTGTTCCATCTGACCTACGCCCTGGTACCTTCTGTCAGGGTGAGCAAATAAACATCACTTGCTTCAAAGACCTGCTTGGAAACTTCTCTATCCCTGTGACCTACAGATTAGACCCAAGTTCAAATCCATTCTGATAATGTAAGCCCAGCCAGTTCCCAGCAACAACAGACAGGGTGGCATAGGCGGTCCATCCTGTCACAGTTCTCTAAAAATATATAGTTGACATCATAGCTAGCATTAACTTTTTCAACAATTTTTGCTACGGTAGCAATTCTGTGGGATTGTTCCAGACGGGCTAGCCTTTGTTCCCCACGCACATCAATGAGCCTTGCGTGCCCAAGGCCCTATCACCAGTTCACAGGTTGTCCTTGCCTGGTACACTTTTGGTAAGTGCTAACCATTGTATGCTGGGAACACCCCACAAGATCTGTCATTTTGAAGATGCTTTGACCCAATCGTCTAGCCATCACAATTTTTTAACAAAGTTGCTCAGATCCTTACGCCTGTTCATTCTAACCTGCTTCCAACACATCAACTTATGCCCCACCCCACCCCATATATCCCACCCCATGTCAGGTGCCATTGTAACAAGATAATCAATGTTATTCGCTTCACCTGTCAGTGGTATGAATGTTGTGGCTAAAGGTGTGTGTGTGTGTGTGTGTGTGTGTGTGTGTGTGTGTATATATATATATATATATATATATATATATATATACATATATATATCTGCATATATATATATATATATCAGTATACATATATATATATATATATATATATATATATATATATATATATATATATGTACAAAACATCACCTTAAAACATCACCAAATCTTTCAGCTCATCTTAATATTCTGCCCCATTAAATCATTTTAAACATACTCAGTCTCAATATCACAATATTCCATATTTAATTTTTGAGCACAAATCCATGTCCGACCATGTCTTGAGGAAAAGATTGCTCATCAGATCCTACTGCCCAAATTCATGTGTGACAAGTGCAACTAAAAAAAGATAATTGTCCTATGTTGCAAAGCAATAAATCCATCTTGCTATACTATGTAGCTTTGCTGCTAAAAAAAATTCTGCCTTTGTCTGTAACTTACAATGTATAGGTTCTGTAGCATCCATTTTATTGTGTAGCATTTTTTAAAAATGTATTAATGTATTCAATAAATTGAGAGCCCATTTTGCTTGACCTCAGGTTCCATGATAATGAGCTTGTTAATTACAATGCTTTTTTAGCAAAGTAGTTTATATTTTATACCGTTTCCTGTCTCTTTCATGGAGCATTTTTTGTAGTGGATTTGCCATGCAGTGACCAAAATTCTGTCAATTATTACCTTTTTTACAAATTGTGTGCAACCTCAAGGACATTAAGGGTGGGGTTGAGAGTTATGTATGTATATATATATATATATATATATATATATATATATATATAGTGGCAAATGGCAAGCAGGCGAGTATGTAGAGTATGGTACATTGTCCAGAAGACCAGAAATAGGAAATTCTTTTATTTCAAGCTATTTCAAGCAAAGCAAAATGGTGCTGAAAGGTGATGAGGTTTTATTCCATTTTCTATTTTTTAGCATTCTATCGTTTGAATACAGCCGTTATGACAGAATGTGTCTATGAAACAATTATGTGATCCTGTTCACAAAGTACATAAACATAAAAATACTGCAGTCAGAGGATAGGAAATTAATAGCACAAAAAAGAAGGGTTAAAACAATTTTTATATATTAAAAAATTAACAGGACCGGAGGTGATGGCATTTATCATTCTCATTCAGCTATAACCCTTTAGCATATTTTTATATTTACTAACATAATATTGAATGCCATATAAAACCACAGGCTGACTGGACTCGCTACTTTTGCCAAGTCTACACAAATATCTGGCACAGGCTACTGCCATGTAACCGGGCACTACTTTAGTAGCAACATGATGACTTGTAGGATTTCATTTAAGAAAAAAAAACAAATGCATATCAGTCTTCATTTGGCAAAACTTGCACTTTTGTTTTGAAACAAGATAACACAACAAAAGAAGATTGACGGACTATCCAATCCAAACAAGCTCTAAACCACTAGAGAAGTATAAAAGCCTCAGAAAGATGACCTTTGTGTTGGCAGTATAATCAGTATCTTATTTCTCATCCAATCTAGATGTCATTTGACAGGTAAATGCCAAAAACCAGCATTAATTTATAATTCAATGTGCTATTTTTGTACAGCAGGGAGACAATGGTAGAGACCTGCATTTCCAAGAAAGTGCTACTTTTTCTTCCTGTGCTCAAATTCTATTTCGAAAGGGATATTTTGAGTAATAAGTCTTATGCCAACATCTACTTATTACAAGTACAGTCATCATGTTACATTCTCACAGACATGAAAGCATATGGTCTAGAATTATGTTGCATGTGGAAAAAAGGTGAAAGATTTGTCTTCTCAGTAAAATGCTTAACCAGTAAAGGTGGTACACAACACTAACTAGCTGTTTTATGAGGGTTGTCCACTTTTGGACAATGTATACTATTAACATATCATTCCCTTCTGTTAAACAAATGAATGATACCCAGCCCTGGAGACAACTCCCCCATTGCCTGAGGCTCACAGCACTGCAGGAGATAATCTAGTCCTCTACAATGGCACTCCCTAGAGTTCTTTTTAAAGAGGGTTGGATAAATGTAAACATTTTTCTGTGAGCTGCAGTGACACTGCCTAGCAGATGAGCAACAACCTGGCTTTATGTAGCAGAGTAGCTACACACAGCATTTCTTACATCATCATCATCATCATCATCTATTTATATAGCACCACTAATTCCGCAGCGCTGTACAGAGAACTCATTCACATCAGTCCCTGCCCCATTGGAGCTTACAGTCTACATTCCCTAACACACATAGACAGACAGACAGACACACAGATTAGGGTCAATTTGATAGCAGCCAATTAACCTACCAGCATGTTTTTGGAGTGTGGGAGGAAACCGGAGCACCCGGAGGGTTTACATGTGGGCTTGCCAGATGGACAACTCTTCAAAAGCCATAATAGTGATCAACTCAGGAGCCAATGTAATTTTTAGCAGTGTGCTGGACCATTTTACAAAGATCTCCTATAGCTTTTCTACTGTGGTCCCAAGAAGTATAGAGACATGGCAAGAATTCCAGGATGACATCCCCGCCAGTATTATACTCTAGGTCAGGCCTGGCCAATCTGTAGATTTCCAGGTGTTGTGTAACTACAACTCACTGTATGCCATGTAAACTATCTGCTAGCAAAGAATGCTGGGACTGGTAGTTTCACAACTCCTGGAGAACCACAGGTTGGCCAGGCCTGCTCTAAGGTAGCTAAGGGAAGAGTTGCATAAGCCTACCTCCCCCAGAGGTGGAAATCTTCTTTAATTATTTATTAATAGCAATACGTAAACCTTTGACCGAGATATTATCAACAAACATATTACGTCCCCACCAAATGTTTTGCTATGTAATTCACTGAAATAATATTTTTAGATCTCTGCAATGTGTCACATAAGGAAATCATTTTTCACACTGACACATGTTTATGACCATATATATGTGTTGCTTAATAACAGTAATCTAAATATTCACAGCTCCACAGAAACGTTGTACACTTTTATGATGTCTAAATTAAAAATAACTGCACACTTATTCATTATTCAAAGCATATAACAGTCATATGGAGGCAAGATGTGTATTAACATACTGGTGTCTCTTGACAGAGTCTAATGTTAACAATGTGCACATGTAGTGGGGTCCCATGGGACAAATGTTCAGATGAAGCATTCTAAAGCACTGTGTTTGACTATATTAATATATGAAAGAGATAGTATCACTTTTTGTTGAAAGCTTTATTATTTTTAATATAGATTCATTGTTAATGTTCCAACAATACAATTTCAAAGTTGCAATTTTTCTATCTGCTATCATTTTGAACTACTGTATATGCAAATCTACTGTGTTTTTACAAGAGAAGATACGCTTCACTTTGTGATATCTCTTGCTCTATTCACTCATGTAGTCAGGCTACCTAAGGTATGGAATGCAAAGTAGACAACCGGTGATGTTTCATGTATATAACCTATATGAAGACCTAACAATCATTCTAGTGCAGTGGGTTTAAAAACATAACAAAACAAGCGTAATGGAATCAACGCCATAAGTTATGTCATTGTAACAGCACACACAAAAGTAATAGCAATACTAAACAAACAATAGGTATAGCTCAGTATCTTACTATCTATATTTAATCATCACAAATGATGCAGTTAATATAATACTGATAATAATAAAGTATAGCTCAAGATGACATATAAGCAAGACTCATTGTTAGATACACAGAATGTTACACAATTACAAATCAATCACATAACCAAAAGGCAGATAATGACACTGGTGCTGTAAGCAAAAAACTAAAGCTAAAAACGAAGAAACACGCATGCGAGATGTACATGAGGAGGACCATATCATAGAACTCGAGGAACCTGAGAGAAGTTAGCCATTAGTCTGACAGCTGAACTTGGCACCAGATAATAAACCGAATATTAGATCTTTTGCAAACTATATTTTTGCATTTAGACTTGGCGCCAGATATGTTCCTCAATACCAGACTTAGTGCTAAATATGGCTGTTCATATTTTACTTGCTACCAGATGTAGCTAAGCATATCAGAGCTGGCACCAGGACTCATTTTGCATGCTAGGCTTGTTATCAAATGTTACCCCACATATTAGACTTGGCATCAAATATTTCTTAGTATATTATATTTAGCATTATATATGACTCAGCTATATACTAGAAATGGGTCACCATATTATTTTTGGCAACAGAAATGGCTCTATATATTATTACATGATAGTATACTTGACACTATGCTCTTAATTGGGCTGAGAGGCTGGCGCCATATATGACTGGTGAAGCTCAGCGAGCGTATAGCGTATAAGGAACGGGCCCCTGATTATCTGTGCCTAAAGTCTGAGATATTGGCTCGCATTGGAGTTTACGGGCCAGGCCGAGCCCAGCGCTATCACCAATGGCGCTATGATAAAGAAAAACCGGTCAGAGCGCAAGTGGCTGAGCTTTCTAAAAATTTAAAGAAATGGCTGCAGACTGAGGAGAATTCGCCTTCTCGGATTATTGAAGTTCTGGTGATAGATCACTGCATCCGGGGGCTGAACCGCGATTTGCAAAGGTGGGTTCTGCAATCAGACCCACAAACTTATGAAGAGCTTGCCACCGTGGTAGAAAGGTTTTGTGCGCTACAGCAAATGACTAAAGAACCTGCATTTGTGCCAAAGCCGCTGCCACGCCAAAAGCCAGGTTTGACAATACTTGCCACAGGGCCCAATGGCAAAACTGCTACGGACAGAGGGCCAGGTGCAAAGCTGTCTAATCTGAAGTGTTTTGAATGTGGTGAGCCAGACCACTTTAAGGCAGAGTGTCCTAAACTACCGGAACCCATGGACTGTTCCATGGCACATATTGGGCCTGCTTTTCCAAGCTGTTTTACCATGAGTCCCACATCAGGAAGTCCTTGTTTGTTCCGAGTGACTGTGCTAATCAACCAGAACCTTGCTCTGGCCTTGGTTGACTCGGGGAGTGAACTCTCATTGGTTTCCAGCTCTGCCTTAACCGAAACCATAACTTCTCGGTTGCCCAAGGTGAACGTTCTTTGCGTACATGGCACGACAGAGCAGTATGAAAGAACAATACTACCAGTCACACTCAAAGACAAAACTGTTATGGTGGTAGCTGCCATAGCACCTAAACTCCCATATCCACTCATTTTGGGGCGAGACTTCCCACTGTTTAATGATGTCCTCGGTGAGCGGATCCGGCCGGACATGCCGGCAACTGATGCAACGGTTGGAAGCCCGGTCTTAAAGGAACCGCCTAAAGATCCACAACATCTGGACATCGATCTTTGGGAAGCGCCAAACCAGAATGCTATCCTGGGAGTCACAGCAGGAGTTCCACAAAAGCAACCACCTGCGGGGAAACATGGACAGTCCAAACTAGCATTGGTCGGTGATGTCGCAGATGAGCCCACCCCGCCTGTCAATGAGGATACGGACTGGTCCGCAATACCAATTTTGTTTCCTCTGCAGGACTTTGCTCGAGACCAACTTAATGATGCCACTTTGTAACATGCCTTTAAAAGTGTAACTGAGGTAAATGGGGTAGCGAAAGCTGCCCAGCCTGCAGAAGGTATACCATATTTTAATGTTAAAAATAATTTCCTGTATAGAGTTGCTAATGTGCAGGGGGAAAAAGTAGAACAATTAATGGTTCCTCAGGTTCATGTAACCCTAGTGTTAAAAGCAGCACACACATATGTCTGTGGGGGACACCTAGGGGAGGATAAAACACGGGAACGAGTTCTGCTTAGGTTTTACTGGCCCGGGGTACACATGGCAATGAAAAAGTATTGCCGGTCCTGTCCCATTTGTCAGAGAACCTGTCCCAAACCCATGTACAGGGCACCTCTCATTCCAATACCAATAGTACAAGTTCCCTTTGAACAGATTGCTATGGACCTTGTGGGGCCACTGGAAAAATCTGCACGTGGGCACAAATATATACTAGTGGTGCTTGACTATGCAACCAGGTATCCAGAGGCAATTCCCCTACGAAACATAAAGTCCAGCACCATAGCTAGAGAACTTGTATTGATGTTTACACGCTTGGGAATACCCAAAGAAATTCTCACAGATCAGGGTACTCCATTCATGTCTAAACTGATGAAGGACATGTGCCAGTTGCTAGGGGTTAAGGCGCTTCACACCTCTGTATACCATCCACAAACAGATAGCTTGGTGGAACGCTTTAACCGCACATTAAAGCACGTGCTCAGGAAAGCAGTGGCTCAAGAGAAAAAAGATTGGGACACTCTTATTCCCTATTTGATGTTTGCCATCCGTGAGGTACCTCAAGCTTCAACAGGGTTTAGTCCCTTTGAGTTATTGTTTGAGAGACAGCCCAGGGGTATCTTGGATATGTTAAAAGAAGGGTGGGAGCAGCAAGGTCCCAGGGAGCCAAATCTGTTACAGTTTGTGTCCCAAATGTATGAGAGGCTAGGAAAGATAGGGCCCATTGTGCAGCAACATGTAAAAGAGGCTCAGGAACGACAGAGAAAATGTTATGATAAAAGTGCTGTTGTTCGATCTTTCAAGCCTTGGGACAAGATCCTAGTCCAGGTTCCCACCCAGGAAAGCAAACTTTTCGCCTATTGGCAGGGTCCATATGAAGTTCTAGAGGCTGTCGGTCCTGTCAATTACAGAGTCCGCCAGTTAGGTAGGAGAAGGGAGGAGCAAATATATGATGTTAACCTCCTTAAACCTTGGCATGATGAGGAAACCTCTCCTCGGGTAGTGAGTACTGCCATTGAAAAGTCTGAAGTGCCCATAGAGCCAGCTTTGTCCATTCAGCAGAGACAACAGACTGAAGAAATGATTCGCCGGAACAGGAATGTCTTCTCTTCCATTCCTGGGCGCACCACCTTAATCGAACACGACATTGTCACTGCACCAGGAGTCATTGTAAAGCAGAAGCCGTATCGTATTCCCGAAGCCAGACGGGTGGACGTGAGAAAGGAGGTCGAGAAGATGCTCCAGTTAGATGTGATTGAAGAGTCCACTAGTGAGTGGAATAGTCCCATTGTGCTTGTCCCGAAACCCAATGGGACAATTAGGTTCTGCAATGACTTTAGGCGCCTAAACAGTATGTCGCAGTTTGATGCCTATCCGATGCCACGTGTGAATGAACTAGTGGAAAATCTTGCTGGTAGCAATTATTTGACAACCCTTGATCTAACAAAGGGTTATTGGCAAGTTCCCCTGACTTCCACGGCCAAGCCAAAGACTGCATTTTTCACCCCTGATGGTCTCTATCAATATAAAGTCCTACCCTTTGGGTTGCATGGGGCACCTGCCACCTTCCAAAGGGCCATGAATAAATTGCTACGACCTCACACAGCTTATGCAGCCGCTTACCTGGACGATATAGTGATTTATACGCCAGACTGGGGATCACATTTAGCCAAAGTTGAGGCGGTCTTAGCTTCATTAAGGTCAGCTGGGTTAACAGCTAACCCAGAGAAATGTGCCATAGCCATGAGAGAAGCCAAATATTTGGGGTACGTTGTTGGTCGAGGGCGTGTAAAACCCCAGCTAGATAAAGTGGGGGCAGTCAAAAATTGGGCAAGAAAAGAAAAAAAGTCACAGTTAAGAACCTTTTTAGGCTTAGTCGGTTACTACAGGCGGTTTGTAAGCCACTTCGCCACTAGAGCTGCTGCACTAACGGACGTGTTAAAAAAAAGTTGTCCAGATAGATTAACCTGCTCTGACTCTGCAGAAACCGCCTGGTCTGATCTTCGGTTAGCTCTTTGTTCCTCCCCAGTGCTACAAGCACCAGATTTTACCCCGGAGGTTCTTCCTCCAAACTGATGCTTCTGGTGTTGGCTTAGGTGCAGTCTTGTCACAGGAGAAGAATGGAGTAGAAAATCCTGTCCTGTACCTAAGTCGTTAGTTGCTTCCAAGGGAACAAAAATATGCCACTGTGGAGAAAAAATGTCTCGCCATAAAATGGGCTACAGAAGCTCTGCGCTATTATCTCCTAGGCAGAGAGTTCACCTTAATAACAGACCATGCACCATTGAGATGGATGCAGAACAACCGGGAGGTAAATGCCAAGGTAACCCGCTGGTTCTTGGCACTGCAACCTTTCAAGTTCTCAGTAGAATATAGACCTGGAATTCTACACAAAAATGCAGATGCATTGTCACGAAAATATGCGCTCCTCGCGAAGTCCGCGTCCCCCCACTTGGAGACGCTAGGGGGAGGGATATGTAACAAAAGGAGGCATTTAGATGGCAATATGCAGAGAAAGCAGGGAAGTAAAACATTTGTGCAGCAATGCACCTAGATTGAATGTAAAGACCTATGTGTAACAAACAATAGTTTAAGTTTGGTTAACTTACATGCAGAGAAATCCTTCCTCTCAGCAAACAGACAGGGTGTGTCTCTTTAGTGCAAACAGAGCCAGTGATGGGGTGTTTCCTTTTAAAGAGAAGGTGGGTGTGTCGCCTGTCCATCAAGCTAAGGCTGGGGGAGGAGTATTAGGTATAAAAACTTGTTTATATCATTTGTGCACGGAGATCAATGCTGGTGAAGCTGGCTGGTCTTGAGAGAGCTGAGCTATGTCTAGCTAGCGTTTAGGGTCTCCAAGTATTGCTGTGAAATCTGTACGATGTCAAAACATTTACCATCCTGACAATAAAACTACATAAAAAGGAAGAAGTTGTTCGCGTGTGCTTCAGCAGTAGCGGGCTCTTGCCACAATATATAAATAAATATATATATATATATATATATATATATATATATATATATATATATATATATATATATATATATATATATATATATATTAATGAGATTGAGCTATTAAGAGATGTATATGTAAAAGGCTGTATTTGTGGAGATCAGCATCTCATGATAGAAGTATATGTAAAGAGAATCATATATGAAGCCAAAGCATATGTGAGGAGAAACATCATTTTGAAAATAAAAAAACAACAACTGGGAAAAACACAGTGAGAAAAGCGGTTTTGCTATAACCAAACCCTGGTTCTTGTGTGTAAACCTGAGAAACTAACATATCCTTATATTACATAAACTTGAAGTGAAAGGGAGATATAGATTTAATACCTTCATCAGTATGACTATGTATTTCAAATACTTTGATATAGATACATTCAAGATATCATCTGTATCAGTATAATTATTTATTTCAGAATGTTACGAGCCGCAGCAACTCGGCACCGCCGCATCTCGCTCTGGTCTCTCAGATGCGTCTTAGCCATCGTCATGATGACCGGGTGTCACTTACGGTGTTTGTCCTGGTCGTCACCATGGCAACGACCGGGGTGCTCTGCACATACCAACACGACCCAGGCAGCCAGGCCCGTGCGCAATCTAGGAGCAATTAGTCTCCAGTTGCGGCTGATTGTCCTACTGTGCCCCTCCAGGTTCTATTGGCTCTTACTTGCATTTAAGGCAGGGAGGGTTTAGCCTCCCTGCCAGTTATAGCGCTCCTGGCTGCTGACCTACTCTGTTTTCTGCTCCTGTATTATTTGGATTGACTCTTCTGTGTATGACCCCTGGCTTGCTTACTGGACTTTGTATGATTGCTCGTGACCCTGACCTCTGTCTCTTCTCTGGATATTCTGTTTATCTGCCGGACTTGGTGGAGGCACTGCTCATGAAGAAGTAAATGATACCCACACAATGATTTTACATGGACACCCCTAAGCAGGAGTAAGGGGATGTTACATGATAGAATTTGCTCCTCACAGGAATACCTCAAATTCCTGTTTTTATGTTTCCCCCCGCTTCTTTACATCTCGCAGCTATACCTTTTCTCTTGCTTATTGACTTCTCCTTCCCTCCCCAAGAGCAGAACATCTAGTTAACCCCTTAATAGGAAAGGTAGTTATTAGACTAAATGCAAATGACATTGGTCAAAAGTCTATTCTGTTTTTGAAGTGCCTTATTTGCATTTTTAAACCAACATTTTTATGAAATATCCAAACTGGCACAGTGATACACAACTATTTCCTTAGCTCCCTGTATAAGGGTTTCTGACACTTGAACACAACTGGCTGACTGATAATGTGCTGAAAGGAGTTAGAGTAATAAAGGATGGTGACTGTTCAGATTGTTTTGTCATAATTTTCACACATGCTTTTTGTAAAGAACGCAATGTGAGCAAACCGGTCTGAGAATCATGCAGACATCGGGTTCACTGATTCTGCTCACACAAGTAATAGTGTAAATAGTGACTGGGAGTAAAGAGTTGGAAACTCATGCATGTATGATTTTTCAACATTTTAGACTGACAGATTCATAATGCTGGTTATGTGAAAAGAGGCTGGGATTCATCATCCTGATTCTTTCAAGATTTTAACAGCAGTCTGTTCACGCTGCTCACTGTTTGGAGCCCAAAATGTTACACTGTATTTCATTGCAGACCAATAGATAGTTTTTAAGTATGTGCGGTATTGACATTAAAATGAAGCAACAGTAACTATGATTTGAAAATCACCTTATTATCAACAGGGACATACTAATTAATAGAAAAAGACCAGTTTTTCAAACCGTCTGAAGAAACTTTTGTTTTTATTTTATTCAAAAAGTGCAGCCAAGGAAAAGAAGTGTATAAAATAAATTTGTTGTGTCCCTATAATGGCTTAGATTCAGAAATCCTAGAAGGAAAAATAATGTTTCACATGTATGTGCTATTAGTAGGTGAGAGATATCCATTATGTCAAGACAAATGGTCTTAGTTAATTGACCCTGACTGCAATGAGGCTATATAACTTTAGAACAATACAAAAGACTGTAGATAATAGTTGCTAGGGACTTTTTCTGCATAAGAAACAATTTTCACCGAGGAATGAATGCAGTCTGAGGTGGTTTTTTTTTGTGTGTGTTTGTTTTTCTGTTGAAAAGAAATGAAAATGTTTTGTCTGTTTCTAATACTTTGTTTTATTTTTCTCTTTTGTAGACAAGAACAGCCAGAGATATGTTTAGTAATTATGGGGATTGCAGGAGAAATACAAAATTTTCCCTTAAAAGACAAGTTAACAATGGGTCATTATAACACTTTTTCTTCTAATTGCTGTGGCCCATGACAACTTATTTGGTTGAGATTTATTATTTAAAATGAAGTGTGTATATACACTGCTTCTAATGTTGTTTTTATGTATTCCAGCAAGACACACATGGGAGATACAGAGTATATGTCACAAAGGGTTAAATTTGCCCTTCTCTATTATAGTCATTAGTCCATCGCAAGTTTGTATAGTTATTGTGATCAGGGATACTGGGCTCCTTACGAGCTGATGGACGACACTGTATTGAATGGGTGAAGTACCTCCCTGTTAAATTTATAAGAATGGGGGAGGGGTCATAGATTAGTGAAGTCAAGGGGATTAGTGGAATAGTTGAGAGCCATTTCCCCGTAGTGCCCAATCCAGCTGTCATCTTGCTGTAAATCTCCTTTTCTCATTTTCTGTTTTTCTGTAAGCCATTTCGTTATTTTTATTCTGTGCTGTCCTATTTCTCATTCTTTACATTTCTAACTGTCAGTATCTAATTCTTTTCTTATAAAGAGATACAAAATACGTAGACACTGTCCCAAAAGGTTATAGGCAACCCCAGTATTTTAAGACACAGCTCTGGCATGATTGTTTGCAATTTTTTCAACCAAATAAAGGGTGCAGTATGACAAATAGTTTTGCAGTGTTCTGATTTGTTTATATAATCAGTGCTTGAAACTAAAGACTTGTTCATGCATTTCTAGGTAACAGGACATGAGGTGACAAGGGGATGGATCACAGCCATGCCAGACAAAGGTCCAATATTGGAGATGTTTTCTCACCCAGGGGGCTAAGATATTTTTGACAACGGACAGAATTAGGGATATACACACTACACTGACATAGTCACGAAGGTAGCTAAAGATTTTGTTTGTATGTTTATAGAAGCTGCTGATTTTAAGCAGGAGTTTTGTTGTGGAAATGTGATTCATGTTTTATAGATTGCAAGCGGTATCTGCCCTCCCAAGTTCTGCCTAAACTACATATGTCTCCTAAGCAAGGTGTACAAAGTGTGCCTGTAGATGCATAAAGGGTGGAAGGAGACAGAAGACTAGCTGAAGGTGAATTAGGTAGATATACAGATACGCACCTCTGTGTAAAATATTTGATTAAGATTTTTGATATTTGTTAAGCGATAAAAATAACTTTAATAATTAGGGAAGACAAAAGACATATATAACACAGAACCTACGTAAAACAAGAACAGACAAGTCAGACAAAATGAATGGAGACATGAAAACAAAGAATATGGAGGACCCTGCTCATTAGAAAGCTTACATTCTAAGGGTAAGAGGGCACAGTTGAAACAAGAGGAGTGTGGCTCAGAGTGGAGATTGGGATAGTTGTGAGGGTGCATTAGTGTGAATAGTGTTATCGAGGATAAGGTCACCTCTAAAATAGAGATGGGTTATTTGGCCCCGCCTTCACACTGGGGTAAAACAGTTGAGCAGCTAAGTATTGTTTGGACAATCCATTACTGTTATCAGTACACTGAAAAGGAAATTCACCATTATAGTGTCTAAAAGGAGTACTTTCGTTTAACTAATCATCTCTGAATTAGAGATATTACAAGTAATTTCATATTCTGGCATTGGGACTTCCATATTCTAATTATATTCCGGTAAAATTAAGAAACTCAGTAAGTAACCAAAAGATATATGTACAGTACTGTTTAGGATAGGACAGGTTTATCAAAGTGTGACTGAGATTGCATGATTGATATATAAAACTGTAATTATTTACATAGCTATTCAAATCTATTCAAACTATTTGTTTGTTATCACTCTTATGTTGCCCACTAATAGTCATTGATTGCAAATATTTATATGTGTATATTTACACATATTTGCCATTTAATAAATGCATGTGGTGGTTTCTGCAGCTAGCTTGTGTGTGCTTAGAATTTTGTTGATAGGTTCTTGTTAGAACAAGGGGCCTCCCAAGTGGACCCTGGTGGTCCTAAGCACATCCCCACATAATTGTGCATCTGAGGAACAGTGAGTAAGAGAGGCACAGATAAGTAAACAGTATACACCATAGTACTAAAGAAGGGGGTGTCACACTGAGTTTGTTTCTGGTTCTTGTTTCAGTATTTATATAAAGTGGACCTTGACACTGTTTGAGAATCATTAAAGAGTGGGAAAACAAGAGATAAACATCATGTGTAGCAATGTCAGAAACAGAAGCCAGGATAAATAGAATTCCTAATGTTATCTCAATTTACCCATCACTCAAATCAGCTGATAGTGGCAGAAATACAACATTGTCTGGGGGTCACTTCTGTGGACAATATATCAATGGTTATGGAGTTTTCATACACACAAACAACACATTTCATGAAACTTTGTTTTGATAGGCTGAACAAGCAATAGTTATAAAGACAGAATAATAATGCACTTAGTCTATGTTTATTAGTAGCACTTAAAAAACAAGTTTGATTAAAACTGATACATAGTAAATGCAGCCAAAAGCTATAAGCTTGGGCCTTGTCAGCACTGATTTAGAACATGATACATTGTGTGCACATAGGACAAAAATAACTTTTTCTCCAAGGAAAGGACAATTAATTCATGTAGCAGAGGAGATGGGATCATTTTATTTACTCTCTAGATTAATGCAATTAATCTAAATATTTTGCTATGTTGTTGGTATCTTTAAGCATTTTTAAATAGGTTTATTAAGTATCACATTCTTAGTATAATGATACCACAGCTTTGTTCATATTAAATTCAATGGTCTATTTCCTGGTATAGAGCATATAGGTTACATGTATTATTCCTTACTGTAGCTCTACCCATGAAACATCAAGAGATACAACTTTATCCTTTAAGGAACATTTTTCATAATGGAAGGTTTTAGCCTAATGATTCTGTCATACACAGAAAAAAGAAGGTGTATTATAGAATTCTCCCCAGCAGTAATAAGGTACCACATAGCTCTCACTCCACTCTATCATTTCTGTTTTGCATACTAACTGTGCCCATGGACACTGCAATTCAATGAGCAAATTACTGTGCCCACAGTGTCTCCGAAGCGTATTCTTAAATTGTCTTTAAAGCAAATTTGATGTAAAATGACAGCTAACATCTTTGTCCTACTTCTCATATAACATTTGAACCTCTGAGCATAATTTATTAAATAAGCCTATTCATGAATGATATTAAATGCAATTATATAATTTTGCTACAGTATGTAATATGAGTATTATGTTTATCATTAATTCCATAGAGATTTATTACAAAACATACCACTGTGGCAGGGGTGACAAACATCAAACTACCTAGACTAGACTAGACTAGACTGGTCTCAGCAGCCTATTTTAATGGAAAAAATGCAGGTGGCCAAGTGACCCAGGCCAAGGTAACCCACTATGGGACCGTCCCGAAGGGCAGATGCCCCCCAGGCCCCCAGTCCAGCCTGCCCCTGCTGGGCACCCCCTCCAGGCTTTTGCCTAATTGGAGAGAACCCACTATCCAGTCTTTACAGTTACAAAATCACCACCCTACTTCCATTGTTGTGAGCTCATCATGTAACCTGCTATTCAGCACACTACTTGAATACTATTCTGAATAATAGTTCAACTCCTGGAAGAGTGCATTAAATGGATGTGTGGTGTGGGAGCTAGGGCTACCATCACAAAATGTGGGGCCCTGTACAAATGAAGCAGACAGCCCGCCTTCCTCTTGCTTAACCCCCATTACCCCAGGATCAGTGGATACAGAGGTGGAGATGGCGCACAGAACAAGCACATGCAACGCCCCTCCCTGTGTTGCTTTCTTTTAACTGTATTGCAATATTCACAAACTGATATTTTTATTGTATGGATCCTGGAATGTTGGGGCCTGTTTGAACAATGCATCAGTACAAGAAATATGGAAAGTCGATCAAAAAGTGAACAAGTACTTAACACAGATTAAAGGCTGCACATTACCTTTCCTTTTGAGAATTACATTCTAAAAACTACCTCAACACACAAACATCTCTCATTCCAAAATTCACTCACAATCCTCTTACTTGCTCCAACATTCCACCACATGCCAATCAGACCTCCCACATAGTCCAAAATAGCCCCACATGTCCTCAGACTCCCACAAGCTGTCACATCCCTCATATATTCCTAAACTTCCCCAAGTGCCACTCAGACCTCCTTGCATACCCCTCAGAACTTTCCACATGCCCATAACATGCCCATCAGACCTCCACACATGCCCTTACGTGCCCATCAAATCTCCACACATACCCTTATATGCCCATCAGACCTCCCCACATACCCTGGAATCTTTATGTAATATTGATGCCAATAGGTAGTGCCTGTATAATATGGATGCACATGAGAAAAGTCTCTGTAACATGCTTGGCAGTGGAGGTTCCTTTTCGAAAATTGATTACTTTGTGAATATGGCTGACAATGGAGTGTCTCTGTGAATATGGGATCTCTGTGCAATTTATTGATATTAATATTGCAATATTTGCAAGGTACAGCGCTACATATTATGGGCCTCATTTATAGTGTCACACATGTTTCAATCCAAACGTATATGCAGAAATTCTGCCAGAAAAAATGTATTCTTGCATGTATGTATTGTTGAGATAATAAGCAAACAGCGAAATAGAAGCAGCTAGATAGTGCTATTGGTGTCATCATCATCACGTATCAATACACCAGGCCTCCAGTACCTACAAAAGAAATACCTTATACTTGGATTCTTCTGGGGATGCATCCAAGTATCATTAGGTCAGATCTGCAGGAGGGGTTGCTACACTTATATGTATATATGTACATGTCCTTACTGTACTCAACTTAAGCTTGCCTTCCCCTTTTCTGCCTGTCTAGGCTCAAGGGGCCACAAATCTAAGATATGTTGAAATGTACATATGGATTCATTTTGGTACAAATTCTCAGCACAGAAACACACAGTATATTCATGCCACAAAAATGTAAAGTCCAACTCTAAATTAGGCCCTATATGACTGGTAATATGGGTAGGAACTTGTGTAATGTTAGTACTCCCAGATAGTTATGTGCAATAGTGCACCTGGATGGTGCTTGCATAATCATGTACAGAGTCACTGAGGAGTTATGTGGTGGAGTAAAATCTGTGCTGATGACCCCAAAATTGGGGACATGCTCCCATTGAGTGGGAGCATGTCTCTCACCTCCTCTTATCTCTTCACCAGAGTTACAGTCAAGTGACCGCTGACATCATGAGGCATCAAATTTAAACAGACAGCTATATCTAAAGCGCATTCTAAGCCCTTTTCATTGCCAGAATATAAGTCGTCATCTTTGCTCCAACACTTTGCTAGTTTCTGTTCTATCCTGTGTTGCAGCCCTCGGCTAGTCAGACCACTCTTATTCTGTTTCCTTGGGTTTACACCTTGGCTTATTGGAGCATTCTTTGGATATCTGATTGTGCTCTGTAAGTTTCTTTTTCAGCAAGTCCAGCTTCCTTTTCTTGGTTGCATCATTCGATCTAGATTAGAGCTTCAAAGTCCTGATAAGGTCAAAGCAATCAGGGATTGGCCTCAGCCTACTGGGCTCAAGGCAACCTATTGTTTCCTAAGAGTTCCAATCACTTCCACCAGTTTATTATAGGTTTATCTTATCTGATCACACCCATCAAGGCCTTAACCGAGAGATTTGCCTTCCCAAAAAATTGACCGCCTGAAGCATCTAAAGTTTACAATCAATTAAAGCAACATGACATCTGTTGCAACTGCATTCATGAATTGATGCCTCTTTAAAAAACACAGCAGCCATTCTCTCTCAATAAGCTCTTTGAGGGAAACTCCACCCCTGTGGTTTCTTCTCCAGTAAATTACAACCTTTTGAAAGGAACTGCAGTATCAGGATATAGAACTCCTCACCATCAAATTAGCTCTGGAAGAATGGAGGCATCTACTTGAGGGTGCTCTCTTCCTTGTAACTATTTACACCACAAGAAACTTGTTTATCCAGTCTGTTCAATGTTTACCAGGCAAGCAAGATGGTCATTGTTGTTGTCACAATTACATTTTTTGATCACCTATTGACCCGGCATCAAAAAAATGTTAAAGCATTACCACAGTATTTCAATTCCTCCAACTCCGAGCCTTACACCTCTGCTCCTTCTGGTGTCTCACACAAGAAAACATATCACTCCAAAACTCCAGCCCAAATTAGTTCTATGGACCCATTCCCCCTAGATTTTCCGGACATACAAGTGTTGAAAAAAATCTGAATTTAATTTCTCTGTGCTATTGGTGGCCACCACTGCATTAGGACATCAAGGACTGTACCATATGTGCCCAAAGTAGCTCAACAAAACCCTATTGGACCTCTTCTACCACTACCCATACCAGATAAACCCTCAATCTATTTCTCAATAGATTTCATAAATGATCTTCCCCATCTAAAGGTTACAATAAAATTTGGATAGTGGTGGATCGCTTTTCCAAAGCTGCTCATTTTATTGGCTCAGAGTTCTCCATTCTGTGCCTATTAAGACTTCCTTATTCATTAAAGAGATCTTCCATCTACATTGCTGTCCCCAGATCCAGTTTCAAGCCAAATTTTACTGCACGTTTTGTAAGATTATCTATATCAAACTTAACTTTTACACAGCCTTCCACCCACAGTCCAACAGGCCAACAAAAAGAACTAATTAAGAAACAGAAACATATTTAAGGATCTACACTTCTGCTAAACAAGATAATAGGTTTGATCTATTACCCTGTACAGAATTTGCTCATAAAAACTTGTCTTGTGTATTCACTGCCATGTTTCCTTTCATTATTGAATATGGTCAGCATCCCTAATTTGTTGGCTGTTCCATTGTCCATGGTTCCAGAGGTTTACTCTTTCTTTTGGTAATTTTCTTATATTTAGTCTTAGTCAAAAAGCATCTAATTAAGACATCATAAAGCCTGTGTTTGTGAGAGGAGATGTGTGGTCCCGAAGTTGGTTCCTGGCAGGCGCGGGCTGGCAGTTTTCAGCCCGGGGGGGCCGCACAGGCGGCCGCATCACATGACACGCGATGCGGCGGCGTCATAATGACGCGGCCGCATCGTGTGTCACGTGATGCGGCCGCCTGTGATATTGATAAATTATTTCATCCACGGGGACTGAGCGCCCCCCCCAGCCCCCCCGGTCCAAACCGCCTCTGGTTCCTGGTGAAAAGGTTTGACTTTCAACTTAGAATCTCCACCTGTTTTTAAAACGCATTCTGAGCACTATTCAATGCCAGAGTGTAATTCTTCATCCTTGCTCCAATACATTTTTACTTTCTGTGCTTTCCTGGGTTGTAAACCTCATCTTGTCAGAACACTCTTTTTCTGTGCTCCTCTGTGTTACCTCTGGTGAATACCAGAGGTTCTATTATACTCTTATTTAGGGATGAGCGCACTCGGATTTATGAAATCCGAGCCCACCCGAACGTTGCGGATCCGAGTCGGATCCGAGACAGATCCGGGTATTGGCGCCAAATTCAAATCTGAAACTGAGGCTCTGACTCATAATCCCATTGTCAGATCTCGCGATACTCGGATCCTATAAATTCCCCGCTAGTCGCCGCCATCTTCACTCGGGCATTGATCAGGGTAGAGGGAGGGTGTGTTAGGTGGTCCTCTGTCCTGGTAGATCTCGTGCTGTGCTGTTTAGTTCTGTGCTGTGCTGTTTAGTTCTGTGCTGTGCTGTGCTGTGTTCTGCAGTATCAGTCCAGTGGTGCTGTGTGCTGTGCTCTGTCCTTCTGAGGTCAGTGGTGCTGCTGGGTCCTGTGCTGTGTCCTGTTCAGTCCAGTGGTGCTGTGTCCTGTGCTCTGTGCTTCTAAGGGCATAGTTATTTCCCCAATATTCCCCTGTGTTTAAAAAAATAAAAAAAAGTTATTTAAAAAAATACCAAAAACTACTTTAATTTTTTTTAATTACCACAAAATTTGCACAACCAATCCTGCAGTATAAGCCCATTGGTACTGCAATATTACCAAGTTCACACATTCAGCAGTAAAAGTCCAGTGGTACTGCAATATTACAAAGTTTACACATTCTGCAGTATCAGTCCAGTGGTGCTGTGTCCTGTGCTCTGTCCTGCTGAGTTCCGTAGTGCTGCTGGGTCCTGTGCCGTGTCCTGTTCAGTCCAGTGGTGCTGTGTCCTGTGCTCTGTGCTTCTAAGGGCATAGTTATTTCCCCATTATTCCCAAATTTTTAAAAAATAAAAAAAAAGTAAAAAAAAAAATACAATTAAAAATTAAAAAAAATATATATATAATTATAACCAAATTTGCAAAACCAATCCAGCAGTATAAGTCCATTGGTACTGCAATATTACAAAGTTCACACATTCTGCAGTATCAGTCCAGTGGTGCTGTGTCCTGTGCTCTGTCCTGCTGAGTTCCGTAGTGCTGCTGGGTCCTGTGCCGTGTCCTGTTCAGTCCAGTGGTGCTGTGTCCTGTGCTCTGTGCTTCTAAGGGCATAGTTATTTCCCCATTATTCCCAAGTTTTTAAAAAATAAAAAAAAAGAGTAAAAAAAAATAAAAAATGTAAAAAAAAAAAAAAATATATAATAATTATAACCAAATTTGCAAAACCAATCCAGCAGTATAAGTCCATTGGTACTGCAATATTACAAAGTTCACACATTCTGCAGTATCAGTCCAGTGGTGCTGTGTCCTGTGCTCTGTCCTGCTGAGTTCCGTAGTGCTGCTGGGTCCTGTGCCGTGTCCTGTTCAGTCCAGTGGTGCTGTGTCCTGTGCTCTGTGCTTCTAAGGGCATAGTTATTTCCCCATTATTCCCAAGTTTTTAAAAAATTAAAAAAAAGTAAAAAAAATTAAAAAATTTAAAAAAAAAAAAAATATAATAATTATAACCAAATTTGCAAAACCAATACAGCAGTATAAGTCCATTGGTACTGCAATATTACCAAGTTCACACATTCTGCAGTATCTTGTGCTACATATAATGGAGACCAAAAATTTGGAGGATAAAGTAGGGAAAGATCAAGACCCACTTCCTCCTAATGCTGAAGCTGCTGCCACTAGTCATGACATAGACGATGAAATGCCATCAACGTCGTCTTCCAAGCCCGATGCCCAATCTCGTAGTACCGGGCATGTAAAATCCAAAAAGCCCAAGTTAAGAAAAAGTAGCAAAAAGAGAAACTTAAAATCATCTGAGGAGAAACGTAAAGTTGCCAATATGCCATTTACGACACGGAGTGGCAAGGAACGGCTTAGGCCCTGGCCCGTGTTCATGACTAGTGGTTCAGCTTCACCCACGGATCTTAGCCCTCCTCCTCCTCCCCCCCCCTACAAAAAATTGAAGAGAGTTATGCTGTCAGCAACAAAACAGCAAACAACTCTGCCTTCTAAAGAGAAATTATCACAAATCCACAAGGCGAGTCCAAGGATGTTGGTGGTTGTCAAGCCTGACCTTCCCATCACTGTACGGGAAGAGGTGGCTCGGGAGGAGGCTATTGATGATGTAGCTGGCGCTGTGGAGGAACTTGATGATGAGGATGGTGATGTGGTTATTGTAAATGAGGCACCAGGGGGGGAAACAGCTGATGTCCATGGGATGAAAAAGCCCATCGTCATGCCTGGTCAGAAGACCAAAAAATGCACCTCTTCGGTCTGGAGTTATTTTTATCCAAATCCAGACAACCAATGTATGGCCATATGTAGCTTATGTAAAGCTCAAATAAGCAGGGGTAAGGATCTTGCCCACCTAGGAACATCCTCCCTTATACGTCACCTGAATAACCTTCATAGTTCAGTGGTTAGTTCAGGAACTGGGGCTAGGACCCTCATCGGTACAGGGACACCTAAATCCCGTGGTCCAGTTGGATACACACCAGCAACACCCTCCTCGTCAACTTCCTCCACAATCTCCATCAGATTCAGTCCTGCAGCCCAAGTCAGCAGCCAGACTGAGTCCTCCTCAATACGGGATTCATCCGAGGAATCCTGCAGCGGTACGCCTACTACTGCCACTGCTGCTGTTGCTGCTGTTAGTCGGTCATCTTCCCAGAGGGGAAGTCGTAAGACCGCTAAGTCTTTCACAAAACAATTGACCGTCCAACAGTCGTTTGCCATGACCACAAAATACGATAGTAGTCACCCTATTGCAAAGCGTATAACTGCGGCTGTAACTGCAATGTTGGTGTTAGACGTGCGCCCGGTGTCCGCCATCAGTGGAGTGGGATTTAGAGGGTTGATGCAGGTATTGTGTCCCCGGTACCAAATCCCGTCGAGATTCCACTTCACTAGGCAGGCGATACCAAAAATGTACAGAGAAGTACGATCAAGTGTCCTCAGTGCTCTAAAAAATGCGGTTGTACCCACTGTCCACTTAACCACGGACATGTGGAAAGTGGTTCTGGGCAAACGAAGGACTATATGACTGTGACAGCCCACTGGGTAGATGCATCCCCTTCCGCAGCAACAGCAACAGCTGCATCAGTAGCAGCAACTACAAAATGGCGGCTCGTGCAAAGGCAGGCAACATTGTGTATTACAGGCTTTAATAAGAGGCACAACGCTGACAACATATTAGAGAAAATGAGGGAAATTATCTCCCAGTGGCTTACCCCACTTAGACTCTCATGGGGATTTGTGGTGTCAGACAATGCCAGTAACATTGTGCGGGCATTAAATATGGGCAATTTCCAGCACGTCCCATGTTTTGCCCACACCATTAATTTGGTGGTGCAGCATTACCTCAAGAGTGACAGGGGTGTGCAGGAGATGCTTGCGGTGGCGCGCAAAATTGCTGGACACTTTCGGCATTCAGCCAGTGCCTACCGCAGACTAGAGGCACATCAAATAAGCATGAACCTGCCCTGCCATCACCTCAAACAAGAGGTTGTGACGCGCTGGAACTCCACCCTCTATATGCTGCAGAGGATGGAGGAGCAGCAAAAGGCCATTCAGGCCTACACAGCCACCTACGACATAGGCAAAGGAGTGGGGATGCGCCTCAGTCAAGCGCAGTGGAGACTGATTTCCGTGTTGTGCAAGGTTCTGCAGCCATTTGAACTTGCCACACGAGAAGTCAGTTCCGACACTGCCAGCTTGAGTCAGGTCATTCCCCTGATCAGGCTGTTGCAGAAGCAGCTGGAGAAAGTGAGGGAGGAGCTGGTAAGCCATTGCGATTACACCAAGCATGTAGCTCTTGTGGATGTAGCCCTTCGTACGCTTTGCCAGGATCCGAGGGTGGTCACTCTTTTAAAGTCAGAGGAATACATTCTGGCCACCGTGCTCGATCCTCGGTTTAAAGCGTATGTTGTGTCTCTGTTTCCGGCGGACACATGTCTACAGCGGTGCAAAGACCTGCTGGTCAGGAGATTGTCCTCTGAAGAGGACCGTGACATGCCAACAGCTCCACCCTCATTTTCTTCCACATCTATGGCTGCGAGGAAAAAGCTCAGTTTTCCCAAAAGAGGCACTGGCGGGGATGCTGATAACATCTGGTCCGGACTGAAGGACCTGCCAACCATTGCAGACATGTCTACTCTCGCTGCATTGGATGCTGTCACAATAGAAAAAATTGTGGATGATTACTTTGCTGACACCATCCAAGTAGACATGTCAGACAGTCCATATTGTTACTGGCAGGAAAAAAAGGCAGTTTGGAAGCCCCTGTACAAACTGGAGTTGTCCCCCCTCCAGTGTGTACTCGGAAAGAGTTTTTAGTGCAGCGGGGAACCTGGTCAGTGAGCGGCGAAGGAGGTTGCTTCCTCAGAACGTTGAAAAAATGATGTTTATAAAAATGAATAATCAATTCCTCAATGAAGTACAGCACTGCCCTCCAGATACTACAGAGGGACCTGTGGTTGTGGAGTCCAGCGGGGACGAATTGATAATGTGTGATGAGGAGGAAGTACACACTGTAGGGGGAGAGGAATCAGAGGTTGAGGATGAGGACGATATCTTGCCTCAGTAGAGCCTGTTTAGTCTGTACAGAGAGAGATGAATAGCTTTTTTGGTGTGGGGGCCCAAACAAACCAATCATTTCAGCCAAAGTTGTTTGGTAGGCCCTGTCGCTGAAATGATTGGTTTGTTAAAGTGTGCATGTCCTATTTCAACAACATAAGGGTGGGTGTGAGGGCCCAAGGACAATTCCATCTTGGACCTTTTTTTTTTGCATTATATGACCAATCAACAGTCGTTTGCCATGTTCAAAAAGTAAAACCAAATTTAACAAAATTCAAGAAATTAAACCAAAAGTAAAATGCCCTGTCATAATTTAAAACAAGAGGTATTGACGTGCTCTAAAACTACTGTATTGTTGTTTATATTTTATAAACACTACACTTGAAAGCTTGAGTCTTTCAATAAAAAAGTAACTGTCCATTGCACGAATATTTGCAACAGGGACAATTTTAGGGTTAAGAAAGTCAACTAATAACACTTCGACGCTGTCTGTCTTTATAAACACTACACTTGGAAGTTGGAGGAGGTATTGTGGCCCCGGCACCAAATTTACTACCGGGGCCACTCCACTGTGCAGTCCATATTTAGGTGTATCAGATATTAAACAACGGTGACAGTTGATGCCCAATTTTTTAATTATATTGTGGCCTCGGTACCAAATTGTGTACCGGGGCCACCACACTACGCAGTCCATACCCTTTTTTGGTGGAATTCTGACACGTGGAGGGTTTTTTAATTATATTGTGGCCTCGGTACCAAATTGTGTACCGGGGCCACCACACTACGCAGTCCAGATACTTGTTTGGTGGAATTCAGACCAGTTGAGGGTTTTATTATTATATTGTGGGGACCACTCTATCTATACCACACTACAACTCTATACCACTCTATTTAATACTTTAATTCTATTTAATACTTTAATTCTATTTAATACTTTAATTCTATTACTAATTACCATAAAGAGGAACTGCCGCTTCTATTTAATACTTTAATTCTATTAGTAGTTACCATAAAGAGGAACAAAATAAACCAATTTTACCAAAAGTATAATATGACTTAGACTTACAAACACTACACTTGAAAGATGGTGCCTTTAAATGAAAAAGTCAGTCTTCATTGCACGACTATGTGCAACAGGGACAGTTTTTTGGTTTACAAAGTCAACCAATAACACTTCGACCCTGTCTGTCTTTAACATACTTGATGGGATCTCAATGACGAATTGTCTGTACCATGTTTGGAGGAGGTATTGTGGCCCCGGTATCAAATTGGGTACCGGGGCCACCCCACTACGCAGTCCAGATACTTGTTTAGTGGAATTCAGACCAGTTGAGGGTGTATTTATTTTATTGTGGCCCCGGCACCAAATTTACTACCGGGGCCACTCCACTGTGCAGTCCATATTTAGGTGTATCAGATATTAAACAACGGTGACAGTTGATGCCCAATTTTTTAATTATATTGTGGCCTCGGTACCAAATTGTGTACCGGGGCCACCACACTACGCAGTCCATACCCTTTTTTGGTGGAATTCTGACACGTGGAGGGTTTTTTAATTATATTGTGGCCTCGGTACCAAATTGTGTACCGGGGCCACCACACTACGCAGTCAAGATAGATAGATGCGTATCATAGATAAAGTACATTCAGTGGTGTGGGGCAAATTGAAAAATATTCAAAATGCACTGACATTATCAAAAACAAGAGGTTGTCACACGCTAAAACTCCAACATGTATATGATGGAGAGGATGGAGGAGCAGCCGTATGTGTAGTGTAATGCAGACCTGTTGAAGGTTTTTTATATATTTTGTTGTGGTGCCCAGTGCCCACTCCTCTAGGCAGTCCAGGTACATTTATTGGTGCGATTCATAAAAGTTCAGGGTTTTTAATATATTGTGGTGACCCACTCCTCTACGCAGTCCAGGTACATTTATTGGTGCGATTCATAAAAGTTCAGGGTTTTTAATATATTGTGGTGACCCACTCCTCTACGCAGTCCAGGTACATTTATTGGTGCGAATCAAACAAGTTGATGGTTTTCTTATTATATATATTGTGGTGACCCACTCCTCTACGCAGTCCAGGTACATTTATTGGTGCGATTCATAAAAGTTCAAGGTTTTTAATATATTGTGGTGACCCACTCCTCTACGCAGTCCAGGTACATTTATTGGTGCGAATCAAACAAGTTGATGGTTTTCTTATTATATATATTGTGGTGACCCACTCCTCTACGCAGTCCAGGTACATTTATTGGTGCGATTCATAAAAGTTCAGGGTTTTTAATATATTGTGGTGACCCACTCCTCTACGCAGTCCAGGTACATTTATTGGTGCGATTCATAAAAGTTCAGGGTTTTTAATATATTGTGGTGACCCACTCCTCTAGGCAGTCCAGGTACATTTATTGGTGCGAATCAAACAAGTTGATGGTTTTCTTATTATATATATTGTGGTGACCCACTCCTCTACGCAGTCCAGGTACATTTATTGGTGCGATTCATAAAAGTTCAGGGTTTTTAATATATTGTGGTGACCCACTCCTCTACGCAGTCCAGGTACATTTATTGGTGCGATTCATAAAAGTTCAGGGTTTTTAATATATTGTGGTGACCCACTCCTCTACGCAGTCCAGGTACATTTATTGGTGCGAATCAAACAAGTTGATGGTTTTCTTATTATATATATTGTGGTGACCCACTCCTCTACGCAGTCCAGGTACATTTATTGGTGCGATTCATAAAAGTTCAGGGTTTTTAATATATTGTGGTGACCCACTCCTCTACGCAGTCCAGGTACATTTATTGGTGCGATTCATAAAAGTTCAGGGTTTTTAATATATTGTGGTGACCCACTCCTCTACGCAGTCCAGGTACATTTATTGGTGCGAATCAAACAAGTTGATGGTTTTCTTATTATATATATTGTGGTGACCCACTCCTCTACGCAGTCCAGGTACATTTATTGGTGCGATTCATAAAAGTTCAGGGTTTTTAATATATTGTGGTGACCCACTCCTCTACGCAGTCCAGGTACATTTATTGGTGCGATTCATAAAAGTTCAGGGTTTTTAATATATTGTGGTGACCCACTCCTCTACGCAGTCCAGGTACATTTATTGGTGCGAATCATACAAGTTGATGGTTTTCTTATTATATATATTGTGGTGACCCACTCCTCTAGGCAGTCCAGGTACATTTATTGGTGCGAATCATAAAAGTTCAGGGTTTTTACTTTTTAATATATATTGTGGTGACCCACTCCTCTACGCAGTCCAGGTACATTTATTGGTGCGATTCATAAAAGTTCAGGGTTTTTAATATATATTGTGGTGACCCACTCCTCTACGCAGTCCAGGTACATTTATTGGTGCGAATCATAAAAGTTCAGGGTTTTTAATATATATTGTGGTGACCCACTCCTCTACGCAGTCCAGAAAGATACCTTGTTGCAACGTTTTGGACTAATAACTATATTGTGAGGTGTTCAGAATACACTGTAAATTAGTGGAAATGCTTGTTATGGAATGTTATTGAGGTTAATAATAGCCTAGGAGTGAAAATAAGCCCAAAAACTTGATTTTTAAACTTTTTATGTTTTTTTCAAAAAAAATCCGAATCCAAAACCTTAAATCCGAACCGAGACCTTTCGTCAAGTGTTTTGCGAGACAAATCCGAACCCCAAAAATAACGAAAATCCGGATCCAAAACACAAAACACGAGACCTCAAAAGTCGCCGGTGCACATCCCTACTCTTATTATGTTACTATAATCCTTCTTGGTCCAAATGCATGACACTCTCTAGATTGATGTAGAAATTTGGCATTTATAAACTTTGTGTTTGGCTATGGTAACTTGCACCAATGGATGCCACTTTCTCAGAAAAAAACACCTGTTTTTCTATCTCTGCTATGTTTCTGGCTATGGATGACATTTGTATCGGGTGCAAAACATCAATCCACATTATGTATAATTATGTTTTGTAATGCTTTATGATTTGTTTCTTGTGTTCAGCAACTTTTGTTTTATATTAATCTATATAATCTATTAATTAATAGATTAATACATTAAATTAATCTATATATTAAATTAATGTGTTTTAAAGTCATCTTTGAAGGTTTAAAATATTGGCAGATGTGCATAAATCAGTTGCGCCTATAGTTTAGCAGCTTACTTCCTTATTGCTCACTCTGCTTAAAAGTATGAAAAAATGCATTGTAACCAATCAAAAACTGCAGTGTTTAATTACTTTCTACATACATTAGTAAACAGGCTATGAATGCTGCTTCATGGCCATATCACCTATATTTTCCACCAACTAAAAAACTCCCAGCACACTCTATGCTCCATAATGGTTATGAAAAGTATGTTTATGCAGTATTGATCTGCAAAAAAATGCTGGTTCTAGTGTAACCACAAGCACAAGTATACCCGTGTCTGCCAGTGCACACTGCAGGTTTCCGTGTCATAGTTATAGTTCTGCCATAGCCTGGTGCTGGTTGCACATTTTGCAATTTGCTGTATCATATTCAGGCCTTAAGCGCTGTTTGGTTCATTTGTGTAGCATGGGGTTTTTATTTATTTATATATATTTAAAATGCCAGTCATTATCATCAAGATGATTATGATGACTGGCATATCTATAATGCAGCAGCATCTAGATATGCTTATAAGAATATACTCCCAGGAAATAAATGACAACCCGCAAATGTTCTGTTGAGATCCTACCTCAAATTATGAGGCATAAACAATAATTCTCACTTCTCCCTTAACCCACTTTAATCTGGTTTTTGCTCCATCAACTCCACTGAGACCATCATCACTAAAGTCACTAACTACCTTCTCTCCGCTAAATCTATGAGACTCTTCTCCCTTGTCATCCTTTTTGACCCCTCTGCTGTCCTTGATACCATTGACCAACCCCTCCATTTGCAAATTCTCCAATCTATAGGCCTCTGTAACACTGTTCTCTCTTCGATCTCCACACCCGACTCCTTCGCTCTCCACTATTCCCTTACCTGTCTGAGTTTCCCCTTCGCCCCTTGCTCTTTTCCCTCTACATCTCTTCCCTCTGTTATTTCATTAACTCAGATGGCCTCATGTACCACCTGTATGCTGATGACACCCAAATCTATCTTTCCTCCCCTGACCTCTGCCCTTCCCTCATTTCTTGTGTTTCCTGCTGTCTCTCAGCTATCTATTCTTGGATATCCCAGCGCTTTCTTAAACATAATATTTCAAAGTCTGACATCATTGTTTCCCCTCCCCCCTTCCAGAGCTCCTTCACCTCCCCATCTCTCCTTCTATTGATAACATGTCCCTCTTCCCTGACTCTCAAGTCTCCTGCCTATGGGTCATCCTTTACTGCTCCCTCTACTTGAAACTTCACATTCAGTCCCTCTCCAAAACTTGCTGCTTCCACTTCTGGAAAATATGCAATATCTGTCCCTTTCTCACCATGGAACCTACTATAACTTTTATTCACTCTCTTATAATCGCTCGCCTTGATTACTGTAACCATCTTCTCTCTGGCCTAACCAAGTCCCCCCTTGCTAATCTTCAAACTATCCTCAATAACGTTGTCTGCCTTATTTATTATTTTTCTGCTCTATCTCTGTTGTCCCTCTCTGCCGGTCGCTTCACTGGCTCACCATAGCCTACAAAGTTAAGTTTAAACTCCTCATCCTCACCTACAAAGACCTCAGCCAATCCTCTTCCTCTACATCTCCAACCTATCTCTACCCACACACCTTCCTGCCCCCTCAACTCTGCCAATGACCATTGCGTCACTACAACACTTCTTCCTTCTTCAGCCTCCAGGAATTTGCCCGGGCTGCTCCTCTTCTGCGGAATTAACCTCTTCTCTCCAAAGCTTCAAGTGTGCCCTTAACAATGATTTTTTTTATTCAAACCTATCAGCCCTCCTCTGACTTGGCTATCACCTCCACTGACCCAACCTGTACTACTCTGTGTTTTCCCCTTCCCTTTAAGATGTAAGCTCTCATGAGCAGCCCCCTCTTTCCTCTTGTTTTCTTTCTACTATTGCATCATTCTTTGTTCCTCTAGGAAAACAGCCATGTTTTCAGGAGCCTAGGTCTACTTCACATTTCACAATACCTTCACTCTTACTCACTGTCCCATAAATAACTTGATCTGCAATACCGAAATTATCTGAGTGTCATCTATTATTATGTTTAATATGTGATAATATAATACAATGGATTGTACATTTACTATGTATTGTTTGCTACTATGAATATGATGTACAAGCTCTGCAAACATTTGTTGTGCCTTACAAAAAAAATGTAATAATAATAATAATAGAGACCAGACATCTCTACCCTAAAATTATAGTTCTTTTCAGGCAAACCTAGGCACAAAAGTTAATGCTTCAGAATATTGAAATATGCGTCAGGGGTATAACAAGACTGAGCAAAAGAACATTTAAATATGTAAAGACTTCTCCTAGAGCCACTGCCTCATTATGAACAACAGTTGTTCACTTCACTCCAGCTGGGATAGTTGATGTCACTTCAAGATTTGGGGACCTGTGACTGTTATTCTTTAATATTGAGTACTGCTAGCAAAATGTTTGGGTGGCAGTGTGAGCGTTAGTATAATGCTTGGAGCGAGATTGATGTTTAAAGGTACTGATGGTATAGCCAATATCTGTGAACAACCCTGATACAATCAAAGTGTGGGATACAGTTGGTTATTGTCAAGGCTTGGCAGTATAGCTGACATAACTAATGTGTGGATAGACTGTTGGCATAAGAATTATGGGGACTGCCGTGCTCTACATTAGTTTGTCTACTGAATGGGATATCTCCTGCGCCAGGCTTTTCTTAAACAGCCCGGTAGCTACATTTGCATTAACCATACGGAAACAACAATTTCCACATGGTTTGACAAATAGGCTGCTTAGTCTCTGTGTTACACTGCATTTAAGTGCAGATTGCACTAAATCATTGCAACAATTCAGATACTTGTTATTATTATCTAACTAGACAGATAAAAACGAATTGCTGCTTGGTTGCTGTAATTCAGAGAAAATGCTGCATCTAAAGTTCACCAGCAACAGTCTCCTATCTGCCAACACAAGCATAGGCAAGAAGTATTAATTACAGAATGAGCTTTTCCTGAAACCCAACATTATCATCAAAAGATTTAAATTCATTTTCATCACAAGTCATTTTTTTAATACTTTAAATATGTAAAATTATATTGAACTTCCTTCCATTAGATAATATACTGTTTGTATGTATTGGTTTTTTTTTAAAGATACTTCATTATACCAGCAAGAAAGCCGACAGTTACAGGTATCAATAATTTGTAAAGATTTGTAATGGCCACGCGAATGCTCCCCATAAACAATTATAACAGGGACAATTTCAAGTGATTCAATAGCATTGCACTCCAACAAATAAAGCCATAGGTTGTTTGTGCATAACTTTTGAATAATACATTCCACATGTTAGGAACCCCTCCAGCCGGCACAACACATGATGGGTAGGTGATCACAAAGTTAAAACGGGTGAAGAACAGCGACCAACGAGCCTGTCTGGGGTTCAGGCGTTTGGCAGACTGTATGTATTGTAGATTCTTGTGATCAGTTATAACAGAGATCTGATGTGTAGCGCCTTCTAGCCAGTGTCGCCACTCCTCAAAGGCCCATTTGATTGCCAATAGCTCCCGGTTACCCACATCATAGTTGGCTTCTGCTGAGGAAAACTGACGGGAGAAGTAGGCACACGGATGTAGGCGGTGAGTATGGGAATCTTTTTGAGACAAGATGTCACCAGCACCGACGTCAGAGGCATCAACTTCAAGAACAAACGGTAATTCAGAATCTGGATGTCTAAGGACCTGAGCTGATACAAACGCTTTCTTCAAAGTCTCAAACGCGGTTATTGCCTGGGGTGGCCAGTTCGTTGGATCCATTCATTTGTGAGTCAAGGTGACAATAGGAGCCCCAATCTCAGCAAAATCGCAAATATATCTTCTATAGTAATTGGCGAGGCCCAGGAACCTCTGCACCGCCTTGAGATTATTCTGTTGTACCCAATCCAGGATAGCTTGGACCTTGGTTGGGTCCATGGAGAATCCCTCAGAGGAGATTACATAAGCTAAGAAGGATACTTTCTGCACCTCAAATTCACATTTTTCTATTTTAGCGTAGAGGTGGTGTTCTCGCAATTTCTGTAGAACTTGTCTGACATGGCCCTGATGTACAGTTAAGGATTTAGAGTATATGAGGATGTCGTCCAAATAGACGACCACGAAATGACCCAGGAATTCCCGTAGCACCTCATTAATCAGATCTTGGAACACCGCAGGCGCGTTACTAAGACCAAACGGCATGACCAGATATTCATAGTGGCCCGAAAGAGTATTGAATGCCATCTTCCACTCATCTCCATCTCTGATCCGGATGAGGTTATATGCACCTCGAAGATCGATTTTGGTGAAAACAGTTGCACCTCTTAATTGGTCAAATAATACGGAGATGAGAGGAAATGGGTAGGTGTTTTTGACTGTGATGAGGTTCAATCCTCTGTAGTCAATACAGGGTCTTAGTCCTCCGTCTTTTTTAGACACAAAAAAACATCCAGCTCCTACCGGAGATTTGGATGGCCTGATGAAGCCTTTCTCCAAATTCTCCTCAATATAATCCTGCATGGACTTGGTCTCGGGGCCCGAGAGAGAATACAATCATCCCTTGGGTAACTTGGAGCCAGGTATGAGCTCGATGGCACAATCGAAGTCACGGTGAGGTGGCAAAGTATCCGCAGCTCTCTTGGAAAACACGTCCCAGAAGTCGTGGTATTGTGAGGGAAGTTGCTCCGGAATAGACTGGACGATTTGCAGAGGCAGGGTCAAGCAAGACCGTGAACAATACGAGCTCCACTGAACGATTTCTCCTTTCTCCCAATCCACAACAGGGTTGTGACGAGAAAGCCAGGGATGGCCCAGGACCAACGGAACCGATGAGCAATCAATAAGGAGAATTGTTATAGACTCCGAATGAAGTGCTCCAATGTTCAAGTATAAAGGCGGAGTCTCCCATTCAACCTTACCTCTAAGCAATGGATTCCCATCTAAGCCACAGACTGTAATAGCGGATTTGAGTCTTACAGGCGGAATTCCAGCGGTGCGGGCGAACCCGATATCAAGGAAATTGCCTGCAGCTCCACTATCAATGAAGGCCGATAAGGCCACGGAACTGGCACCAAAAGTGACTTGTGCGGGAATCAGGACAGCATTCTTTTGGGAAACAACTTGCAGGCCTAAGTGTATCTTTCCCAGAGATGCTCCTTTCTCAGGTTTGTAAGGGCAAGAGTAGGAGAAGTGGCCTTTCTTCCCACAATAAAGGCATAGTCCTTGTGACCGTCTCCTGTTTCTTTCGTCGGAAGATAGGTGAAGCGGCCCTGAGGGCATAGGCTTCTCAACATCTGTGGGAGCGGGAACAATTGCAGATGAGCAAGAAGATGCCTCCTTCTCTGTTCTCCTCTCCTTGATTCTTCTGTCAATTTTAATAGCAAGTTGCATAAGGCTCTCCAACGAGGCAGGGGAAGGATACTGCACAAGTGAATCCTTAACCTCCTCTGATAGTCCTAGGCGAAACTGACTGTGTAATGCTGGGTCGTTCCACTCACAGTCAGGCGACCATCTGCGGAATTCAGCGCAGTATTCTTCTGCAGAACGTTGAGCTTGCTTTAAAACCCGTAGATGAGCCTCAGCAGAGGCAACTCGATCTGGATCATCATAAAGGAGGCCTAGTGCATTAAAGAAGGCTTCCAACGATTGCATGATAGGGCTCGACTGTGGTGGGGTGAAGGCCCAGGACTGGGGGTCACCCTGCAGGAGGGAGATGACAATTCCCACTCTCTGCTGTTCTGAACCAGAAGACCGAGGTTTCAGCCGAAAGTAGAGTTTGCAGCTTTCTTTAAAATTCTGGAACAGGGCTCTATTTCCGGAGAACCGGTCCGGCAAATTTAACTTGGGTTCATCAACTGAACCAGAACTGAGCAGTGTAGTCCGAGGGATCCCTGGGAGGACAAACGCTGGGACAGTTCCCGGATCATCTGGTAGAGAGTCTCAATATGACCCGCCAGGGCTTGAAGAGGAGACGATTTGGTTCCGCTTTCTTCCATACCAACTTCGTCTCCGAAACGTTAGGCCGGTTATAATGTTAGGAACCCCTCCAGCCGGCACAACACAACCCGGAATCTACTCTGCCAATCAGGTGTTCACTGGAGCCCCTGATGGTGGGGACAGACTGGGCCGCAGACTGACAGAGGGTCGTGAAGTGTGTACCGGCTGGGGAGAACCCAGGCAAGCGGAGTGGAGTGCAAGCAGAGGTCAAGGGCCGGCAGCAGATAGCAGATCCGATAAACAAGCCGGGGTCAGGGGTCACGAGCAGACAGGATGGTCGGTATACAAGCCAGAGGTCAAGGTCACGAGAAACACAGGCAGGGTCCAAATCCAGGCAAGGGGTCATACACGGGTAGTCAAATAGGATTTCCAAGAGACAGGAACAAGACACAGAGCAGGACAGAAGACTGGAACAGAAACTATAACCGGCAGTGAGGCTGCAGACCTCACTGCCTTAAATACTAGTGGCCACCAATCAGAGCCTAGCTCTGAATCACACACAGCCCCCTGCCTGATTAATGTATCAGGCATTAATCAGCCTACAGGCTTGTTTAATTAAACCACAGGAAATTTTACCTACTGCGCATGCGCGCCCGGCTTCCTCCCTTGCCGGGACGCAGCACAGGGCAACAGAGATTCCGACCGTTGCCTTGGCAACGGTCGGCCAGGATCCGGAAGTGATGCCCCGGTCGTCATGGCGACGGCCCGGACATCGGAAGAAGGTAACGAGTGTCGCGGCGGTGCCCGCGGCCGCCGCGACTGTCTAACACCACAGCAATCATCATCATCATCATCATTGTGATGATACCAGGATGTTAGGGTAGGAACCCAGAAGAAAGTCCTGGTATCAAGGGGTTCAGGATTACACAGGCAAAGAAAAGGTGTGGATACAACGGTATCTTTATTACAGCTAACTGCAAACAATAGCTTATATATATATCAAACCATAATTCAAACAACACCCAGTGTTCACCAAACTTCAACCATCACCCAGTAACACCCCAGTGTTCAATAACCCCAAATTGTTTATAACGAAAATAGGTTTTCTTTACCAGTCCAAGTTATAGGGGAAGGATGATGTCCGTGATTAATAGAATAAGCCAGGCAGAGCAGACAAGTCTGCAAGTCCAGGAAAAGCTTGTAATCCAATAGCCACAATACTTCCAGGTAAATTCCTCCTCAGCACACGGGCAGCAGTCAAAACTCCAACGCCAGTAGCTTCTAGAAGCAAAAATCCCACACCCAGAAATCTCTCCTGCAGGCCTTCTTAAAGGGACAACATTTCCCATGTGTGGAATCCCTCCCTGCAGGGTTATCCACAGGTCACAGATACTGGGATTGGCTGGCAGGTATTAGAGGGGTGGAGATGGGAGTGGAGAGCTGTCCTTCCCTCATGGCTTTCCCTCCTGCTGTTTTGGAGACTAGGAGTCTGAAACAGATCCAGGGGAAACAATAGCTGCTCCAACCAGTTGCTGATTGACTTATTCCTGGTTAAGTAAGAGAGCCTCCCTGTTTTAACCCCTTCCAGTCATTTGTGATGTCAGAGGGGCTCCAGCTAATCTCAGCTTCCTGTCTGTAAGAGGGGGGGATGCCTTAGTCAGGAAACAGTACATCCACCATGTTGTAATCCGATATAATGTTCAGATGAATACATGTAACCCACCTGGCTTTATTTAAGAATAATATGGTCAACTTAAGTCCATCTCATAGGTTTTTATACACACTTAGATTATGTAACAAATGAGGTTAATAAATTAATGCAACCCAATGTTCACCTAAGCACAAGCAACTTTCATTCTAAGTGTTTAAAATGACAGATGGGGAAAATGATGGCTGTCAGACCCATCGCGTCACATATACCTCCCCCTTCTTAAATCGGGGCAGAGGGACTGGTCTCTTTAGCGGGACCAGGAGGGATGCCTCGGCCAGGTGGGTTTTGGGGTGCCTCTGTCCATTGTCCATTTTGACCAATCTCCTGGGGTGGACATATCCCTGGATCTGGTGGGCGTTTATTTAACAATCCACAATCTCTCAAAGTTCTCGCACTCTCCCATAATTTTAGTTCAGTCTTCCTCCCTGGGTGATGCAATCTCCCACCCACATAGAATAGGCAGAATATTAAAGCATCCAAATAAGTTTGATAATACCACTTGGAGTTTACCGCTTTATTCCCATCCAGCTGCATGTATCCATCTTTTTGCAAAGTTCCCCCCTCCCCCACATCAATCTCCACAGTGGGCACTAACACCTTCGCCTCTGGCGCATCAGGGTAGTGAGTATCTCCCTCCTCCCCCACTTCCATAAGTGAAAGCTGCAAAAGAGTAGGTTCAGTTTGAGGATCCACGATATCCAATGAAGATGTTGGATCTGTAACTGCATCCTTGTTATCCCAGGTACTTCCAGCAAACTCCTGTATTGGGTCACTGGAGTCATTTTCCATGATTGGGTTGCACAGGGGTAATAACCTGGAGTGTCCAGCTAAATTGACTTGTAACAGCTGGGATCCCCACTTCTTTTTCCTGCTTCCTTTCTGTTTACTGGACAAAGGACAGGATAAGCAGGTTTTAACAGAACTTTTCCTGGGTGGCTTTTTGCCACTTTTATTTTTAGCCTGTGACATTCTGATCTCCTGCGAGTCTGTAGTTTGGAGATTAATAGGGCTCAATTGATGTTTCAGAAGTACTAAGCCAAGCATATTACTGTTTTCTCCATTTACCTCTTCAGCCTTCCCTTGTATGTCAGCAGTGTTAATTATCTTTGAAGAAGTACTTACAGTTCTGTTAATGTGCTTTCCTGGAGAAGGAAAATCTCCTGGGTGGTAATCCAGGAGTCCAGTTCCCTGATCATGTTCAGACACCTTTTGCACAGTTCCTGTAAGGACACCCCATTCTGTTCCACTCAGGGTAATTTTCAGAACTGTGAGGTCTTCTAAAGGAGAGGAATGTGACTCTCCAGAATCCTTAACAGGGCCACTTCCAATTATCACTTCTATTTCCGTCCCATTGTCCTTTGTTGTAGGGACTAACTGATTGTCACTCTTTGTGTTCTCCCTTTTGACCCCTGGCATAACAATTCCTTTTTCCTCTCCTTTTAATTCTGTCATATAATCTGTAATAATGATTTCTGCTGAGATCATATGTTGAGCAGGCTTATCTTTCTTTTCTGTCAGACACGGGTACAGCTGCACATCATTTGCATTGGAGAGCACACATGTGCTATCCTGCATTACTTCAATGGGTAACACGTTTTCAGACACAACAGGGGTGAATAACTGGCCTTTTCTGCAATTCTGGGCTGACTCATACACAGTCTCAGGTGCCAGTAGCTCTGGCAGATTATCACAAGATGCTACATGGTACTGGTACTTACATGGTAGTTCTTTTCCATCCAAGTCACCAAATAGGAGGATCTCTCCTAGTCCTTTCTGATTACTCAGAGGTACAACATCCTCACCAAACAGTTCTTCTCCAGCCTCCCCCAAGATGGTAGCTTGGGCAGCTGTGTATAATCCGGTGGGATTGACCTCCCCCTGTTGGTTACGGTGGTCAGCGGGAGCAGAAGAGCAGTTGTAGGTTATGATACTCTTCCTTAAACTGGAGGGCAAAAACATTTCTCGATAAGTGCTTGTCCCAAGGGTGCTGTCTTGGGAGTACCATTGATCACGCAGCATAAAATCACTGTCCTCTAAATCAGCAAAAGGAAACAGGTAGCACAAATTCTCGTGTGGCTTTGGACTAATACCCCTCAATGTTTCTGTTCTTTGGTTGGCGTTTCTCAGTATTTATTCGATAACACTGATCCTGCCACATTTCAGTGTCAGTGAGTCCTTGTAGCAATACCTGGTCCTCTGCTTCTTCAAAACTCTGTTGCAGACATTGCATTTGTTCCCAAAGGGGTATGTGGGGACCTAAAGTGAGCATCCATTTTCTATAAACACTAAAGGCATTGATGGGATTCTCCTGATCTTTTAACAAACGTTTCAGGATATCCATGTGTGTGCAGTACAGGTAAGGTACACCCCGGATCTGGCATTCCACTATCAGCTCCTCCATACTCATTGTCTCTAGTGGATCTGTAGAATCTGCTAATGGGACAGATTCTATTAATACATTTGCAGGGGATTCATCAGGCATGTCCCTGTGCTGTAATAGTCCATTTACATCTTGTTTGTACTGCTGATTATTGTTGTATCTGGATTCTCCCTTGGCCAGATTCTGCATAGTACAAATAACTTCATGTGTAAAATCATCCCATGCTGGTTCATCCCGAAAATTACAGGCACTTGCCTCCTCTTTCAACATTAGGAACACATCCAACAGGTTCTCCAATTTCTCCTGTAGACTGGCTCCTTTCCACATAATAATCTTTGGGCACTCCTCATCCCAATAATCCAAAATGTGCTGCATTGTGGTGGGGTGGTGCAACACATCCATATCCCCATCCTGCAGACACTCCCACAGTCCTTCATCCCAGTACACCTTTCTCCTGGTTGTACTGGACTGTATCATCCCTTCCTTTGGGAACTTTTGCAACAATGGGCTGTGATCTGCTCTCCTCTTTCCAGAGCTCACATCCATTTTACTTCCAGGGGTCACCTCACTGTGATTTCCCCTCCTTGAGACACGGTTCCATCTTCCGTTCTCCACTGGCGGGGTTTGCCTCCCCTTATCAAATTGGCACTTAGGCAGCATCTTCCCTTGCCTCTTGCTTTTGGCACTTGCAACTGTCTTTGGCAATCTGGACATTATAGCAACTGGTTAACTACTGAGTTATAAATTGAAGGTGGTGTTGGTAAGCTATTGCACCTTTACTTTGCAGAGCCTTGGGTGTATCACGATACAACCCCCTGCACTCTACCTGAACATCAGGACTGTGTGATCCCACTGCTTGCCACCATTTGTGATGATACCAGGATGTTAGGGTAGGAACCCAGAAGAAAGTCCTGGTATCAAGGGGTTCAGGATCACACAGGCAAAGAAAAGGTGTGGATACAACGGTATCTTTATTACAGCTAACTGCAAACAATAGCTTATATATATATCAAACCATAATTCAAACAACACCCAGTGTTCACCAAACTTCAACCATCACCCAGTAACACCCCAGTGTTCAATAACCCCAAATTGTTTATAACGAAAATAGGTTTTCTTTACCAGTCCAAGTTATAGGGGAAGGATGATGTCCGTGATTAATAGAATAAGCCAGGCAGAGCAGACAAGTCTGCAAGTCCAGGAAAAGCTTGTAATCCAATAGCCACAATACTTCCAGGTAAATTCCTCCTCAGCACACGGGCAGCAGTCAAAACTCCAACGCCAGTAGCTTCTAGAAGCAAAAATCCCACACCCAGAAATCTCTCCTGCAGGCCTTCTTAAAGGGACAACATTTCCCATGTGTGGAATCCCTCCCTGCAGGGTTATCCACAGGTCACAGATACTGGGATTGGCTGGCAGGTATTAGGGGGGTGGAGACGGGAGTGGAGAGCTGTCCTTCCCTCATGGCTTTCCCTCCTGCTGTTTTGGAGACTAGGAGTCTGAAACAGATCCAGGGGAAACAATAGCTGCTCCAACCAGTTGCTGATTGACTTATTCCTGGTTAAGTAAGAGAGCCTCCCTGTTTTAACCCCTTCCAGTCATTTGTGATGTCAGAGGGGCTCCAGCTAATCTCAGCTTCCTGTCTGTAAGAGGGGGGGGATGCCTTAGTCAGGAAACAGTACATCCACCATGTTGTAATCCGATATAATGTTCAGATGAATACATGTAACCCACCTGGCTTTATTTAAGAATAATATGGTCAACTTAAGTCCATCTCATAGGTTTTTATACACACTTAGATTATGTAACAAATGAGGTTAATAAATTAATGCAACCCAATGTTCACCTAAGCACAAGCAACTTTCATTCTAAGTGTTTAAAATGACAGATGGGGAAAATGATGGCTGTCAGACCCATCGCGTCACAATCATCTATTTATATAGCGCCACTAATTCCTGAGCCCTGTACAGAGAACTCACTCATATCAATCCCTGCCTCATTGGGGCTTACAGTCTAAGCAGTGGAATAGCAGTTATTATTAAATGATTAACCAACACACATTATTAACAAAATAAATAATTCCCTTTAAAACAGAATTAAACAAATTAATTAGCTGTATGACTCACCAATCTAATTCTATTTCAGACTAAAACCACAGGAGTAACTCACTACACTTAAATCATGTGTATTCTATATGGGGTTCCCAGCCAAGTAGGATAAATGAGCGGAACTTAGCAGGATGTGAAATATTGAAAAATATGGTTGAGTTAAAAATGCCACAGGAATTTTCTTGATACTTTTGGCAAGAGCAACAGGAGATATTTGTTGTTTTGTTGTTTGGATGGAGAGAGATATAGGAGGACGACAGACATAAACAACAAGTATTTGCCAGTCTACACAAAGAGTAGAGAAGCAACAAATCCCTGAATCAACAGACTTATAGTTTGTTATGCCAACTCATTCCTTTACTAATGTCTAATACTCCAGTGGTCGGATTTAAGCCAATTAGTAGCTCTGGGCAAAAGATGCATTTTGACCTCAGTGGGGTTCCTGGTACATCCTGTGCTACTTAAAATCTGGCACATTCACAGTGCTGTAAGTAATTAGAAGATCAATTTATTTATTGCTAAGGGAAAACCATTCTTCAGTTGGGAAAGTCACTCCCAATTATAATTTAGTCTTATAATATTTCCCAAAAGTTTATCTATTATATCACCATTGGCTGAGGAACCTCATCAGCTTAGTCACATATGAATCCAATTAGCATCTGATATGTGGCTAGAGGCTCAAATTAATTACTTAATTACTGTCATATGCACAGTTATATATCATTTCATATTTATTGCACTATATGTAAGAATAGGAGACTCACATCCATGAACAATCCATAACATATGAGAGCTTATTTTATACCATGGTGCTGTGTGTACACATGTGTTGTAACTCATAGCAAATAATCTAACTGTATATTTTCTATAATAATAATCTTGATTGCCATTGGCCTCATTTTCAGATCCAAGGGTAGTTCCATCTTGCAAATGAAATCTAAATGAAAAAAAAACAAGTATTTAACTTATGTGCAAAATAATAAACTTATTTACACCCCTTGCATTGCAACATGGTTTTGTCCAGAAAACTTAATGAAGAAAACTTACTCAATTTCTTGCCTAAGTTCTTTAATGAATCAGGCCCATAGTCCTGATATCAGGATTGGCTTTACCAGGACTCTATTTTCTACACTCTAATCTCAATGCCAAGAGAAAGGTCACTTCACATTAATCACTACTTAGCTTATAAATCAAGGTATTATTTCTGACATTACTCTGTGTTAAGTAGTCCTCCCACACTCCATGTATTCTCTCCCATCATATAAGATTTTTTTTTACTTTTCAGCTAATGGATCTGTAAACACCCACATACAATTTCACCAACTTCAATGTTGCTCTATGTTAACAAGAATTAAAATACAATAAAGTTCTGTGGGCGTGTTCATTTAATATATTGTGCAGTATGCTGCATAAATTGTTAAAGAAAACAGTTTCAATGCTCTGATCAAAGCAAAAACACAGTACAAGGTTTTCTTCTTTGGTTTTAACTAGTATTGTCTTTCCATGTCTCTGTGTACAAGCCCCTAGTGCTCCGTATTGGTGAGAAACAACTCTAAATGTATGAACACAGTCACACAGAAATACCTTTTTTCCTCTTTAGAATTTCTACATACCAGGACTAATTTTCTAATAATGCATTTCGGTGCCAAATATGCAAATGAACCACTGCAAGCAATTGACAAAGTTTTTACCTGTCTAGTGTAAGTAAAACAATTAAATTAAGGATCTGTTGGTAAATATAGCAAACAAAGGCATTGACTACATCCTTTAACAAAAGCAAGCAAGGAAAAATAACAGATAAAAGTATAGTAGTCAAACAAATAGCAAATATGACACATAGGTAAATGTTTACATAACATTGAAAGGGAACCCATTATTATAGGGATGGGAGCATTTTTAGAAGAAATTTAGATTCACAAAAGTATTTGCGTCAATGTTTATATCAGGCCTCTACAAAAGAGGGCCAGAAGAGGAACCAACTAGGAACCGGACTATACTGGACCTAGTAATAACAAACAATGTAGACGTAATATCAAATATTCAAGTAAAGGAGTACTTGGGAAACAGTGATCATAATATGGTCTCATTTGAAATTGGTTTCCAGAAGCAACGATATAAGGGATCAACTAGGACTTTAAACTTTAGAAAGGCAAATTTTAATATGCTAAAGGAGTCTATAAAAAGCATAGACTGGGACAAAGCCTTTGAAGGAAAAAATACGTAAGAAAAGTGGGCTGTCTTTAAAATGTGGTTGGAAACATACACGTATAAGTTCATTCCTATGGGAAAGAAATGTAAAAGAATTAAGTCTAAACCAATGTGGCTAAATAAAAAGGTAAGGGAAGAAATGCAAAGAAAGAAGCGTGCATTTAAATTGTTTAAGTCTGAAGGGTCAGAGGAGTCCTTCCGTAGGTACAAGGAATGTAATAAAACATGCAAAAAGGAAATTAGATTGGCTAAATTAGAAAATGAAAGGCACGTTGCAAAAGAAAGTAAGACAAACCCCAAAAAGTTTTTTAAGTATATAAATGGCAAAAGGATTAAAAAAGATAATATAGGACCCCAAGAAGTGAGATGGGCGAATTGATAAATGATACTAAGGAAAAAGCAGAGGTATTAAACACTTTCTTTTCTTCAGTATTTACCAGAGAGGAACAAATGGCAGGAGTAATACATAAAAATGGAAATGAAACCATGCCATTAATTGATACTTGGTTGTCAGAGGAAGAAGTCCAAAGGCAACTGAAAAATATTAAGATAAATAAAGCTCCAGGTCCAGATGGCATACACTCAAGGGTACTTATGGAGTTAAACTCGGAAATAGCTAGACCGCTATTCTTAATTTTCAGAGATTCAATCTAATCAGGCTCAGTACCAAGGGATTGGCGAATAGCAGACGTGGTGCAGTTGTTTAAAAAGGGTACGAGATCACAACCAGAGAATTATAGACCTGTAAGCCTGACATCAATAGTGGGGAAATTACTGTAAGGTATTTTAAGGGACAGTATTCAGGATTACTTGGTACGCAATAAAATTATTAGTGGGATTCAACATGGATTTGTGAGGGATAGGTCATGTCAAACTAATCTAATTAGTTTCTACGAGGAAGTAAGTGGGAACTTAGACCAGGGCAGGACAGTAGATGTGGTCTACTTAGATTTTGCAAAGGCCTTTGATACAGTGCCACACAAGAGGTTGGTTTACAAAATAAGGGAACTGGGTCTTGGAATCAACATTTGTACTTGGATCGAAAACTGGTTAGAGAATAGGGAACAGAGAGTTGTGATAAATGGAACATTTTCTAATTGGTCAAAAGTCTTAAGTGGAGTACCTCAAGGTTCCGTGCTGGGGCCACTTTTTTTATATATATATTTATTAATGACCTTGGTGATGGTTTAGAGAGTAAAGTTTCTATTTTTGCAGATGACACTAAACTCTGTAAGGTAATAAAATCAGAGCAAGATGTAGCTTCTCTACAGAGAGACTTAAATAAACTGGAGGATTGGGCGGCCAAATGGAATATGAGGTTTAACACAGATAAATGTAAGGTTATGCATTCAGGGATCAAAAACAAGAATGCAATCTATAAATTAAATGGAATTAATTTAGGAGAATCTATAATGGAAAAGGATTTTGGGAGTGCTCATAGACAGTAGACTTAGCAATAGTGCTCAATGTCAAGCAGCAGCTGCAAGGGCATAAAAAGGGGCATAGATGCAAGGGAAGACAGTGCAATTTTGCCACTGTATAAATCGTTGGTAAATGGTAAGACCTCATCTTGAATATGCAGTACAGTTCTGGGCACCACTCTATAAAAAAGATAATTGGGAACTACTAGAAAGGGTTCAGAGAAGGGCGACAAAATTGATAAAGGGTATGGAGTCATCAAGTTATGAGGAAAGGTTAGCCAGTTTAGGCATGTTTACTTTAGAAAAGAGGCGTCTAAGGGGAGATATGATTACTATGTACAAATACATTAGGGGTCAATACAGAGAGCTTTTATGGGAACTTTTTACCCCAAGGACCATACACAGGACACGTGGTCATCCCCTAAGGTTAGAGGAGAGGAAAATTCACAATCAGCAAAGGAAGGGGTTCTTTACAGTAAGGGCAGTCAAGATATGGAATTCATTGCCGGGTAAGGTTGTGATGGCAGATTCAATAGATATGTTTAAGAAAGGGTTAGACAAATTTTTAGCGGAAAGGTATATCCAGGGATACGACCGTTAATTAAAATGAAGGATAGTAGTGGATATAGGGTAAAAATAGGACTGCAATATTGAGTCTGGGGGAATTTTCACAATTGAAACAGATTGGCGGTTGCTTACTCTGGATCAATTTCAAATATAAGTGCAGGATCGCAGAGATCCAAAATAGGTTGAACTTGATGGACTGGTGTCTTTTTTCAACCTCATCAACTATGTTACTATGTTACTATGTTAACTGAAAGTAGGCAGTAAGCCAAGTTCTATGTTGTCCTTATATCCTGTCCTTGTCATCATGCCACTCCAAGCCAAGGTCTCAGTGCCAATGGTTATCAAGATGGGACCTGGATTATCATTGATCTGCAGTAGAACAGTGATAAGGCCAAACCACGGAACCAACATAGAACTGGAGTTGCAGCCTGTTAACAAACTGTGCCCTATATTAGCAAGATCATCATTATCATCATCATCATTTATTTATATAGCGCCACTAATTCCGCAGCGCTGTACAGAGAACTCATTCACATCAATCCCTGCCCCATTGGAGCTCACAGTCTAAATTCCCTAACATATACACACACACAGACAGAGAGAGACTAGGGTCAATTTTATAGCAGCCAATTAACCTAGCAGTATATTTTGGATACAATATGAACCCCAAAAGGAGAGTAAATAGGTAGAGGTTAAATATTCAATATGAATGAGAAATTATCCTTCAACATATATTAAATTGTTTCCACACCTGTTTTGGTTGCACTTTTGAAAGGTATGTCTGCATTGTCATATAAACTATTTCTAGCTTACAATATTTGATGGAAAGTTCAACAAGCACCTGGAGCATATGATTATGAAAGTAAACAGCTTACTATCTGCTGCTGTGCACACAAAACCCTGATTGGATTTTAAAGTATGAGTTCTGATCCCTCAACTGAAGAAGCAATGTCCACTCAATGCAGACAGGGTTAATTATACAAGATGTCACATTGGCTAGTTCCAGTATTCAGAGCTTATATACCCATGAAAACTGGTGGATAAGTCACAATATAGTAGCAAGGATACAGGACTGCCTGGGAATCAAAAGGACATCGGGATAGAGTTATTTATGCAGTGGCTAGTAAAATTAGTGTTGGGGTGGGCTGAGTCAGCATAAATATGGAACTTATAGTAAAGCGATATGTGACTGTGATCTTGTGAGTCCTTAGATGTGTAGACTCATTTAATTGGAAAACAAAAAAAAAAACATAGATAACAGGAGTACTTTTTGAAACAAAAGGATGGCCCTGGATACCCATCCAACAGCACCTGTATGTCTGAGCTCTTGTTCCTTTTCTGGGAATTAGTATGAAGATCCACTGAATGGAGCTGTAGTCAACAACACAAGATACCCTAGCTCTATAACAGAAATGGTGGGAAAACAAATTGCTTACTGTTTAAAAAAAAATCAAACTATTAAACTATTGACGTAATAAAGCGAGCATGTATTAATGATCACTTTTTTGTGTCTAGAAATTGTTTATTTCCCATTTTTTATGGTAATATTAGGTTCCTGATAAGAAAGCAGCTTGGTGGCTTAGTGGTTAGCACTTCTGCCTCACAGCGCTGTGGTCATGAGTTCAATTCCAAACCATGGCCTTATCTGTATGGCGTTTGTATGTTCTCCCCGTGTTTGCGTGGGTTTCCTCTGGGTGCTCCGGTTTTCTCCCACACTTCAAAAAACATACTAGTAGGTTAATTGGCTACTATCAAAAATTGACCCTAGTCTCTCTCTCTCTCTCTCTCTCTCTCTCTCTGTATGTTAGGGAATTTAGACTGTAAGCTCCAATGGGGCAGGGACTGATGTGAGTGAGTTCTCTGTACAGCAGTGCGGAATCAGTGGCGCTATATAAATAAATGATGATGATGATGATGATGAAGGAATGTTTCATAATCAGTGATTGTACATTTGTTACTATATTAAATATTTGACGATTGTAGTGTGATAAGCTGATAAAAATTAAGTATTATATACTGGTGTGTAGCACTTTTATTATGTGCTCAACCCTGTATATGTTTTATGTGTGCACTGACCCATCGATTTTTGTAATTAAATCTTATATATTAGTATTTAATTAGGTTCATCCATTATTGAAATTTATAGCATTGCACCATTGCTTAATCTTAAGCTGGGTACACATATATGCAATTATCATGCAGATCACATGATTTACGACCATTTGGTCAGATATTGCAAGAGTGTGTATGTTTCTACGATCATGTTTTATCATACCAAAACACATTGCATCTGTTGATTTGATTTTCTAAACTTCCTAAAAATCATTATCAGTGATTGAATGATTCGATCAAATGTGGACGTGTGGACGCACACACGACTAGCAGTGTAGGCAGATATCTGTAGAGTGTGTACAGTGACAATGTTTCAGCAGATGGTTATGAGAAATGAAGATCACAGATCTGAATGTAAGTTGTGTCAGTGTGTACCCAGCTTAAGATTCATATTATAATTATTTTAAAAAATCCATTAATTGCAAATAGAAATAAATTAAGAACATCCAAATCATTAGTGTTGTTCAGTTTTTCTAAAAGCTATAATCTGTAGTATTATGATTATATTAATTATTATTATTATTATTAATTATTATTTTGGATTCTCAGACATCTTTTCGAAGATACTGCATTTCCTCTAACCCTATTTCTTTGATGTAGCAGTTTACTTTTACTTTTCATTTTTTTTATTACTGCCTTTATTTAGGGACACTGTTGCCATGGTCGACTGTAGAACCATGCCCTAATCCCTATGCTTTCTTGTCCCTGTGAAAATTCAAGGACTTTAAAAATGAATGCCTGGTGGCAAATTTGTCCCTGAAGTTTTTTAATCGGAAGAGTGATGCTATTGGCAAAACAAAATTTATTTAATTTTTGGGAATTTTTTTTTTTTTTTGGGTGGGGGGCTTCAGTGTGTCTATTTCCTCTTCTTTTTTAAGTGTTGAATCATATAAATCCCTTCTCCACAATATCATTGCTTGTGTTCCTTAGACTTCTTTATTGACTCAATATTTCTATTTCAAACACAATCCATTCTCAGGGGTAATAAACAAAAATCACTCCACCATTATTTTTAACTCAATTAAGTTGAAATGATACTAGGTACAAGATGTAATAAGAAGTAGAATAGTCAGGAACGTAGCCAGGGTTCAATAGCCAGGAGAATAGTCAGACAGTGCTAGAAAGTTGAGGCATGAGGGAAGTCATAGGAAGCAGAGGTCATACACGAATGTCAATATCCGTATCTGGAATGCTAGATTAGAGCACAAATATCAATAAACAGGCAATTTGCTGGTTGGCGGTAACCATATTTTATATGGAGTGCAGGTTACTTCAATTTGACATGTCTATAGAGTTTACTCACAAAAATATTTCTCATGATCAGACATGCTGAAAATTTGTGCATGGAAACTATGTCTTACGCAGACAAGCGGGATGTTGAATGGATGAATCCTTTGAGTGGCTTGCAGCGTACCAACCTCATCATCTTGAAGAATGGTTGCGATCTGAGGATTCACCATAGACATTCATACGGTGACACCTGCCTAACATACACATGGTTACAATGTGGCAGCAGGTAAGGACCTATGAGCAACACCAGTCATGTTTTCGGTAGGCAAGGCACTTCCAATGGAGAAAAAAAAAAGTAGAAATGAGAAATTTTTACAAACACAAAATAAATTATAATGCAATAACTTGTCTGAAGGTGAGTTTAAAAGTTTAAATTATGTCACAATATATTTTTTTTAAACCTACATCCTTGTATTTTTAAAGTACTGTACTGTATTTCGGTGGAGCCGTTGATCGGAAGTATCACAGACAGATGTGATCATTTTGACTGTGCCTCTGCTAAACTGATATTTGTATTAAGAAATTGCTAGTGTTTATATGCCCTAAGACAAGGTTCAGATAAGCACTAGATAAGCACTAGAGCTCTAGGAGGATTAGCAAAAGGAGACAGGAAAGTCAGCAAAATCTTATCACTAGTTACAAAACTCAGAACAAGAAATTAGAGATTGTAATTTCAAATACCAGTACAGTCTTGTATCAGTATATGAGTCATTTTACATTTTGTCCATTGGTAAGAGACTTTTATACTGTTTCTAAATGTAAATTACATTATTATATTTCTGCTAGACAAAGTTGTATCTGGGTAAGGCCATTGTTAGATTAGGTACACACTAGAAGTTTATCAGCCAATTATCAGGGCAATCACCCGATAAAAAAACGCGTGGCCACATATTGCGTTAGTACTTACATGATGAACGACAGTCGTTCCAAAGTGCCGATTGTCGTTTCATTTGGTTGGTTGTTCTGTTTAATAATCTCGTTCCAATCACCTTCCAATCATATAGTGTGTACGTACTCATGATCACAATCTCTATAGTTTACAGAGTCATGGGGCTAGATTTACTAAGCTGTGGGTTTGAAAAAGTGGGGATGTTGTCTATAGCAACCAATCAGATTCTAGCTTTCATTTATTTAGTACCTTCTACAAAATGACAGCTAGAATCAGATTGGTTGCTATAGGCAACATCCCCACTTTTTCAAACCCACAGCTTAGTAAATCTAGCCCATGGTCTTTTCAGCCGATGTCGGCAATGAGCATGTCCTGGTGACTAAACGTAGAGAGTGCTGTAGATGGAATAATTTTTTGCTTGTTTGTTTGTTCGTTCTGAGACTGAATATTTTGTTTCAGAATCACAAAAGCTAACAAAATTCATTATGACATGATGTGGATAGCTATAACAAGGGGGTTAATCAGTGAGACAGGAATAAAGAAATTAATGCATTGGTGCTGCCATTCTCTAACAGACTAGATTAGGTAAATCATGTGTAGTGTGTATGCATGAATCGCCCGACCGATCGGAAAATTCTCCAGTGTGTACCTATCCTTTGGAAGGCGGCCAGTAGTCATTGGTGTGGGGATCACAGCAAAAAGAGATGAGGGGGTTGACCCAGTTATTGTTTTTAACAACCCAGCCCAAATTTAGCCTGAAATAACCTCTAGTCCAGTTGTGTATTGCCATTACGCAAGATACCACCAGCCATTGATTAATCCAAATTATGTTATATCAACAACGCCTGCAACACAGTTCAGTTCAGTAAATACTGGCTGCTGGGGCTCACTCTGAAGAAGAGCCAAAGGCAATGTAGCATTATTAAGTAATTACAACAGCACATGCTACTTGCTGGAACCCTGGTCCTTATTTATCACATTCAATGTATTGATTGGACAACACAAAGGAAGACCTTTTAGTAGTATTTCTCTAAAGACATATGACAGCAGGGCACAATATCTCAATAAAATGTCATGTGTACCAATTTATACAAAGAATGGCATTTGATGTTAAAAATTATATTACATTTCTATTTCATTTCTCCTTATCTATTATAACCGAGGGATGATTAAGCCTGAGGGACATGAAAATCTGTGTTCTCATAACTTTATTTGTCCCCTCAATAAAGCCAATTTAAGTAGGCAGGCAAAGTGAGCCTTGGCTACCCCATGTTGTGTCATTGTGGGAGGTCACTTAGGCCGCATTATTAATTTCCCATGCTGATGGTGTTCTGCCTCTTAGTCTGCAGGTCGAGTTGGAGGATAAGTGCTTCGCTTTTCCTTGACAACTGCTTGTGTCTTGGATTTTCTGTTTTCCTTTCCTTTACTTTGTTCGTTACCATTCTTTTCTACTGTATTCATCCCTTTTTTTTTATTTTTCCTAGGTTTCTCCTTCTATCCTTCTTTCCCCTTATTCCTTTTTCTCCACTCCCCTTTTGCTCTCTGCCTTCCCCTGCCCATATATTCCCTTTACCATTATGGAGAAGGCCAGTGTCGGACTGGGGCATGAAGGGCCCACCGGGGGACTGCACCGCTAGGGGCCAACCAGAGGGGGTGTGGCCAGCCATCAAAGAGGCGAGACCAGACACTAGAGGGGAAGTGGTCAGCCCACGAAGGACAGCTAGCACCATAGTGTAGTATATAAAGCGTAGTATATAAGAAGTAAGTGCTGGGCGGGGTCGATCCCGGGTGACCCGCTGCCATAGCAACGGGTGAGATATTGGCCGGGTCACGCTCAGAAAATGGGACGGTAGTATTATTATTGTTACCCATGAATAATGAGCTCGGTGATGTCGTACACCTGGAGGTCAGTAAAGGGGAGAGAGCACACAGGATTTATTGAGATTTTTGGGTGGGAGGTTAGGCAAGAAATGGACATGAAAGCAAAGTAGGTGAAAACAACATTTAAAACCATATGGATGTAGAAAAAAAATGAGGGGAAAATATTTGAGGGGAAAACTAATGACAGGTTCTGGGTTTGTTCTGAACATTTTACAGAGCAGTCTTACCGGTCTAGTGGGTTGCGGAAAACTTTGAAGAAAGATGCTGGCACATAAGCACCAAAATTGGAACATGGAGTAATGCAAGAAGGTGGCCTGGTCTGATATATCACAATTTCTTTTACATCATGTGGATGGCGGTGTGTGTGTGCTTCATTTACCTGGGAAAGAACTAGCACCAGGATGCACTATGGGAAGAAGGCAACTGAAAAGAGGCAGTGTAATGCTCTGGGCAATGTAGTGCTGGGAAACCTTGGGTCCTGGTATTCATGTGGATGTTACTTTGTTACTTTGACACATATTACCTCCATAACCATTGTTGCAGGCCAAGTACACCCCTACATGGCAATGTAATTCTCTGATGGCAGTGGCCTCTTTCAGCAGGATAATGCATCCTTCCACACTGCAAAAAATGTTCAGGAATGGTTTGAAGAACATGACAAAGAGTTCAAGGTGTTGACTTAGCCCCCAAATTCCCCAGATCTCAATCCGATAGACTATCTGTGGGATGTGCTGGAAAAACAAGTCCAAGTCATGGAGGCCCCACCTCGCAACTTGCAGGACTTAAAGGGTCTGCTGCTAACATCTTGGTGCAAGAAACCAAAAGGACACTTTCAGAGGTCTTGTGGTGTCCATGCCTTGACGGGTCAGAGCTGTTTCGGTAGCATGAAAGGGACCTTCACAATATTAGGCAGGTGGTTTTAATGTTGTGGTGGATCGGTATATATATATATATATATATATATATATTGTGGCAAGAGCCCGCTACTGCAGAAGCACACGCGAACAACTTCTTCCTTTTTATGTAGTTTTATTGTCAGGATGGTAAATGTTTTGACACCGTACAGATTTCACAGCAATACTTGGAGACCCCAAATGCTAGCTAGACATAGCTCAGCACTCTTAAGACCAGCCAACTTCTCCAGCGTTGATCTCGGTGCACAAATGATACAAACAAGCTTTTATACCTTATTCTCCTCCCCCAGCCTTAGCTTGATGGACAGGTGACACACCCACCTTCTCTTTAAAAGGAAACGCCCATCACTGGCTCTGTAATTCAAACAGACAAACCCTGTCTGTTTGCTGAGAGGAAGGATTTCAAGTCATGTAAGTTAAACCAAATTTAAACTTTTGCTTTTCATACATAGGTCTTTACACTCAATCTAGGTGCATTACTGCACAAATGTTTTACTCTACTTCCCTGCTTTCTCTGCATATTGCCAGCTAAATGCCTCCTTTTGTTACATATCCCTCCCCCTAGCGTCTCCAAGTAGGGGGACGCGGACTTCGCGAGGAGCTCATATTTACGTGACAACGCATCTGCATTTTTGTGTAGAATCCCGGGTCTATGTTCTACTGAGAACTTGAAAGGTTGCAGTGCCAAGAACCAGCGGGTTACCTTGGCATGTTCTGCATCCATCTCAATGGTGCATGGTCTGTTATCAAGGTGAAGTCTCTGCCTAGGAGATAATAGCGCAGAGCTCCTGTAGCCCATTTTATGGCGAGACATTCTTTCTCCACAGTGGCATATTTTTGTTCCCTTGGAAGCAACTTACGGCTTAGGTACAGGACAGAATTTTCTACTTCATTCTTCTCCTGTGACAGGACTGCACCTAAGCCAACACCAGAAGCATCACTTTGGAGGAAGAACCTCCGGGTAAAATCCGGTGCTTGAGAACTGGGGAGGAACAAAGAGCTAACCGAAGATCAGACCAGGCGGTTTCTGCAGAGTCAGACCAGGTTAATCTATCTGGACAACTTTTTTTAACATGTCCATTAGTGGAGCAGCTCTAGTGGCGAAGTGGCTTACAAACCGCCTGTAGTAACCTACTAAGCCTAAAAAGTTTCTTAACTGTGACTTTTTCTCTAGTCTTGCCCAATTTTTGACTGCCTCTACTTTGTCTAGCTGGGGTTTGACATGCCCTCGAATAACAACGTACCCCAAATATTTGGCTTCTCTCATGGCTATGGCACATTTCTCTGGGTTAGCTGTTAACCCTGCTGACCTTAATAAAGCTAAGACCGCCTCAACTTTGGCTAAATGTAATCCCCAGTCTGGAGTATAAATCACTATATCGTCCAGGTAAGCGGCTGTATAAGCTGTGTGAGGTCGTAGCAATTTATTCATGGCCCTTTGGAAGGTGGCAGGTGCCCCATGCAATCCAAAGGGTAGGACTTTATATTGATAGAGACCATCAGGGGTGGAAAATGCAGTCTTTGGCTTGGCCGTGGAAGTCAGGGGAACTTGCCAATAACCCTTTGTTAGATCAAGGGTTGTCAAATAATTGCTACCAGCAAGATTTTCCACTAGTTCATCCACACGTGACATTGGATAGGCATCAAACTGCGACATACTGTTTAGGCGCCTAAAGTCATTGCAGAACCTAATTGTCCCATTGGGTTTGGTTTCGGGACAAGCACAATGGGACTATTCCACTCACTAGTTGACTCTTCAATCACATCTAACTGGAGCATCTTCTCGACCTCCTTTCTCACGTCTACCCATCTGGCTTCTGGAATACGATACGGCTTCTGCTTTACAATGACTCCTGGCGCAGTGACAATGTCGTGTTCGATTAAGGTAGTGCGCCCAGGAATGGAGGAGAAGACATCCCTGTTCCGGCGAATCATTTCTTCAGTCTGTTGTCTCTGCTGAACGGACAAAGCTGGCTCTATGTGCACCTCAGACTTTTCAATGGCAGTACTCATGACCTGAGGAGAGGTTTCCTCATCATGCCAAGGTTTAAGGAGGTTAACATGATATATTTGCTCCTCCCTTCTCCTACCTAACTGGCGGACTCTGTAATTGACAGGACCGACAGCCTCTAGAATTTCATATGGACCCTGCAAATGGGCGAAAAGTTTGCTTTCCTGGGTGGGAACCAGCACTAGGACCTTGTCCCCAGGCATGAAAGATCGAACAACAGCACTTTTATCATAACTTTTCCTCTGTCGTTCCTGAGCCTCTTTTACATGTTGCTGCACAATGGGCCCTATCTTTCCTAGCCTCTCATACATTTGGGACACAAATTGTAACAGATTTGGCTCCCTGGGACCTTGCTGCTCCCACCCTTCTTTTAACATATCCAAGATACCCCTGGGCTGTCTCCCAAACAATAGCTCAAAGGGACTAAACCCTGTTGAAGCTTGAGGTACCTCACGGATGGCAAACATCAAATAGGGAATAAGAGTGTCCCAATTTTTTTTCTCTTGAGCCACTGCTTTCCTGAGCATGTGCTTTAATATGCGGTTAAAGCATTCCACCAAACCATCTGTTTGTGGATGGTATACAGAGGTGTGAAGCACCGTAACCCCTAGCAACTGGCACATGTCCTTCATCAGTTTAGACATGAATGGAGTACCCTGATCTGTGAGAATTTCTTTGGGTATTCCCAAGCGTGTAAACATCAATACAAGTTCTCTAGCTATGGTGCTGGACTTTATGTTTCGTAGGGGAATTGCCTCTGGATACCTGGTTGCATAGTCAAGCACCACTAGTATATATTGGTGCCCACGTGCGGATTTTTCCAGTGGCCCCACAAGGTCCATGGCTATCCGTTCAAAGGGAACTTGTACTATTGGTATAGGAATGAGAGGTGCCCTGTACATGGGTTTGGGACAGGTTCTCTGACAAATGGGACAGGACCGGCAATACTTTTTCACTGCCATGTGTACACCGGGCCAGTAAAACCTAAGCAGAACTCGTTCCCGTGTTTTATCCTCCCCTAGGTGTCCCCCACAGACATGTGTGTGCTGCTTTTAACACTAGGGGTACATGGACCTGAGGAACCATTAATTGTTCTACTTTTTCCCCCTGTACATTAGCAACTCTATACAGATAATTACTTTTAACAATAAAATATGGTATACCTTCTACAGGCTGGGCGGCTTTCGCTACCCCATTTACCTCAGTTACACTTTTAAAGGCATGTTCCAAAGTGGCATCATTAAGTTGGCCTCGAGCAAAGTCCTGCAGAGAGAACAAAATTGGTATTGCGGACCAGTCCGTATCCTCACTGACAGGCGGGGTGGGCTCATCTGCGACATCACCGACCAATGCTAGTTTGGACTGTCCATGTTTCCCCGCAGGTGGATGCTTTTGTGGAACTGCTGCTGTGACTCCCAGGATGGCATTCCGGTTTGGCGGTTTCCAAAGATCGATGTCCAGATGTTGTGGATCTTTAGGGGGTTCCTTTAAGACCGGGCTTCCGACCGTTGCATCAGTTGCCGGCATGTCCGGCCGGATCCGCTCACCGAGGTCATCATTAAACAGTGGCAAGTCTCGCCCCAAACAGAGTGGATATGGGAGTTTAGGTGCTATGGCAGCTACCACCATAACAGTTTTGTCTTTGAGTGTGACTGGTAGTATTGTTCTTTCATACTCCTCTGTCGTGCCATGTACGCAAAGAACCTTCACCTTGGGCAACCGAGAAGTTATGGTTTCGGGTAAGGCAGAGCTGGAAACCAATGAGAGTTCACTCCCCGAGTCAACCAAGGCCAGAACAAGGTTCTGGTTGATTAGCACAGTCACCCGGAGCAAACGAGGACTTCCTGATATGGGACTCATGGTAAAACAGCTTGGAAAAGCAGGCCCAATATGTGCCACGGAACAGTCCATGGGTTCCTGTAGTTTAGGACACTTTGCCTTAAAGTGGGCTGGCTCACCACATTCAAAACACTTCAGATTAGACGGCTTTACACCTGGCCCTCTGTCCATAGCAAGGATTGTCAAACCTGGCTTTTGGCGTGGCAGCGGCTTTGGCACAAATGCAGGTTCTTTAGTCATTTGCTGTAGCGCATAAAACCTTTCTACCACGGTGGCAAGTTCTTCATAAGTTTGTGGGTCTGATTGCAGAACCCCCCTTTGCAAATCGCGGTTCAGCCCACGGATGCAGTGATCTATCGCCAGAACTTCAATAATCCGAGAAGGCGAATTCTCCTCAGGCTGCAGCCATTTCTTTAAAATTTTAGAAAGCTCAGCCACTTGCACTCTGACCGGTTTTTCTTTAACATAGCGCCATTGGTGATAGCGCTGGGCTCGGCCTGGCCCTGAAACTCCAATGCGAGCCAATATCTCAGACTTTAGGCACAGATAGTCAGAGGCCCGTTCCTCATCTAGATCCATATAAGCTCGCTGAGCTTCACCAGTCAGATATGGCGCCAGCCTCTCAGCCCAATCTTTAGGAGGCCATTTTGCCCTTTTTGCAAGTCTCTCAAAGGACACCAGATATGCTTCTATGTCATCACCTGGCGACATTTTCTGGAGAACAGGACCAAGTGGTTCATTTCTGTCATGTCTCACCTGGCTTAACTCTTCTCTTAAGAGCCTTGTGTTTTCCACATGGGCCTCGGCAACTCGTAGCATCTGAGCTTGCTGCTGTTGCTGCGCAGCGGCCACATTCACGAGAGTTCTCAGTACTTCCTCCATGTTGACGTCTGCACGGGTTGGTTAGCGGAAACTTGCTTCCCGAAGTATCCCTCTCCTGACACCACTTGTGGCAAGAGCCCGTTACTGCTGAAGCACACGCGAACAACTTCTTCCTTTTTATGTAGTTTTATTGTCAGGATGGTAAATGTTTTGACACTGTACAGATTTCACAGCAATACTTGGAGACCCTAAACGCTAGCTAGACATAGCTCAGCTCTCTCAAGACCAGCCAGCTTACCCAGCGTTGATCTCAGTGCACAAATGATATAAACAAGCTATTATACCTGATACTCCTCCCCCAGCCTTAGCTTGATGGGCAGGTGACACACCCACCTTCTCTTTAAAAGGAAACGCCCATCACTATCTCTGTAATTCAAACAGACACACCCTGTCTGTTTGCTGAGAGGAAGGATTTCAAGTCATGTAAGTTAAACCAAATTTAAACTATTGCTTTTCATACATAGGTCTTTACATTCAATCTAGGTGCATTACTGCACAAATGTTTTACTCTACTTCCCTGCTTTCTATGTATATTGCCAGCTAAATGCCTCCTTTTGTTACAATATATATATATATATATATATATGTGTGTGTGTGTGTGTGTGTGTGTGTGTGGGTGTCCATGCTCACAGAGTTGACAGCGTGGGTTTTATATCCCCATGTACGTTATATTGATTGAGGTAAAGTAATGGATCTGAATGTCCCGGCAATAGTGTTTTTTCAGCCTCGCTTTAGACACAAACAAGTGTCTATCAACTTTGCAGTTAGAGCTATCTGTGAACCACTTGAAACTAGGTCATCTTGTGTCAGTAGATGGGCATTCAGAGTTTGTGCACTAAAATCCTCATGTATAATGTAATATAATATTAATATAATATAATATAATATAATATTACAGTCTAATACACAAATCATTGTTATTGTGATTAATGTGTATTTAGTGTTTAAAGTGTGCTCCTGATTTCTTGTCCTGCATTGTGTATGCATCCTGCATACAGTGGTGATACACTTTTTCTTTCATATGACAAATATAAGTGTGCAGACTAATTCCTTTATTTATTTTTTTCATATGTATATCAGTTGTTGTCACAAACAACACTCACCTGAGTCTGCGTGACGCGTGTGTGACACAGGGTTAACCAAAAAACAACTACCTGGTTTGTCTAAAATTTTTAAATCCTTCCCTATCTATGCCACACACTAGCTTTGCCGTACAACTATGCCACCACCAAGGTTGTTTCTATGAAGAGCTGACACTCTTATTTAGGAAGCCTTCGTTTCTCCCTAGAATTATTCTAGCACAATTTACTTTTATCAGAGTTAACATAAACCACAAATGTTCTCCTCGTTTCAATTATGTAGCGTCTTGACCAAACTGTAGCGTGAATTCGTAAGAACACAGAGACTTTAACTTATTAAGTGTAATTTAATATGGAAAATACATCCACAATGCTTAAGATAACACAGGTAAAAAAGGCATACAAATATAATGCAATTGTTTCTTATAAAATAAAAAGGATAAAACACAGAATTTATAACTCATTTATAATCAAGTTTCTGGTGCTGGGAGAAGCAGGAAAACTGGGACACTCTTCAATATCGGATTGACCCAAAAGTGAACAAATTCTTACAGTCACAGTGCAGTTTTAAAACCAATCTGCAGGGCCCACAGAACCCCTTCCTGTGAAGTCAGAACAAACAGGTCTGTGAGAATGCAAATTAGGGTTTTAAGATTCTGTTGTAGAAACACCTTTTAAAATCAGGTTTTTGTTACCCTGTCCTAACATTTCACCAGTATGACTTACAAACATGATTTTACCTCCACACAACATGTCATAAGTTCCCCTTCATCTGCATACCACACATGCCTCTGGTAAGTATGATATTGGAGAAAATGATATGATATTTTCCTGTGACCCTATTCAGCTTGAATGTGTTAGATTTCATTGTCTTGAAAAAGATATTTTCAAAGGCTTTCACGTTTGCGAGCTGCCATAAATGATACAAGGTGCTACAGTGTATCCAGGCTCTTATCTACCCGCCCCCTCTGGGTAGTTTAACATAAACAAAACACATTTGCAGATTTATATGCCTAAAAATTAGCTTGCACATGACAGTTGTGTATTTGAGGTCTGATTGCTCTTTGTGCTAGTCTACTGTATATGCATGCCTATCTAGTTATTTAAAACACGTCCATTCAATTTTGCTGGCCATTTGAAATGTTTGGAGAGATGTGTATTTGTGGATGTGTAACTAGAAAGCTCTGGATATTCTGGCATTGTTAGTGATTCAAATTATGCTTATACTTTACATGTGGAATCCAACAGAATATTTATATAAATGTAGTTTATAACTGTAGTTAAAAAAACAAGCGTGGGACCAAACTTAAAAACACCCATCTAAATAGTCATGGTAAGATCCTGTTTTTATTCAGGATTTATATTAGAAATGTGGATATGGTAGTTTCACATTTCAGTAGTAGTAGTTTACTTCATATTATTGAACTAAATATAAGAAAGTCAACTAAACTATTAAATTAAGAAATAGTTTACAAGATGTCTGATTCACTTTGTATGTGTCCTTAGCACTCAGTGAAGTATTAGTAAATTAAGGGACCCTTATTGATGCTTTTATTGATCAAAATGAATCTGAAGCGCTGAGATTTGCAGGTCAAATCTATGTAGCTGAATCCAAAAAGGTCTATTTGCTGTGTATATCCTCCAAATGTAATTTGACAGCATCTCCTGCACAATGTGGACAGGAAGTGGCAGGCGCGGGCTGGCAGATGTCAGCTCGGGGGGCGCACAGATGACTGCATCACGTCACACGCGATGCGGCCGCATCACAATATACGTGATACGGCCGCATCAGAGCACACGCGGCCGCATCGCCTGTCACATGATGCGGCCGCCTGTGCGCTGATGCGGCCGTATCACGTATATTGTGATGCGCCCGCCGCTGAAAATAGACAATATTGCATCCGCAGGGTGGCTCACCCCCCGGCCCTAACAACGGTAAGACTGAGTGGCCCAGGGGGCCACTGCCCCCCGGGCCAGCCCGCCCCTGGGAAGCGGTGAACATATTCCAAAAAACTGAGGACACAGGTACCAGCATGAAAATAGGGCCACTTAATCACTGGGCAAAAGAGGCATTTGCCCAGGGCCTACTCACTTTTAGGTTCACAAACCCCCTATAAAAATGGCACCACACTCCAACCACCAGCAACTAAGGAAGCTGGCGATGCTCAATTTCTAAGGGCATGAGCAAATAAATAAGGACTCCACCAGTTTTCTTCTTTTCTGCAGAAGGGAGTCTTCATAATGGCAGTGTATATGCTGCAAGATTTGAATAAATAGCAGTATCAAGCAAATAAGCAGTGCAACAATTAAAGAACACCCAATATTCTATATGTTGTTTATGTTCACATAAATTAGTAAGGAGAAAACCATACAGATGCGTTGTTCTTACAACATTTTTATTTTTTTTCTATACACAAATGAGCACGAGGATGAATGATAATAGAAACCTTATCTCATTTTGATTTTAGTTCCGTTCCTGGAAACAGAACATTAAAAGTGGAACTGCAGTAGAAAGGTATAAAAATTGTTTTCATGTGGTTACAGTGAGTGTTCAAAACATCTGTGAAAAACGTGGTGTGTAAAGACTCTAGGATTTGTGAAAAGACAATGTAGTGCAACACGTACAGTCTCCTAAATATAGAACTTCCAAATCCAGTTTACTGCATGCATTCTCCAAGGTATGTTTGACAGTATGTGACAAGACCAAAGCCTGCATATACTCTTCAAGATCAAGGTCCCTGAGTGATTCCACCCAAAATTACTGGAACTGGAGCTGCAAACAGCATTACTATCATGCACAGACAGTTGTCTCTTCACTTGACAGTTGATTCTCGTTCTCTTCAACCTCTCAGCAAAGTGGATGCTTTAGGATGGTTGGGAGAAGCACCCTTGCCTTCTGTACCTTCAGTTACATTGGTCTTTCTAATCTCTGGCATACAATTCCATTAGCAGCTGCCTTATCCGTGTTAAAATCTGGGAGGGACATCTGATAACTGCAGTTGAGTTAGAAGCGCAAGCAAATGTGCTGTAGCATGCAGGCTATATGATCTTCCATTAGGTAGCACCATTAAAGAAGCTGTTTGCTTCTCTCTCTGTAGTGTTGTCAATGGGCAAAGTGTGGCGTGTCTGCAGTGATAAGTCTTGTAGAGGTGTACCTCAGGGTTCTGACACAGTCTCTCAATCTGTGCTGCTTTCAAAATGTTTTCCTTTACCTTAAACAGTTGAAAACACCATATCACATCCCAAGAGAAAACTCTACGTTACTATCAAACTAAGGGGTCTATTTATGGCCCTAGCATGGTAGCCATCGATAAGTTTCACTGCAAATCGCAGCAGGACATAATGAAGTAACACTGATGCGCATGCGTATAGCACTTTCACCAGCGAGGTGGTTTTGTAGTTTATAGATAGAATTAGTTGTGTTGTTCTATTAAGGTATGTCACAGAACTATCCAGCATAGTTAGGCCCTCTTTCACCCCTGCTGTTCATTATGCCAGTTGGAAAAACTAATTTCCCAGACATTTCTTGCCAATGTGCTGGGCTAATACAAAAGTGGAAGCTGCTCAAATCAATTTATAGGCCATAACAGGTGCTGAAAGGGTGGGGTTATCCTGCAAGGAACATACACACAACATTTTTTCCCCCAGCACACTGCTATAGCCAGCAACAGATCTGCCATTTCTACTGTAGATAAAAATGCAAAAGTCTTTGTTGCACACATTTGCAAATGTATGTTTAAGCCATCCTGCCACGCCAAGGCGCTTTTGCATATAGGATGGTCCTACTCTAAACAATGAGAGTCCCTATATTTGGGCCATACATATGTGTTTTTAAATTGAGAGCTAACTTACCAAAGAGGTACCCCAGAAGCCTCCAAATAGCAATCCAATGTCAGCACTCCCCCTCAGCTACTGACACCAACATGCCTCTCAGACAAATACAAAAGTGGAAGCTGCTCAAATCAATTTATAGGCCATAACAGGTGCTGAAAGGGTGGGGTTATCCTGCAAGGAACATACACACAACATTTTTTCCCCCAGCACACTGCTATAGCCAGCAACAGATCTGCCATTTCTACTGTAGATAAAAATGCAAAAGTCTTTGTTGCACACATTTGCAAATGTATGTTTAAGCCATCCTGCCACGCCAAGGCGCTTTTGCATATAGGATGGTCCTACTCTAAACAATGAGAGTCCCTATATTTGGGCCATACATATGTGTTTTTAAATTGAGAGCTAACTTACCAAAGAGGTACCCCAGAAGCCTCCAAATAGCAATCCAATGTCAGCACTCCCCCTCAGCTACTGACACCAACATGCCTCTCAGACAAATACAAAAGTGGAAGCTGCTCAAATCAATTTATAGGCCATAACAGGTGCTGAAAGGGTGGGGTTATCCTGCAAGGAACATACACACAACATTTTTTCCCCCAGCACACTGCTATAGCCAGCAACAGATCTGCCATTTCTACTGTAGATAAAAATGCAAAAGTCTTTGTTGCACACATTTGCAAATGTATGTTTAAGCCATCCTGCCACACAATGTTGTGTGTATGTTCCTTGCAGGATAACCCCACCCTTTCAGCACCTGTTATGGCCTATAAATTGATTTGAGCAGCTTCCACTTTTGTATTTGTCTGAGAGGCATGTTGGTGTCAGTAGCTGAGGGGGAGTGCTGACATTGGATTGCTATTTGGAGGCTTCTGGGGTACCTCTTTGGTAAGTTAGCTCTCAATTTAAAAACACATATGTATGGCCCAAATATAGGGACTCTCATTGTTTAGAGTAGGACCATCCTATATGCAAAAGCGCCTTGGCGTGGCAGGATGGCTTAAACATACATTTGCAAATGTGTGCAACAAAGACTTTTGCATTTTTATCTACAGTAGAAATGGCAGATCTGTTGCTGGCTATAGCAGTGTGCTGGGGGAAAAAATGTTGTGTGTATGTTCCTTGCAGGATAACCCCACCCTTTCAGCACCTGTTATGGCCTATAAATTGATTTGAGCAGCTTCCACTTTTGTATTTGTCTGAGAGGCATGTTGGTGTCAGTAGCTGAGGGGGAGTGCTGACATTGGATTGCTATTTGGAGGCTTCTGGGGTACCTCTTTGGTAAGTTAGCTCTCAATTTAAAAACACATATGTATGGCCCAAATATAGGGACTCTCATTGTTTAGAGTAGGACCATCCTATATGCAAAAGCGCCTTGGCGTGGCAGGATGGCTTAAACATACATTTGCAAATGTGTGCAACAAAGACTTTTGCATTTTTATCTACAGTAGAAATGGCAGATCTGTTGCTGGCTATAGCAGTGTGCTGGGGGAAAAAATGTTGTGTGTATGTTCCTTGCAGGATAACCCCACCCTTTCAGCACCTGTTATGGCCTATAAATTGATTTGAGCAGCTTCCACTTTTGTATTTGTCTGAGAGGCATGTTGGTGTCAGTAGCTGAGGGGGAGTGCTGACATTGGATTGCTATTTGGAGGCTTCTGGGGTACCTCTTTGGTAAGTTAGCTCTCAATTTAAAAACACATATGTATGGCCCAAATATAGGGACTCTCATTGTTTAGAGTAGGACCATCCTATATGCAAAAGCGCCTTGGCGTGGCAGGATGGCTTAAACATACATTTGCAAATGTGTGCAACAAAGACTTTTGCATTTTTATCTACAGTAGAAATGGCAGATCTGTTGCTGGCTATAGCAGTGTGCTGGGGGAAAAAATGTTGTGTGTATGTTCCTTGCAATGTGCTGGGCTGTCAGAATCTCCCTAGGAAGAAGGAAGGGAGAGCAGATGTTGCAGACTCTCTGAGTACTTGCTGTGCCTGTTCTCTCTTTCTCTCCTCCTCAGTTTCAACTCTTGTCGAATAAATATTTTATTTCTGTTACTAGAACGATTTTCAGAATTATTTATTTAGCTTACTGACTGGCTTTAATGCTGAACTATTACCCATGTAAAAGATATGTGCCTCTCCTTAGCTTGAGTTTTTACATGCAGCTGTTTTTCATGGGGCTACTCTGTTCCTGTTATAGCCCCAGATGAAAACCTGGGTGGTGCAAGCAGAAGGACCAATCACTAGCCACAATCAAGAGATTTCCGCTTGTGGTTGGTCCTCCCACTTATACACATCCATAGGTGTTAGTGCAGCATTCCAAAATAATAACAAGGTTATAAGAAAAGCACAGATAATTTTTGAATAATAAAAGGCCATAGTTGCCTACCCTGCTGGAATGTCTGGGAGACTACAAGATTATTGGGTGACATCCAGGAAGAACAGGCTAGGTTACTGGAAGAACTCTAACTGGCCTGTAAACTGGAGATGGATGTACAGTGACGAGGCAAATTTCATCCTCAAACAACTTGCGCTGCCTACTTAAGGATTCAACTGGTGTCATCAATCACACCCACTTCGTCTTTTTATATTTGGCTTCCACATCTCCCAGTTATATAAAAAGTAGGTACAATTAAGTAAGGTGAAGGTGTTAGGCCTGAGTCATTAAGGCCCCCATACTGAGAGCATCTCAACGATGAGCGTTCTCAATGGCACGCAAATCGGCTCTGCATACTCCCGGAGTCAGCAAGGGATGGATCTCAAGATACGTCTGGTGTTGACTATGGGTGTAGGTTCACTCTGCTGTACTAGACCAGACACTGCAGGATACGTACAATACGAATGTGGAATAGAAAATTGCAAAAGAACACACAGAAAAAAAATATTAATCAATTAATGTTACCTGTCAATAATATAGTCATTTATGATTAAAAATGGAAATTGTATAAAAAAAAAACACTTATAATTTTTTGGTCCCATTGATAAACATTAGAGTTAGGCTGTCTTTAATCTCTACTGTGCATAAAATACATTTTTACAGTTGCTCCTGATTGCAGACACATGTTATAGCATGCATACAATACTGACTCAGGACATAGACTAGACCTTTAGATGGTGCAAGAGAGATGGCAGAAAAACAAGAAACTTTCACACACCCAGAGCTTCATTCCGATGTGGCTGCATTTGCTTGAGTTTGGCACACCCATATTGTGCATCGAGTACAGTCACACGCCCATTCCCCGCCCCAATCACTCCCCAAAATCGTAGACCGTTGTAACTGTCATTTGCGTTGGCATACGCAGCAGACTTGCTTTCGTTGATAGCTGAGTGTCCTCTTTCTGGACATGCACAGAAGGGAATTGCTGAGTCATTAAGGAATGTATCTCTGTTTTTTGTGCAAAAAAAAGAAATACATTCCTTAATGACTTAAGGCCTGTTATGTCTAATGATACTTGATTTCCCAGATGGAGATTATGACCTCCTCCAGTACTCAGTTCACTGACCACTCTGCAATAGTTAATGAGGAAGTTTTCTCCCACTCTTGCCCCTACTTCATTATTTACTGTGTCAGTCACTGTGCTACAGCATTGTATGGCCAGAGACCAGAGCTTATGGGGAGGTTGGTAGTATCAGTGCTGCCTCACAAGGCTCCATCCATTTAAGTTATTATGGACCGCATAAAATATGTAATCATAAAAAAAATATAGTGTTAGGTTTATCTAAATAATATAACATGAGGAATAGAATAAATCTAAATTGTCATTTTTTTAACCTGGATTTTTTTTTGTTGAATTCAACAGGCTGAATTGCAAAACATTGCTCAATGCTAATGTTAAAGCACCATCTTGTGGCCAATGTTGAAATAGACCAAGGCAATAACAAAAGTTGAGAAATATCTTTATGAGTTTTCTTTATAACCTGCAACACAGACAGCTATGGATAGAACTGGGAATGAGACATGCCCATTTCCCTTCTATTATCTATCAATTTCACACAATCCAAGATGGATACCAAATGCTCTTCAAAGGAGCAACATCAGCCATTGCCTTCCCCTGCAATCCGTATACGTTCCCCCAAGACCATACAAACATGGCACACATTATGTGAAAGAAAATAGTTTTTGCCACACATTCATACAATCACAGTAAATCATAACAGCATGCATTTGAAAATCCAGTCATACATATCAAAATAACAAACAATGATTTTTCATATAGAAGCAAGTTCCTCCATATGTGATGAGGTTTCACATCACAAAGAAATTCTGTCATTGGTCAGTTTGCTTGACAGACATCTGACTTTAAGGTATTAGCCAATGCAAGCATTGTGACATGCAAATATGAACGCACAAGGACACAATATGCAAAACATTTGAGACAGAAGGAGATGGCTGCTGGGAAACTCTAAACATATTTAGTTTATCACAGAGCTAATTTAAATCTTAGTATTATTAATATTTTGATTTACCTTTGAAGTGAGAGAGCTGATTTTTACTAAAAGTGCAAGTTATATCTCCCCAATATGATTAAGATGATATATGATACAGACCTGCTCACAATTTAGTATAATTAAAGTAATTAACGAAGTCTTTTGCCATTGGGAAGTGAGAGCTGCCCTTTATGATAGGGCTGGCCTTTTGGCTAAGATTAACTGACTGGTCAGGAGGTTGGTAAGCTGAGTTGTAGACAGTGGATATGACTGGTATTTGAAATACTCTCAGACTCAGGATTAACCTGGAGATTCAGAAGGATGTGAACTTGCAATATGTAATGGAAGAGATTTTGTCTCACCTGGTGGCTGTTAAAGCGGAGGATTTATTCTGCCTGCAGGATTTCCCATTGATCGGTCTGAATCATATCACCTTTAATGAGGAAGATAAATGTTATGAGCTATATCAGAACTTGACCTTATTAAGAGGTGATGTATTATTGAAAGCCTGTGTGGTGACCTTGCTGTCTTTGGTCCCTGAAAGGCCAATTACAGTCCATTTATATGATCCATATACAGATCCGGAGTTGGTGATGGCTTTTTTAAAGCAATATTGCGCATGGGTTAAAAAAGGTGAAAGGCTAAAAAATACTTATGGTATTTTCAATGGAGAAATGAAGTTTATGGCAAAGTTAAATTCTGACCCTGATGGCGTTTATGGAGTGAAGCACCCTCCTGCTAATTTTAACATAGCAGGGCACAGGGAGTTTCTCAGCTACCCTGGTCAATACAGGTATTGCATAAAAATGTCTGTGTTTTGGACATATGCAGAGAGATTGTCAGCAAGAGAACGTTTGTAAGAAAGCAGAACATGATGCTTGTAGTTGTCCTGAAAGGATTAAATGTGACCTTTGTGGTGCGGAAGACCATATGGCTATGGAGTGTCCTTTGAAGCACCTGTTGTTGTACCTGTGGCTGAGGCTGTGTGTAAAAAAAATAAAGAGAAGTGTAAGGTGAAAGGTCATGTAAAAAAACAAAAGTCTGAAAATGATGAGAGCCTTGAAATTGACCCTGTGGAGAGTCCAGTGAGTGTCTTGAGCACTAGTGGCTCAGTTATAAAAGATTGGAGCTCATCTGAGGAAGAAGAGGGAAAGAAGGCTAAAATGTTGAAGACTTTACATGGTGATGAGGATGTGTATCAGGTTCTACTGGGCTGTTTGAAGAGATGGATCTTTCTGAAATTCCTGAGATTTAAAAAACAAGAGTTTAGGAAAAAAAATATCAAGATTGTGCCTAGATCTTTTTTGGTGGGTATATTAGATGAGAAATTAATGCATACTTGCTGACTTCTGGCAAGGTCTGTCTTGGAGAGGGGCGTGTCTTGGGGGAGGGAAAGGGCGGGGTGCGGCCAAATGCGTCCTTTTGGCCCCACCCACTGCGACAAATATGCAGTTCTGTAGCGATTCACTGCGAATTGCGTCATTTTAGCCCCGCAAATGCAAAATGCGGGAGACTTGCCAGCTCTCCCGGAAGTCCGTGAGACCGACCCGAATTTCGGGAGTCTCCCCGGACATTCCGGGAGAGTTGGCAAGTATGAATTAATGAGTTTAGGGTTTAAAGTTTGTTCTGTTCAAAAGGACCATTTAATTGTTCCTGAGAGTTTTGGTCATAAAGATAAAGAGTGGCATGAAATGTTTCTAAAAGCCTGTGTTTTTGTATCGGCACCTTGATTTTTCAAGATGGCTGCTGTTTAAAATATTTGGGATGTGTTTTGTGTGTTTTTGGAGGGATGGTGGAGGGCGTGTTTATGCTAATTTTTTTGAAGACATATGTTAGGTTTGTTATATGATTAAAATAAAGATCCATGATGATGAGGTGATAACTGATCTGAGATTGCTACATAATGTGAGGTTTTTGTTTTGTTCCTTTTGAGACAAAACATTGTACAGTTATTTAACCACTGAGTGGTACATATTAAATAAAAGAAATACACATGTAACTAGTGGTTTCCTCTACCAGTGTCACTGTATTACACAGCTGTTATTAAATGTAGCATTAATGATGCATCATTCTGCCAATGAAGTGTGAAAGCTGCCTATGTGTATGGCCATAGTAAAAACATGCAAGTACTGGCTCTGCGTACCATTGTCCAGTCTACTACATAACTGTTTTCATGTTTAGAAATATTAATACTTTAAATGCCTTGAAAATGCTAGAGGTCATTTGTACAAGTTTATGCAAAAAATTAGGTTGTGTCTGGACCTCTTATAAATAACTTTATTTGTGGCTGGATCATGTAGAAATAGTTTATTGTAGAAATGTATTTCAATTAATGGTGCAGGCACCAATGTATATAATTGCAAATGCACTTATCATGTTACATTGGGATGTTTTGTATGGAAATGTCTTGTTTGGGGTTGTAACTTCTCTTTGGGAATACCCAAGTTAGCAATAGAGTGGAGGGATGTGTTTTTGAAAATACCTAGAGACAGGTCCCGGTGGCAACTGGCAAGTGAGCCAATCAGGGCTCACTTCCCGCTACTGGCCAATCAGTGGCCGGACAGGCGGCCATTCCAACTTTTGGCTGCCGCCAGGCGCTGCCGTCTTCAGCCCAGTTCGCCAGCGGAGAAGGAAGAAGACGTGGGATGTCCAGCACCGGAGACACCGGTGGAAGTGGCAGGGAGACCTTGTACGGGCTGGGAGCTACCCTGCCATGTGAAGACAACATGGCAAGGAAGGAAGCCGACGAGGAGGCCATGTAAGGGCTACAAGCCCCCCTGCCAAGAAGACAGCGGGGACACAAGCGCCGAAGCAGAGAAGAGGCGCCATCGGCTGGAGGGTCTGGAAGACCCGAAGACAGCGTGGCAAGCATAGTTTTCTGGGCAGAGCAGGTGAGTACAAAGTCACAGTTAGGTCAAGCACAAGGCCCTGTGGTGCAGATAGGGGGCACAAGGCCCAACCTCAGATAGGACTAGGTAGGGTCCTTCTAGGGCACAAGGCCCCATACTTAGAGACAGGAGGGGGCACAAGGCCCCATAGTTAAAGACAGGGGGGCACAAGGCCACATAGTTAGAGACAGGGGGGCACAAGGCCACATAGTTAGAGACAGGGGGGGCACAAGGCCCCATAGGTAGAGAGGGTGGGGCACAAGGCCCCAGTGATAGCATTTTAGCACAAGGCTCAATAGGAAGTTGGATTAGGGCACAAGGCCCTTGAATAGTAGCAGGGCACAAGGCCTTGGAGTGGTAGTGGGGCACGAGGCCCTTGGTTCAGGCAGTGCACTAGCCCCTTAGGCTAGTCTAGGCTTTAGGCCCCAGTGAGGAAGGGCAGCAGGCCCTGGGGGTTTATCTGGGTGCAAGCATAGCTAGAGTGTAGCAGGATGCAAGGCCCTTAAGAGCGTAGCAGGGGGCAAGCATAGCTAGAGTGTAGCAGGATGCAAGACCCTTGAGAGCATAGCAGGGCGTGAGGCCTTTGAGAGTGTAGCAGGGCGCAAGGCCCATGAGAGCATAGCAGGGCGCAAGGCCCTTGAGAGCGTAGAGAGTTGCAGGCCTCTAAGTGAGGGGAGCGCTAAGCTCCTGACAGATTAGCAGAGCGGCAGCCCTGTAGTTGTAACAAGGATATTGGGTCCTTGTGATTAGAGGGACAGTAGGTCCTGGTGGTTAACAGGGCAGTAGGCCCTTATAGTTGGTAGTGGGTGTTAGGCCCTGGTCTAGCAGGACGCCTGGTCCCTGGGTAGCGTAGGAGACACTTGGTCCCTTGATAATTAAGGGGTTAAATTACAAAGTCCCTCTATCCGTCCTTAAGGGCACCTAAAGTCCTTAGCCCCAGAACAAGGGGGCTTAAGAGCCGGAGCTCGGGCCGCGGGTGGAGGCCTGTGGAGTGACAGAGTTCCAGTGAACCCAGACAGCCGAGGACGTGTGAGTGGGAGAATTCTGTTTGAGGAGAAGAAAGGTACGGTGCGTCCCGTAGTGGTCCCTCATGATTTGGTGAGTACATGGGGTGTTGGGGAAGGGAGTGTTCTGACAACCAAATAAACTACACGAAAATACCTACAAGTACATTATTGCGACAGCTAAATTGTAGGCGCGATGTAAACCAGACGCGAGGTATGCCTCCACATAATATACCTGCATGCATAAAATCCCTACAAATTTGAAATAACAATAGCATAAATGACTACAATAAAGGTGAACGACAATACTAAATGTCTACACAATAAATGCCTACTGAGAAATATTACCTACAAATATTAAAATCACTACAAAAAAATATCCAACAATAAATATTATCTACACTACATAAATGCCTACCAAAAACGACTCAGAAATAATAACTACAAATCCGAAAGCCCTGCTGAATAAATTCCTAAATACAATATTAACGACACAATATTAATGTCTACACAAAAAATCAATACTGAGATATAAACCCTACACATTATATTAGTACACCTGCCCAAATTGATAATCTATTGCTAAAAAAAAAACAACGAATTTACTTACGCTAAAATTTTTTGGGGGAAAACGGCAAGCCTGAAATCAATATCATTAATAGTTATGTAATTCCCTATGTACCAGATTACTACATTATATATTTGCTTTATCAGACATTACACTCTCTGTATCTTTTGTTACATATTTAGTTTATTATTGACAATCAAAGGTGTTGGGACCATAATAGTTTTAACATAACTTTGAACTGAGATGAACATATTGTTATTAATGTATGTTTTCATGTATTATCTAGCCGTGTTTGCTACTACCCTTTTCTGTCATACTCACAAAACATTATGCCAGTTAGTATGCATTTTAATAACAATAATACGTCAGCTGTTTCATTGTGTTCATAAATGGTATTTAATTAGATCTTAATCTTTTTTTCTTGGAGGAACCGTTCTAAATAACTAATATTTTATTTTAACTGCTGCAGTTTATGATGTATAATTGTCAATGTTTATATTAATTCAGATGTAAATTAAGCAAATTGATGTATTCCTTGTAATTTATATTTTTTAAACAATACATATAATTTTTTTTATTATATTCTCAACCATTCTTTAAAAGAAATTTCTCTACAGCTATATTGTGAAACATGTTATTCTAATTATTTCTTATTTTTATATTAAAATGTTGTCACTGTTTTGCACACAACCAATTATTTAAAACATAGTTCATTTTATAACGTAAGCATTGCACAGACACATTGTTTTGTATATGTATTAATTTATTGTTAATTTATTAGTATTGTCATTATTAAAAACACTTGCTCTTATGCTGTTAATGTACAATTCATGCATCAAATCCATTGATTGGGCAGGTAAATCTGTTCTTCTCAATTCTTTATCTCCACTGTGTTTTTGAAAAACAAGTATAAGAAACTGTATAGAAAATATTAACAATATTCCTAGACACACTTTAAATGTAAATCTCCTGTTTAGAGCACTTCAATCACTGTAACATCTCTAAATTTTAATCGTAACTATAAAAATATATTATATCATTACCATTGCCCTAAAACATAAGTACTTACATTTGATTAGGAAATGGAAGGCCCTATGTCATCACTCCATATATGCTAGATATATTCATGGATAGCAGTCATGGACCCCGTTTTTTGTCTTTGTATTCGTTGTCTGTATGGAATACAGATTATAATATCTATGTTCTTCTTTATTGTACATTGAATCCTATAAGAAAAACTCCTAGGGCTAGATTTACTAAGCTGCGGGTTTGAAAAAGTGGGGATGTTGCCTATAGCAACCAATCAGATTCTAGTTTTCATTTATTTAGTACATTCTACAAAATGACAGCTAGAATCTGATTGGTTGCTATAGGCAACATCCCCACTTTTTCAAACCCGCAGCTTAGTAAATCTAGCCCCTAATCTTTATCCAATCTAATATCTATCCTAATAGTGGTGATGTGTTAAAAATTGCATACAGTGTTACTTTATCCAAAAATATTATATTTTCATAGGCAAATCTAATACATATACTCACCCTGTGTTGTGGCTCATGCCCCAGGTATCAGCTCCCATGACCGCTTCAGAGGTCTTCACCTATAGGAACTGCTTTTCCCGTAGAGCTAGATGCGCTCACAGGTGCTCTGATGCCCCCAGGTCTTGTACTCTAGTAGTAGGAGCTGATACCCTGAGAACGTAGCGCTGGTGAATACGCAGAGGTGGAGTGAAACACACAGACAAACAGACTAGGGTCAATTTGTTAGCAGCCAATTAACCTACCAGTATGTTTTTGGAGTGTGGGAGGAAACCAGAGCACCCGGAGGAAACCCACGCAAATATGGGGAGAACATACAAACTCCTTACAGATAAGGCCATGCTCAGGATTTAAACTCATGACCCTAGTGCTGTAAGGCAGATGTGCTAACCACTACGCCACCATGCTGCCCACAAATATTCTTCTCCATGTGTATTGATTCATCCTATATGTAATCTTAAAGACATTTGCTGCGTTTTTTCTTCACTATAGCCAAAAAACTAAAACACACAATTTAGTATAAAAATAAGGAAAGTAAATCAGTTATTAAATACTTTTCATCCACTGTATTTTATAGATGCTTTCGATTGTTGAAATGCTCCTAGGCCTGTGGTAATTCTTATTCAGCACCCTTATCTTCATAGCATACAACATATCCATATCAGAGTTAATATAAAACTATCATTAAAAAGTGGTTTGTAATACATGGTAGCTCAGTGCTTAGACATGGCTCTAAGTGTAGACTTAAGGGCAACTCGCAGGGGAGAAGCTTGACATCCAGACTTGTTTGAAGACCACCATAGGTACTCGAATTACTACTGAAAAAACAACATTTTAAGGAAAAAAAAAATCACTTGCCTGCTCATTTTGGTAGCGCAGCGGTCAACATTGCGCTTGATCAGACATTGCTCTAAGTGCGGACTTACCTGCTTCTTTTGGGTCGTACAGTTTTCCTTCCATCGCTTTTGAATTCACGTACAACGTTTTTATAAATGGTAGGAGATCCCTCTTAAATATGTCATGCGGTCCACTGTTTCCCTCTGGCTAATGCATGTTTGTAATACAGTTTCCCATGGTTTTTGCCCTTGTTGTGGTGGTTTCCTTCGAGTGTTGGCAGTCACCTTCTGTATTTGGGCTTTTGTGGTGTTTAGTTCTTTAATGAAGTAGGTGATTAGGTTGTATACCCCAAACTACTTCTTGCCCATTATGTTGTTCCACCGTCTGAGCCAACCTTCCAATTTATTATTTGTTCGTGGGATACCCAAACTGTTATTTTCATACATCGACCACATTCTGGGGGAAAACAATGGTGCTGTTTTTGTAGATTGGTTGCGAGTTCTTTCCTGACATCTACCAAGAACATAATTTTCCTCTATATATGTCCAGTTCTGCATTTTCGGGTAAATGTCTTTCAAGTTACTCAAAGGCACCTGGGATGTCGTTTGGGGGCGAAAAGGCAAGGGCTTGCAAATGCCTCATGCAGAGTGCAAAGCCAGGGTCAGTGCCGTACAGCTGAGCTAATCCTGCTATCTGGATACTCCGGTAAAGGCTCTGACCCATGTCAAAGAACAAGCAACATTTATGCTGGCAGTATCCAATTTCGAGCTCGGTGGCATTTAATGCAGCTATCTCAAAATCGGTGAGGATATATTGCGGTGCCAGGTCGATGTCAAATTTCATGGCATAATCCTGAAGTTCTTCTAGAAACTTTTGGTAGCACTCCTGGCTTTTACTCGAAAGTAATTCATAAACTAGGGGCACAAAACATCTGGTGTCTTCATTTGTATGAACCATAGCATAGTTGGTGTAGATCTGCCTAAATAATGTTTTAAAGATGCCAACCATCACACAATATTTTTTTTCAAAATTTTCCCAAGTCCCACACAGTAAAATGCGTTTGTCTCAGCCTCTCCACCGATTGCCTGAGAGCAGATTGATTTGGCATGAACACTGTGTTTGTTGATGGCATTTCTGCTGTCAGACTTTGAATTATCTGCGCCGGGGTCTCCACTGTATTCCGTGCTCGTTCTCTGATGTTGTGTCTTGCTCTGACAATATCAGTTCCTTCTGTCCTCACTGCATGGTTATGTTCCGTATGTGAGATGACTTTGTGACTTGAGGCAAATTCGACGGTGATGGCCCATGCTCGACAGCTGCCATTCTTGAACTCGTTCCATCGCCAATAGCACCTTTCTCCATGCTGTTTGTTCTTGGTGAATAGAAATCCATAAATGTTGAGTAGATTTCCACCTTTGAGACGGCATGAGGGAAACCGATTCAGTCGCCATAATTTCTATAGAGTGATAATCCACGTCTAAAGAAATTCCTCTAATTTGCTGATATTGGTCACAAAGCTGGATATCAGCAGAATGGAAAGCAGATGTCCCAAAGGGGTATATAGCAAAATCAATTATCTATAAAAGAGTCAGGCAAAGCCAGATGTACAACACAAATTAGCAAGGTTATTCAGTAGTAATATCTGACTGTGGTCGCAAACACTTTATATAGCGAGTGAGGAGAGGTGCGACTATTTACCTGCATTACGTAATTATTTAAAATATGACAAATTATCTGATTGATAGCATAAAGTTGCAGGTGTCAGTCTGTGTGTCTCTAGTAATTTAATGTTTGTTATTCATTTAGTTTACACTTCTAACAAAGACACGGTCAATGGACACGGTCACGTGAACTTTATTACCTTGTAAATTTGGCGACAGGTTTTCAGTTTGTTAATACGTGCAGACTGTAACATGCAGAGAATTGCAGTTCTTCACAAACAATGTGTGTAATTTGTTTAATAAAAAAAATTAAGATCAGATGGCATACATGTTTGTAATATATTGGTATTCCATATATTATAAATGTACTTTCTATGAGAAACACAACTTTGTGTTTGGATTTATTATTATTATTTATAAATTGGAAAGTAGATTTCAAAACATAAAATACACATTCATTACACTCTGGTGGGTTACTGACAATGTTATGTTAATGATTTTTACTATAAATGTTATGTCCTGTGTTTTCTGTGATTTTTATACAGGTTTTTAATCGATTAATAATTTTATTTAATTTTATAATTTAAATTGAGTACTATTGCAATTAATGGCCATCCTTGGAGGGCATACTACAGAATTGATTCTGTTTAAACACACTTACGTTAATTAAACGTTTTGTTATATATTTATCATTTATATAATAATATTTCATAATAAATCTTCACCAGACTGAGATGCAATCGAAATTAAAATGACAGTAATGAAGTACGCTAGTTATTTTCATTACCAGTTTTTAACGTTAACTATAAATCTGTATTGTGTATATTCTGCTATTAGATCTTTTAAATATGTTTTTTTTATTAATGTAATTAGCAGGTCATTAATTATATTCTAAAAATCTTACTATGTAGGTGATATACTTTTGGATTCATACTCAATATTTATAAACATAATGTTGGTTAGATTCATTTATATTATAGTGCAATGACTTGGGATGGAAATTGAACAATGCAATTAGACTATGTATAGTGTTATCTCAGAAATTAAGAAAAAGCATGGTATTCGTTTGGATTAGGAATGTTAACATTCACTGCACCCACATTACATTACATTGCATGATTAATCCATGTAGTATAATCCAGGGTGTTTATTTGCACTGCCCCCTCGCTACACTTATGTATATTAATAAATCTCATATTAAAAATAACTAAGAATGAATTTAATGTACAGACAGTGTAATTTAAAAAATCAAAATTGTTTATTATAAAGACATTCCTTAGCAATATATACTAAAACCAACATTTAGCAATATAGATTATATCAACAATAATTTTTTGTTGTTTTATAATATTGTACATTGATTAATTGTTGCCTAAAACTTTCTTATGAACGTGTTAAAAAGGTTAATAAAGCTTTGTAGGATGGTGTCAAATTTCTGCCAGTGTCTTTTATTTTCAGTATGTCTTATAGATTTTCAAATGCAAGTTTGATGGCTCAAACAACACATGTGTAGGATAAATGTGTAGAGTTATTGCATATTATCTTCATTATGATATTCACTTTGTGTTGGCAAGTAGATGCTTTATTAGTTTCTTGTAGGACACTTGTTTGTTGCTGTCACTGTGAAAATGACTTTGTAACATCTGTAGAAAAGAATGAAAAAAATAAAATTAGTATATTATATAATTTTAGCTATCATTACACAAGATTATAAGACGGTGGATAAGTCTTCAACTAAGTTTTATTTAAATATACTTACATTTCTAAATGCAGATTAATTAACTTGTCTACAGTCTGTATGTTGTGAGTTGAAGAGGTTATCTTAGAATACACTTTAGTACACAGTCTTGAATTGAAGTTCCAATGTCTGTCAATTGATAGTAACTAAAAAAAAACTATACACATACTAGAAGGTAATTAAAGATGGAGACAAGACAAGAAGCATGTGAGAGACCAGATAGGGGTGAGACTGCCAAAGAAAGAAATGCAAAAAAAAAATTGAGCAAAGGAGGGATATATTTCTGTTCCCAATTGTAATTACCTGATGTAGTGCTGTGCCTCAGGTCTGTAGGTTGTTCTCTCTTCAATGATGAGACGGTTCTTATGTCTTCAATGATGCAGCACAGTTGGCGGCTGGCACAGTTACATTACAACTAGAAAGTGGCATAAAAGGCCTTTTTAGAGAATGCATGTTTTCAGTGGGAAAAGAGGCCAGATATTATTATTATTATTATCATTTATTTGTTGGGCGCCACAAGGTTTCCGCAGCACCGTACATAGTACAAACAGTAGACCATACAGGGTTAAACAGTACAGAACGATAAACACAAAGTACCAATGCTTCAGTAACTTCGGGACAGACCTATGGAGTAAGGACAGAGCAGAAGAACAGGTATGGAGACACGAGGGAAGACAGGCCCTGCTCATACGAGCTTACATCCTAAGGGAGGGTGGACAAATCAGGTACGAGAGGGAGCTGGTGATGCCAGGGGAGAGAAGAAGGGGCCAGGGGAGAGAGGGAAGGGCGAGCAGAGTAGGTGAGGGTTAAGTGGATGGCTGATAAGCTATGAGGAACAGGTGAGTTTTAAGTGCACGTTTGAAGGAGCACAGATTGGGAGTGAGACGGATGGAACGAGGGAGGTCATTCCAGTGCAGGGGGGCAGCTCGGGCAAAGTATTGGATTCTGGCTTGGGAAGTGGTAATTAGAGTGGTGGAGAGGCGACGGTCATTAGCAGAGCGCAGGGATCGGACAGGAGTGTGAATGGTGAGGAGGTTAGAGATATAGGAAGCAGTAGACTGGGAGAGAGCCTTGTAAGTAGTTATGAGGAGTTTGAAGAGGATTCTGTAGGGGATAGGGAGCCAGTGTAAGGAGGCGCAGAGAGGGGAGGCAGAGGAGGAGTGGCGTGAGAGAAAGATGAGTCTAGCAGCCGCATTGAGTACAGAGCAGAGGGGGGCGAGATGAGATAGGGGGAGGCCAGTGAGGAGAAGGTTGCAGTAGTCAAGGCGGGAGATGATGAGTGCATGGATGATGATTTTGGTGGCGTCATGTGAGAGGAAGGGTCGGATGCGGGCGATATTGCGCAGTTGAAAACGACAGGCTTTAGCAAGGGATTGGACATGGGGGGCAAAAGAGAGAGAGGATTCGAAGGTGACACCCAGGCAGCGGAGTTGGGTGACAGAGGAGATGGTGGTGTTATTAACAACGATAGAGAGGTTGTGGTGAGAAGGGAGTCTAGGGGGAGGGAAGACAATGAATTTGGTTTTAGAGATGTTAATTTTGATAAAGCGGGAAGACATCCAGGAGGAGATGGCTGAGAGGCAGTCGGAAACTCGAGAGAGGAGGGAGGAAGAGAGATCAGGAGAAGAAATGTAGAGTTGAATGTCGTCAGCGTAAAGGTGATACTGAAGACCAAAGGAGGAGATAAGGGCACCGAGGGAGGAAGTGTAGAGCGAAAAGAGTAGGGGGCAGAGGACAGAGCCCTGGGGGACACCTACCGAGAGAAGGGAGGGGGTGGAGGAAGAGCCAGACATGGAGACAGAGAAGGAGCGGTTAGCAAGGTAGGAGCAGAACCAGGCGTGGACGGAACCAGAGAGGCTGAGAGAGAGAAGAGTTTGCTGAAGGAGGGGGTGGTCCACTGTGTCAAAGGCTGCAGAGAGGTCAAGGAGGATGAGTATGGAGAAGTGACCCTTCGATTTGGCCGATAGGAGGTCATTGGTCACTTTGGCCAGGGCAGTTTCAGTAGAGTGTAGAGGGCGGTATCCAGATTGGAGAGGGTCAAGGAGGGAATTGTCTGAGAGATATCTGGTGAGGCGACAGCAGACAATTCGCTCAAGAAGTTTGGAGGCGTAGGGGAGAAGAGAGATGGGGCGATAGTTGGCGACAGAGGTGGGGTCAAGATTGGGTTTTTTGAGGATGGGAGAGATAAGAGCATGTTTAAATGAGGAGGGTACTACACCGGAGGAGAGTGATAGGTTAAAAAGGTGTGCCAGGTAGGAGCAGGCAGTGGAAGAGAGAGAGCGAAGGAGGTTAGAGGGGATGGGATCGAGAGGACAGGTGGAGGGTGGAGAGGAAAGAATAAGGGAGCGAACTTCTTCGCCTGATGTGGGGCAGAAGGAGCACCAGAGTTGATTGTTGGAGGGGGGTGGAGCGATGTGGACAGCAGGTGAGGGGATTGTCACCTGCTAGTGACAGATAGTGGTGAGACTGTCAAAGAAAGAAATGAAAAAAACATGGAGCAAGGGAGGCATATATGTCTGGTCCCAAGTGTACTTACCTGATGTGGTGCTGTGCCACAGGCCTGTAGATTGTTCTCTCTTCAATGATGAGGCAGTGCTTCTGTGCAAGTTCTATGGTGTTCACTTTCTGTTTCATCTGTTTGCGTTGCTGATTCCGAGGTTGGTACCCGAGCATGTTGGTAATGCGTTGCAGCACTCTCTTGCACATGTCTTTGCACTTGTCATTTGCGATGAGTTGCAGACTTGTGAAAACTGCGATGTGCGCTGCTGCTGCCGTCTGATGCTGTGGATTGCACATTTCATAAAAAGTGTACAAATTTGATGATATGACATTTGGAGATTCCGGAGCGCTGTAGAATGTTCTATTTGACGCATTCACTGGTTCAATAGTGTTTGGGCAGAGAGATTCTGATTTGCCAAAATTTGTCTCTGATTGTCCAGAAGTATGCGAATCACAAAGAAACAAGTGGCTTGTTCCTGTGAACTTGCATAGTCACAACCTTCTTCCTCACGTTGTGTTGGTTCAGATGAGATGTTTGGAGCTTCAGCTTCTGATGGAGGTGAGTTCACCTGTTCTGATCTTTCTTCAGTAGTGTCCGTGACCTCAATTGTAGCAGGGTCCACCTCTTCAGGTTCCATGGCGTCCGGAAACTGAACTGTGACTTGCTCAGATTCAGGTTGAGTGGCGTCATCTGCATCTATTGTTGCTGTGTGAGCTTCAGTTTCCAATGTACACACTACTTCTGTTGGATGGACTTCAATGGACACATCCTCCATATCGATCACAGTGTCCTCAGTACTTCCATGCTCAGGTACTTCCTCTACAAAAAGTCGTCTTCTTTTAGCTGATCAAAGAGACAAATGACAAATTTCAACATAGTATGTGCTACTTGTAATACCTCGCATAGATTAAAACTGAAGAACCAGAGGGTTCTTTATGTCCAATGGCTTCCCTGTTTTCTTCTGACTCATAGACAGACTCCGCAATGATCCTTGAAGTTGGCATATCTGAAATTAGAATGATTTTTAGTTTGGAGGGTGTGACATGATGGACCACCTATGCCACCCTGTCTGTTGGTGCTGGGAACCGGCTGGTCTTACTTTGCCACCGTACCCTTTTTTTCCCAATTACATCCCTCCTATCACAAAAAGAGGAGCCTGCTGCCACCACTACATCAGCACCTAGAACGGCTTCCTTCTGGGTAACTCTCGCTGCTAGGATAACCCCTTGCTGGTACACTTGGGCTGGTATACCTGACCTCTTGTCTTCAGATCAGGGTTGCTGTGGATGTTTGTCCCCTGGCAAACCCTGGCCAGAGCTGCAGGTAGCGGGCAAACAGTTGGTACTGGAATGCTGGGTCCAAACCTCAGAACAACTGGAGAACAGATTAGTTTTGGGTCTAATCTGCAGGTCACAGGAATTTACAGCAGGATAAGTACTCGTCAAAGCAGGTTCTTGAAGCAAAATTGTTTTATTAGCTCTAGTGTCCTAATAAGGACAGTTACAGCCACTTGTTCAGAGTACTAGTGACATCCAGAAAGATACCAATGGTATGATACATTGCATGCTCAAATACTCCACTTTTTATACGATTCTAATATAACTCCTGGCAGGGGGTAATGCCGCCCCATGATCCTCCCCAGCCCCAACATGTCTGAGTTATTTTTAGTATCAGGATACAATATGTTCTCCCAAACATGGATTTACATGCAATGCAAAGTTAACAATATTTACACTACTCTGTTATACGCTAAAACTTGCTGCCTGCATTATCTGAGATGCAGCCACACCAGACAGGTAGGCAGTGCCCCCCTGTTGCATATACAGGCTAAATAACGTGTTGTTTACTGAGTGATAACCAGGGCTAATTAGCATGAGTTTACCTGTTTCTAGACAGTTTCAAAAACACATCCCCTCCATTCTATTGCTAACTTGGGTATTTCCCAAATAAAGTTACAACCCCAAACAAGACCTTTCCATACAAAACACATCCCAATGTAACACGATAAGTGCATTTGCAATTATGTACATTGATGCCTGCACCACCAATTGAAATACATTTCTACAATAAATTTTTTCTACATTATCCAGCCACCAAAAAGTTATTTATAAGTGATCCTGCCACAGAGGGTATTTAATTAACAGCTTACAGGTAAATAATAAATAGGGTACAATTAACTCTTGAGGTACCAGTGGACGTCCTCCTCATGCTTTGGCTGCAGACCCTTGACTTTGATATTTTGACTATAAGAAATTAAAGAAGAAAAATAATATTATTTGGGGAAAATATAGTGAGTACTGTGTTGAAGGTTGACAAACATGCTGCGGTGAAGAGTATGCCTAAATGTACCACAATAAATAAGATTTTGTCACATTAAATGTTTTTTGAAATAATATTCACACTAAGCAATATTTTGTAAGGGAAATGAGTCAAATTGAGCTTTACATTGGTAGATTGTCAAAAGTAGGCTACATGTTCTGTATTAAGTTTCTTCAAAAGGTGGATATGGATTATATGTGTGGGTCACGCATGTTCAAGACGTACTGTAAATGTCAATGTAAAAATATCTTGAAAGTTTTGGTGTTATAATAAAATACTTTAGAAAATAAAGCTGCATGAAACTGAAACTATTAGGAAATATTACATTGTTATATGTGGTTTCAGAAATAAATATTATATATTTTAACACATTACGCTACATTATCAATGACAAAAAGTAAGTATGCTTACCACTTTAAACAATAACAAGCTTACCATGAGTCTGCAGTTTTCCTTTTGGAGTCTTCACAGGAGATATATCTTCATCCTATGTGTTCAGGTGCTCACGCAACTTCTCCAGCCATTGGTTCAAGACGATCTTGTGTCTCTTCTTACCATGGGATACTCGGGATGTCTTTGCAATCTTGGACTTGGTACTCTTCCTGCAATCATGGAACAAGTTCTTAACTCATGGAATTCTTCTTACAAGTTTCCTCCGTTCTAGGGATGCCAGCGACTGCAGAAATCGCTTTGGCGACGGATCGTCAGATCTTACTCCTCACATGATAGCTGGTCTTCATACCTTCCTTGCCAAGGATATTCTCGCAAAAACTATAAAAAAAATAAGTTATACAAAGCAATTATTAATTATGTTTTTTTTCAATATTGTAGAATTACACTTTATTGCACAACACTTAATGATTGTTACCTTGTGGATGAGCCTTTTTATTTTGGGGAGGGGGGTTTAAGTGCATGTAGTAAGATTTTTTTTAGAGTAGTAGATAGTAGTATTTACAAAGCCACATGGAAAATTAAAACACTCAAGATTCAGTTGATAGATGTGGGGAGGAATTGACACTTGACTGAACAGATTACAGATGCCAAATAGGCCTATTGTAATCAGAGTGGAAAAGCCACAAAAAACAGTCAGCACAGCTAGAATATATAAAGACCAGACTAAATAAATATGTCATCTTCAGAATTTTTTTCATTTTAATTAGTTTCAATAAAAAGCCATTAACATTTTAAACCCCCCAAAATGTAAATATATTTATATATATATATATATATATATATATATATATATATATATATATATATATATATATATATATATATAACATTTGCATTTAATGTTTAACTATGGTGACATAAAAAAACTATGTTTTACAACAAATTATAAAAAAAAATTACAGAAATAAAAAAATAATAGGCTACTTTTGGAATGTTTGGTTTTTAAAATGTGTTAGGGTAGTATATGATAGGAGTCTAAATAGAAGTGAAAAATATAGGCAGTGAAATAATATTATTTACGGATTAGTTGGGTATGGCTCAAAAGCCAGCCCTTTCTACATGTAAGCCCCTATACCTGGGAGGTGAGTGCATCAGATTGTAACTTCATTTTAATGTTGTTTAAAATATTGAAATATAATTTGTATACCAGTGTACATGTATAGTAAAGTTTAATTAAAGTAAACATGTGAGCATTAATACCGAGGTAACTTATATTGTAGATTTTTCTAGGAATTTTTTAATATTAAGCCTGACTATTTATATGAACATTGACAATGGTGTGGGTGGGGGTGGGTTGGGGGGTGTTAAGGGAAATAAAGAAAAATATCTCTTTCCTACCCGGCAAACCAAAACTTTTTCAGTATCGCTAAACCGGGATCTGTTGATGGAGCTGGAATTGATTTGGGATTCAGGACCCGGCTTCCTCCTCACTGGAGTCTTGAAGTCGTCGATCTTCCTCGGACTTCTCCTGTGAAGAAACACACCTAGAAATTCTATAGAATAAAAAATTAGTTTTGCTTTGAAAAAAGCAGTTTTTGCTCTGGAATGCGGTCTCGAATGAACCGCTATACAAACAGATACTCTGCAGCACTGGAACACCATTTCAGGAACCTGGAACGGGGTCAGCAAAGCTAGATCTGCCACAACAACCAGCAAGCTCATCATAATCTGGGGAGGGACTGGTTCTATGTAGCTGAAAACTAGTGTAGTGTGGAGTAGCAGTCTTCTATCATGATACCAATTAAATGGGTCGGGGTAATAATATAGAAAGTTATCTTAAGTCCTAGTATTATGGTAATAATACCATCTTTACAAATGGAGCCTTTCTGTAATAATGGGCTTCTTATATTAGCATAAATTATTATGCGGCCCAATTTCAATTGCCTGTGAGGATATTATGTGTATGTGGGAGAAAATGCACTATACACAGAAAACGCTTGTCTGGATAGATTGTGTAATATATAGGACAATATCATTTACAAGTATCTCTATGCCCTTTGGTTTACTGTTATCACTGTCCTTGTTCATATATACCATGTTGCAAGGCAGTTTATTAGTGCATTTATTTGTTGGTAGTTCACATTAATATGGGTGCTGACAGGATACTTAATTCACCCACTATCAATATAATTATAGCAAGGATAGAGTATGTGCTTCTCCCTCCCTAGTGGTATCAGGCCAAATAACATGTGCCTGTCATCCTGTATAGGATCAGATTGAATACTGATGGCTTTTATTGCGATTATCATACAGGGATAATCCCAAGCACTTCTTGTTCCTTGGTTAATACCCTGAAAACGCTAGCTCTGATATCTTATATTCCCTGATAATTGGACTAGACTAATAACACAGTCTAGGCGTCAGTCTAGCGATGGAAGCATGCATACTTCCTAACACACACATACTATCCTTGGATCTAATCTCTTAATGTCTGTCTAAGTAAGATCTGCTACATACTGCAATCGATAGCGACAATTCACCGCAAACAGTCCCCTCCACTTCCGGGTCTGATGTCACCTTGCATGACTTACAGCCCGACGTACATTTCGCCTGTGTGACTTAGTCATGGGAATTAATCATCTGTAGCCTGGATGTTTATTTTATACTTTAAATGGCCAATCGGATTATTATATTATTATTCACATATGCCTCACCCTATCACTAGTCTCCTATATTGTTTAATGCAGAGACAATTTTTTTATTTATTCCTTTCTGTCATATATTATATATGAGAATAGTAATCTTTACTAATCCAGTGGAATAGTTCCATTATGGAGATATTATTCTATGTTAGGCATCTTTATTTCAGCTCAATTTCAACAGATATACGTAATTTGATGATAAATATAGATGTTGTTACGTTCCATTGTTTGTGCATATATTATTTAAACCATGCTAACAAACATTCGTATTGCTCATTGTTTTCTTTATTTCCTTTTCCTTCTTATTAGCATTTCCGAAATACTGCATTAGCATGTTACATATGGCATAACATGATTGCTGTACATGGTCATACTATAAGATATTATCTCTCCTATTGTGTTATTGTGTTCTTAAAATATCTTTGCAATATTATTCAAAGTTTCTATTTATATTAATACTGTCCCATGTAAATATTTTTGTTATTCATTTCGTAAGTCATGAAAAAGTGCTTAATATATGTTTTTCATTTGTAATCATTCCTGATTATATTACTTTTAATTTAAAATTTTAATTGATTAATTATATAAGATTTATATTTTTAATTTTTCTTATTCTAATTGTATAGTTTCCTATCCATGGTTTTAAGTTTATTTAAATATAATTTAATGTAATTATTTATTTATAGTATATTAAATATTAGTTTCAGCTAATTATAGTTGCCATATATTTAAAAAATAATGATAAGTAGATAGTGCCAAAAAATGAAGCTAAGTTACTTCTATAAATTTTGCACTTTTCTTACCTAACCAACTACGCAACATTGCTTCCAACTACGCAACATCGCCCGCATCCGTCCTTTTCTCTCTCAGGATGCCGCCAAAACTATCATCCATGCACTCATCATCTCCCGCCTCGATTATTGTAACCTCTTCCTCACTGGCCTCCCCCACTCCGTCTCTCCCCCTCCGCTCTATACTCAATGCGGCCGCAAGACTCATCTTCCTCTCACGCCGCTCCTCCTCTGCCTCCCCTTTCTGCCTTGCCTTACACTGGCTCCCCTTCCCCTACAGAATCCTTTTCAAACTCCTCACCACCACTTACAAGGCTTTCTCCAACTCTACTGCCCCTTATATCTCTAACCTCCTCTCCATTCACACTCCTGCCCACTCCCTGCACTTGGCCAATGACCGCCGCCTCTCCTCCACTCTTATCACCTCTTCCCACTCCAGAATCCAAGACTTTTCCCGTGCAGCCCCCCATCTCTGGAACGACCTCCCTCGTTCCATCCGTCTCTCTCCTACTCTGTGCTCCTTCAAACGTGCACTCAAAACTCACCTCTTCCTCAAAGCATACCAACCATCTACTTAACCCCCATCTCCTCCCTTTAGCTCATCCTCCCTTCTGTCCTCTTGCCTCAACTGGCTCCTCTTGTGCCTGGTCTGTTTACCCTCCCTTAGGATGTAAGCTCGTATGAGCAGGGGGGCCCCCTCCCCTCCTGTCTACATACCTGTTCTTCCGCTCCGTCTTTACTGCATATGACAGGCCGGAGTTTCTGAAGTATTGGTACTTATTGTTCATTGTTCTGTATGGTTTCACCCTGTATAGTCCACTGTTAGTACTGTGTGCGGCGCTGCGGATACCTTGTGGCGCCTAACAAATAAATGATAATAATAATAATAACCAGACTATATGATAACCACTGAAAATTAAGCCATATGTGGGCACTATTTCCAGTTGAAATCAGTCTATCTATCTATCTATCTATCTATCTATCTTTCTATCTATCTATCTATCTATCTATCTATCTATCTATCTATCTATCTTTACAACTCGAACACGGTGTCAATTTAAAATAGAAAATGACAGCAAATTTAGTGTGTAATTAACTCTAAAATATATTTCTTACTCTTCTAATATAGGTGATTTTTGACCTGCATTTCCTGTGAAGTATTCTCTTATTTATGTATAAAGACCAAATGTAAAGATAGTTGTGCGGGATTTTATCATAATGCACCTGTCAGCTTTGCTAGAATCAAGATGTCATGAAGATGTTAAACCTCACAAAGCAATTCTGTCATTGGTCAGTTTGTTTGACAGGCATCTGACTTTAATGGAAACATGGAGACATGCAAATATGAAAGCCCATGAGGACACAGTATGCAATGCCATTGAGGCAAAGGGAGATGGCTGCTGGGAAGCTTTAAACATATTTAGTTTTTCCCAGTACTAGTTTAAATCTTAGTATTATTAATATTTTCATGCACCTTTGAAGTTAGAGAGCTGATTTTTACTAATAATATGATTAGGCATAATACATAAATGATGTATTAATTTGCTAATCAAGTGTGAAAGCTGACTATGTATATGGCCATAGAAAACACATGTAAGTACTGACTCTGTGTACCATTGTCCGTCTACTATATAACTGTTTTCATGCTTAGAAATATTAATACTTTGAATGCCTTGAAAATGCAAGAGCGCATTTGTGTAAGTTTATGCTAATAAGAGGTACTTGCACTTTTCTTGCCTACCCATACCAAAAATTAAGCCATAAAGCTGCACCAACATACATCTCCTCTCTTGTCTCAAAATATCTCCCAACTCGGCAACTCCGTTCTGCACAAGACCTGTGTCTCTCATCCACCCTCATTACATCCTCTCATTCCCAATTACTGGACTTTTTTCGGGCTGCACCCACTTTATGGAATTCTCTCCCTTGCATAATAAGACTCTGGTCTACAAACTTTCAAGCGTTCTCTGAAAACCTACCTCTTCAGACAAGCTTATAATATTCCTCAACCACCCTCTTAACCTCATTACCTTACCCCATTACCACCCGTTACACAATTTCACACAAGACAACTACCCCCTGACCAACATTGTTGTGTGACAAAAACTGGAACATGGTGTCCATTTAAAATAAAAAATTACAGCAAAATTATTGTGTAATTAAAACTTTAACACAATTCTTACTCTCCTAATACAGGTGATTTGTGTCCTGCATTTCATGTGAAGTATTCTTTAATTTATGTACAGAGACCAAAAGTAAAGATAGGTGTGCTGGATTTTATCATACTGCATCTGCCACCTTTGCTAGAATTATCATGTCATAAAGATGTTACACCTCACAAAGCAATTCTGTCATTGGTCACTTTGCTTGACAGACATCTGACATTAAGGTATTAGTGACTGGAAACATGGTGACATGCAAATATGAAAGCACATTATGACACAACATGCAATGCCATTGAGGTAAAAGCGGATGGCTGTTGGGAAGCTCTAAACAAATTTCGTTTGTCCAAGAACTAGTTTAAATCTTAGTATCCTTAATATTTAATGTACTCTTGAAGTGAAAGAGCTGATTTTTACTAAAGTGGATGAATGGATCAATGGTTGGATCAATGGATAAATGGTTGGACGGATGAATGGATGAATGAATCGATGGATGGATGGATGGTTGGTTGGTTGGATGGATGAATGAATGAATAATGAATGAATTAAGTTATTAGCAAATGGAAACATGGTGACATGCAAATTTCAAGGCACATGATCAATATGCAATGCCATTGAGGCAAAAGGGGATGGCTTCTGGGAAGCTCTAAACAAATTCAGTTTGTCCAAGAACTAGTTTAAATCTTAGTATTATTAATATTTTGATGTACCCTTGAAGTGAAAGAGCTGATGTTTACTAAAATGAATGAATGGATGGATGGATAAATGGTTAGACTAATAAAGGAATGGACGAATGAATGGATGAATGAAAGGATGAATGAATAGATGAATGGATAAATGATTGGACGAATGATAAATGATTGGACGAATGGATGAATGAATGAATGAATAAATGGATGGATGGTTAAATTAATAGATGAATGGATGGGAAGTTGAATGGATGGATGAATGGATAGATGAATGGATGCATGGATGGATAGATGGATAAGTGGATGGATGAATGAATGGATAAATAGATGGATGAACAAATGGAAAGATGAAGTAATGGATCGATGGATGAATGAATGGAGGAATTGATGGATTAATGGATGGATGAATGGATGGATAAATGGTTGAGTGAATAATGAATAAATGGATCTATAAATGAATGGATGGATGAATGAATGATGAATGAAATAGTGGATGAATGGATGGATGAACAAATGGATGGATGGATAAATGGATGAATGAATGGATAAATGGATGGATAAATGGATGAATAGATTTATGGATGAATGGATGGATGAATGAATGGATGAATAGATAAAAGGATGACTGAATAAAGAATGGATGGATAAATGGATGAATGAGTGAATGGGTGGATGAATGTATGAATGGATAAATGAATGGATGGGTGAATGAATGATGAATGAATGGATCAATGGATAAAAGGAAAGAAAGATGGATGAATTGATAGATAAGTGAATGATGAATGAATGATGAATGAATGGGTAGATGAATGGATGAAAGGATGGATCAATTGATGGATGAATGGATGGATAAATGGTTGCATGAATGGACGAATAGATAGATGAATGAATGGATGGATGGATAGATGTATGGATGGATGAATTATTGAATGAATGGAAAATGGTTGGATAAATGGATGGATGGTTGGATAAATAGATGGATTGTTGAATGGTTGAACAAATAGATTAAGTAATGGATCATTCTATGGATGAATGGTTGGATGAATGAAAGAATGGTTGAACGGATGGATAAATAGATGGATGGATGAATGCATGAATGAATGGATAGATGGATGGATGGATGAATAGATAGATGGATAAACGATTGGATGGATGAACTAATGGATGAATGAAAGGATAAATGTATAAATTGTTGAATGGTTGGATAAATGGATGGATGAATGAATGGATTGATGAATGCTTGAACAAAAAGATTAAGGAATGGATCGAAGTATGGATGAATTAATGGATAAATGGATGGATGGATCGAACGATTAAAGTATTAATAGATGAATGGCTGGGTAAATGATTGGATAAATGGATAGATAATTGACTGATAAATGAATGGATAATTGAATTAATTGAATGATGAATGGATAGATGGATGAATAGATGGATGAATGATCAAAGCATGGATGAATGTATGGATGGATGAATGAATGAATGGAGGGATTAATTATGGATGTATGGATGAATGGCTGGAATAATAGATGGATGAATTCATTATTGATGAATGGGTGAATGGATGGTGGGATAAATGAAAGGATAATGAATGGATGGATAGATGAATGGATGAATGAATGAATGGATGGATGGATGAATAAATAAATGGATGAATGATAAATGGATGGATGGATGAATGGTTAAATGAATGGATGGATGAATTGATGAATGGATGGATAAATGGATAAATGAATTGATGGATGAATGCATTGATTTATGGATGGATGAATGCATGGATGGATGAATGGATGAATTAGGTGTGTGACAGGATGGACCACCTATGCCACCCTGTCTGTTGTTGCTGGGAACTGGCTGGCCTCAGTTTGCCACCAATGCCTCAAGTTATCCCATCCATTCATCCATTATTCATTCATCCATTTATTTATTCATCCATTCATTCAACCATTCATTCACCCATCTATCCATCAATCCATTAAACTATCCATCCATTCATCCATTCATTAATTCATCCATTTATCCATCCATTCATCCATTTATTGTTACGAGCCGCGGCAGTATGCCACATCCTGGCGTGAGGTAGCAGCCGAGCACGTGCATTAGTTTCAATGCACTGTTATATTTGTGGAGGTTGTAGGGACATCCTCCAACTCCAGGGGGAGCTCTCGCATGATTTTATTTGTCATTCATACATGTTCCTGGTTGTGATATGACTTATGCTAGTTCCCGGCTAGTAATTAATCAGCAGCCTCCTGAGGCTGATTATCAGCCCTGTCCTCCTCCTTTCTGATTTGCCCATCATAGTATTTAAGGCAGCGAGGACTGGGCCTCACTGCTGGTTATAGTTCCTGTTTCAGTGCTCTAGCCTGCTCTCTGTAGCTGCTTGCCTTGGTACCTGTTTATTGTTGCCGACCCTTGCCTGGATATCTGACTATGTTTGACTGCCTGTGCCCCTTGATCTATTGCCTGGACTCTTATGCTGCTGTTTTGCCTGTGACCTCTGACCTTGGCTTGTTTACTGGATACGCTGTCTGCTGCCGGCCCTCGACCCTTGCTTTGGATTTCACTCTGCTGTTTGCTCCTATACTTTATCGCTGGGTTCTCCCCAGTCAGTGCACATCTCACGACCCTCTGTTTGTCTGCGGCCAAGTCTGTCCCCACCACTAGGGGCTCCAGTGAACACCAGACTTTCAGAGCAGACTCCGGGTTTTGATGCACTGGCTGGAGGGGTTCCAACATTTATTCATCCATTCATTCATTCATACATTCATTCATTCATCCATCCATCTGTGATAGGATGGACCGCAGGAAATCACAGCAAGTTTTAGAATACCGCAAGATAAGTGTAAATATTGTTAGCTTTGCAATGCATGTAAATCCATCTTTGAGTAAACAAATTGCATCCTGATTCTAAAAATAGCTCAAACCTCAGTGGGCTGGCTTAGCTGTGAGGCTGTGTTCAAAATTGTATACTAAGCACTGTCTTGTATTGAAATTGTTCTTCTGGTTCCATCTGATCTGATCACTGGTATCTTCAACCAGTGTGTCTGCAAATAAACTTCAGAGACCTGCTTGAAAGCGTCTTCCATGCTGAAAACCCTGTGACCTGCAGATTAGACCCAAAATCTAATCTGTTTCTGCCTGTTTCTGAGGTTTGGACCCAGCATCCAGTACCACCATTCTGCCCGCTACCCAGCAGCTCTGGTCGGGGGGGGGATCCATGTACAGCAACCCTGATCCATAGGAAGAGGTCAGGAGTACCAGCCCAGGTACACCAGTAACAGGGTACACTCACAGTGTCAGTTACACAGAAGAAACCCGGTACTGGATGCCGGTAAGGAGTGCAGTGGTGGCATCATTTGTAAGCCCGCCCTACTGTGACAAGCGGACGCATTTGGGATAACGAAAGGGAATGGTGACAAAGTAAGCCCAGCCGGTTCCAAGCAACAACAGACAGGGTGGCATAGGCGGTCCATCCTGTCACAGATGGATGGTTGAATGGGTGAATAAATGGATTAATAGATGAATGAATGGATGGATAGTTTAATGGATTTAATGAATTGATGATTAGATGGGAGACTGAATGAATGGTTGATTGAATGGATGAATAAATAAATGGATGAATAGATGAATTGATGGATGATTGTAAGGATGTATGAATGAATGAATGGTTGGATGAATGGATTAATGAATGGATGAATGAATAGATGGATAAATGGATGGATGAATTAATGGATTAATGAATGGATAAATGGGTGGATTAATTAATGGTAAAAGGATGGATGAATGGATGGATGAATATGCATGTATGGATTGATAAATGAATGATGGATGGATGATTGGATGGGTAAATGAATGAATGGTTGGATGGATGCATGGATAAATAGATGGATAAATTGATGGATTAATGAATGGATCGATGAATGCATGGATGGATGAATGAATGAATGAATGAATAGATGAATGGATGGATGGAAGATTGGATGGATGGATGAATGAATGAATGAATGAATGAATGAATGAATGAATGAATAGATGGATGGATGGATGGATGAATGGATGGATGAAATAATGTATGAATGAATTGGTACATGATTGATGAATTAATGGAAAGGTGGATTGATGGGTGGATGGATAAATGGATGGATGGATAAATTAATGGATTATTTACTGCATGAATGAATGGATTAATGGATGGAAGAATGGATAGATGAATTAATGAATACATGAATAAATGAATGAATGATAAATGGACGGATGGATGGATGGATGAATGGAAGTATGAATGAATGTATGAAGTGATGGAAAAATGGATGAATGGATGGATGAATAATGAATGGATGAATGGTTGGATGAATTATTGGCTAAATTGGTGGATAGTTCAATGATGAATGGATGGATGAATCATTCATTCATCCATCCATTTTTCGATCCATCTATTCATTCATTCATGCATTTATTCATCCATTCATTCATCCTTCAATCCAGTCTTCTCTCAGAAAAATTCCGTTGGCACTTTTTCACTATGTGGCTTCTCTCTAGGAATTTTTTACCCAGTGAAACTAACTATAGCATTGGAGATAAGGAACTTCTGGCTATCACGATAGCCTTAGAAGAATGGTGATACCTTCTTAAGGTGCTCTCCATCCTATTACTTTATTCACGGATCATAAGAACCTCACCTATTTGCAGCATTATGACTTATCGTGCCAGATCTAAAAATTCCAGGGCTGATGCTCTGTCAAGGTCTTTTGATCCTTTCCGTCCACTGAAGATTCTGGCTTTGACTAAATCTTCAATTAAGACATCCCCTGTTGGACGCTTATTGATTTTATCACTACTCAGCAGTGAGGTGCGGAGTCTAACTTGCCCCAGGTCTTCGACAGAGACCCCCGCAAGGAAGTTTAGGCTTAGCTGTGGGAACACGCAGGTCGCGGTCCTCTGAGAGAGTAATCAGTGATGCATAGATAGAAGAGGTGTCAGGCAAACCGAGTCAAAACCACACGGGTAATAGCGGTACCAAGGGAGAATCCAAAACCATAGTCAACAATACTGGTCAAACACTTGAGAGCAAGATCAGCCAAAAGAGAGAGCACAAACAGGTCAGAAACGATAGCCAGGTCATACACTAGCTTCAATCTGAATATGGGAAACACACAAGTAGTACTGGAGCAGGGGGACCCGATACTCTGGCACCTGGTTGGTATATAGGGCGAGAGGGAGGCTCTAATTACCGGCGGCGGTAGAGGTCCTGGGTGGATAAGAAAAACCTACATGCTCCTCATCTGCTGTCCAAGTACCCGGGGGGGGGGGGGGGGGTACTGTCAGGCGCCATCTCTGTACTGGCACTAGGTGCAGGAGATGGACGCCTGTGTCCTCCAAACAGCTGCGGGATGCTCTTTTGTTTTCTTATGCATGCTGTGTGTGCGCATACCCAGTAGACGCACTGTTGCTAGGCAATGGGACGCTTTCCCTTTTCAAGTTTTCACTTGAATTTTGTTGTTGCAGATAGGTCTGACATGATTTGTCTTTATTTCAGGCTTTACAATTTCAATAAGGGTGTGCAATGATATACTTTTTATATCCACTGTATGTTGTAGTTGGAAATTTAAAGAAATACCTAAGCTTTAAATTTGTTTTTCACTTTTTTTATTAAAGTTCTAGTTACCACATTAGTTTGACAAAAGTGTGCCACAGGAAACATACAATCAAATACGTGATTGTGTTTCAGTTGTGTGTCACAACATGAAAAAGGTTGGCAGTCATTGAAGTGGAGAAATTTGCGGATTAAAAACATACTTTAAATAACAATGTAGTATGATTAACAAAGTTAAAATTTGGCAAGTAAAATAATATAAGAATATAAGAATATAGTTTATATATTCATAAAACAAAAAACAATTAGACTAGGGTGTTAAATGTATCAAGCTGCGATTTTCCAGTGGGATTGTAACGTGGAGATGTTGCCTATAGTAACCAATCAGATTCTAGCTATCATTTGTAGAATATACTAAATAAATTATAACTACAATCTGATTGGTTGCTATAGACAACAACTTCACTTTTCAAACCCGCCGGAAACTCGCAGCTTGATACATTTACCTCATTTACCTCTAGGTCTTGGTCTATAAGAAGGAAGACACTCTAAATATTTTTGCATTCCAAAAATGTTCAAATTCTCTTTTTCAATGAGAGGATAGACATGGGTCCCATCAGAGATTGATATGTGCATATCAGTTTAACCGATATAATGGTCATCAAGATGGTTACTAAAACTATTTACAATATAAAGTATTATATTATGTCTGACCTAATATTATTGGTGGTATTATTATTATTACTATTATTATTATTACTATTATTATTATTATTATTATTATTACAAAGGCTATTATACAAATTATTCACTAGAGGTCACCATTTCTCTATAGTGTTAAATTATGTTTGCAATGTGCTGACAATTAATTTTAGTTGTAAATGTTTCTTTCCACTGATGTTGTTTTCAAATATGTTTTTTATCAGTTTATCCAAGTGTGCCAACAGACATGAGAAGTAATCTTCAGCGTCATCAATTTACAAAATGTCTTTAATCAAGGTTTTATGGTGACTGGAAGTTAAAGATTTAAAGGCACCCCAGTGATTCAAGCTATTGTGAAATTTCACAGCAAAAACTATTTTAAAATAAGGGTATAATATTGGACAATATAAATTCACCATTAGTGCCAAGTACCATCACCAGAGAAGACTGCAGGCGACTTCTCAGAAAGTAAATCTGACAAGATCAGCATGTGAATGCAACGGCCTCTTACAAAGGACCTCCAGGATTCACTTACTAGATTAGAGCATAACATAGATGAAACAAGAGAGATATTTTTTTTTAGATCATACTATTTCCATCTTATTATTATTATTATTATTATTATTATTATTATTATTATTATTATTATTAATAATAATAATAATAATTAATTATATTAATTGATTATTTATTTAGTGGTAATCATATTTCACAGTGGTGTACAGAGAATATGTAATCATTCACATCAGTCCCAAACTGGATTAAAACAGGATCGATCATTTCAAGAATTTTTTTAAGAATTTTTTAAGTAACATTGTCATCTTTGAACCATGTCCTCAGCATTTATTGGAGAATCCTGTTCATGGTTCCTTGTGAGGAGGTAGTTGATCGCTTTGTGATGTAGAGAATCATGTTGCTTCCATAGATAGACTGTCCAGGTCAAGATATATGAAATCTCCTATTGACTTTCTTGCCATTCTTCGTGAGTGGCGATTTCATCAGAGCCATTGAATGAACTGGGCCTTATCTGTGTGGAGTTTGCATGTTCTCCCCATGCCCAGGTTACCTCCAGGTGCTACAGTTTCCTCCTACACTCCAAAAACATAATAGTAGGTTAATTGGATGCTATTAAGTTGATCTTAGTCTCTCTATCTGTGTGTGTATGTTAGACTGTAGCTGATGATGATGATGAGGGCTAATAAATAGAGCACATTGTTTGGACAATGTTAAATATTAGAAAGTCATACCGTCTCTCCAGTACAGGTATTCCGTGTCTATCTGCAAAAGGTCTTTGACAAGTTGAGACTTTGATCTGTATTTCTCAAGACTCAAGACACAGAGAATTAGAAATAGGCATTCTGGTAGGAAAAGAGGCTGGTATAGGTAGTTTGGGATGAGTACAAAAACAAAAGAAAATAGTGTTTATTAGTGAATTCATGACTATGATTATTTTGAGCAAATTCTGTCACATGCAACAAATTATTCCAGCTATTTTCATGTACAGTCATGGCCAAAAGTTTTTAAAATGACACAAATATTATTTTTCACAAAGTCTGCTGCCACAGTTTTTATGATGACAATTTGAATATACTCCAGAATGTCATGAAGAGTGATCAGATGAATTGCAATTAATTTCAAAGTCTATCGTTGCCATGAGAATGAACTTTATCCCAAAAACATTTCCACTGCATTTGAACCCTGTGAGAAAAACGGACCAGCTGACATCAGGTCAGTGATTCTCTTGTTAACACAGGTGAGTGTTGATGAGGACAGAGCTGGAAATCACTCTGTCATGCTGATTGAGTTAGAATAAGCTTAAAAGGAGGGTGGTGCTTGAAATCATTGTTCTTCCTCTGTTAAACATGGTTATCTGCAAGGAAACAGATGCAGTCATCATTGCTTTGCAGAAAAGGCAAGGATATTGCTGCTTGTAAGATTACACCTAAATCAACTATTTATCGGATCATCAAGAAATTCAAGGAAAAAGGTTCAATAGTTGTGAAGAAGGCTTCAGTGCGCCCAAGAACGTCCAGCAAGTGCCACGAACATCTCCTAAAGCTAATTCAGCTGCAGGAATGAGGCACCACCAGTGTAGAGCGTGCTTAGGAATGGCTGCAGACAGGTGTAAGTGCATCTGCACGCACAGTGAAGCAAAGACTTTTGGAGGAAGGCTTGGTGTCAAGCAGGCCAGAGAAGAAGCCACTTCTCTCCAGGAAAAACATCAAGGACAGACTGATATTCTACAAAAGGTATAAGGATTGGACTGCTGAGGACTGGGGTAAAGTCATTTTCTCTGATGAATCCCCTTTCAGATTGTTTGGGGCATCTGGAAAAACGCTTGGAAAGGTGAACACTACCATCAGTCCTGTGCCATGCCAACAGTAAAGCATCCTGAGACTATTCATGTGTGGAGTTGCTTCTCAGCTAAAAGGAGGCTCACTCATAATTTTACATAAGAGCACAGCCATGAAGTAAAAATGGTACCAAAACATACTCTAAGAGCAACTTCTCCCAACCATTCGAGGACAGTTTGGTGATGAACAATGCCTTTTCCATCATGATGGAGCACATTGCCAAAAGGCAAAAGTGATAACTAAGTTGCTCATGGATCAAAACATCAACATTTTGAGTCCATGGCCAGGAAACTACCCAGACCTCAATCCCATTGAGATCTTGTGGTCAATCCTCAAGAGGCGGGTGGACATACAAAACCACACAAATTCTGACAAACTCCAAACATTGATTAGGCAAGTATGGGCGGCCATCAGTCAGTATGTGGCCCAGAAGTTGAGTGACAGCATACCAGGGCGAATTGTAGAGGTCTTCACAAAGAAGGGTCAACACTGCAAATATTGGCTCTTTGAATAAACTTAATGTACTGTAAATGCAAATAAAAGCCTTTGACACAAAATGCTTGTAATTTTACCTTAGTATACCATAGCGACATCTGCCAAAAAGGTCTAAAAACACTGAAGCAGCAAACTTTGTGAAAACCATGTGTCATTCTCAGAACTTTTGGCCATGACTGTACAGACGCATAGAATTTGATCAATTACATCAGTGTCTTTCCTCTGCACATTATCTGCATTGAACTGCAGATGATATAAAGAAGAAACATTTAGTATTAGTATATTATTTTCAAAATGATAACCGTATTATGAAGCCATATTAAGTTTGTGCTTTAAGACACAGGTCCCCATAGCAATGACATGTAATTAACCTGTAAATATACACAGGAAGAAAGGTCATTGCCTCAAAAATATTGAGCTCTGTGCTTACAACCTTGGATCAAATTTGCATTATACAGTCAAAAGAGTTCTCTAGAGTCTAGAGTTGTGTTACTGTTTCCTGCGCACTGATTGCTATGTTAGAGTCCTAACAGGTCCCTGCTGGATGTACACCTGGGAGTACTTTGGAGTGTCATTCAAGCAGAAGATCATTGGTGTTTCCCACATAAAGAAGATGATTTATTCTACTTGAAGTTATCCATTCTAGTGAGTAAACACATGATGCTGTGATCTTTATATTTATATGTATATATTATGTATGTAATCATGTGATTGCTATAAATGGTATAAAATTATATTAACATTAGGGATGTGCACCGGCGACTTTTGAGGTCTTGTGTTTTTTGTTTTGGATCCAGATTTTCTCGATGTTTTGGGTTCAGATTTGTTTCGCAAAACACCTGCCGAAAGGTTTTGGTTCGGATTTAAGGTTTTGGATTCAGATTTTTTTTGAAAAGAAACTAAAAAGTGTAAAAATCAAGTTTTTGGGCTTATTTTCACTCCTACGCTATTATTAACCTCAATAACATTCAATAACAATAATTTCCACTAATTTAAAGGCTATTCTGAACACCTAACACCTCACAATAATTATTTTTTTTAGTACAAAACGTTGCAACGAGGTATCTTTCTGGACTGCGTAGAGAAGTATTCCCCACAATATAATTAAAAACCCATCAACTGGTCTGAATTACACCCAAAAATAGTATCTGGACTGCGTAGAGGACTGGCCACTGGCCACCACAATATAATATATAGAAAACCTTCAACAGGTCTGAATTACACCCAAAAATAGTATCTGGACTGCGTAGAGTAGTGGGCACTGGGCACCACAATAAAAAATATATAGAAAACCTTCAACAGGTCTGAATTACACCCAAAAGTAGTATCTGGACTGCGTAGAGTAGTGGGCACTGGGCACCACAATAAAATATATAAAAAACCTTCAACAGGTCTGCATTTCACTGCACATACGGCTGCTCCTCCATCCTCTCCATCATATACATGTTGGAGTTTCAGCGTGTGAAAACCTCTTGTTTTTGATAATGTCAGTGCATTTTGAATATTTTTCAATTTGCCCCACAACACTGAATGTTCTTTATCTATGATACGCATCTATCTTTCTTGACTGCGTAGTGTGGTGGCCCCGGTACACAATTTGGTACCGAGGCAACAATATAATTAAAAAACCCTCCACGGGTCAGAATTCCAACAAAAAAGGGTATGGACTGCGTAGTGTGGTGTGCCCGGATCACAATTTTTTACAGCGCCAACAATATAATTAAAAAATTGGGCATCAACTGTCACCGTTGTTTAATATCTGATACACCTAAATAGGGACTGCACAGTGGAGTGGCCCCGGTAGTAAATTTGGTGCCGGGGCCACAATACCTCCTCCAACTTCCAAGTGTAGTGTTTATAAAGACAGACAGCGTCGAAGTGTTATTAGTTGACTTTCTTAACCCTAAAATTGTCCCTGTTGCAAATATTCGTGCAATGGACAGTTACTTTTTCATTGAAAGACTCAAGCTTTCAAGTGTAGTGTTTATAAAATATAAACAACAACACAATAGTTTTAGAGCACGTCAATACCTCTTGTTTTAAATTATGACAGGGCATTTTACTTTTGGTTTAATTTCTTGAATTTGTTTAAATTTGGTTTTACTTTTTGAACATGGCAAACGACTGTTGATTGGCCATATAATGCAAAAAAAAAAGTTCCAAGATGGAATTGTCCTTGGGCCCTCACACCCACCCTTATGTTGTTGAAATAGGACATGCACACTTTAACAAACCAATCATTTCAGCGACAGGGCCTACCAAACAACTTTGGCTGAAATGATTGGTTTGTTTAGGCCCCCACACCAAAAAAGCTATTCATCTCTCCCTGTACAGACTAAACAGGCTCTACTGAGGCAAGATGTCGTCCTCATCCTCAACCTCTGATTCCTCTCCCCCTACAGTGTGTACTTCCTCCTCATCACACACTATCAATTTGTCCCCGCTGGACTCCACAAACACAGGTCCCTCTGTACTATCTGGAGGGCAGTGCTGTACTTCATTGAGGAATTGATTATTCATTTTTATAAACATCATTTTTTCAACGTTATGAGGAAGCAACCTCCTTCGCCGCTCACTGACCAGGTTCCCCGCTGCACTAAAAACTCTTTCCGAGTACACACTGGAGGGGGGACAACTCAGGTAAAATAGAGCCAGTTTGTACAGGGGCTTCCAAACTGCCTTTTTTTCCTGCCAGTAACAATATGGACTGTCTGACATGTCTACTTGGATGGTGTCAGCAAAGTAATCATTCACAATTTTTTCTATTGTGACAGCATCCAATGCAGCGAGAGTAGACATGTCTGCAATGGTTGGCAGGTCCTTCAGTCCGGACCAGATGTTATCAGCATCCCCACCAGCGGCTCTTTTAGGAAAACTGAGCTTTTTCCTCGCAGCCATAGATGTGGAAGAAAATGAGGGTGGAGCTGTTGGCATGTCACGGTCCTCTTCCAGGGCCGGATTTACCGCTAGGCAACCTAGGCACCTGCCTAGGGCCTAGCGGCTCTGGGGGGGCACAGCTGGGGGGGACAGGAGTAATTTTAAAAAAAAATAAAAAAAAAAAAATTCGGCCCCTCCCCCGACTCGCGGCACCCCCCCCCCACGAGTCGCGCGGGGGGGGTGCCGCGAGTCGGGGGAGGGGGGTTTGCCGCGAATCGGAGGAGGGGGGGTCGGGTGCCGCGAATCGGGTCCCGGCAGCCTCTTCTCCTCTTAGTGATAGAGAGAGGAGGAGAGGCTGCAGAGACCCGACGAGCGATCACGTGACTCTTTCTCTTTTTTTTTTTTTTTTACATCTGGACTGACGGAGGAGGAGCAGCGCGCAATAGAAAGGTAAGTAAAACAAGGGACAGAAGTGGTGATGGTGAAGGGGCACAGAAGTGGTGATGGTGATGGGCACAGAGGTGGTGAAGGGGCACAGAAGTGGTGATGGTGAAGGGGCACAGAAGTGGAGATGGTGATGGGCACAGAGGTGGTGAAGGGCACAGAGATGGTGATTGGCACAGAAGTGGTGATGGTGATTGGCACAGAAGTGGTGATGGTGAAGGGCACAGAGGTGGTGATGGTGAAGGGCACAGAGATGGTGATTGGCACAGAAGTGGTGATGGTGATTGGCACAGAAGTGGTGATGGGCACAGAGGTGGTGATGGTGAAGGGCACAGAGGTGGTGATGGTGAAGGGGCACAGAATTGGTGATGGTGATTGGCACAGAGGTGGTGATGGTGAAGGGCACAGAGGTGGTGATGGTGAAGAGGCACAGAGGTGGTGATGGTGATTGGCACAGAAGTGGTGATGGTGAAGGGCACAGAGGTGGTAATGGGCACAGAGGTGGTAATGGTGATTGGCACAGTGGTGGTGATGGTGATTGGCACAGAGGTGGTGATGGTGATGGGCACAGAGGTGATGGTGAAAGGGCACATGTGATATTGTGAAGGGGCAAAAGTGACAATGAAGGGGCACAGTGTGATGATAGAGGGACAAAAGTGTCAAGAGCACATACTTGGATTTATGCGTATTATTTTTGCAAACAACGTAAGTAAGTATTTCTGCCCTGACTTCAATATTTATTATGTTATTTTGACCCAACTACTTAAAAAAACGGGACTGCTTGGTAATTATTTAGGGGTGCCTTTTTCTGCAGCAGGGTGGCCTTGCTCTTTTCACATGTTAGGTACGCCCCCAAAGATGCAAGCCACGCCCTCACCTCCTTTGGCGGCGTGCCGCCGCTACGCGGCGGCACATGCTTTCATACTTTCATATCTACTTAACTATAGTGGTATATGGTAGGCATGCGGCGGCACATGCTTTCACTTCTACGTAACTATAGGGGTATATGGTAGGCTGCAAAAATATAGTGCTATGGATTGTTGCAGGGAGGGGCCCCAAAAACAGTATCCTGCCTAGGGCCCTATGAGGTCTAAATCCGGCTCTGTCCTCTTCAGAGGACAATCTCCTGACCAGCAGGTCTTTGCACCGCTGTAGACTTGTGTCCGCCGGAAACAGAGACACAACATACGCTTTAAACCGACGATCGAGCACGGTGGCCAGAATGTATTCCTCTGACTTTAAAAGAGTGACCACCCTCGGATCCTGGCAAAGCGTACGAAGGCCTACATCCACAAGAGCTACATGCTTGGTGTAATCGCAATGGCTTACCAGCTACTCCCTCACTTTCTCCAGCTGCTTCTGCAACAGCCTGATCAGGGGAATGACCTGACTCAAGCTGGCAGTGTCGGAACTGACTTCTCGTGTGGCAAGTTCAAATGGCTGCAGAACCTTGCACAACACGGAAATCAGTCTCCACTGCGCTTGACTGAGGCGCATCCCCACTCCTTTGCCTATGTCGTAGGTGGCTGTCTACACAAAGGCCTGAATGGCCTTTTGCTGCTCCTCCATCCTCTGCAGCATATAGAGGGTGGAGTTCCAGCGCATCACAACCTCTTGTTTGAGGTGATGGCAGGGCAGGTTCATGCTTTTTTGATGTGCCTCTAGTCTGCGGTAGGCACTGGCTGAATGCCGAAAGTGTCCAGCAATTTTGCGCGCCACCGCAAGCATCTCCTGCACACCCCTGTCACTCTTGAGGTAATGCTGCACCACCAAATTAATGGTGTGGGCAAAATATGGGACGTGATGGAAATTGCCCATATTGAATGCCCGCACAATGTTACTGGCATTGTCTGACACCACAAATCCCCATGAGAGTCTAAGTGGGGTAAGCCACTGGGAGATAAATTCCCTCAGTTTCTCGTCTAACACCAACATTGCAGTTACAGCCGCAGTTATACGCTTTGCAATAGGGTGACTACTATCGTATTTTGTGGTCATGGCAAACGACTGTTGGACGGTCAATTGTTTTGTGAAAGACTTAGCGGTCTTACGACTTCCCCTCTGGGAAGATGACCGACTAACAGCAGCAACAGCAGCAGTGGCAGTAGTAGGCGTACCGCTGCAGGATTCCTCGGATAAATCCCGTATTGAGGAGGACTCAGTCTGGCTGCTGACTTGGGCTGCAGGACTGAATCTGATGGAGATTGTGGAGGAAGTTGACGAGGAGGGTGTTGCTGGTGTGTATCCAACTGGACCACGGGATTTAGGTGTCCCTGTACCGATGAGGGTCCTAGCCCCAGTTCCTGAACTAACCACTGAACTATGAAGGTTATTCAGGTGACGTATAAGGGAGGATATTCCTAGGTGGGCAAGATCCTTACCCCTGCTTATTTGAGCTTTACATAAGCTACATATGGCCATACATTGTTTGTCTGGATTTGGATAAAAATAACTCCATACCGAAGAGGTGCATTTTTTGGTCTTCTGACCAGGCATGACGATGGGCTTTTTCATCCCATGGACATCAGCTGTTTCCCCCCCTGGTGCCTCATTTACAATAACCACATCACCATCCTCATCATCAAGTTCCTCCACAGCGCCAGCTACATCATCAATAGCCTCCTCCCGAGCCACCTCTTCCCGTACAGTGATGGGAAGGTCAGGCTTGACAACCACCAACACCCTTGGACTCGCCTTGGGGATTTGTGATAATTTCTCTTCAGAAGGCAGAGTTGTTTGCTGTTTTGTTGCTGACAGCATAACTCTCTTCAATTTTTTGTAGGGGTGGGGAGGAGGAGGGGGGCTAAGATCCGTGGGTGAAGCTGAACCACTAGTCATGAACACGGGCCAGGGCCTAAGCCGTTCCTTGCCACTCCATGTCGTAAATGGCATATTGGCAACTTTACGTTTCTCCTCAGATGATTTTAAGTTTCTCTTTTTGCTACTTTTTCTTAACTTGGGCTTTTTGGATTTTACATGCCCGGTACTATGAGATTGGGCATCGGGCTTGGAAGACGACGTTGATGGCATTTCATCGTCTATGTCATGACTAGTGGCAGCAGCTTCAGCATTAGGAGGAAGTGGGTCTTGATCTTTCCCTACTTTATCCTCCAAATTTTTGGTCTCCATTATATGTAGCACAAGATACTGCAGAATGTGTGAACTTGGTAATATTGCAGTACCAATGAACTTATACTGCTGGATTGGTTTTGCAAATTTGGTTATAATTATTATTATTTTTTTATTATTTTAATTTTTTTTATAACTTTTTTTTAATTTTTTAAAAACTTGGGAATAATGGGGAAATAACTATGCCCTTAGAAGCACAGAGCACAGGACACAGCACCACTGGACTGAACAGGACACAGCACAGGACCCAGCAGCACTACTGAACTCAGCAGGACAGAGCACAGGACACAGCACCACTGGACTGATACTGCAGAATGTGTGAACTTTGTAATATTGCAGTACCACTGGACTTTTACTGCTGAATGTGTGAACTTGGTAATATTGCAGTACCAATGGGCTTATACTGCTGGATTGGTTTTGCAAATTTGGTTATAATTATTTATTTTATTATTTTTTTTTTATTTTTTTTTTATAACTTTTTTTTAATATTTTAAAAACTTGGGAATAATGGGGAAATAACTATGCCCTTAGAAGCACAGAGCACAGGACACAGCACCACTGGACTGAACAGGACACAGCACAGGACCCAGCAGCACTACTGAACTCAGCAGGACAGAGCACAGGACACAGCACCACTGGACTGATATTGCAGAATGTGTGAACTTTGTAATATTGCAGTACCACTGGACTTTTACTGCTGAATGTGTGAACTTGGTAATATTGTAGTACCAATGGGCTTATACTGCAGGATTGGTTGTGCAAATTTTGTGGTAATTAAAAAAAAATTAAATTAGTTTTTGGTATTTTTTTAAATAACTTTTTTTTATTTTTTTAAACACAGGGGAATATTGGGGAAATAACTATGCCCTTAGAAGCACAGAGCACAGGACACAGCACCACTGGACTGAACAGGACACAGCACAGGACCCAGCAGCACCACTGACCTCAGAAGGACAGAGCACAGGACACAGCACCACTGGACTGAGCACAGCCCAGCACAGCACAGCACTGAACTGAACTGAACAGCACGAGATATAGCAGGACAGAGGACCACCTAACACACCCTCCCTCTACCCTGATCAATGCCCGAGTGAAGATGGCGGCGACTAGCGGGGAATTTATAGGATCCGAGTATCGCGAGATCCGACAACGGGATTATGAGTCAGAGCCTCAGTTTCAGATTTGAATTTGGCGCCAATACCCGGATCTGTTTCGGATCCGACTCGGATCGGCAACGTTCGGGTGGGCTCGGATTTCATAAATCCGAGTGCGCTCATCTCTAATTAACATTCTAGTTGACTTGTGTAAAAACATACGGGAAATCTGTTGGGCTGCCATGTAATCATGTTAGTACTGTGCTAGACTGGTGTATATAATTAATATAATTAAGAGGAAACTCTGTTGGACTGGTTCATCATTATGTGGGCCCTCTGCTAGGTTTGTATATAATCATATTGGCACTCTGCTGGGTTATTAAATAATAATATGTTGAGGAACTTGTGTACACCCTTGCAGGTGCACCTGTGCTGGTAACCCTGACCTCTTCCTATAGATCAGAGTGTCTGTGGATGGATCCCCCCTGGCCTATCACACTGGCCAGAGCTGTTGGGTAGCGGGCAGAGTGGTGGTACCGGAAAGCTGGGTCCAAACCTCAGAACAACCGGAAACGGATTAGTTTGGGTCTAATCTGTAGGTAACAGGAAATTACAGCAGGAAAGAAGTTGTCAATCAGGTCTTGAAGCAAATGATGTTTATTCGCTCAACTGCCCTGATAAGGACAGTTCACACTGTTTGAAGGTACCAGTGATCAGAAAATCAGAAAAAACAATAATGATACATTGCCATACAAACCAGTACTGTTTTATACAGTTTTGGACCCAGCCTCGCAGGGGGTAAACCAGCCACCTGAACTCTTTCCTGGCCCCAAAAAGTCTGAGTTATTTTTATAATCAGGACGCAATATATTGCCCCAAACATGGACTTAACAAATTTTACACTTATGTGTGATATCCTACATCATTTGCTGTTTACATTGCTAGATTTCATGTCTGACTAACAAGACCTGCACACAGGTAATGATCCCCTGCTGGGCCTTCAGGCCAATCTGTCACTTTATATGAAAGACTTAAGCTGGGTACACACTACAGAGATTTTGACCAACTTTTTATGCCGAGCGATTTTACATGTGATCGATGTTCCGATCGCTCGGTTCATGGACTGCATACACACTAGCCTTGTTTAGGATGATAAAGGGAAGAGCGGACAATCCTTTAGCGACTTTTTACAGCCATGTTGTCGTGAGCAATGACTGTAATTTCGTACTCACTGTTGTGGATCGGTCGGAAGTTTATACACACTACACAGCGGAAACGAGATCGGAACGAAAATATTAAACGGTACGACCAACCAAATGAGGCGATAATCGTCCATTTGGGCAGACTTTCAACCATAGTGTCACTGCACACACTGACCCGACTTTTGAACGAGCGGTCGTATGTCTGCTGTTTGAGCCGATTATTGGACAAAAACAGTGTAGTGTGTACCCAGCTTTACTCAGCATTTTCTGCTATCAGCAAAACAGACTCCCTCCCCACATATGCCTAATTGGAAATTTTCTCTATCAAAGTTACAAGCCAAAGACGAATCTCTTCCCTGGCTCTGTCTAAGCAATAAATGCATTTCCTATATAAAAAAAAAGTGCACACAATATAATAAAAATCAGCATATTGCAATGATAAAAACTGGTGCCCTGTGCTGTTACCTGTAAATAAATGCATACAAGAAGTTATTTATAAGTGATCCAGCCACAGGTATCTTCCTAGTTTTGCTGGAACAGCTACAGACAGTGGCAGCTAGCAGTCATTTCTGGACACTGGACCTGCTGCGACTGAAGTCTCTCCTATAGTTCTGGTGGCTCGTGTTGTCTGCTGCTGTTCCTTCATCTTTATCATACCTTCTTCTATCAACTGCACTCACTGATATCTGTTTTTAATTGAACAATCCCTGATTCCCCCTCTGGTGCTTTCCATCTCTTTTTAATACTCAACCTGTCACTTCTCTTTCTCTGTATGAATTTCTGCTCTAACTAATCTATGTCCCCCTAGTACCTAGAAATCCCTTCATTGTCTCCTTGTTCCTCCTGCCTATTAATCTCTTAATTACAACTCTTTCTACACGGGAATATATTACAGGACGTTCTTTTCCTTTTTAAGCTGTTTTATGTTCTGTATCTTTAAAGTTATCTCTTTTAACGATCTTCCTTTATTCTAATTATTTATCCTTTTATGTATATTAACTGTTACACTGTATTTATTTTTCAGTCTCTTCTACTCTTATTTTACCGACCTGTAAACTCTTCTATTTCTCTACTAACAACTGTAATCTCTTGTTTCTCTCACTTTATCTCTGCTCCTTATCTGTCTGCCTGACTAAATGATTAATTGACCGAATAAATAATTAACTAAATATATTTGTGTTGTATTAATGTTGCTGCTTTTGTTTGCCATTTAACAACTTTTCTCTTATTTGACACTTCCTATACTGACCTCTTCTTACGCGCTTTTTATCCCTTCTGTAACCGATTTTCCTTCTCTTACCACTCCTCAATGATTATTCCCTTTTTCCATTTGCCCCTCATCTCATCTCACCCCATCTATATCCACAATTGACTTCCTGTCTGCCCCTATTTCTCCCTCCTAATTGTTTGCCATTTCTTTTACTGATCTCCTCCGTTATCTGCCCACTCACTGCTCCTCTCCGCTTTCTGCAAAACTGTTGCAACTGTTTCTTTGCTGCAGGGTTGGAGATGCTTGCTCCATATTGGCAGGTCCAAAGCTTCGTTCTTGTCATTGGCTCACAACATGGTATCAATACTTAAAGCCACATTGACCTTTTTCTATAATATTACACCTATCTACATTTTAATGCCTATAATTAACACCGTTGTACAATTTTATTCTAGTTTCCTATATCGATGCCTATATGTTTGGCTTTGTACCATTTCTACCTTATGGTAATTAAAAAAGGTACCTTAATTTACTTTATTTCAACTATCCAGTCATTTCATTTGTAGGGCACTACACATATATTAGTTAATTTCAAGTCCACAAACTACCATCAGCCAGTTTTTCAGTCACATAAGATAAAAGAGATCTTATGAGAAGGTAGAAAATGGAGCGTAAAAGGCCAAGGAAGCGGCTAAAAATCCTTAAAAATGTCCAGGAACAAACAGATAAAGCAACCTATCCTCCCATATTTTGACCTCAGCCAAACGACCCCTCCTAAGTCAGCGTTTGTTGTTCTGCCCCTCCGGAAAACTAACTTTGAAACACTATGTCAATAAGTTGCTTAAAGTTGCACTACCATATATGGAAAATATTTTATTAAAGTGCCCCTCACTCTATCTAGAGCCAGCTGTGTCAGAATACCTGGTAGTGGGCAGTGAGCAAGAGGATCAATCACAAGCTACAGATAATGCAGATTGTAGTTGGTCCTTCGGCTCAAACCCTCACTCTTCCACCATTTAAAAGTGGAGAATTAAATTGATCTGTTGGTTCTGTATTATAGAACCAGCATAACTCTGGAAAAAACAGTTGCAAGTAGCAGCCCTTGGGACGCCAGCTAGAGAAAGGAGGTCATTAGTAAAATGTTTTACGTGTGAGGTAGTGAATCTTTAAGGGCAGACCTTTTGCCTCTGTTAATCTTCTGCAAAACGCAACCCAGTTCATTTTAAAAATACCTTACAAGCATTTGTCACTACAGAAATTAAATCTCTACCAGGAGAATTTTACCCAAAAGCATTACTGACAGAGGAGGAACATTTTCCTCTTTAAAAAACAACAAACTAGAACAGTCTCAAAAATGCATATAAGGTAGTGGAGGTATAATAATCAAGAACAGAGGAGATTACATTAAAAAAGAGAATTTTAGAGAATTAAACATATTAGGCCTGATTCATTAAAGAAAGTAAGGCAAAAAAAGGAGTACATTTTCTCTTGGACAAACCATGCTACAATACAAGGGGTGCCAATTAGTTTACTATTTTGCACATAAGTAAAATACTGGCTGTTTTTTCATGTAGCGCACAAATACTGGATAGCTTTATTTTTACACTGAAATATAAAGATAATCTAGGACATGCCCTATCCTAACTAGAAATCTGATCCTACATTTTAAATGTACCTCCTACTCCAATGCAACATGGTTTTGCCAAGGTGCAAAGTCACTCCTTTTTAATGTTTTGCTCTCCTTAATGACTCAGGCTCATTCCATGGTTTAAGACCATGAACCCACAGTTGAGTTCTCTTAAATTCATGATTAGAAAAGTATTGAATGGCAAATTGCTTACCAAAAATCAATAGGTTTCCTATTAGTCAAAAATGTACATATTCATATGTAAGCCCTGGGGATGCTGCAGTTGAACTTGAACACCCAGGGGCTACTGTATCGGGTGCTGGTGTAGACACAGACTACAATCCCTTTCCCCGACACCCCAAGAACGGAAACCACCCCTCATGCCTACTCACACATCCTAGGCTACTCGGGTCCACTTGAACTCAGACACTCTTCAGTCCTCCTCTAAACCCAAGGGCTCTTGCGCCCACCCTGCCTGAGGGCCTTGTGCCCTGTCTCTGCCTAATGCGCCTTGTGCCCAAGTTCTACCCATTGGGCCTTGTGCCCAAGGAACTACTTCTGGGGCCTTATGCCCCCTCCCTATGGAGCCTAGTGCCCAGATAAACCCTGCCTATACACTAACTGCGCCTGAGCCTTATGCCCACTAATGTTTCACAGTCCTATAGCCTGAATTGCGCCCTTGGGCCTTGTGCCCAACCTAATAGCAAGGAATATACTCGCCTGCTAAGCGCAGGATTCTTAGCTACCCCGATGTCTTCGTGTCTTCCAGACCCTCCAGCCGGCGGCGCCACTTTTCCTCTTCTGCTCTTTGGTCACTGCTGTCTGCTTGGCGGGGGCTCTCTTAGCCCTTACAAGGGCTCCAAGCCGATGATCTCTTTTATCCTTGATCTCGGCATATTCTGACTTGCATGCCGTCTTCTTCTCTTGCAGCACAATCTTCTCCATCGTCTTCTCGTGTCACATTAGCTCCTAGCCCTTACAAGGGCTCTCTGTCACTTCCGCCGGCGTCTTTAGCTTCTTCGCTGGTTGTCGTCCCACAGCATCCTCTTCCATCTGCGCCCAGTGGCTTACGACAGATGCTGGCGCACTGTCATCACTCGGCATCGCCGCAGCCCTGATTGGCTTGCCACAGTGCCATCAATTCAAATGGGCGGAGGTGAGACAGGATTGGCTTACCTATCCAGCCGCCGATTAGTCAGCAGGGGAAGGTAAGCCCTGATTGCCGGGACCTGAAGGAAGAGAATGGGAGTACTCACCACTGGATATAGTTATATAGTTATGAAAATTAATGTTTACGTCTTATACTGTTGATATTATTGATTTATTGAGTGTAATTGTGTTAACCTGCTGTTCATAGTAAGAGTTGGTGCTCTACTTTCATCCACACTGTATTGTATTGTTCACACTTTTATTTTAAATTATGCCAAAGTATATTTTTTTATAAAATCACAAAAGCTGCATTTAGTGGTTCCAGTTATATAAATGTGCCGGATTTGCTTCTGCAGCACAGAGTGTGTCACAGTGTGATAGTATTGGGCAGGGGGTTCCCCGAATCTCCCTCTGGTGTATTTCAAGAACACCAGAAAATAAAAGAAAAGAAAGATTTTCATATAATAGGGGCACTCCTATATATTCGTAATGATAATAAAAATATCCTGATAAAAAAATCAATCTTTATTATTTATTTACAAAAGTAAATGTACACAATTATTTTAATCAACGAAATATGTTAAAATCAGTTACAAAATAGTGTAGATGTGATAATTAGAAGAAGTGAAATAAAAATGTTGTGCATTACAACAAATGGGGTTCTAAAGTCTATGAACAATATCTCAGTTTATTAGTATCTGTAAAATGATTGCAGCTAAGGAGCCCAGAATATGGTGGAAAACACGATATTTATTGCAGATATGTTTCCAGAGAATGCAGTAAGGTACAAACCGGATGATGTTGATATAGCACATGGATTGCAAGGAGATACTGAAGGCAGGTAACAGGAACACGGCAGTTGCAGGTGAACAGGTAGTTAGTAGAGATCCCTGAGAACAGGTGCACCAGGAGAACATCAACATCAGCAGAAACAACAATAACCAGCAATGTATGCTGGGAGTGACAGGTTTAAGTAGGGAACACCCAGGTGCTGGAGATAATTAATGAGGAGGTTTAGCCCTAGTACTAACAAGAAAGGCACAATAGATGGAAATAGCAAGGTGCCAGCTGGCTTCTTCACAGAACCCAGAATGGTAGAACGTCTCTCCTCTGGTGTCGGACCCCACTTCTATCTTTCACATATTTCATTGGCCACTTTTGGTGTTTTGGGTTTTGGGTTCTGATTAGCTTGAGGTTTTGGGTTCTGATTTGTTTTGCCAAAACACCCCACGAAAGGTTTTGGTTCTGATTTTGGGTTTTGGGTTCTGATTTTTTTTTTAAAAAAGCATAAAAAGTGCTAAAATCCATATTTTGGTTTTTTTTTTCACTCCTACACTATTATTAACCTCAATAACATTCATTTCCACTAATTTCCAGTCTATTCTGAACACCTCACACCTCACAATATTGTTTTTAGTCCAAAAGGTTGCACCGAGGTAGCTGGATTTCTAAGCTAAGCGACACAAGTGGGCGGCACAAACACGTGGCCCATCGTAGGTGGCTGTGTAGGCTTGAATGGCCTTTTGCTGCTCCTCCATCCTCTGCAGCATATAGAGGGTGGTGTTCCAGCGCATCACAACCTCTTGTTTGAGGTGATGGCAGGGCAGGTTCAGCCTTTTTTGATGTTGCTCGAGTCTGCAGTAGGCACTGGCAGAATGCCGAAAGTGTACAGCAATTTTGCGGGCCACCGCAAGCATCTCCTGCACACCCCTGTCGCTCTTCAGTTAATGCTGCACCACCAAATTTATGGTGTGGGCAAAACATGGGACCTGCTGGAAATTGCCCATATGTAATGCCCGCACAATGTTACTGGCGTTGTCTGACACCACAAATCCCCAGGAGAGTCTAAGTGGGGTAAGCCACTGCGAGATTATTTCCCTCAGTTTCTCTAAGAGGTTGTCAGCATTGTGCCTCTTATTAAAACCGGTGATACACAACGTTGCCTGCCTTGGAACGAGCAGCCGTTGTAGAGATGCTGCTACTGATGCAGCTGCTGAACCACTTGTCCACATGTCCGTGGTTAAGTGGACAGTGGGTAAACCCGCATTTTTCAGAGCACTGAGGACACTTGTTCGTACTTCTCTGTACATCCCGGGTATCGCCTTCCTAGTGAAGTGGAATCTAGACGGGATTTGGTACTGGGGACACAATACCGTCAATAACCGTCTAAATCCCACTCCACTGAAGGCGGACACCGGACGCACGTCTAACACCAACATAGCTGTTACAGCCGCAGTTATCTGCTTTGCAATAGGGTGACTACTGTCGTACTTTGTGCTCATGGCAAACGACTGTTGGACGGTCAACTGTTTGGTGAAAGACGTAGCGTTCTTACGACTTCCCCTCTGGGAAGATGACCTACTACCAGCAGCAACAGCAGCAGCGGCAGTAGTAGGCGTACCGCTGCAGGATTGCTCGGATGAATCCCAGATTGAAGAGGACTCGGTCATGCCGGTGACATGGCCTGCAGGACTATATCTGATGGACATCGTGGAGGAAGTTGATGAGGAGGGTGTTGGTGGTGTGTATACAACAGGACCAAGGGATTTAGGTGTCCCTGGACTGCTGACGGTCCTAGCCACAGGTCCTGAACTAAACACTGAATTATGAAGGTTCTTCAGGTGACGTATAAGGGAGGATGTCCCTAGATGGCCAAGATCCTTACCCCTGCTTATTTGAGCTTTACATAAGGTACATATGGCCATACATTTGTTGTCCGGATTGGGATAAAAATAACTCCAGACCGTGGATTTTTTGGTCTTCCTACCAGGCATGACGATGGGCTTTTTCATCCCATGGACAACAACTGTTTCCCCCCCCTGGTGCCTCATTTAAGATAACCACATCAGCATCCTCCTCGTCAAGTTCCTCCTAAGCGCCAGCTACATCAATATCCTCCTCCCAGTGTACAACATTCACACCTTCATTAGCCAAATCTGTAACTGGACTGTGGGTGTTCCTTCCAGCATATGCAGAGGGCGTGCTGCAAATGGTGGAAGGAGCCACCTCTTCCCGTACAGTGATGAGAAGGTCAGGCTTCGCAACCACCAAAACCCTTGGACTCGCCTTGGGGATTTGTGATGCCATCTCTTTAGAAGGCAGAGTTGTTTGCTGTGTTGTTTATGACAGCTTAAGTCTCTTAAATTTTTTGGAGGGGGGGGAGGAGGAGGGCTTAGATCCTTGGGTGAAGCTGAACCACTAGTCGTGAACACGGGCCAGGGCCTAAGCCATTCCTTGCCACTCCGTGTCGTAAATAGCATATTGGCAAGTTTTCTCCTCAGATGATTTCAATTTTCTTTTTTTGTTAATTTTAGTAAACTTTGTGTCACTCACCGGACTGTGAGTGCTTCTTCCCGTATATTTAGGAACCGTGGTCGTCCTCCATCCTGAGGGTCTGCGCATGCGCAGCCCTTTCAAACCCTTCAGTACCTGTTCCTTTAACTTAATTGGCAGATCAGGCAACACTCCCTATTATAAGCACCTGTGGTCAATACCACGTTGCCTGATCTTGGAGTCTCATTCCCCATGAGCCTCTGAAGGTGTTCCTGTGTTTCCTCGTGTATTCAGCGCTGCTGATTCCTGTGGTTTCCAAACCACTTCTTCCCCTGTGGTTTCCAGACCACTTCTACTCCTGTGGTTTCCGTACCACTTCTACTCCTGTGGTTTCCTAACCACTTCAACCTTCCTGTGTATCATCGTGACTGTTAGCTGATTCCTATCCGCTGCCTCCGTGCACTACAGTCTTCAAGCCACTTCAACTCTGCTGTGTATCATCGTGACTGTTAGCTGATTCCTATCCGCTGCCTCCATGCACTACAGTCTTCAAACCACTTCAACTCTGCTATGTATCATCGTGACTGTTAGCTGATTCCTATCCGCTGCCTCCGTGCACTACAGTCTTCAATCTACTTCAACTCACCTGTGTGCCATCATGACTGTTAGCTGATTCCTATCCGCTGCCTCCGTGCGCTTCAGTCTTCAGCTCATCTCATCTCTCCCGTGTTTCCTCGAGACTGCTACAGCTGATTCCTATCCGCTACTCTCCGTGCTCAACAGTTCCAGCTCAGCTCTGCTCTCCCGTGTTTCATCGTTGCTGCACCTGCTGGTTGCTATCTGCTACCTCCGTGTATCTGCAGAGTCCTGCTGCTGCTACTTCTCAGTTCTACTCGTCCTACAACAGCTGACCCGCTCTCCGTGCTTCTTCGTGTTCCCGCTGGTCTCTACTCGCCAGTCTGCATCGGATCTGCGCCTCACTGTTTTCATCTCATCTAGATCATCGTTACTCTTCAGGGTCCTCCAGGAGTCCAGTCCTACATACTACTGCTTCCTGAGTATTTGTTCCCCTGCTGGTCTACCTACCTGCGCGCTGCACCTACTTGATTACCGCTTCACCCCTCCAGGGACTTCGCATCCTGCCGGCCTCCAGCCGTTCAGGTATCTCTGCACTCCTGTCTGACAGCCTGCTTCTGAACCACGGTATGCATACTTCTCATTGACTGTGCTGGGGTATTGCATATCTTGCTGGACTGAGTTTGTTCTCCTCTGGAGTTTACTATCCGCTGAGACTATTGCCATCATTGACTGTGTTATCTTGTGCCGGATTACCTCAAGTGACTTTCTATTATTGCAGTGCTGTTCAGTCATTAATATATTGTGCATGTTATTGTGGATCAAGTTTAAGGTGCCCGTGTATCCCCTGTATTGCAGTCTCTCCCCGTGCTCCTCCTCACATATATATTCAGTGGTACAACTTGCTAGAGGCAGACCACTGATCCCTGTTTCCTGTGTCACCGGTTCCAGTATCCTCTCACATAGCAGTGGTACAACTTGCTAACGCAGACCACTGACTCCCCGGATACCTCCACTTGGATTTCATTCCTTCACTCAGACAGCGGTACAACTTGCTATCCGCAGACCGCTGACTCTCATCACCTCGTTTCTGTTGGACATTCCTCCTCACTATAGCAGTGGTACAACTTGCTACCGCAGACCACTGACTACCCTCACGTGTCCTTTGTCCATACAGTTCCTCGTGTATTACTACATCCATATTACCAGTGCTGCTAGTCATAGACTTTCCTGAGCATCTCTATCATCTACTATTTCCTGTTCCGTGATCACCCTGCTACCAGAGTACCATATTACCATCTATACTGCTCTGGTAAGCCTATCACCTGGTGATCCCTGGGTAAAGACTCCTAGTGCCCGTGACAGTAAGATCAGGCCATGACAGACCCAGATACGGAACCTACAGCCAAAGAGATGCTGCAGCATCTGGTCACCCGTGTGGAGCAACAGGATGCTCGCCAACAGCTGTTACTTCAATGCTACCAGTCGTTAGCCTCCCAAGGACCATCTGGACAGCCTGTTACAGCTAATGTTGAAGCTCCTGTGCTTTCCTCCGTTTCCCCAGTGCCATCCCAGGTGTCTACAGCTCCCACGCTTCACCTGCCTACTCCGTCAAAGTACGATGGAGACCCCAAAACTTGTAGGGGTTTCCTTAACCAATGCTCAGTTCATTTTGAGCTCCAACCTCAAAATTTTTCTACCCACCGTTCCAGAGTGGCCTATCTTATCTCATTGTTTTCTGGACAAGCTCTGGCTTGGGCCTCCCCTCTGTGGGAGAGAAACGATCCTGTATTACAAGATAGTGCCAAATTCATTTCTATGTTCCGAAGTGTGTTCGATGAACCAGGTCGTGTGACCTCCGCTGCTTCCAGCATTCTTCGTTTACGTCAAGGTTCTCATACAGTAGGCCAGTACGTCATTCAATTTAGGATATTAGTCTCTGAACTTCAGTGGAACACTGAAGCATTAATTGCCGCCTTCTGGCAGGGGCTCTCCGATAAAATTAAAGATGCACTGACTACCCAAGAGCTTCCTTCGTCACTAGAAGATTTGATCTCTCTTTGCCATCGTGTAGACATGAGGTTTCGTGAAAGAGAATCTGAGAAAACAACTTCAGTTAAAGCACCTCTTCGCTCAACCCCTCAGTTTCGTCCAGCTTCACCTTCCGTGATTCCCATGGAGATAGGACGTTCCAAATTATCTTTAGAAGAGAGGAAACGAAGAGTAAAGAATAGACTTTGTATCTATTGTGCTGATTCCACACATATGCTCAGTTCTTGCCCTAAGAAATCGGGAAATGCCAGGCCCTAACTAGTTCTGGAGAGGTGAAGTTAGGGTCCCTGGAGTCCTCTCCATCTTCTATGAAATTAAAAGTCTGCGCTTTTGATGTTACGATTTCCTTTGCTACCAAATCCTTTGAGTCTCAGGCACTGATTGATTCTGGAGCAGCAGGAAATTTCATTTCTAAATCCCTAGTGAATCAATGGTCCCTACCAGTGATTACTTTGAAAACACCGATTACTGTGACTGCTATAGATGGATCACGTCTCATCAATGGTCTCATCACTCAGAGTACGTCTCCAGTAACACTTCAGATTGGTGTGCTACACCATGAAGAGATCTCGTTTTTAATTCTTCCAGTTACGACAAGTCCGATTGTCTTAGGCCTTCCATGGCTACAATGTCATTCTCCCCAGATTGACTGGCGCACTCCTCAAGTTACGTCTTGGGGAGCTGAATGTCATCATCGTTGTCTTTCTCAAGTCATTCCTCTTAAAGTACAGCAATCTTCCATCTCATCTTCCTCACCGGGACTCCCTCCTCAGTATGCTTCATTTGCCGATGTTTTTGATAAAGCTCAGTCTGAACGTCTTCCTCCTCATCGTTCTTGGGATTGTCCGATCGATCTTCTACCTGGCAAGACTCCTCCTAGGGGTCGGGTCTATCCACTTTCGTTACCTGAAACTCAAGCCACATCTGAGTACATCCAGGAGAATCTCCAGTGAGGGTTCATTCGACCTTCCACCTCTCCCGCTGGAGCCGGATTCTTCTTCGTAAAAAAGAAGGATGGATCACTACGCCCCTGCATAGATTTTCGTGGACTCAATGCCATTACTATTAAGAATCGGTATCCCATTCCGTTGATCACTGAGTTATTTGATCGCATCAAGGGAGCTCGGATCTTTACCAAGTTGGATCTTCGTGGTGCCTATAATTTAATTAGAATCCGCCCCGGTGACGAATGGAAGACAGCGTTCAACACCAGAGATGGGCATTATGAATATCTAGTAATGCCTTTCGGGTTGTGCAATGCCCCCGCTGTTTTCCTAGGCTTCGTTAATGAGATCTTTCGGGACTTATTATATGTATGTGTCGTTGTCTACCTGGACGACATATTGATCTTTTCACAGGACCTGCCTTCTCATCACCAACATGTGGCAGAGGTCCTTTCCAGACTCCGGGAAAATTCATTATTCTGTAAACTAGAAAAATGTTCATTCGAGTTGCCCCAGATTCCATTTTTGGGGTATATTGTTTCCGGAGTTGGCCTGAAGATGGATCCAGACAAGGTGAATGCTGTATTACATTGGCCCCAGCCAACTACTCTTCGTGCTATCCAGCGTTTTTTAGGTTTCGCCAATTACTATAGACACTTCATTCAAGACTTCTCGTCCATTGCATCTCCTATTGTGGCCCTGACTCGTAAAGGGGCCAATACTAAGCAATGGTCATCCGAGGCCCTCCAAGCCTTTCAAATTCTTAAACAGTCCTTCTCCTCTGCTCCCATTCTTCGACAGCCTGATGTGACACTTCCCTTCTTCCTAGAAGTAGATGCCTCTAATGTGGGCTTAGGAGCCATTCTCTCCCAACGCTCGGACCAACAAAAATTCCATCCTTGTGCCTTTTACTCTCGGGGTCTCCTGCCTGCAGAGAAAAATTACACGATTGGGGACAAGGAGTTGCTGGCTATCAAAGTTGCATTAGAGGAGTGGAGATACTTATTGGAAGGAGCTCGTCATCCGGTGACGATTTTCACAGATCATAAGAACCTGTCATATCTACAGTCTGCCCAATGCTTGAATCCTCGTCAAGCAAGATGGTCTCTTTTCTTTTCCCGTTTCGAATTAATCATAACCTTCAAACCAGCTGCCAAGAACAAGAAAGCTGACGCTCTATCTCGAGCTTTTGTGACGTCCTCTGACGTTGAAGAGGTTTCCAATCATTCTATATTAGACCCCAAATGTATTTCGCTGGCTGCTTCATCCACCAAAGTGCTACCATTTGGGAAGACCCTCGTGCCTCCTACTCTGAGGAGGAAAATCCTTTCGTGGTTCCATTCTTCTCGTTTTTCTGGACATGCTGGTGAACGCAAGACCTTTGAGATTCTCTCTCGAAGTTACTGGTGGCCCTCGATGAGGAGAGACGTCAAAGAGTTTGTTGCTTCCTGTGAATTGTGTTTTCAGTTCAAATCCTCCCGCAGAACTCCAGCGGGGTTGCTGCAACCACTACCCATTCCGGTCAAGCCCTGGACCCATATTAGTATGGACTTTGTTACTGATCTGCCATCTAGTAAAAATTGTAATACTATTTGGGTAGTGGTAGACAGATTTTCGAAGATGGCTCATTTTGTCCCTTTGTCTGGTTTGCCTTCCTCGTCTACTCTGGCTGAACATTTCGTTAAAGAAATCTTTCGTATCCATGGATGTCCGTCTGAGATTGTGTCAGATAGAGGAGTACAATTCGTTTCCAGATTCTGGCGGGCCCTTTGTAAAACCTTGGGCATACGATTAGCACTCTCATCTTCTTACCATCCGCAATCAAACGGACAAACTGAACGGGTCAATCAAGATCTCGAGACCTTTATAAGGATGTTCTCATCAGCCAATTAAGACAACTGGGTAGAATTGCTTCCTTGGGCTGAATTCGCCCATAACAACATGTACCATGAGTCATCGTCCAAAACTCCATTCTTTGTGGTTTACGGTCACCATCCGTCTTTTCCGGAATTTCCTGCCCACCCAAGTTCCTGCTGTAGAGACTGTTTGTCAGACCTTCAAAAACATCTGGTCTCAGGTCAAAACCTGTTTAAAGAAGACATCTGACAAATATAAGTCTTTCGCAGATAAGAAGAGGCGGGCTATTCCACCACTAAAAATTGGAGATCGTGTCTGGTTATCTACCAAAAATATTCGTTTGAAGGTCCCATCTATGAAATTCGCTCCTCGTTTTATTGGTCCATATAGGATCATTCAAGTAATAAATCCAGTTTGTGTCAAACTTCTACTTCCTAAGAATCTTCGTATTTCCAATGCCTTCCATGTGTCCTTGCTCAAACCTTTCATCATCAACCGTTTCTCGACTCCTCCTTCAGCACCTTAGCCAGTTCAAGTTCATCAGGAGGAAGATTTCGAGATTACTCAGGTATTGGACGCAAAAATTTTGCGAGGAGTTCTCCGTTTCCTCGTTCATTGGAAGGGTTTTGGTCCTGAGGAGCGTTCATGGATCAAAGCTGAAGATCTCAACGCCCCAGCTCTTCTTAAGAAGTTTTAATACAAAAATCCGGACAAGCCTGGTTCCAGGCGTTCTGTGCCCACCTTTAAAAGGGGGGGTACTGTCACTCACCGGACTGTGAGTGCTTCTTCCCGTATATTTAGGAACCGTGGTCGTCCTCCATCCTGAGGGTCTGCGCATGCGCAGCCCTTTCAAACCCTTCAGTACCTGTTCCTTTAACTTAATTGGCAGATCAGGCAACACTCCCTATATTAAGCACCTGTGGTCAATACCACGTTGCCTGATCTTGGAGTCTCATTCCCCATGAGCCTCTGAAGGTGTTCCTGTGTTTCCTCGTGTATTCAGCGCTGCTGATTCCTGTGGTTTCCAAACCACTTCTACCCCTGTGGTTTCCAGACCACTTCTACTCCTGTGGTTTCCGTACCACTTCTACTCCTGTGGTTTCCTAACCACTTCAACCTTCCTGTGTATCATCGTGACTGTTAGCTGATTCCTATCCGCTGCCTCCGTGCACTACAGTCTTCAAGCCACTTCAACTCTGCTGTGTATCATCGTGACTGTTAGCTGATTCCTATCCGCTGCCTCCGTGCACTACAGTCTTCAAGCCACTTCAACTCTGCTATGTATCATCGTGACTGTTAGCTGATTCCTATCCGCTACCTCCGTGCACTACAGTCTTCAATCTACTTCAACTCACCTGTGTGCCATCATGACTGTTAGCTGATTCCTATCCGCTGCCTCCGTGCGCTTCAGTCTTCAGCTCATCTCATCTCTCCCGTGTTTCCTCGAGACTGCTACAGCTGATTCCTATCCGCTACTCTCCGTGCTCAACAGTTCCAGCTCAGCTCTGCTCTCCCGTGTTTCATCGTTGCTGCACCTGCTGGTTGCTATCTGCTACCTCCGTGTATCTGCAGAGTCCTGCTGCTGCTACTTCTCAGTTCTACTCGTCCTACAACAGCTGACCCGCTCTCCGTGCTTCTTCGTGTTCCCGCTGGTCTCTACTCGCCAGTCTGCATCGGATCTGCGCCTCACTGTTTTCATCTCATCTAGATCATCGCTACTCTTCAGGGTCCTCCAGGAGTCCAGTCCTACATACTACTGCTTCCTGAGTATTTGTTCCCCTGCTGGTCTACCTACCTGCGTGCTGCACCTACTTGATTACCGCTTCACCCCTCCAGGGACTTCGCATCCTGCCGGCCTCCAGCCGTTCAGGTATCTCTGCACTCCTGTCTGACAGCCTGCTTCTGAACCACGGTATGCATACTTCTCATTGACTGTGCTGGGGTATTGCATATCTTGCTGGACTGAGTTTGTTCTCCTCTGGAGTTTACTATCCGCTGAGACTATTGCCATCATTGACTGTGTTATCTTGTGCCGGATTACCTCAAGTGACTTTCTATTATTACAGTGCTGTTCAGTCATTAATATATTGTGCATGTTATTGTGGATCAAGTTTAAGGTGCCCGTGTATCCCCTGTATTGCAGTCTCTCCCCGTGCTCCTCCTCACATATATATTCAGTGGTACAACTTGCTAGAGGCAGACCACTGATCCCTGTTTCCTGTGTCACCGGTTCCAGTATCCTCTCACATAGCAGTGGTACAACTTGCTAACGCAGACCACTGACTCCCCGGATACCTCCACTTGGATTTCATTCCTTCACTCAGACAGCGGTACAACTTGCTATCCGCAGACCGCTGACTCTCATCACCTCCTCGTTTCTGTTGGACATTCCTCCTCACTATAGCAGTGGTACAACTTGCTACCACAGACCACTGACTACCCTCACGTGTCCTTTGTCCATACAGTTCCTCGTGTATTACTACATCCATATTACCAGTGCTGCTAGTCATAGACTTTCCTGAGCATCTCTATCATCTACTATTTCCTGTTCCGTGATCACCCTGCTACCAGAGTACCATATTACCATCTATACTGCTCTGGTAAGCCTATCACCTGGTGATCCCTGGGTAAAGACTCCTAGTGCCCGTGACACTTTGGCTTTTTGGATTTTACATGCCCTCTACTAGGAGATTGGGCATCGCCCTTGGCAGACGACGTTGATGGCATTTCATCGTCTATGTCATGACTAGTGGCAGCAGCTTCAGCATTAAGAGGAAGTGGTTCTTGATCTTTCCCTACTTTATCCTCCAAATTTTGGTACTCCATTATATGCAGCACAAGAGAGCGTACCCCTAAACCACACACACTTGGCAAAGCCTTCACAAATTATCTGCGGCACAGGAGAGTAACACTGGACTGGAGTTATACAGCAGTACCTATTTTTTGGGTACAGCTGCAACATTGAACGTAGTTTGACTTTGAAATAGCAGTACCTATTTTTTGGTACAGCAGCAACAATAAACGTAGTTTGACTTTGAAATAGCAATACCTATTTTTGGGTACAGCAGCAACAATAAACGTAGTTTGACTTTGAAATAGCAGTAAATATTTTTGGGTACAGCTGCAACAATAAACGTTGTTTGAATTTGAAATAGCAGTACCTATTTTTTGGTACAGCAGCAACAATAAACATTGTTTGACTTTGAAATAGCAGTACCTATTTTTTGGTACAGCAGCAACAGTGAACGTAGTTTGACTTTGAAATAGCAGTACCTATTTATTTGGTACAGCAGCAACAGTGAACGTTGTTTGGCTTTGAAATAGCAGTACCTATTTTTTGGTACAGCAGCAGCAATAAACGTAGTTTGACTTTGAAATAGCAGTACCTATTGTCACTCACCGGACCGTGAGTGCCTCTGCGCTGGTGCGTGGTTCTCTAGCCTTCCTGCCGGCGTCTGTCCTGAGCCGCGGCCGTCCGCCATCTTGATGGACTGCGCATGCGCAGCATCCAAGAACTTATGACCTTTGCTTTTAATCTAATTGGTGGATCAGGCACCTCTCCCTATTTAAGGCACCTGTGCTCATTACATCGTTGCCTGATCTTGAGTCTCATTCCCTGTGAGTCTCTGAAGGTGTCTTCAGCTTCCTGCTGATGACCTAATCTACTTATCGGTGATTTCCTAAGCCGCTACTGATTCCTGTATCCTGCTCGTGTCCTCAACTGGCTTCTGGATTACCTGCTCTGCTCATCAGCGGTTCTCATACCCGCTACAGACTCCTGTATCCTGCTCGTGTCCTCAGCTGGCTTTTGATTACCTGCTCTGCTCACCTGCGGTTCCCATACCCGCTACAGCCGTTCAGCACCCCTGCTGTGCCTGTATATCCTTGTGGACAAACTTCTCTACTCATCAGCGGTATGCTTACTTGTTATTGACTATCAACTGTTACCTTGCATATCCGCTTAGGACAAGCTTCTCTACTCAGCAGCGGTATCCATACCCGCTATAGACTATTTGTTGTTACGCTGCATATCTGTTTGAAACAAGCTTCTCTACTCAGCAGCGATATGCATACTTTTGATTGACTATCAGTTATTATCCCGTATATCCGCTTTGTGCAAGCCTCTCTACTCAGCAGCGGTATACATACCGTTATAGACTATTACCTGTAAACGCTGCATATCTGTTTGGAACAAGTTCCTCTGTGCTCTCATTGTCTTCATACAGTTATTGACTCTTTTCATGCCTCCACTCATCCGCACCTGAACAACTCCTCACTTACTAGCAGTGGTACAACTTTCTATACGCAGACCACTGACTTCCCCGCTACCTACCTGCACCTGGACAAGTCTTCTCATCACAGCAGTGGTACAACTTGCTATACGCAGACCACTGACTTCCCCGCTACCTACCTACACCTGGACAAGTCTTCTCATCACAGCAGTGGTACAACTTGCTGTACGCAGACCACTGACTTTCCCGCTACCTACCTGCACCTGGACAAGTCTTCCCTTCACAGCAGTGGTACAACTTGCTATCCGCAGACCATTGACTCTCCCGTTACCTTCCTTTACCTGCTCACGTCCACCCTGGTCTCCGTGGTTCAAACCTGCCTTTCCACTATAGATGCAAGTCGCTGACTCATCTACCAGTATTGCTGCAAGTCACTGACTATCATCAACTCCATTGGCATCCTCTCTCCATCTGCTGTTATATACGTTCCACTATTCACCCTACTACCAGAGGACCGCTGTGCAAACTCCGCCCCTCTGGTAAGCATAAGTCAACTGGTGAATCCTGGGCAGAACTCCTAGTGCCCGTGACACCTATTTTTTGGTACAGCAGCAACAGTGAACGCAGTTTGACTTTGAAATAGCAGTACCTATTTTTTGGTACAGCAGCAACAGTGAACGTAGTTTGACTTTGAAATAGCAGTACCTATTTTTTGGTACAGCAGCAACAATAAACGTAGTTTGACTTTGAAATAGCAGTACCTATTTTTTGGTACAGCAGCAACAGTGAACGTAGTTTGACTTTGAAATAGCAGTACCTATTTTTTGGTACAGCAGCAACAATAAACGTAATTTGACTTTGAAACAGCAGTACCTATTTTTTGGTACAGCAACAACAGTGAACGTAGTTTATATAAACTATATAACGTATTTTTATATATTGCAGTACTAATATTTCTTGACTGCAGGAACAGTGAACCTATTCATATATTGCAGTAGAAATTTTTAGAAACTTTTTTTATAATTTTTTAATATATTTATTAAATTATTTTTGTATAAGTTTTTTTTTATTTTTTTATATTTTTTTTAAATTATTTTTGTATAAGTTTTTTATAAGTTGTTTTTTTCATTTTTTATAACTTTTTAATAGTTTGGAAATAACTATGCCCTTAGCAGAACAGAGCACAGGACACAGGCAGCACCACTGGACTCACAAAGGAAACAAACCACTGAAACCAAAAGCAGGACAGGAGCTCCCTAACTACAACCTCCCTCACGAGTTTTCGCAGCCAGAATGAAGATGGCGGCCGCGAGCGGTGAATTTATGACATCCGAGTCTCGCGAGATCCGACGCAAGACTTGGATGTCATAGCATAGTTTCGGATTTTTTTCCCGGGTAGAAATACCCGAACAGTGCTCGGATCCCGTCGGATCCGCACTGTTCGGGTGGGCTCAGATTAGCGAAATCCGAGCCCGCTCATCACTAGTATTAACATGTAACTTATTTATGCCCAAAAAAAACTTATATTAATATAGGATAAGAGTCCGTGGCTGTTAATATTTAACTTATAATAGATAGTTTTGGTATAGACAATAAGTAACACAGTAACCTTGAGTAAGTTTTATTATTTGATATCTAGCAAATTGTATAAAAGGAGAGAGGAAGATTATTACTGGATTAGGTTGTACAAAGAGGTATCCTTACACTGGGGCATATAAACAGAAAACCTTCCTGCTCTCTCGGGTGTGCTGATTAATAATTATTCATTACATTAAATTGCATATTGGCTTTCAGTCCATTTTTATTCTGCTTGGGGGGAAAACTGCTTTTCTGCCGTGGGGGAGTACTTCATTGCAGATCCAGAGGAAGAGAGGTCATCTTTTACACTAAAGGTAATTTTAGTCTCAATTACTTGCCTGTGAGCCCACACACACAACACCTACTTGGACATCACAACCGCATTACCCACTTGGTGCTCTGCTTATATTACTTGCTTATCTGTGTGCTGGACCCAGCTTGACCTTGGAAACCTGATTTTGCTATACTGTTTCCCTGTGTACAGACCTGGCTTGACTCTCTGACTGTTGGAACTTTATTATAATATTTTGTCTTCCTGTGTACCGACCAAGCTTGATTAAGGGCTACGTTTTCTGGATACTCTCGATACTACATTAGGTCCAGCACTGGAACACACCCAGGCCACTGTGATTGTCCATCTCCAGGTACATCCATCTACCAGCCGTGGGGATCCAATAATCAGAGACTCAGGTAACTAAGTTTACTTTATTGTTACTGTGACAGCAGGGATATAAAACTGTCTCTGTGGCAATGCAGGTATATAACAGAGTTTTTGGAAATGAATAGGGTTGGATTTTAAATAACATGAATTTGGCTTATTTACATTGTGAAAAAGGCACCTTAAATATACTGTACATCTAAGGTTGTTACAGAAAATTGGGTTGAGTACTTAAAGTGGGTTGGGTACTTATTGCAATTCCTAGGGATCTCTGCAATTGGCTGAGATTGCTGAACGGCTATACTACCATGCATAGTCATAGCCACCTAATATAGGCAAGTCAGGCTCTAAAGAATTCTGCAAGAGGGAAGGGTTACTTGTAATCCCCCAAATTGCAGCTCCTCTTGTAGTGGCATAAGGAAGAATAAAGATAGGTTTGAACTGTCTGTATTATTAAATATTACAGCATATTACACAATATAATGACAACATATTATGCAATAATATAAAATTAGAGAGTATTCACTCCTATAAAAGGCTGTGTGTATAGTCAGCAGTGAAAGGATAAGAGCAAAGTGAACAGACTAAAGCTGTATGGTATGATTTATGGAATGATCCTAAACTTAATGTAATTTAATTGCCATTGCTTTACAACCTGTGCAAGAAGCGCACCGTTCCTAATACTCAGATGTAATAAAATCAGAGGAGTTATGTGAAAAACCTATACCTGGTGTACACATAAACCAAAGTGATATAGCTGTTTTAAAAGAAGGGGATCTCAGATAATTTGGTGAAGAATAAAGTTTATTAACGCTTGTGTACATGAACCAATGAGTCTAATCAGATCATAGGGTAACAACAATACATTTGCACATATGTTTTATAAGCAATAATCTTAGCACCCTTACGCAAAGGAGCGTTTATCAATATTTCTAAATAATCATTAGTACAAGATAGTACGGCCTTGCATAAACAAATTCTGAAAAGCATGAAACATAAAAAACATAAAACATATTAATCTGAAAACCTACTACACAGCTGTAATTTATTCAGCATATTTCTTCTATGTTCATAAAAATGGGCTTTTAGAGGCCTGGGGGTAAATGTATCAATGTCCGGATTCTTCAACTCCGGCGAGATCGGCATCTTCAGCGCTTAAATTTAAAGCGGCCCTGCCTTGTAAAGGGAAACTTCCCTTTACAAGGCAGCGCCGCTTTAAATTTAAGCGATGAAGACGCCAATCTCGCCGGAGTTGAAAAATCCGGACATTGATACATTTACCACCTGGTATTTCTTCTGACATACTGAGTTTACAGCTACATTCAAGAACATACACTACATGGTCAGTATCACAGTTAATAAAATTCTTTATGAGGAACTCCACCCCTAAAGAGTTAGACATTATCACTCTAGTTTTATTAAGAAAATGTGTACAGGTGAGACCAGTAGATTTAGTGCAATGAAAGCATCCCTTAGATATTGTTGCAGAAGATTTTAACATACTAGGAGCCAAACTCCTCTTCAAATCCAATTTTTCTTAATTATGACAGTTGGTCTATCCCCCAGATATTTTTCAATGCATTATCCTGCTTGAGGACACCAAAATTTCTTTGGATAATATTTTTAATCTACTGTATCGAGACTTGGAGACAAAGGTTCTCAAGTCTCTCATATCACCCTTTGTCTCCTTACATTTCTCTCTCACAGGATTCAAAAGATGGTTCCTATCCAGAGTGGATGCATAAATTTCTGTGTCCTTCAACACTTGTTCTGGATAACTCCTTTTCTGACAATTAGCCAGCATAACTGTTGTTTGTTTCGTAAAATCCTCATCATTTGAACAGTTACGTCTAAGTCTTCCTATATGACTCTTAGGAATGTTCCTGATCCAAGGGTTATAATAACCACTCATAAAATGTAGATAATTGCAGGCATCAACTGGCTTATTGTAATTAGAGGTCACGATTTTATTACCACTGATGGAGGGGGTGATATCCAAGAAGTTCACCACGTGATAGTCAAAAGTGTGAGTAAACTTAAGATTATGTGTATTGAAATTCAAAAATTAAACAAATTATTGTGCTAAATCACTAGCCCCTTTCCAAATAATAAATAAATTGTCAATGAAACAGCCATACAGGACAAGCATCAAAGGGTCTTTTCCAAATATATTAGTTTTTAAAATCGTCCATGTATAAGTTTTCAAAACTTGGCGCGGACATGGTCCCCATCACCGTTTCAAGGACCTGCAGATAAAAAGTATTTTCAAACAAAAACTATTTGCATCAAAATAAACGGTATGGCTCTTACTTTAAAAATCACGTCTCCCGTTTGGAACCCCCACATCCATTTCAGTAAAGGTTCTTATTTCCCTTAGGCCTTCAACATTTGGAAATGTGGTTGCACAAAGCTTGACCGTCTAGAGTCAGAAATCCATAACCTTCATTTCATTCTACCATTTCTAATAATCTCAGTATATGAAGTGTACCCTTGATATGTGATCTCAAGCGGGAGACATAACCTTGACAGTTCCGTTTTGAAAAGTTCCTTAAATTCATGTTGAAAGCTATGTGTAGAGTCACTCTTAAGTGATTGATAAAAGAAAACATCCCCCAATTGTTTTAGAGCTTCATTCATGTAAGCATATTGGTCCATAACAACCCTCCTTTTATCGGCCGGTTTACTGACAATTGAGATGTAACTTTGTAATTTCCTCATAGCTTGTCTCTCTATTTTACTTAGATTAACTTTGCCCCATTTTAAAGTATCCCTAGTATTATTATTTCTATTTTTAGTTTTACTTTTATTGTGATTAGTATTTGCACCACTAATCTCATTAGTACCACATAATGTCATAGAGTCCGCAAGAATGGTGTTATAAAATATTGTGATAGCCTCCTACACAAATTTTATACCACTGGCAATTGTCAGGCGCCGTCTCCGCACTGACACTTGGTGCAGGAGACGGACGCCTGCACCTTCTCAGGAACCACGTCCTGTTGCCTAGCAGCACGACGCTATCTCTGCTCACCTGTCTGCAGCCAGCATGTCTTACCGCCAAAATCTCCCTAACCCTATCAGGAGGCACCTTAGGGTATATAAAGCAGCCTTGGACACATGTCTAGTGCCAGAGTATTTGGTCTTCAGCCTTGCTCCAGCGTTTGTTCCTGTGTTGCTGTTATTTGGATTCTGACCCCGGCTTGTTCCTGACTTCTCCTTTGGTTCCTGATTCTGGCTTAGAGTGATATTTGGTATTGACCCGGCTTCCTGACCATTCTCCTGCTTCTGATTTGGCTATATCCGTTCCTCTGGTTTTGACCCGGCTTGCTGACTACTCTTCCATCCTGCATCCTGGTGGGCTGTCACCGCTGCCTCAACTGTTACCTCGCCAGCTGACTGATACTGAGGGCTGCGACCTGCACGTCCCTTGCAGCAAAAGTCCATACCTAAACTAACATGAAGTCCACCTTCTAGTCAATAGATTTTCTAATACTATCAAAAACAATATAAAACAAGAATGTGTCAGATCAATAAAGTAAAATAAAAATAAAATACCCCCACAGTCTAAACTGTATATCACACATCTACTTATACTAAAATGAACATAAAATGAACAAAAAGAGCAATATATAAATCATCTGTCAATGGTGGCAACTTATTGTAAGGTCCATTTCCAAACAGTCCATAGCACAATGAAAATGATTAAGCAGCTGATACGTTCCATCCATAGAACTCCCACAATGAATGTGTGTGATTCTAATTGGGAAATTATCTTAAATCCTTCACAATTCACCATTTAAATGAAACATAGATATACCAGTGCATAATTGTAAAGTTTCCTAATACATTTCGTTATATAGTAAATATAACTTCTTCAGAGGATATTATAAGGAATGACCCTTATGGACTAAATGCTTTTTATAAAGCAGATGCACACACCACTATCATTTCAATAATTAGAAGGTGGACTTAAAATCCAATAAAACCCTAGAACTGAGGAGAAGACTTTCACAATATTGACCTTGTCAAGCTCAAAGACTCTCAGAGCCTGAGTCAGTAATGAGTGCAAAGCAAAAAAAAAGGAGTAACTTTCCACCTTGACAAAACCATGTTGCATTGGAGGGGGGAGGTAAATTTAAAATGTAGGGACAGATTTATAAGTGGGGTAGGGCATGTCCTAGATCAACTTTAAACTTCAGTGTAAAAATAAAGCTATCAAGTATTTGTGTGCTACATGAATAAACAGCCAGTATTTTCCTTACATGCAAAATAATACAATAATTTGCACCCCTTGCATTGGGGTTTGTCCAGGATAACATTTACTCCTTTTTGACTTGCTCTCCTTAAGGATTCGGGTAGTCAGTGTTTAAAAGTGAAATATACACCACAAGACTAATTAAAGATGAAACAAATATCTCAAAAGGAAAAGGGGGGAGGAGAGAAGGAGGTCGTCCCATCTCCAACCTTCTAGTATATGGCACTAGATAGAAAATTCAAAATAAAGTTATTTTTTAAGAATGAGCATATAATTAAAAAAACTATTATTAATGATACACATGTTACATAATTAAAATATATTGCTAAATAAAAATATATTTGATTGTGTAAAAAATGTTTAAATATATATCAATGAAAAAGTTAATATGAATTATGTAAACAAAATATATATACTGTATATAAAAAGGAAGGAAATTAGATGCATTGAACCAACACAAAAAAAAAGACTTACAATACTAAATGCACTCATTAAGAACTTATTTTTCTCCCCTATCAGAGTAAGCCATTAAGTTGAACTGTTTAATTTAAACCGTTTGGGGACAAACTTTTGAGTTCATGAATCCAGAAAGCCTCTTGCCTACAAAGCCGCCTATAGAGATCTCCACCTCCTTCTGTTGTTTTAATCTGTTCTAATACTTTTATATGTGATGGATCTGAATCATGAACACTCTCAAAATGACATGATATACTATAGTTCTTTAAACCTCTTAAGTTATTGCAATTATGTTCTACAAATCTATTTTTGAGTTTCCTGATTTTTCTTCCTGAATATAGTAGCTGGCAGCTACATTGCAAGATATAAATAACAAATTCAGAATTACAGTTGATAAAACTATTTATATAACATTTCTTATTATTAACAAAAGAAGTAAATTCTACGTCTCTAATAACAGACTAAACTGCGTCACATGCAAATATATTACCACATTTATAACACTTTCATAGGTCTAGTTGGGATCCCACGTCTTACATTTTTACTCCCATCTATAGACTCCAATCTCTCTTTATTTATTTTTTTTAAGAAAAAATCTTGGTGCTAGAATGTTCCCCAAATTCTTAGCATTTATAAAAATCACCACGAGATGCTCTGGTAAAAGAGTTTTTAAACTTGAATCTTGTTTCAATATAAAATAATTTTCTTTATGATCCTTCTAATTTAATAAGAACATCTATTGAATTTCGACACAAATGTCAAAATATCTTCCCTTTTCTTCTTAGCAATAAGTAAAGGGTTTCTATCAACTGTAATAACTTGCTCATATGCTTTAGTAAGAAGAGGACTAGGGTAACCTCTTTCTCTGAAATTTTTAATCATAGTTTTGACTTGTGATTTGAAAACATCTTCTCTGGAACACTTGTGTTTGACCTGCAAAAGTTGTCCTTTAGGTATTTTTTTTAATTCACTGTTTATGATGCACACTTTTAAAATATAAGTAATTACATGAATTAACATCCTTATAAAACATAGAGGTTAATATTTGTGTGCCCTGGAGAGATAGGGCCACATCCAGGAAGTATGCGGATGTGGATGGATTTATGGTAACAATGAGTGAACTTTAAATTAAAAAATAAGGCAGGTCAGATGCTTGCTAGAAATCTCTGGGCCAGCAGGCTGGAAATCGGATTTCCCATCTGTCACTTGCAGATGGTTCTAAAATTTCACTCCCAGTGATATTGCTATTTTATTTGCTGGGTATTATGCAGGCCTATACAACCGTCTCACAACCTTCATCTGATATCCACAACTTCCTACATCACCTAAGTCTCCCTTCCCTTTACGGTGATGCCCTTTAATATTCCCTGGACCTCTCTCAAAAAAATGTATGTGATTAAATGTTTCCTGAAATGTAAGCCCCCTGGCCCTTATGGGTACATCCATGATTCTTCATTCCAGAAGGACCTTGTCCCCATGTGAGTCACTTTGTATAATGTTGGTACTGATTGTGGTGGATTCCCAGAGGAGATGCTTGAGGCTCATATTGTGACGATTCCCAAGCCTGGTAAAGATGCTGCGGACTGCCATAATTACTGACCTATAGCCCTCCTCAATACTGATATTAAAATATATGCCTAATTAGTTGCTAATAACCTGTGTCCCCTCATTCCTAATTTATACACCCTGACCAGGTGGGGTTTGTACCAGGACGCCAGGCTTCCGACGATACTAGGAGGGTCCTCAATATTATTGAAATATGCTTCAAAACACCAAGAGGATCTGTTGATGCTTTCTCTAGATGCGCACAAGACATTCAACAGACTTCACTAAGAATTTATACAGCAGGTCTTGCTTAAGTTAGGCTTTGCTGGTAATATTCTTGAAACTATTGTAGCCCTCTACCATAGCCAGACCGCCAGAGTTTTTAGTAATGGCTTTCTATCTGACAAATTTAGTATTTCAAATGGCACCAGACAGGGGTGCCCCTTATCGCCCCTTATGTATATATTGGCCGCTGAACCCTTTGCGGAACACCTCCATCTCTCCATGGAATGTAGGGGTTTCGTTTATACTTCAGTATGTCTGGAGGGGCAAACCTTCATGGTTGTCTTTTACTTGTAAGGCTCTACCCAAAGGGCAGGAGGGTCTGGGTCTCCAAAACTTACTCAAGTATCAGGAAGCATGTATCCTTTCACAGATCAGAGACTGGGCACTTATCCCTCAAAGTAAGCCATGGGTCCATTTGGAAAGGGTTCTATATCCCTCTTCCTTATTGCAGGTTTGATTCCAACCCCTCTCCTTCCACTATACACACTATACATACAATTCTAAACAAAATACAATTTAGTTTTGAAATGGAGAAATCTGGAGTTCCTTATTCCATGTCTGCCTCTCCGAAACCCCCTCCCTCCCCCACCATGGTTAAACCAATGGCCTGGCATGAGTTTGTTACAGAGAGTGAAGGTTCTACGCTCCTGCACTCTTCAAGTACTATTGATCCATCTAGTTCTAGCTCACCCTGTCTTAAGGCACTTAAGTGCATTTTTGTGATACAGTTTTGTATATGTTATTTCTGTATTACAATGAATCTTCATGTACTACCTATTTGAACTTGACATTGTGAACGGCTCCAACTATGTACCCCACTCCCCCCCCCTTTCATTTTTTTCTATATCCCTTCCCTTTTATTATAAAATGTCCTAATATATATTCATAAAAAAATTATAATAAAAAAAAAATAATTTCAAAAAAATGCAAAGATGTTTCACTTAAAATATGCGTGCTTGGCACACACAAACTTTTTCTATTTGTTGCTTTGGACCCTCAGAAAGATTCGTATTAATGAAGCAGACCTTAAACAGTGTGTTCCACTTCTCACACAACTGTATGCATGGACTGTCCACTTAATATCACACCGATGAAGATTGCTAGGCTAAGTGTAACATAAGCTGTTTAAAGGTATGATTTAATAAATTTTGCATGGGATTTAGTAGTATTGGCTAAGACTTTTTCATATACTTCCGTGGTCTGTTCGATGTGCAAAGACAGCTATTTGACATATAACCTGTATCAAATACTGTCTGGACAGATATCTGTGCTCTAATTATTGTTCTCTCTAAACAAACTGGTCTTTATATTTTTGAGCAGGAATAATTATGAATTTGATTCAGTTATGAGTTAGACTGCTATATGTTTTTAGCTCACATTGCATATTTATGAATTGAACTATTAATATATATTTCATATATTTTTATTGTATCATGCTTATCTTTTTACCTTACCTTTCTTTAATAAAATATAATTGAAGACTTAACAAAGAGATCACTAAATCTAATAAGAGTATATCTCAAATAATTTAACCATTTGTGCCAAAGTGTTCATTCTACTATGAGAAAGTTATGCCAACACTGTTGCTACAGCATTATATGTAAACGGACCATGTTTCTGGTGTAATCGGTAGATGGTAGATCATAAAATATTTTTAGAGTAAAACTGTGGCCATCCCTGGTCTTTTGGAAAAGAGTTCTATAGACAACTATAACATCTTTACAATAGTTGACTGTTGGGCTAGACATCCTGATGCAATTTCTATTATAACAGACAGCTTCTAAGGAAAATATATTCTTGTTTTACCAGGGTAGTGCTACAAAAACATACCCTGACTGGTTAAGGTAGTTACCACTATTGTTCTGTTGTTTTGGATATTCACTTACATACTTGGAAAAATTCACATTCACATGCTTTTGTAAGTAAATCTGGAAGAGTGTGTCCTTATATGAAAAATAGATTCTAAGAATCATGTACCAATTTTTTTAAAAAAACAATGGCAAAAACAGTATCTAAATGTGATAGTTCCCCAATGCCATGAAATGCCATTTTGTAATGATCAGTTGGTTTGTATCAGTTTATGGCCAAGTCATTTGAATTACATGGTGTTCCAGACACTTTTTCAGAGTACTAGAGACATACTCTTAATAGACCATGTCAAATCCAATAAAGCATATTTATATAATGTTGCAATCTACAGCAAGTCATGACAAGACCCTTTGGATCGCTTAAAAAAATTATTACCCAATTAGGAAAGGCAGGTTTCACAGTTTAAGCTATATTGATATGCGCAACCCCTGCTGAAGAGAGATTGTTAATGGACAGTGGAGATGAAGCCAATAGAAACTTCCCCTCCCATGAGCACCCTGGTTTGATAAAGGAAGACCGGAAGCATGTAGGTGGAGCTGAAGATGGGGTGTTGAGGCAGAGTCTGGAAGTATGGGGAGAGGGCGTGTCAAAGAAAAAGAGCAGTCACTAGGGAGAAGATCGACTATCACTGAGGAGACAATTTTCTTCATCTTGTGAGTGAGGGGATGTAAGCTGAGAGACTGTGAACAGAACTTTGTGACAGGAACTTTGGAAAAGCAGTTATTTGAGAGGCATCAGCACAAAGGTGAATAACCCTATCAACTGTGTTTGAGAGACGTCTGTACAGTGGTAAATAACTAAATCAGCTGTGGGAAGACACACCTGTTTAGTGAACATCATCTACACATAATAAGAAAGGGACACCGCCTTAGAAGCTATTGAACAGTCTACTTCTATCCCTGTGTGTAAGAGTAGAGGCAGTTTTTCTTGTGACACCCCCTCACAAGAGATCATGAAAAGTGTAACCTACATTACTGCCTGGGTTTGTACATACCATAGACTATAGCAGCCATACCCCCTCTGAGAGAGAGGGTCCATGAGAATCACAAAGGCAGTGATCAGAAACAAGGCTATATAGAGAGAGTGACAAACCCAAGAGGGTCTTCCTTTCCATTTCCCTGCATTCATTTAATTAATAGTCCAATCCAGTGGTCCCCAAACTGTGCGCCTAGGCTCCCTGGGGTGTCTTGGCAATCTCACAGGGGTGCCTCAGCCAGGGTCAGTGGTTAGCAAGGCGGGGGACCACTTAGTAATGATTTTGGCTTTGAAAAAATTATGGAGACCCTAAGGGTGCCTTGAACTGAAAAAAGTTTAGGATCCACTGATCCAATCCATAGAGTCAGGCTACCTGCTTTTATTTAACCCACAGGCATAGTGTATTAATTGAGGGATAACTTATGATCTGATTATTATGCAGCAACAACTAGTGGTCGTCACCCTCTTCATTCGCACCAACCATGTGCACCAACATGGTCATCAAATCTACTGCTAACAGTTGTCAACACATATATCAATGAACAGTGACTTTAGGTTAACTAGTGATAGGGAAGAGGACAAGAAAAGAATTAGAATGAATACAAATAAATACAATAGACTATAGAGAAACCAACTACATGCAAAGAAACAACTAAACAAAAGAAACATTACAAAGAGGATGAGGAGGTAGAGAGGACCAAATTTGTGACAGTTAGCACTAAGAGGTTCAGGGTAGTAAAGGAAGACAATAGAGGTGGAGTGAAAATGCCAGGTGGTGCGTGAAGATGGAATTGTCTTAGAATAGGCTGGTAGACTAGCGTGACACGATGAGTTTTGAAGGGAGCACTTGAAACATTCAAAGTTGGGGACAGTCTGATTGGGCAGGTCAGGGAGTTTCAAATGTGGGGATTAGAGCGGGCAAAGTCCTGAAGGTGGGTGGTGATAGGTGATGAAGAGATGAAATTTATTATTATTATTATTATTGTTATTATTATTATTATTATTATTATTATCATTATTATTATTGTTATCATCCTTTGCCTGTATTTATATCTAAGTTGGTATCCTATGCATGGTTTATTTATACTGATTCTCTCTGCATTAATGTAGTGCTGGCATGGGGAACTTAAATTAAAAGATTGAGATATTTTTTTGACCAATCCTCACAGGGCTGGTCCATTGAGCAACTACTTGCTTATCTTATTTATAACAAATTTTCTGTTACTCTTACATCAATAAATATGCCCACTTTATACAGTGTGTTGTGATATCTAGATTTGAATTGTGTATTTAGAGTTGGGCAGGGGATCTCCTGAATCAGCCCCTCATGAGTATGACACCACACTGGGGATCTATGGTGAGAGAGGCACAAGACATGACACATATATACTTATAACCCCACTCTGAGGATAACAACACAAAGGGGTGTTACATATACATTGAGTTTTCAGAAAATAAAATATCGTCTATTTTGTGTAATGGCAAAGTGAAGTTAGAAGTTTAAAAATATATTCATACATTAGCATTCCAACTACAAAGAAAGAAGTCAAATAATTTTTTTAACTTAATGGACATGTAAGAACTTTTTTTTATATAATCTGTTTTTATTGAAATTAAACAGCGTATACAAATGTATGCAATAACATTATCTCAAAATTCAATTACTTCAAACTTTACATTGCACTACAACAATTGCAAGTTCACCCATGGTGATGTAGGTTTGCTTAACCTTTCTCAAAGGAGAAAATAAAATAAGATAAAATAATGTGGATAGGGGATAGAGAAATAGAAGGGAAGAGGTGGGAGGGTAGGTATGGGAGAGGGGGGGGGTGTGTTGAGCTTCATAGATTCCACTGAGCGAACAACACTGTATTTTTAAACTCGATCCATTCCGACCACAGTATGTAGAATGCTCTATTTTTATCCTCTGCCGAATAAATTACTTTATCCATTGCCATATAGAAGTCTATCCGTGCAAACCATTCTTTTATAGTGGGAACTAACGGTGATCTCCAGTGGACCGGTATCACAGCCTTTGCAGCACCATTGAGATATTTTACCAAGGACTTTTTATATTGGGAGACTGGCATATTAGTGTCATTGAGTAGCCAAAACCTTGGGCAGATTGGTAATTCGATTCCTAAAATCGTTTTGGAGATGAGAATGACCGCATCCCAAAAAGGTCTAATTGCCGGGCAATCCCACCAAATATGTAATGGAGTACCCGAAGCTCCCTGACATCTCCAGCAGAGATCTGGGACCCCGGGAACTATTTTTGCCAGGAGACTGGGACACCGGTACCAGCTAGTCAGTATTTTAAAATGTGTTTCAACCACTCTCACACTGACTGAACTAGCGTGAGAGCGCTGAAATATGTTCCCCCATTCTGATTCAGGTATGTCTATATCTAACTCCCGCTCCCAGTCCCTTGTGAATTTAGGTAACGCTTTGGATGACTGTTCAATCAAAATCTTATAAATAGATGATAGAGTATGCCTAGGGCGATGGGCTGCAGTACAAAGGGCCTCAAACTGTGTGCGAGTCCTGCCTTCCTCTTCACGGATTCCCCTGGAACAAGCAAAGTGTCTCGGTTGGATTTGTCTCCAAATTTCCACATTAGGTAGACCCCACTTTGCCTGTATCTCAGCAAAGGGTATGACTCCAGACGTGTCCACCAGCTGGCCGACACGGGTTATCCCTGCCTGGATCCAATGTTTAAATGGCTGTCTCGATAGACCAGGGGGAAAGTCTGGATTGTCAAAACGTGCCGTCAAGGGTGAGTGCTTTGTGGAAATGTTTGGGATAGAGCGCAGTTTTGACCATCTGGCCTGGGTGGGAGATATAGTCGGGTGTTTAACCGTGGCAGTCTTCTCTTCCCAAAATGTCTGATGGCCTTATGTAGCTCATTGAACAATGAAGTGGGAACATGGATTGGGAGTGTGTGTAGTAGGTATAACACTCTCGGGAGTAAGTTCATTTTGATGACAATAACTCTACCAGTCCTTCTGAAGCCAATCCCTCAGATTGGAGCGTATAGTCGCAGTAATAGGTAGGAAGTTATCCGTGTAGATCTTTGAATTATCTTTGTTTATGATCACCCCCAAATACTTAAGATGCGTGGGGTGCCAGACAAAAGGAAAAGCCGACCTCAGACCTTCAATTATGTTGGGTGGAGAGGAAATATTAAGGGCCACTGACTTTAAGTAATTCATTTTAAAATGAGATAATTCTCCAAAAACACGGAATTCCGACATCAGGTTCAGAATGGAGACAGTCGGGTTCGTTAGGATGGCAAGAAGATCATCCGCAAAGAGGGCCAATTTAAATTTCCTCTCTCCCACCCGGACCCCCAAAATATCCGGGTTTGCTCTGATAGAACGCGCGAGTGCCTCCATACAGAGGATGAAAATCATGGGAGAAAGGGGGCAGCCCTGCCTCGTTTCGTTAGCTATATTAAAGGGTTCTGATAAATCCCCATTAACCCTAACTCTGGCCATTGGATGTGTGTATAATGTTTGAATTCTTGCCAAACCCAAATGGCTAAGTGTTCTCTGTATGAAATCCCAATCCACTCTATCGAAAGCTTTTTCTGCATCTGTAGATAATAAAATGGTGGAAGAGTTGATAGTAGTGGCATGCTGGATCAAATTAATTATTTTAGTGGTATTGTCACGGGCACTAGGAGTCTTTACCCAGTATCACCCGCTGATGGTCTTATCAGAGCAGTTGAGTTGGTATATGATACTCTGATGGCAGGGTGATAATGGAACTGGAAACAGCAGATGGTTAGAATATGCTCAGAAAGTCTATGACTAGCAGCACTGGTAAACAATAGGTAACTGAACACGAGGATCTGGATGGACAAGGACACGTGAGGGTAGTCAGTGGTCTGCGCACGGCAAGTTGTACCACTGCTATAGTGAGAAGAATGTCCAGGAGTAATAAGGAGGTGGAAGTCATCGGTCTGCGTTTAGCAAGTTGTACCGCTGTCTGTAGTGAAGTAATGGAATCCAGGTGAAGGTAACGGGGAAGTCAGTGGTTTGCGTCTAGCAAGTTGTACCACTGCTTATGTGAGAGGATATATGCAACTGGTGACACAGGGAAACAGGAATCAGTGGTTTGCCTCTAGCAAGTTGTACCACTGAATATATATGTGAGGAAGGACACGAGGAGATAAATGCAATGCAGAGTCTACACGGGTACACTGAAATTGATCCCACGTTGAACTGCACACAATAATAATAATGAATAAACAGCACTGCACAGATAAACAAAGTCACTAGAATAGTCCAGCAAAAGGAAACACAGTCAATAATAGCAATAGTCTCAGAGGATGGAAACTCCGGAGGAGAACAACTCAGTCCAGATGGATATGCAATACACCAGCACAGTCAATGAGAAGTATGCATACCGTGGTTCAGATGAGCAGGCTGTTAGAGATAGCTGCAGGGATACCTGAGCGGCAGGGAACAGACGAGATGAGAAGTCCTTGCAGAATGGAAGCGGCAGGTTGGTGCAGCGCACTGTAGGTAGGCCAGCAAGGACGACAAATACTCAGGAAGCAGTAGAATATCGAATTGAACAGCAGGAGACCACGGGAGAGTTGAAGCGATGTAGCAGAGCTGGAAGCCGAGGAGCGTAGACTCGATGCTAACAGGCAAGTTGACACAAATGGACACACTGTAGAAGCAGTAGGCAGCGGGTCAGCTGACGGCAGGTAGAATGCAGACTGGAGCGCTGAGACGAGCAGGACTCTGTAGACACGCTGAAGTAGCTAACAGGAATCAGCTGGAACAGTAGCGATGTAACACAGGAGAGTTTGAAGTAATCTGTAACTGTAGATATACGGAGACAGCGGATAGGAATCAGCTGCTGAAGACACTAGGAACACGAGGAATAGAAGTGGTCTGGAAACCACAAACGGCAAACAGGAATCAGCATCAGCTGAACACACGAGCAGGCACTGAAACACCTTCAGAGACTCATGAGGAATGAGACTCCAAGATCAGGCCACGTGGTATTGACCACAGGTGCTTAATATAGGGAGAGTTGCCTGATCAGCCAATTAAGTTAAAGGAACAGAACTGAAGGTTAAAAGGGACTGCACATGCGCAGTACCTCATTATAATGAACGGACACGGTTCCTAGCTACCTTAGAAGTAGCACTCACAGTCCGGTGAGTGACAGGTATTGTCACTAGCTTCGCGCCCTGGGACAAATCCTACCTGATATTAATGAATAATTTTAGACAGGAGTGGTTTCATTCTGTTTGCTATAAGCTTAGCGTATAATTTAATGTCCACGTTGAGCAAGGATATCGGCCTATAACTTGGACAAAGCGCTGGGTCTTTCCCCTCTTTAGGCAATACTGTAATATGGGCTGACAAAGAATAATGTGAAAAGTGAGCTTGGGCAGAGATCGCATTGAAGGCCTGAAGCATGAGCGGTATCAGTTTAAATTTAAAGGTTTTGTAATAAGATATTGTGAAACCGTCTGAACCGGGACTTTTCCCTGAGGGTGTCGTTTTAATTGCCTTCTCCAGTTCCTCAGGGGTATAAAGGGCCTCCAGCAATTGTATGGCGTCTGTGTCTAGTGTGGGAAACTGAACCCTCTCAAGGTAATTAGCTATGCGCTCCTGCCTAAAAGAGCGTTCCGCCAGCGATACCTTCTTGTTAAGATTATAAAGACTTGAGTAATAGGCGTGGAACATCCTAGCTATGTCCGAAGAGGTAACGCAGTTTCCCGGTTTTTGATTTGATGTGTGGTATATACAGCTGGGCTCTCTAAACTCGCAGGGCTGGGGCCAAAAGTTTTCCGGGTTTATCACCCCACTGGAAGAACTTATTTTGGCATTTACGATAATCCAGCTGTATCTTACCCAACATCAGCTGATTTAGAGTCTTTCTCACTGCTGCCAATTCGGCCAGGGTTTCTGATTCTCTAGAGACTTTGTGTCTCATTTCAAGGGATTTGATTTTTTCCAAGAGTAGGTCTCGGCAGGCTATCTTTTGTTTTTTCATGAATGTGCCTAACTGAATCATCTTTCCTCTAGTAACACATTTGTGGGCCTCCCATAATGAGATTTTTGATATGTCGGGAGTGCCGTTAAGTAGTATATAGTCATCTAATGCTGTCTCGATTTGGGATTTACTATAGTTCTCCTGGATCAGGAGCTCGTTCAGCCTCCATGTAAATGGTCTGTGGCCAGGTTGGGGTAATGAAAGAGACAGATATACCGGGGTGTGATGCGACCAGGTGACTTGGCCTATTGTTGCTTCCCTTACCAGATCTAGGTGATTGTGTGATAGGAAAAAGTAGTCCAGTCGTGAATATATATTGTGGGGGTGGGAGAAGAAACTGTAATCTCTCTCCGTGGGGTGCTTAAACCTCCATGTGTCGACCAGCTGGTGCCCATGCTGGTGCGTCTCACCTTATAGTAAAGTTTACCGGAATATATGGTCAACCCTGATGAGGCATCGACGGCAGGATGAAGCACCCAGTTGAAGTCTCCTCCTAGAATAAGAATACCTTCCCTCAACGGATCCACTTTATCCAGGATGGCTTCTAGGAAAACAGGTTGATTATGATTAGGTACATATAAGGTCAACAGGGTAAAGGGCTGGTCAAAAATTTTGCAGGTCAAAGCTAGACCCCTACCCGCTTGCAGCTTGTGGATCGCTATATCTGCAGTCGTCTGGAAAGAAGAATGGCTACTCCTAGTGTCTTGCCATCAGGATTATTGCAGGGGAAAATGTGTGGATATTGTTGGCTCCCAGCTTAAAATGTGTCTCTTGTAAAAAGGCCACATCTATCTTTGCTGCTATGAGATCCCTTAGTAACCTAGATCTCTTCTCTGGTATATTAAGACCCTTAGTCATACATTTAAGTTTATCCCTTGTCATCTATTTTGAACAAAGAATACATACTGGCAGAACTGCTGTTATGTGGGATACGTGTCCATGTAGCCCAAAAAAGTGGAAGTGGGATATGGTGGGAAAAGGGAAAGAGGGGGTTGGTAATAAGGGACATGGGAAGGAAATATGCAAATAATAATAACATTTGAAAATAACCTTTAGATACTTTAAACAGAAATACCAGACCGCTCCGGGGAAACATGAGGGGCCAAATATCCCTCAAGCCTCGGAAAAACTCTTGCGGGTCGGGGGGTACTGGGGGGATACAATGTCAGTGACAACTTTGTACTAAACTTCTTCTGTACTGCTATTTAAACTTATTACTGAGATAATATGTAACCTAACATATCCAAAACTAATACAGGTGATCAAAACATAGGCTAGGCCCATAACCAACTTAGCTTTGCAAATGTTCTAACTAACGGCTGGCCTCAGGGAGCGACCCCCTCTCCACCACCCATCCCCCCTCAGGTAAAACAATGAAAAGACACAGAAAGTCCCAGAATGTTCATCCGAGCTAGCTCGGTAAACAGACCGCAGGAAGCTGTTAATTCTCTTCAGTGGCTTTCCGACCTTTCTCCTGACAATCAAACACTGTCAACCTGTGGAAACAAATACAGGAAAAGAGAGAAGAGGAGGGGAGGAGTGCAGTAGGTTAGCTTATCTGCAAGGCATCTTTACTGTGTCCAATGTATAGAAACAAAAAGCAGCAAGCAACGCAGGCCTTCTTGGGTCGTCTTCCTGCAGCATCAAGTCTCTTAAGACCGTTGTTAGTTGATCATGTGCCCTCTTGATTTGGCTGATTTTGACGATTTTGAGGAGCCTTCCTTGTCCTGCCCACCTGTCGGAACTTTTCCGCTCCCTGAGGAGCATCCATCAGCGTCAGACGTGAAAAAGACTCTTGCCATTCTGGGAGTGTGACCTTTGGGATACGCAGTGATGAGCAGAAGTCCGAAAGGCCTGCTGGTTCCACCAGAACAGTCGATTTACCTTCATGGACCACCTGCAGTTGGAAGGGGAAGCCCCAGCGATACTTAATGTTGTTCTTCCGTAGTTCTTCTGTAAGGGGCTTTAACATCCGCCTTTGCTGAAGCGTGTGCCAAGATAAGTCCTGGAAGACCTGGATCTCTTGGCCATTAAATTGGAGGTCATCCAAACGTCGCAGCTTCCGCAAAATCTCATCTTTTTGTGTGAAGAAATGCAAGCAGCAAATGACATCCCAAGGCCTTTCTGAAGGAGACCCTCGTGGGCGCAGTGCCCTGTGTGCTCTATCAAAGGTAATGACATTCTCCTGTGGCATCTCTAGTACTTTGTTGAATATTTTCGTAAGGGCATCCACCAGACCTTGTACGGGAACATCCTCAGGCAGGCCCCTTATCCTCAGATTATTTCTGCGGCCTCGATTTTACATGTCATCCATCTTGTATTGCATCCACTGTAGAGCCTTTCCCTGGGCTGACACTGTGGATTCAAGAGTAGTAAATCGGCTTTCCTCTGCCTCTTTGCTTTCCTCCAAAGCCACCAACCGGTGCCCCAGGTGCGCCAGGTCTGCTTGAAGAGTAGCCACCTCATGACGGACCACCTCCCTTAATCTGGTCTCCAACGTCTCAAAGTCCTTTTTGGAAGGAGCCTCTTGTTTGGTTGGCAGCGTCCGGAACATGCCCATGATCTGGGATAGTTCTAACTGGTCTTTGACGGGAGAGGTCTCAGCAACCTGGGACACAACTACCTGGGAGCCAGGTGAAGATGATTGAGAATGGTTAGTGGATGAAGCCATGTCGCTTGCTTCCAGTCCGGTTGAAGATTTTAGAAGCACGTAAATTCGAGCGCTGAGGTGTAGCCGCAGGTTGTTTAGAAGATTTCTTGGTGGAACCTTTCTTATCTTTGCCCATCTGGGCCTCCAGCCAATAGCTTTGGTAGGTTACAAAAACTGATCTTCTTCAGCAGTGCTATGGCATATAGATGAGTCGTCACTAGACCCGTCCCCCCATTTGAGGTCTAGATAGCCATGTCAGTTACAGGAATACAGGAGGTGCGCATGCACCGGCATAACAGGAGTTTCCAGGGAATCCTCAGCATCCCCACATCCACTGTGCCACAGGGGCAACAGACACCATTCTGATGCCGTTCCTGCTGAGGGAAGTCAGCTAATATTGGCCCTGGAACTGGATAGTAAATCTGCGGTAGAAAGAGGGACTCTGGTATCTGTGGCTAGGGTCTGGGTGAACAATAAGAATTGTGCTACTTTGTATCTCTGGGGGCAGCAGGTCGCAGCAATAGGATCCACTGTCAAGGCATCTATCCAGCACCAGATGAGAGCCTGCAAGGATGACCTGTTTTATGGCTAACAGGGTCCCTCTAAGCTGTGTCCTACCTCTTTCAGCGGGGGTGCTCACTGCAGGGCGATGGCAGACCTTATGGGACAATGGGCCTCTTTATTTGATATGCTGCGGAGTGAAGCTTGAGACTGTGCCCCTCCGTTGTCCTCCTGCCGCCAACCGGAAGTTGGCTTCCGAAAACCAGAAGTCACGCCACTCGTGCCTCTAGGGGAAATCACAGCCATGGATGCAAGGGCACAGCCAGGCTGCGGATCGCGGACCTCCCGCCGGAGGATCTAGAGACTTCCCAGGCTCAGGTAGGATGAGGATTTCATGCTGATAGATGACCGGAAAGATCCCGCGGTGGTGCAGCCCCGGGGGACAGCCCGCATGACAGATTGCCGGTAAATATCTCAGCTCAGAGCCCGTGTTGTTTTGTTCTTATACGCCCAACTCATGCCTGGATGGTTCAGCCTCCGGAATATGTGCTTTTTTTTTTGTTTTTTTGCGGGGTATATTCCCTGTTTAATTCTTTAATTGAGGAGTTGGAGCGGAGCTCTGAGGGATTCCAACCTCCCGAGATGGCATCCAGACCACGCCCCCCCATGTAAGAACTTTATACCAACATTTTCTGTCATAGATGGCCTGTTGACCAAGTTAACCAAGCCAAGCAGGGGAGATAGAATTTTGTGGTCAAAAGAATATGAACAGACTTTTCAGTAAATAATAATTTAGGTAAATAACCAGTTTTGCAAAGTCCTAATATCAATAAGCCAGTCCTTGGGTTAGAAATAGAAGGTGATTAACACCTTGTATTTTACTTAAGCAAAATGCTGTTTGCTGATAAACACAACATTCTATTTTAACTACTGAGAACGAAGAAATAGCAAATTGTAATTTGGGTGTTGTGAGCTTTGCCAGGGTGAGAGTTCATGTTATTATTATTTATTGTTAAGTTTCAGATTAGTCATCAGTCAAGGAAAAAGCACAATAATGTTGAACATTTCTCAATGTATTATTATTAATCTTTATTTATATAGAACCTACATAGCATGTAGTGCTTTACAGAGAATATTACGACTAACAGCCCACCACACAAACACTAGGGTTATTTTTTTTAAGAACAAGAAATAAAAGTAAATGTGTTCTATTTGGGGCACTCAATGTTCAGATTCCTGTAGAAAACTCATTAGGCCTGATTCATTAAGGAAAGTAAGGCAAATAAAGGAGTACGTTTGCTCCTGGGCAAACCATGTTACAATGCAAGAAGTGTAAATTTGTCTATTATTTTGCTTATAAGTTAAATACTAGCTTCTTTTCATGTAGCACATAAATACTTGATAGCTTTATTATGACACTGAATTTTAAAGTTGATTTATGACATGCCCTATGTTGTGAACATAGAGAACTTATAGTTATTTATAAGGGGTAACCTATCACATAATTGTGGGGAATAAGGCCTAAATCATAACTGCAGTGTAAATATGGTATATCAAATCAATCCATTGGTAAACTGAGCTACTAAAGTGTAAAATGTGAAGACAGAAAGTCTGTTATGTGTGTATTCAGTGACTCTGCACATTTCAGTATTAGAACATAGCAGTGTCACCTGTAGCAGCTTCAAAGGCCCCTGATGTGAACTATATCCTTGCCTGAGATGGAGTTTTGACACCTGAATAGCCTTGTAGGAACCGCTCAACATGGTGTCTGGCTCAAAGAGACCATGTGCTGACTTTGTTTTAATTTATATAGACAAAAATAATTCAGTTTTAAAATATGCCACTTAAAATCAATAAAAGTAGTGATCAACCACATATTCCTTAATAGCATGATGAAGGGCAGCTCATATGTCAAATTCAGAATTCTGCCACACAGAGAATTTGAGGAAATGAGTATAAGCTTCACTGACACCGTGTACCTAGGCTTGTTTGGTATCAATGGATAAATTCATAGGGGATCTATTAATAATAAAATTGGGTACTAAATCAGGCAACATGCAAATGGTGATTGGTGATTGAAAACAGTGTCACTGACAACAACCCCTGCAGGCGGGGAAAAATGTAAAGGTGTCTTTAAAAAGCTGAGATCAGTTACAACAAAGGGTCAGGCTTTTGGGAAAATCAATCCAAATTGACAAGCTGTCCACCTTCCTAGCCAATTTCCCATGGCACAGATTACACAACTCATGTAAGTTATACTCTGAATGTAACCCTTTCTATGTTAAACAGTTTTGCTTGTGTATGTTATTTCAATTGCTTATTAATTGTTTTTTTTATCTGAATGCCCTGTACCTTTGTATATTAAATCTATAATTTAATAAGTGGCGTCCTTGATACTCTAACAAATCCATTAGACTGTTAAGAAGAATATAGCTTGACCAAGTTAACCCTTTGGATGCTGGTGTGTGATTTGTTAACACATTTGACTAACAAGCTTAGTGTGTGCTTGCATTTACATTTGTGTAACAGTCTGGAGGACTGACAAGTTAACCCTTTGATTGCTGGTGCTAAGATCTGGGTAGGCAGAAGCCATGTGGGACAGTATATTGGGGTTCTATTGCTCGTTTTCAATTGGTGGTGACAAAGCTGAAGTGTGTTGGGGTGTGAGAGCGCTGTGTGGGGGCGATTCAGTAGGTCTATAACCTGTGTGATAGCTAGAGAGAGACTTCTGGCTGGAATCATGTGTAACCTCATACAGCAAACACCCAAAGTCACTGAAGCTGCGAGTGTGCTTGTCACACCCTTTTTCAAATATAAATCTGTCCCTACATTTAAAATGTACCTCCCCCTCCAATGCAACTAGGTTTCGCCAAGGTGCAGAGTTATTCCTTTTTTGGGGGGGCTTTACTTTCTTTAATGAATCAGACCTATTATCTTTATTAAATTCATTTTTAAAAATTAGTAAACCTTACTTATTCGCCAATTGGTAGCAAAATATTTAAAATAACGGTAGTGCAATACCTGATTTAAAATAGCAATATTCAATTGCTATGCCTCGCTATGTTAAATAAAATTAAATAATTTAAATATAGTTCAATGTGAATCAACCATATTCAATTTAACAGCAATGTAGATGAACATTATCACATGTATCATTCGTTATTCCTTTTATTTAAAGTGTCTCTTGAAATGTCTCTATTGAGAGTGAGTCTAAATAAAGGCAAAGCTGTTTTGTATAAAGAAAGCTCAATTGTTGCAGGTTTTCTGCCACTGAATATTTTGATAGATACATTCTCTATAGTGTATAATTTTATTCACTGGGTTTTGTATAGTCCCACAAGGTATATCAAACTTAATAAATTAATCTGTGTTCAATATATAACTACCCTGCCAGGGAATCCTTATTTTAGGATTTGCCTATATTTCCTAATCTCCTCTATCATCATTAAATCATTTAGTCCATCATTTATACATTGCTGTCATGCTATAAGTATCTAGCTGCTCCTATCTTGATTTTAGTATACCTTAATCATGTGTTAAGGAATTCTAAATTGTATATTTAAACTGTTTTTTTAGCATAGTGTGGTGAACACTAATGCACGTTACGCTAACTCAATTTTTCAAGGCCTTCATCTACATTGTGGTCGCAAATTGCTATAAGAGAACAGACAATTATATATAAAAAAATAATATGGTTGATTCACATTGAACTATATTTCAATTATTTAATTCTATTTAACATAGCAAGGCATAGGAATTGAATATTGCTATTTTAAATCACGTATTGCACATTAGAATATTTCGCTAGTAATTGGAGAATAAGTAATATTTACCAATTTCTAAAATTGAATTTAATAAAGATAATGGGCCTGATTCACTAAGGAAGGTTTAGCAAAAAATTAAGTAAGTTTTCTTACTCAACTTTTCTGTACAAAACCATGCTACAAGAGGTGCAAACTAGTTTATTATTTTGCACATAAGATAAATACGGTCTGTTTTTTCATGTAGTACACAAATACTTGATAGCTTATTTGTACACTGAAATTTAAAGTTGATCTAGGTAGGACATGCCCTACCCCAAATATAAATCTGCCATCACATTTTAAATTTACCTCCCCTCCAATGCAACATGGTTTTGACTTACTTACTTACTTACTTTTCCTTAGCTTTCCTTAATGAATCAGGCCCAATGAGTTTTACAAAGGAATCTGATCATTGAGGTACCCAATTGGAACACATTTTTCGTTTTCTTCTTGTGTGGGTGCACTGCCCAAGGTATATAATATGGTATGATATTTCAGCATTGCATTACTCATTCTCAGGTAAAAGATGACTTAGTGCAGTGGAAACTCTATCTTACTTTTTTTCAGAAGCCAAATAGCCTACCAGTATGTTTTTGGTACGTGGGAGGAAACCCACGCAAACATTTAAACTCCACACAGATAGTGCCCTGGTCAGAATCATAATCATAACTCCAGTGCTGTAAGACAAAAATGCAAACCACAATGCCACCATATAATGGTACTGTGAAGATGCCTAAGGAAGGGTAAACTTCCTCTTAAGGAGGGAGGAACATAGACATTTTCATTTAATATGTTTTTTAACTTTTTTTTAAATTGTAATGCAATTATTTCCATGCACTGACAATCTCTTCCTTTATTAGACTGGCCATCTAATAAAAAAATTTGAGGAGTGTATCAGCACCTGGGAGTAATGCAATAAATTGTAAGAGACTTACCTGTCCCTTGCTCCTGTTCTCGATTGCAGCCGCTGCTCTGTTCTTCCGGGTGGCTGTGGTTATGTGACACAGAGGTGGGGAATTTGAATTCCTTTTCCCTATATTTGCACGCTCTGACACACTGCCTGTGTCAGAGCAACAAGTTAGAGCTTGGTGTCTGTCTCTCTCTCTCTCTGTGTATCCTGTGCTGCTTCCTGTTTCTCCATGTATGACCTCTGGCTTGTTAAACCACTGCTTTTGGATTACTCTACTGGCCATGCTCCTGTGTATCTGACTGGGCTAATCTTACTGTCTACCCGTACTCCTATGTATCTGACCTGGCTATTCATATTGACTACTCTGCTGCCTGTCCTGTGTATCCAACCCGGCTATTCATAATGACTATTCTGTTGCAAGTGCCTGCGGTTATTATTATTGTCCATCCAGCTGTCTGAGAATCAGTGTATCCGACTCTGTAACTCTCCTGTATGTGGTATCTCTTCAGTGTATCCAACCCGGTGTTCCACTGAGACGTGACAGGATTATTCGGTGTGTGCTGATCTATTTCAGGTAACTTATCCTGCCGTGCTTTACCGCTTCAGAGTCTGCTCTCCAGATCTCTCATCTGCAGCCTATTACATCAGAGGGCTAACCTAAGGGCTGTGACCTGCGGGCATCCGGCAGCAAAACCCATCCCACCTTGCGGCGGTTCTTGGTAAAGACCGGGGTTCCATTAGACTCTGCACCTTGGGAACGCCTGTGATAAATCTGACTAATAGGAGTCTCCAGTGAGACCTAACAGTTTGCTCTGATCCTACTAAGATGGACGGATCTGGTAACCCCTCTGCCAGGGATCTTTTAGCGCATCTTGCTGCTCAGGTGGAGGAACAAGAAAAAAAATCAGGCCCAGCTACTACAATTTCTACAGGGTATGTCTGCTCGACTAGATACCTGACAGAATACTCTAGCTTCACAGGCGGCTATTCCACCTTCTCTGCCTTCTCCTCCACAACCTTCTTCTTCCCTTGCACCAAGTTCGGCAGCTTCTGCATCCTCGACTTCTCAGCTTTGGATCCAATATCCTCCTAAATTTGATAGAGATCATAAAGCTTGTCGTGGTTTCTTAAACCAATGCGCCATCCAATTTGAATTACAGCCAGGAAATTTTCCTACATAAAAAACTAAGGTGGAATATATTATTTCATTATTATTGGGACAAGCTCTAGCCTGGGCATCCCCCTTATGGGAACACAATGATCCCATTTTGCATAATTGTACCACATTTTAAAAACCTTCAGGTGCATCTTTAATGAATCCGGATGGGTCTCCAGCGCAGCCTCTGTTATTCTGCACCCGCACCCTATCTCTAGGCCAATACGCTGTCCAGTTCCGTACCTTGGCGGCCAAGCTTCGCTGGAACAACGAAGCTCTTGTGGCCACATTTTGGCAAGGACTCTCGGATCGGATCAAAGACGGATCAGCTGGTCGTGAACTCCCTTCCTCTTTGGATGCGTTCAGTTCTCTGTGTAACCAGATTGATATACATTTCCGGGAGCACACTCAAGAGAAGGAGATGTCCCGCCGATCAGAGTTTCGTTAGGCTCCTCGCTTTCAGAATCCTGTGGCACCTTTAGAGGAACCCGTGCAATTGGGAAGAGTTTGTCTCTCTCAGGAGGAGAGAGAGAGACGATTCAAGAACCATTTATGTTTATACTGCAGAGAATCAGATCACGTTTTGGGCAATTGTTCCAAACGGCCGGGAAACGACAAGGCCTAGCCGGCTCCGGAGAGGTCAGGTTAGGTATTTTCGCTTCTTTTCCATCAGATTCCAGCTTTCCCATTCAGGCTCTCCTTCAATATGCTGACAGTCAGCTTTATCTTCCTGCTCTCATTGATTCTGGGGCAGCAGGGAATTTCATAAGTGCTATGACCTCTTGCTTATTAGACCACTGCTTCTGGATTACTCTACTGCCTGTGATCCTGTGTATCTGTCCTGGCTATTCATATTGACTACTATGCTGCCTGTGCTTCTGTGTATCCAACCCGGCTATTCATACTAACTACTCTGCTGCTAATGTTTTGTATGTCTTTATATAATTATTAATATCAGGTTTATATGGATATCAGCTCTGTGGCTTATTAAGCACTGATACACAGATCACAGTACATAAACATCCCTAATTAAATTTATGAATGAAACATTTCAATTTTACCCATTGTAAGGGTCTTATTTATAGTCTTAATAAAAACTATTTTTAAGCTAATACGCAGGGAATGGCCACAAAACATGTGGTAAATATGGCTGAATCAGACTATGTTGTTTCCATTTGATGTGAGAAGCTTTGCAACATTTCTATTAAATCTTTCAGCTTAGTCCTTGCTGGCTGAAGAGTTACAAAATCAGTGGCTGCTATGATTGATCTTTTTATATATATTTTAAATATTTTCATTCAATTTCTTGTTCATTTCTAAGCACTTTGGTGTAAATTTATAACTAGGCATTAAATTAAATATATTTATACTTTGTGGCAAGAGTGTTTAAAATACGGATAGATAGATAGATAGATAGATAGATAGATAGATAGATAGATAGATTTCTATTTTGTTTTATTTAGTATAAGATTTTGGTCTGTGTGTATGGTAGGGGATTTAGAATGTAGAAGTTCAAGAATTTAAATAATTATGTGTTAAAATGAATAAAATAAGATTGCAGATAAAATCTTGGGGCCTGAGTCATTAACGGGAGCAAAGCAAAATAAAAAGGAGTAAGTTTGCTCCTGAACAAACCATGTTACAGCACAAGGGGTGCAAATTAGTTTATTATTTTGCACATAAAGAAAATACTGGCTGCTTTTTCAAGTAACACACGAATACTTGATAGCTTTATTATTACACTGAAATTTAAAGTTGATCTAGGACATGCCTTACCTCAACTATAAATCTGTCCCCACATTTTAAATTTATCTCTTCCTCAAATGCAACATGGTTTTGCCCAGGTGCAAAGTTATTTCTTTTTTATACTTTGCTCTCCTTAATGACTCAGGCCCTTTCTAATTATTAGTAAGAGTGGGATTGGGGTCTAAACATTTTCAATGGAGACATACAGTGACTGGACATCATTGTGACCCAGAAGTAATTGGGTTGCCTTTCAAAATATTTGCTATACACTGGTAGCAACTTTAGGTATGATTGCAATTCAGGAAGTCATCAACATGCCACTATTGGTCTACCTGGACAAATTGTTTTATGAATTTTAGGTAAAAAATTGAATAATCGGACTTGAAACTATCAAGCATTGGTACTCATCCTTAGTATTAATATTCTCATGAAGACTATTTACCAGGATCTCTCTGAGCATAGAAACAACTCACTAGTGGGGTCATTCAATAACCTTGTGTATGCTGTTTTATCATCCAAGCGTCTCTATATTATCTTATATTACTAGGATATCACTTAAATACTAATTAAGGAGGCTCATGGTTGTTGTTGTGTAATTTCCTAATTGAGCCTTCCCTACGTTTTATGTTTCAATCATATAGGCAGAATGGTGGCTAATATTGTGGGCACGCATGTGTATTAAATTGCTCTGCACATGCACAACATGGAGCTCTCCATATCTATAAATATGTAGTATGGACATGATGTTATAATTTCTGATGAAGTCTCAAACTAGAGGTGAAACATGTTAAGAATATTGGCATCAATTCTACATTTTCCAGTGGATCTTCTTACTCTTCCCTTTATTTGGAGATTACACCTTCCATCTGAGAGATTGATACTTCCTGACCCTTTGAATAAGGGATAATATGAACTGATATACTATTAAATCCTGACCAGGTTGTTGGGTCTTCAAATAAGCCTTTCTTTATTGTATATTGTGAGTGTGAAATTTATATGTGCTTTTATTATTAAAATGTGTACTAAATATATTACAATATATGGTCTATATATCTCTATGTTTTGGAGAATAATAGATTGGATCAAGAGTGTTACAGCCATGCTAACATAACAGAGAAACATTTATTCATCTATATCTGGTACGCATATATTGTATGTGATAAAATAACCACTCACTATATATAGAAAGTACTACACTATCTTTGGTATTCTTTTGTGTTTTTCAATTGGCACTTTGAACCAGGGTGTAAGAACACGGCTTTCTCTGAGGAATTCAGGACTTATTTACAGATGTGCCTATTTGATTCATATATCCAGTACGCAGACTATTATCACCTTCTTTTTGGGGTCACATTCCCAAAAATACTACACTATTTGGCACCCTGTCTCCTTCTCCCTTTCTTTTTAAGATGTCATTATTTGATCGGATTAACCACCCGAATCTTTGAAGAAAGGTAGCTGCCTCGTATAAAGGATGTGTTAAGAGATATATATGGACTTTATATACCTATATACCTATTATATACCATCTTTTACTGTTTATATATACTAAAATATTAATATATATATTTTTACGGATGAGTTTTTTTTTTATTGGGAACTGTAGGTTCAGTATAAACAGCTATCTGCTATATTCTCAGTGCCCACATCCCCCCTTTTTTTTGAGAGCTGCAGTACCTCTATGTAATGCAGCAGTTATATACCATTTGGATGGGGAATGTCAGCAAGCCGGAGTCAGAAGCCGTGAGATCCACAACGGTACCAAGGAGCAAACAGAAGTAAAGACAACAGGAAACGATAAGCCAAGCAGGAGACTGATACGAGGAGATCAATCAGGAGCAGATCACAGGAGCACTGAGAGTGAGACCAGGAAGAGCAACAATTGGTGAACTGGCACCTGTCTACTAGAAAAGGCAGACTTTCAAGGTCAGGCACAGCTGTTCAGGATCCAAGACATATGATGAGGGCTTAATGTCTTGCAGACAGGATCTAATAGAGACAAAGCAGCTTCCATATAGGAGATGATGTACTGAAGACAGAAGAAGAACATGACTTTTAAAAGCCACACTTCCCCCCTATGCTAAGAACTGGAGAGGATATGTCTGCATTATTTAAATACATTGCCTGGGCTTGACGTAGGGTTTATTTCAGCATTTCCAGTTTGCATTGCAACAAGTCTATTCTGTTGACAACATGGTGGAATTCAACTGTCATTGCAGATACATTCTCTGTGTCCCTTCTTTGGTGATCTCTGCTGCTTCTTTGGTGGCAGCCAATGCTACCAAAATTCTGTGAACTAGTGTTCTGGCTCTGTGTCCAGCAGCAGCATGATGTCAAAGAAAGATACTGGGCAACAGCTACTCTGAGCTGATAACTACAAGGGTATAGTAGCACAAAGTAATAGTCTTCTCCATGACCAGAAGAGGAAGTTTGGTTCATGTTAATGATTAAGTATAGTCATTGTTGCCAGCAGCTGACTGTCTTTATATTTCTACAATCACAAATTCATCTTTCATGTCTCAATCTACTTCTCCATTAATTCCAAGTATACTTCATTGCTAAACATGCTTCTGCTTGCAGTAGCTATACACACTTCCCCATCAGCAGCTACATGCTGCTACTTTATGTACTATTTGTTCCCCACACCTCTTAAATTGTAAGCTCATATGGGCAATGTCATCTTCTCTGTTTCATGTAATTATACATAATTTGTTAATCATCATCATCACCATTTATTTATATAGCGCCACTAATTCCGCAGCGCTGTACAGAGAACTCATTCACATCAGTCCCTGCCCCATTTACAGTCTAAATTTCCTAACATACACACTCAGACAGACAGAGACAGAAAGACTAGGGTCAATTTGATAGCAGCCAATTAACCTATTAATATGTTTTTGGAGTGTGGGAGGAAACCGGAGCACCCGGAGGAAATCCACGCAAACACAGGGAGAACATGCAAACTCCACACAGATAAGGCCATGGTCGGAAATTGCACTCATGACCCCAGTGCTGTGAGGCAGAAATGCTAATCACTTAGCCAACCGTGTTGCCCATTTATTAAGTCTCTATATTCCTCTCACCCTACAAACTGCCACCTCTGACCCTATTTCCTCTAAACTTCTCTGCTCTCTCTCCCAGACTGACAGAGCCGGACTAAGGAGGAGCACGTTATTTGCCTCCTGCACTTTTTAATGCATGAGGCTAACAACAAAAACATATAATTACAGTGCTATAAACCAAAGTTAAAAATCAGTGAATATTGTTGTTGAAAAATATTGTATGTTTCCAACATACCTCACTAAACACCAGTTCAAATGACAATGGTGTTTAAAAAACAACAAAACAATACATGAATTCATATAAAATAATACACAATAAATTAAATATACACAATATTAAAAATAAATCTAAACAAACCCTGTTATATATTAAATTATTTTACATCTAACTCAATATGAAGGGTTGTTGTATCTTAAGTATAGCTTTGCTTAGCCTGCACAGTTCATTGTGCTCGTTGATTACTATATTAAAGATTGTTTGGACAAACAAACCACTTGGTTAAAGTGTAAATAACTCAAAGTCTTAGTTTGTAGAATCTAATACAGTCTCACTTGGAAACGAAAAAGCAGCCTATTTTGAATTTCAACCACATGAGTGGTCTTAAACTGTATATGTTTAGAATAGTGGCAATTTATACAAAATATCCACGCTCAAGAACCTTTAGGCCAAATTGAGATCTCCAGTTATTGATCTCGGATACAGGTTCACCACTCACTGTAAAATCTGACAAACAATTAATTTTCTTCAAGTGTAGCTGTCAGCTACCACACAGGAAACAGAGCCCTAGGAACGGCTCAGTTCTTCAATTAGTATCAGACTGGTTTGGAGACGCAGACCTGCAAGTACAGCTTCCGGCTACTACACAGGAGTCAGTGCTCCACTCAGTGGTCGAAGCCACTTCTCTTAATGCCTTCATTGTAAAACTATCAAATTCCATTCATTTACATTTCCATTACATTTTTCATAACGCAATTGTCACTTCTAAATGTCCACTTCAACCACTGGTGCCACTAGAATCAGGTCGCGATCTACATAACATCCATACTCAACTTCTAATTCATCAGTGGACATATCTGGAGACACTGTCCTGACAGCTGAGAGCTGCCGGCCGGTTGGCCTGGGGAGTCCGGTTACTGCTGCTGCTTTGTTTGTTGGATTTTACAGTGACCGAGAGTTCAGTCTGAATCTGTCCACCTGCCAGGTAAGAGCTGCGGACAGGCCTGTCCGTGGGTTCCCATTTGCATAGTGGAACAGTCCCACATGATGACATCCAGTTTTATTTTAATAATAATTTATTTTAATCATTGTTTGCTTGTGGAACTTGTATCCAAGATCAATGACTGGAGATCTCAATTTGTCCTAAAGGTTTTTGAGCTTGGATATTTTGTATGAATTACCACTATTCTAAACATATACAGTGTACTATCAGTTCAAGACCACTCATATGGTTGATAATCAAAATAGGCTGCTTTTTCGTTTCCAAGGGAGACTGTATTAGATTCTACAAACTAAGACTTTGAATCATGTATATTTTAACCAAGATGTACATGATAGTCCAAACAATCTTTGGTATAGCAATCAACAGCACACTGCATTTTGCAGGCTAACCAAAGCTCTATTTAAGATGCAACAACTCTTGATATTGAGTTAGAAGTAAAATATTTTAATATATAGCAGGGTTTGATTAGATTTATTTTTAACATTGTGCATATTTCATTGATTGTGTATGTTTTTATATGAATTTATGTAATGTTTTGTTGTTTATTAACCACCAATGTTATTTGAACTGGTGATCCATGAGGTATGTTGGGTATATATTTTTCACCAACAATATTCACTGATTTTTAACTTAGGTTTTTCGCGCTGTAATCATATCTTTTTGCTGTTATCAATTGGGGAGCTCTGCAGCCTCCATTTACAGCTGCTTAACCATTTTTCTCATATTTAGTATTATTTATATATATTTTGAGCACCATTATCAAAGGTTTTTTTTCTCTTCATGAGGCTAACAAGCTTTAAAAACTCTTCAGACCTCTGACTGAGCATTCCGAGGAGTCATCAGGCAGCCTCACAACACTGTGCGCTCAGACAAGAAGTATTCCTTTCCTATCTGCAGCATGAAGTAAGAGTATGATGTTGCAGAATGGCACTGGCAATTGCAAATAAAGGTAAGTTCCACAATTGAAAGTAAAAACACAAATCTAGGTTCTCCTCTAGATCTTCTTCAGATCTTCTTATCCAGTCTACCGATGCCTGGTGGATACTCACTTTTTAATCACCAGGTGTCACAACTTGATACAATAAGTACCTGCTAACGTTGGCGCAGCTCAAGTAGAAGGTGCAGAGTCTAACATGCCCCCGGTATTCTCCAGGAACCCCCACAAGGAGGTATGGGTTTTGCTGCAGCAGACGCGCAGGTCGCGGTCCTTTACCGAGTCGCATAGCGAGGTATAAGCGAGAGAATAGTCAGACAAGCCGGGTATGTAAAGTGCTGGCAGCAGAGGTACACAGGGAGAATCCAATGGAATGGTCAGACAAGCCGGGTCGGTAACCTCCAATGGAGAAAACAGCACACAAGGAGAATCCAATAGGATGGTCAGACAATCCGGGTCACAAGGAAACACTGGAGAGCAGAAGGTATAGTCAGGAAAGCCAAATGCTACACAGAAACGCTGGAGCAGGTTGACCCAATACTCTGGCACCAGCATGGTGCCAAAGTCAGCCTTAAATAGTGCTAGTAGCCAATGAGATGCCGGTGGCGTGATGTCATCGGCGCTGCGGGGATCCGGATAGCATCCCATTGCCTAGCAACGGGACACACATGAGCAGAGGAACCGTTGGCCCAACCGAAGTATCTGGTTGGCAAGCAACCAAAAGCGGTGAGGAAGTGACAGGCGACCATGTCGAAGGAACCGAGGGACGGCCCCTGACACCAGGTATGCAGAGCCATAAAAAGTGAAATAAAAATCATCATCATTTATTTAATAGCGCCAGCAGATTCCGTAGCGCTTTACAATTGGGACTATGCATATATTATTGCCTTCATATTAAACTATTGTTGGCAGCAGAAAACAAATCCTTTCAACATCTGTGTCACTGAGTGCTTATATCTTGGTATCTACAATTGTGGATGTAAGGCTATGTGTCAATTACAAATAATAATATTATTTATACCATCAAAATAATAGTGGAGTACAAGGGTGCAAACAGATTTTTTGTGCTTATAATTACCTAAAAGCTTATTCCACCCATTGCTAATAATTATTACTTTGTAGAACATCTCTTTGACTTTTAACATTAATAATTTGTAAATAATTTGTTCACAAAGCTTAACAGGGACATATTACTCTGTTTCACTTATCCTTTAATGACAAATATTCTACTAATTTAGGCAAGGTTATGAGTGTTCTTAAGGCTACTACATTAATTTAAACCGTTTATTTCAAGGACAATTATTCTTAACGTTTCTGCCTTACTTAATAATGGAGGTGTATAACAGCAAAATTGTAAATATAACTATAGGGAGAGGGCTGTTAATAGAACTATAGGGAGGGGTCTCAGGGCCGTCTCTTCCATTGGGCACGATGGGCAGGTGCCCAGGGGCCTTGCAGGCAAGGGGGGCCCGTCTGAATCCTAAAAAAAAAGGGAGGGAACCGCAATGAGAACTATAGAGGAAGGGTCAAAGGATGAAACATGGAGTGGGAAAAGGGAGAGATATGGAGGGGCAAAGGGAGAGATATGGAGAGGTGCAAAAGAAGAAACATGGTGAGGGCTAAGGGAGAGACATAGAGAGGGAAAAGGGTGAGACAGAGGTGACAATGGGAGAGAGATGGAGCGGGCAATGAGGAAGATATGAGGGAAAGAATAACAGTATTTTTTTCTTTATTTTTTGTGAATGATGACACTATGGGCCCGATTCATCAAGGAACGCAAACGCATACGCATCTGCTATGCATACTTTGAGTCGCGCAAACCGTTACGCGAGTGAAATAAGCACCTCAAACAGCAAAAACACAACCCCCTGTGGTCCACTACACTTAAGGGACGGAAATAAGCAGTGCAAACGTTATAAAACACACCCACCTGCGGATCTTTAAACATGGTACAAGCACAAGCGACGGCTCTCAACTGATTGACGGGAAGCTAAGCAATGTATACTTCACGCCCACTGTGGGAGGGGCCAACAGTTTGTTTATACACAACACAACACAAATACCTGGGGCTTTTTTTTTACGAGATAGCTCTTTACTTATTAATCACTGCCAAATAACAATGATGTGCAACACTCTGAACGTTGCTTTTCCTTTGCTACTAATTAGCGTAATACACACTTTCAACACACATTGCTCAAGATCTTTCTTGTGTTTAGGATTGTAAGCCGCCGTATAGTATGCAAAATGCATGGACATGGCTACATTAAAAACACATGAAAAACGAATATATCAAAATGTATGTGGTGTAAATACATCTTGCCTTTTCAGCAAAATGCATAGCATACTCGTCCATAAAGGATACACACAAGAGAGTAAGGGTTTTCGTCTGAATTAGAACTCATGAATGACTGTATGGAAAGTGAAACAGATACCCACTAGCCCAACCTGAAATGGGAAATAACACAGACAACACCAACAATACAGCATGCGTGCTACACAGGCAACTCACACTTAATACTACTCTTCATTATTCACACAAATTATGAACTATGAATGGACTAAGAGGAGGGGGGGGTGGAATTTGTAGGGGACAGCCTTCTTTGAGTGAAATGCTACATTGCCTGCCATCCGACTTTCATTTGGATCCACGGCGTACACGTTATGTCATGTACTCAGCTTTATCCAAACACAACAGACCGCTTACTACACTCCAGTACCATGGAGCTTAGCTTCGCTTGCACTTCTGCCTTACACCACTTACGCCACTTCTGGGTACATTTTCCATGTTCTCTTCAATGTGTGACTGGCTTTGCTCTGACATTGGAACGTAACCTTGGACTATCACTACAATGACACATGATTTGGGGAAATTGTGAAATAGCTAGGCCATTTGACCTTTTGGAATGTCTTGCTCACAGGGCCTACAGATGCCATACCTCTTACAGGGGTGGCTTGTTGGTGGAGGCCACATGTTCCTTTGGATGACATGCAAACAGCAAATCAAAACCTTTTCTGCTACAGCAATGATGTTAGAAACAATCCATCTTGCTGAAATGTTTCTCTTTTAGGATTTTTATATAGATTCTCTTTTAGCCTTACACCCACATGTTGTGTAATGAGATGAATAAAGACACACACACACCAAGGTTTTTGTGTTAATTACTTATATAATGTGCCAAGGGTACAAAATGAACAAGATATTTACAAATATAAACTATAATATTTACATATAAAAAAATTATTTAAAATAAAGAGGACCAGTAGTCCAATGTGGCCTTCCAGTCGGCAACCAATTGCACCAGTTGCTGGCAGGTGGCCTCTAGATTGGCGAGGAAGTGGCCCATTAGGGCCAACAATTGGGCCAGAGTGGGTGGTGGGGTTTGCCAAATCCGACCTTCCTCCTCAGGTGCTGAAAGGAACCAAAAGAAATCAATAAATATACAGCTCAACCTAATTTGGCAAACAGACTGGACTTACTAGAGATGTGTACTGTTACATTACTTTCAAATGTAAGGCCTCTAGCTACCAAACTATTTGGACACACATTAAACGTTAATAAGGCTTTGGAGTAGTATTATGATAGATGTACTACATTCTGGTGTGCCCCGGGGAGAGGGGCATGGACAGGGTTGTCTTACCAGCATTATAGGCACCAGGGCAATGCACTACAGTGGGGCACTACCTACAAAACCATTCACAGGATGTAAAAAGATTTTTGTTTATATTTGATTTGCAAAACAAAAGAATAATATACTGACAACTTGACAAGGCTCTCGGGCCCATTTGTGTTTCTCCTGCCCTGCATGCCTATGCGTTAAGATGGCTCTGGATGTGGTTTGAGTGTTTAATTAATATGAAGGGTCATTATGTTTGAAACCTGTGACATTTATGTCACCATTTCATCAACATGTGTGACATCATGGATTATTTACAAGTATAATGGACATCTCAATCTTATCCAATTATGTCCAGCAGTTATAGGAAATACTTACTATCTTCAAAGGCCTCGGTGTTTTGCCTCACCTCCTTTGGGTCAGCCTGCTCCTCCTCATCCTCCTCGTACATCGACTGTGGCTGCTGGGCCTCCTCCTCCTGCTCCAGCACTACCACCGACTGGTGCTGCTCCTCCTCGACCTCATCCTCCTCAGCCACTGGCTGTGGCTGCTGCTAAACCTTGTCCTCCTCATCGTCCTCCACAACCGGTGGGCGCTGCTGCCGCAATTGCCGGCGTTGAAACCGTGCCCAGACTGTTGGAAACAAGGCACAAATAAACAGGGTATTGTTAACAGAATCTCCTTGGGAAAAAAACAATAGTAGTAGGATACTCATGTCATCACACATTTTCCGAAAAAATCTTATTGCCAGCAGAACCAAATATAATCTACTTTAAAAGTAATGACCTAAGCATGATACACGCAAAGCATTTCACATGACCTGTCACAAAGATTTGTTTTTGGTGTAGGGATGTGGAATATCTCAATGGCCTAGTGGTTAGTACTTTGCTCTGAAAGCACTGACATCAGGAGTTCGAGTCATGACACTTTAGAAATCTTCCTTGGTTGGGTCACGCTCACAGTGCAAATAGCCAGTTGCACCTTATGGGACCTTCCACATCTTAGAAAATGGGCTAAGGTCTTAGGTTTTTCTAAGCTGCCTTCAAAACGTTGGCCTAATGTTAAAAACATATCTGCCACTCTAATCTGCAAATGTTTTTTACGCTTAGGTCACCTACTTACAGCACTGGGGTCCAGAGTTTGGGCAACCAAAATCTGCAATAATGTGCTGAAGTTTCAAAATAAATCATGTTGAAAATTAAATGTTCTGTAGCCATATTTAGGAGACAGGAGCCAAAGCAGGTTGGGTGCATTGGAAGGTGAATGACCTTTATAGTGTGCTTGAAGAATGATATGTAGGCCATGTCACGTGATTATGGTAAACATATTTTGAAACATATACCCCTAAAAAATGTGTATACGTGTTTTCTGCTATTAATACAGAACTCACTTATCTCCTGACGGAGCTCATTCAGCAGCTGCGGCTGAAGCCGGTGGAGATCGCTCCAGCGGTGCTGCAGCTGCACTATGCTGCGGGTCCTGTTGTATCTCCTGCGGATGTACCTGCGGACCCTTTTGTATGCCCTTAGTTTACTCTCATTGGAGCAATAGCGCCCTGAGGACACGCTATCCATGCCCTCGGTGAGGACACGGAGCTCACGTCGTGAAAAAATGGTGGCTCTCATTTTTTTCAAACAAAAATCGCCTCTACAGTATTCTGCGCTGTGATTGGTTCCCTCTGCACATATGGGCACGCTAACGTCACACGCGGATCTTTCAGAAACCTGTGTGTGTAATGGTTGCCTCTCCCACAAAGAAGATGGCGCCCGTCGACGAGTGCTCTATGTACTGCAGTGAGAAAACATTAATGTACACCTGTTTTCTCAATTAAATCAGTTATTTAATCCCACTTGTCCCTTTTTCTTCTCTCCTGCAAATTTGAAATTTGACTGAGCAGGCTCTGGCATACTGTGGACATGACAGCTTTTTGGGCCAGATATTTGCCCAACATGTGTAAACATTGTTAATACCAAATGGGCCTACCTGGAAATGCATGTTATTGATGTGTTTTATTGAGAATACACATACAATTACCCAGTAGGCATTAGTCACCAGTAGGAAGTCTCATACTAACAAAAATAAATACCATACAGTGTATCTGACCAATTGTAAGCATCAAATCCAACCCCAGTGTGGAACTGAGCGCAGAGATGCTATGGGAATGAGTACCAACAGAATTAATTACTAGTGTTAGCGTGTGCTAGGCCAGACACTCAAGAGGGGACATGGGGATAGTAAGTAAATCGTACACCATATAGTGTCAGTTTAGTAAGTAAATCGTACACCATATAGTGTCAGTTTTGGCCTGGTGTTAGCTTGGTTTGGTTTTGATGCTGTCATCAGAAGGCGTTTGAAATGGAGTATACATTTGTAGTAGGGTAATGGCTTTTCAAAGTAGAACAGTACAAATGTTTGGGGAGGGCTTTGCCTAATTGTCATTTTCATTTAAATATCTGCATGAAATTTTTTGACTGTACAACAAGTTGTGTCATATGGTTGTGCACAGTTACCATTAGGCCTCTTGGTATTGCTTCCCTTTAACAAAAACCACAGTGGCAGTTGGTCACAGGATGGCCATGCAGACATAGCATATTCCTAACCTATTAGCCACACCAAACTCTGCTTATTGATTAGATTTATATCCAAACGCACCTTTGTGTCAACCACTATGTTTGGCCTGGGGTTTGGAATCTCACTACAGATTGTGTGCCAGTGTTCTGTACTTACAGCTTGCCAATCTGGAGTGTGGGACACACATTATTTAACTAATTCTTACACCCCAATCCAATATGAACATTTGAGTTCACATCCATAATACTTGTACCCCTGAATTTGAAGGCCACAAAATATACAATATGACAGGTGTGTGCGCAAACTAAAATCCTTAGATTTCACACACATTTTACTAGGCTTAAAAATGTTTATATGTGCTGCTGCAAAGGAACATTGCATGACTGCACCAATACACAATATAGTGAAAGTGTAACATATGACAAATAGCGTATGAGGCCACCCAACAGTGCTGTCCAAAAGGGACATTTAAAAATATGTTGCGACCAACTCCAACAGATGCCTAACTTGCATCTGACTCAAAGACCTTGGTCTTGAATATGTGGACTTTGTGTGTAGCATTTGTCTGTGGCCACGATTCAAAACAAAGCTGCATTTGAGTTGCAAGTGTTTTTGGCCCTGTTGCATTCAACAGGTCCTAGCCTAGTAAGTGTGCCAGTCAATGCCATCAACATTTAAGAAACACTTTGACAGAGGTGTTTTGCAAATCTCTATATGTGCACAGACCATGTTGAACATGCACCATATCACATTTTAAAATGCACCACAACCATAGAGACTATACTAAATACACAAATACCTGTAATATTAAAAGGAAAAACACTACATATAGTGTGAATTCAGGGAAGGACCAGTATGTGGCTAAGAGGCCAAAAACCAAACATGCCCTCAATATATTGGACAAGTAGACCTGTCCCTAAACATGCCCCAAAGGACTATGTATGGATTATTGGTGTTAAGTGTGTATTGTTGCTAGCCAATAACGATTGTCGAACCTCGATTTGTGTTTCCAAAGCACAAAGATTTATTCTCAAAAAGTAGCAGAATAATTCAAGCGAAATAATAAGTACAGCCGTTACTTATCGCAGGCGCTCTGGATCCAGTGTGCAGTCATTCAATCCTGAAGTCTGGGGACAAGATGTCTGAACACTAGATGTGAAGCTGCTGCTTATATGCACACAGAAATACAGTAATACAATGGAGATGGTATAGCTTGCTTCTATTGGTCCAGGTTTCAGGAAGGTCCAAGGGGTTGTCAATCATTGGCTAGTTCATCCTAAAGAATCCAAAGGAGGGGGTCATCTCTCCAGGGGGTATGCTCTGCTCTTCCTGCCAAGATTCCTTAGTCTTAAGTAGTTCATAATTCCCTATCATTCATAACTTGTGTATGCACTCTGCGATTCCTTCGCAGAGTGAACCAAACAGTAGCAAATGTAAAGAGGTTTATTATGATACCACACATGATATGATTCCTTCAACCTGTTCCATATATTTCACTAATGTGCATATAACTTATATTATAACACATAAATACTACTATATTTCGACATAACTGACTATGTGCTGCAATTACCATTAATGTGTACTATTTCACAAGTATGCGGGTTTGTGCGAATGTATGGTAAAAGACCAAATACTGTTGCTGCCACGTGTTGTAGCTGCGTACGCCCTTCCACGCCGTAGCGTGCCCTGGTACACCGTAGCGTACCGTATGCATCTTTTCAGACAAAACCAACCAAGTTTCAATTTTAATTAAAATTACTTTATCCAATTTGCTGACTTCGACAATGGGTATGACAATACAAAGAACAGCAGTATAGTAGTCAGCAGATACTTGATTGGGACTGCTTGATGACACTAATGCATGGTCACATTTATTGTAAACAAACATGAATCTTTAGTTTCAGCACAATACATAGCAAATAAGACAGTGGTCTGTGTGCCAAAGTTACTTGCGTCAAGAGTAGACAATCTGGGCAAAGTCAAGAAAAATGTAGCAGTGGGAGACAACATTGGGTACATCACATTTGTTCTCTTTCCTCGTCACACCAACACCAATGCACGGGACAATACTATCAATCTTAAAAATTAAATATATTTGGACCACTGTCCAAATCTTTATGGAAAAAAGACCACCAAAATTAATAGTATATAAAAACGCAGATCTTAGCGGTGATTATAAAATAGGAAAAAATATATATATTTAGAGATTTCTTCACTTTAAACCTTTTAAAGTTACACATATATCAAGAAGAAAGGTAAACTTAAAAACTACACATAAATAAAAAAAAAATAGGAGAAAATGGAGGCAATATTTATCATAGATGTACTCTAAAGCGAATTCAAAACTTGGAAGATTGTCAGTAAAATACTTCAACGTGTAGTGAGACACGAACTGCTGAACTCCAAAAGACACACCAGCTTGGCCTGTTGAATGGAAAAACAAAACATTACTTCTGCAAGATTTGCTCACATACTACATTAAAGAATGTACTTAGTATATGCCTTGGTGCACATGAAGGTGTCCCCTGTAATGTAACCTGGAAAGCTTGATTTAGCTGTGTGTTTTGCATCATTTGTGCCTTGAAAGTCCTCCCACAAAATATAGTTTCAAAATGTGCAAAATGCCTTTTGTCCACAAGCCAGAGCACCAAATGAACCTCACAAATGTACTGTTTTTGTGACACTAAAATTTAAACCACCAACACCACTTTACTGTTACATATTATGCAAAACACTAGAGACTTTCATTCCTCCACAGCACACCCCATGGGCACATCCTGCCAAACATTGTGGACAGCTGGTGTTCCATATTAATCTATATCATTTGTACAAAAATTATTTCTTGCCATACCTCAATAGAGAGATATTGGAAGGGAGATTTTGCAACAGGTGCCTATAGTACAGGATGGACAATGGAGTGAAGGATGTATAGGGTGTTAATCAGTGTCCAAAGCAGCAGAGAGTTACAATTTAATTAGTATCTCCAAAACATTCTACATCATAATTTGGGCTAACACATTTACAGTAAGCAACTGAAACATGGAAAAAATATTATAACAACTCCTTTTTAAGTATTGCTTAGAAGTGTGGCAAGGCAGCTCATGCAGGAAGCCATAATGCCAGTCTTATGTTTCAAATATCAGATAGAAAGCCAACTGGCCAATTTAAACTAACATAGTCTTTGCCTGTGTTCTTTGTACACACCTGTACTTTCAAGCATTCAAATCTACAATATGTTATCTTAACTGTCTTCACATTTTACACTTTAGCTAAGGTTATCAATTGATTCATTTGATATAACATATTTACATTGCAGTTATGGTTTATCCCTTATAAATAACTGTAAGTTCTCTATGTTCACAACAAACCCTATTTCTCTTCTCCTCTTTGCCTCCAAACTACATGAGTGTCTTGTGTATAACCACATATCTCACCTTTTCTCTTCTCACTCCATTTTCAACTATCTACAATCAGGCTTCCACTTCCACCATTCCACTGAGAGTGCACTCACAAAAGTGATCAACAATCTATGTACAGTAACACTTAAGTCTAATGGTTACTTCTTCATACTCATCCTCCTGTACCTTTCTGCTGCTTTCAACACTGATGATCACCCTCTTCTCCTGCACACCCTTCAATACATTGACCTTCATAACACAGTGTAAGAAACTTACCTGTCTTCGCTCCGGCTCCCGATCACTGCCGCCCACACTGTCAACATCCGGGCAGGTGGTTCTGCTTATTGCGGTCATGTGATCGTGGGTGTGGAATTTGAATTTCTCTCTGCTATATAATAATCGCTCTGACACTTAGCCTGTGTCAGAGAAATAGGTTTCTTTCCCTGTGTCCGACTCTTTTTACTGTAAACTTCTGCACTGTTTCTGTTTCTCCTGTGTATGACTTCTGGCTTGCTATTTGACCCTGTTCCTGGATTCTCCCTTGTACTAAGCTGCTACTGTGTAACAGAGCTCTGCTTATTCACATCCACAGCACCGGATTCTCCCTTGTACTACACTGCTACTATGTACCAGACCTCTGCTAAACCTTTTTGACTACGGCTTCGAGTACTCCCTTGCTCCGACTGTGCTTGGCTAACTTAAGTATGAATCATTTTACTCCTCTCTCTAGTGCTCCAGCATAGCCTTCCATCATTTTATCTATCATGTCAGAAGGCTAAGGACCGCGACCTACAAACTCCCAGCAGCAAAATCCATCCCACCTTGCGGCGGTTCTTGGTTCATTAGACTTTACACCTTGAGAAGGCCCATGCTAACCCTGACTGACCGTAACAGATTGTTCTGACCGGACACATTGATGGAGGAATCCGGCAACTCCTATTTGAGGGACCTCCTGGAACATCTAGTTGGCCGAGTTGAAGAGCAGAAGAGCCAAGCTCAGGTACTGCAATACCTGCAGGGATTTTCTACCCATTTAAATAAGCTTCAGAGTACACTAATCTCACAAACAACATCTCCAGCTGCTTCTTCCCCTGTGCAAAGCTTGGTGGCATCTCCATCTGTAGCCTATCAGCATCCCAAATCCTACTAAGTTCAACGGTGATCCCAAAGCTTGCAGTCAGTTTGATCTACAACCTGGGAATTTCCCTACGAAGAAAAAAAAGGTGGCATATATTATTTCCTCTCTTGTCCAGACAAGCTCTAGCTTGAACATCCCCATTATGGGAGCGCAATGATCCTCTGTTGCATAATAGCTCCACCTTTTTGTAAACTTTAAAAACAAAATTGATGAGCCCAGATAAGTTTCGTGCAATTTCTGGTATTGTCTTTAGGCCAGTATGCTTTCCAGTTTCGTACGCTGGCTTCCGAACTCCAGTGGAACAATGAGGCCCTTATGGGCACGTTTTGGGGCTCTCCAACAGGATTAAGGATGAACTAGCGTGTCGAGAATTACCTGTGTCCCTGGTCGCTCTTATCTATCTATGCAGCCTGATTGGTTTTGGTAACGAAATCAGGAAAAGGAACATTCTCGCCGGACCCGTTTCTATTTAGCTTCCGATTCCAGAATCCTGTTGTTCCAGTGGAGGAACCTATGAGATCTCATCACTCCAGAAGAATCACTTATGTTTATATTATGGCGAATCAGACCATATTCTTGAGAATTGTCTTAAACGGCCAGGAAACGGCAAGGTCTAACCTGCTCTGGAGATGTCATGTTAAGTACAGCCACTTCTTCTCCATCCGACTCCAATTTCTCCATTAAAACCTATCTTCAATATTCTAATAAACATGTTTATCTACTGGCTCTCATCGACCCCGGGGCAGTTGGGAACTTCATCAGTGCTGCCACTGTTGCTAGGTTATCCGTACCCACGTTTCCCCTGGAACAACCAATCCCCATTACAGCTATTGATGGTAGTAGGATTAATCAGGAGAAGCACCACCTCGCTCTCTTCAGACTCCACTTTGACTCCACTCTCTGGTTCTAGATTGACATATGGCCCAAGTGCTGTCTTCAGGGTCCACTTGTCACTACCACTGCTTTCAGAAAGTCACCACAGGAGAAATCTCCCACCACCTTCAAGCTGTCTGCCGACATTCCTTAGGAACACGTTTCTTTTTCTGACGTATTATGCGAACAGGAAGCTTCCAAGCTACCCCCTCACCAATCTTGGGATTGTAGCATAGATTTATTACCTGATAAAATTCCTTCATGTGGTCGAGTTTACCCACTTTTCTTGCCTGAATCTCAGGCAATGTCGCCTTCATCAAGGACAACCTGAAATATGGATTCATTAGCTAGTCTTCCTCTTCTGCCAGCACTGTATTCTTTTTTTGTTAAAAAGAAAGATGGCAGCTTCCGTCCATGTATTGACTATCGGGGTCTAACGCCATTACCGTGAAGAATTAAATTTAATTTCTGAATTATCTAAAACGATAAGAGTGTCACGAATGCCTAGCCTGTCCCAGATACAGCAATCTGAACAGCTGGCCATGACTGACGTCACCTTAGTCACTTAGCAATGTGACTAAGGTACCTTTTCTGCCACCACAAAAGATTTATTATGGTGTCCTTACGTTCACAAAAAAAAACACCTTTTCTGCCACCACAAAGGATTTATTATGGTGTCCTTACGTTCACCAAAACCACTTACTAATGTTTCACACTTAAATCACGTACACATGTAGCATGAGCCTCCCTGGGCTTTGAAAATTTCACGGAGAACACACTAGATTAAATTTATTTAATCTGAAAAATGTTTCCAATGCTTAGTTTCAAAAAAGTTTATAACAAGACATACATTAAGTTGCACAAGTAAGTTTCTGAAAATAAAATAGGAAATAAAACTACTTACTAGTTAAGACTTGGGGCTAGATTTACTAAGCTGCAGGATTGAAAAAGTGGGGATGTTGACTATACAAACCAATCAGATTCTAGCTTTCATTTACTTAGTACCTTCTACAAAATGATAGCTAGAATCTGATTGGTTGCTATAGGCAACATCCCCACTTTTTCAAACCCGCAGCTTAGTAAATCTAGCCCTTGGTGTGTGAGGGAACACAATTTAGAAATATAGGACATTTTAATCTTGATAGACCCCCTCTTGAAAATGCACACATTATTATCTAAAGCAGAAGATTTTAATCCTTTTTCCACATAGCTCCCACTCACCACCTTTGGAGTCTAGCTGTCAATAAGGACAGATTGATCTCCCGAATGTCACAGGGCTTTCGAAGTGAGCTAAGGATGTCCTGAGATCGGGAATGTTCACAGGTGTCGCACTCCGTTGCCCGAGTACCTCTACCTGAGCCTCTAAACACTGACTGTCACTTTAATTCCTGGTTCTAGTGCAGACTATTTGTCATGGTCTGCACCTGTGTTTACTACACCTGTGTGCTGGTCAGTTCTACCATTGTAAGAGAGCAGAATAATGTTCGCACTAGGGAGGAAACCTTCCTCATAAAGGATAATTGAAGAGAGTATTTTTGTGTTATCTCATCACAAATAGAAGAGTTATTGTATTATATCTAGAGTGGTGCACCCAAACTCAAATAACTGATCAAGAAAAGGGAGGACAAAAGAAGTTGTGGCTCATGGAGCAAGGGCACTCTGGTTTCCAGAAAATATTATACTAGGTATATCACATGTGACAGTTGTCAAATGTGATTACTCTGATATGATCTCAGCGGCTCACACTAATAGGAGACACTGCAGAAACCAATCTATAGTGCTCAAAGATATCATACACGGGATAGATTACTCCAGCTAGATTCCAGCACCTTTGGTTATAAGAAGATGCTGCATGAACTAGTCTTTAGAGACATCTATTAGGACATACAGTAGGAAAGAATTCTGTAGAGCCTAGAGACACTGTGTATAAGACAGACCATTGAGTTATAATTCCTGCGCCTCAGATTCTTAGGAGATACTGTTGGAACTAGTATGAAAAGATATTCCTATATGTCTATGTCTATAACGCACCTTACTATCTGCGCTACAACAATTTATAGCTCACTTTATAGGTGACTTTATAAGCATGAGCATGCAGAGGGGTTAGATCAGAGATTGTGACATCATTATAAGCTCAGCCTCCGCAAACTATTTTATCATTGTGCTTATTTATATTAGCTGATTCTAAGGGATACTAGGAGAGGTGCTATGATCATTTTCATTACCACATTGCACCAAAATAGAGCATCTCCTAATATACAATAATTTGGAGAATAGATATGAGAAGTAGTAACGATGGAAATATAACCATTATGTATTCCATGTTATAACATACTAGCTCTATTTTACCCACTACTCACCAGATTTCTGGGAGCTATTAGTTCATCTAATGGTGCTCACTGAAGGGTTAACCCTATTTTAATCTCTTTTTTGTTATGTTTTCTATTTGCTTTTAACTCTATATTTCACCAAGTATTTATCATATGATTTAATAAAGGCAATAGCCCTGTCACATGTGATATACCTAGTATAATATTTTCTCCTTGAGCCACAGCTTGCTTTGTCCTCCCTTTTCCAGTTCTACCATTGGTCAGCCTCCCTTTATAAGGTCTCTCCTTTAATTCTCGCATTGCTGGTTCAAGTCATATCTGTTACTCTGATGTCTCTGTTGGGATGCATACTCGTGGAAACCTGCTTAGCCTGTATTGTTGCCTGCTGTTACCTGTTCCACAATCCGTGGTAAGCTGTTTTTCATCGCTGCTGTGTGTTCATCGCTGCTGTGTGTTCATCGCTGCTGTATGTTGGACTTCCTCGATCTCTGCATAATTGTTCCACTGTTCGTGGTAAATGCTATGATCCACACCTGTTACCTGTTTGGCCTGCATTGATGACTGCTGTTACCGGTTTCACAATCCGTGGTAAGCTGCTATTCATCGCTGCTGTATGTTGGACTTCCTCGATCTCTGCATACTTGTTCCACTGTTCGTGGTAAACGCTATGATCTTCACCTGTTACCTACTTGGCCTGCATTGCTGACTACTGTTACCTGTTCCACAATCTGTGGTAAGCTGCTACTCATCGCTGTTGTGTGGTCATCGCTGTTGTATGTTGGACTTCCTTGATCTCTGCATACTAGTTCCATTGCTCGTGGTAAACGCTATGATCTACACCTGTTATTTACTTGGCCTACATTGCTGACTACTGTTGTCTGTTTCACAATCCATGGTAAGCTGCTACTTATCACTGTGTTTCATCCCTGCTGTATGCTGGATTGTCACGATCTCTGCATACCTCTTTCACTGCTTGTGATGAACGCTATGATCCGCATCTGTTATCTATTTGGCTGGCATTGTTGATTACTGTTATCAGCTCCATCATCTGTGACAAGCTGTGCCAATAGTGGCTGAATATGTTTGGACTTTGTTGATTCCACTATTAATAGAGACTCTGGTTATTGCATGTGCAGCTTGTATTATTGAATGTTGCTGACAGTTACTATTCTTGCATGCCTTCGTGATCATCAGCTGCAAATTATTCAAGTCTTCATAGAACCCTTGTATTAATGTTTTATATTAATATGGTAATCTTTGTTACCACCATTTGATATCCGAACTGGATCATTCTCCTGCTATGTAACTTGTTCTCTAGCTGTCACATTGGGAGCTTTTCTGGAGGGCCGCGACCTGCAAGGTGGGTGTCGCAAAAGCCCATATTCCTTTGCGGGAATTCCTGGTGAACACCTCCCATTTTGTTAGACTCCGCGCCTCCAGGGAAGTTTAGTCAATACTCATTGAGACAGCAGGATCTCACTCAATTATTTGTGAGCTAACCTGACAACCTGAGTTCTCACCTCTGCTCCTTCAGCTTGGCTAGGTGGTTTACAACTTTGGGCCTTTAAACTCCTCAGAGATGCCTTGTCATACATACAGAAATACATTGTCATACCTGAATATTAAGGGAAAATAACAATAATACATAATTGTCACACCTCCCCCTAAAGCTAGGGCACGGAAAACTGTGACCTGTCACTGTCTCTCCTGCCCATTCACTTCTTCTGCCCCTTTATGCGAGAGGCCATCTGCATTTCCATGTTCTGCGCCCTTCCGGTGCTGAATGGTGAAGTTATATTGCTGCAAAATTAAACTCCATCTTAACAGCTTTCCATTATCCCTAGAAACTCTATTCAGCCAGCTTAGAGGATTATGGTCTGTAATAATGGTGAAATCCCATCCATACAGGTTGGGCTGTAGCTTTTGAAGTGCCCATACGATGGCTAGGCACTCTCGTTCAATGGCAGCATAAGCCACCTCTCAGGGGAGTAATTTTCTACTTAGGAAAATTATATTGTGCTCCTCCCCCTGCGCTGTCACCTGGCTAAGGACAGCTCCAAGTCCATAGTTAGATGTGTCGGTCTGTCCTATAAACCTCCGCTTAACATCTGGGGCCTATAGCACAGGGGACTGGGCCAGAGCAGATTTCAGAGCTGTAAATGCATTTTCACATTCCTCTGTCCAATTAACCACCTGTGGTAACTTCTTTTTGCTCAATCAGTCAGAAGTTTGGCTAGGGTGCTATAATGATAATACCCAACTGTAACTAAGAAAGACATGATCTGCTTTTTTGTGGTAGGGGTGATAGCCTCTACCGTAACTGGCTCTGGCGGAGGGTACCTCCCCGTACACGGTGCCCCAAGTACTGCACTTCACGCATGCCAAGTTGGCACTTCACTTCTCTGTCAGACTTGCCTCAGTAATTCGGCCTAACACACTATTCAGATGGATCAGGTGCTCCTCCCAGGTCTGGCTGAACACCGCAATGTCATCCAACTGCATGTCCCTCCTGACCCTCTAGCAGGTCATTGACCAGGTATTTTTCATTCCAAAAGGCATGACCAAAAACTCAAACAGCCCAAATGGGGTGATAAATGTGGAGTGCTCACATGCCTTAGGTGACAATGGGATCTGCCAGTACCCTCTACTGAGATCCATGATGGTGATGTAGCACTTCCTGGGCAAGCTGATCTAGTAGTTCATCTATCCTAGGCATAAGATATGCATCAAACACTGTGGGGTCATTCAACCTCCTATAGTCTACATAGAACCGGGTGCCCCTACATTTCTTTGGGACGAGTACCACTGGGGCAGCCCAAGAACTGTGAGACTTTTGCATTATCCCTAGCTGCACCATCTTGTCTATTTCCATTTTCATTGCTTCTAGCACTTCTAGGGAAGTACGATATGCTGGCTGTCTGAGTGAGGTCTGGTTGCCTGTGTTTATATGATGTGTGACCAAGTGTGTTTTTACAGGTTTCCCTGTAAAATGGGACTGATAGGCCGTAGCATGTCAGCTAGCTGCTCTAGCTGGGAGTCTGACAGCTCTTCACTGCAGTAGTCGTCTGCTGGGGACCCTACCTCTTTAGCAGCAGCTGCTAAGTCTACCAAGGGGTCAGACTCCTAAACGCTCTCAGGGAAGCTACACACAGCTAATACACAAGCTTCCCTGTCATGATAAGCTTTAAGCATGTTGATGTGATATACCTTCTGCTTCTTTTGGCCCTCATCTTTTGCCACTACATAATTGACATAATTAATGCGCTGTACTATGGTGTAGGGGCCCTCCCAGGCAGCCTGCAACTTGTTCTGCCGCATAGGGATCAGAACCAGAAGCTTTTGCTCCACATCGAATATGCGTTCTCTCACACTGCGGTCATACTAGAGCTTCTTTCTTAACTGCGCAAATTTCAGGTTGCTCTGTGCCATCCCCATTAAGGACTGCAATTTGTCCCTGAAGTGCACTACATAGTGTATAACTTACGTTTCTGGGGTGATCAATTTCCCTTCCCACTCTTCCCAAATCAATTCTAACGGGTCGCGTTCCCGGCGCCCGTACAGGAGTTCAAAGGGCGAGAAGCCAGTGGCCTCCTGTGCTACCTCGCGTTATGCAAATAGGAGGTGCTGCAGAAACCTCTCCTAGTCTCTTCCCTGCGACTCCACAAAAGTCCTAAGCATTTGTTTTATGTGGGTGATACAGGGAAGTTGGCCTGTGGGTGATACAGGGAAGTAATTAAGTGATTCACTTGCATCTTTTTACAAATATGATGCATGAATTTAGACATGAACTGGGTACCTTGATCAGTTAACATTTCTTTTGGGAACCCCATCTTGGAGAAAATAGCTATAAGGGCATCTGCTACCTTGTCTGAGCAAATGGAGGAAAGAGCTACTGCTTCTGGGTACCTAGTAGCATAATCCACTACAGTCAGAATGTACACTTTCCCTGAGCTACTTACTGAATAGTAAGGGAAAATAACAATTATACATAATCGTCACAAAGAGGGGCTTCTCTTTTCACCAAATTGTATCTGAGAAGCGCATACAATTTAATATGCAGCAAAAAAGCTAACGGATCTAATAAAGCTTTAAATACTCACGATGGTCATTTCAAGTATTTTGTTATTCCCTTTGGGCTATGCAATACACCCGCTGTTTTTTTAAAACTTCATCAACTAAATATTCCATGACATCCATTACCAATTCATAGTCATATATCTGGTTGATTTTCTCATATTCTCTCCTGATCTCGTTTCTCATCATGAACATATATATATAGTTCTTACCCATCTTCGGCAACATCGACTGTTTCGCAGACCTTAAAAATGTATCTTTCAGAAGATTTCAACGATTTATGGGATTTGCGAATTACTATAGGTAATTCATAAAAATTCATCAAGGGGTTCTCCTCCTTGGTCGCATCCATTATTGCACTGACCAAGAAATCTGCCAATTCCAAATGTTGGCCTACCGAGGCAATAGAGGCTTTTGCCTTACTAAACAAAGCTTTTACCTCTGCTCCTATTCTTCAGCAGCCTAACTCCACTCTTCTCTTTTTCTTGAAGTAGATGCTTCATCCATTGGTGTTGGAGCTATTTTACCTCTGGAAAATTTTGTACTTGCATTTCTTCTCTCGAAAATCTTCTCCATCTGAGAGGAATTATGTTATAGGGGATAAGAAACTGCTCGCTATTAAACTTGCTCTGGAAGAATGGAGACATCTAATATAGGGAGCCCAATTTCCCTTAACCATCTATAGGGATCATAAGAACCCCCTATATTTACAATCCGCGACCTGCCTAAATCCACAATAGGCTAGGTGGTCCTTATTTTTCTCATGCTTTAATATCATTATCACCTTTAGACCTGGTTCCAAATACAAAAAAAACGGATGCTCTTTCTCACTTTTGATTCTGCTGATTCTGAAGATCAGGATAAAGGAAGACCTGTTATTAATCTGAAATGTATTCCATTCCTGAGAATTCCCCATGGGAAAACCTTTATTCCATCCCTTCTGCGTGTAAAACTTCTCAGATGAGCACATGCCCCTCGTTTTGGTGGACACTCCGGTATCAGGAAAACTATGGAATTGATATCTCATAACTATTGGTGACCTTCCTTGCACTCTGACATAGAGGAATTTGTCTCCATGTGTTCCATTTGTGCTCAAAATAAAATTCCTAGACAAAACCCTTATGGGCTCCTGCATCCATCCTCTCCCCATAATTGTCCTTAGAGCCATTTCTCGATGTATTTCATTACAGACTTACCCTGTTCTAAAGAATGTTCTATGGGTTGTCACAGACTACTTGTCGTGGACAGCTCACTTTGTTCCTTTAAAGGGCCTAACTTCTGCCTCCACCTTGGTTCAACTCTTTATCGAAGAGATTTCTCATTTGCTTGGTTGCCCAGACGAGATAGTATCTGACCATAGTACCCAGTTTGCAGCAAAATTTTGGAGGGCCGTTTGCTGTGCCTGTTGGATTAAACTAAATTTCTCCTTTGCCTATCATCCCCAGACCAATGGTCTGACTGATAGAACTAACCAAGATCTCAATAAGTTCCTCAGGTGTTATATCTCTACGAAGCAAAACAACTGGGTTGATCTTTTGCTGTGGGCAGAATTCGCCAATAATAATCAGTGTCACGCGTCTACCTTGGTTTCTCCTTTTTTCGCTCTCAAAGGTTTCTGTTCGAAAACACCTCCCGTTTCTGATTTACCTGCATCCGGAGATCCAGCATTGGATTCCCTTCTTCAAAATTTTTCTTCACATTGACAAACAGAGATTGTCCCAAGCCTCTACTCAGATGTCTGCTACTGTGTTCCAGACATCTTCTTATTCACATTGACCACGGCTCTGGATTCCTCCTTGCATATGCTGTTACTCTGTACCAGATCTCTGCTAAGCCTTTCTGACTCTGGCTTTGGATACTCCCTTGCTCCAACGCTGTTTGGTTAACTTAAGCATTTATCATTTTACTTCTCTCTCTAGAGCTCCGCCATAGCCTTCCATCTCTTTATCTATCACAGAAGGGGCTAACCTAAGGACCACGCGCTGCAAAGTTCCAGCAGCAAAATCCATCCCACCTTGCGGGAGTTCTTGTGAAGACTGGGGAGGGGGGGGGTTTGTTAGACTCACCACCTTGGGAAGGACTGTGCTAACCCTAACTGATAGTATACCTTCCGTGATTGTAACACACATTTCTTTCCTGGTTCAATTTATATCTAGCAAGCCGCTCATTGCTGTTTCTACCTCTGACACCACCTCTTCTCCACTCTCTCTGTTGGGGTCCATCGGGGCTCTGTTCTTCGCCCTCTGCTTTTCTCACTGTACACCTCTTCTCCTGGGGAGCTAACCATGGACAACACTCAAATCTCCTCTCCTGATCTCTCCCTTTCTTGGGTAACCATCTGTCTCTCTATTTCTACATCGATGCCCCAATGTTACCTAAAGCTCAACATGTTCAAAACAGAACCTATCTTCCCTCCTCCCAGAGTTACCACCTCCCCTCAAATCTTCCTCACCATTAATAACACCAAAACCTGCTGCCTTGGTGTCACTTGACTCCGTCTCTGCTTTATTCCTCACATTCAGTCTCTATTCCAGTTCAGTCACCTCCACCTTTGAAATATTGCGAGACTAAAACCTTTCCTTAATCAGGTGCTGCCAAACCTCGTATCCAGTCTTTTATCATCTCCCACCTTGATTACTGCAACCTACTCTTATTTATCAGTCCCCTCACCCATCTATTCCAGCTTCAATCTATCTTAAATGCCCCAGCATGACTTATCGTCCTCACTCGTCACTCCAACTCTGCTGCACCACTTTGCAAATCACTACAGTGACTTCCTGTGTACTTCAGAATTCAATTCAAATTGCTCACCCTTAGCTACAAAGACCTCAACAACTCTTTCCTTCATACATCTCAAATCTCATCTCAAAATATTCTCCCTCTCGCTCTCTTACATCCACCTCTGACCTGCACCTCACCTCTGGCAACCATCTCTTATTCCCACATACAAAACTTCTCCCATCCCACTACCCACTTATGAAGTTCCCTACCAAACCTGAGCAGACTCCCCCATAGCCTTAAGATCTTTAAATGCCCTCTGATAACACATCTCATTAGAGCTTAACCTTTCCCCTACTACCCACACTTAAGTATTCTCACAACCATTCCAAACTCCACACACTCGCTCTCTTGACGAAAGCTTCACCTACAGCAACCATCATTCCCATGGAATTAGATATGTTCACAGTACTTGGTTGTCCCCAGAGCTTACTTGCAAGTAGTGGTAACTTTACAGGAGTAGGTTGGCACAATAGGATAAAAGCAAATATAATAGACTGACTTCAGAGTACCACGACCACTGGGACAGCTGATGCACCAATAGAATACTGATGAATGGATGATGGAACAGGAAGAATGCAGTACCCAGGTTCAACCAGTACTACTCTTGGCAGTAGAGAACTGGCTAGTATACTGAGCCACAAAGTAATGTGCAAGCTGCAGTTCCTATGTTTAGCAAGTACTGGTGTGGCATTGTGGAGCTGCACAAGTGCAGATAGAACCTGAGAAAGTAGAAGTGAGAAAATAGGTAGCATCAGTAATGTCCAGGTACAGCAGGAGTGAGCTTTTCAGTAAGGTGACAGGGCAGTAGAGTAGCAAGAACAAAGTGGTAATGAATGTGCAATAGGCAAAATTTGGTCCAAGCAGCAAACAGGATAATTGGGGTCACAGGCCAAGGTTCAGTCTAGGCAGCAACAGGACAGTTGGGGTAACAAGCAAGAGTCAGATACCAGAAAGCAAGCTAATTTTAATGTTAACACTACAAGGTGGTCCCTGACAGAGCAAAATATTAGCCATTTTTGTGAGACGATAAACAACTAAGATAAATGTCATACCTTTTGATGGTGGTATCCACAATGATCTCTAGAGACTAGCAGCGGATGTAATAATCCAAAGGGGAAGCTAGTGTTTTTAAGCTGGATGCAAGAAGAGCATATTTCTCCATATTCTCTAGGAATTCTGGCTACCAAAACAATTATAGAAATTCTTGTGTCTTCTCATTCCCGATTTGTGCTGCCAATATTTATGGGTAAATGTTATTACCTTTAAAAATGCTGCTATCAGAATAGAAATACAATGATTGAAGGTCAAAACTCTATTCTGAAAGGTTAACAATAGATCCAAAGGAAGATGGAGAAGAGCTGGATCTATCTTGTAAACCTTCTTAATATCTGACGATAAATTGTCAGTTTAATTGACAAAAATGTGAATATGGGGAGAACAGTCTTTTGCTCTATTTGTAGAAAGTCCTAAATAAAAAAATACTCTGACTACGTCATGATCCTGTTTAGTTTGGGATCCAGGTCTGTAATAGATAACTAAAGTGAAATGATTTAGTAATAAATTCCATCATCATTTATTTATATAGCGCAAGCAAATTCCATAATGCTTTATAATTGGGAACAAACACAGTAATAAAACAATACTGGGTAATCCAGGCAGACAGAGCTTAATAGTGTTTATACCAAGCATCCACAGGCTTTTCTCTATTTTTTTAGTAAGGCTTAGATTAGACAGGTGGTAGGTCCTCTCATTACCCCCTTAATGACTCCATATTAACTGTTGCGTTTTTTTTTTAGTGTAATCACTCCTAGTGCCCTGCATTTTCTGCTGTCGCTCTTTAGTAAAGGGAGGTCGGAAATTAAACATGTCACTTATAAGGCATGTCTTAATTTTTTCGATGTCGCTATAATCACCTTCGCCATTTTATTGCCGACTTAAGCCTTGGCGGAATAATCGCCAAACTGGGAGTCTCACTCCCTTCTGGCAACATACTTCTACTTCATTCTTAGGAAGACAGGTTTCCGAAAGGAACACTATAGTTTTTGTTTCCCAGTTAATAGATGGATTATGTGCAGCTATTTCCCAAGATGACACAGAATTGAGATGAAATAAAAATAGTAATAGTCTTATGGTGATTAGTTTCATAGACAAATTCCAAGGGCTCGGTTTCATAAATGAAGCCTAAGGGTGATTGATCCATGGTTTCCATTAGAACGGGTGTTTGACCGGCTTGAAATTCCACTTAGTCATTCCAAGCAAATGTAAGATCATAAATTTTCCATTTGACCCAGAATCAAGCATTGCAAAAGTAGAAATCCAGTGACAACCATCGCAAAATGTGTGATATTTGAACTGTTTTGATACAATTTCTTCCTATATTTCCTTGTGGTTCTTTAAAAAATTGTGAACCATCAGTTGTAATAATTTAATAATTTTATATCATTGTATGATGCAATATTATTTCAATTGACTGTGGGGTCCTATTTAGCTTTTCATTTATATATATGTTTATGCATGTGAATTTTTATTGTTTTTACTGTTGATACTGTTTTGAATATATTGGTCCTTGTTATATAAATAAATGTAAGCAAATGTTATAAATGTTTAAAGACTTACATATGTTTAAAGACATATATTGTTCACATTTGGTTCCTCATTTGTAACTTACACTATTGACTAAATTTTACTTAGTGATGTCATACATTTACCTTCTGATGTTTAAAGACTTATGGGTTAATGCAGAATGCTATGCCATTTGTGTACCATATCTTGCGTGAAACTGTTCTGCGCATGCCCAGAAAAGTGCACTGCACACATATACATCTATGCATATTTGTGAAATTGTGGGACTTTTGCCCACTTGTACCTGGAGAGATAGGACAGGAGAGGCAAGGGGGCGTCTTATATAGGTCAAGTACAATAGGGACGTGTTCATGCAATTGCAAGAATATATGCAGAATAGTTCACAGGTAGGCAAGTTGTAATAATGGCGGGTGGAAAAGTGAAGGTGATGACCCCTGCCTCAATTCACCTCTCATTACCTCCTCCCATGCTCGCCTCCAAGACTTCTGCCGTGCTGCCCCTAATCTTTGGAACTCCCTACCCCATCTGACTCGACTATCCCCCAACCTTCAGTTCTTCAAATGCTCACTCAAAACTCACCTTTTCAAGCTCACCTATCCCACCACCTCCTAACCATTCTATCCATCACCTCTTCTTCCTCGTCTGCCATCTAAATTTTCTCCCAGTTGGTCCTACTGTCTTTTACCACCCCTCCCTTTAGAATGTAAGTCCTCGCGGGCAGGGTCCTCTCTACCTATTGTCCCATGTCTGTCTCCTGTCCCTCGTATGTCCTGTTGTCCTGTCACGCCTTTTGTTGCACTCTGTGGGAGTCCCCATAGCACTACTCACACTCATCTGAGCTATTACCTAATCTATTTGTTACTTGCTTCTGTATCTGGCGCTACGGAATCTGTGGCGCCTTATAAATAATAATAATAATAATAATTACGATAGAAATCAGCAATGGCAAGCAACTTGACAGCAAATTATCCACTGATGCCGTTGAGTGCTTTCTTCTTTGCACAAGCATTTATTATGCTTTTGTGTGCGTGTTTAAGAAAATTCTTTACATGGATGTAAAGCAGTGAGTTGTTTCTCCTGTATTAGAGAGGCTTTTGAAATTCTATTGATGGCTAATATTATTATTTATTTATAAGGCGCCACAGATTCCGTAGTGCCGGATACAGAAGCAAATAACAAATAGATGAGGTAATACATATAAGTAGCACATATGAGTGTGAGTAATGCTATGGGGACTGACACAGAGTGCTGCAAAAGACGTGACGGGATGAACGAGAGTCAGACAATAGATAGACATGGGACAATAGGTAGAGGACCCTGCCTGCGAGAGCTGACATTCTAGAGGGAGGGGGGTGAATGACAGTAGGACCAACTGGGAAGAGATGGAGATGGCAGATGAGGAAGAGAAGGTGATGGATAGACTGGTTAGGAGGTGGTAAGAAAGGTGAGCTTAAAAAGGTGAGTTTTGATATGGAATATTTTTAATATTGAATATATATCTTGCAAACAAAACAAATGGTTATATAAATGGGCATAAGTGTATGTGACGTATGCCTGGTGCAAACTAAAAGCATATTCAGCCAGTCTAGACCTGCCAGTATCTAGTGATATGTACAGCTTTGCACATGCCTGCAATTGTGCCGTTTTAGTGAATGCAATTTGCGCCTGCAATTTGAGGCATAGTTGCAGCCACTATAAATCTGGCTTATGCAGCTACTTTCTTTTAGATTTTATTGTAGCATAATACCTATTTTTTCAATAAAATATAGCTATACCATAAAAAGCCAAAAATCATACTACACGAACACTAAATACTAACAGAAACACATCTATGAAAATTGCCAACAATGACTAACTTTTGAGTATATGAATTACATTTGCAGCTGCCACGTTTATTGTAGGAATACTGTTGTAAATGAAGGCGCTTGTGGTATTACGGGTCATGGTTAACAGGCTTATTTACAATTCCTATACTGCAAAAGAATTATTTACAAAATCTATACAGCAAGAGAAAGCTAACCTGAGACTATGGTTATAAAAATAACTGTAAAAAATCATCAGGCATACCTGACATTTACAATTGGCAATAGTAATTATTTTTACGGTCCTGGCAATTGTAACACGAAACCTATTGCTTGAACAAAGTTCAAACAAATGTTCTCATACAATAAATGTCTTTATAGTTGGTTACTATTTCAGTTGTGGCGGTGTAATGTGCTGTAATGTGTAAGAAGTGAAAGCACATTCTGGGTCTCCTATTCCTGATACATCCAATGGGAGGAGAGAAACAAAGAGACAAGTCCAGTCTCCGCTCAATGACTCCCAGGGAACCAGACCCGCCTGTGACGTCACGAGCACGGCCAGAGGAGGCTGTTGGCTGCTGTCTCCGATTCTGCGGGGTGTGGAACTTGGTGACGTCGGAGGCGCGCTCCCGTGTGCCGTTTTCTTTCCTCCTCCTCGACCTCATGCCCGGTGCCGCGCAGCGTGAGCGCGCCCGCCCGTGTGAAGGCAGGAGAGAGATAGCGGCAAAGGCTGCCCCCGCCGGCACCCATGGGAGGGTGTGTGGGCACCCACCACGATTCCTCGGGCAGCCTGAACGAGAACTCGGACGGGACTGGAGGTGAGAAAGGAAGGATGGTATGGAGGAGGGGAGAGAGAGAGGGGGAGGAGGGGAGATGAAAAGAGATTCGCTGCTCTTTTGTCTGATATTGGCCCGGTGCAGATAATACCCCCTGTGGGGCAGCAAGCTATGGCAGCTTGTGTCCAGCCCGTATCGTGAATGACGGTATGAAGTGCAGGGTATGAGGGTATCACCTGTTCGTCGGGGCTGATCCGAGCACCCCTTGCTGCCCAGCACCCCAATAGTTATGGCTTGAGGGCACAGGCCAGCCTGGCATACACATTGGGCAATGGCTGGAGGGTCCAGTATGGAGTATAGCCATTATGTGAAATTTCTTTTACACTTACATCACATTGGGATGGATGCTGTCATTTGCAGGTACAATGGAGACTCATACACTTACAACTCTTTCTGATAGGATTACTGTCTACCAATAACAGTACACATAAGGGTTACTTAACTCCTAGAGTGCATGCAGTTATCACCTGGCATTTACTGGCTTCACAATAGCCAGTAAATACCAGACTTCAGTTCTACCTACAACCCTTATCCAGACTTCTCAGGTGACTGCAAATAAGTGATGCAAATTGATGATTTAGATGTAACAGTAAAAAATATTGTGTAGCAAAAAAAACGTTTTTTTTATTATTATTATTATTATTATTATTATTATTGCAGTACTGTGTGAGCAAGAAAACTCTATGTAATGTTTTTGGTTAGTCAATAAAGGTATCACTCCTATAATACTTTTGTTTATTTTGACACAAAAGTATTTAACATCACAGTGAAAAATATTGAAATCTTCATGTGACATATATCCAAACTACAGTAAGTTTTAATTTGAGTTAATGTTATACCCATACAATGAAACAATTTAACCAAAAACATATATTCATATATCTGTTACTTTTATCACTAGATAGATTGGGGAAAAAGTTAAATAGGATTAGATATTACATCAATGCTAATTAACTGGTTGTTACTTTTGTGTAAAGTAAAGTAGGTTGGTTGGAATTTAAATGCTTCTTTTGATAAAAGGCTCAATTTTTATTTTGACACTAATATTAAAAGAGCAGCAGGGGAAAGCTAGCCTGCTGCAAGGCAGATATTCCCTGAACTTGGTAATTAGACATCTTGTTGTGTGACAGCTGTATAGATCTCCTCTTAATCTTTGCTCCAGCACCACCCTGTTGTAACATCCTACATCTGTTCTTTGTCCCCTGTTCACTCTTTAGCTGCAGTTCACTCTGATTGCACTGGGCTGCAAGCATGATTTCCCACTTTAATTACAGAAACTGACGTACTTACGCCCAACTGTCCAGGAACATTAGGGGCAGATGGGCAATGGGTTCAGCATGCATACATATTTCTATGCTCTATCTTCATTATATATGCCTGAGAACACCATAATTTATGCACATCTATATAGTTCTTTTACTTAACTTGAGTCCTCCAGCATCAGTTATAAAACCTTAAAATAATTAGTCGTAGGGGCATGGTGGAGCAGAGTGAACCAAAATGAAAGACTTTTAGATGTCACTATCCATTGCCATCCTTAGAATTACATTTTTCGCTTTTTCATCTTACAAATTGCACCCTTACTTCTCCCTGTCTGTCTATGATTACTTTGTATGGAATACCCGAACACATGGTAATTTGCGAAGTTCAAAATGGCTGAAGTAGAGTGCAACACCTACTTTAGTGACCTTATGTGCCTTGATTTGCACTGGTGAACCTAGATTTCTACCAAAGTTTGCGGACCACGTTGGTGGCATCATAGCCGGATTAAGGGGGGGCACGTGCCCCGGACCCCCCTCTCTCTGAGGGCCCCCCGCCACCTGGGAGGTAGAGGTCGGCGATATAAACCCCTGTCCTGCCTGGTGTGCCTTATGTTTTTATTAACTTTCTTTTTCAACACCCCTCCCCCCGCTCGCGGCACTCTCCACCCCCCCCCCCCCCCCCCTATGCACGCGGGGGAGGGGTGGTGAAAAAGAAAGTTAATAAAAACATCATTGGTGGGCAGTGGCAGCAGCAGGCAGCCAATCGTGAGGCCTCAGACAGAAAGTGCTCATTTCACTTCCTGTCTGAGCAGCGCGATGTGATGCAGCAGAGAGCAAGGTAAGTGTGTGTTTTGACACGGGGGCTGTGGCAGTCTAATGTGTGCGAGGGCAGCAGGGGGCTTGTGGCAATGTAATGTGTGAGGTAGGTAGTGGCTAATTAATGGGTGTTATTTTGTTTGTGGGGTGATGGTGGGGAAATTTAATTTAATAGTGGGGTTGGTGCAGACTTATCAATGTAGGGTGGGATGATTAATTTTAATGTTGGGGTGGTTTGGGCGCTATTAAATGTGTGGCAGAGTTTTGGAAAAAGGATTGCGATTTCTTAAAAGTGAATGCAAATTATTTAATGTATGATAGGAAATTGGTTTATTTAATTAATTTGATTACTATTAATTTAATGTTGGGGTTGTTTGGGGGCAATGGGTCTTTTTCTTAAAGGTGAATAAAATTATTTTACAGTCGGGCTGGTTACAGGAAAGGGGCACTAATAATAAAACATGAATTGTTTTGATTTAATGTCGGACTGCATAGAGGCAGGGAGGCCTACTGTGTTCACTCGTTGCTGATATTTCTATATGTCATGTACCTATTCTGTTTCCAAACAGAGACCCAACATTCCAGGATCAAGACAAGCACAACTGAGCTTAGGACCCAAGCGGCAGCAACAAGTATTGAAAGCAGGAAGAACAGGTAGGAGAGAGCAGGACATTCTGCCAACTGTCCTGATTCTGGTGGGGCAGTCCTGAGTTTGGGGACTGACCCACTCAGTCAGGACTTTGCCCCGACTACCGGGACAGTTGGGAGGTATGTCCCACTTCACACTGCTCTACTCATGAAGTGGGAGCTGCCTGCACCTAACAGTAGTGCACACAGTATTGTCTGTGTATTTGTCTAAAATTATAGCCATAGTACACTTTAGGGGCCCCCCTGTCTAAAGTGCCCCGGGCCCCCCAGAGCCTTAATCCAGCTCTGGGTGACATTTACAGATAAAAGCTTGCATCGGGTGATGGGAGGAGCTGGGCAGAACGAGGGAGTTCCGTGCTGAGTACATAGTTCATGCACCGATGCTCCTACATAAAGTGATGGAGAGGGATGTGTTTGCTTTGCAAAAATGAGTGTTGCCCTAGCTGCGTGCTGGCGGAGACCTGATTTTGTCTTATTTTTTTATTTTGTTTTTTATAATGGGGCGCATTTTGCACCCACTTGTTACATCTCTAGAAAACTTTAAATACAGAAAAGTGACACAAGTAATAAAGCCGGTTCCAATTAATCGCACTCTTATAGTTAATTGGCGCCACAAATGAATGTTAACTTGGCAATATTTTAGGAGAAGAATTAAATAATATAATTTAATTCTAAAGTTGCGGGAGACTTTGTGGTTACATTTACACTTTTGCATAGTGTGTGGCGTAAGATCTTTACACCTTCTTGAAAACCCAGACGCACTTCAAGTTTGTCCAGGTGTCTTTGTAGAGCCGAGAGTGTATATGCACTTTGAAATTTGATGCGTTGACCATCTAGGTGTACTGATGCGATTTACGGTAGACATGGAGTGCAATTCATAGGTGAAGTCCTATGTGTTTCTTATTCTTTTACCTAATGTAATGCTGAGATTACTCAGCGAACGTATATACAGGTTTTTCCACATATTTGTATAATAAAATGTTCACCTTTCGTTGCTAAAAATCTTCGCTACATTCTCGCTGAGGACAAACCAAAGGGGCTGTGGCTTTGTAAATATTACAGTATATATGTTAAATGTTATTACACATTGTTACTCTTCTGGGCACCACTAGAATAGTGTCTTCAGCAGATGTAACCACAGGCAGGTTATTTTTAAGAGAATTGGTGGTAATAAGGTTAGTCGTTAACAGCTCTGATGAATTGCCGGCATCTTGAAAGGCTACAGTGTCTTACTTGGAGTTTGTATGTTCTCCCTGTGTTTGCGTGGGTTTCCTCCGGGTGCTCCGGTTTCCTCACACACTCCAAAAACATACTGGTAGGTTAATTGGCTGCTATAAAAAAAAAAAAATTGACCCTAGTCTCTCCCTGTCTGTCTGTCTCTCTCTCTTTGTTTGTGTGTATGTTAGGGAATTTAGACTGTAAGCTCCAATGGGGCAGGGACTGGTGTGAATGAGTTCTCTGTACAGCGCTGCGGAATTAGTGGCGCTATATAAATTGATGATGATAAGAAACCTTCCTTCAAAATTTAGATACTTGAAGGCTGAATTTTCTACTTTCAACATCCATTACTTTGAAACCCCAGTTCCACTAGTGAGGTTCACAGGATGTTTTGTTTTCATGTATACTACTTTTAAAATGTAGGTGGTTAAAGGGATCATTCAACACTACAGTCTCTACACTATAACAATCTTGCAGATAACATTTGAATCTCAGTGCCCTGAAAATTCAGGATATGTGTGCCCATGTTTTTTTTTTATTATTATTATTATTATTGAAATTTGTCTGCGTGCATTCTGTGGCCCTAGTGGAAGCTGAGTTGCTGATTTACAATGTACCACATGATGCAATTGATATTCAATTGTTCTGGTATTTGTCGTGGCATGCTAGGTGTACACACAGATGATTTCCCTCTACACATAGTAGGTTTGGTCTAAGCAGTGGTGAACATCACTCTGAGTAAACTAACTGAGTATTTGTGTGTATGAGAGCCCTACATATGGACATTCAACTGTTTTCCTCCCTCAGCTTGAGCTACAACTGCTGCTATATGGAACAGTTGAAACGAAAATGTATAAAGGGACGAGTCTATATTTTGTAGAACCTTCACCCTGCATTCCCCAGAGTGGCTTTGTGGACAGTTCTTGAAACCCTCATAGGGATTAATGATCCCTTAGTAAGTTGCCTTTCAGCTGTATTCTCTTCGCTGTTCAACAGCAATTGACTAGAACACAGCTTAAGCAAGTGGCAACATGGGCCAAACATATGTGTGCATGTACCCTAATGAAGTCCTTTGTAATATGTTGTTGCAACCTACTCCTATCTGGTCTCACTCTCTTCAGTCTGTTCTTAGTATTGTAGCAAGATTGATCTTTCTCTCACCCAGGAGGTTGCTCCCCATCGCCAATAGATTCCAATTCAAACGCCTCACCCTTACCTACAAAACTCTTGTCCACTCCTTTACCTACTGCATCTCCCTCCCAGGTCCTCTGCTCAGCCAGTGACTGCCACCTCTCCTCCCTATTGATTACCATTTGTCACTCCGGCCTCAAAGACTGCTTTTGCGCTGCTCCCTCAGACTCTCACTTAACCTACAATGCTTCAAGGGCTCACTAGAAACTCACCTGTTCATCAAAGCCTACAAGACTGCTGCCTAACCCTTCCTCACTGCCCCCCCTCCTTCTACCACTCCATGTGCCCCCTCCCCCATCCTCCTTCCACCCAACCCCTTCCTTCCCTTTATATTGTAAGCTCTCACAAGCAGGGCCTTCCTCTTGTATCCTCCCTCTTCCCCACTTACTTCCTACTACTCCTATGTCCCTTTCGGGTACCCTTGCCATTTGTGTAATTGCCTTTGTAATATGACTCTATTTATGTTAGCCTTCATGTACTACCTCTTGTATTTGTTAACCCTCCTTTTCAGTTCTGCTTGTGCTAAATTAATTTTTTCAAACATTTGTTTGTTTATGTGAGCTATGTCTACCTTGTATGTACTGCCATGTACGGTGTTGCAGAACTTTGTGGCACCCTATAAATAAACACTAGTAAAGACAATATGTTATTCAGTTAACTTGCAAGCATGTAACTTGCTGATAATTTCCTTAGCACAGAGTTAAAATAACCACTATTCAAAATGCAGAATTTGTAGTCTTTAAGAGAGTCTTGTTAACAGTTTGACAGCAATACAAATTCTAGTACATAGGACTTGTTTATATGTCCATCTGTATGAAACTGTTGTCCTTTGCATTCAGAAAGTTCCTCATACCATTGGGGCATTTGTGTTACTAGATCACTCCTTCTCAGATTGCTCAAGTTAAGAGAAAAATTGCACTGCTTTTTCATTTTTCCTGGATGGGTGTGAGTCGTACTGAATATAAATGCAGAAGTCAATTAGAGACTTATAGCGTAAACCTGGCAATGACTGCCAGAAATGGAGCTGACACTAAGCTCTTTCATTGGTCCTCAAAATCAAATATTAATGTTGACGGTAGAGATCTGGGTACATTTATAAATTTAGGTTGCATAGCTGTTAGTCCACTCTTAAGAGTGCAAACTAAATAACTTAATCAAGCCATACTTAATGAAAAGCTTCTGTTGGTGTGGGGAAGGGTAATGTAAGCATAGAAAAACTGTGAAATGGGTCTGCAATATAGTAACCTGTATTGCTAGTTTTGAAGGCACATGGCTTAAATTGTTTTTTTTGGTTTTTTTTTACCATGGACAGATAGGCCACCTGGTACACATGGCATATTACTATTGCCGATTGTAGTGGACACCCTAAATGTGCACAACATAACTTGCAACAGTAAAGATCAATCCAGAGAAGCCATGCTGTTCTTTTTTATGTCAAAAGAGAAGGTGGAAAACTAATAAAAGGCACATGTGACTTAATATACATTTTAGAAGACTGGGAAACTAGCATACTACTTTATTGAAATTGCCTATTAGATTATCGTTGCCTATCGGATTATTTTTATTCTGCCTGTCTTAATTCCATATTTTCAAATTTCAATTTAAAGGCAGCCTTTTTCTAATTTGCCAGATCTCATATTGCCAGTTCTACCAAGCTATGATTGCCCATTGTATTGTGCTATGACTGTTGAAATAGGCTGAATACCATATGCTGTTCGGAAATCTTTATATAGATATGTGTGCATCTGTATACTCAGTAAAGATAGAACTTTTACATGATTCAATATTGAATTTGTGAAACGCTTATGAGTGACATAATGGAGAACAATGTACAAGAAAAGTTGCCTGAATTTTGAGAGCATTTTACCTATTAATATACAGCGGATTTTTCAAATTGTGTAGGTAAAAAGGATCAGACACCTGTAATATCACAGTACCAAATGGTGTCTATATTTATAAACCACCTTAACTTGCAAAAGAAGCATTGTGGTGCTGTTCTCCCAGACTAGAGGGTCATTGGCATAGAACTTTACAGGTTGTTTTTTTTTTTTGTTTTTAAGATAACATATTTACAGTAAATTAAAACATTTGAGATATTCCTATTACAGTGGTTATTGACAAACTGTAAGAACCCCAAAAAGCTCTCATTAATGATTTGAATTTCCAGCATTGCTTCTCATGGATACAAAATTATCTGAAAAATAACAAGAGTGCAAAACAGATGTCAAGTCATATTGCTGATTGACTATCTTCGTAACTAAGTGATTAGTGACTCCAGTTGGAGCCAGAAACTGTTTTTAAAGGACCACTAAACGTCACATTCAAGTGCTTTCATATAAAAAGGCTACATATTTCCTTGCAATATTTGTATGCAAAAGTTTGGGGAAATAAAAACAATTTAAAGGAGTTTTATCATGGTGGATATATTTCTTGCGGTGCTCGTCGTTTTTTTTTTAAAGTTTTTATTTTAAAGTCTACTAAAAATGACTGAATTGAGACTTAAGACTGATTACAGGATAATGACTATACAAGTGTCAGTTTATCTGTTCAGGAATCTGCCATACTTGTAATGCTGGCCGCACAAAAACTTCATGATCATATATAGTTTATATAGTGCCACCATATTATGCAGCAGTTTATAGAGAATATTTAATCATCTCCGTCAGTCCTTGCCCCAATGTAGATTACAGTCTAAATTTACTACACTCTAGCACACATACAGTATATACACTTGCATACACTAGGGTCCATTTTTGTCAGCAGCCAAATAGCCTACCAGTATGTATTTATTTTGGACTGTGGAAGATAACCGGAGTACCTGGAGAAAACCAACACAAACAATGTGAAACCATAGAAACCTCACACAAATAGGGCTCAGGTTGGAATAGAACCCATTACCCCTGCGCTGTAGGTTGCCAAAATTAAGCAACAGTTCAATGATCTTTGATGGAATATTTTCATTTGAATGTGATCAGATTGGAGGTAATTGAAGTGATTGAATTGTTATTGTGCGATTACAGTCCAACAATCCTACAACTGTCCCACACTGCGAATTCTCTGAAAATGTAGTTTTGCTCTGCCAGATCATGATTGTATGTCAAGACATCATTATTTTTATTTTTTTTTCATGAATGATCTAATTGAACAAGTACAAGTACACAAAACATTGCATTGTGTTTTTAGAGAAAAAAACCTGATAATTATTGGGATCAAATATATGCAGTCATTTTAGGCCTATAACAGTTTCACTTTGGGCAATGACTGGGATACTTTAACTATGGGTATCCTATTTATCTAGATTTTTAAAAGTAATTATATTCGAGCAGCTAGAGCAATATTTGCTTGACTGCGTGTTACAGGAAATAATACCTTGCAGTATAGTCTTCAATTGTATTTCAGCCCTCTTTATGCCAAAGGAAACTGCTCTCTGGACATTGTTGTAGTGCTGAGTTTTGGATCTTTAGCTTATTGCTTTTAAGACACATCAGATATCACATTATTAACTTTTATTATGGATCAGATCTACTGTCAGTCTGGGGGGTTTTCAATTAACCACAAAGTGCTGTCAGAGCCTCACGAAGTGTGCTCCTGCACACTCTTCCAGTTAGTGGTAGAGGAATCTCTGCTCATAAGTCCCTCCGGCAGCCACTGAAGCTGGCTGCCGGAGGGTGAAGGGAATCCAGGGCTGCCTCTGCAGCCCAGCACAGGGTAAGTGCTTTTTATTTATTATACATATACATATACATTTCATACATTTACCACACATTTACATTTAAAATATACATAGTTACACTCCTGGGGCCTAGCGCCGGGAGTTAAGCCCTTCAGCGCTGAGCGCTGGTTCTTTACCGGCGCTGCAGCACCTACACAAACGCTAAACATTTAAATTACGTTTTTACACTCCGCGCCGATGTTTAACCCATAACCTGCTGAAGGGCTGGGTGCTACCCAGTCAGCGCTGCAGCGTACACATAACACATTTTTATTTAATTAAAGAAACAAAACATTTTGATGAATAACTTTTCACGCGGCGCCTGGCGCCGGTGATTTAACTCCTCCGGCACCTGTTTTTACCCCTCCCGCCGCTGGAGCCACTTTCAAGATGTCCGCTGCACGTGTGCGGCGGCCAGTGTTCGGGGACCCGGCCACAGGTGGTCTGAAGGCAAAGAAACTCAGGGGATCTCTAAGAGTTTGTTATATATAATTTTCTTTTTTTTTTTTTTTTTTTTTTTAACTCAAAAGGTTTTTATTGAATTTTTTAGAAAAGCATATTACAAACATAGCAGTGGTTGCAGAGTACATACAGCAGATCAGTTATATTGAACAATCCACACTGCTTAGATAAACAATCAAACAAGCAAATAAAAATAAGAAAAAACATTGGTACAGACAACAACACATCTTATGACCCAGTATACATAAGCCGAAGACGGCAAAGAGAACAGACAAGAAAAACAGATGGATAAAGGGGGGGAGAAGACAAGAGACTATCCGGTTATAGAAAGTGTACCAGTAGGTCTAGCCCAAGTACCCAACTTAACTCAAAAACCATTCCACAGTACTCACGGATCAAAGATTGAGCTGTGATTCGTAAAGTACTCATACCATATAAACCACTTAACAAGCGGGGAGGAAGTCCCTGTAGACAGATTAAAACCTATGGTTTCCATTTTGTAGCTATGTTGGATCTTGTTAATCATTTTAGGGAGTGCTGGAATTAGAGGTGATTTCCAGTTCTGGGCTATTGCAGCTCTTGCTGCAATGAGAATATGTCCAGTGACATAATTATTGTGTCGCTGGAGATGTTTAGGATACAGATGAAGTAATGCCGTATCTGGGGAAGGAGAGATATTATTTTTGGAGACCTGAGAGATTAAATGAAAGATTTCGATCCACAATGGTTGAAGTTTCGAGCAAGACCAAAAGATGTGCATAAGCGTACCAATTTCACCACAATTCCTCCAACAATATTTAGATTCTGATGGCCAGATTTTATGCAGCTTATCTGGAGTAAGATATAACCTGTGAACAATTTGTCAACATTTCTGAATAGTTAATACACTTTGACATCTTATATATGTTTAGGAAGACTCTCCCCCATACCTCTTCTGAAATAGTGATATTTAGATCGGCTTCCCAGACAGCTTGAATCGGTAAAACCCGATTGTCAATCGGAGTTAAGAGTATCCGGTACCATAGGGAAATTCCACCTGCGTGGGATGTAGGGGAGAGGATCACCTTGATACCAGGGGGGGAGGGGTCCCATCACCCCCAAATGCAAGGGGCGTGTTTGTAACCAGTGCCTTACTTGAAGATATTTGTAAAAATTGCAGACAGGGATATTATACTTAGCTTGTAATTGAGAGAAAGGGGGAAGAGACCCTCCCTCCAGGAGGTCCTGCACACGTCTGGCTCCTTGCCTGTGCCAAGAGTCAAGACGGAGGTCTGGGATTAGTTGTGACAGTGCTATAGTAGAGAGGCTAGAGGAAGGGAGCTGGTAGTCTGGGAAAAGGGACATCATCTTATCCCAGGTGGTGAGATATATAATTTTCTTAATGTGTTTGTTTCCAGTTGTAAAGCAGTGCAAAGTGTGTCTGTGCTATATTAATAAATCTTAATGATAAACACCCCTCATCCATCTGGTATTTAAACATCTCGATTGCTATAGTAAGTATATTAACACTAAGGGCCTGATGCAGATTTGAACCTACTCCTGTTTGTGTAGCTTAAAATGCCTGATTTTGCTCTCCATGTGCCCACAAAGAAAAGTACCTATGCAAAGTTGCAGGCATCTACACTTGCACCTGTTTGTGCCTGACGAGGCAGAGCGGGAAGGGGCATTCTAACGCAAGCCCAGTACAGTAAAGGAGTGCTCATGGAATTGTGAGACCTGAACACAGACTCAAACATGTCTTTTGCAGGCAAATTATTTACACCAAATACAATATGATTGTGAAGATTGCCAGTGCCGGATTTACAATTGCTGTTTCACTTCTGAAACTTTTCTTTGTTTATTGTTAATGCAGATGATGTAAGTTTTGTATGTGTTAAAAAAATAAATAAATAAATATTGTACTTGAGAAGTAAGGTTATGTCTGCTGTATTATATGTAGCCTAGTGGCAAATGCAGTATTTTCTATAGGAAAACAAATATTTTATTGCGCTTATAACCTGGTTCTGACGAAGTACACATACCTAAGTCTGGCACATATACCACAGATGCAGAGCTGGACGCATCTTGGGTGCCTCCAACATGGAATATGGGTGTACATGCGCTATTTTACAGGCATATTTTTGGGGTGTTAATTACGTCCAAGTTGCGTTCAATTCTGCATCACACCCAGTATCTATTTCAAAATGATGCACCAATTTACCAGGCAAAAGAATATGATTCTAAAAAAACATTTGTCCTTAGAAGCTATCGTAGAACAGTTGATGTGCAGATGTTTTACGTTTTGCTGATTCAACATAAGGACACGGAGTCTGATAGAAATTCTTAATACCCTGCCAAACTAAATTGTGACTGAGAAGGTTCTTGAGCCTGTGGGAGTAAAGGCGTATTTGCTGCCACAGAGTCTTTTTCCTGATCGTTTTCAGCTCAACTTTGTCCTCTAGGTATTGACTAAAAATCACAACATGTTGGCCAACATGACACATTGATTGCTATTCTCAATACACTATTGTAAATGTGTCCACATAGCAACAGGACTTTTTATCTAGGTCATATCTCTAGCAGGGAGACATAGTATGAATCCAGACCTGCTGTTACTCTGATTGCAAAAGACAGTGCAATGCCCTGTGCAACTTATAATTTCCTGGAGATTTACCTTCAGTTGAAACGATTTATTTATTCAAGATTTTTCTATAATAAGGTTGTTAGTTGTGACTGAAAAATCAAATGTGTAAAAAAACTAAACACCCTTTTGTGGGATAATCAATATGAAGCGAGCCTTCGGCCTTCCACTGTGTAAGTGAAAAAAACACCTACTGCTATTACTTAAACTACGTCATTGTTGCAGCCATTGACATGTATTAAAATCCACTTTCCAATTCCATTTGACAGTGCCAAAAACTTTGATCAAGTCAAATCCTCATACAGTCCAGGAGGAAACCTGATAAGTTTTGCACATGTATGGTTCATCAAGGACGTTCTGATTATTTAGTAAAGGGGAAACCTCTAATCGATTACCCTCTAGCTTTTAATATTTGTTGTGAACATAGAGAACTTAGTTATAAGGGTTAACCCATCACATAATTGCAGTGTAAATATGGTATATCAAATGAATAAATTGATGTGTTGAGCTACTAAAATGTAAAATGTGAAGCCAGAGAGTCTGGTGTGTATTCGGTGGCTCTGCGCATCCCAGTGTTAAAAGATTGAAGCTGCTACAGGTGACACTGCTAAGGCCCCTGCGGGGAGATATATCCTTCCTTGGGATTGAGTTTTGACACCTGAATAGACTTTTAAGAACCGCTCATCATGCTGTCTGGCTCAGAGACCATATGCTGACTTGGATATATTTTATATAGACAAGAATAATTCAGTTTTAAAATATGTCACTTAAAATCAATAAAAGTAGTGATCAACCACATGTTCCTCACTAGCATGATAAAGGGCAGCTCATATGTCAAATTAAGAATTCTGCCACACAGAGAAGTTGAGGAAATGTGTATAAGATCAACTGATATACACTTTACCTAGGCTTGTTTTGTATCAGTAGATGGGTAAATTCATAGGGAATCTATGAATAATAAAATTGGGTCTGTGTGACGCTTCACAGAAAAGTTAGGTCACATAATAGAATTGGGTAGTAAATCAGGCAACATGCAAATAGTGATTGAAAAAAGTGTCACTGACCACAACCCCTGGGGGTGGGGACAGGTGAGAAAATGTCTTTAAAAAGTTGAGACCAGTTACAACAATTTGACGAGTTTTTGGGGAAATCAATCATTCATTGATAAGCATTATTTGTTGGTCTCATTACTATTAATATTATCTTGACATTAGCATCAAACCAATTTCCCTTGGCTCAGAATATACCACTTCAATGTAAGTTGTACTCTGAATCTAATCCGTTTTATTTTGTAACTGTTTGCTTGTGTATGCTATGTCAATTGCTTATTAATTGTTTTTTTTTTTTTATATATTTGAATGCCCTGTTCCTTTGTATATTAAATCTATAATTTAATAAGTGGCGTCCTTGATACTCTAACAAATCCATTAGCCTGTTAAGAAGAATATAGCTCGACCAATTTTAACCCTGTGAATGCCGGTGTGTGATTTTTTTTTTTTTTTAATGCATTTGACTAGCCTAGTGTGTGCTTGCATTTACATTTGTGTAGCAGTCTGCAGGTGTGATGAGTTAACCCTTTGATTGCTGGTGTGAGCTTTGCTAGCCTGTGGGTAGCCAGAAGCCTTGTGTGCCAGTGTTGGACAGTATATTGGAGTCCTATTGCCCGTATTCAATAGATGGTGGAAAACCTGAAATGTGTGGGGGTGTGAGAACACTGTGTGGGGGCGATTCAGTAGGCCTATAACCTGTGTGATAGGTAGAGAGAGACTGCAAGCTGCAATCGTGTGTTACCTTATACAGCAAACACCCAAAGTCACGAAATCTGGGAGCGTGATTGTGACAATGATGAACATTTTTTTCAGGATTATATTCTTTTATACCTTTTTTTTATTTTTTTTATATTCTTTAATTCTTTATTACAACCTTATTGTTAAATGTTACTCGCCTTCTCTTTCCCCTTGCCAGAGCTGTTCCATTCAGATGGTTTTCCCAAGGCTTCTTTGGTTCTGTAATATGTCTGAATAGAGACTGCAACTTGCAAACCCTAGTCTATGTAGCAATCTTAAAACTGTAATCTACTGGAAACTGTCCTTGACGATTTTTAGTAACTGAACCTACTTTCTCTTCTGGTTCGTGTTTATGCAGCATGGGCACTCCTGTGGTTAAATGCCACTACGGAGTAGCTTTGTGCCAGATATATTTTTCAAAGCGTAAAGTGGCATGATCCAGTTTACTTTTGATCTATTAGTGTTAAAAATAGGCAAGACCTGTTGGAGTCTACTGTGACCCTTCAACAACTGCTCTGGTAAAATGTTACAAGAGACACACAGCAAATTGTGAAAAAGAGTCTGGTCGTTGATGTGCATAGCCTTTCCTGTTTTGAAGATACTACACTCCGTAAATAATTTAGGCTTCAGAATTGTGAACAAGAAGAGCAGAATTCTATGTTTCTAACACATGCATCCAATATAGATTTGGTTGAGAATTTCATACAAATATTCCTGTAAAGCAGGCAGATTTTGGCCTTGATATAGAGTTGCATATTGATGCATTATGCATGCTTATAAACTTGCAACCATATTTAGAGTTGTATGTATGTAGCATTTACATCCCCTGGCACTTGGAGAGGCAGGTCAGGAGTATTAATGTGCAGCTTGAATTTAAGCACGAACCTTTGAGATTTGTCTTGGTATGAGGTACGCGGATCTTCTCTAAAAGATGTAAATTTGGCACCTACATAAATAGAGTGCAAGTTTTTGACTTGCTTATTGTCACATCTTCCTGTCAAACACAGACGGGACATCTTTACGTTCGGCTCTAAATCAGACACTGTGCTTGTGTAGGCATTGCTAAAAAGTGCAGTAATTCCAATATTTTATTTTATCCAACAACTTTCATATTGCCTGAAGAATATTTAAAATATGTAATTATTTCTTTATTGTAATAACTCAAATATTGACTATTTACATGTATGACAAGTATTTAGTATTTTATAATAAAATCACACTGGCCAAAAGTTAGGCCACCTAGTTTGTAAATCTTATCTAGCAACACTTTACTGATAGGCAGGGAATCTATGCATGCCATACATAGTTCACCGTAGACCAGGGGTTGGCAACCTTTTCTAGCAGTGTGCTGGCTAAAATCTAGTCAAGCCCAGGTGTGTGTATGTATGTATGTATGTATGTGTGTATGTGTGTGTATATATATATATATATGTGTGTATATATATGTATGTATGTATGTATGTGTATATATATATATATATATATATATATATATATATATATATATATATATATATATATATATATATATTGATTTTCTCTATTGAGAGAGAGATTTTATTTCTTATTTTATGATGGTAATCTCAAGATAACATTAATAGTAATGAGACCAACAAATAAGCGTTCATTTTATGCCACACAGTTTTGGGCCCGGTGCAAATTATGCCACGTAGTAGTGCCCGCCCAGTTCATAGTCCGCCACATAAGTGTCCCCAATTCATATTATGCCACACAGTAGTGAACCTAATTAATATTATGCTTCACAGTAGTGCCCCCAATTTGTGTCGGGAGCAGGGAGCGCAGCAGTTTCATTTCGGCGATCTTCTGCTTGAGTGAAAAACTCTCCAGTATGCCAGACAGAGCAGCGCTGCGTGCTATGTCTGGCACATGTGCCTGGCGTTGCTGACCCCTGCTCTAGACATTCAAGAACCGAATGTAAACACTTTTCTTGAATTTACATACTAAATCATAATACAATTTGCTTTAAGAGGGACATTTCAAATAAAAAATACTTTTCTCGAATTAAGATGACTATATTGTAATGTATTATGGTCCTAAGAATTTATAAAGCAAATTTCTTACCTGGTACAATTGTAGGCGTTGTTTCTTTCATAGTTTGCCCAGTGTCTTCCTCCTGATCTTAAATGTGGCTGAATGTCACATATATTGCTGTTCATTGCAACTTATGTGAGGGAATGGTGAACAAAACACTGCAGGCATACATATCCATGTATGCGTGGATTTACATGGCCAATCTGTTATGCCTATGATTGCTTAATGTTGTTACATCCATATAGAGTGTCCCTGTAGTAAAATAAATTGGCAATGCTTACTATAATATGATTTAGACCTGGGTCACTGCAGAGGAATCTCCCTGCATAACAGTTTTTGTATTGATTTATTTGTGTTTATAAGAGTTAACCTTTTTTAATGGACTTTAATTATATATTTACCTTTACACTACTAACTAGTGCCGATTATTAAATTACTGCATGCTAATCAGTAAACTTACAGTGTACACCTGTTAGTTCTACTTCTACTTTCCTATTGAAATGTTTTATTAGTTGTAAGGAAGTACAAGGAAACGCACACTGCAATCATGACAAAACAAGGTCAGCCTATATACTAATAGAGATGTTTCTATGTGATAGATTGCAGGTATAAGCTCTGAGCTGTGTCGGTGCAATCCGAATACGGCAGGCTGTGAGTGGAGAAACAATATTTCTCCACCTGGGATCTTTAAGCCTTTAATAGACAGCCACGAGGATAAGTGAAGGAGTAGCGGAAAGAATATATATTTAAAAAAAAAAAAAATAAAAAAAAAAAATCACTGGTCCTTTTTAAAGTACACATACCGGCCCTTGCATTGTTACATGGTTTGTCCAGGATCAAATTTTTTTTTTTTTTTTTTTTTGCCTTGCTCTCCTTAATGACTCATGCCCACCATGTGATCATAAAAGGAGACTGTGTAATGAACAGTTTATCCCCTTCATCATCGTCATTTATGTATATAGCGTCAGCAACATTCGTAGTGCTTTTCAATTGGGAACAAACAGTAATAAAACAATACTGGTTAATACAGACACAGTGAGGTAAGAGGGTCCAGCTCCCCTTAATTATTTCCCTTTTTACCTGAAATTAAGATAATTTTGGGGAGATAAATGTGTTAACTTTGTATCCATTGACCTGTAAAAGCTGTGATTCTAGTTTTTTAGCTTGCTAGCAGAAAAACGAGACGCTTTTACTATAGAGTAGGGAGCCCCTGTTTGCTTACATGTTCTGGCATCTTAACCAAAGTTAAATATGAAGTGTACAGTATATAGCACCCATTAATTTCTTTATGTTTTCATTAAAGTTTTGTGAGGACCATACCCCAAATAGATTTTATTAAAAGAGCTGAATGAACAATTCTGATAAGCTATTGGCAAGCTGAATTTACTTTGCATACATTGTTATCGTTATATATGCTCTTTAAGCTCTGCTTTTGCACTCAAGTTCCATATCGGTGTAGTGCCTATTTTTGTAGATAATACCTATAGCCTGGATCCTTCTATTCCCCTTATTTTTGTTTTTCTTAATGCTCATGGATGGTTTCCCAACACATTATACAGTTCAGATGGGCACTTCGGTTGTGTTGCAATCCCTGTATCCACATCACCATCATCCACTTAATATATTTGGTGCCACAGAGTCCACTTGCCAGCTTCTTAACACTTTATAAAGGTGGCCATGTTGATAAGAGTTGTCAAATATAAGCCATAACCTAGTGTTGTCTTTGTATACAGGGTAGAATGCTAGAAAATACAAAGCTTCAAAGCACTCAACATTTCACGTAAATGCAGAATATGTAATATTTATATTGATTTATGTCTTCACTTTAAAAAATGATTACATGCAAAAGCAGTGGTAGTTAAACATTTTCAAACTTGGATGCAAATTACTAAATTTAGTTTTGTCTTAACACATTCTTGCAGGTTTTGGCTGTGTACAATAATAGCAGAAAGTTTATATAAAAGCAGGGTGTGCTCACACAGTACTGGTGTATATAGGGATTTTTTTTTTCATTTGTTTTCTGTGTTAATGATTATCCAAAATTATGTTAGAGAAGAATTTGTTGGAGGATATGAATGAATTGTCAGTCTTGTACTTAAAGTTAATCTTTTGTTTGTTTGCTCTACTTGTGAACGGTACAACAATGTGGAAAACATTAAGGTTGCGTGGTTGAAAATCTTTTTTATATTAGAAACATGTCACCCCTTTCACCTTCAGTGACTTTGTATCCTGAAAATGAACATTAGAGACTAGATAATTACCATATATTGGAATCTGAACTTTTATTGAACCTCTATTGATTTTAATGAAAAACCTTTCATCACAGGCTTTATTTCATAAAGCAATTATTTGGCAATAAGAAGAATGTTCAATTGATTCCCAATAATCTATAAAGCTGTCCTGTGAAGGTGCTGGAGTGACTTGCATGAAATGTGTGCATTGTAAACAGAGGAATTAGATGTTTGTGTTGCCTGCAATGAACAGCAGAGCTTCCATGCTGTAACTTAGAAGCTCAGATTTATTACACAGCTGGCAAATGTGTGGCCAAGGCCAATGTGCAGAGAAGGTTGTGTTTGAACAGTAGCATCTGATGTTCTAGCAGATTGAGAGTCGCAGTACACTGGTTGATATCTGTGTAATGTAATTTCAGAAGCCAAGATCAGAAATAAGCTCTTATTTCAAAAAGTAAGGTGACTTTGCTGCTTGAAACTTTTAAAGAGACATGATCACCCATATTATGCATAAATAAATCAAGAGTTTATGCTTTTGGTATAATCTCAAACAATGGTTCCAGTAAATATCATCAACTAAGATGGGAAACAATGAGGATAAAGTTATATGATTTGTTATGTATTGTTCAATTATTATTAATATTGTTTATAAACAATATTTGTCATTGTGACCGGATGGGCTTACTCCAGCACCCGGTATGGGTGGGAGAAGGATGAAGGAAGGGAGGGATGGTCTGCCTGAACAGTTTATCTGGGTTTCTCTCCATGTCAGTAACAGACTGTCACCTGCCACCAGACACTCACTGACTTGCGAATGCCAACTGTGCAGTAGTTGTAGGAGAATTTGGCTGCCACCACTATTCTCCTTCAATGGTGCCTAGAACCGTTTTTCTTCTGGGTAGCTGGTATCGCTGCTGCAGTGCCTCTTTGCTGTGGGCTGACTGGTACCTCCTGACACCTTATTATGATTCAGGACTGCTGGGTAGCTGGCAAAGTGTGGACAAAGAGACGCTGAGTTCAATACAGGTTAGCCGGGGAATAGATTAGAGTGTAAGCTCTTATCTGTTGGTCACAGGATAGAGCAGGTCATAGTCTCAGGCAGAGTCTTCAAGCAGTGATGTTTTATTCCTCAATAGTCCTGACAAGGACAGTTACATGCTAGTTTGAGGTGCTAGCGATCTCCAAAAGCTCTCATGGTTTGCGACCTTAACATGGTCAAACAGAGCTCTTTTTATGCAGATTCTGACACATATGTTGGCAGGAGGTAACGCAGCCCCCTTCTGAGCTGGCACCACAATGTCTGAGATATTACATTGAATGTTTACCATCAGGATGTAATAATCTCTAGACTTGAGAGTTTTAAATTTAAAACTTTAACAAAATTGACATCAATCTGTGATTTCCTAAATTACTTGCTAGTTGCATTATTCATGTAGTTTGTCTATCTTTTTAACAAGACGGGATAAAAAAAGGTAATGACCCCCTCCCGTGCATATAGTGTCAAAGAGCTCTTTCTCACAATGAAAAGACTTGATTAGGATTTTCTTTCTTACAAAAACAATTTCCTCCAACATATGGCTACTGTATCACAAGTCAATACATTTCCAATAGAAAAAAACAACACAATCTCAAAAATCAGTACATTTGCAATGAAATACAGCTGCGTGATGCACTGCTAATTTAAAATAAATATCTACAATAAATAATTTCCTTGTTATCCAGCCAGTCATTCACATCAGTCCCTGCCCCATTGTAGCTTAATGTCTAAATTCACTACCCCTGCTTTTGTCTTTTCTTCTGTGACCTCTCTTTATTGCCCAAAGTACAACTAGAATGCATAGACAAGAGGATTTGTGTGGTTTTGTGCTATATATCTTGAAGGCAAAAGTATGGACTAGATTTAATCCAGGAAAAAAACCTCCATTTGAGCAGATTCAGTGCAGACACTTTAGAATTAAAGTTTCATTCAGACTGTAGGTTGTTCATTTTATAGTTCTTCTAAATCAAACTTGCACTGCATAGAAACAAAGTACACCACCTGCTGACTGCTGAATATGACTCCTCTATCTTAATACTTATTTTATTGTTCATGATATCCGCAATCACAGTGGTTTCGGACTGCTGGATCTATATTCTCCAGGCCACAATGCTTGTTGAATCTTTAGTCTGGCGAAAACCCTATAGCTAAACTGATTCTACCATAGATTGTGTTGCATAGCCAAGCAGAGGAGCCCCTGGTGAAATCTCCCACTGTATCTGTCTTTTTGTGTGTACAGAACTTCATAGTGCATTTTTGCTTGTATTATATATTGGCAAGTGTCAGCATGGTTTAGCAAATAGCTGTCCTGCTATTCCCAGTCCACCAATCACCAGCTCCCTTACACTACCTCTGTGATAAAAGCGCAGTTTATTCTGTTTCCTGGTCACGAAGACTTGTCAAATAGAAGTCGACAGTGAAATGTTTGTGTTTATATGCTGCATTCCTCCTTGTTAACAGAACATCAGTATAAAAATGTTATTTGTAACCCTGCATAAACTAACAATGAACTATGCTTGTCTAAAGCAAAATGTGAAAAAGCATGAAAATTCCTCTCAGATCATGACTTAAATCAAAGACATTGTTAACTTGAAATTCTGGAGATTTTAAGTAGTATTAATATTTGATCAATGTCATAGATGCAGACTTGTTTATATAAAATGGAATGGTTATGCAGATCCCATGATTGCAAAGTCAACACAATGCTATAAAGATAAAGGGGATGGGAAGCTCAGATAATGAGTTTAGTTGTGGCACTGAATATAAAACATTCACCTAGTGTCAAGCAGAAAAGCTTTGACACTAGACCCTTGCTTTTGTATTATGCCGTAAACATCCTTTTTATGCAGGAACTATAGTTTTATAAATATATAAAGTGTAACTATATGTACATAAGTTATTGTACTTTGCCAGCCATGGTTGTCTTGCAGTCGATGAAATACCATAATGTTTGCTTCATTGAGATAAAAAAAAGACCATTCATAAATAGCAAGTGAAAACTGCGCCACCTGGAGGAAGTTATCATAGAATATGGTAGATTGCGTTCTTAACATTAACAAGCAGTAACCAATGAGCAGAGCAGTTATCTTACATAGGAGTATCCTCACTGCTAGTGAAAGCAGTGTTTTCTATGTGTCATACATATTTTAGAGGCTTTAATTGGAACATATATGGGGCTCTTCCAAATTACTGTTGCCATATATGAGAGAAATTGATAAAAATATTAAAAAAAAAAAAGTTCCAACAGAATACAATAGACTTTTCATGTGCCATACTACATATACATTATTAGTAAGGATGTTTTCCTTCTTTCTAGCCAAAGATCTTTTGAAAATGTCAACTTGTTCAAGGAAAAGTTGAAAATCTTCCTTATTATACCATATAAAGGCACACAGAGCCTAAATACATGGTTGTCTATATAGAAGGGCTGATGATAATTCTGTCTATGGTCACTTGTCAGTGGAGGTTAGCTATAGACCAAGGGTAGCCAGAATACTGTGAAATTCAGGAGTCAGTCAGTGAAATCTAGGAACCTGCAGGAAGTCAAGGAGTCAAGCAAGATGTGCACCCATTTACATCAGTAGAAATGGCTTCCAAGTCTATGGAAAGCTCAGTTCTATAGAATACTTAATTAAAACAAATAATAAAAACACACCACCTCGCTAATCAAACATTGTTTTATATAGAAATAGTCATGATCAAATATTTAATGTGATGAGTGATCTTCATAAAACTGTTTTCATATTCCTTCAAAGTTTAGGAAAAGTAAAAGAGCTTGTTTGAGCTCACAGGCTGTTAAATACTACAGCATTTGTTATGTATTTAACAATTTGTGTTCCTCCTTTTTGAATTTATATAGGAATCCTAGATTTCTGCAGTGCTTCTGAGTGGTAGAACCGCAATAATGCAGCCAAAGTTTGTAATACTGGCACTTTTCAAAATAAAAAATGCAATCCGACTGTTAGATATATCAAATCTGCTGCCTTATTACCATTGTTTGAAGCAGACACAAATTAGCAAAAGTAAAGATTACACTTCTTTTCTGTGTCTCTGGACCTGATTCGTTAAGGAAAGTTAAGTAGAAAATTGTGTAAGTAGTCTCCTGGACAAAACCATGTTATAATGCAAGGGGTGCAAAATAGTTTTCTGTTTTGCACATAAGGAACATACTGTCTGTTTTTTCATGCAGCACACAAATATAAACTTTAAATTTCAGTGTACAAATAAGCTATCAATTTGTGTGCTACATGAAAAAACAGACAGTATTTTCCTTTCCCTACTGCATGGCAGCCCTTACAATGGGTTAATCCCTAATCAGCTAGTGTAGACAGGAAGAATTTTGTCCCACCTGGCCCCCTATATAAGGTAGGTCCTCTTCCTCAGTGTCTTTTCTTCCTGTCTCAGCAGTGTGTAGGACAGGTAGTGTAGTGAGTGTTTGTTTTTTTATTTTGTTCGAGAGGACTTACTTGGATGTTTCCTGGCTTTCCTCTGAGCTGGCTGTTGGGATGACAGTACCAGCGGGGCAAGTGCCAGGACAAGTCTGCCTCTTTGAAGTTTAGTAAGACTGCCGACGGGCGTGCACACTTGGAAGGACAGGTGTGCATGTGAGGACACGGATGCATGCACAGTACGTTGTCGGGTGGCTGGCAGCGCTAGTCCTCGTTTACCTCACCTGTCAGGATGGAAACAGGTGAGGTAGTTAATCTGTTAAAAGCTCATTTGGTTGAGGTCAAAGTAGGCACTGTGTTGATCAGCTGCAGCCCATTTATGAGGCTCAGTATTGGCTTAGTGTTTGATGCTGCAGGACCTAGCAGCTACCTGGATAAGTGCACTATGGACCAAGAGCCTGCCCCCAAAAAAAGCTGAAGGACACCCCAAGGGTTTTTGGTTACTCTTAGTTTACTTAGTTCCTTTTTCTGTTGTCTACAGTACCTCTGTAGAGCTTGTGCAGGGAAAAAGGAAATATAAACTGAAGAATCGTGTATGTGCAGCTTGTGATGGCAGTTGTACTGATTCGTTAAGTGTGTGTCATGCACCCAGGAAACGGCAGAGGAGCCTGGTCCCCCTGAACAATTTAAGCAGTTTTTTTCATGGATGGTTAAAACGATGCAAGAGTTTCAGGCCCCTGTACAGAGAACAAAAAGGGACAGTAGGAAGAGAAAGTGATGGATAGAATGTTTAGGAGGTGGTAGCATAGGCAAGCTTGAAAAGGTGAGTTTTGAGTGAGCAGTTGAAGGACTGAAGGTTGGGGAGAGAGTCAAGTGAGACTGGGTAGGGAGCTCCAGAGATTAGGGGCAGCATAGCAGTTGTCTTGGAGGCAAGCACGGGAGGAGATAAGAGGTGAATTGAGGCGGAGGTCAGAGGCAGAGCAGAGTGGACGGGTAGGTATGTACCTCGAGACAAGGTCAGAGATGTAAGGGGGAGAAGTGTTGGTAAGGGCTTTGTAAGTGAGAGTAATGAGCTTGAACTGAATTCTGAAACGGATAGGGAGCCAATGAAGGGATTTGCGCAGAAGAGAAGCAGCAGAGGGAGAGGAAGATGAGCCTAGCTGCAGCATTCTTTATTGATTGAAGGTCAGAAAAGTGAGTGTCAGGAAGGCCAGTAAGGAGGTTGCAATAGTTGGGATGAGAAATGATGAGTGATTGGATGAGGATTTTGGTTGCTTCCTGAGACAGAAGAAAGTGACGTTGCCAACCAAGAGGGAGATATTGGGAGGGATAGCAACATTGGTAGGAGGAAAGATCATGAGCTCTGATTTGGAGATGTTTGAGTTTCAGGAAGCGCTGTGATATCCAGGTAGTTACAGCAGAGAGACAGCTAGATACCTGAGTTCGGAATGCAGGAGAGAGGTCAGGAGAGGAAAGATAGATTTGCGTGTCATCCGCATAGAGGTAGTGTTGGAGGCCAGATGATTGAATGAGTTCACCGAGAGAGGTGGTGTAGAGAGAGAAGAGCAGAGGGCCAAGGACAGAGCCTCGTGGGACTCCAATAGAAAGGGGAAGAGTATCTAAAAGTTGTATTATAATATAAATAAACATAAAATGGAAAATCAGTATTCATTTTTTTTTCTTCTTTTTTTGTTTAAAGAAGGGTAACATCAAAAGAATCATTGTAACCTTTAGGTAAGAGTGTTTAAAAGTATAAATAGAATAGGTTTCACCCCCGATCACCAAAGGGGACAATTTCAGTTCCAAAAAATGTAAATGAACACCATCAGCACTATGGACTTCAATAAAATGGAGATATATGGTACTCATAATCTTAATATGTCTTTGGTTCGCTACCAAAGCATCCTGTTGCTACTGCCTATATATTGAGTCCCTCAGAGACATTGCAAAAGATTAACTGTATAAAGGGTAATTTATTTATTTAAAATGGAAATTTAAATGGTCAGTCTTCTTATGTGGGACTGAATTTATTGGCCGTAAGTCGGGACAGTCCCCTCAAATCGGGACACACACACACACACACACACACACATACACATCAGGACTGTAAATAGAAACTGAATAAAAAGGTGAACAATTACTGGAAGTTTACTGTAGACAAAGGCAAAGATTGATCAAGAATATTGTTATTGAAAATCCTACAATAAAACTGAAGAAGTTTCCTAATGCCTGGGGAGTCATTTTATTTTTTGGTGGCATACACAAAATCCTTTTTTTTTTTTGCTTTTACTAGTGTTGCCAAGACACTATATTTCATTCTTTAGAATTGATGTACAAGCCCAGCAATGCCTCTTTGTTCTGTTAATAAAACCAGAGTAATTTTTGCAGCAATGTGAACGCATATTTCTATCCTATCCGATATAGCACTGAAAAAAAGTTTAATACACACAGGAATAAATGAATCGGTGTACGCTTCAGCCAGAGCAGCTAAAGCATATTAAGTGATCTGTAAATTGGAGGCACTGCAAACAAGCTTATGAATGCCACATTTTGGGGGGGATAATACTTGTAAATGATTTTGACAGTTGACTTATGTATGTCTATCATTCTTGAGCCTCATACCCAGTGTTTTACTACCATTTTCAAGATCGATGTATGTAGGTTTTCCATTATGTTTACATGCAGTAAAATAGTACAAGTATCTTTCCAATATATGAGGCTGCAATGCAATGAAATCTCCAATTTTTAAGGCAACACTAGAAACTATGCTTTTGAGTGCCATACCTGTTTACATGCATTAAAACAAACAAACAGTGGGTTTGGGCCCTATCTCTTTTAGGGTCCTAACCCACTAGCATTTAAATACTGAGAAATGTACAAAGCATGCAACTTATGTAAAGATACAATCCATTCTACTCTATTGTCCATATACATTTGCATTCATATTGGCATCTATGTTTGTTTGCATAGCAGCACTTTTTTGGGATGCTGCTTGCTCTATTTCAGTACTTTCAAAGCATGTCAATGCACTTGAAAAAGTCCTTCCATCTCTATTGGAGCACATTCTTCTATGATCCCTAAGGGTTAGCAAGAATGATTTCACCTGCATTGTTCTGTATTTTCCCCATTCTTGTCAATGGCCCATTCATTCCTATGTGCACTGCATGCAAAATCCCTATTAAAAAGAATGGCCCGTTGATAGTTGAGCTGCATGGTATTTTTTTTTTCCCCCTTCACCAGAGATTCGGTTAATCTCTATTGATGCATAATCAAACCAGAAATTTGCGGGTACTTAAGTCCCCTCCAACCAATCACATTGTGGCTTGTGTTGGAAAATACTTGTGATGTGAAGTCTTTCTGCAATGGGACACTTTGCCACATCTGTTATGGTATGGGTTTTTTTTTTGTTCCTATGATGTACACATTTTTATGAAGATATTATTATAATTATTTTTATTATTAATAATAATAAATTATTATTTATTTTTAGTTTTTGTATATTTTTTTAATCCATTAGTGAATAAAGGTTTACCAGCTCACAGCTGGAAGTCTCCAGGAGGGTGGGCACACCATTTTCCTGTGGACTCCTTAACTCCAATGCTGTATGCCAGTCAGTCATAACTGATCAACACAGTGTTCTTAAAATGTTTTATCTTGGTTTTTTTTTGTTTTTTTAAAGGAACGCTAAAGGGGAAAAAAAATGAGAATACAGTAGGGGTCAATTTTTATGGTAGACATCAAAGAATCATGAGAGAGGAACATTTTATGGGCACAGTAGATCCCAACGATTTTTGATGACCTAGAACACCTGCCGACACAAAGTACACCAGAGTGCATAAACATTTTATTTTATTTGGGGAGTGTTTCTTTATTCATATGACTACAAATATTCACTTACATGATGCATTCCTAAAAGAAATGAAATATACATGTCATGTAAATATCAATGTGAACTGCATGTTGATTTAATGCTGGATTTTTTATGTGTTAATATCTTGCATAAATATCAAAACAATAATATATAATGCTAATGTTTGGCTTAAAATAATTAGCCTGTTTTAAAAGATCAAGGTGTTCAACTTATTCACAAACCACTAAACTAGAATAAAACAAGTTGAGCTTGAAGATATTTGACATAAATTATTGTTCTACGGAAATTGTTTTCCTACACACAGGAAACTTCCTGTTGATAAACTAATCTAAGGACACTGTAGCTACCGTCTGTGTCCTTTTTAAAGAAAATATCTGATAAGGTGAGTAAACAGAAGTTAAATTGAAAGTCCTTTCAATGAATGATATTTTTTTATGTGTGTTTGTGAATATATTTAGTAGGTCATTTATATAAGCAACTTATTTAAGTTTTAATGGCCCTTGTAAGTAGTGCCTGAAATACATATGTTTGTATGTTGAAGTTGTGAGTAATCGTTTAAGTATTGACAGTTTGTAGTTATGCTTTGTGAATAAAGGAATATTGTAGTTTATTTAAACAAAAAAAGTTATTGTGATGCAAAATGTGTGTTTTATAATTTTGTGTAGACTGTAAATTTTAAAGACAATATAATACAAACACTGGAAAATTTTAATGTAAAATTTTTCATGTGGCAAACATGGAGCACAGAAAACTTTTCTAGTAGAATTGGTATATATAAAGGTATTTGTAAATACAGTTACTATAAAGTTGATGGTCAAGTACTTATTGCTTGCAGATGAAATGTTAAATTGAGTTAAAGTAAAAATAAACAAACATTATGTAAAACATTACTTAGAGTTGGCACAGATATGTAAAATGTGGTGGAGAGACTTCATGTTTGCTATGTACCTTTTTCAAATACACATGAATGCAATACTATCTAAAGAGGTATAGAAATAACAGACTTGTCTGTATACGTATCATACTCCATAAATATGTAAGGTGATTAAAGCAGCAGTGCCACTCAGTGCTGCTTACATTATAGTAGCCCAAGCAATGCACCCACATATGTCAGTGCTGCCAGTCAATGTCCCATATAGACCAGCAGTGCCCAAATATCTAGCAGTGAAGCGTGGGCTTGGCTTTCATACTGAAGGTATCGAGTATCAAAAGATGTTCTTGAACTTGGTTAGTCCCCAAATCTAAACCACTTCTCCCCATCTGTCTTACTCCTTTCAGATCGAATCGTTAACTGCTGTTTGTAGCCGATAGTGTCACATAATGAAAAGTTATAATTTTTCATCGCCCCACTAAATAAATAGTATGGGAAAGCGTAAAAAATTGGGTTAGGGTGTTTTGAATTATTTACTATCAAAAAGAAAGTATAGCACTATGTTGAACATCAGAGAGACAGAGAGTGGATAATGGTATAGTAACCCCAGCCAACAGTTGTTGCACATCATCATCATCAACATTTATTTATATAGCGCCAGCAAATTCCGTAGCGCTTTACAATTGGGAACAAACATCTATAAGACAATACTGGTTAAATACATACAGAGAGGTAAGAGGGCCCTTCTCGCAAGCTTACAATCTATGGGTCAATGGGAGTTTGAAACACAGGAGCGTGTGCCACATCATATTGCACATTGGACCAGCTAGAATGCAAAGGTAAAAAGTATTCAGTGAGCTGTGTGATCAGTCACACAGCAATGTTGGTCAGAGGGTTGTTGTCTTGTGTTAGCTGTGTAGAGGGTGGTAATAGGGTAACCTAGGGAGATTGTCCTGTTTCTGTTGACCACCTGAACAGGACAGACGTGTCCTGCCTGCTCTCCGCTGGAGCCCAGCTGAATCCTTCTCTGGGCCCGCATTTTCAATTCACCGGAGATGCCTTCCTAGTGCCCGCTGCTGCCTGCTGCTTCTTGCCCATGATGTTGGCTACCTTCCTCTTGGGTGCACGCTCCCCGGCTGCCACCTCCACTCTATCCCATGGCTTGGGCCCTACCTTCCGCTGCTAACCCACTGAACCACCCAGACTACTACTTCCATCGGGACTTCTACTTCTACTACCTCTACATGTGGCCTAACCCAGGGGAATCTTACCTGGATCGCCTGCTGTCATGCCGCCTCCGTTACGGTTCCTCAGACCCTGATGCTCCTTTCTCTGCCTGTTGATGACATCATTTAGCTGCTGCTCCGGCTCAAGTCCCGACGCTGATGTTGTCGCTGCCATGTCTGGTCTCCTCTCCGGTCTGCCTGTGGTCCTGCTGTTCCTCCTGATGTCTCTCACGGTCCCACTGCTCCGGCCTGCTGTCTGCTGCTCTGGTCCCACTCCTCTGGCCCGCATTCTCCTGCTTCCACAGCCCTAATGCCGTCTCTGGTCTCCATGATGTCCCCAGCCTCCACGCTGCCATCGCTCACCGCACGTGTCCTCCTGCACTGCACTCCACGCAGCCTCCCAGCCGATGGCCTGCTCCTCCAGAAGCCGTCTCCTGTTGCCCCATGGAAGCCGCTCTCCTTGCTGCTCTGCTCTTGTCCTGAGGCCATCTCCAGCTGCAGATCAGATGCCACCACGCTGCTTTCTCTCTGCTGGTTAGTCGATAGTTAATTAGCCTCCCTGGTCGCCTCTGAGCCTTTCTCCCGCTGGGTCTGCTCTGCTCATTGCCCCACCATTAGCCCTCTAACAGCCTCCCTGGTTTCCTCTGTGCAAACCCCCCTCTCCCCCTGACCTTGGTTCACTCCCAGACACTGCCCTACCTAGTCAAATCGGCCCACCTTATCCTTCTGGCCCACCTGTACTCTGGACCCACCTAGTCCTTTTCACCCACCTGTACTCTGGACCCACCTAGTCCTTTTCACCCACCTGCACTCTGGACCCACCTAGTCCTTTTAGCCCTCCTGATCTCTGGATCAACCATGTCCGTCTGGCCCTCCAGAATGCTTGACCCGCCTCTGTCCTTTTGGCCTTCCAGTACTCTGGACCAGCCTGCTCCTTTTGGCCCTCCCGAGCTCTGGACCACCTAGGCCTTTTGGCCCTCCTAAAACCTGGACCTACCTAGCCCTCCTGGACTCTGGTCCTCCCAATCTCTTGGCTCTCCTCCTCCCTGGACCTTCCTCACCTCTGGGCTCTCTGACCTTGGTCACCTGGACACGGGACCTACATTTTCTCTGTGTCTCTCCGGATCTCACGTCTCACCAGAACTCCTAAGAGCTTATTCTATTGTATTTTATCTTATTGTACTTTATTTTATTTCATAATTTATTGTATTTCATTTTACTTCAATTTTAATTGAATATCAATTGCACTCCATACTGTCTCTGCCACTGCCTCTCTGTTCTAGTCGGTTCTATAGCCCCTACCGTCCTACTCACTGTTTACTCTGTTCGTTAGCCCATAGAGAACTTACTTCTAATTTGCTCTGTTACTCCTTGGACTCCCTATTGCTGCCCTCCCCCCTGTGCTTCTCCCTCTCACCTCCCCCGCTTCCTCTGGCCGTTCTCTCATTCCCCTGTCTCATCATGCCGCGCTCCTTTCCTATACCCATCCTCTCGCCCAGCCCCCACCAAGGGCCCAAATCTCTGTCCCATCTCTCACCCCCCCTCTTGCTTTATCAACCCTGCAATCTCATCCATATCTCCCCTTCTCCATCCCTCCCTTTTTCGTGTGCCCTCTGGAACTCCAGGTCTGTTCGTAACAAACTGTCCTCCATTCACGACCTCTTCATCTCTAACTCTCTTAATCTTCTCGCCATAACCGAAACCTGGCTCACTTCTTCTGATACTGCCTCCCCTGCCGCTCTCCTATGGGGGCCTCTCTTTCACCCACTCCACCAGACCAGACGAGCGTCCAGGAGGGGGAGTGGGCCTCCTCCTATCCCCTAACTGCACTTTTCGGGTCATATTCACTTTACCTTCCCTCTCCTTCTCTTCCTTTGAAGTCCACTCCATTCGGCTCTTCTCCCCCATTCAACCTCCGTGTCTCCGTCATCTACCGTCCCCCTGGCCCTACCTCTCTTTTTCTTGACAACTTCGCCGCCTGGCTACCCCACTATCTTTCCTCTGACCTGCCCTCCATTATACTGGGTGACTTTAACATCCCTATTGACAACTGTTCTGACACTGCCACCATCAAACTTCTCACTCTTTCCTCCTCCCTTGGCCTCTCTCAGTGGACCTCCTCCCCTACCCACTGTCTTGGTCACTCCCTCGACCTTGTCTTCTCTCACCTCTGTGATCTCTCTGACTTCTCCAACTCTCCCTTCCCACTCTCCGACCACCATCTCCTCTCCTTCACTCTGTCCTCCTACCCTGCTCCCACCTCGCCTAAAGCCACCCTCACCAGACGCAACCTTGACGCCATTGGCCCCATCTCCTTCTCCTCCTCTCTTGAAACTCTCCTATCACCCCTTTCCTCTCTGGCCTGCCCTGATCAGGCATCCTCGCTCTACAACCAATACCTCCCTACTGCCCTGGACACCGTCGCACCGTCCTCTTCTATCTGCCGTCGTCGCCTTATTCCCCAACCCTGGCACTCCAAACTCACCCGCTCCCTCCAAAAGTGCTCTCGCACAGCCGAACGCCTCTGGAGGAAATCTCGTTCCCTGGCTGACTTCCTTCACTTCAAATTCATTCTCTCCTCTTTCTGCTCGGCACTGTCCCTCGCTAAACAATCCTTCTTTAAGTCCCTCATCTCTTCTCGGTCCTCCAATCCCCGCCGCCTCTTTGCCACTTTCAACTCCCTCCTCTTCCCCCCCCCCCTCACTGTCCCACCTTTCCTCTCTGCTTCTGACTTCGCTTCCTTTTTCTCTTCCAAAATTGAAGCCATCAGGCGGAACATTTCCTCCTCCCACCCCTCTCCCGCCACCCTCACCGCTTCACCTCCTGCCATTAACCAGCTGTGGTCCTCCTTCATCCCCACATTAGGTGAAGTACGCTCCCTTATTCTTTCCTCTCCACCCTCTACCTGTCCTCTTGATCCCATCCCCTCCCACCTCCTTCGCTCTCTCTCTCCTACTGCTTGCTCTTACCTCGCACACCTCTTCAATCTATCACTCTCCTCTGGCGTTGTTCCATCCTCTTTTAAACACGCTCTCATCTCCCCTATCCTCAAGAAACCCAATCTTGATCTCACCTCTCTTGCTAACTACCGCCCTATCTCTCTTCTCCCATATGCCTCCAAATTACTTGAGCGGATTGTCTGCAGCCGCCTCACCAGACACCTCTCTGACAACTCCCTCCTTGACCCTCTCCAATCCGGCTACCGCCCCCTCCACTCCACCGAAACAGCCCTGGCTAAAGTTACTAATGATCTCCTATCAGCCAAATCCAAGGGTCACTACTCCATACTCATTCTCCTCGACCTCTCCGCTGCCTTCGACACCGTGGACCATCCCCTCCTGCTGCAAACTCTTCTCTCTCTTGGCCTCTCTGGCTCTGTCCATGCCTGGTTCACCTCATACCTTGCTAACCGCTCCTCTGTATCCACGTCTGGTTCTTCCTCCACACCCTCCCCTCTCCCTGTTGGAGTCCCTCAGGGCTCTGTTCTTGCCCCTTTACTCTTTTCGCTCTATACCTCCTCCCTTGGGGCTCTCATCTCCTCGTTCGGTCTTCAGTATCACCTATATGCTGATGATATTCAACTCTACATTTCTTCTCCTGATCTTTCTCCTCCTCCCTCCTCTCTCGTGTAACTGACTGCCTCTCAGCCATTTCCTCCTGGATGTCCTCACGCTTTCTTAAAATTAACATCTCCAAAACTGAAGTCATTGTCTTTCCCCCACCCAGACTCCCTTCCCACCATGACCTCTCTATCGTTGTTAACAACTCCACTATCTCCTCTGTCACCCAACTCCGCTGCCTGGGAGTCACTCTTGACTCCTCTCTCTCTTTTGCCCCCCACATTCAATCCCTTGCCCAAGCCTGTCGCTTCCAACTCCGTAACATTGCCCGCATCTGTCCCTTCCTCTCTCAAGATGCCACCAAAACTATCATCCATGCTCTCATCTCCCGCCTCGACTACTGCAACCTCCTCCTTACTGGCCTCCCGGGCTCCCACCTCGCCCCCCCCTCCGCTCCATACTCAATGCGGCTGCAAGACTCATCTTCCTCTCACGCCGCTCCTCCTCTGCCTCCCCTCTCTGTCTTGCCTTACACTGGCTCCCCTTCCCCTACAGAATCCTTTTCAAACTCCTTACCACCACTTACAAGGCTCTCTCCCAGTCTACTGCCCCTTATATCTCTAACCTCCTCTCCATTCATACTCCCGCCCGCTCCCTGCGCTCGGCCAATGATCACCGCCTCTCCTCCACTCTGATCACCTCTTCCCACTCTAGAATCCAAGACTTTTCCCACGCTGCCCCCTTCACTGGAACGACCTCCCTCGCTCCATCCGTCTCTCACCCAATCTGTGCTCCTTCAAGCGGGCACTTAAAACTCACCTGTTCCTTAAGGCCTACCAAACATCCACTTAACCTCTCATCTCTTCTGTTTCTCCCCTGGCCCCTTTTTTCTCTCCCCTTTGCTTCACTGGCTCCCTTCTGTGCCTGATTTGTTTACCCTCCCTTAGGATGTAAGCTCGTATGAGCAGGGCCCCTCTTCCCTCCTGTCTCCAAACCTGTTCTTGCGCTCCGTTTCTACTGTATATGCCTGCCCGGTGTCCCTGAAGTACTGGTACTTTTTGTTTATTCTGTACTGTTTTACCCTGTATAGTCCACTGTTCGTACCGTGTACGGCGCTGCGGAAACCTTGTGGCACCTTACAAATAAAAAATAATAATAATAATAATTAAGATGCTTGTTGAGGAATATTATAAGCTTGCCTGAAGAGGTGGGTTTCAGAGAACGCTTGAAGGTTTGAAGACTAGAGGAAAGTCTTACTGTGCAAGGGAGGGAATTCCACAAAGTGGGTGCAGTCAGAAAAAAGTCCTGTAACCGGGAATAGGAGGATGTGAAGAGAGACACAGATCTTGTGCAGAACGAAGGTGTAGAGTCAGGAGATGTTTTGAGACAAATGAGGAGATGTTTGTTGGTGCAATTTTGTTGACGGCTTTATATGTTAGTAGAAGAATTTTATATTGGATTCGTTGAAATACAGGCAACCAATGTAGAGACTGACAGAGTGGCTCAGCAGAAGAACGGTTTGCAAGGAAAATCAATCTAGCCGCTGCGGGCAAAATAGATTTGTAGGGATTCAACTCTGATTTTGGGAAGACCAGTAAGTAGGGAATTGTAATAGTCAAAGCGGGAGATGATGAGTGCATGAATTAAGTTTTTTGCAGTGTCTTGTGTGAGATATGTGCGTATTCTGGAAATGTTCTTTAGATGTATGTAACATGATTTAGATATAGAGTCGATGTGTGGAATAAATGATAGTTGTGAGTCAAGGATTACACCTAGGCAGCGAGCTTGTGGGGTGGGATTTATGGTCATGTTATCAACCAAAATAGAAATGTCAGACAGGAAGCTTCTGTTTTCGGGTGGGTATATTATTCAGTTTTTGAAAGTTTGAGTTGGCAAGAACACATCCAAGATGAAATGGCAGAAAGACGGTCAGTAGCGCGAGACAACACAGATGGTGAGAGATCAGGAGAGGATAGATAGATTTGTGTATCATCCGCATAGAAAGGATACTGAAATCCAAAGGAGCTTATTATTGCACATGTCCACACTTTAAGTCAGTGGGTGTGTATGTTTCTTCCATGTTATTGCCTTTTAATTATCCTTTGAGAAGATTTAATCTCATATTTGTTTTATCAGGATGCTTAAATTTGTGTACATTGTATTACAGGGGTGTCCAACCTTTTAGCTTCCCTGGGCCACATTGAAAGACGACGAGTTGGTTTGGGCCGCACATAAGATACACTAACAATAACGATAGCTGATCATCCAAAAAACCATAGAAAACATAGTTAATATATATATATATATATATATATATATATATATATATATATATATATATATATATATATATATATATATATTTATATATCATTTTCTTTTTCAAATACCCCTATACTTACCTTTCAATCACCCTGTTCAAAAAATCCTCTCTAGTTATTATACTATAATCACTTTTTGTATTGTTTCGATGCAATATCAATAAAGTGCATTTAAGCCAGGCATTGTATATCAGGGTGCCCTGACCAGGCCTGCGGTACCTCACATATACATCACTGTGACCCCAAATTGTGACCTGTTTTGCTAATTACACCACTATGTTAGTTAAGGGATAACAACTTATAATGGGCCAAAGAGAATAATATATAATGCCCCATTAGTATTACAAGTAGAAGTATGTAGCAGGGAGATAAGGTCCATGATGCTCCAGGACCAGGTGACTTTTATTCACTGGTCAGCGTCTCTTGAAATAATAAAAAAAATCCCCCTTAACTTACCTTTTTAATCGGCTTGTTCTCCTGTCCTCTTCTTTTCTCCAATTCTGTGCTGCTGATTGTTCTTCTCGCGGTGGTGACTCCTCTGTGCTGCGCTCCGCAATGGATGTTGGGCGTGATGACATCACGTCCGACATTCACTGCGAGCACCGCACGGAGGAGGAGACAAGGGAGGGAGCCGGAGTACCAGCTGACGTGACCGCAAGGTAAGTATTTTCTTTTATTTATTTTTTTTGCAGGATTTTTTTTTTCCATTAACAGTGCTGCCCCCTTGCCACAACCAAAACTCCTTCTGGGACACATTTACAGGCGTGCTGGGCCGCATGCGGGCCGCGGGTTGGACAACCCTGTTGTATTATATTACATATAGGACAGCTTTGCCATAACAGGTTATAAGCCGAATGCCCTGTTACCTCCCAAAAAACGCATTGTACTATTTTTTCCTCCTTTGTTTGCTGTACTTTTACATGCAAAATATTCTGTCCAAGTAAGTCTCTAAATTGTGTAACTCATCCCGCTGTTACAACTATTTGGTATTTTTGAAAAAGAGACCCATTGCATTGTGCTCAAACATAGGCCCATATTCCATATATGCAAAATAGTTGCCTTATGTTTTGAAACTAGCTAAGATTTATTACTACACACATTTATTACTACACACATTTACATGGCAACCTTGAAAGTCAGCCCCACCCTCTTGGGCCTCAGAGTATTATTCCTGTTGCTACTCATTGTTCTACTGAGACAGCAGTTATATTTTAAATTAGTTTGCACACAAACTAAAGGAGGAACATGACCTGTTGCATAATCTTACTGTGGCTGGATCACGTACAAATAACTTATTGTAATGAATTTCAATTAGCACAGTGTGCCAATTTATATAGTTGCAAATGTACTGATTTTTGATACTGTGTATTATAAAGGTACTTATTTTATTATATTGGGTTACATTTCTGTATAGGAAATGCATTCATTTCTGAGGCAGCACGGTGGCTTAGTGGTTAGTACTTCTGCCTCACAGCTCTGGGGTCATGAGTTCAATTCCCGACCATGGCCTTATTTGTGCGGAATTTGTATGTTCTCCCCGTGTTTGCGTGGGTTTCCTCCGGGTGCTCCGGTTTCCTCCCACACTCCAAAAACATACTAGTAGGTTAATTGGCTGCTATCAAAATTGACCCTAGTCTCTCTCTCTCTGTCTGTCTGTCTGTCTGTCTCTGTCTGTGTATGTTAGGGAATTTAGAATGTAAGCTCCAATGGGGCAGGGACTGATGTGAATGAGTTCTCTGTACAGTGCTGCGGAATCAGTGGCCCTAGATAAATAAATGGTGATTATGGTGATGATGAGGTATTGTTTTCTAACTTCTGAGAGAGGATGTCATGAATGACCCTCATATTAATTAGACCTTTTCAGCCCAGTGGCCAACACGTCTGTTTGACCTGTATTCACAGCAGGGCAAGCTGCTGCCTCTGTCTGTCTGTATCCTGCATCTCAGATCCTGTCCGAATAATGTACACAGAAAGTTTTAGGATATAGCAGATTAGTGTAAATTTTGTAAACTCTGCATTGCATTTAAATCCATATTTTGGGAAACCTATTGCATCCTGATACTAAAAATAACACCGACTTCTTGCAGCTAGCAGAGAGTTCAGGGGGCTGGCTTACCCCCTGATAGGCTGTGTCCAAAACTGTATAAAACAGCACTGGTTTGTACTGAAATGTTTCATTGTTGTTCCATCTGACTTTCTGATCACTGGTACCTTCAACCAGTGTAAGCTGTCCTTATCGGGACACTTGAGCTAATAAACATCACTTGATTCAAGATCCTGCTTTCACAACTACTTCCCTGCTGTATTTCCTATGACCTACAGATTAGATCAAAATCAAATTAGTTTCCAGCTGTTTTAAGGTTTGGACCCAGCTTTCCAGTACCACCGCTCTGCCCACTACCCAGCAGCCCTTGCCAGTGTGATAGGCAGTGATAGGCAAAGGGGGATCCATCCACAGTAACTTTGATCTATAGAAAAAGGTCAGGGGTACCAACACAGGTGCACCAGCAGCGGGGTACACTAGCAGCGATACTTACCCAAAAGGAACACAGTTTTGTATGACGTTAAGGAGTTCAGTGGTGGCAGCATTATAAGCCACTCCTATTACGGGGAGTGCTCAATTGGGATAAAAGAAGGGAGCGGTGGCAGAGTAAGCCCAGCCGGTTCCTACCAACAACATCATTTTGTGTTCATGTACAGGAAATACAGTGAGATTATTTCTCAGTGTTACTATATCGGCAAACAAAAAAATCAGGTGTCTGCAATACAAACAAACTTGTAAGTTAACAGCATTTACAGTACAATTATACATTTACTTAATCTGCAAGTTTTACAGATTTTAAACACTTTATATTTTAAAAATGATTATTAAACTTGCAACTTAATACAATTTGGAAAGTTTACTTTACACTATTCAGAAGTTGTGTAAGCATTACTGACGATAACATATGTAAATTGAAATGTGTGTTCTCTTATTGTTTCACTGGGTTGACTACTTAAGCTCTCAGTGGCTCAAAGTGTAATTGAAGTAGCATTACAGGTTTGTACATTTTTTATTTTTTTTTACTTCTAGAATAACATTAAAACTGGTTCACTTTACATAAAAATCTTAATACGCTGCTATAAAATATGATGAAAACAAGGTACAGTATGTGACACAGGCAAATGGCATAAACTTGGGTACACATTACAAGAAACTTCTCCTGATGTGATATGTTTACCGATTTTACCAACGATTGAAAGTCCCGATCAGCATACTAATTAATGTATACACACTTAAAAGATTTACCTTCAGATCTGTGCTCTTCATAACCATCGGCTGAAAAGCTTGTGACTCTATGGAGGGCTGTTTACACTGCTGGTCGTGAGTGCATACAAACTGCAGAATTTTCCAGACATCATTCATAGTGATTTTTAGTCCATTTATAAAGTCAAACGATACATTGTGTTTTGGTATGATAAAACATTATCCTGGGAGTGTACACACACATGCGATATTGAATCTCTGACTGGATCACTTATAAATAACTTATTTGTGGCTGGATCATGTAGAAATAATTTATTGTAGAAATGTATTTCAATCAGAGGTGCAGGCACCAATGTATAATTTGAAATGCACTTATCGTGTTACATTGGGATGTGTTTTGTATGCAAGAGTCATTGTTTGGGTTTGTATCTTTGCTAGAGGATGTCTGTTGCTGATAGTAGGAAATGTTAAGTAAGTCTTTATGTGAAGTGACAAAAACCTGTTTAGCCTGTATGTCCAGCAAGGGGCCGCTGTCTGATGTTACTGGATCTCGGATATTGCAAACGTCAAGTTTTAGCACATAACAGAGAAGTGTAAATATTGTTAGCTTTGCATTGCATGTAAATCCATGTTTGGATAAACAAATTGCATCCTGATTCTAAAAATAGCCTGTGAGGCTGTGAAACAATATTGAAAATTGTTTCCTCTGACCTGCTCCTGGTACCTTCAACCAGTGTGAGCAAATAAACAACACTTGCTTCAAAAACCTGCTTGGAAACTTCTCTATTCCTGTGACCTACAGATTAGGCCCAAAATCAAATCCGTTCTCGGCTGTCACTGAGGTTTGTACCCAGCTTTTCCGGTACCACTGCTCTGCCTGCTACCCAGCAGCTCTGGTGTGGTAGGCCAGAGGGGATCCATGCACAGTAACCCTGATCAATCGGAAGAGGTCAGGAGTACCGGCCCAGGTAAACCATCAAGGGGTACACTGGCAGCGTCCGTTACCCAGAAGAAACCCAGTACTGGATGCCGGTACGTAGTCCAGTGGTGGCAGCATTTGTAAGCCCCTCCTACTGCGGCAAGAGGGCGCATTTGGAATAGCGAAAGGGAATAGTGGAAAAGAAAGCCCAACCTGTTCCCGGCAACAGCACACAGGGTGGCATAGGCGGTCCATCCTGTCACAGGACTGAAGTCATTTTATCTTATGATTGGCATGATAATAGTGTGAGAAACCTGTAATGTGTACCCATCTACAGTATGGTTTCTCAGCCTGCGGTACATGTACCTACCATGGGGTCCTCAGACATATATAAATGGTGCTTCAGCCTGATTAACTTAATTCAAATAAATTTTCTGCAACAGTAAACCAGAAATTAAAAATGGGGTAACTGTTTATCATAGTTGCCTACTCTCCCAGAATGTCCAGGAGTTTATCACATTTGTGGGAGCTCTCCCAGACTCCCGAGAGAGCAGGGAATCCTCCCGGATCATGCCCCTTGGTTGGTAAAGTGGGTGGGGCGGGGTTAAACGAGCCATCCTGGCCCTGCTCCCTGCTGTGATAGGCCGAAACTGAAAGCGTTTGACATGGGTGGAGCCGAATGACGTGAATCTCGTGGCCATGCCCCCATGATGGTGCCCTCTCCCAGACAGCTTGATGCCAATGTTGGCAATTATGCTGTTTATCAATTATATATATGCATTCTAGTCAAATCAAGCTACTTAAGGTGTTAAAAAGGTTCTTGTCATGTGTTTGGGCCTAGCCCAGGCCTCCTCAGGGGAAGAGCATTACTTCCCGGCGCAAGCGCCCTTTTTTAACGTGGTTTTGTCCACATGTCACCACCTCATCCTTCATCTTCATCGCCACATCCTTCATCAAGCTACTTAAGGTGTTAAAAACTCCCCACTGTCACCCCCGGCAACCACCACCCGCTCCCAACTGTCACTTCTCCTTTAAGAAATATATAGGTCAGTGTATAACTCTGCCCAGCAGGTGGCGCTGCAGCTTGGTTTTTTTTTTTCCACACACGCCACTAGGCATTTATATAGTAGATAATCTCACAAATTCATTAACTTGAGTATTCCATGAAAAGTGATATTTTTCTTTTGTGCTTGCCTCTTGTTTCTACAAATGAGACCAGATGAAACGGGTTTCTGTCACTACTGCACTCGGTAGTGCGTTATCACTGTAGATAGAAAACTGCATATATTCGTGCAGGTTACCAATTTCAGTAATACCACTACTTTAATTTGTCCCATTGCTACATCATTGTTTCTTTGGGAGTGAAGAGGTTAACAAGACTTATGTTTACTCTTAAATCAAGAAGTTTGCTTAATAAAATTTGATAGCTCTGTAAGGAATGGAGGTGGACTAGATAGCGATCTGTTCGCCACTTTCATGTTGCTGAATTTACTGCCTGAGCTGCTCTATGTATTTCAGCAGGGGAGTTGTGGCTAATAAAATATTTAAAATACGCAAGTGACCTTCCCTTGTAGAGTATTAGAAGCATACTGTAGCTCTGGTTCTCTTTTCTAGATGAAGTTAGACACCCTACAAACGCTGATTAGAATTTCAGCTACATAGTGGCTGATTGCTATGTAAAGAGATATTTTTTGTATAAAGAAATCCTGGTAATAGAACATTTTATAAAAATCTTGCTGTAATAAAAATGACTAGTTTTGACAATTTATAGTTGGCTCTAATTGAGTGAGAAAGGGTTTTTCCATGTCTTTGCAATATTTCTTTAACAGTTATTGCTAGTCAATGCATTGCACAATTTTCCATGATAATTGTGCCAAAGGGTAGCATTTTTTAATATGTTGTATTCCTTCAAGAGAGGTAATTGATGTTCTTATTAATAAGTGCAAATAAGCTGGTTTTCTCTGTGCAAAACAACTTGTTGCTTTATATTTTTTTTAAAAATTTATAAAAAATAGTAAACACTAAATTGTTTGTATTGCTCTTTAAACAAAATATTTTCTTTCCTCTCTACTAACCACAGCTTTACCATATCAGACCCCTATATTGTCTTGGCCTGACGCCCTAGAAAGTGGGTGGATCTGTTAATGCCCCCGATTGGATGACTGCTTCTGCGGTCCTACCAACTGCCTTTTATGCTCTGGAACCAAACTGATCACTTTCAATCTTTCTCAATCTGTCATACCAGAGATCACAGGGTTAATCATATTCAAGTACCTCTTTGTCTTTATTACCCAGTATTGTTTGTTACTGTGTTTGCCCCCAGTTGTAAAGCGCTACAAAATTTGCAGGAGCTATATAAATAAATGTTGATGATTAGTTTCAACATTTTAGAAGGGCTGTAAATTATAGAACTCCTGCAGTGTATTTTCTAACTTTAGGGTTTGACTACACTGGTGATTTTTAGTCATGTGATCTCTAGTGATTAATCTCCATAACAAAGACCTTTTTGTTTTGTAATTACTTTATTTTTTTATCTGCTTCAATCACGCAATGCTACAATTTAATCACTTCCTATGAACTTCAGACGATTCATCTCCATACATTTTGATGAATGAATAATCGCGCAATCAGGAGATGTTTTGAGATTCTAAAAAAATTTTGCTGTTTTTTTTTTTACTTTTCAGTTTGATGCAATGAGATTTAATAATAATAATAAAAAAAAAGCCTAGGTAGATATTGTTTTGTCTGTTTTTAAAAATGCGCTTTTTTTTTTTTTAAGTCAATCCTTGTAATTCACTCAATACTAATTTATGTAATTTGGGTAGAGTTATCCTTTACCTGCACTGCCTAAACTAAATCACAGGGACATAAGTCACACATGTCATAGCTAATTAGACACATACAAAGACACTCTTTAGTTATGTAATCTCATTTACTTCTTCATCTGAGGAATAGTGTCACATATGCTCATGTCTTAAACTGTATACATTAAAATGATTTGGCTTATATATAGATCTACAGTTGTGAAGAAAACTGGCATTTCTTCAATTTCCTTAGTAATTAAAACAGTCAGCCTAAGCGCACAAATTTTTTTTATAAATAAAAGTGGCGCTGCCTCCGTGGCTGGTGCCCAGCTGGATCTCTTTCATTAGTGCCAGCATGAAGACATTGCACAAGGTTTGGTTTGCAGTAGCTCCTTTCTCCTTTATCCTGCCATCCTTCAGTCTTTAATGTAGCTAGCAATTATGAGAGCTGCTGCTTTCAGCAAATCTTGCTGCGTTTCACATTTAATGGTACTCACATTTGACCCAAGCCATTCTGACATAAAGTAGAAGGCAGGCCCACTATCATTATAACAAGATGCGGTAAGCTCTATGCTACACACTGAAAAATCGTCTTCTTTCCCCCAAAATTTACTTGTTCACATTATTAACTGACTTTATTTTATTGCCCATAAAGCATCTAGCAGAAACAAAATGCCCACAAAAGCTATACAGATTAATTGTCTGTGTAATTGTATTGTGAAATATGAATGTCAAACTTTCATTTTTCCTTTGTTGGTTCTTTTATGAACCAACAGAGGAGCAATGTGTTTTGGCATATTTTTTTTATTTTTTTTTGTAAAGACAACTTTTCATTGGGTTTGGACATCCGACATATTACATTTTTTTGTCAGTGTATATTTCACATGTTTAAAACGTATAATTAAAGTATGCATTATTTTTTTTATATTCTAGTGGCCTTAGGACGTAATCAACCCTTGAAGAAAGATAAACCTAAATGGAAAAGTGATTACCCTATGACAGATGGACAGTTGCGCAGCAAACGGGATGAGTTCTGGGACACTGCACCAGCTTTTGAGGGGCGTAAAGAGATTTGGGATGCTCTGAAGGCAGCTGCACATGCATTTGAGAGTAATGATCACGAATTGGCCCAGGCAATCATTGATGGTGCAAGTATAACATTACCGCATGGTAGGTTTGTTTATCCTGAATATTAGTGTCTAAACTAGTATCAATGTGTTCACCACCTAAATATTTTTTTATCCCATAGCCATTACAAATCCCATTGATTGCATGTAGATCAAAAATCATTATTGTAAGATCTGGGCATCTGCATGAACTGTTGCATCATGTTATTGTGATGCTGTTAAACATCAGCTGATGCGCACTTCAAGACACCAAATTTGGTACCTCTGAATGGTTCACTCAGCACACATCAAAGTGCACATCTACCCTCCACTCTTTGGATACACCTTCACAATTTAGAGGTGCAACTTGGTATTTAGAGAGGCAAAAAAATCTCCAAATGTGCTGTATTTTACATTATAAGTACCACTGCTGAGTTTAAGCTCATCAATGTGTTATATTAAACCAGGAACATGAGGGGACATTGGAACTGTCTTCATTACCAATTGTGTATGGGTTGAACGTTCTATTACATTGCTTGGAGTGTGCTGTCGAAGTGTAAAACAGAGGTGCCAAATGGTCCCTATTAAAAGTATAGGCGAGACCCAGCTCTGGGCTGGTGCAAAACTGAAGTACTTTTCCATGGTGGAAATGCAAGGATTACCCTGCTCCATCCACTCCTTAATCTCATTACAACAATCTTACTCCACAAAAATGATGATGTTGAGGCAGTTTATATTTTTAAAAATGTATACCTTTCAGGTGTTTTGACGGATTCCCCCACAACAAAAACACTTGAATACATGTAAGTGACATAAAACAGAAAGCATACTTACCTGTTTTGCTTTGTTTGCAAAATCAGCTAGGTCCCATATCACACTACACTCCCTTCTTCCCACTTGGCCTATTTGAAACAAGGTGAGCAGTTGTCAATGACCCAAGTGAATAGGAAGTTACAGAGTACAGGTTGAATGGAAAGAAGACCAATGAACAAAGCATATCGGGCAAAATATGCGCTTTGTTTTTTTTTGTTTTTTGTCAATACTAATTTATGTAATTTGGGCAGAGTTATCCTTAATCTGCACTGCCTAATCTAAGTCACAGGGACATAAGTCACACATGTCACATCTAATAAATGCACAGTCTAAATTGTTAGTGGTTTTAAAAACCTCTCCCCTTAATCTGCAAAAGCAATAATATATTAGTTCGCTTTTGTAAGGCATTATTAATTGCACATTTTAAAGATTTACCCCTGCTAGTTTTAGGACCTTACCATTTTTCTTTTGTATTACTGACCAAGTGCACTTCTTTTGTTCTACCACTTGCATCTGTTATCATCCTATATAAGTTAATATTGACATATTATTCATTTTGTCTCTCCCCTGATTCCCCCCCCCCCCCCCTTCCCCTTCCCAGCAATTAACAGAGAGACCTAATCTGCAAGTCAACAGAGGTACAACATGTTTAAATAGTGTCAAAACGTCCAAATGGAAACAAACTATACATTTTTAGACTCTAGGGGGGGTATTCAATTGTCAGCGTTAACGCTGAAAAACGAGCGCTCAAAAAATATTACCGTTTATACGGTAATATTGCGCGCAAAAAGCGTTAATACGGTTGTTTACTCGCGAAATTTCAGCTCGCCGCTCAGGGGGCAGCGAGCTGAAATTCCGCGAGTAAATACCGTATTAACGGTAAGATTTTTTGAGCGCTCGTTTATCAGCGTTACCGCTAACAATTGAATACACCCCTACTATTCAGAAGCTCCTCACCATTTATTTGTATAGCGCCACCAATTGCGCAGTACTGTACAGAGAATATTTTTGCACTCACATCAGTCCCTGCCCCCTGGAGCTTACAGTCTAAATTCCCTCACACACACACACACTAGTGTTAATTTTGTCAGCAGTCAGTTAACCTACCAGTATGTTTTTCTCCAGGAAACAGAAAGAGTCCTCGTCCTGTACATTTTTCCCGGAGATATCTCTCCATATCTAGGGTGTACAATGTGATATGTTGTACTCCTGAATAGTTTATATTGTATATAGATGCACCTGTCATGTCACTCGAAATTGTGTTCCAATTCAGCAATACATTTTTTTTCTGCTAGTTTTAGAACTCTACATATACAACTTAAATTGATCATTTTCAATATCTTACCTGTGAGGGACATGCTGTGTATAGCCTGCTTGCATCTCTCTCTAAATTGGGGACGAATGGTTTGTCTGGGCAAGGAGGTATTTTTATCTATAACTTGCCAGCATTTGCGCAGCTTGAAAGTATGAGTTACTACCCTAGGCTCCCCATCATTATCTTAATACCACAAGTTCGCCACTAATTACTGTTGCCAAACATTGCTTCATGGGCAGGTCACAAGAAGGGGCAGGTACTTTATATGGTACTTCAAGAAGGGCAGCACCTGGTTGGATGGATTCTGTAGCCGTACAGTTAAGTATCAACAGCCCTTTGTTACACACAGGTTAATCAAAATGTCCCAGTAGATACAGTTGCTTTATCAGTGGTATGCAGACATTTACTGCACATGACCGCTTGCTTTAATACCCTCTGTCCCGTTCACAGTATTGTACTTGGTGTTGATTACACTACTATAATTATGGTTACTGCTTTCATCATTCATTTTACTTCCATTTTTTTTCCCCTACAGTTTATTAATGATGCTTGTTATTGTTTCATTCCATTTCTTTACTTAATTGAATGCAAAACCTATTATAAGAGATGCCTTATATTAACCAGCTTATAGTGCTCATAAATATTTATGTAAAAGCTACAGGAGCTGAGGGTACTTAAGATAAAGTTTTGGTCACATAACTTAGACCATGGACCTCTTTCAGCATGATATGAACAGAACAGCAGCAGTTCTGTCATTTATGGAAACTATATATTTGTGAATGTAAACCGCTCGTAGAGCATAAATTTGACAAATAGACTTGTTGGAAAGTTGTCATCCTATGACAATGTCACGTTGAAAGTCACGGAGTTCTTCAGTACAACCTGTTATACTGCTAATGTTACCAATGACTATGGAGATGACATGGCTGTGTGCTTGTTTTTATGCCACTGTTAGCAATGGGTGAAATGGATAAACACACCAGTTAGAAGGGGTTTTCATATACTCTTGTAGTGTGTGTATAAGATATTATGAATGTTATTACTAACTCTTGTACTTTAGATTTAGTGGTCACATAAAATATATGTAAGACAGCTGGCTCCTGGGTGATTTAGACAATTAAAATATTTTATATGGTTTAAATCCATTATGCATGTGGTCAAATCACTGCTCGTACTGCTTACATAAACTTTCTTGTGACTGCAGCATATTCTCCAATTCAGTGACTTTACGCATTTTAAACATTTCACCATGAAAATCCACCACACACACACACGCACTAAAAATATGTGATTCAGTTTATCATAAAACACACATCAATACACTACAATGCTATACACCACAGTACGTACTTAATAAATTATTTACCTGACATTTAGCCAAACAGACAATTAGGGGTATAGATCTAAGCAATGTATTCTAAAGAAGACCATTTGCAAAGCGAGTGGACCAATGGTCTGGGTACAAAAAGGGGAATATCTTTGCAATACAAATACATAGGATACATCTGAGTCTTCATACCGTCCCGTCATTGTCAGTGCTTTCTTTATACACCACCTTGTCTCTCTCTTAAGCTGGTTACACACGTACGCAATTATCGTGCAGATCACACAATAAACAACTGTTTGGTCAAATATTGCAAGAGTGTGTATGCTACCATGTTTTATCTTAAAGAAGCACATCACATCCGTTAATTTGGTTTTCTAAATTTATTACGATAAACGATGGAATGATTTAGGGCAAATGTGGAAGTGTGTACGCAATCATGACCAGCCTTGTAGGCAGCTCTCTATAGACTGTACAGAGTTGCAATCTTCTCAGCAGATGGTTATGTCAGATGAAGATCACAGATCTGAAGGTAAATTGTGCAGGTATGTACACATAAGTCGGCATGCACATCGGGATTCTTATTCGTTGGTGAAATCATTGCCGAAATTGCATCTGAAGTAAGATTGCATACCCAGCTCTAGTACCTTTTTTCAGAGCAATGGCCAGAGCTGTGGCATAAATTACTAGTGTGAACCACAAGAATGGTAGTCCTGCTAAATTACACTGCGGCTTAGTCCTATGTGATTGGTTGCTATAGACCACCTCTCCACTTTTTCAAACCTGCAATTTATTAAATCTACCCCCTTGAGTTTTTATGTTCACCCCATGATTACGTAAAGCTTCCACTTGGTGCTCAGGTTTCTTTCGACACTCAGACATTTTTGTAGGTTAATTTGTTTCTGACTAAATGATGGTATGATGGAGTCATTGAGAAGATGGGTGAACACTTTATTAATGATGCTCCTATATGTAGGGCTGTAAAAGATATGCAAATTATACTACAATCTGGAGGATAGAATAGTTGTGTCCTTTAAATATACAGCTTTAGAGGATATATCAAGGTTTTTTTGTCAACTGCTAAAATAACTTGTATAGTTAGGAACTGCAGTGTGATTTTATGTGAGCACAGGTTCAGTGCTAGCAGGTTTTCATAGTGATACTGTGATATACTTCTTTAAATACCAGTCATGTTTCCTTTTTACTGTTAAATAACTAGTACAACACAATATTGCAGACAGTAATTGGTTTCTCACATAGAGCCTTGACCCAGCATACTTGACCTTCAGGTTTATTTGTAAATGTTCCATCTTTATGCAAAATTTGTAGAGGGAAGTAGTTTTTGCATAAGGATGAATCGCTTTTGGCTTTAAACCTGCTTTATTAGATTGCACAGAAATGAAATTGCAAACAAGCTATAGATTATATGGCAATGCACACAATTTTAATTGAATGAGGCATGAATCACGGTGCTTTCCTACCCTGAATTTCATTGTTATATCAAATTATATTGGCAAATGGTTTTCTCAGGACACAAATTGGATTCGGCGGTAATTTGACAGTTTTGGAGAAAATTGTTTTCTGCTGTTTGCGAGAGTAACAAGTGTGATAAATGTGATCTCCAACAAATTTTATTTCCCAACAAAAATTGGCAGAGGTTACGTTTTTCCACTGCAGTAATCTTACATTTGAGCAAGTTATAACTTGTTCAGTTTATGACAAATAGGACCCAGTAAATTGCCTTCTAAACAATGGATTTCTTATTATGTTGGGCCATTCATTTAAGTTAAAGTTTTATGGGCTATACTTTTAAATAGGGCAGTTGACATAATCTGTAAGTGTACATAGAATACTTACATGCACCAATGAATGCGGTAGGTATAGTATTAATGGAACGTGAGTGAGTGAAAGCAGATAGTCATCTTAAGGTTAGGCATTAGAAGTGGAGTGACGAATAAGGAAAATCAGGCGAATGGTTAGCAGGAAGTTGCACTTGTCAAGTTGGAGACAATGGGAAAATGGATAAGCGATTTGGTAATTGCCAGAATATGTCCCCCTCATACTCTGGACATATTTTGAAGGAGGAAGCGACATGACAGTGTAAATTATTTAATGAGTAGAGTAAAGCTGAAGTTGGAGTGGAAGTTGCCCAGGACAGTGGGGAACTGGGCAGAATGTGATATTGTGAACCTATGGTAGAGACTTGGGGGTGTGGGGCAGGGACACTGGGAGAAGGTAAGACTATGAACTCCGTTTTGGCTGTGTTTGGACATTCAAGTGGTGGTGGTGGAGAGGCCGTTGGACACATGGGATTAAAGAAAAGGAGAGGGGTGAGGAAAATTAGGGTGTTGTATGCATAGGTGTTGTAGTAGATGTCGAAGGAGCATATTGGCTCACCCAAAGAAACAGTGTTCTGTATTTTGCTTATTTGACCTGTATATTATATGTACTATGCTGCATGTGTGGCACAATATAAACTATAATAATAATAATAAGCATTTGATTGAAAATAATTTGATTTAGTTGAAATACTAGGGTTAAACATGCGTCTACTTTTTCTTGTTCTATTTTGGGTACATCAAGCAGTTGGAAATATGTCTGTGTCTACCAATTCCACATTTATTATATAAAGCAATCAATTCTAAAGATCAGTATTTATTTTATTATTGTGTTCAATGCAGCTTAAAAAGGGGAAAAAAATATATGCTAGGTGCATATATATCTCCAGTTTGTACATCTCCGTTCAATGTCCAGTAATACATGCTGTCCCAAACCCACTAATACACTCAATAATGTCAAAATATACCTTGCTATAAATTTACCATCAAGTTTGTTTTTGCTTTTTGTTTTTCAGATTTGTAACATCTGTGTTCTAAAAATGTGCCCAACTTCACCTAAAGCTTTTCATGATGAAGTACTGCACTTTTTTCTGATAAGCTGTGCCCATATCAGTTTAGAGATTGTCTTTTGAAACATGTTTCCACTCTGTGCAGTGTCAAATTGCATCAAACCGATAGTGCATCATTAGTATATGCAGTATTGTAAATGTTGTACAGACATGGTCACAAACGTTGTTCAGGCTTTTTTCAGTTGTAGTCAGTTTTAGAGGTATCTTCTTTCAGGCAGCTTATTATAGCCCTGGGATGTTTGCCGACTCTTCACTCTTGGGCTTTAGCATTAATGCCATTTAGACTAACGGGATCCAAGTTATACTGGCTGTCTTCAGGGGAGGTAGTCTTTTGTTTGTCCAGGGTATTGCATACCAGTGTTCCATCATTTACTGCCAAATTAATACAATATGCTCATGGCCCTTAGGCCTTTTGGTGTTTATTGATGCTTCATTTCTAAAACCAATGAGAATGTAATTTGACTTTCTCTGGAGCTAATAAGACAAAGATATTTAATCTATTTTATTTCTAAAACACTCTGCGTTGTGTTTTTTTTACATTATATTTACAGGCTGTGTGATTGCAAAATAAGTTATTCCTAAACCTTAGACACTTCACTGACTGATTACATCTAGGTAATGTCAACTAAGCTCTCTTAATGGCACAGTCAACATTGTTTTGATATCTGTGATTTCAATTTACCGTGGTATAAAAAGTAATATCGCCCATTCACTGATAAATTAAAATTACTAAAATTTATAAAATGTGAAAACAAGTGAAGTATCATGAATAGGACATAATTCCTGCTGACACAGATGTATCTTCTTTTAAAAATTTGATTTAATCCACTAATATTGGTTACAAATTAGTAATTAGGCGTTCTCATATGTCAAACATGCCGACGTGTATAACTCTGTCTAGTCTCTAAACTGTAGCTGAATACAGTACATCTCTCTTTAGCAGTCAGTAGCCTTGCTGCACATAGATACACACCACATTCTTTGTTACCTTGAATATAGCAAGTGTACTCATAGCAGATCATTATTTTGATTTATTTAGTTGTTTGTAGTTTCAAGGCAGAGTTACTGTGAGCAGGCTGTAGTATATTGGCTCTTGATCGTCTCTGCCTGAATAGTGTTGCACAGTTGTCTGTAGAAGGCCAGGAAGTCCCTTTGCTGTCACATCTTTAGTAAAGATCTGCGGAATTTCCAGTAGTCTATGTAATGGATCCATTAACATTTTTAATAAACCTATTTACATTTCTAAAAAACTAAGCAAGTATTTACTTGAGATACTGAGAATTTTTGTCATGCTGTGTCCACAAACTTTGGTTTAGAACCACAGCGAACCTTATGAATAGCATTATGGAGAAAGAGTCTATGAATTGTGCTAACCTTGGGATTGTACCAAATAAGGGTATTTTTGTTGAGGGTTTTAAAGATATAGATGGATATAAATTTAGGGAATCTCATTTTTTTAAATTAGCCAATCGTAATCATGCTGTGACCATAGGCCATACATGGGATGTATTGCCTATTTTAGGTAATTTTTGCCCACAATTAGTGCTAGCCAGTTGTCACGATTCGCCATCAGTGGTGGATGGTTATGGAGTACAGATTAGCGCCATTTGTAGTACCTTTGGTTATTTGTGTAGCTAATTAGGAGCCTGTCTGGCTTTGAGGAGCTGTGCTGCACCTCCTAGGAACCTAAGTACACAATTTTGAGCATATACTAACTACTTTTAGTCAATCTCTACCTGTCACTCCCAGCTATGTCAGGTCCTGTGATAACAAATTAATGAGGTGTATCGCCAATGAATATTGGGGCAGAGCAGTCCAATGTGTCCTTGCGATCTCTGCTTGCCTTTCTGTGGTGGAGACTCTGTACAAGGGCCTCTCTTACTGGTAAAGGTGCTCATCCCAATTGTGTAAGATGTGCCCGGATGTCTAGGGGGTCATGTTGAAGGTGTGAGTCGGGCTTGGGATCTACTCTATACACTTGGTGGCCATGCCCTGCAATAGTGCCATACTGGCGCAAGGTGAGAATTATAGTGGAGGAAATTATGGGCCATTCAATTCCTGATAGTCCAGACTTTTGGTTATTTGACATCCCAGATGTCCCCATCTCCCAATATAAAAAATAACTACTCAGGCATCTGAACAACGCCACCATTGCGGTCATCCCAGTCCATTGGCGGTATCCCATTCTACCAGACATGCAGGAATGGTTTAGAAGGATAGACCACTATAGGCTTATAGATGACTTTACCATGTCTAGCCAAAAGAAACTTACAGAATATAGGGATGTGACTATGTTGGCTTGAATTTAAGGAATCTCCGTCTTACCATTCCCTCATGGACTGTGGTTAGGCTCTGGACACAGCAGCTACATGTAGCTGGGCAGTCTTGGTGACAGGAACCACTTGTGCTTCTGCATTGGATAATTCTACTTTTGTGGAGCTACTGTGACACCCTGAGGAGTATAATCTTTTCCCATCCCCTTCTTTCTATTTTGCCCCTTCTTTTCTCCTTCCTCTTCTGTTTGTCGTTCACTTTTGCAATTTGCGTTTTCTGTTTGTGGGTGATGGACAATGATATTTTTCGAATGCCTTCCTTTTTGCATTGTGCTCCATCTGTTGTATAAATCCCCTCTTCTTCAATACAAACAGATTGCACAAAAAAAGTACTTATTTCTCCTGGCACACCAGACTAGTGACATTTGTCTATAACCATACTGAAGGTCACCTCGGTATGCCCTTCTGAATCTGAAATGGGTGATAACGCAGAACAATAGTTTGTATTCAATATGTTTATGGTGAGAGTCATAATAAGTTGTGGCCACATTCTAGAATGGTTTTTACAGTACGAAGTAATATTTATAGTGTAAAAGCGAATCTAAAGATTTGTGGTGGGGGCTTCATTAAATCCTGGCTGTAAGGGATCTAGAGGCTCAAAGTGGCTTCAGAGCTTAGTTATTTATCATACAAGTGACCAGATTCTCTAGAGATTTAAAGGCTATATGGGAACTGGGTGGTAATTGGACTCAAAGGATAGGTCAAGTTTATTTTTAAGAGTCTGCTTCACAGTTGTGGGATTGAAATTGGAAGGGAGCATACCAGAGGACCATGTGGAGTTATGGCTAGTATGGATTTAACTATGTATCTGAGAGGAATATTTCTAGGATACCACGTAAGTACATTGACAAAATGTTAGCCTACATTGTAAGATTGCTATGAAATGTTTTTTTTAGCATATTTCATATTTAATTATTTTTAAAAGAAAGTAATCAGTGCACAATCACCAATGTGTCATAGCAGCAGATTTCCTTGGGCTGCATTTTAATGTCATTTCTTGAGGAGTAAACCACCCAGAGTGCTATGGTTCTGTATTCAAAGGGATTCTGCATATAAGTCTGCACTATTTCCTATGACAGTGAAAGTTATTTTTGCACAGAAGCTTTATCACGCCCTGCACACACACAAAAAACACCTACTAATAATATATACTCACTTGGAGTCTGGCCAGTCCTGTGTTTGTAACCAGATGCTTGAAGTAGAAATATTGCACCCTGAAAATACTTAGAGATAGCTTACATGTAAGCTATCTCTATCTCTATCTCTAAGCAGAGCGGCTAGTGAACTTGTAATGTGCCCCTGCAGAGAGCCCAGATAGTATAATACTCAATAACACTGGTGCCACAATGCATCCAACGGAATAAAGCAGTCTTGTGGTGTGGTTTACACTCGGTGAAACTAGATTTTGGATATGCAATATCCCTTCCAATTATTAATAGAAGGCGGCACCTACCCTTTAAGCACACAGGCAGACATTGCTTTTGTCTTAGGTGTATAGCAGAGATATGTTTTTACAATTACCAGTAGGACTTTTTTTGCGTGAAATAAAACCTGTCCACAGAGAGTTTATGGACCATTGAATATTATGTTTACTTTACCTCCTATTGGTTGTAAATGAACTCTGAAATAATGTCTAATGCTAACAACACCTTGGCACGGATATTTATTATTGGTAAGTTGTGCTATGTTATTGTTTTTTCTTTAAGCATGTTCAAAATTAATTCACCTGGATTATGACTTGAATTATGTCTTCCCTGTAACACAAATCCATGTAACCAGGCCTGGCATTCCCAGTATCTCCTGGGTTCATCATTTTAATCCTTATAGAAGGAAAAGAATGTTGATACACAGACCTGTGAATGTGCTTTTTTGCCAGCAATTGCTGTATGAGGAGAGTGTTGGTGCCTGGATTGGGAGTAGCAGACACATTTTTATTCCTCCTACACCAAATGCAGTCGTTGCAGGAGGAAGTGCATGGTGATTGGTCTGTTTATCACTGACTGCATAGAATTGAATTGAGGAGGAGAGTAATGATGCAGGCTTGAGGCAAGATGAGAAACTCCTCTGCCTTCCCTGTAATGTTGGCAGAGTGTCACCTGGATCTGTTAGTATCTGGTATGTGTGTTGATACTTAATGTCTTTTATACATTGAGATCAATCAGAGTCTATTGTGACTCATCAGGGTCTCCTCAAAATAAAGTATCCTCAGTAAAAATAACACAAATAAAATCTATAAACTGGCATCTGGACACGCATGCATCAAAAAATATGTAAGAAATTATATTTTTTAATGAAATTATTGGAAAGTTGGGTTTTGTTTATTTCCATTATGTAACTCACTTAAAAGAAATATCTGTTCCAATATGCTACAAAAAATGCCATAACTGTTCAGAAAACACTGCATTATTCATTGGAATGTATAATTAGTGTGGTTAAAAAGCTTTCAATTTAACAATAAGAAAGCTATTTTTCTCTGATTATTAAAAGTTTCCAACATATAAGACTGTAATTATAATATGTACATAAGTCCACTAACCATGATGTAAACTTTGTATGGCATTGCTTCTATACATATATCTTACAATAAATACAAGTGCATGCATTATACATGAAATCTTAAATGCACACTCCTTATTGGTTCACACTAGGATTTTGTTTGCATTTGGAGGTATTGTGGTCAGAAAGCGCTAACTGCTGCTTGCTCACGGTAGCTTTGGAATTGTTGAGCATACCTCATCTGTTTACACAGAAACATTCCAGAGGCAATGGTCTTTAACATGTGCTATTGTATGAACAGGGGTGGCATGGTGACCAAAGTATTTAAAGACCCCTAAATCACTATGCAAATGGCACCGATGCTAGCAACACTGCCTGTTAACCAAAGGTAAATCCTAGCGTGAACTAACCCTTAAACGAGAAGATAGTACACTTGCATGGGCTTTATTAGCAGGTGTCTCCTTTATTACGCATGGAACAGATTATTAATGCTGTACATATGAAGGGAAAAAAAACCCTATATAGCACATTCAGACAGCTTTGGAGTTTGAGATATTAGGGGAATCTTACAGATTTCACTGCCTATCCGGTTTCCATACATCGTTAGGGAAAGACTATACCATCTAGAACAAAAACCTAATTTCCAGAAAATCAGACATATAGCATATAAATCAGGTATAGTATAGATGTTAGTGTACAGTATGAAACAGTACTGTATTTAAAAAAAGCTTCATCTTTAGCCCAATTACTAAATATCCAATCTCAAGTATTATTTGTAGGATATGACTTATACTTGCATCCTGGATCGATCACATCGAGAGTTGCCCCTGAGCATTACCATAAAGAGCAGTGTTGAAGCACTCGGTACATTAAACCGATATCTGAACAGTAGACCTATAACTAAGCATATGTTTACTGTGTTACAGTACAGTGTTACAGTACTATAGGGCATTTAGAGTTGAGAGCAATTTTGCACCCTGTATGTACACCTAAAATGCAGTCCGCACAATTGTGCTTTTTCATTTGTTTGAGTTGCACTAATCTGGCAGCCATGCGTATGCTGGTATTTGTAGTTCTACAAGCTCCAGCATACCAAATCGGTAAATGACTACCAGGGTTACCTGGGACTTGTAGTGCCACATACTAAAGCACACTTTACATTCATTATTACCCAAACTCCCACCTCCCAGTGTTTGTATTAGCCCCAGCGGTGGTTTTCCACTTTTTTTTTTCTGTGGGACTGATTACCCTACAGACTCTATTGTACCGTTTCTTTGTTATAATGTGCCCAGCCTAAGAGAGTCTGGTGTTTGTGTCTTTGTGGTGTTACCTTATGCTGTTAACACCCCTCCTTGCTGGAGATTACCTATGCACAATGGCTCGCGTAGAGATGTGGCTTACATATATTAGGCTGCATGTCACGCCCAGGGCCGGACTGACATTTCTGGCAAATGCCAGAAGGGCCGATGGCTAGATGGGCCGGCCCGACGCTTCCTGGTGGCTGGTTCCTCCCCAGGAACCAGCCACCTCTGTTGCGTGCTCCTCCGCTCCCTCCCCCCTTATGTTCTGCGCTGCCCCATTCAATCTGGACACAGTTTCCAGATTTTTTTTTCCTGATTGGGGGGGTCGGGGTGGCTAGGGTGACGGGATTCTCGCGCGCATGAGGGGGGGCGGGCGGCAGGGGTGTCACGAATGTAAGAGAGCTAGGGGGTGAAGGGAGAGGGTTGAGAGAGCCAGCGGTGTAGAGGGTGCAGGAAGAGGGGTGAGAGCCAGGGAGGGTGGGGGGTGCAGGAAGAGGGGTGAGAGCCAGGAAGGTAGGTTGTGCAGAAAGGGGGTGATAGAGCCAGGAGGAAGGGGGTGTAGGAAGAGGGGTGAGATCAAGGGGGGAAGGGGTGCAGGAAGAGGGGTGAGATCCAGGGGGGAAGGTGGTGCAGGGGGTTAAGTGAGAGGGACAAAGGAGAAGATGGTGCAGGGGCATAGGTAAAAGAAAGTGTAAAGGGAGAGACATCTTAAGAATGGGAATGTCAGGGATGCAGCCATCATAAAACGTAAGTAGTAATGAAGAATAGGACTGCACAGAGGGGACAAGTGTTAAACAAAATAAAAAAATCAAGCCTTTATACTCCATTCACTTATATTTTCCATACCCCCGCTTTTAAATTTGCACTTCGACCACTGCCCTCTGTCCCTGCTCCCGACTGCCTGTGTGAGCTGACAGCTGCGGATCCCAGCTCGCCCAGTAGGAGAACAGAACACAGAATGTCATAGTCAGGTAAGTTCATATATTTTGTCGTGTGCACTGTGTTTTTAACCATCCTTTCTTGAACTGGGGCACTACTGTGTATTCAATGACATTTAAAACACTATGTATTGCTCATTATTGCGCTGTAATGTTTCTTGCATATTTATCTGTACAGTGATTTTTAATTAAGAGGAAAAAACACTGCTTGTCATAAATTTTATCTGTGAGTGTGTCAATATATTGATTTTTGTTTGCATTGTAAATGGTGTATTAAGCTGCTCCTGGGACTCACACTCTCAGTATCTGATATGCTGTACCAAATTTTATTTGTAAGTGAGTTTTTGTCTGGACACTATTGTGGCATTATGTTATTTGAGGGCACTATTGTGGCATTATGTTATTTGAGGGCACTATTGTGTCATAATGTTATTTGGGGGCACTATTGTGGCATAATGTTTGGGGGCACTATTGTGTCATAATGTTGTTTGGGGGCACTACTGTATGGTATATGATATGTGGGTGTTACCGTGAAAGACCGAAATTGGAGAATGTCGACTTTCACCAGTGAATGTCAACAAACACCAAATACGTCGGTGAAAGATCGAATATTTCATTACATTCTTGTACATTCGGACCCTCACTGGTGTATGTCGACAATCACAGACATGCTCTGGTGAAGGACGAAAAGGGAGGAGCCGACATATAGGCGACAGGTTGTTTCCTGTCAAATCCCGTGTTCTGGTGGAATGAGTGAGCTTCGTCAGTCTTATGCAAGATTTATTGGGGAGAGCATCGTTTTCTTCATTTTTTCCGATACCCTAATTTATACAGAATGGATACTGGAGTGGATTGTGATCTTTTTCTTGAAAAGTTAAATGCATTAATTGCGAGTAAACGAGAAGACAATTGTTTTTATTTTTCTCAAGAAAAGTACTCGAAAATACTTTCTGAACATTTTGAATGTACTGTATAATTGAGTAAGTTTTTACCTTCTATTATTTTCGTATCTTATTTTAAATGTACTGTGAATTAAAGTTCCTAATCATTCCTCTCAAAAAGAGAGGCGAAAATTTATCGCGACTTAACTACGGAGAAAGAAATATGAATCTCGAACATGTTCAACATTCACCATTAGTGCATGGTGAATGTCGACATTCACCGGTGTAAGTCAGAAATAAGGATATTTAACAAATATTTCGGACATACACCAAGCGACTATGTGAATGTTGACATTCACTGGTGAAAGTCGACATTCTCCAATTTCGGTGTTTCACCGTAACATGGGCACTACTGTATGGTCAATGTGACATAATATGACCTTGGGGCACTACGATGTGGCATAATATGAACTTCTGCCAAAGGCAAGTCTCTCATTGTTGAATGTGATGGGAGCCCAAAGAAGTTGCTGTACCATGGCCCAAAATTCCTCGTTGGCCCTGCCTGTGAGTCAAGGGGGTAGACGTCTCCAGGTAAATAATCTAAATGTTTCCTATCTAATCAAACTGATGAATCACATCCAATTATCTCTCACCCACCTCCTCTATCCCCCTTATACTGTGTTATTTAAAATGAATAGAAAAGACGCATATCCAGTTACTGTAGTAAAAAAAATATTTTTCTGTGACATTTTGCTGTAGATGGAAATACTTTTAATGTGGCTGTGTGGGTTCAAATGATCATTCAATAGTTATGTTTTTTTCAGATATATGTTCGTTTTATTTCATGTGGAATGATTCATGAAAATTCTGCCATTACTATTTAATTGAGGGAAAAGGGTACCTGTTACCTATATGTGTGTAAGTATTCTGTTGTTGCTATTTTGTGGGAAATTTGAAAAAAGCAAAACATTGGTTTCCTACAGTGGCGCCTGTATAATTGGTGGTACTGGTGTAGTATGGGGTGGCGTGGTGGTGGCAATGTTGTAGTGTGTTTGGGGCTTAGTATTGTTAATAAGTAGGAGAGGGCATTGCTGCAATGTGGGGGGTGATGCCGGTTGCTGTAATGTGTGTGTGGGGGGGGGTAATGCTGGTTGCTGTAATGTGGGTGGGTATTGATGTAGTATGAGTGTTTGGGGGGGGTTATTTATTGCTGTAATTTGGGTAGTAATAATGTATTGTCATGGTACGTATTGATGTAATTGAGGTGCTAACAATGTAATGTTAAGGGTCATAAGGAGAAATAAATACCCCACACACACACACTCATACTACATCATATTGTACTGCACCAGAAACGCACACTGCGCCAGCATCCGTGTACAACAATATAGTGCATGGAGCCCACAACATGTGGGCCTGTGTGCTTTAAATGCCAGGGCTGATTTTTAGTCCCATTCAGGCCCTGGTCATGCCCTTACTGTATCTTTGTGTCTGTAATAAAGTGGGGAGGTAATAATTTTTAACAGATCTGCAGTGGTATAATTTAGCTGTGAATAGTTTGGGTTATTTTGCGTTAATTCAGGCCTGACCAAATGTATCCAAAGGTTAGAAACCAGTAAGTAATTTAATATTTAAGACCAGCTTGTAATGCTCCAAAAATTGCTGTGAACAGTCCATCCCATAATTAGTCTCTGATGCCCGCTGAAAAGTTTCCACCAACCCCCAGTAAACCTGCCATGAATTATTAGAGTGAGCTTCTGACATTTGTTACTGACAGAAAGATCCACGTGCCACCTCTTATTGTTACAACCACGGCAGAGTGGGTCTTGCTCGTATGTGAAGCCCTAGTACACACTAGCATACCTTGGTACATAATGTATTTTGCAGTTAACTCTGGGTTTCACAAATACCAGTCAACAGGTTGACTAAAAGTGTGTAGATGGAGCAAGTTAATATTCAAAGTATTATTGCCAAGAGTCTCCTGTGATATAATTGTTTCCTTGTGCACTTGGCCGCAGTACAGTTTAAAACTTAAAGGGAAAACACTTTTATAACTTGTCTGTCATTATTGGCAGTTTACACACAACCGTTCTCTGCATCCAAATTTTAATCAAAGATGCTATGTGGTATCCTAGCAGTGAAACCAGCGCACTGCAGATGAGACTGTCATTCATAGCCTCTTTCACTGCAGGAGAGGGTGGGAGCACAAAGAGTAGGGGGACTTAAATTCTAGTCACCAGGGTACATATTTCCTTTTATATAGGATTGAAAAAAAAAATCAATGTTACATGCGTGTGCTTCAATCTGAAGGAAGATCTGTGATACAAAGCAGAAGTCCACTCCTCCTAACCATAATTGGGCTGTTTCATTAAGGCACACAAAACAAACATATTGTGCGTTTTTTTAAAACTCACACATAAGGAGCAAATCTAAAGCTATGTTTGTTGAGGAATACTGATCTAGGTCCACTCTTCTCTATCATACAATACACTGCAGGATATGTTCCATAAATAAAGTCACAAAAGAACGCACAGAAAAAAAACAACAGATTCCATTAATGTCACCTGTTAATATAATTAATGAAAAAAACATTAAAAAGGGCTTATTTGTTTTTTCTTCCATTGGATACATTTATCAGGATGTTATTAATGTCTACTTTACATAAAATGCATTTTTACAGTTGCTCTTGATTGCAAATCCATTTTCTAGCTTGCAGACGCAACCGTCATCGCTAGTAATTGGCACTTACACCCGACCTGTAGCTGGTGCAAGTGGTATAACAGAAAAAAAAAAACTTACCTTTGAAATGCCCATACTGTACATTGACTGTGTATATGCCCATTCCCCACCCCACTCAGCCCCTAAAATTGTAGACTGTAGCTGCGTTCTCTGGCATATGATTTGTTTCTTGGTCTGCACATTGCGCAAAATATGGAACGTATCTGCATTTACATTCCTTAATGAATCAGGCCCCAAGTTGCTGCTTCATAAGTCTATAATTGGACAATAACGTAAGACGTCACAAAACAAAGAGCTATCCATTAGCTGGCTTATAGAGCAAGTCAGTAAGCAAAGTATTACTGTCAAGGGACTCATGCTGTAGTTTTTCCCTCTTACACTTGGCTGTAGTACAGTTTAATACTTAAAAAAAAAACACTTAAACTTGATTCAATCATTGTTGGCAGTCCACACACAACCATTCTCTGCATCCAAAGCTTAGTGCCATATTATTGCAAAGATGCTAAGATCTTAGTCTGCATACTATTGTTGTGTTATCACAAATGATTGGTAAATATGGTGCTGTTGTCTTTTAAGATGTTTTCAGTATAAAAGCATTAACTTATGTTTTTAGTTTGTGCCATCCCATGTTTACATGAAAGCCTTAAAATGTACCAAAACATTGCTTTAACTTTTATGCAGCAATAATTCAATAGGTATAGTCTCAGTGTTGCAGTTAAGTTATCTGCTGGGGAACATATTCAGTAATAGTTTTTTGTTTATTTTTTTTCTCATTAAATGGATTCCCCATGTTGAAAAAAACATCCTTCTTTCCTTGTTAGTATCCATCCTATTCCTTAAGTCTACCTTATTTTTTCTATGTAGCAAGTTACTTGTCATTTTTACTACTTTCATTTGTTTTGTCATTGTACAGGACTTTGTGCCTATATATTATAGATTGATTGTCATTGTATCTTAATTGCAATATATTTCCAGTTAACATGAGTTTTGCTACACCTCAAAAGGGCCTGTAACCTCAAATATTTTTTCTGCTTAAAGCCCGATTTCACCCAAAATGTGAAAATTCAGTTTTGGGTGGAAGTCTTCTTTTAATTGTTCCTGGTATAGAGGAATGTATATGTTAGACCGGCGGTTCCCAAACTGTGCGCCGCGGCTCCCAGGGGTGCCGCGGCGCTGTCACTGGGGTACCGCGGGCCAGCCATAAAAAAAAACAAAACACAAACTTACCAATCCGTCGGGCGCCGGGACCCAGCAGCCTCCTCTCTCCCGCAGCTGTCACTGAATATCGACGTCAGTAACAAGCTGCGGGAGAGAGGCGGCTGCTGGGTCCCGGCGCCCGACAGATTGGTAAGTTTCTGTGTTTTTTGTTTTTTTTTTATGGCTGGCGCGGGGCAGAGGAGTGAGAGGGATCGCGACAGCGGGTCAGAGGAGGGGGACAGCGGGTCAGAGGAGGGGGACAGCGGGTCAGAGGAGGGGGACAGCAGGTCAGAGGAGGGGGACAGCGGGTCAGAGGAGGGGGACAGCGGGTCAGAGGAGGGGGACAGCGGGTCAGAGGAGGGGGACAGCGGGTCAGAGGAGGGGGACAGCGGGTCAGAGGAGGGGGACAGCGGGTCAGAGGAGGGGGACAGCGGGTCAGAGGAGGGGGACAGCGGGTCAGAGGAGGGGGACAGCGGGTCAGAGGAGGGGGACAGAGCGTGAGAGAGGACAGTGGAGGGGGGCACAGCGTGCCAGAGGGGGCAGAGGAGGGCGGACAGCGTGCCAGAGGGGGCAGAGGAGGGCGGACAGCGTGCCAGAGGGGGCAGAGGAGGGCGGACAGCGTGCCAGAGGGGGCAGAGGAGGGCGGACAGCGTGCCAGAGGGGGCAGAGGAGGGCGGACAGCGTGCCAGAGGGGGCAGAGGAGGGCGGACAGCGTGACAGAGGGGGCAGAGGAGGGCGGACAGCGTGACAGAGGGGGCGGACAGCGTGACAGAGGGGGCAGAGGAGGGCGGACAGCGTGACAGAGGGGGCAGTGGGAGAGAGGGCAGAGTGTCTAGATGCAGAGGGGGCATTTTTGCATACAACTAAATAAGTATTTCTGTCCTGACCTAAATACTTATTACAATTTTTTGACCCAACTACTTCTAAAACAGGACTGCTCAATAATTATTTTGGAGGGGTGCCTTGAAAAAATTTGGAGACTCTAAGGGTGCCGCGAACTGCAAAAGTTTGGGAACCACTGTGTTAGTCTGCGCAAAGGTATAACTAAACTGTGTCTAAGAGAAAACTCCTCTTTTCTGCTCTGTCATATTTATGTTCCTTTTTGGTCAAGACCACACCTCTAGTGATGTATACTGCCCGTATCCCTTCCCACTAAGCCACACCAAGCTTGCGCATCATGATAGGTTTATCATGTCATAATAAGATAGAGGGTTTGTGTGAAAGAGAAGAGAAACAATGACATCTGAACTGACTTGGTGATCTTATCAAGTGCCACCATAAAAACTAGATTAAGTCATATAACCATAATGGCTTCATATACTCTTTCCCTAATATACACAGTGGCACTGGAGTCATGGGTTTTCTTCCAACCGGGGCCTTATCTGTGATGTTTGTATGACAGTTTAGTTTTGGTTGTGGAAAGATGTGGAGAGTAATAAGTGAAATAGAGTTATGTAGTAGTGGAGCAGTTTGTTAATGTTCATGATGGACTGTAGTCAAGTTAAGATGAGAGCATTATGCAATAAGAACTGCAAAGAGTTAACAGGACTAAGCAGGATGTGGATATACAATAATGTACATGTTCTTAGAGAGAATTGAATAATGACGATGTATTAACAGTACATATATTATGGGATTTGCTTGGTGCTGTAGATGGAAATAGTATGTTGTAATATGAAGTGGCTGCTGAACTGTAGTAGATGGGGCATTTAAAATATATTCTGTGTTTTGAGGATGACGGCAGGTACTAATTCCAGGACATGTTGGAAGACTTTTTAAAAACATTTTAAAACTCTATAACAAAGTGAAGAGAGAGATTATTGCTAAAATAACATTTTACCGTTTATTAACTATTTTCTGGCAGTGTTTTTGGTGCACTTGGAATTATTTCCAAAGGGTTGGTGAAATGGTTGTTTGAAAGTGAGTACAGAGAAGATTATTGTTAGAGATGTTAACTGACCTCCATGTTCTGGTTTTGGATCTGGATTAATTTCATGTTTTGGTTTTGGCAAAATCACCCTTGTGTTTTGGATTCTGTTTTATTTTATTTTATTTTTTTGCTCAAATCACATATATTTGCTCCCCCCCCCCCCCCCCCCTACATTATTATTAACCTCAATAACACTAATTTCAAGTCATTTGCAGACAAATTTGACCACCTCACAGGTCACAATATTATTTTCATACACTTTCGGACAAAGACTGCAGATTTAGAAGACCAAGCCTGTCAGCCCTATTATTTCTATTTCAGAAATGAAAATTAGCAATGGAGCTCTCCTGAATGTCATTGGAGACTTTGAAGAACACTGCTACCCCTCCTCATCATAATCATCATCAACATTTATTTATATAGCGCCAGCAAATTCCGTAGCGCTTTACAATTGGGAATAAACATTGATAAGACAATACTGAGTAATACATACAGACAGAGAGGTAAGAGAACCCTGCTCGCAAGCTTACAATCTATAGGACAATGGGAGTTAGAAACACAAGGGCATGTGCTACATCATATTGCACAATGGACCAGCTAAAACGCAAAGGTAAAATTATTGAGTGGGCTGTGTGTGTTGCAATGTTGGTCAGAGGGTTGTTGTCTTGTGTTAGCAGTGTAGAGGATGGTAATAGGGTAATCTAGGGAAATTAAGATGATGGTTGAGGAATATCATAACCTTGTCTGAAGAGGTAGGTTTTCAGTGAACGCTTGAAGGTTTGAAGATTAGAGGAAAGTCTTATTGTGCGTGGGAGGGAATTCCACAAAGTGGGTGCAGCCCGGAAAAAATCCTGTAACCGAGAATGGGAGAATGTGATGAGTGGAAGAGAGACGTAGATCTTGTGCAGAACGGAGGTGTCGAGTAGGGAGGTATTTCGAGACCAGTGAGGAGATATGTATGTCGGTGCAATTTTGTTGATGGCCTTGTATGTTAGTAGAAGAATTTTAGATTGGATTCGTTGAAATACAGGCAGCCAATGTAGAGACTGACAGAGTGGCTCAGCAGAGGAAAAACGGTTAGTAAGGAAAACCAATCTAGCCGCTGCATGCAAAATAGATTGTAGGGGTTCAAGTCTGATTTTGGGAAGACCAGTAAGGAGGGAATTGTAATAGTCGAAGCGGGAGTTGAGTGCATGAATTAATGTTTTTGCGGTGTCTTGTGTCAGATATGTGTGTGTTCTATAAATGTTCTTTAGGTGTATGTAACATGATTTAGATATAGAGTTGATGTGGGGAATAAACGGCAGTTGTGAATCAAGGATTACACCTAGGCAACAAGCTTGCGGAGTGGGATTTATGGTCATGTTATTAACAGAAATAGAAATGTCAGGCAGGAAGCTTCTGTTTTTGGGTGGGAATATTATTAATTCAGTTTTTGAAAGATTGAGTTTGAGTTGGCGAGAAGACATCCAAGATGAAATGGCAGAAAGACAGTCAGTAATGTGAGACAACACAGATGGTGAAAGATCAGGAGAGGATAGATAGATTTGTGTATCATCCGCATAGAGATGATACTGAAATCCAAAGGAGCTTATTAGTTTTCCAAGAGAAGTGGTGTAGCATATAGCAGAGGACCTAGGACTGAGCCTTGTGGTACTCCAACTGATAAAGGAAGCAGAGCAGAGGTGGATCCAGAGAGTAACACTGAAAGAGCAATTAGATAGGTAGGATGAGAACCAGGATAGGACAGTGCCTTCAAGACCTAGGGATTGTAGCATTTGTATGAGGAGAGCGTGGTCAACAGTGTCAAATGCAGCAGAGAGATCCAGGAGAATTAGAAGAGAGTAATGGCTTTTACTTTTTTCTGTGATCAAATCATTAACAACCTTGGTCATTGCAGTCTCTGTGGAGTGTTGAGAGCGAAAGCCTGACTGAAGAGGATCCAACAGGTTGTTTGCTGTAAGAAAGTGTGCGAGGCGAGTGTAGGCAATTCTTTCAAAAAGCTTGGAGGGGCATGGGAGCTGGGAGATGGGGCGGTAATTTACGAGAGAGTTGGGGTCAGAATTCTGTTTTTTTAAAATGGGAGTAATCACTGCATGTTTGAATAGTGATGGAAAAATACCAGTAGAAAGAGAAAGATTACAGATTTTAGTTAGAGGGGGGATGAGCACAGGAGACAGGGACATACCAATTTGTGAGGGAATGGGATCAAGAGGACAGGAGGTAGAGTAGGAAGATGAGAAGAGAGTAGAAACTTCCTCTTCATTTGTGGGAAGAGAGAGTGTCAGAGGGTGCTACAAAGAAATTGAGCCGATTGCTTGTCAAGGGAGATGATACCATGTCAAGCCTGATCTTATCAATTTTGTCCTTGAAATAGGAAGCAAGATCCTGTGCACTGATGTTAGTTGGAGGATTTAGGGCAGGAGGATTCAGAAGAGAGTTAAATGTGTTAGAGGCGTTTGGGTTTAGAAGCCTGAGCATAGATGAGAGATTGGAAGTATGCTTCTTTAGCAGTGTCCAGAGCATTTCTATAGGAGTGGTAGATATCAGTATATGTGATGAAATCATTAGAGGCACAAGATTTACGTCAGTGACGTTCCGCTTTACGAGAGAGTTTTTGTAGCGTTCGTGTTACTGTAGTGTACCACGGTTGGCAACGAATTCTACGCGAAGTATGTAGTGTCGCTTGAGCCACTTGATCCAGGGCAGTTGCTAGGGTTTGATGAAAATGAGGTACTGCCCGATCAGGGGAGGAGAATGTAGAAATTGGGGAGAGAAGGTGTTGGAGAGAGGTGGAAAACTGTTGAAAATCAATAGAGTTGAAATTCCTGCGGTTGTGAGGAGGCTTGGAAGAGTTTGACACTAGGGAGAGTAAAGAACTAAGAGTGAGCGAGTAGCTAATAAGGTGATGATTCTTTTCTACCTATGACGCTGCCCAACTGCACTAGAGAATGCCAAAAACTGTACTACCTCTTCTGTGTACCTCTGTGAAATGGCGCTGGATCGCTGTGGAGGGCGGCACTTATAGAATCCAAAGCTCCTGAGCAGAGCCGTAACTAGGGTGGTGCGGGCGGTGCCGTCGCCCCGAGCGCAAGCCCGAGGGGGCGCAGCAGCCGCCCGCTACCTTCCCCTCTGTGGCTCAAAGTAAAAAAAAAATATCTAAAAAAAATAAAATAAAAAAATATTGCCCCCCCCCCCCCCCCGCGACTCATGCAGGGGGGGTGCCGCGAGTCGGGGGAGGGGGGGTCGGTTACCGCGAGTCGGGGGAGGGGGGGTCGGGTGCCGCGAGTCGGGGGAGGGGCTAGTGTGGTGGCTGGTCAAAGAATGATCACACTGTCTGTCAGACAGTGTGTATAAAGTTATTTGTCAGGACCCGCCCCCTCCCCTTCCAGGATGCTGTGCTCCGCTCCACCCCCCCCTCTGAAAAGAAAGTGAGGAGCGGCCATTGCTGAGCAGAGAGAGTGAGTCCCCTGCATCTACTGCTGACTGCTATGCTGACCATCCAGGAGGGAAGAAAAATAGGTAAGTAAATGTTATATTGTAATTAAAATATATATTTAAAAAAAAAAATAGGAAATAGGGTGCTCCATCCAGGAGCAAAAACTGAGGGAGTGTAGTGGGGAAGCAAAATCTATGGGGGCAGGGGACATGAAAATGTATAATGATTATTTTTTGGTATTGTATTTTTTGGTATTTTGCATTTATGTATTCTCCCCTGTCCCTCTCATCTACCCCATCTGTGCCACCTTCTCCCCAGTCCCTCTCATCTACCCCCTTGTGCCACCTTCTCCCCAGTCCCTCTCATCTACCCCCCTGTCCCACCTTCTCCACAGTCCCTCTCATCTACCCCCCTGTGCCACCTTCTCCCCAGTCCTTCTCATCTACCCCCCTGTCCCACCTTCTCAGTTCCTCTCATCTACCCCCCTGTCCCACCTTCTCCACAGTCCCTCTCATCTACCCCCCTGTGCCACCTTCTCCCCAGTTCCTCTCATCTACTCCCCCCCCCCATGTGCCACCTTGTCCCCAGGCTCTCTCATCTACTACCCCCTCTGTGCCACCTTGTCCCCAGGCTCTCTCATCTACTACCCCCTCTGTGCCACCTTGTCCCCAGGCCCTTTCATCTACTACCCCCTCTGTGCCACCTTGTCCCCAGGCTCTCTCATCTACTACCCCCTCTGTGCCACCTTGTCCCCAGGCTCTCTCATCTACTACCCCCTTGCACCATCTTCTCCCCTATTCCTCTTACTTGTCATCCTGCAGCCCACTTCCAGCACTGGGTTTATATGTATTTAAAAATCCAAATTTATATAGTGTATGTCGTGTAAAGTACAGGAAATAGAAAATTTGTCATTTTCATATTCATAATCTATGATTTCTATTTTCCTCCACATAGTGTCTATTGCAAAAAATACAGGTGTAGCCAAGGGCTCTTATATTTCTTCCCTATAGTGAGAGAAATTTGTATAGGTTACACCTGTATTTTTGAGGCTACCAACTACACAGCAATACAAAAGAATTCATTCAGTAAAGTGCTAGCCACACCCCCACATTAGGTTGGCCACACCCACTTGGCAAATGTCACTCCCACTTAGATGGGGGGCGCCGGTGCCCTGTCTCGCCCAGGGCACTAAAATGTCTAGTTACGGCACTGCTCCTGAGATCCGACGACGTAACAATGATGTTTTGCCTCATTTTCAATTCCGAGGGCACGCGAAAATACTGAGCCGGCTCGGCTCCGTACTCGGATCTGCTAAGTTCGGGTGTGTTCAGTTCTCGGGTAACCTGAGCATCTCTAGTTATTGTCCCCAAGGAAGTCTTACCTCGCCATTCCCAATCACATTAATGGAGAGTCACAGGAAAGGTACACCAACAACACCGCTCAGTGTTTCAAGCAGATGGGTGCTGGACTGGTAAAGCCTTTGGAGGGTACCACTGAATTATACCAGTGCCTCATCACATGCAAATTGAATTCTGGATTTTATTACAACTTGGCTTCATACAGAAAAGAAATCTTAAGTTTTAGTTGGAGGGGTGAGCGAGTAGCTAATAGTTGGAGTGCATTTTGAAATCTAAACACTTCATTTGCCACATAGTCAGGGCTGGATAGCCACCATGTCTGCTAAATCACTGGTAACTGGAGTAAGACTTCCTGCTCTTTGGGCTCCCTGTTCTTTTGCACCAGAGATAAGCTGTACCGGACAGCCTCCTCTGTCATGTGCCTGCTCTGAACAATTAGGTTCTGTTCTAGGCATTTATCCCTGTTCATTGCTGTGCACCACTAATACTAATACTGTGTCTGGAACTTTTTGCAAAAGACATTCCAATGACATTATAACCAGAGCTTCACATAGGAGCTAAAGTACCCATAATATTGGTGCATGCTTGTAAGCACCAAATATTAGGAGCCAATTCTAATAATTTCCCCCGAGTTATCCTAGGTATGGGTAAGTATTCAGAGGGGATCACTTTTGTTGTGGGGACACAGGCTTGTGTGTACTATTTTGGCTTCTGGGAGCTCCGTTTCGTATGTGTATGTTTGTTTTTACTTTCTTTCTTGGCGCACATTATTGTCTGTATTGTTTGTTTTTTTGGGTTTTTTTATAGGATCATGGGCTACTGTGCACTGCTTGTTTGCTTTATTCTGTAGGAGCACATACTTGTGTGTTTTATGTATTTTGTTTTCTGTGAGCGCAGGCTTTGCTTATTTGTCACAATACTGCTTGTTTTTTTTTCTTCTTTTATTTGTTGTCGTTTTGTCTTTTTTCTGGGTGCACGGGCTTATGTGTACTTTTTGTTCTGGGAGCACATGTATATTTTGGGTTTTTTTCTGAAAGGACATGCTTTATGTACTGTTTTGGTTTAAGGGTTTTGGGTGAGGAGACTTTTTTCTTTTTTTTTTTTTCTCTGAATGCACAGAATAATGTATACTGCTTGTTTTGTTTTCTGGAAGCGCAAGCTTTGTGTACAATTTGTTTCTAGGAGGACAGGCTCTTGTGTGTTTTTTTTTTCTTTCTCTTTGCTTTTTTTTTTTCTAGAGACAGGCTGGTGTAGTGTGTTTGTATATTTTATTTTTAGTAATCTGCATATATTATAATATGCTGGTCATTTCATCATCATCACCATTTATTTATATAGCGCCACTGATTCCGCAGCGCTGTACAGAGAACTCATTCACATCAGTCCCTGCCCCATTGGAGCTTACAGTCTAAATTCCCTAACATACACACACACACACAGACTATTGCTATTTACCATATAAAATTTGAGCTATCATTGTAAGGTATGATGCTCTTAACTACCATAATTCCAACTGTAATAATTTCTCTTTAGGTCACAAACTTTGAATCATGTATAATACTTTCCAGCATGGTAAATGTGTGCAACACACAATGTGGGAGGAGTTAGTTCTAAATCATAGTGAGTGGTCTGGAGAGGAGTATGGTTTGGGGAGGGGATCCACTGAGACATGTTCTGAGCTTCGTGAGAGCTTTGAATTCTGTGTTTAGTTCAGTTGCGTATGAAGGCAGAGCAAGGGCCAGCTAAGAGATACGGATAAAGCAGTGTACAACTAAACTGATCCGAGTAACAGAGTCAGAATTAAAGTGTGAGAGTATGTTAATGAAAGATTGTCTGCAAGGTGTTATTTTACAAGCAAAGCAAAGGGAAACATGAATCAGTTAAGGCTACTGTAGGAGAGCAGAACTGTTATGTAGAGTGACCATGCTACAATAAGTGAGTGGTAACTCCTCAGTCAAGAGAACTTATCACTTTATAAGCTTGATATGGATGGCATAATAAAGAAGGTATATTCTGGGAAGTCCTGAGATACACACTATGATTTGTGCTTTGTGTTATGAGATGCAAAGACGAAACTGTATATATTGATACTGTAAGTAAATACATTGGTTTAATTTATTCAGCAAAGAGGTCTGTGCACTGCTACTGCATTATCTGCATTACAACTATTCCATACCTCCAACCCATCCCTATTTAGGCGGGATAATCCCAATTTGAGGGCACTGTCCCAATTGGTGGGAAAGTTGGTAAGTATTGTCTGACCCTGTTGTGCTGTAGCCACGCCCCCTGTCCCGAGGCCACCTACCCAAATGTTGGGAGCTATTCTACTCTATTATCAAACCCAGTGTCGGACTGGGCCTTGAAGGGTCCACTGGGGAAATGCAGTGTTAGGGGCCCACTACAATGGGGTGTGGCCGGCTGTAAGAGGGTGTGGTCAACCCATTGAGAACAAAGTATAGCACCATAGTGTGGTCCATAAAGAAAAAGTGAACAATACAAATAAGGCCAATTTCACATGTATCATGTAAAAGAACTAGAGATGAAACTACACTTGGCTTTTTTAACTGGGTCACAGCAGTGTTTATCACTGATTTCATTGTCATTGTAAAATCAGAACTGTATAGCAGAATGGAGGCATGAACAAGAGCTACTGAGATGTCAGGGGGCTGTCACTTCTGCGCTTGTCGCCGTCCCTGTCTCTCCTACTTGCTTATTCTCAAGTGCCTGCCCAAAGATGACTCATTGTCTCAAGCCTTTACCATTTTAATACTTCAAGAATAAAACCTTCTACATTTTTCTTTCATGTTTTTTTTTGTTTTTTTTACTTTGGAGAACAAATATTTCCTTATATTTTAAAGTGAATTTTAGTTTATACCTCTGTCACAATTTTGCACCCAGGCTGCAGCCTAGTTAACCTGTATGATACTCAGGCCCTGCAAGAACAAACAACCCCCACCCCAATACTAGTATATTTAATGTTTTCTAGTAGCTTTTTTATTATTATTATTTGTGCACCGGCTGCATTATATTTTTTTTTTATTGTCAGAACTCCCAACCCCCATTAGCAAGTATATAGTGTGTTATGTCTACTGGTATTGCTTCTTTATGTCAGACCCTCTCCCCATTAACAGTATAGATAGTTTTTGGTTACTGGTAGTGCTCTTTAAATTGTGATAGTCGTCCCCCTTCCCAATTCGCAGTATATTATTTTTTGTTAAGTGCACACAGCTCTGCCTTTAATGAGTAGTACAGTGTGAAGCAGGACATACCTACCAACTGTCCTTGCAGTCGGACCACATCCTGACTAAGTGAGACAGTCACTCACATTCAGGACTGCATAACCAGATTCAGGACAGTTGGCAGACTTGCTCTGTCCTACCTGTTCTTGTCACTTTCACCACTTGTGGCTGCTGGTGTCTTTGGATCAGTTGCTGCTTGTCTGGATCCTGGAATGTTGGACAGGGCCATCTTTTCCATTGGGCACGATGGGCACTATGTGGCAAGGGGGCCCCATAGGCAGGGCTCTTAATTAGAATAAACAATCCTGCAAAAGAAAAAACCTTCAAGGGTCACTGAGCAAGTACATCTATCTATCTCTATCTATATCTGTATCTCTATACCTCTCTCTCTCTCTCTCTCTCTCTCTCTCTCTCTCTCTCTCTCTCTCTCTCTCTCTCTCTCTCTCTATATATTTTTATATATATATATATATATATAAAATATGGGCCCTGATGCACTGCTTTGCCTGGGGGCCCATAATGTTGTTAAGATGGCCCTGATGTTGGAGGCTCTATTTGAAAAAAAAAAAAATGGGTACATGAAATTTAGACAACTCCAACCAGCCCCAGCGTTAAATCAATAGCACCCACAATTAGTAATTAGGCCTTTCTCCAGCCCCAAAATTAAAGTAATAGTATTCCCATTTAATAAATAAACCAATTTCCCTCCCTCCTAACAGTCCCAGGAATAAATTAATAGCATTTGTGTTTAATCTAATTTTTTCCCACAACCACCCCCGGCATTAAATAATTAATATTCACATTTAATAAATAGCCCTCCTCCCCAAACTCTGCCCACATTCAATTAATAGCCACAAACAACCTCAAACCAGCATTGAATTAAATAGTCCCACCAATAAATTAAATTCCTCCACCATCACCCCACAAATAAAATAGCACCCATTAAATAATTAGCCCCCACCTGCACTCCACCATTAAATTTATATGTCCAATACTTATGTACATGTGATTTCTTGTTTTTTATTTCTAATAAATGTGCAAAAATCTCAAACTTTTTTTCACGTTGTCATTACGGGGTATTGTGTGTAGAATTTTGAGGGAAAAAAAGAATTTATGCCATTTTGGAATAAGGCTGTAACATAACAAAATGTGGAAAAAGTGAAGCGCTGTGAATACTTTTCGAATAAACTGTATGTGTGTGTGCTAGATAGATAGATAGATAGATATATAGATAGATAGATAGATAGAGATATGTATGTATATATGTGTATATGTGTATATATATATATATATATATATATATATATATATATATATATATATATCTATGTGTATATGCACATAAACACACACACTAATATATATATATCTATATCTATATCGTGTAGGTTTGTACTGGTAAATCAGTTGTTTGTAAAATGATTACAGAAATTGCATCGGAAGTAAAATGCATTGTGTGTACTCAGCTTCACTCCTAACTTTGAACCTCAGGTGAACCACCAGGCTGTAGCAAACTGTTGTCCCTGCAAATACAGGTTTGATCAGCGTCGGACTGGCTTGCCGGGGTATTCCCCGGTAGGCCCCGATGCCTGTCAGCTGCACTAATATATATATGATTTACGAGTACAAACCTACACAATTTTACCTTCAGATCTGTGCTCTTTATCTCTCATTACCACCTACTGAAAAGCTTGTGACTCTGTACAATCTATAGAGAACTGTCTACACTGCTGTTTGAGTGCATATACACTTCCACATTTGCCAGACGTCATTCTATCGTTGATTGTAATTTATGGAAGTTTAGAAAACCAAATCAACACATGTAATTTGTGTTTTGGGAAGATAAAACCTGATCATGGGAGCAATATCTGACCAAACGATCTTTATGATAATTTTATCAGTGTGTATCCAGCTTTATGCAGAACATCATCATCATCATCACCATTTATTTATATAGTGCCACTAATTCCGCAGCACTGTACAGAGAACTCGCTGACATCAGTCCCTGCCCCATTGGGGCTTACAGTCTAAACCCCCTAACACACACACACATACACACAGACTTAGGTCAGTTTGTTAGCAGCCAATTAACTTACCAGTATGTTTTTGGAGTGTGGGAGGAAACCGGAGCACCCGGAGGAAACCCACGCAAACACGGAGAGAACATACAAACTCCTCACAGATAAGGCCATGGTCGGGAATTGAACTCATGACCCCATTGCTATAAAGCAGAAGTGCTAACCATTAAGCCACCGTGCTGCCCACCATACCACAATACACCCATATAAGCAGGGGTTACATACAAAATTGCTAACTTTTATGTAAATTTGTCTAGGTCTGGTTTATGTACAGTATTTTATGTACAATATATTGATTATTAGATGATGGAGCAAAAATATTCCTATTTACCTTCACTTCTCTGGGTGAATTGGTTCATCTTCCTCTGTATGCGGCTTTAAAGCAGATTTGTGGCTAGTAGCTTTCTCAATGGTTAGATCTGTTGAAACAAGACAGGGTTTGCATTCTTTTTCAAGCACCACATTGCTTGTGAAATATTTGTTACCAATACATACCATCCCTACTTTTTCTCAGAAGCACACATAAAAGGCCAGCTGTTCCTAATTGGGACATTCTGCTCTCATATCCCTTATACTGACATACTTGCATTAATTGTACTGTGCTCTTTTCTTGCAACTAACTGGGAAAGATTAACATTTTGGCAGCATGTGTTTTGCATTTATGCAGTTAGTGCATGTGTTTTTGTTTTTTTAAAGTACCACTTATACCAAAATACAAGTAGTAATGTACAGTAGAGCTACTGATGACATTGAAAAATGTATGTGCATAAATTCCCATCCTTTGACAGAGCTGGAGAGGTATGCCATTCTGGTTACGTTTGCTGTCCATTTACGTGCAAGGTATTGTTCTTTTTCTAAGCCAGGCATTTCTGGCTGAGGAGAGGCTGACTGCAGTGTCCTCCAATGGAACAGAAAATGTAGGGAAATGGCTAATTAAGGTTACGTCAATTATGGTATGATAATCAGGTCTGTCATCTGTAATACATACATTAATTTCTTCGGATCTATATTGGCCACTCTGGAGATTTCACATATGTCAATGATGGCATAGAGCACTGTTGGGCAGTCTGATATACTTCAAGGACAGACCTGCAACATTCAAAAGGGCCCACATAACCCGTAAGTTCAAGAATGGAAAAAAGTCTGGACACTACATTGGTACACTGACATCACTCATTCCAAAATTCCCCTTGCCTTGCTGTAAACTGCCATCACATGCGCCAAAATAGCCCCCACATGCCCTCAGACCACCAATTGTGCAAAATGCACTCAAACCCCCTCAGGTCACGCGACATAGAAGTTGCTACTTCCGTTCAGCCTTATTCTGTGCTTTATAGCAAAGCAAAGAATATGTCCGATCAGCATCTGGCCGGGGACTGCAGACGAAGGCTTGCAGGCTTCTGGTGACGCACCTGTTCCCCACCGCTGGCCTAGAGGGTCCAGTGTTGGGACTAGGAAACATTTTGTTCACTTCTGTTATACACTTTATTCAAAATAAGCAAGGTGTAATTCTAATATGAAGGCACTATGACATTGTAGATCTGATTTAGGTGCTAATAGGTTCAGGCAAACTGTAGTTTATATTGGATTTATAAGTGCTAGTACAAATCCCTCTACTCTGGAAAACTAGTTAAAATTTGGAGTAAATTAATTTGTTTCATAAAATTTTAAAAGTTTTCTCTTTTTTTCTGTTTTATCTGTTTCTTTGCATCTATTGTTCTGGGGGGGAACAAAACCATATAAATTGTGTGGTTACAATAAAAAACTAAACATTTCCTGCGAACCAGACATCTCAAATGCATGAAATTGAGTCATTCAGATATAAAATACATAGGATCATTAGGTGTTAAAGGACCAATAAACCATTCAGGGGGCACTGTTGTATTTATGCTGACTGGAGTATGAGAAAAATACATATTTTCAGAAGATTTACTGGTTTTGAATCTGAAAGGGTAGTTTGTTAATTACTTGGAATGTGAGGTAGACTTTCACATTGTTACTTCTAAATGATTTTCTGACATCTGTTTACACATACTGTTTACACTCCAAAGTATCATATCACAATATTTGTCTGTTTACTTGAAGAGTAAAAAAAAATATATATATTATATTGAAATGAATATATATCAAAGTATGAGTGAATATGAAATACCTGGAGTGTTTCTATCAAAACTAAAATTATGGAGATTGCAGCTCCTGTTTGGTTAACCACAGCCATTTTAAAGTGGAAAACAGAATTGGTTACGCAGCTTTAAGTAAACCTGTTGTAGGAAGTGAGCAATAAATTATTAACTTTCTGGTGAAAAAATTATTACAAGGAAGGAGTCTGTTCCCAAATCTGTTTGTTATTGTTTGTCTAGTAATAGACTGTACATTCCAGGGGTAAACACTGGACTGTTATCTCACTGCACAGCTAATCACTCAAATTGTTTCCTACTTAAGTACACATTAGACTTTATCTTAAGAGGCTGTTTTGTCTTTATTGTATGACTAGATAGCCATATTTCCATTGTATCTGTTAAAACACTAGAAAGATAATCTGGCAATGGGTAATATATGACTTTGTCTTCTGTATATTATATTGGTCATATATAGGTTACCTGGTCTTGAAACGTTGCTACCGTTTTGGAATACATTTTTTTTTTTTTTTTTTTTTCATTCCCTGAGTGCCAATTGTTTTCTCTATATAACATTTTTTTGACTAAGGCACCAGATGTCCCCATTTTTAGGGTGAGTGCCTAAAGTGTGTACGTGTGTGTACATATTTATATATGCAGTGGATGAAGTTTAAATTTATAAGTATGGAAATTAAGAACTGGCGCTAGGAAAAATGTAATGGGAATGTAAGTGAATGGAATTTTATAATTTTACAATGAATGCAGTAGGAGAAGTGACGGTATGGCATACCACCGTATACACCCCCACTTCTACCACTTTATGTATATATCTATAATCTCTATATAGTTTGTGTAAAGCAATTACAATGTTGAAGGGGCATAAATAGATGGTGCAGATATTGTAACAAAACTTTTTCTGAAGCAAAAAGAGTTTTTAATAATGATGCATTTTGAGGGTAGTTAAAATTAACATTAATCAAATTATTTTTAAAATCATAAATTGGTTACTGCAGTTGTTTTAAAATAAAATCAATTAACTAGTATAAAATCACTAGACATAAAACCAACTACAGTAGTATGTGAAAGTTGTATTTAAAGGCTTATGTCTGATATCTTAACCTCTTTTACCTTCTTCCTCTTATTCAACTATTACCTTAGAGTAATGACACGAGACTTGAGTGTGGCAAAATTCAATGATTTATTTAACTATGGTGGAGGAGAATAAAGCCGTCAGTCTGACGTGTGCCAGGCAAAAACCATCTGTCCTAGCATATCCTTAGGACTTTGTCATCTGGGGAAAAACCAAACCCCTGGGTTCAAGTGGTGGACAACCAATCGCACCCAAGGCGCACATATCTACCTGGACGGGGCATGGCGTCCCAATTCCACAGAACCTGCCCATCCTCTGGGCTATATGGAAAGCAACCACAGGGCAACCCACAAGGGCAGTACCTGAAACCGAGACTAATAGCCGATTCACTTGAAGAAAGGCGGGTTCAACGTGCCCAATACCGTAAACGTGCACCCAAACAACCACTGGCTGTCGACTGCACTGCGTTTTCCAGTTAAAACTCCATCCATCTTCGCGGACAGCCATAACCGCCGCCAGAAGCTGATACCCATTCTGAACAGTATGCAGCCGATTCCTCATGTTCCCAGGATACAAACGAAGCAGGGAGGGTGGGTGGGCAACAGATCTCAGTTCTTATTACAGTGTGATTAAATTTGCTGCATACAATATGTTCTATATGTGGTATAATTCCAATCCATTTGCTAGAGCAACGTGAGTCTCCTAATGGGTCATACTAACAATACAGAAAGATTGAAATTGAACATAGAAAATGTCAAACATGATGAAAAAGATGTGTGACCTGCACAGGAAACCTAAGCATATAATATGGATCTACTGTAATAATGAAACAATGACTTGATTCTCATAAGTATTGGTTATGTTTACAACACTAAAAGATTGAAATTGGATGTATAAACGGTCATACATGATGGAAGTAATCACTGTAGTACATTGTAAAAGAAGACAAGAATGTACCAATTAAACAGAGACAAAAATTTATTAGATGGCTAAATTAAACAGAGAACAAATCCTAATATGATCCAAGTTGGTTGAAAGTGATTATTTGTGGATTGGAATATTACTGGTTAACACACTAAATGACATATGAAAGGATTGGATGGCAATAGTTTAATTTGCATGATCCCACTCACTAATCACTTTTTCCTTGACAAAGCTAACAGCAAAACACGTGTTGACTGAAGCTGTGAGTGTGTGTGTAAATATAGTGTCATGGCTTGACACACCAATACATGCTAGTGTATATTGAGGAAATATGCCGCTAAATACTTGTAACTACCAGCCTAAAATTGAAACCGCTAAATTCCCTTAAGCATATATTAAACAAATAAATACATGTGCGTGGAACCGCAAACTTTGAATTGAAAATTGTAGGAAACTTCTCAAAAACATTAGATCATGGAAAAGTGCGTGCATGAAAAGCCATTACCTTTAGCAATGGGGAAAATCTGCTCATGAATGTATGCAAAATGCATGTGAAATCCATGAAAAGAGGGATTCCCCTAAACACAGCTGCTATAGGCAGAAAGAATTGCTAGACCTACATCAGGATTTTGCAAATATCTGTGAATTCTGCCATTCCTTCAGTAATTTTGCAAGGGTGACTATCACGGCCCTTTGTATGTAGCATCTGAATGCCAAAACTCCGGTTGGAGGGCAATTCAGGAGGTGATTGATTTGGGGCAGAAAAAGATCAAATAACCAACATATATGTTTAGAAATTAAAGTACAATGAACAAAGTAGTATTCAGTTTTTATTGAATGTAGCAGCAATATTAACAGGATGATGGTATGTCCTAGATTTGTGCAAAACTAACCTATAGGGAGAGAGAGATATCGTGGTATCTACTCCCCTTGCCTGTAGATAATCTAGATAATCTTCAAACATCTGAATTGAGATTTAAATACCTGGCTGTACAATTAAATAGACTTGCCTATAAATATAACACAGGGTATTTGAAATGAATCCTCTTGGTAAAGAACAAGTCTGATGCAAAAAAATGTCTTGCTACATAATCATTTAACAACCCTAAAAACTGAATATAGGGATGATTGGTGTAAAACGTACAAGGAATACTAGAGCTGGAATATAGGAAACGCCACATATTCCAGATAGAGATACATTTCTAGTAACCTCTTCATCTATATTCATTATCACTGAGCACATTACAAATAATAGGAAAGGACCTGAATAGATTATTGCAACATTACCAGACACACAAGTAGCTAGAGCTGTATTGCCACTGATCAAATAAAACCTTCTTTATAGAAGAATAATCACAATACACTAAATCAGAGGTGTCCAAGTTCAGTCCTCAAGGGATACCAACAGTTCATGTTTTCTGGATTTCTGCCTATAGAAACAGGTGGGATAATTACTGACCCAGCCAAATACATGAACTCACCTGTGCATAATTAAAGATATCCTGAAAATATGAACTGTTGGTAGCCCATGAGGACTGAGTTTGGACTCCTCTGCACTAAATAATAGCACCTCCCAATTAGAATAATCATATTGGGCATATGCTGTACTCCTCTTTGCATAAAAATACTTCTTAACAATGTTGAATATTTTACTCCCTTGTAACGCGACCTCTGCCTTCCTGACATATTAGTTACCCTGCGTCAGTGTTTCTCAAACCCATCGTCCACTTTGATAAGCAACAGTGCCTTTTCATATCTCCTATTATAGGTTTTTTAGTTACTTATAATAACACATACATACACTCATGTTGCTTATTATTTCCGTGAGGTAGTGTGGGTGTGGACAGCCTGGACTTTTTGGGCCTACCCGAGGAGAGGTTTGAGAACCTCTACCCTGCATCATTATGAAAATGTGCTACTTCCCCTTTAATGAGTCTGATTTGATGTGGGAACGTATGACCTAGATCAGGTATTTGTCTATTCTTTGTATACACCATTGACTACATAAACAACGTAGTCATAGGGTGCTTTCTGGAAATGTGCGAATATGTTCTGTTGTCTTACGTGCTCAGATTTTCTGGTAATAGGTTTTCTTTGCATGTTAAGTGTTTTCATCATATCTTGGATGTTGTGTTGCCTGACTTGATAGATGTGATTACCAGAAAAACTGCGGCTAAGTACCATAATCATTATGGCTAATTACTTCTATGTAAAGTGAGGTCACAAGGACATGCAGAGAATGTGAAAAATAATCGCAAACCCATCGCTAACATATATCGTGTCATGCATGAGGCTATGCCAGCTGACACCAATAAAACAAGTGAAATGCCTTTACATATTTAATGAAGCCCAGCTGAGAAACTTGTGTGAAATAACAATCAAATAGCTTTTGAAAGTGCTTATGTTTAAGCACTTGGCCCATTTAGATTAGAACATATGCTAAGCTCTTGTGCGCCACCTGCAGGCCAAAATGGGGTTTCAGAAGAATTCGTTTATAGGCTTCATGTAGTGTAAACAAAAGATGATTAAACAATTAATTGGGGAACTATGTTTTTTGTTTTTTAAAGCATTTGAAAAGTATAGTGCTTTGTCTAGCACTTTTATCCTAGTTTGTGTGTTTTTTGGCTTACTACCTTCTAATGGAAATATGTTTTAAAAAAAATAAATATGGTTTAGTATGAAAAGAGTTTAAACTTGGTGTGGGAAAATATACATATATACATGTATTCATTTACCATTTTGGATCTGTTCTACAATGCTCAGTGGGTCTCTAAATCTTCTAGATAAAAGGTCCCTGTAAAAATAGTGATCTTAAAAAATAATATATTTCAGTGTGTTATTCTACTACCGTATATTTGTGTTTTGTTTTTTTTACTTTTAAAACTTATATATTTCTCCACTTAACTATATAATCCTTCTTTTTAATATGAATTCCAAAAACACATATGTATTTGATTTTACATAGGATCATATTATTGTATTGGTTGGAATTGTTTAAACTGAATATGTAAATATGTATTTAGGATTAGAAAATGAAAGGGTAGAGGTACTGAGACCTACCCATGACTTCAGCTGGCTATAGTTCTTATTTACTGTTATGATGAAAATGTGAAGACACTCAACAATTAGCTGTAACTGATCTATACTGTACAATTGGTTAAATTACAAACAACAAATATCTAATTGGCTGCTATAATCTGCACTTTATTGGTAAGTAACTGCCGATGCCTGGGTGTATCCCTGCAGCTTTCTCCATCCATTAACTCCAATATCTTTGTTTCAGTAGTTTTTTTTATATGTTTTGAAAAGTCAACATATTTGACTGTGATATGAGTAGGACAGACATCTGTTCCTTAATATATATTCTTTTTATATATCTATAATATAAATGTCTAGTGGCGTGTGGAAAAAATAAAACCAAGCTGCAGCGCCACCTGCTGGGCGGAGTTATACACTGACCTACTAAATTCTTAGTGTGTGTGGGGAAAAAAAAATCAGAAAGGGCTGAAATTTGGTATACTAAGATGTTTTTAATTTGTTAATTTAATTTGTTAATTGTTAAGTGTTTATAAAGATTTTAAAAAAATATATATATATTTCTTGAAGGAGAAGTGACAGTTGGGAGTGGTTGGTGGTTGAGGCCTGGGCTATGGCCCAAATACATGACAAGAACCTTTTTAACACCTTAAGTAGCTTGATTTGACTAGAATGCATGAGTATCATGCACGGGTTAACTTGTGTGTGTGTGTGTGTGTGTGTGTGTGTGTGTATATATATATATATATATGTATGTATGTGTGTATATATATATATATATATATATATATATGCACCAAACATAGTGTGATGTTGTAAATTTATAAATAAATTCTCTCTGTGCAGATTTGTCTCGTACTAAATGTAGAAAATAATCTAGCTCATCTTACAGAGGTCCAGATCTTCTACCATGAGTAGATTGTGTCAGTTAGTCTCACATGTATAAACTAAAACTCAAGAGAGAAAGAGGCACAAAATAGTGTAGTGTGTTTTAACACAAAAACAAGTATTTCTCAAATACAAAAAAAGTCAAATTTTAATGACCGTGTATCCATAAAAAGACAAATAACAACTTCTGCCCACATAGAGCATAAAAACTCTTCCGCCCATACATAAAGCAGTAAACAGGGCAGGATTACATATAATTCATAATACATAATACTAATTGAAACATTCAGGAATCCTATTATAGACAGAGACCAACTAACGCGCTATATATATATATATATATATATATATATTAGATAGATAGATAATGAGCCACTGGTCTTGTTTTTTTATTACAAGTCTCTTGTGTATAGCTCTGAATCAAGTGTACATGTATGCAAAACAGTGATTGGACCCATTAATACACATTTGCTCACCCGATGGAAAACTTGGATATCACTTAAGTATATAATAGGATATGAATGCAAAATGTTTAGGCATCTGTGACACACACAGTTTTATGTTGCAAGATGTCTTTTTGATTCTGGTTTAAGTCACTCACCCAATAGCAGTGTTTCCTGTCACTGTTAAATATGTACTTGGATTTAATGACAGCAGTTCTTAGAAGTGTCTAATTATGCCTTCTTTTCAAGGTGCCCTTACGGAGTGCTACGACGAACTGGGAAACCGTTACCAGCTACCTGTTTACTGCCTTGCCCCTCCCATTAATATGATTGAGGAGAAGAGTGACACAGAAACTTTGGACATCCCTGAGCCGCCTCCAAATTCTGGTCATGAGTGCCAGCTACGACTTCGCCTCTCTACAGGCAAGGACCTTAGGCTCTTGGTGCGCAGCACAGACACTGTATATCATATGAAGCGGCGCCTCCACACTGCAGAAGGAGTTGAACCTGTCAGCCAGCGCTGGTTCTTTTCTGGACGGCCACTGACAGACAAAATGAGACTGGAAGAGCTGAAGATTCCCAAGGACTATGTAGTACAAGTTATAGTGAGCCAACCTATTCCAAATCCCACACCAGTAGAGAATTAACCATCTCAAAATAAAATGCACACCGTCCTCCTCCTCTTACTCAAATCACTCCTTGCTATGTTTGTACGCAGCCTGTACCTTTTCTTCTTTTATAAACTTCCACTAGATACTGAGTCCTGAGCTGTCAGAGCAATGTAACGCATTGCAGGCCTCTTTGGCAGCGCAGGAGTTTGTAGGGGTTCAATGGGCACGTGGCAGCAGAAGGAAGAGCCGGGCCTTCCTCTGATGTCCAGGGGGAGAAATGAGTTGTATTTCTTAATACTGCAACAAGACTTTTTATAACATCAGGAAAACTATCTTTTTTATCTGTTCTATAAAGGTTTGGACTGTATGTGGAGTATTTAGCATTGCACTTTTAAAAAAAACAAAACAATGAAAGTTTTAAACAACCAAATGTTTGTCACATTTACTGGAGACATTACATCTAGCTGATTTTATGCCATGTGAGGGGGAAATGATTTTAGAAGTTAAAACGTTCAAAGGAACGATCTTCAAAATATAACTCTTAATATGTTGTATCAAAGGAATGATTGAAGTTTGAAATGCAAGTAGAAATGCCAAGTTTTAATTACTATATTTTGTGTTGACAAACATTCTCTTTAAAATTGTGTTTAGTCCTATTCCCCTTTAGGCGTCAATGCTGCTATTGCTGTATATGAAAATGCTTTTCGCAACAAGTAATCCACAATAGCAGCAATGACACTTTTGTAGGTTATAAATTAGTTCTAAGCGTCATCAATTAAAGTTCAAAGAGAAGTGCAGAATTTGTGAAATGATGCATAATCTCCTTTTTAATATGCAATGAAGCACTAAAACTTGAATGATTTTCCAATTATTTGGCATGTGCCCTGTAAGAATTGTGCTGAATACATTAATCCTACCAACAAAAAGTTACTGTATCCATGATGAAACGCTGACTGGCTATATATATGGTTCAGTAATAATGAGTACATGAACAACTATAAAAGCCCACTGTCTGTATAGTATTTTGCATGTATATTGACGTGATGTGTCAAATTAAATTCCTTTTTACTTATTGTATCACAGAACCAGAGAAAAAATGGCTGCATGGCGTAGGCCCTGGCGCTCCAGCTAGAGTAGGGAGAAACTTGGTAAGATCGTGTAAGCAACAGTGTAGCACTAAATGGGTTGGCTGCTTATTTTTGTTATTTTTCCTATCCTGTACCCTTTCAGAATAACTATACTCTACATAAATTTGAATTCTGTCTATAAGATGTGAAGCCCTGCAAAATTTTATAGAATTGCTAGGTTGTGGCTTACCTGTGTTGTCCTGCTAGCTGTAGCTTATTATCATGTGCTACAGTATAATAACTACTGCTACTACTATATAATTGGCAATACTACAATGTCATAGTAGAGAACATTATAATCAGTTATAGCAAGCAGGCAAGCTAGAATCTGGGCGTCCCATAAATACTGTAAGTATAACTTCCTACAGCCAATACCCAGGAGCTATGAAGAACAGCAAGAGCTGAACTATGGTTACAAGATCAGTTCAGTACCTACTTTGTAGTAAGTCACTAAAGCAAGATGGTGTGAAGAACTTAAATAATCATCATTAATGTTTATATGGCGCACAGATTCCATAGCACCAACAATCATTTTACAGATATGAAGTACAAGAATGAAATAAGTATATATAACGGATAAAAGAAGACAATATAGCATAATAGCCCATACATGGTTACAATAATGCAGGATATAAGAATGATTCATGTACAAGCAGTTACCACTAGCACAGATAAAGGTACGAATACTGTGTGTGCGAATAAATAAGCAACATAAAATTAACATAAGACAAGTCCGGAAAATACCAGGTAGAGGGAGAATAGACGTAAGTGATGAAATGCCATAAAACTAAACCTTTGGAACACCCCACTTCTCAGCATTCTTATATCACAATCGCCCTGCCGTCTCCATTCTGTGTCATCACGTGACCACCGAGGAGAATCCTGACTGTCTTTGACTCCAATCAGGTTACATTCCCCTCATGAATTAGTTTGAGAGCTGGACTCAAATGCGTTCAATCTGAGGTATAGGTTTACATGATTGACACATTGTGAAGTCTTTATAAATACAGACATGGGGCTTTTGTGGCTGTTGATGTATTGATACATTACCATAGTTTATCCAGTGATACTACTTGGGCTTATATTAGACACATATTTTTGGTGTTTTAAACTCTTTAGGGCTTCTGCAAGGAAGCAGTGAAAAGGGATCAAGTATACGTGAACTCAGATGTTTCTCTGGTTTATCTTTCTGTGTAGTAAATTGAGTGAATTATTTAGAAAGTACTAATTGAAAAGAAATGTCTGTTTGGGAATGTTTTAGAGTCTGCAAAATAAGTGATTTTGCAATCTGGGGCAGAAAATATTTTAGACAAATTATAAGCCACTATGTTTGTAGTATTACTAATAAAGTACTACGGAAAGTATATCTATTGGCTCCTAAGTAGTGACGCAATGTAAGGCAATAATAATGTTGGGTAATTTAACATTACAGGAAATAAGTTGCAGGGGATTAATCTATATAAGGTTAGTGTTATGTTAAGATATATTGCTCATGACAGTCATCATTCTGTGAGCATTCAAATAGCTGCAGTCTATACAAAGATCAGGATGTCAAATGGTGACTGCTACATTTAGAATACATAGGTGTGGTCTGGCCCTTATTTAAAATAGGTTATTAAGTGTGGAGACTAGCAACACGCCAGGGGCTGGCATGGGGGCATCTGTCCCCCAGGCTGGTCCTGTAGTGGGCTACCTTGGACTTGGTGACTGGGCTACCTGCAGTATTTTTCCTTTAAAATATTCCTAATAGGCTGCTGAGCCGAGTCTCGCCCCTCCTGGACTACCATCGGCATGCTGTATGTCCTCCATATACCATAGTGGCAGCAATGAAAATTTTAGGAGCACAGACGTGCTATGCAACATACTGAACAGAAGATGTATAATTAAAGTAAACTTTTTTTCCTGAAAAATGTTATATTTTAGTTTAGTTTACACAACATATGGCAATACTTGGACAGTTTTATAAAGTGTTTTTATATACCTAATAATGATAATTAAGTTGTGTTGTCAGTACATATTACTTCTATATATTTTTTAACACTGGAAATTACCATGTTCATCTCATTTAAAGTGGCTAGTACTGTCTTGTACATGTTCAGCTAAAAAGAAGCCATGCAAATGCTCTCATTTTCTCTTTTTATGTAAGATATTAACAGGTAAAAAATACTCATGCCACGACACATTACTTCTAACAGGATAGATTGTTTCATCCTCTAAGTTGTGGACTTTTGATGTTTCATAGACATTTGCATAAATATGACAGCAACTAGTGAGCAACTCTTTGAAGTTGTTCTCATGAAATTCCTATATTAATAGTGCATTGTCTACCACAACATATTGGACATATGTTTTAACGTTTTTCATTTCCCTTTTAACACTTTCGATTTTTAAATTTAGCCTGGCTTTATAACTTGGCACATAATGAACGATTTCTTCTCAGCAGAAAATGCTATTTCTCACTGGTGTCAGTGCTTTTATTTTCACTGCAGAAGGCCAAGCTGAGAAATTTACTAAATGTTAGAATAACTCTTTACATTTTTCCCATTAACAGGAACAACTGTGTCATTTGACATTTATTTCTGTTCTGTATCTTTCATTTACTGTGGTATAAAAACCCTCCATAAAGAGCAGGGTAGAGAAAGCTTATATAAATGTTTTGCCAAATAATGATCGCACTGATAGATCTACAAAGTCTGCATGTGGGCTGATTTTTTTTTTTTTTTATATATTATTATTTTTTTTTGTTAATTCAAATCTATACTGATAGATTACAATAGCATATAGCACCCACATGATACTTCATATTGAGGGAATAGATAGAGAAAATGAGCGATGCAGCCAGAGATCAGGGCATATATGTGTACTGTTATTAACGATAAATTCAGATGTTTTCAAGGATTTGCTTTAGTTGTGTTAAGGTAAAAAGCACCATTTGTGTTTACCTGGTCATCTGCACTATAAAAATGGGCCCTGCCCCCTTGTCACGTGACTTATATTAAGTGTTATGTGATGGACCATATAACAGTAAGTTAAGATGAATTACATCTAAATAGGGATCGTACCCAAAAAAATTGACATTTGTTTTTGAAGTACTAATTGATCAATTTGATTTATAACATACTAGCACAATGATAGTTATGTATATAACTGACTGCCTCTTGCTTTGATTTGTCTGGATACTGCACAAAAATAGGGCTTTGATGTTACCCTTGTTTGGGTACTGTACTGTGATAGCAATAATTAATCATTAATACTGCTTTATTTTCAATGTTTCCACTCTTTGGGGGAAAACAGTATGGATCCTATGACACTAACCTCAAACATGAATATGAGCAGTTCTGTACAGTTAGATATTGCAGGTCTTTCAGGATTCATTTGTTACTGGTGAGTAAATTTGTACATATGGTTGTGATTGACAGTGTCAACTGGATCAGCAACATTAAACCTAAACTGCATTGTATAAAAGTGTTACCAATAAGATTTACACAAATATATACAGTATGTTCGATCTGATCATTACCAAACTTATGGCTTGATCAAGCTAAATGGCCAGATCTAACATAGTTTTAAGCAACATCCTTGGCAAATGTAGGGTGTCACCAAAACGAACAATGTGCATCATCAGCCAGATAGATTTTATTACATATGTTCAATCTCCTTTTGGATGTTGACAAGGTGGTTGCCCAATTGACCATGCACACTACAACACCAGATTAATTTGGATACCGTTTATTTATTAAAGTTTAGCTAGAAGAACATATAAGATTTCCTGCGTCTGTAGCTTGCAATATTGACAAATGTCTGACCTTATAACAACCACAAAGATTATTTCTAATCTGATCACAGGGTTTGATCATTATCAAGCAAGTTTGTAAATGCAGTTAGAGGATGATTGCGATCGGCCTGAGAGTGAGATCATCTTCTGTCCGCATTTACACACCCATGTGGGGGCAGCAAGGAATCTTTCACGGCCTAGACTGACTGATAACAGAGAACATAAGGGTAAGGCTACCCCTTTAGTATGTCATGCATACATGTCACATGCAGCTACATGATATTGAATTAGACATGTCTGATCTGTATAAATTTCTTTCCTTTTTTTTTTTTTTTTCTCTCTAACCTCCACATTCCTTTCAACTAGCACCATATGCAGACTTAGCCTTAAAAAGAACACTATCATGTCACATACTTTAATAAAGGGAAGCGTCCTATAATCAATATCATAAAAAATAAAGTGTTAAGTTAATGGTTTTCCTCTCTGTTTTATTGATTTAGATCTGCTCCATGTTCAAGTCCATTGTTTATACTAACCTTTTGCACAGTTTTTAATTGGTGATATATATTGCTCCATTCCCTACATTGCAACCAATTTGGAAAAAAGCCAGAGGCAACCCAATTATTTCGTTCTGCCGATAGTGTACGACTATCTTCTTACCGTGTTTTCTGCAAGTCCTGACTGATACTGACCAATCCCCATGATATCAATTGTATGGACAGTTATTTTACACTGATTACAGTAGCTACAACAATAAAACATTGTACATCAGAAAAAAATGGCAAACACAATATTGTATTACTATCACACAGTAGTGTGATAGTAGTAAGGTTAGATGCTACGTTATTCACAATTTTACTAGTTTCTAACTCATGTAAAATAAACAGTGCGTCTGAAATTTTAATTCTTATATCCACATGCTGGACACCTAATTCTTTGGAGGAACACAATTAAATGGACAAGATTGGTCATTTCATATGTGGTAGCTGTACAATCACACATCTGAGACAAAAACATGGGCTGTGCATGATTGGCTACATGTTGCCTTTTGACTGTAAATTTAGTTGGTCAGTGAGAAAAGTCAAACTTTTGTAATGATTGGCATACTACTGACAGTAGTAAACCACATATAACATGCGTCATACCAGAGCATAGAGTATTTTCACAAGTTAATGTCCTGTCTGTCTATACTGTACTTCCCTGTAACAATCAATAAACCCTATTTCACTTGTCTAAGCTGCAGAAAGCAACCTTACTGAATCATGGATGCTGAGAAGACACAGCTTTATTGTGTAATGTCATTTAAAAAATACTAGTAGTGAAAAACTGTACAATTGGTGTGTTCAACAGGTTGGCTGAGAGTTGAAGATGATGGCATATTAAATGGTTTTATCTTAGGACCTGCTAACACAGATGTTCTTTCTGAATGGCAGAATTTATTTAGCCATTATACATGAAGATGTCTTCCACTTGAATAATATTCATATGGTGCTCAGAGGATTTTTGTCGTTGGAGGGGAGGGGCTGGGGGGTCTGTTCACATAAGCTGTTTCTTCCTGTAGATTCTAGAGGAGGTGCAGCAAATAAAAGCAACATACTATAAATTGTAGTTAATGTATTCATACTATGGGAAAAACACCAAGTATTTTGTAAATGCTGAATAAATACACAGAATTACTTTATATGAATATACATAAATCTAGGCATAAGATATAACAGTTGTCTTACTCTACTCCTCTTAATTTTGGTTGCAGGTCTCTAGGGTGTTCCCATGCATTCTTCAGCTTTGTGGCCTCTGCTGTGTCTCTCTGTGGTATACAGCCCCATGGTTATATCTAAAAATTTGATTTATTGTGTACTTTGAGATTGAGATACTATAAACAAACTTCCAAAGATTTCTCTAGACAGTCTTTGTAAAGGACCAGTAAAGCTCTGCTGCAGTATCCTTGCTACTTCACAGCAACAGCTATGGCTGTATATACAAGCGTCTGAGGGCATGTTTGGCAGACCAGGTTGGAAATCCCACCTCTCTTCCAGTCTTTATAACAGAAGGAGGTGGTAGCAATTATCACCCCTATTGGGCTGTATGCAGTCATCTTCTGACCTAACAAGCAGTATATCAGCAGTGATATTGATGGTCGGCTCTAAGACTGAGTGGCAGGATTGCAGCATACATGTCTAGATTCAAGGACCAGCAGGGCCTGATTAAGGGTTCAGGCCACCCTTGACTAATATGCTTGTATCGCCCCTTCGCCTTCCACATCAGTCTAATAGGGGGTAGGTAAACACAAACCCATTGTTAATGTAAAATTCGGTTTCCTTCATCAGTGTTTATGTTCCCATGTTTTTTAAAACTGCTCCACTTGCCTTTTTAAGAAAGTCACATCAAGCTCTGTTACCCTTTTTTTTCTCAATGAAATTGGAAATGTGTAACATAAACAAGCGCTACTGGGGTATAAATATGAAGGTGGAGGGGATTGGGGATGTCACACCTTCGCCTGTCATTATCCTGGTCTCTCCTCGCTTATCCTCAAGAGCCAGCTCATTGTATTTAGCCTTTATCATGCAGTCCTCCAAGATGAAAAACTTAACATGTTTTTCTTTTATGATTGCTTTTTACTTTAGAAAACTGTTCTCTTATATTTTAAATTTAATTTCTATTTATACTTCTCCCTATCACAATTTTGCACCCCCATAACCTAGTGCAAGTAGTGGATGATGAGGCTTTGACGACCAGTGCAGTGCATTTGGCCATCCTTCAAATATTACAATGATTTATTTATTTTTAATTTGTTTATAAAGCATACATTTTAAACCAATTACATTTAATGATAGTTTACATCTATTGGCAAATGCAGCCAGTAACATTTAGAAAATCTTTTCACTGACATACTGTAGGCCAAGCACTAGTTTTTAGATGTAGGTTCTACTACTATTCTTGCAATGTGGGACCCACTGATAAGCCCTGGCACTCTTTCATCATCTATGAAATTGTTTTATAAATGTCCTTCATGAAGTGCTGCAGATGACATAGAACATTGGTTTGCAAAGTTGTGATACACCTACTGCAAGTGCCAAACGAACAAATAATACTAAAATTAAAAACAAAGTAAACTTTAACTTATTTTTAATGATTCTCCAATGTAATTCACATCCAGCTTGGTCTCATGACACACACGTGTCTGAACATGTTGGTAGCAAGTTTTGGATATTATTCTGCATATTAAAAGCATTGGTTACTAAATGTGTATTATTTTATTCATGCGTGGGTGTGTCTAGATCCTTGTGAATTGATAGCCTATATCCTCATCAATATCTGTTCAGAACACAAAATGGCAGTGTAGGTGGATGGTAGACTTTAATGTAAGTCATTATCCTGAGATGGGGGCTGGACATTACCAAAAAAAGGCAGCAATCAATGAGCAGTGTATGAATACTTTTATGAGTGAATGAACCATTTTGCAGCCTCTGATTACAACTAATAAAACTTTACTTAAAATGTGGAAACCTGTGGACAGTCCAAAGGGGAGGCTAATGCTGGTTTAATAGTAGTAATAATTTTATTTATATAGCACTTTTCTCCCAATAGGACTCAAACTGTAAACCCTTTTTTTTAACGTGGTTTTGTCCACATGTCACCACCTCATCATTCTTCTCCATCACCTCATCCTTCATTTTCGTCGCCACATCTATCCAGATGTCTATCCAGACACAGGGATCTCTCTCAGCGGTCCTGAGTATCACACTCCTCTCGCTCTGTCACCCCCGGCAACCACCAACCACTCCCCACTGTCACCCCTGGCAACCACCAACTGTCACTTCTCCTTCAAGAAATATATATATTTTTTAAAAATCTTTATAAACACTTTTAACAATTAACAAATTAAATTAACAAATTAAAAACATCTTAGTATACCAAATTTCAGCCCTTTCTGAATTTTTTTTCCCACACACTAAGAATTTAGTAGGTCAGTGTATAACTCCGCCCAGCAGGTGGCGCTGCAGCTTGGTTTTATTTTTTACACACAGACTGACTGACTGACTGACTGACTGACTGACTGACACACGCCACTAGACATTTATATTATAGATAGATATATATATATATATATATATATACATACATACACAGGGTGATTCAAAAGTTGCAGTACACCCTTTTATTTCAGAAACTCTACAGCAAATTGGGAAACCTGAATACTCCAGTAAGGTATGGGTGACGTGGTCTATCTTTTACGGTTTGTAATAGATGGGCGCCATCTTGAAATCGGCCAATCGGCCCAATTCCTGTGGAGTTTTTGAAATGGGTGTACTGCGACTTTTGAATCACCCTGTATATTATGCATTTGCAAAAATGTGTAACAGAATTCGTTCAGCAAAGTGCTAGCCACACCCCTACATTAGGATGGCCACACCCACTTGGCAAATGTCACTTAGATGGGGTGCGCCGGTGCCCTGTCTCGGCCAGGGCACTAAAATGTCTAGTTACAGCACTGGTACTATGTCATCTCCTTAATCCTGACTAGAATGCATCAGGAATATCGTGTTGACAAATGGGTTTCCATTTGGGTTGCAACACCTGTCTCAATAACCTTCCCTAGAAATGGAATGTTTGATAACGGCCCTGCAGTCTGGGTTTTGTTTTAGAAAAGGTCTGACAATTTCTTCCATGCTTATCTGCAAATGACATTACACTACTTTGGCAAGTGCTGGACCAAATACATCTATACAGCCCATTAGAAGGTTTGTTGGGGCTGAGTTCAGGTCATAGGTGATGAAGCAACTTCAGACTATTTTCAACAATGTATTTCACATCCAGGGAGGTCAAAGCTAGTCCAAAAGGCCAAATAGCCCACATTGACAAGCTTGGAACCCTGGCACATTTGGTAGCACTGTTGGAATTCCCGACCAGATGTAGGATACCTTATCAGCAAAGAAGATTGCAAAGTCATTGCACCTTGACTGGAAGAGCTACATCAGGCTGCAAACAGCAGGTTTACAATGCCTCTACACCATAGAGAAAAGCTAAGCTGGTCTGTTGCTTGCTGCTGTGATCTGACTTGATAGGAACTCTTGACTTCTTACAAGTGATTGTCGATTGGTATTCTTCAGAATGCTTGATTAGTATTAGCTTACCCCCTACCAGGGTTTCTTCCTCCATTGTCTATCATGCCTGCAATCCCTAATACTGTTGTAAATGGTACCTGTAGAGAGTTTTGATCATGTGATGGTGACTTTTGTGTTATACTCACCTTTCTGTAAGCAGTATGCAGAAGAGCAAATCTGAATGCAGAGCACATTGAACCTTCAAGCGGATGGTGTACAGCAGTAGAAGACCACACCAGGTTCCATTCCTATCCAGGGCCATCTTAACAACATTATGGGCCCCCGGGCAAAGCAGTGCACCGGGGCCCCTAGATATAGATATATAGATGTATAGAGATAGAGATAGATAGATGTACTTGCTCAGTGACCCTTGAAGGTTTTTTTGCAGGCTTTTTTCTTTTGCAGGATTATTTATTCTTATTAAGAGCCGTGCCTATGGGGCCCCCTTGCCCGTGGGACCCCCGGGCAGCTGCCCATCGTGCCCAATGGAAAAGATGGCCCTGCTCCTATCAGCTAAGAACAGGGGGCTGAGGCTACAATGGGCACAGACTCACCAAAACTAGACATGTCCAGTTATCTCAAGCTGGTTCCAGGAACATGACAATGAGTTCAGTGAACTTCAATGGCCTTCACAATCACCAGATCTTAATTCAATAGAGCACCTTTGGGATGTGGTTGAATGGGAGACTTCCAGTATGAATGTGCCATTGACAAATCTGCAGCAACTGCGTGATGCTATCATGTCAACATGGACCAGAATCTTTTAGGAATGCTTCCAGCACCTTGCTGAATCATTGCTAGGAAGAATTCAGGCTGTTCTGGGGCCAATGGAGTCCTACCCAATATTAGAAAGGTGTGGCTAATAAAGTGGTCACTGAATATATTGCCGTCTAGCTGGTACCCTGGAGATTACGGGTTTACCTTTTTTCCAAATATTGCCTAGTGTTGTATTAGCTGCTGTCCAGCCAGTCTATTTGGGTCCTTGAGAGGTGAGTGTATATGATTTCTAATAGCATTTCAGTGTAGTCTGAAGCACATATGTCCACAATGAGGACAATAGACGTTGGGTTATGAACTTAAAATATGACTAATACTTTGCTAGATACATACAGATTTGTGACAGTAAGGATAAGTGCTGACAACAACTGTGTTTGCATTCTGTATCCATATAGGGCATTTATCTTGCTAGGCAGCTGGTGCCCTGAGTATTGTAAATTATGAACATTTGAACTGCGCATATCTACATATAGAGTGCATAGATTGTAAGCTTCTGAGCAGGGCCTTCTTACCTCTACGTATGTATGTATTACCCAGTATTGTTTTATTACTGTTGTTCCCAATTGTAAAGCACTACAGAATCTGCTGGTGCTATATAAATAAATGTTGATGATGATGAGTGCATGAATATGCTTGCTGAGTTGCACACATCTGACAATTGCGGTCAGTGAGAAATTTTAACATTTCCTCTTTCTCAGAACCCAGCAGTGTGTCAGAGCTTCTTTTCTTGCTACAGCAGAATCTGAACCATGCAATATAGGATGTTATAAGAGGGAGGAGCTACTCTAGGAGGGGTCGGGGTTCTACAAACTTTACATAGAAAGTATGTCATTTTTGAAAGTTATTTATAATATTCCAGGGGAAAGGCAGAGTTTCAATAGGGAGTTTCCAAATGTGTTATTTCCAGACAAAGCAAAGGGTTTTTTTCAGGCAATGGAAAAGAGCACACCAATGTAGGTCCAATGTAAAGTAGTATTAAAACATTCTAGTACAATGCAGCCACTCATAGACTTTGCAGCATATGACATAATACAGCTTAAACACTGCAGCACATCACACAATCTTCCAGTACACACTGCAGTTTATCATACAGTCCCAATATTTCTTGTACAGCATAGCTTCTTCAAAGCAGGTTCCCTTTATATTCTGCAGTACTCCACCCAGTCACAAATACAGGCTCCCCCCTCCCCCCCCCCCCCCCCCCCGCAAAGATCCGCGCCGCTTATGATCTATTCACACTTACAAGTGGAGCTGAAGGGTGTTCTGCTGGAGGTAGGAGACTAGAGTGAGAAGATACAGACTTAGGACCAATTGAAGACAGGTGATTTGTTCCTGGAGAACTGGATTCTACTAAACAGTAGTTCATGATAGTTCTGTGCTAAAGAGAGACCCAAGACTGCGACAGTGGCCAGTTGGAGACATGCGGGTATCCTGTTCCTGAATCCCTGGAACTGTGGCTTTTCTGTTATGACACTGCAGTGAAAGTGGTAAGCAGGCTAGCTGCCCATATAATAGAGCCAGGCAACAAAGTGAGTTCGCACTCCATATGGGGGCTAAGTGTTATGTTCTTCAAACATAGCATTTTTTTCCTTTGTTGCTACAGCTGAATACAGTTACATTTCTAACGATGGATTTCCTGGAGTATTAACTTGCACCCAGCATGTGAAACTTTGTCAACTTTGACCACAATTCTGTTAACTTTGAGGCAAAACTCCCAGTGTAGAAAGTATTTGACAATGCGTTAAACCATAACAAAAAAGTACAGTACATTCCAATATCTGCTCATAAATGGAGAGAGATTATAGCACCCCTGTGCATGTACTTATAGACCAATTTGATACATACCAATGGCGACTTAAAAATACAATGGACCCTGGCTGGTGCTTGAGCCATGGGACACCGCTCTGGATCACTTATGAATATATTCAGCACAATCCCTAAGTAATTGCAATAAACAGCAAGACGTCTCTTCAGATTCATTGGAATGTAGAGTAATCCCCTCAGCCAAAGTGCACTTTATATTTTGTCACGGTCACACAGTTAAGTTCTGGTCCCCTGTATTGCTTGGGCTACCATTTAAAACACCCCTATTATAATCCACCCATGATGCATACTATAAGGCAAGATGTACTATTTACTCCTATCTATCGAACATAGATTTTGAAAGGACTATTTTAAAAGATGCGGATCCCTAGCACTAGGGTGTCAATTTACTTTTTTTTTCACTTTCCCCTTATAGTTTGAGGTATTTCAGTGGCTCCTTTTCATTGATTTTATACCACTTGTTCCTGCATTTTACACCAAGCATTACTCAGCTACAGGGTTTTTGCATTATCATACTGTATTACTGCAAGTATTTAATACAATATAGTAATTCATGCTTTAGTAAGTCAATACTCAAAATATGTGTTCAGCAAAGGGCAAGTTTGATTTTTTTTTCTCTTACATCATCATCATCACCATTTAATTATATAGCGCCTCTAATTCCGCAGTGCTGTACAGAGAACTCATTCACATCAGTCCCTGCCCCATTAGAGCTTACAGTCTAAATTCCTTAATATACACACACACAGACAGACAGAGAGAGAGACTAGGGTCAATTTTGATAGCAGCCAATTAACCTACCAGTATGTTTTTGGAGTGTGGGAGGAAACCAGAGCACCCGGAGGAAACCCATGCAAACACAGGGAGAACATACAAACTCCACACAGATATGACCATGGTCGGGAATCAAACTTATGACCCCAGTGCTGTGAGGCAGACGTGCTAATCACTAAGCCACCATACATCAACATTTTATTTTGTTCTGCAGATATGATTCTTCTAATTGACATCCTCCCTGCTAATATTATAATTATTATAAAGCCAATATATTTGCCACATTGTACAGTATCACTTTTTATAAAGGAAAATATTTTGTTGGATCACTGCATGATTTATTGCAGGGGTGTCCAACCTTTTAGCTTCCCTGGGCCACATTGGAAGATGACGAGTTGGTTTGGGCCGCACATAAAATACACTAACACTAACGATAGCTGATCATCGAAAAAACCATAGAAAACATAGTTAACATATTAAACTTACTTGGAAATGAAGTTAGTAAGAGTTAGGAAACCTGTTGCAGAATCATGATTAAAGCAGTAGTCCCATTACCAGCTACAATTTAACTTACATGCATCTGCCCCTTAGTGGGGTTCGGGGAATTAAATGCCAAAAACTTTTTTTCCTCTCTTTCTGCACCCATGAATCATTTTTTTTATTGACCAGTTTGAAATGGTCACAGATATAGGTAGCATCAGGAGGACTAATAGAAATCTACAGAGATTTAAAGATAGGGTGACGGGAAAAATGGCTCATGGAGCAGCCTCCGATGAGGGTAACAGTGGGTGATATTTTCACCCTACTCAGCACTGCACATTTAAAATGGTTTAAAATATTAAAAAAAAACAATTATCTCTTAATATTTATATTAGATACATACAGAGAACACAGCTAGTTCATAATTGCAGGGTGCAGAAAGTACAAATTCAGAGTAACAACAATAAGATACTGGATAATCTTTCACTGCTGCTGATAGTTCGCGCGGGTGACTCCTCTGTGCTGCGCTACGCAATTGATGTCGGGTGTGATGACGTCACCCCGACATTCACTGAGAGCGCCACACGGAGGAGGAGACCAGGGAGGGAGCCGGAGAGCCAGCTGACGTGACCGCAAGGTAAGTATTTTATTTTATTTTTTTGCAGGATTTTTTTTCTCAGCGCTGCCCCCTTGCCACAACCAAAACTCCTGCTGGGCCACATTTATAGGCATGCTGGGCCGCACAACCATGATTTATTGAGTCTTAATTTAATAATCATCATCATCATTTATTTATATAGCGCCAACATATTCCGTAGCGCTTTACAATTGGGGCAAACGTAATAAACTAATAAACAAACTGGGTAAAACAGACAAAGAGGTGAGAAGGCCCTGCTCGCAAGCTTACAATCTATGGGACAATGGGAGATTGACACATGAGGTTAAGTATACATTTTGCATCTTGGCCCAGCCAGACTGCAAAGGTAAGGTGACTCATAAGCGAAATGATCCTGTCACACAACAATGTTGGTCCGGGGGTAGTTGTCTTCTGTGAAATTGTGTAACAGGCTAAAGGTAGTGAGGTTAAGATGGTGGTTGAGGAATATTATAAGCTTGTCTGAATAGGTAGGTTTTCAGAGAACGCTTGAAAGTTTGTAGAACAGAGGAGAGTCTTATAATAATAATATTGACATTATAAAACTCAGAAGTCTTATGGGGTTAAAACTATAAAACAAGAGTAGGATGTTAAAGTTAAAAAAAGTATATTTTTTACAAAAAAGACATTAATGTAAAATATTTTGTTTTATAAAGCCATCTGATGGTCATCTTAAAAAATATAAATTAAAAAAAAAATCACTAACTATAACAGTCTTTTCTACATATCTTACATAGCATACAATATTTCCATCACTGAGAAAAGAAGTCTTTACTAGATTAGTTAAAAGTTGTACAACTTTCATCCCTACTTTTAAATGTCAATTGCTGCTTTTGAAAGCTGGGAGAAGACTGAAAGTGGAATGTTGTGTACACCAATTATAGATAGACTGCCCTCAACCGCATAGCAAACGCATTTCACTGACATTGGTGCTTACATTTGTTAGTACAAAACAAAATACGGTAGGTATAAGGTCTACTAGAGGCTGGTGTACAAAACCAGTAACAATAGAATGTAAGCTCTCATGGGCAGGGTCCCCTCTACCTTATGATCAATGTCTATCTACCTCGTACATCCCTGATGTAGCAGGATCGTCTGCTGTTTGTTCACTCACTTGGAATTCATACTGGTATCCTTGCTAGCTGTAATTTCTAGCTTATGACTATCCGTGCATGTGTTATTATGCTTAATTTTATTCATATATGTCATATGTGTAAGATGATTATCCGGCACTACAGTATCTGTGGCATGATATAAATAAAAGATAATGATAATGATGAATATGGGAGCAGCAATATGTTGTACTGTACACGTCACTGATAGAAGCAGGAAAAACATGTTTTGCTGCTGCTGAAGTGGTGTTGATAGCGCAAATAAGCTGTAACTCATAGGAACCCATTAGTCTTACATAAGTTAAAGGGCAACTGCATGAAAAAGTAAAAATTGAGTATTGGATGAGTTCAAATAAAAAAATCAAAGTTTTATTTACTGAATATGAGAAATTTGCTGGATCATATTGGGTCCCCAATGCCCGTAATGGTCCAATATAGACCATTCAGGTTAGGAGGGTGTTGGTGCCCCTCTCAATCTACATGCCTGAGGGTAATTTAAACTCATTCAGCCACTTGAACAGCATTTACCAGGTAAGTCTAACTTTTTTAACTCATTATGTTTCCTCACTATGGTTTTGCTTTTGGGTGGAATTCTTTAATGAAAGTAAATTACTGATAATCAGGGGCGGGCTGGGCAGGGGGGCATCTGCCGCCCGGGAGGCATGGTCTGCTGCCTGTTCGGGCCGCTGCTCTTGTTGATTATACTATCCAGCGCACAGGCGGCCATATCACATGACACTTGATGCGGTCGCATCATTCATTCATTGAGTGGCGCAGCCGCATCGAGTGTCGTGATGCGGCCGCCTGTGCGCTGGATAGTATTCTATATATGTGGTGCCGCCCACATATACAGTAATGACACTGACTCTGAACACTGCTACAGGGCTCCTCCCATAGACTTCTGGAGCCCTGTAGCAGCAAATAACTGAGGGCCAGGGTGTCAGACTGACACCCTGTGCCCTGCCTTTCCCATGTCCGTCCCCCCCAGTACAGTCCTCCAGATAATATACATGGGAGCCTCAATTTCACTAGGAGGCTCCAATGAAGTAGGTACAAATAAATTAATATAAAGTGAAAGTTTGATGCAGGATTGTTTAGTTTGTCCCATTAAATTTGGTCCCTTAAAAGTGGGAGGCACATATAGAAGCCGTTGTAATTCCTACACCGTTCACCTGATTTGGATGTAAAAACCCTCAAATTAAAGCTGAAAGTCTGCAGTTAAAGCACATCTTGTGAGTTTCATTTCAAATCCATTGTGGTGGTGTATAGAGCCCAAAATATGAGAATTGTGTCGATGTCCCAATATTCATGGACTTGACTGTATATATAAGAAATTGCAATCACTTTTATTCAGGTAAGTGTATGTTCAGTTTTTTAATATCATTTTTTAATTGCTATTTTTTAATTGTTATTGTTGTGTATGTGTGCGAATAGATAATCATACAAATAGTGTAGTGCTATTTGTATGATGGTCTATTTATATATATATATATACATATATATATTATATGTAGAGGCCGCTACATATGGGCCAGTGCTATGTGCTTGCCCCCTGGGCTAAAATTTGCCAGCCCTCCCCTGCTGATAATTGTGCCATTTGAATCACAATAACAAAACACAGTACACAAAACACAGTATATGTATATGTTGCCTACCTATTGCAGGATTTATTTATTTAGTTTTCTTGTTATTGATGGGTGTTGATTGTTGGTAGAAATACCAATGGGCATGAGGATGGTCTGGCTACTCTAGTGGTCTCATGAATTTTTGTTTTCTTTCAGCTCTCTGGTGAGATCAGACATCAGAAGATGAGAGGACAGAGTAGTGATCAATGCAATCATCTAAAGGATCATCCTATATTTATTATGTGCAATAGCTCTTCGACAAAGGCTTTACTGAATTATTTCTACACTTATGTATTTACTACTATGTTCCATCCCGTGCATTGTGGCCTTAACTAACTGTACTCCTAACCAGTCCAGTGTATATGGTTGTCTTTATTATACTATGATTCAGGCAATGCATGGTGTGAACACATATTTGCTGTAATTCTAAAGACTACCAGTAGAGGATCCCATTGCATTTTGTATGAGTGAAACAGTATCGCTATAATGAAGCAATAACTTTGCACAGCTGCTTGTTTCAGCACAAAACTGTTTTCATGTGTTTAAGTGAAAAGAGTGCACAGGTCTATCGTTGAAACGATCTAATTGAATATATTTGCAATACTCACCTAGAAGCAGGGCCGGATTAAGGGAATGGAGGCCCCTGGGCTAAGGGGCCCTCCATTCCCCGCGAGGCCCCCAATGTGAGCTGTCCGCCGCCCCCCACCCCCCGCGAGGACCCCCCCAAGCACTTACCTGTCAGTGCAGTCCTCCGTCCCGGCGCGCTGTAAGCTCCTTAACTGAGGAGTTCATGAACTCTCGCGAGATCTCCTCAGTAAGCAGACTACAGCGCGCCGGGACGGAGGACTGCACTGACAGTACTCAGCAGCATCGATCGGGCCGGGGGCGCCCCCGCCCCCGACCGATCAATAATGCTGCTGAGGAGTTTGAAGGGCCCCCTGGATGCCCGAGGCCCCTGGGCTATAGCCCAGTTAGACCTCGGGTTAATCCGGCCCTGCCTAGAAGACATGAATCGATATAGACAGGGACTATGCAAACTTATAGATTATAAGCTTGTGAGCATGGCACTTTTACTTCTGTTTGTTAACATCCAGTCTACTTTTATTACTGTGTTTGTACACAATGGTAAAGTGCTGCAGAGTATGCTGGTGCTATATAAAGACTTGTTAATACTAATAAGCAAGGAAGTACCAGGGTAAATGATTGACCCAAAGTAAATTTAAAGTCAGGGTGTTTATGCTGCTGTGACTCATGTGAGTTGAATATTCTGTTCCTGGTTTACCTTGCACTTTGACTTTAATGATTCTCGGGTAAATCGTGACACATTTATTTAGGAAAGGAAAGTAATTTTGAAGAATAGGGTCAGAACAAAAAATATGTTTTTATTGCAGCAGAAAAGTAAAAATATACTATATGTTCTGTAGTCTACTTATTTTTTTAAGACTTTATTTTGATACATACAACAGCGTAAACAAAATTGCAAAAAATGGGTAACAATTGCCCACAGGATAGTAGGCAGAGTCAATATAGCAAGTAAAATAATATCACTACGTTGTTTAAGGGTTACCCAGAATCCAAGACTTTTCCCGTGCCGCCCCCCTTCACTGGAATGACCTCCCTCGTTCCATCCGCCTCTCTCCTACTCTGTGCTCCTTCAAACGTGCACTGAAAACCCACCTCTTCCTTAAAGCCTACCAACCATCCACTTAACCCCTTCATCTCCACTCGCTCTCCCCTCTGCCTCTTCTGGCTCCCCTTGTGTCTTTCTGTTTTCCCTCCCTTAGGATGTAAGCTCAAATGAGCAGGGCCGTCTTCCCTCCTGTATCCTCACCTGTTCTTCTGCTCCATGTTTATTGCTGAACTTGCCTGGAGTTTCTGAAGTACTGGTATTTTTGTTTATTGTTTTGTGCTGTTTCACCCTGTATAGTGTACTGTTTGTATGGTGTACGGCGCCACGGAAACCTTGTGGCGCCTAACAAATAAAGGATAATAATAATACCTGGAGCTGTAGGTGGCGTCAGTATTTGCCTATGTGAGGAGTAAATGCTTGGCTTAAATGAATGGTATGAAAAAAGAGGTGGTTGGGGAACTGAGGCTGGTTCCAAGTGTATCTTTAAGGAAAATTGTCAAAGATCAGCAGGTGTATGTAAAAACAAGCATATTAGGATGACTAAAGATGGTCTGAAAGTCTGCTAGTGGGGGGGCTGGAGAGGTGGTTTGTTGTAGTAGTACCATAGGCTCCAGAGCTGGTTGAATTTATGGGGTTTTTTTTTTCAGGTAAGCAGAAATTTTCTCTATGGTCTTGAGGTGCATATGTTATTAACTGCTGTAAGAAAGAGGAGGGGGCAAGTTTTTCCAATGGCTAGCAGCTAGACATCTAATCGCATTGAACCTGAATAGACAATTTGTCAGAGGATTTATCTAGACCCTCAGTCAGTAGACCCGGAAGAAAGGTCTTTACAGACCGGTGTTAGTGTGATTTTGGAAACAGTAGTGCCTATGTTGCCCCAGAATTTGATGATTTTAGGGAAGGTCCACCAGATGTGGTAGAAGGAACCTAGTTCAACATGAGAGGACTTTCACACCTGTTCTGTGATCTTTGACCATGTGTCCTCATTTAGAGGGCTAAATTGGTTTTATATTTTGGAGTAGATGGCTGTTTTATATTAACTAGTTATAGAGGGATCAGATCATACCTATTGAGAGGGAGTCTACTAATTTTCGTACAGAAAAAATGTAAACATTTACTGTGCGTTGTATGGGAAAAGTAACAGCTCTCTCTAAATAAGACTGAACTGTCCTTTCATATAATCTTATGTGCCCCACAATATGCCACTTTGTAGTCACAGCAATATACATCCATATAACCTTACATGCAACATATGTCACCTTGTAGTTTCATATGACTTCATAGAGCCTAATATGTCCCAATATTGCCTCATATTGCCACCACATCCATGGCCCAGGGTATTTGTGCACCCTACCACCCCCTGTGCAATGTGGAACAGGTAGAATTTGGAGGCCAGTTCAAGGTGGTGTCCCCAGTACCAAGGCTGGATTTATAGACTGCACTGCTCTGATTCTCCCCTTCCTCTCCTCGCTTCTATCCCTTTTGAAAAATCTCTTACAACAAAAATAAAAGCTCCAAAAAATTATATTCAAATTTACTGAGCGATAAGTCACTGTGAGATGGGACTATGTCAATTGATTGGTCTGAAACTGGGTGAAATGGGTCATGTTGGAAACTATGCAGTGCTGGGCTGAGTTACTAAAATAATTGTCCTTTGCTCTCAGAGTTCCATGCTGATTCTGCAAAGTCCTCCCTAACAAGTGCTTCTCTGTCTACTCAGGCTCGAAACAGTTATTGCCTACTAGACCTGAACAGCATTTTTATTGCAGATTGTACGCATGCTGGGCTATTACTTGCATAGTTGCCATCCAACCCTCACCTGATTAAGGACTCATACTTTTTCTTGTACATCATATTATTAACAAAATGGCATCTTTGATTACTAGTTGGAAATAAATTAACCACTTGACAACCATTTTTTTTCCCCTCTACAGCTGAGGCTGACTTGTTTCACTTACACCACTTTGTTTCTTCTGTACTCAAAATAAGTGTCCATTTGTACTGCAAATAGTTCAAGATTAAGAAAGTGCTTGTTGTGACTAGGGTCTGAAAAGCATCTTTGTGCAGGTACATAATAGCTGTAACAGAGTCACCTAATAAACATAGGCTTACTTTTGTCTACTAATGTGGTTGCACACTCGCCTTTTCTGTGATTTTAAGTTTGAAAATGCATTTTATTGCATATATATGTTTATGTTCACCTTAAGATATATGGACTCCATATCTAGAGATATAATTTAAACAGAGAACATACTAGCATGGAAGACAGGCAAACATATTCAACTACAAAACAAACATGTATAAATATAATGGAGACTATCCTTGCAGTAAACGTTTAAACCAAATGATAAACAGATGTATAAAAACAGGTGTTTAGCAGGAACTGCAGCTGTAGCACAATTTCCAGTGTGACAAGCTCCAAGCTGAAGCTCTGTTCTTTTCATATTTGAAAACAAGCAAGTATACAAAACAAGTAAGAGTCAACAATAACATTATATATTTGGGTTGTAACCAGACTGCCATAAGCAACTATGATTCCTACAACAGCAGTCTTCCATCCAGTATGTCTGCTATGGCTGTAAACAAGTCCTAATGCTTCCCACCCTTTATTCATTTTTATATCTGAATACTAAACAAACCCCAACCTTCACCAATGTTACACTGACCCTATTTTCTTATCAAAGCACATTGAGATTTCCTAAGTTGCAGATTACTATGCAGTATTCAAACCATCATTCATAGTATGCAGTTTAAAATCCAAACTGCAGTGTGTATAAAATTGGTTTGGGTAGCATAATATGTGATGTGTGGTGGTTTGAAAATCAAATAAATCATATGTGGGTTTGAGCAAATCGCTGTATTTCAATCTATTCTATACTACATGGTAAAAACTTGTATGAAGCAAACATCAGGTTGTACTGTGTATTTTTCAATTGGTTCACAAAAGAGTAAAGATTGTGACCTTAGGCCAGTGATAGGCAACCCAATTCACTTCAGGGGCTACGTTATCCGGTCCTCTAACCTTCAAGAGGATCGCAAAATCTCAGTAATAAGTTAAAACAATTCATTTAATCAAAGAAAGAGACACCTATCTGTATTAACATATCAGTGTCAGGAACCCCTCCAACTAATACAACACCACCCGGAGTCTACTCTGATAGTCAGGTGTTCGCTGGAGCCCCTAGTGGTGGGGACAGACTTGGCTGCAGACTACAGAGGGTCGTGTGGCGTGTACCAGCTGCGGGGAACCCGGGAGCAGAGGATATGGCAGACAGCAATTCCAAAGGACAGGCCAAGGTCAGGGGTCACTTGCTAGGAAGAATCGTCAGGAAACAAGCCAAGGGTCGAGGTTACGGGCAAATCAGCAGAAACGGTGGTACAGGCCAGAAGGTCAAGGGCACAGGCAAAAAGGCAAATCCAGTAAACAGGCAGGGGTCATACACGGTAGGCAACAATCCAAAGGTAACACCAGGAGTACAGCAGCAGGCAGCAACACAGGAAACTGGAAGCTATAACCGGCAGGGAGGCTAAGCCCTCCCTGCCTTAAATATCCAGTGTAACCAATCAGAGCCTAGCTCTGAAACTGTCCCCAGACTGTGCCACTTACAATAATTAATGCAATTAATTAGCCCACAGGCTATTTGCAGAATAGCGCACGTGCCCGGCTGCCCACAGTGCGGGACGCGGCGCTGAATAACTCAGCGTCTGGCCGTTGCTACGGCAACGGTCGGACTGGCCCCGGAAGTGACATCCCGGTCGCCATAGCGACGGCCGGGACGGAGGTAGGAGAGTCGTGGCGGCAGGGCACCGCCGCGGCTTGTAACAATCCGTAATCATTTTAAATAAGTGTTACAGGCTATAACACACAAATCTGGCAATAAAGCAGGACGGAGCTGAAGGCCACAGGTGAAGGATAGGAGGACCACTTGTTGCCCATCACTTCCTTAGGCCATGTCTAAATAGCTTGCCACTTCCTTATTATCACTAATAGGAGCCAGATGACTGTGGAGACAGGAGAGTTAGGAGGTAGAGATAGATATTAGTAGCCAAAAATGGATTTCTGAGAGTGGCCTTGAATCTGTGAATCACTGGTCAGAGATGGATTCCAGGGTCAACCTCTCTCTAAAACCTCTAAACCTGTGGTGCATCAAAACATCCAGAGAATGCCAATAATTTCACCAGTCTTCGCCAGATAAATGGTACCATCCATGTTTTATCCTTTTTACAGTTTCATGCTTCAATTACATGTCTTTTTTCCAGTGGTTTGCTGTATGGTTTTGCAAACCACTGCTTGACACATTGTTTGTATATTAAAAACCAACTTTACTGTTTGAGCTTTTAGCGGTTTTGCCTTTGATATATTACGCCACATCAAAAATGATGGTTTCACAACACCGCTCTCTGCTTGTACCAGCACCCACTTCACAATATTTCAAACACAACTTACTATACACTGCTAAAACACCACAAAGTACTAAAACACACAGGGTAGACGGAATTCTACACCCTGAAGCCAAGTACACCTTTGTGATACAAGCAACCTGGTTTGAGTGGTTTCAAGCTGGCATGATGATAATCTATTTGTTAAGTTTAGACAAGTCTAAATTGACCAAAGGAATCTGCAGATAGCTGTCACATTTTGGAGATTGTTCCCTCTTTATAGAACAGGACTATAGAGTCAGTAACTACAGATCCTGTGGATGTCAAATGCTTCATAAAATGCAGAAACAAAATGTATGGTGTTTGTGCCAATATATCTTCGTAATACTTTTATCTTAATCTACGTGGATGGGGGGCTCCAATATATTTGATTTATAGATGTAGACAGGGGCGGAACTCTGCATCCCCATGCTCTATAGCAAACTTTGGGTAGGTGTCCGACAAAGCAGTTATTACCTGCTCTGCTCTGAAAAAGGCCAGAGAGGTGGCCTCTTCTGAGCATCAGAGGAAGACTGTACTCTTTACAGACCAGAGTGGTAGTCTTGGGAGGTGATGTGGGTTTCCCGGTGTGCAGGGGGGGTCTCCTGCATAGGCCTCAAAGTGAAGGCCCCGGCATTGCCTGGCAAACCTCACCACCGAGCCACGTACCGGCTGTACTCCAGTATACTGTAGTTCTGCCCATAGATGTAGATTACTCTAGAGAATTCTTATAAATAAGACATAGGGGTATATTTACTAAAATGTGGATTAATTTGAAAAAGTGGAGAAGTTGCCTATAGCAACCAATCATATTCTAGCTATCATTTATTTAGTACATTCTACAAAATGACAGCTAGAATCTGATTGTTATCTAAACTGTTCTACTAAAGTATAAAAAATGAAAGCAAATATCTGATTTGGTTATTAAGGGTTACAGCAACATTTTATCTTTAGATACTTCTGGAACAGTTCACATAAATGCCCTTTTGTTAACTAATGATCGAATTTATTAGGATTGTGGCTTAAAAAATAATTTGTGTTTTGACATATCCTCCAAAGTACAGTTAAATTACAGTTTACGAATCGATGCAGAAGGAATTGCCTTTACCCCTACAAGTAAAAAATCCTGCAGGTAAGCAAATGTTAATTATTGTCTTGAAACCATATTGTACTGTTTATGATATGTATACACAGTAACCAGATGTCTTGTTACAAAAAAACGTGATTTAGTAACATGACTGTCATTTCTCTTCCCTACTATGTGACCTCTGACAATAAGATTATACTATCTTTATGCATCACTGCATAGAATAGAAGACTGTGGTCCTGATGACAACTTGCCCCCTTTTTTGGATCAATAGGCATAACTGTATGAAGTCAGCACATTGAGTCCTGTTAGTGAAACATTTGCCAGTGAAATGTTGAAGCTGTTGTGTGACCGTTGACCATACTTCCAATACTTGTAATAACAAAAGAGATCACTAAAGGTAGACACTTTTGTTCATGCTCAGATTACAGAAAATCATGTTTTACTTTTCCAGTACAGGAAGGTGCGTAAAGTTCAGATATAAGTCAAATACCTGAGACTTGGAAAATATAAGTGACAATATGAATGTGTAACAGACCTGTATTTATTTCTGAATTATTTTACCAGGAAGAAATACATTGAGAGACATCTCTCAATTTCAATTATGTCCTATATACTGGTGCTTGCAATCATGTTGGACCATGTTCGTACCTTGTTAACTTAGCAATCCCACTATATATAATACAAGGTACAGATGAGCAAAAACCATGGCAAAATTTTACCAGAATTTAGTTTTGTGTGGAACAGCCCATTTCCCAGAGGTGCGACGGTTCGGTACCATGTCTGCTTTGCCATTCTGCAGAATGCAGTTCTACACAGTAATTGTAAATTTGTAATTCACTGAACTTATAGTCTATGAATAGTACTGGGGTGACAACTGTCAATTTATTCTTAAACCTTCATACACATAAGTGACAAATTATTAAGACCATCCTGATGTCCCCTCATTCTCATTAATTTATGTCACAAATTAAACTACAATGAGCAGTATTTTAGGAGAAAGTAAAAGTTAATATTAATGAAGGGTATGGTGTTAGAGTGGATGTAGGTTTGCCTTTGATGTTAGCATTTTACTGTCTCCACTATGCACCTTTTCAGGTCCATCTGCAAACTACAAAGCTAGGTGTAGCTGGACTTTATTGGGTGTTCACCTTGAAATGTGCAAGGCAGACAAGTTGGTGCATTACGCACATAAAGAAGGATCTGCATTTTTTGCAATAGTTTAAAGACCCTTGGGGGCTTATTTATTAACTCTCATTTTCATGTCAATTTCCAGAAAACGGCTCTTTTCGGGGAATAGACGCTAATTAAAGTATTTGTCTAATCTATCAACAGTGCATCGCAGCAGCTATAGATATCTGCTGCTTTGCACTTTTTTTTCGTAATACATAGGAGTCCCCATAGTGGGGACTGCTATGTACCGCAATTTATCAATGAATGAAAATCCTTTTACACATGCGGTAATGTACGCCAGCTCAGGCTCCCGTACATTACCGTTTCTGCTATTTTTCAGCACTGTTCAGCTCTGCTTACAGCACATGTGTGGAGGGATCACACGATCCCTCCCTGTACCATTCCGCTCTCTGCATGACTGAAGTGCAGAGAAGTTTTCAGACGGAGCATGCGCAGAAGACCTCTGTGGACCGCACAGCAGCTTCGGGATCGAAGAGGCAGTGAAAAGGTAAGTTTTTAACTTCACAGGGACAGCAGTTTTTCGTGACTGCTGTTCCTGTGTAGATTTTTGAATAAATATGAGAAATAGTTAAATCCTTATCAATACCATAAGGATTGAAAACTATTTTTCATTTTCTGCGGTGCTTGTTAAATATGCCCTTTAGTGTGATCTAGCAAACTCTTAAGCACCTGACAACTGCTAAGTAGAATGCATGGTGGAAAGTCTAAGGGCTAGATTTACTAAGCTGCGGGTTTGAAAAAGTTGGGATGTTGCCTATAGCAACCAATCAGATTCTAGCTGTCATTTTGTAGAAGGTACTAAATAAATGACAGCTAGAATCTGATTGGTTGCTATAGGCAACATCCCTACTTTTCAAACCCACAGCTTAGTAAATCTAGCCCTAAGTATGTATGTAGTCAAGCAAAAAGTGCCTTATATTGCATTGTGTGGTGATCAAGGTAATATGTTACCACCAGCAGATCTTACTTATGGATGATTTGGCCACAGTATTGTTCCAAATAATAGAATGAGTTTGCTAGTTTTGATAGAACTGGTAAAAGGTATATGCTTTTTAAATACTGCAATGCATAGTTATTTATTCATCTAGTACCAGTATACCCTGCAGTGCTTTACAATAGGGAACAAACCTAACACAGTAATAAAACAAGACTGGATACTAACAAGCAGACACAGAGGTAAGAGGGCCGTGCTTGTACGTTTACAATCTAGATGCCCTCATTTTAAAATAATGTCCAGGGCTACTTTGCTGGTGGTATGTTACATGTAAGGTATACATGGAACAGTCTAAGCAGATCTTGATGCACTACAACCCCCATTGTGACATATTCACTACACATAATCCAATTTTTTCGTATACGAAAAGATTTTAATTAACATATTTTAGCAAAGTACAGGAACACAAAACAGATTATTTATATTTTATTATTAATGAGAATAAAAAAATGACACTTATCCCTATTTTTTTAAAATTGAATATTTCAAAGGGCAAATCTTTAAACAATCGAGATATGTGTGAAAATGGCACAATGCAGAATTATCATGTAGGTACTCGTACAAGTGTTCCTACAGTAACCCTGCTCTAATGATCAGATGACATCACCCAAGGTACCTGTCTAAAGAATTTTTTTTTATAGCTATGGTTACATGATATTACACCACGTACAAAGACTGCTGCACAATAAGGTAATATCAATTCCTGTCCAACGCACTCGCACATTTATTTGGCCTTATGGAACAAAGCAATAACATAAAGTATACGCTCAGGTACGTGCCGTTCTAGTAACACCTCGTCTCTGCGATGTAGCCAAAAAATATAACTTCCCACAGTGAGACCTCTTTATAGTGCGGGGCGAGAGGACACGCCCCGCTAGGTGTAGCTCCCGCATGTGGCGCTAGGCCCCGCCCCTGGGCGGAGACTCTGGCTGTGCTTGGTCCCTCTCAGGGTAAACGCTCAGTACTACTCCGGAGCCTACTCCGGGGTTCGGCTCTGTCACTGCGCCCGGGGACATCCGCACTCTGCTCCGGCAATGGCTTTCGCCAACTTCCGCCGCATCTTGCGGTTCACGACCGACAAGAGGAGGCTGCGGGAGTACGAGCACGTCCGGAGGGACCTGGACCCCAACCTAGTGTGGGAGATAGTCGGGGAGCTGGGGGACGGAGCCTTCGGAAAGGTGTACAAGGTGAGCGGGTGATCTGCGGGTGGCAGAGTGAGGGCTGTGTGACAGGTGACCTCCCTGTCTACAGGTGGTCGCACAGATACCCGGGGATCACACACCTGCTGTCAAGTAGCAGAACTCACAAGTTGCATTAAGTGACTTGTTGTTGTTCATCCTAATATAAAGGAAGTTATTTCGCAAACAACTCTTTAGTTACAGCATAGGTAGTCTCTATTTTCCCCATTTATTTTATACTACTGGTTTTGGGACATACATTGTTTAAATTCGTTCATCACTTAGTGTTCCTAGTGGCATTGATGCACATGCCATGAATAATATTTAAGAATGAATTAACACCCAGTACTTAAGACAGCTGATAAGTTTTAACTCCTTAAGGCATTTATTGTTTTTATAAATACAGCAATGCTGCATACTGCCCCATAATATGTCTTTTCATGACTACCTGCAAACTAGTGGGGACATAATATTTTGTGTTTGTACAGTATTGACTAGAATTACTGTACCATGAAAATTTCTTAGCCTTTCTGTTAAAGACTTACACCCCTTGTTGATGTGGAGAATGTTTAAATGTCAAACTATGACTTATTTTCAGCTACTGTACAATGGAAGTTTGTAATTCATTTGTTTTTATCTAGACCAGTGGTTCCCAAACTGGGTGCCGTGGCTCCCTGGGATGCCACGGTGACCTCTCTGGGGTGTCGTGGCCATGGCTGGTGGTAAGCAAGGCGGGTGGCAACTTGGTAATTTTGGCTTAGGGGTGCCTTGAAAAAATTATGGAGACCCAAAGGGTGCCTCGAACTAAGAAAGTTTGGGATCCACTGATCTAGACTCTTCATCTTTTAAAACTGGTTCAACAGAATGTGTTGACTATACATTATTTCAATGTTTTCTTAAGTGTTAAGAACACCTAATATGTATTCTACATGCCATATCTATCTTTCTGTAAGGGTTGATGGAGCAGCATTACTGTGGTGAAGAGGGGGGGTGATCATTTTGCACTTGTTCTCCTTTGTGTTAGGGGCCACTGAGCTGGAATCATTTCTAAGCAAACTCTCAGATAGCAGTAGGGTTCCCTAAGTCAATTGTCTGCCTGAATGGCTGGATGTAGACTCCTTTCCTCCCCCTCATCCATATATTGTCTATTTATTAAAAATAAGACTTTGCTGTGTTTTGGTTTAAAAGAAAAATAATCTGTGGAATAAAAGTTTATTAATGTGTTTTTTTTTTTAGCCCTTCTGTGGGGAATACATGAATTTTTCTTAAAGATTCTATTCCCCACAATATGCACAGAATAAACTGCTTATGCTAAGATCATTTAACTATGTATGTGTATTTGATGTAATATCATGATTCTTATAAATTGTTTGGGTTGTTGTTAATGTAGGTTTTGCAGTGGTCGGTATAATGGTGTGGATTCTTGTCAGTGTAATACCAGTATAATTAGTCTGGTGCATGGGGAAAAACACGGCTACTTTTATTGTTTACTTGTGCTATCTGCTACTGGATTTTCTTTTAAAGCAGTGATAAGCAACCTGATACACTTCAGGTGCCGCCCTCTAACTTTCAAAAGGGCCACAATGTAACCCTTAATCTCAGGAATAAGTTAAAACATTTCATTTAATCAGAGATCCAGACACCACATGTCAACATGTACTACAAAACACCCTTAAGATTTTCCCACATGCCAATTAAATACACCAGCACACTCCTCGCACACCACACAATGTCCATTCACCCAAATATAACCCCATATAACACAATTTACCCCTCTTACTCTAAAACAGTCACCACTTGCCCCTTAAATTCCTTATGTCGCTTAGACTACACACAAAATGCTCCTCAAAGCTTCCATTCACTGGGAATACCAATGGCTCACTACTAATCTAATAATTAATAAAACCCTATCTAAATTATTCATCACCTTTATTGATGTATATAGGAATGACACAGCTCTACCCTGCTTTCAAATGAGGAAGACTACCTGGTGCAGGCTTCACATTCCTCCTCCTTCTCTGATTTTGTATGTGCTGTTGTGACAGAGGTAACATGATGTGGAAGTTGGCTGTTCCCAGCAATTAACAATATGGAGTACAGTTTTATTCTTTACTTTATGACCCACCAAGCTTCATCCTCATCTCCAGCTTTTATTTTATAAAACCATGGTTATGAGAGAAGCTAGTGGGAGTCATAAAGTGGAGCATAAGAGCTGCGGCCGACAGGGCTTCATGCAGAGGAAAGGACCGTAACCAGGGCTGTGCGACGGGCCATTCAGGGTGCAATGCTGAAGGTGGGCGCAGTTTATGAATATTTTAGGTTTATTTGGCTAAAATTGAGGGCTAGGGGGATAGCATATTTGTTTCTCGCCACAGGTGCTAAAATTTGAAGTTACGGCTCTGGGGCCAACAAGGTGAAGTTCTGCGGGCCTGGTACAGATGTCGTGCCAACTGTTGGTAATTAGTATTAAACTAAAAGCTTCCTAGGCATCATGGTGCTAGATTAGCTACCATATTGTTAGAATAGTTTGCTTTTCTTCTTTTTTTTTTTTTTTTAAACTAAAACTTTTATTGAGGAAGTTCAGAATATGAAACAAACAAAGCTGGAAACAAAACAGAAGACTCTAGAAAACTAGAGCGTGTAACATCAACAAAAAGGAATTGTACATCTACCATGACTGATTGTGAGAGGCATGAGATTGTCCATCCACTTTGGTCTACACGGTATAAAGTTCCAGGGCCACAGGGAGGAGCTCTTAAAAATACACTTTGCACAAGGTGTCAAAGGGATATCCTATGCATGAAGATAACAGGGAGGAGGCTTGTATATATAGAGATCTGAGGCACAGGGAGACCAAAAGGGGGGGGGGATCCAGGACCCTTAGACATGTAACTAGAGGTCCTGCAGAAATATCCTAGTCTCATACCGAAGTGTCTGGTGAAAATACTCCCGAACTGTTCCCTTAGGGCAGTTGATAGTGTGGCAATATAGCTTTCCGAGTGTCCAAAAATTTGCCAGTCACTCTTTCCTGCTGGAGGGATGTTTCCAGCCAATCCATTCGCAGAATGGAAAAAAAAAAATTCTTGAAAAGTTAAAGCATGGGAGGAGAGCTCTGGATCCACATGTGGAGAACGCACTTTCTCGCTGCCGCTGAAATCGCCAGTAGCAGTTTCTTGCTCTCTTTGGAAGTTCTCGAAATGTTGAGGCAAAACCCCCAGGATCAACCATTCCGGTGTAAACGACAAGTAGTTGACCAATTTCTCCATTGCGAATATCAACACGTGGATCCAGAAGCCCCGAATAACAGGACAAGCACAAAAAGCAATGGAACAGGTCTGCCTGGGGTTAATCACATTTGGGGCAGGCCTGGTTTGCATTTCTTGATGGTTCATTATATATGTTCACATTACCTTTCCTGATAACAATACTGGAATGCTACATAATTCTGACATAAGATTTTGTTATGATTGTTGACTTTTTTTGTTTTTTGTTGTATAACTACTATACTCCCAAATTGTATTCTGTTCTAAAGCACGGACATAGAGATTTCAATTCTCTATTTGCAGAATTTACTAATAACCCAATCATTACAGTACAGGTGATTCAGTCAGGGAATAGATAGGCTAGGTACACACTACAGGTTTTTCAGCCGATTAACGGGCCAATCGCATGATAAACGACTGTTCGGCCTGATATCGCAGTAGTGTGTATGCTCTAACGATAAATGATTCACTCCAAAGCACTTCGTATCGTCTGATTGGTTTTAAATCAGACTAAAAATATCGTTCAACAATGGTACAACGTCATTCCAATTCTGCGGTGTGTATGCACTCGCGACCAGCAATGTCCATAGATCTCTATGGAGTGTGCAGAGTCATGATCTTTTCAACCGATTGTTATGACTGATGACGAGCACAGATCTGAATCCTCTAAAACGTGTTTAGCATGTACACATGAATCAGCTGCTGATCTGAACTTTTTTTTTTTTTTTCTGTTGTTGGTAAAATCGTTAACTATATCGCATCAGGAGAAATTTTTTGTAGTGTGTACCCAGCTTTACTCCACTGAGAACTATGTTGTTCCAGTGCTGGGCAATGTATTTTCTCACACAGGATAATAAGATCCTTTTTTAATCTTATCTAGTTTATCCTCTTGTGTGAATTTGAGCTCTTGTTTTGGTTTCTTGTGTCCTGAAAACATTTTACCATAGATTCTTATTTCCAGTTTATTTAAAAGAGACAAACAAGATTTTCTATGTAGTGATGTTTTAGATCTATTTATAAATCAGGATAGGGCTACATACTGAACATTTATATACATCCACCGCTTCTTATACATACATGCAACTGAGACTTATTGGGGAGAATTAAATTAGCCGCAAAGTGTCTCCGAGGTGCGAGTGTGTACCGCACAATGTCCGCGTGCCACACTGCAGGCTATTGAACTCCCCCCCCCAAATCCCCCCCCCCCCCAATGATCTATAACATACAGATCAGGTGTTTGGCCCTTATTCCCCACAGCATTATTTCTGCATTGTAACATTGAAAAGAGACGCAAGCAAATAATTATTGGGTCGCTACACCAAACACAAAATTAATTTTCGGAAAACCCATTCTTGTATGTTCTTTATTATGTCATGTTGCATTGTGTGTACATTCTGGCATAATCTGATGTTCTTAAAGTAAATTAAATTCAAAAATGGGAATTTACATATATAACTATAAATGCACTGTTCAGTTTCACAGCTTTGTCCCAGTAGCGATTTTCTCTGTTTTTATTATTTTATGTACAGTGCTTATAAAAATAAATCTGTTCCCAAAATGCTAAAAGGAAGTCACTAGTGTGGCATAGCCATTACTCTTTAACAAGGTTGCAGTGGAAAGTATTTTGGAGCATGTTCTCCACTATTACACAAACAGCACTTCTTGCAGCAATTGGCTAAGCAGCATTTTTAATCTACCAAAATGTACAGAACATTCTTCATCACCTAAGGTCTGAGCGATTTTCTTTAAAACTGTAACCTGTTGTATAGAAACTATAAGGGTGGGTGGGCAATGGTGAGCAAGATTGCGGCGCTACATCGCTTCTTAATTTGAATCCTGTAATGAGAGCTACATGCTGATTTGGGATGAAAAGGCACATGGATAAGTGTAGAAAAATATGTCCTAGTAACAAAGGATAAGATTGAAACAAAAAAGAAATATATTTGCCTATTACAACAGATAATGAAATTAAAAGATCCTATTTGTGAGCTGTTTTTGCTGTTTAGGGTGTGGGGGGGTGACCAGGGCCAGAAGAGCTATCTCGTCCCCCCAGGCCTGTGTTTATGATTTTGCACGTCTTAAAATTTGTGCACCTTGGAATGCAAGTGTGTGTGTGTGTGTGTGTGTGTGTGTGTGTCTTTGCTCATATGCAAATGATCCGACCTTATACTGTTCAGCTATTAATCAGGCCCATTGTGTCTTGCTTGCTGAGACCTCCCAGGACCATGATGCAAGGAGGTTGGTTAAGGTTACTGCTTTCATGTTTGTGTGCGTTTGTTTTGTTTTTTTGTTGCATAAAAGCTGTTTTGCATCACTTAAAATCTAGGGAATCCCATCATATCTACCCAATCCCTACCTCTGCTAGGTCTTCCAAAGAGAAATGTAACCTACTATCACTGTGTATGGTGTTTTGGTAGGTGATGCACCTCCTCTACTGTACTCTTCTCTTGCCCTAGCTAGGGGTGGGCATACTTGACCCAATCAGCAATGTCTCTATAAAAGGTTTGGACACAGGAGTCATGCATAGTGGTGCAGTGCAATAAACATGACAAAATAATAGATGCCAGAACTTTTCTATCACAAAGTAGAACTCTTTATTTACACCACTCTTCCCTCTAGCACAATACTTGAGCAGCAAATAATGAACATGTAAAGTAAATATGTACATCTCCTCTCCTCCAGCACAGATTCATTAAGGATTAACACGGATATGGGAGCAGTATACCTCTTCATAATGCACAATTATTAATCGTGTCCAAGATGCCAATAAAACTGCTGACATCTCCTCGCTACTTCTGCACCACTCTTATACTGTCGTAGTTACTCACAAATTAAGCTTTGCTGTTTCATAGCATCTGTAGACCCTAAGAATATAATTGTATAGGACATCTCACATTACATACATTGCACAGTAGTTCCAGTTCCACACTCTTATATATCAGCCTCTCCGTGTGCAGACGCACTCTTAAGCTGTTGGCTTCTGCTCCCAATACATGCAGGCTCCTTACATGGATACTCTTGTGTAGCTTATACTTGCCCATTTTCCCACATTCAGCCCACTTCCTGTTGAAGTGGGTAGGATGGCAGCCTCCTGGTGGGGAGGTGAGAAAAAATTGGTAAGTATGGCGTAGCTTTTCTCCACCGCATTACACTGTGATGATGAAAGATAAAAAAATGCAGTTCCAGCTGTATTTTGGTACTGTTGCTTACTCTTCTGCAACAAGGTCACTTTTTTTTTTTTTTTTTTTTTTTTAATAAATTTACATAATTTCAGGGAATATAGCCTTTCTAGTTTTCACATACAAGTTTAAATAATCATAGGTTATAAGACTAATTAAAATCTTTCAAGGACGTCGTAGCAGTGCTATGATAGCATGCTGGCATTTGCTTAAGACTGCTGCAGAGGATGTGATTTTCGGATTTAGAGTTAGCTGTTATAGAGAAGGCTGGCAGAGAATATTGCCACACCAGTAAACAATATGCTTTGCTGTTGCTTTCCAAATTAATAGACATGAATGGCTACTTTTTGTGCTTGTATAAACTGACAAGCATCGCCATACGCATAAGAGTGTTTTAGATTAGTGATGGATGATATGCGGGTCACCAAGTTTTCACCTGCATCCCCCAAATCCTTCCTGCTTTTTATGCACAGTTAACCCCAGCTCCTATTCTCTACTGTATGCCCCACCAAGCTTCACCCACAGACTAGCTCAGATTCGAGCGGGGCCCAAGAGTGACGCTCGGCAGGTCAAAAAGTAGGGAATTAGACTAGACTAGACTTGATTTTATTATTTGACCGTACAAGCCAGTTTCATCATTAAAGCACGGTAAGAAATTTCTATGCAGATTTGTATTGGTCATTAGATTAATATTGAGTCACTTCTACTCCTAATGAGGGATGATTAGGAAATTTGAGGAGTGTTTGTGTGGAATCTGAGAGACAGTAGGAAATTGAGTATTGAGTGTGGAGCTGAGGGGTGTTTTAGATCAAATGGTAGGTTTAAAAGACGCATTGGGGTATATAGGTTTCTAAAGGACAAATGTGGATGTTGTGAGTGAATGGCCACTGTGTTAGATGGTGTTTGATTGGCATGTGGGGCAGTCTGAAGGCTATTTTGGAGTACAGTTGGGATCTTTTCTAAGAGCTTGTGTAGTCTCTCTGATTAACTGTATTAACTTAATACTGATATTAAGGGTAATGTGCACCCCTTTGAAGGTTTGAGGGCCCTTGTAGTGCATTAGATTGCCCATCACTGTTTTAGTTTGTAAGTTTATTCAAGCAGAGCTTTATAACCTGTTTAACTGAATATTCCTGTTTTGTCACTGTATGTCTGTACTTATGGACAGTGCTGTGGAATGAATCAACGTTGTATACTTTTGGTGCTTACAAGTGGCAGTAATGCATGTTTTATTGTGAACTGCTGGTTTCTGTATGTTTTTTGTTTTTATCTAAAAAGCTTGTCTATTTCATTTTTTTTTTTTATTTGCATTCCACTTTTACTCTTTGAGGTAAATAATTTATGCAGCTAAAACAAATCTATATTGTGTGTGCGGAGCACCAGGACAGTTTTCCACTGTACTTAAAGTTTAGTTCTCCTGTAAACCTGTGTGCCTCTTTCTCTCAGATGTCAAGTCAGTGGTTGGTTTGCTGTGCGCTAGTATAAAGTGCCACCATTGTATGATAAAGGGTTGCAGTTTGACTAGAAAGTGTTTCTTAACACCTCTAGTGCTAAAGATGTGCCCACTCCTCTGTAGTACCGAAGGGGTTCAAAGTAGTAAAAAAATACTTACCCATCACATACTGGTATTTCCTGTTATTGAGGGCTTGGAGAAAAGCTGGGGAATGATGGTGTTATTGTGCTTTAAAAAAAAAAAAAAAATCTGTAGGGCGATGGGCACAAGAGTGGGGGAAGGGTATTGTAGTGCCCAGGTCTCCCCCCATTGTGGCTAGAAACAATAGTCCCATCTTTCAAATGATGTGTACCCTTAGTAGCTAACTGGTGATTACCAGGCAGTAGCACCCTACACTACAAAGAGCGTTAGGAAGTTCAGAGACGTGGGGCTATAATGCCCAGATCTGCCCCATTCTGGTTTCAATAAACTCAGGGGTAATTTGATGCGGTAGGTTGTCTAGTTTTCAAAATGGTATGGCTTGGTTTTTTTTTATTATTATTCCTACACACTTTATACATTTTATTCAAGATAAAGTACAAACTAGCAAATAAATGCATTGTACTTTTCAATTGCAGATTTTATTATGAAAACCTATATGTAGAATCCTGCATTTTGCCGTTTTGGAAAGGTGGATTGATGCGAAAACTAGAATCACAAATTATTTGTTGGTGACGTTTAAAAAAATAAATAAAAAAAAAAAATAAAAAATACACATATTTGCTTTTAGTTCACTTTCTTGCATTTCGATTAAAAAAAATTCCACTTTTTGGCAATTTTGGATAGATCTTTTTTGCTGTGTCAGGAAGTATAAAGAAGCTAATGGTATTTTCTGAACATTCATGCTTTGGAAAAACCAAGGTTTAACTTGTGTGGGTACTGCATAAACAAACTACTAATATTGATGTTGGAATGTGACCATTCCAAAACATGCCCCAAATAAGCTCAGCAAGGGTCAGAAAAGTCTCCCTGGTGAAGGGTGTTTTTTTGTTTGTTTTCTTAAAGTTGCTGGCTGTTTAGTGACTATCCAGTCTGAAATAAGCCTCATGTTGTTATTATTATAACATATATTTATACATATTATGTTTGTTTGCTGACTTGGTGGTGATATGTATATTTGCCCTGTTGGGAGCGGTAGGCTTTACTTAAAGGGAGCTTGATTAGTGGTTTCTATTGTCATTGGTGTTGCCGTAAAATCACCACCTGAGTAGACTAGTAGAGTGTTTTGTTTTTTGTTTGTTTTTTAAAAAAACACTCCATGATTCCTGTTACATATGCCATGAAAAAAAAAATTATTCAACCGGCATCTCCAGGGAGTGTGGTATACATGACACATTCTTAAGCACAAATATTCCTTTAAAAATAAACTTGCATATTTTGAGTAGTTGACTCCACACTTTTGTATTTTATGACCTTTTAATTGTTTTATACATCGACCATTCTTTAATTTCTCTTCATACTGATGTTCCCAGGATCCAGCCTGTTGTCAGGCCGTAGGCCTACCGAGGACTACAATGAAGGAGTACACTAACCGATATTAGCACTACTGAACTAGCAGGTGCGGAGTCTAACGTACCCCTGGTATTTGCCAGGGTCCCCCGCAAGGAGGTTTGGACTTCGCGGCACAGGGCACGCAGGTCGCGGTCCTACTAGACCGTTGCCAGTGTAGTGTAGAAGGGTCAGACGGTCCGGGTCAAGCCAAATCGGGAATGCAAGGTACCAGGGAGAATCCAGAGGAATAGTCAACTAGCCGAGGTCGCAGGAACAATATGGGTCACACGGAACAAGGGATGGTCGCCAAGCCTGGTCACAACGAGGAAGCAGCAACACTGGGAGCACAATCGGGGAAAATGGAGCAGGAAGAACCAGGAACACTAGGTATTGAACCTGTTACTCTGGCACCCTAATGGCGCCAGAACCAGGTTTAAATAAGGCAGGGTAGGTGGTGATTGGAGGAGCCAGGAGGTGGCGCTCAGGAGGAGAAAGTAGCGTCCCGTTGCTAGGCAACGGGACGGAGCAGGGCGCATGTGCCCGACAGGTACCGGCAGTGGAAGTCGCAGCGTGTCTGTTGCCTAGCAACAGAGCGCTATGACCCGGAAGGCAGGCGTCCGTCCCCGACTGACAGGGGATCCGCGGGGGCGGCGCCTGACACCTGTATGGCACAGATATGCTTCCTAATCTATCTCTGCATTATTTTTAGTAGCCTTTTTTTTTCTTCTACAGGTGCCAGCCCCATACTATGGGCAACTGTGTGCCAGTTTATCAGCTGCTCAATGATTTAAGATGGGTTTTTATATATTTTTTTTACCCTGCTTTCATATGCAGTCCTGCATAGAAAATATGTAGACTACTTCTGTGTTATTACTTATCAGTGGCAAACTGTGAATCCAGATATTAGGTGGCACCACCCTTCATGTTGGCTCTCAAAAGGAGGGCGGTTCTCCAAAGATAAGAAAAAATTAAATAAGGGCAGCAAAAGTGGAATGTAGCAGTCTTGAGAAAATATTTTTAATCCATTATTATCCTTTTATGTAGCATGCAGTATCCTAACTGGTCCTTAACCTGTGGTTATTCTGTTTTTTGTCATGTATTGGCCATTCTAAATCCCTGTATTCTCTCAATTTAAAACAGAGCTTGTTTCTTGCATATGTCACCAATTAATGAGATTGTGCCCACTCACCCCATGTTTTGTTTATTTGCAAGTACCATCTTTGTTGGCAGCATGGAAGCACACCTAGACCTCATTGACTTCAGTGATGAGGCTGTGTGCCAAGTCGCTCACAATTAAACAGTTCTTCTGAACACAAGATCTTACATCTGTCCTTTACAGTGTCATTGTCCTTAGAGGCATTTGGCCCCATAGGACATATTGAAACTGAACAGTTGAGTTTGTTGCCTCAGATTTGTAGCAGAAGCAGTCGTAGCTTTGGCCTCAGAGTTGCTTCCTGTTAGTCAGGTTATGGTTGCAAAAATACTATTTATATAGATGCAGGGTTATGGATTACAATTATTGCTTCACACATTACAAGGTTAGCAAAGTATGATGTCTTGTTAGTGATCTATAGCTCTTAACAGCTGATATTGTCTGTTATATTTGTTTTCTCATTCACAAACTCATCTGAGGAGATCTTTAAAATCTGCAGTGATGCTAACAGAGCCCTGACGTTAAGAACCAGTAATATTTCTAACTTGCTACATTTGTTCACAAATGGTGTAGAAGCCCCAATCACTTAGTACCTTTTGCATCCACAAAACCTGGTTTTCTTGGTCCTGTCAGGGCTACATAAAACTGCCTTAGTGTTTCTTTAGGAATACATTTAATCCAGTGCAATCTCTGAACATTACATATAGGTCATCATTTATAGTTGTGAATAAATCCAGTTAGAAGGTAGGTACAATCTTGTACGTTGGCAAAACTATATTGCTGTGCAGGGTGGTCAAATTAAAAAATGTGCGAACAGAGTGAGGAGAGCATCCTAGCTCAGCTCTAAATCACAGCTACCCAGTTTTTATGTAAAAGCAGGTCCTATTTTCTCTGCAAAGTAACCTCTAATGTGCACCACTTGCATTATGATATGGTTTGTCCAGGTGCAAATTTGCACCTTGTAGTGGGCTTGTCCTTCACTGTAAATGAGGCCCATAGTGTACACAACTGATTTCTTTTCTCATGGATAGGTCCCGTGTGTGTTGAAAACTCTTAGGGGGGAATTCATGTGGCCTGTACACTGTTACCCATATTACAGTAATAGTGTGCATTATTACCGTTAATGCGGTAAACTTTAATGCTGTTTTTTTGCTGAAATCAGGGTTAAAATTAGCATATTAAAGGTAATAGATTTAGCGCCGCGTTACTCGCGGCAGAATTGAATTCCCCCCCTTTGATGCCAGTGCTTTACTGTCCAGTGAATAGTTGCTTGAAAGCAGAGCATTATTATTGGTGTTTTATAGTGCTCATTCTGTTACGCAGCACTATAAAGAGAATATTTACTTGTTCACATCAAGCCCCATTGTAGCTTCCAATCTAAATTTCCTATCACACTCGCTAAGGTCCACTTTGTCAGAGGCCAAGTAACCTGTCAGTGTGTTTTTAGACTCTTGGAAGAAATCAACGCAAATACAGGGAGAGCATGCAAAGTCCACAGGGCACTGGTTATAATTGAACCGATGGCCACAGCACTGTGAGCCATCAATGCTAGCCTCTGTGTAACTGGGCTGCCCTTACTGGTAGGTGCTTCCATGATGGTTATTTATTACTTACCCTAAATGAACTGCTCAGTCACCTGTAGCATTTGATTCCTGGAGGTCATCCAGAATAGCATATGAACCTGATATAAGTAGCAAAGAAAATATATTTTTTTAATGTAGCAAATGGGGACATTAATCTGGATGCACTGCTTGTACTACAGTTTCCCTATATCGGGAAACTATCTTGCCTCTGAAAAATATTTTTAGTTTTTAGCTGTTTGTCTCCACTCATCCTACCTTAGAGACAATATGTAAAGAGAGATTAGCTTTCTGGGTGGAACATTCGGATATTGATTATCTACAGTGATATAGTTATATGCTATAATGTTATGAGTTTCTTTGTGTAATCTGTTCAGTTGTCAGACAATGGACTTGGATCTTTTAAATATAATCCTTATTAATTGCGTATACTTGTTTTAAACAGAATTAGTGACACTTTATTTGTAGATACAGTAGTTATAATTGTTGTATGCTTTATAAATTTCAGTTTTTCTTGTTTTATAATTTTGTCTAAAGCCTCTAACAAGTAATTTTAAAGTCTGTAGTATTTTGCTCAGCAAGTTTCTTGGTTGAGGTAACTGAGAAGTCTTAAACCATCTAAGCAGAAAGCTGTATCCTGTGCACGCCCTACTGTAAGTTCTTATCGCTCGCCTGAGGTCTTGCTGCTTGTGTTGATAAAGCTGACGTGATCGAATACGTTGTGTGTACATGCATATATACATACACATGTTCAAATCCCCATTGGATATTGGCCAAATTTATACTATTCTAACTTTTACCACCCCCTTCCCCCTTTACTTGTACTGCATTTCAGTGTCCTATTTTCCTTAATTTATACTGTCCTTTCCTGTTTTTTTTTTTGTTTGTTTTTTTTCCTCCCTACCCTAAACTTTAGTGGCTTAAACTGTTGTACAGTTTATTTGTTTTATGTATTGTTGGAATGTTCAGTATTGTACAATAGTACATGTTATAGTGATGCAAAGATTTTAGTGAGGGAATTCCCTACAAAGTAAGGGCTAGGTGCACACGTAAGACTAGTCCTGCGTGTGATGTCATTGGAGCATTACTTGGGTAAGGAGTCTCAAAATTTGACTGAGAGCAGGTAAAGTAGTGGCAGGCAGAACTGTCTGCCAGGAGTTATGTAGCCTGCACAGAAGGCTAGCATAAAACTATTATGTCTGGAATATGTAATCTGTATCGGGCACAATTATGGAATATGATCTTAGAATGCCTTCTAAGAGTTAGTATTTATAATATAAATAAGTGTTTGACTATGAGTTTGAGTGAAGTGAACTTGCTGTCAGGGTCTAGAGTGATAAAACATTTGGACATATTTATTGATTGGCCGTTTTAGGGTGATAGGCATGTTATGATCATGCTAGATTTGACCATTTATTATGTGTATGATTTTTGAAGTGCATTTGACATAGTGATGTATGTGATCTTCTATGGATTGAGGTTGAAGTATAAGACTGGTTGAAGTGATAATATTATTGCCTTTTGGGCTATTATAAAGGTGTGTTTGTATCATTAAACCTGGTGCATGTAAACAGACCTATATGATAGGGCTGTGCTGACTTGTAAGTGTTTTAGAAATTATAAAAACTGTTAGGAGTTTGGTACGTCCTTCAAACGAAGTTCTAGGGACGAAACACGTAGGTGGTCGTCCTTACTGGTTTATGTGAAGATTGTTAGCTGTCTGTCAGGAAGGAAAGCTCTACAACAGTGTCTGGACACACAGAGATTTATTGAGAGGATCCGCCTCCTGCACAGATAAGCCTTTGATTGTTTTACCCGTTGTAAGGGTTTTTTAATTTTTGTTTCAGAATAAACATTAGATTTTACACATGTGATCATCTTTTCAGTCTGTGTTTTTAGTGCAAAGACGCTATCGGCTGGCTATAATCAATCAAACAAGGAGAAATTGGCTATGAAGAAGTCCTCTACAGATAAACATAATATCTTTGTTTCAATGTACACTGCTTTTAATTCGCATATAATCAATGGTGTTGAACATACTACACTGTGCGCCCTTTTCCCTCATTTTATTTTTTTTAGAATTATTCAAAGTGGGTTGTGGAACATTGGAAAGAAGGAGCTGCTAACAAATTGGACATATTGTACTGAACGGAGTTTAACATTTGTTAGTTTGAGCATTGGAAGAGGGAAATATTAGTTATAAAAAATATTATGTTTAAACAATAACCAGTCTATTTGACATGAAACTCCAGAAGAAGAGGATTGCTCTGTTTAATAAATGTCACAAGTGTTTTGCTGACTTTTGCTTTCTAAATTTCCTAAAAGTAGTAGTGTTGGTGGAAATACTAGATTGGGGGACACACATACATATTTGAGTCTTCTATGCACCATCTTGATATTTTTGCAAATAGGCAGAGCTTTCTGTCCATCCTTTTCATTGACTTGGATGTCATGTGGGTGGTGACTATTGTAGGCATTGACCAGAGATAGAACTCTACATTGCTGGCTCCCATAGCAAGGTGATAGTAGGAGCATGGTGATGTAGCTGTAACCTCCCTGGACCTGAGCGCTTTGCTCTGAAAAGAGAGGGGGGCCTATTCTGGGCATGCACTCTCTTCTCATTCATGAGTCGCTTAGAGGAGGACTCTACTCTATTCAGAGCAGAGTCATAGCCTTGGGGGGTCTCTGAGGAGGGGCACCTGCATTAGTGGGCCCCCTCACTTCAGGGGCCGGTAGCAGCTGCTTCCACTGTAATTTCACCATTGGCATTGGCTGAACAAGAGCCTGACTCTGAATATGCCCTTATTTGTGTAGTGACCTATACTCAATGGCCATTCAGTTCTGCCTTAAGAAAAGTAAGCACCGCGCAAGTGGACTTCAGAAGTGTTCTATTGAGGAATCTGTATTTTGCTGTACTTGTTCAAAATGTTGGATGTACCCTGAACACAACTCATCAAACCATCCATGTGTAGTTACCCTTAATATATTAATTCCATGGGTACTGTGCAGCAGTCATGATATTCCTATGAAGCTTGCATTGTTAATGATCACAGTACAACTTTACAGGATCTAAGCTGGATGAAACTGTGCGTTATTCTTCTGTCTTTTGAAGTTGAGTGTTGACTGTGCATGACTCCTAATGCTCATCTGATCAGTATTCAGAGGTACTTTCACACCCTGTTTACTTCCTGGTGAACACAATACATGATGTCACACCATGCTTGGCTGTACTTCCACTCATACACCTTTCAATTGGATACCTATATAACTGGGTGCTGACCAGCATCCTTTACTGTTTTACTTTCTTTTTATTTTTATTATGTACATTAAAAAAATAAACTCTCTTCTGCCCCAATATTTTATTGTTTATTTTTTTTCCGACTATAGTCTCCATAGTAAAATACATTATTGTATAGTATCTTTGTGCATAGCTTCCTTTTCAAATGATTATTGCATACTCTGCGTCAGCATCTATTTCAAAGGACTGCAGTGGGTTCTCTTTTTGCTCATCATTGTGCAGTTTCAGAACAATTGGATTCAGGCAATAACATCACTATTTTATGTTGGCAAACATGATGCTGCTGTCCATATGAATAAATTAAACATTTCAGTCTTGATTCGGTCCCATTTCCCAGCCAACCCACGATGATTTAAGATGAGGTCTGTTTATATCTGTTTATATTTCATTGTATTTCTGTTTTGCTTAAACATGATCGTAGTGGTTAATCCAGTGATCTCTTGAGACATGAGCTGGTGTCTGCTGGGATCACCCCCTGCTGCATAATATGTTTAACTGATACATTGCCAGAGAGGTTTCTAAACACCTAACACAATCTACAGTCAAACCTTCCATATACAGACTATGGCAGAGTCTAATGTTTCAATCAAGATTTCTTTTGACAGTGTTTGAGGCAAAAAGCTGGCATAGGCTTCAGTTTTTCTTGTAACACCAAATATTGATTATGACACTTACAATTCACAGGAAAGTACAGTTTATAATAAAGTAGGTCCATAGGAAGCAAAATGACAGACTGCCTCCTCACAATTACCTTAATATGCAGTAAAGTCTGGACAGAACCACCTCCACCTCACATCCTACAGGTAGGCTTCCACTGCCGTCCCCTCCCATGTAAATGACCCACTCCCCCCACTCCCTTCATGACTTGCGCACTGCCTTCCTATTTCATATACAAGCGGCTAGTTTAGGAGGGAAAATTCCTGGTATCTCTCACCATGCTGATGCTCAGTGTCGCTCATTGGCTGTGAGCAGAGACTCCAGTGATGTCATTATCATGCAGCATGTGCTCACAGCATATCATTGGCCTGTAGGGGCAGTATGGTGTGGATACCAAGGGACACTTCCTTATGTATCCACTGCTATTAAATGAAGTAACAAGCGGTGGGGATAACAAGAGCAAATAAACTGCAGGAAGGTGAGAACGGTCAGAGTGAATTACAGGAGAGGGGTACAAGTGCTGGTGGTGGGGAACTATATTATAGGGAAGTGAGGATAAAGTACAATACGCATGTATGTTACCGCTAATGTCAGAAGTTGTCAGAAGTTGTCTGACGTTGACATTGTTGGGCTAATATCAACAGTTGTGCTTCTGACATTAGCAATGTACCATAACATGCACAAACAAAACACATATGTATTCTATAGAGAAGGATTGACTTTCACTCAATCAGCTATTTATATAGCCAGTGGCGGAACTACCATTGGTGCAGCAGGTGTGGTGCATCGGGGCCGAGAGAGCTGTGGACCGCGAGTTCCCTCAGCTTGCTAGATCCACCCCTGTAGATAGCGCCACTAATTCCAAAGCGCTGTACAGAGAACTTTCTCGCATCAATCCCTGCCTCATTGGAGCTTAGTCTAAACACACACACACACACACACACACACACACACACACACACACACACACACACACACACACACAATGGTAAATTTAATAGCAGCCAATTAGCATACTAATATGTTTTTGGAGTGTGGGGCAAACACGGGGAGAACATACAAATGCCACAGAGATAAGGCCATGGTCAGAAGTGCTAACCACTAAGCCACTGTGCTGCCCATAATGGAAAATATAAAATTTGTATTCTAAAAAATTGTTAGGGATACCAAATTGTAAAACTGCCTGACATAAATAAGTAGGAGGTCATCCAAAATATTATTTAATGGCCTGGGTTCAAATTACAACTTTTGATGGATCTTACAGTAAATAGTAACAGACTGAATCCTATTGTATACTTGTCCTATGCTATAGTTCTTTGGTTATTTAAATACAGATTTTGCTGTCAAGCATCCATGGGTTTACCAGAGTGTGTATTAAAATATTGGAAACTTAAGTTGCCTTCTGCTGAGTCCTCTGGAATTTTTTTGATTTTTTTTTATTATTAATATGCAGACTAAAGTGATGGTTACTCTCTTTATTTAGAACCACAGTGGACAGTAAAATGTAGGAGCCACTTTGTGAAATCTAGGAGTCAATAAGATCTTTTAATAAACGGGGAGGATATATACGCTTCAAGATTAAAAGAAAGAACTCGCAAAACCAGGACCCGCAGTATTTTTTTTTTTTTTTTTTTTTCTGTTTATTTTTTCTAGACTTCTGCTAATGCCTGGCATCAGGGATTTGCCGAAACCTTTATATACTTTTATTTGTCTTAATTGTAGTGACGTTACCCCTTGAGCAACCAAGTGCTGTGGGAATTATCTTTTGCTCACATTTAACAGTAGAGTAGGACAATTCTGTTCTCTTTATTAATTTTTTTTTTTTTTTTAATAAGCCTCTGAGCTGAATCTAGGCTGTTTTTTGCATTACAAAACACCCACATAAATTTGTATTTCTAGATAGTGACAAGGCAAGTAACTGTGGTTTCCTTTCAACATAGACTTCGCACTTCCTTTTTGTGTTGTCAGGCCTACCTCACTATTTTCATGTTATGAATTTCTGATATGTAAACACACTATGTACTGTAGCAAACCTTGACTGCTTTGTTCACCTGCACATTAGGTGGGAGAGTCAATTAGCCGCGATGTTCTGAAGAACGTGGTTTTTTTTTACAAGAAATCTCAGCTGATTTTTCCATGTGCCCGATAGAGGTAAAAGGAAAAATCAGAGGAGAAATTGTGCAGCTGTGATGTCTTGAGAGACATCGATGCTAATTGAATCTCCTCCTAGGAGTGGCTTTGTGTGCCACAGCTACTGTATGTTTCATGTAAAGCTGGGTACACACCTATGCAATTATTGTGCAGATCAAGAGTGTGCTCCCACGATCATGTTTTATCTTACTAAAAACACATTGTATCTGTTGATATAGTTTTATAAACTTAATACAAATCACGATCAACAATAGAACGATGTCGGGCAAATGTGTAAGTGTGTACCAGTGCCGTAACTAGACATTTTAGTGCCCTGGGCGAGACAGGGCACCGGCTTCCCCCCATCTAAGTGGGAGTGTCAATAGTCGTGTGGGCGTGGTCAACCTACTGTGGGGGCGTGGCTAGCAATTTACAAGTTTTAGACCGCACTGAAACCCCCCTCCCTCCCCATTCTTCATGGTCTGGCTTTATAAGGATCTTTACGTAATAAGCCTCCATAGAATCAGAGTACTTTTAAATGCAGCTATCACATGCTAGCTGTATAAATTAATTGGTTTTTGAAATAAAACTCACTGAAGCAAATTAAAACATAATTGTAATGGTACCATCTGCATCACACTGTGCCCTTCATCACATTGTGCCCTCCATCACAGTTTCTCCTTTATCACACCGTGCCATGGGGCCATCTTTATTACAATGTGCCCCCTTATCACTATCACACTAAATGAATAATATATATATATATATATATATATATATGATGGAGGAGGAGGCGCACAATAGTGTAGTACAATAATATAAATGGAATCATACAAGAATCCAAAGTGGGACTTTAACACCGGTGAGAAGGAAACCAAAGACCACAATGCATCACCCAAGTGAACCAAACATGGGGATAATTCACAGCATAAAACAAGGGTATAGCAGATATTAGGCCCCTCAGCATAAATTACAGGTCACCCAATCCGCCTGGATCGTGCTTTATGTCTTGCACGATCCAGGCGGTTCTCTGAAGCAGCGTTGCCATCCTGTCTCCAGAAGGACTGATGCAGGAGCTAGGAGGGAGTCGCCCTTGTCGTGATTCACGCTCTCCAGCGGTGAAGAGACTGTGACCTGATCGTGCTGCTCTATGGGATAATATTACAGATAAGCGCAAAAGTTTTTATTTCTGGTACGCATACACCCGTATAAATTTGGATTGGGTAACCTGTAATTTATGCTGAGGGGCCTAATATCTGCTATACCCTTGTTTTATGCTGTGAATTATCCCCATGTTTGGTTCACTTGGGTGATGCATTGTGGTCTTTGGTTTCCTTCTCACCGGTGTTAAAGTCCCACTTTGGATTCTTGTATGATTCCATTTATATTATTGTACTACACTATTGTGCGCCTCCTCCTCCATCTTTTTTCTATAGGTATTTCCATGCCACACCGCTTGGCGAAAGGAGGATTGGCAGCCACCTGTACATGGGGAGTGTACTTTCTAAGAAGAACATAGACTTTCGTGTTGGACTGATATTTCTATACTGATTTATGCCTTAAGCGCCATACTTATATCTTATATTGTGATATAGATATAGATAGATAGATAGATAGAGATATATATATATATATATATATATATATATATATATATATATATATATATATATATATATATATATATATATATATATGCACACGCTCATACAATATAAAGAGCCTCCTAGTGTCCGCCATACTAGACAGAGAGCATTCCTGTGACCGCCATACTAGACAGAGAGCATTCCCGTGACCGCCATACTAGACAGAGAGCATTCCCGTGACCGCCATACTAGACAGAGAGCATTCCCGTGACCGCCATACTAGACAGAGAGCATTCCCGTGACCGCCATACTAGACAGAGAGCATTCCCGTGACCGCCATACTAGACAGAGAGCATTCCTATGAGAGCATTCCTATAACATCATATCCTGATGACAGCATAAAAATTATACAGAAGAGATATTCACCCACCTGCTTGGGATTTGGTGGCTGTGAGACAGGGAAGAGGTTAGGGCTCCCCTTACTGCAGGTCAGTGTGTGAAATATTCTGTGTTTATGGTGGAGGGAAAGGGGGCATGTATCAGCTACATGGAATTAGGGTGTGGTCAATATAAGATATAAGGAAGATGAGGGATACCTGCAGTAGTGATGGAGAGGGTGCAGAGGTTACAGCTGTATTTCGGGGGTCCAGGAGTCAGAATTGACAGGTGTCAGGGATCAGGAGGAAGGGAAACATATCTGGATAGAAACAGAGGGAACTGATATGCAATGCAAGGAAAAGTCAATGATGAGGGTTCTGTATGGTACAGTGCTCCGAGAGTTAGGAGGGGCACTGGAGTCATAGCTATCAGGAGCAGAGGTGACAGTTCAGCACTTGAGAGTGTTGGTGGAACGCAGGGCTGTCAGGAGGAGCTAGGGATGCTGGGCGGGGCAGTCCTGGAAGCCGAGAGCTGCTAACACACAGCATGTGATTTAACAGACCAGTGCATAGGGAGAGAGCAACTAACGGAGCTGACAGATCCCCCTCCCCTCACTTACTTAAGGTCTGTTCCCAGCTTCCCGCAGTGTTGGCTCTTCTGCACTGACAGCATGGTGACATCATCAGTGATGCTGCAGTGGCAGGAAGCCGGGGGAGGGGCCACAATTTTATTTTTTTAGCTTTATTTTTTTTACTATGTGTCACAGAGGGGAAGGTAGCGGGCGGCTGCTGCGCCCCCTCAGGCTTGCGCACTGGGCGACGGTACCGCCCGCACCACCCTAGTTACGGCTCTGGTGTGTACACACTCAAGACCATCAGTGTAGGCAGATATCTGTGGAATGTACAGTAACGATATTTTCAGCAGATATTTATGAGAGCTGAAGACCACAGATCTGAAGGTGAATTGTGTAGGTGTGTATGCATGAATTTGTATGCTCATCGGGACTGGTGTTACAGATATTGCATCTGACGTAAGATTGCTTGGGTATATACCCAGCTTAAGACTGCACTTGTCAGATAACAACAAATTAGCAACAAGTTTTTTGTTTTTAAATTGATGTTATAAATATTGAAGATCTATCCAAAAACCTAATTAATAGTAATATTCCTTTAGGTTTCATTTATGTCTATACTTTTTGTGTTTTTTTTTTAACCTAAATAGTACTTTCAGTCTGTTTTTATTCATCTATCCTTATCCGCTGCTATTACAAGATAGTCAGATTAGTCATGTCAGGGACTTCCTTGAGAAAAAAATGTGTTAGCTGGATCATCTTATCCTTTGTCTGAACTTCTGCTTTAATAACTAGGAAGTATGTGCCACTTATTTTAATTCTTCTGTTCCAGCAAATAACTATAACACTGGGTGTAGGCAGCAAAATAAATTTTTACCTGCAAGACCTTTGTGCTGTTCAGGATAGCTCAGAATCGCCTGCAAGTGGTGCACGTTGATATCTAATGTGCATTCATTAATTCATCATTACTACAGCTGTCATCAAATCCTTCACTTACATTGCTGTCAATCTGTTAGTACCACATTGTACAAGTAATTCTCTAGGTTTATATAAACAATGTAGTCATAATAAATGTGTAACTACTTACATAATTTGTGTAGGGGGGTTCTCTGCTGTCCACCAAGTGCCCCCTTTGTAGATGTTAGGTGTGGGTCCTAACCTGAGTTTTTGGGTCATGTCATTTCTCCTTATCTAGAGCAGAAGTATTTCACACCAAAGCATAGACTGGGGCCAGAACGGAAGACCGAAAAGTGCCGGATGGGGTTTAGGAATCTAATTTGGTCCCTGATAGCACAGGTCATAGTAGATTGATTATTTAGGACATATCCAGACCCCTAGCACTAAAAGTATGTTTTAAATAGAAATACACTATGTGGTCCATCAACTCTTATCAAGTATAGGCGAATCCTCGCTAAATGTCTACTTTCTTACCAGTGTCCTGTTTGCTAACATGTTTATCTTCTGCCTGAAATGATATGCTTCTGTTACTTGGAACACTTATATTTGTGCACAGTCTGTACAACTGTAGTTCCAGAAAGTTAGAGGATAATGGTTTTTTTTTTTTTTTTTTTTTTTTAAAGGGGTTAGGGTGTGCAAAATGCACTATTATTTATTTATATATATATATATATATATATATATATATATATATATATATATATAATATATATATAATTTATTTATATATATTTAACCCGTGCATGATACTCATGCATTCTAGTCAAATCAAACTACTTAAGGTGTTAAAAAGGTTCTTGTCATGCATTTGGGGCTAGGCCAGGCCTCCTCAGGGGAAGAGCGTTACTTCCCGACGTAAGCGCCCTTTTTTAACGTGGTTTTGTCCACATGTCACCACCTCATCCTTCATCTTCATCGCCACATCCTTAATCTCCATCGTCTTACTGTTCTAAAACCTCTCGATACACAATGTTTCTGCTAAACACTTTATCGCTGTGCTCAATCAGTCTTCCTTGAAGGGCAGTATTCATAACCTGCACTTTCACATCACTGCTTCTCCGTACTCGTGAAAATGTGACATACAATTGTCCATGACCAAACACAGGCTCTGGTAAATAAATACCCACACGGTCAAGAGTTTGAGCCTTCAACTGGTTAATTTAGCCTTTACTACCCCTCCCACGGGGGGAAGGGGGGATGATGGAAGTTAACTGACTTCACTATTATAATTTTTTTGTCAAATAATGTCAGTATACCAAATTTCAGGTCAATTGGATGAGCCCTTTCTGAGAAAATAGTTTTTTCCACACACACTAACACACTCCCCTATCCTGTGTATTTACCTGTCATGAAGATCCTGCCATCATAGGGGTAGAAATATGTTTCCAGAGTTTTCTGTGTACGGCACTACTTCACAAACCTTATCTGCCTTAATCAGCAGAGCGTAAATAGATTTTAATTTTTTTCATACAACTCTATCCAAATCTGGTCATCTGATGTAAGCAGAGTACTCTTTACCCCTGAATATCACAGGAGCTTCAGGGCAGGTAGGTGTAGGATACCATATAGTGAAAGATGGGAAAGAGACATTAGTGATCTTATCTGACGTTTTTTGCTTATCTTAAGCAAATCCACTGTGTGCATGCTCAGAAAAGGGAGATAAGAAGCAAAATCCACTGCATAAGTGAAGAACTTCTTAAGTCAAGATGAAAATCCATCTTAACTTCACTCTTCTCTCCCCATTTCTACTTAAAAATAAGCATCTTAACTGTTGCACAAGGTAAGATCACTATTGAATCAGGCCCTATATTTGTAACATAGACTTATGTTTTTCTTGTACGTATAACTTTCAAAAATAAGTATTAAATAACTCCAACACAAAGAGGGGAGCTATCCTTTACACCTTTTAGAAAAAAGTAAAACATTGCGTACTTTTATACAAGTGTTTTTTTGTTTTTTCCTAAAGACACAGTGATGTTACCTGATTGATCAGATAAGCTCTCAACACCACATTCATGTAAACTCCATTTTATTTTTTATTCAACCCTGAAGAATACTTCTGCAAATTGTCACATGTATATACTTGTGGACACACCCTATTAATGTATGCTAGGCGATTATTGTGTTCAGTCATATTACTGTGAGAAAATGTCAAAATGTTTTAAATTAGTATTTGGTTAGGTCATGTACAGCATCTTTTCTTTTTGAACGTGTGCTTTAATTAATAGATGCAATACGCCTCCAAAGCCACTTTGAATTCTTATTTAGTTCTTACACTTATTTGAAGTTGAACATCCCTATGTGCTTTCCCAGTTCTTGGGGATGGTAAATTATAAGCTTTTCTGTTAGTCAGCCTTTTATAGTAAGTGATTAATTTGCATATATATATATATATATATATATATATCTGCAACATTCTGCCTAAGATTGAGATATAGATATAAATATAGGGCAGCACAGTGGCCTAGTGGTTAGCACTTCTGCCTCACAGCACTGAGGTCATGAGTTTGATTCCCAAACATTGGCCTTATCTGTGAGGAGTTTGCATGTTCTCCCCGTGTTTGCGTGGGTTTCCTCCGGGTGCTCCGGTTTCCTCCCACACTCGAAAAACATACTGGTAGGTTAATTGGTTGCTAACAAAATTGACCCTAGTCTCTCCCTCTCTGTCTGTCTCCCTCTGTGTGTGTCTGTGTGTGTCTGTGTGTGTCTGTGTGTGTCTGTGTGTGTCTGTGTGTGTCTGTGTGTGTCTGTGTGTGTCTGTGTGTGTGTGTCTGTGTATGTTAGGGAATTTAGACTGCAAGCCCCAATGGGACAGGGACTAATGTGAGTGAGTTCTCTGTACAGCGCTGCGGAATTGGTGCTATATAAATAAATGATGATGATGAAATATAGATATATTGAAATATTACAGTAGATTTGTCAAGCAGTTTGGAAAACTCTAACATTAGGGCATGCTTAAGGTACCAGATACCTCTACAACATCGGAATCAATCGGGAAACTACAAATATACTTTATTAAAATATTTATGCATCAATCAGCCACAACCCTAAAACCACTGACAAGTGAAGTGAATAACATTGATTATGTTGTTACAATAGCACCTGTCACGGGATGGGATATACTAGGCAGCAAGTAAACAGTCAAATCTTGAAGTTGATGTGTTGGAAGCAGAAAATATTGCAAGCATAAGGATCTGTGCTACTTTGACAAGGGTCGAATTGTGATGACAAAACAACTGAGTCGGTGCATCTCCAAAACAGAAGGTTTTTGGTGTCCCTGGTATGCAGTGGTTAGTACCTACCAAAAGTGGTCCAAGGACGGACAACCGGTGTACCAGCAAAAGGGTCATGGGTGCAGAAGGCTTATTGATGCGCATGGAGAACGAAGGCTAGCCAGTCTGGTCCAATCCCACAGAAGAACTGAAGCACAAATTTGAACTGTAGTACGATTTGATGAAAAAAAAATATTACTTGCGCTGATAGAAAGGTGTCAACACACAGTGCATCTCAGCTCGCTGTGTAGCCGCAGACTGGTCAGTGTGCACTGAACCACGGCACAATGGAAGATGGTATCCTAGTCTGATGAATCACATTTTCTTTTGTAGCATTTACTTGGGGAAGAGATGGCATCAGGCAGAGTGATGCTCTGGCCATTGATCTGCTAGGAAATCTTGGGTCCTGGCATTCATGTGGATGTTACTTTAACACTTCCCAACTACCTAAACTTTGTTGCAGACCAAGTACATACCTTCATGGCAACAGAATTCCCTGATGGCAGTGGCCTCTTTCAATAGGATAACACATCCTGCCACACTGCAAATAATATTTAGGAATGAGTTGAGGAACATGGGTTTAAATTCTGCAAGTTGAGATTTGGGGCCGGACTTGTTTTTTTGAAGGATCTGCTGCGAACGTCTTGGTGCCAGATACCGCATTACACTGAGTGCTTGTGGAATCCATGCCTCAATGGGTCAGAGCTGTATTGGTGACACAAGGGGTACCTACACAATTTTAGGCAGGTGGTTTAAATTGTGTGTGTGTGTGTGTGTGTGTGTGCTCTCCATATACAAATTACAAAATATATGGTTCTTGGCACAAAGAGCCTAGTAAAGAACCCTACCATAAGAGGGCTATATTCACTGTTTCCCTTGAATGATAATCTGGCACAGAGCCACACACTCACTCCCTTACCGGGAGAGTAGGGACTAAATCCGATATCTTCCCGCTTTTTCAGGTGCACAAAGTCGAAAAGGTTCACTAAGACTACCAAGATCCAAGTTTCTGGCAATATCCTAACAAGAGCTGTAGTTCTTAGTCAGAAGTTGAACTGTCTGAAAATACAAAATGGCACCCACAATACAGCCACGTGCTCTTTTATATAGATGAAGAAAGTCTCCTCCCGTACAATGAATGTATATAAGCCTTGACATACTGCATCAAACCTAGTAGATGTTTGAGTAGGATAGTCAGTTAAGGGGAGGGGCATTTAATTTTTTTTTTTTTTAAATGAGCACGGTTTCATCTGTTTTTGCCATATTGAGATGGTGATGACAGAACAGTTGTTTCATGTTAAATAAGAAAAGTAAATCTTTCTGCCTGCAGGGGTTACCGCTGAAGGTAGCCGTATTATCCCTTCAGGTAATTCTCTGTAGTGAAAAAAACCCCCATAAGATTTATTAAAGGAGAAAAAAGGGAGGATGAGCAGATGGGGGCAAAAAGGGAGAGAAAGAAACAGGCACCCATAATGTGGAAACAAACACATTGTGGGTTGTCACTTTTGTGAAACTAAATGATAATGCATTCGGAAAAAAATCTTACTAGCTTTTCAAAACAGAAATGCAAAATCTTATCGCTAAATACTAGTAAAAAAAAATTAAATACCAATGTTCATTGCTTTCTTTTTTTTTCTTTCTTTTTTCTTTAGGCTAAGAACAGAGAAACTGGCATCTTGGCAGCTGCCAAAGTTATAGAGACAAAGAATGAGGATGAGTTGGAGGACTACATGGTTGAAATAGATATTCTGGCTACCTGCAATCACCCCAACATCGTAAAGCTGCTAGGTGCATTTTATTTTGAGAACAAGCTTTGGGTAAGTAGATAAACATGCTTGTAATAAGATTTACTGTTCTACTGTGGTGATGCTCCCAGAGGGCTCCATAGTTACATGACGACACTGCTGCCTTCACGTAGTGTAAAGTGTCTAGCGTTTAATTTCAGCCTTTTTTACTTGTGAGTTTTCAAGTTTGTCTGACTGCACACTAATAAGGCATTGTGCACGTTGTGTCAGTAAGTGTTTTAGTTACAAATGTTGTCCTTGATAACGTAACTGTACCACATGAAGAGGACTGTTACATATAAAGTGGCCAGTAACAGATGCTGGCGAAACCTTTCTAGTTTACACATGTGTAACTGTGTTAGTGACCGTCCCATTGTTTGTTGTTACTGTTCAACGGATTGTAGAAGGTGTATTCTATTTTGGCTAATATGGTAAACTCAGAAGGTCTCATGCGTAATTAGTGTACTATTTAATTACCCACTTCTATGATGACTAATCCAACCAGTCTGATGTGTTAGAAATAAGTCATGCAGAACAAAGAAGTATTTAATTTGCAAATACAGAGTTTATGCTGAAGTATGTGACCAGCTCATACCTCTAGTCCTACTGTATATTGTTCCTGACTGATTCCACGTTGGAGTACATTATCTCTATTGTCTGTCTGACAGGTTTCGGGTTTGTTTTTTGTTTTTTAATCAGAGAGTTAAATCTGTCACTGTTCACAGGTCTTTCTATTCTGTACAAACTCCATTCTACAGCTATGTTATTGTCTATCTTGTGGTTGAATCTCAAGCAGGTGAAATCTCTGTGGATTTCTTTGAGTTCTAGTGAATTAACTCAAGGTGTACCTGCTCATGTGCCTCTTTGTGTAACATGTTCCAACTGAGCAGGGACATAAATAAATCTGTGGGCATATTACATCAAGTAAAAAAAAAAGCGTAGAAATGTTGGGTAATTACTTTAGAAATCATTGGAATAGGTTGTTTAGTCGGTTTTTCTGGTATTTGTTTGTATAATCTTGGCAGTGCATTTTAGAATTTTCATTACCCGATTACCAACGCCTCACTTTTATGTTTGCCTGGTATCTTCTAGTCTTGAATAAGGCATTCCGTCGTTTGTTGTACAGGAATGCTGGTTAAAAAGCATAAGCGAACATCAGAATAGTAACAGGTTTCATATATGTGCTGTGCGGTTAGTTTTCTCTTAATGATTACATCATATTAATGCTGGTATAAATTGCTCGGATTATAACTAGTAGTGTGTTTTTGTTGTTTTTGTCTTTTTCTGTGTCTGTTTTGTTAGGGTTTAGCATACACCAATGTGTCTAGGTGCTTTGTTCTAAAAGGCTAACTCCACTCTTATGCTGGTTTTTATGGGTTGTATGTGTAAATAGACCCTAGTCTGAGGATATAACCCCCATCCATGTTAAGTGTATATTGCAGCTGCCTTCTTTGGAGGGCCTGCCATAGTGAATTTTCTGCCGAAAACAGCATGATTGGGTTGGAGCTGAGTATCGTGATTAGATTTTTGCACTACTGAGTTCTAACCTAATAACACTAGAAGGATGACGCAGTGGAGGGAGGCAGCTGTTTACAGTGGACTCCATATGACCTGCCCCCCACCCCACCCCCCTCCACCCCAAAGATGACAGGGCCTTAAGTACACATGGGTATTTATATGCTGGACCGGGCCATAAGGATCTTTTTGAATTTTGTTGGCACTAACAAATCCAGCATGGTCACTTGGTTATGGAAAAGCTGAGGAATGTACAAATCGTTCATTTAACTCACCCATCAAACAATCTACAGATAGAAATCTATACAATTTTGACATTGAACTATGAGCCTTTCATAATTTTCCAAATTGAGACATGAGATATTTGCACATGGCAAAGTTGTGTCATTTCATCATTCTGCACCATGTCACAACTCTAACAGAACTTTGTGTATTGAATTACATTCTTTGTCATTTATACGTGGCTAAAACACACGTGGTGATATAGTATTAGGGTTTTTAAATGTTTTAATGGAGAATAATTGTCTGGTGCCTGAGCTCATGATTCAGCTGCATGCAATTTGTGCCCTCACCTCTATTAGACAACTCATTTTTTATGCCTCTCTTCCTGAGGCTTTTTCGCATATTTGGAGGGAGGGGGTGTCATGTAATATATTGTAGCATTGCAATAGTTGCTGAAAATGGCAGTTTTAAAATGGATATACTCCATCAGGACCTGTTTAAGGGTTGAGGCTCTAGGCTAATTAGCTCAGAGCGCGCCTCCTTGTCTTTATTTTAAATCTGGCTTTCTTCACCCCCATTAATGTTTATGTTCCCATGTTTTTGAATTTCCACACCACTTGGCTTTTTAAAAGGGTCACGGACATTTGCGCCCCGTCGCCTATAAAAGCCTTGCGCCCTATCTAGGCTGCAGCGTAGTCAGCCTATTGAATAATCAGGCCCTGGACTCAATATTGATGAACACAATCAAACAAGTTTTTTTTTTTTTTTTTCTTTTTCCTGTGACAGGTTGGATAAACTACAAAATCTGATTTATGAACTTGCAAACACAAAAACCTCACATTTGATGTTACATTTTAAATGTCATAGTCACACCAACAATATCACTGTTTTCCCATATTACTTTTGCCACACAGCCTTAAAAATTGTGCAGAACTAGATGTTTCATATCATTTTTGCACATGTTGGCGCAAATGTAACGCTTTTATATATTTGGATGCTACTATTAAACTTTTCTATGCATGGAAATTCATATTTGTTTTTAAATTATTATCTGTTTATTTGGAGGACAGGATGCTGCTATTAGGTGTCCTCTTAATTTTGCCCCAAGAATTCCTTCTTGTAGGCAGTGACTTGTGACACAGTCCCAGTCCTGTACAACTAGTTTCTGAAAGGAATGTTTCTATATCTTCACATGCTTACGCTATTCATTGTTGAGAATGACTTGTACAGTAAACATTGCAATTCAGCTTTGCCTAGTACAGTGTCTCTGTGGTCGTTGACAAGATTAGTTTGTTCAAACAAGGTATTAGCATGGTGCCACTGACCGTAGAGCATTCTGATCACTGGCTGAGAGCTCTGTGAACAGAGGGGAGGATCCTGCTCATTACCGTAACCCCTCTCCTACCGACTGGGTCCTTTCGATTCTCTTCTCCAAACTTGCCTCATAAGATATGCAGAAGTGTATAAAGTTAATCAGCATCCCAATAAAAACTACAGAAAATTTAATGTATTATAATTTTTTTTTTATTTTTTTTTGAAGTGTGCTCTAATATGGTGCTAAGAATGTGTTGCTACTTCTTTTAGCACTCAACTGGTTCATATTGCCCACTGAATGAATGTGCGCCTATGCCCAGTACAAAGGCAAGGCATCTATTCATATGCATGAACTCGCTGAGGAGGGTTAGTGGGTAGATAACACTTCTCTTGAATAGGGGCATTGTAAACTCCTTGGTACGGTATTCTGAGCAATGCACAAAAACCTTATTCTTACATCCCCACCTACAGAGAATGTTTATCCGCCACTCTTCCACAGAGAGCTGCTTGCTTTCTCTGTATTGTCATCCAGGAGACATTTTGTGCAGACTAAGGAAATGTACAGAAGGTAAAGAGCCGTGTTTGTTTCTTCATGCTCGTCTGGCAATCTGATCATCTAGCTTTGCCATTAAACCTGAATTCCCTTAAGTCTCCGACTGAAAATGATTGCTCATAGACTGTACAAAAGTAATATTTTCACATGGCAATATTTGCTCTCTGTTATGATGTGCTGGATGAATTTGTGAATTGTATTTACTGTATGTGTAGTATAGGATGCCATGCCCTGTAGCGTATAGTTTAAAGTGCAAAGCAGTTACTTCTGCAAAAGCTCAATTAGATGGAAACTAAGGCTATCAACATGTTGATGGTTTTCAATCTTCCTAGGTGTTTTAATTTTGAAATCTTTATTGTATTATAATGACTCAAAGATTTTAAGTAAACATTATTTCGTTCACTTTGAAAGGCCTTTTAAAAGTTTGTATATGTTTCTTTTTCATTCTCGCTATCTTTTTCTCTCTCTCAACCCTGTGGAGTGCGCAAGGAAATCCGCGATGTTGCGGTACTGTAATGACACTTTATACGTGCAGCTGCGTGTAATCGTGGGTGCCAATCCAAATTGTATATGCCCCATAGAGATAGATATGTGTGTGTACACCGATCACACACAACATTAACACCACCTGCCTAATATTGTGTAGCTCTCCCCGTCCAGGCATGGGCTCCACAAGACCTCTGAAGGTGTCCTGTGGTATCTGGCACCAAGACGTTGGCAGCAGATTTAAGTCTTGTAAGTTGGGAAGTGGGCAGGCCCGGCGCTCCCATTAGGCAAGGTTAGGCACTTGCCTAGGGCGCCGGGCTCTGGAGGGCGCCACAGAACTGGAAATTAATTTTAAAACTGTGTGGCGACCGCTGACCATTCCATGTCACGGCCGCCGCACAGCATTCAGATGCATGGGGAGGGGGGGAAGAGGCTATTGCTCACCACCGCCGCCTCTCTGCTCCGTCTCCTCCCCTCCACTCACTAGTGTCAGTGAGTGGAGTGGAGGAGACGGAGCAGAGAGGCGGCGGTGGTGAGACAAGGTAAGAAAAGACGGAGGGAGGAGGGCGCCGATTTTTGCGGGGGGGGGGGGGGGGGTGTGGGGTTAGGAAGAGGGCGCCGATTTTGCCTAGGGCGCCATGGACCCTAGCACCGGCCCTGGAAGTGGGGCCTCCATTTCCCAACAGAACACTGCCCAGAGCATCACACTGCCTCCACCGGCTTGCCTTCTTCCTATAGTGTATCCTGGTGCCACCACTTCACCACATAAATGACGCGCACACACACACAGCCATCCACATAATGTAAAAGAAAATGTGATTCCTCAGACCTGGCTACCTTCTTCCATTGCTTCATAATCTGGTTCTGGCGCTCACTTGCCCATTGTAGACGCTTTCAGCGGTGGACAGTTGTCGGAATGGGCATTCCAACTGATCTGCGGTGCAGTATGTGTTCTGACACTTTTCTGCAATAGCCAGCATGAACTTTTTCAGCGATTTGTGCTAGAGTAGCTCTTCTGTGGGATTGGACCAGACGGGGTAGCCTTCTCTCTCCACGCGTGTCAGTGAGTTTTGGATGCCCATGACCCTGTTGCTGGGTTACTGTTTGTACTTCCTTGGACTACTTTTTGTAGGTACTAACCACTGCATACCAGGAACACTTCACAAGTCCTGCTGTTCTGGAAATGCCCTGACCCAGTCATCTAGCCATCACAGTTTGGCCCTTGTCAAAGTCACTCAGATCTCTATGCTTGCTCATTTTTCCTGCTTCCAGCACATCAGCTTCAAGAACTGACCGCATGACAAGTGTAATGAGGTAATCAATGTAATTAATTTCATTGTCAGTGCTTTTAATGATATGGCTGATCAGTGAGTATATTGTGAACTAGCAAAGGGAAGTCACTTAATAGGACTTTGGGCCACCACAAACGGTCTGTATGCAGTGATGCTTTATGTCCGCCAGTGTCTGTGCAGGAGGGAGGTAGCATCATTCTTCCACTAGACTATTACTCTACTGATGCCTGGTTGATGATGGTGGAAGCATTCCAGAATGTCCCATTAAATGTTCCTTTTGACTTTAGATCTAATGACTGAGAAATCCATGGCATATATATCCTAATTTTACTTATAGCAGTAGGCATCCACAGGTGCTCTGTAAATGAAGGGGAGGGGGGGGGGATTGTCATCATCCTGTAAGAAACTCTTCCCATCAGGAAAAAAAATCTGCAGTTAGGAGCCTTCACCATTGGGGACACACTAAGGGCCATAGAATTAGGTTGATTCCACAAATGCACTTGTCTGTTTGTTGTGAGCATGGTAAACCTGACTGATGATCTGCTGAGTTCTTGTCAGACTATTTTTTATTAAACTGGCTGCTCGTGCAACAGGTTGAAATTTGCAGTTAATTGCATTGCAGTTGCTTGCCTGTATTGCCTTGCATATCAAATTATTGCAAAGATTTTACAATACTGGTTTATCCATTTTCGTCCACTGTTCCTGATTATTTTGTATCAGAGTTTAATGCTGACATCACCTTATACAGCAAAGTTTATGAAGCATTAGCGTGTTTTACTGTCTATCATTGAAGGTTCTGCCAAATGTGCCCCCACAGTTGCCCCTCTTTCAAAGTCGCTGATGTTTGTCTTGCTGCCATACTTCAAGGCAACCGGAACAATCCATATACTTGTTGAATCTCATCTATGTGTATGTATATATAGATGGCTATATAGAAATAGATGGATATATATTTATTAGTAGTTGAAGTGGAAATTTAGACATGGCGGTATGGAAAATGTGAATATTAGTAAATGGAATTTGAAAGTGAAAATTGTAGGAGAAGTGGTGGTTTGGCACACCACTGTATACACCCCTCTTTGACCAGTATGTATCTTACTGAATTTGTCTTTTAAAGCGTCCATTTGGTTACAGGGCTTAATACAATTGAGAGACAGATGAACAATAAATCTGACAAAGTAAACATTTCTAATACAAATGTCTAGCATGATATAGAATTATTTTGCTGTATACTGCATAGAATGTTAGTTTGAATCTTTAGCTCAACTGTTAGAGTTCCTATCCACTTTTTATTCAACATAATTCATCATCATTTACCCTTTTGAATACTCTAAGGACCCTAACATTCTGCAGCCAGTAGAAAGCATCTGGAAAAGATTCTTTCAGTCAGTGTCAGTGTTTCATATTGACAACTGAATATCATTTTTTGTGTAAACCTAGATTTATGGAACCTTTTTGTTATGTCTTCTGTCACATTTTTCACAATGGGCAACAATATTATGTTTTATTATGTAAAAAAATGCTCCTAGCGGTGCTCCCTGGAAAGTCCACAATTGCATCCTGTCTCTTCAGAAGCCTTCAAGTAATTTAAGTGAGGTTTTTATCATGGGGTTTAAAGCGCTGCGGAATATATTGGCGCTATATAAATGATGATATTGGTAAAATGATCCCTAGTTTAAGGTATGTTCATGCTGCATTTACTGTAACTTTTCACGGTGTTTACCTGTTTTCCATCCTATAGTGATCTGTTAGCAAATGGAAGATTAGCTAAAACTGCACAGTCCTTTGTCTATTCATGCAAACATTAATAAGAAGCAGTGCTAAGGTTTCTAAATGACACTGATTTGCATAAGAACTTATATTAATGCTTTAGATTAGTAACATCATAGAATGCTAAATTATTATTTTTTATTCACTTTAAAGCTAATAACTTCTCAATGTATATTATAAGTATAGTGACATTGACTTCTTACTGTGGAGTAGTGACTTACTAAAACAAGTGCTCTCTCTATTTCTTGCTTCATAGGCTTTGTTTGGGATTTTTGGTATGTGGCTCTTCTGGTACATGTACTTCGCCGGGAGGTATAGGCCTTTGTTAAAACGTTGGTAAATGTGTTCCTCTTGATTTCAGGGTGATGAATCTGTGGGCCATTGTCCTAGTCCTGGTCAATGTGTCCCTGACTGAGATTATTCATACATTCTTTCACCCACAACCTGTGGTTATCCACCAGCCTGGAGAAGTTATCCGATTGTTGGTTTTCTTTGGTGATGTGCTTGTTGCCAGATATAGTCAGGAACGATTGTTCCTCATGTTTCCTTGGTGTGATGACCTTCCTCGGCACCACCATGTGCTTTCCCACTGCCCACAAATTTTTAGTGGCTTCATATTTGAGATGAAGCTTATGTGGGAAATGGGACAGATGGCCGACCTAAAGTGCAGCCATCTTTATCTGTCATCCATATTCTTTAAGGACCCAGACTTATGTATAAGTGAAATATATATTTTACCTAAACTGAGTTTTCTTTAATCTACATGGTAATTCCTTGGCCCATAGTAATTCAGGAATTGCTTTCCCGTAACCTTTTTATATAGAATTTTTAGTGCCATTTCTCTCAAAAGATGTGATGACAATCCCAATTTGATTCCGAGTTTCCAATAATTAATCCCCACCCCCCAAAAAATAAATAAATGCAAATTAAATGGATGTTAAATGTAAAAAAATCAACCTTGCTTAACTAGATAAACACGAGTCTAATTATAGAATGCCTGCAACTCTGCCTAGTGCTCAGCTATGACTGTATCTCGTGTGTGTGTGTGTGTGTGTGTGTGTGTGTGTGTGTATAGGATTTTACATGTCACCTTGCACAGGTCACTCTCCTGATCGCACCTTGGCCATACTAGTAGTGACATGTTGAGAAACAGGTGAGGAGCGACTGCTCTCATTTTTAATTAGCATTTTCAGGGGGTGCAACATTGAGTGTCAGCCAGCTTTAGTGTTTGTTGGCCAAGCTGCATTGCTGGTACAAAGAACCTTTGTTTAACCATTAAGACTGTCTGAAAGATAATATAGTTAATACAATACCTTCAATGGGCTAAAAAAAAATATTTTGACTTTCTCTGGTCATTCAGTGGAATGTCCTCCAGGTCCAGTGTATAAAAAACACTTTGTTGCTCCTTTTAAGCCAATGTTTGGAATGTTGCTTTATAATGTGCTTGTTTATGAACATGTGTGTTTTAAGTAAGTATTGCTTGTTATTTTACCAAGTTGTCACTTTATATAAATTTAGTTCACACACAACCACCAAGGAACGTGGGAGTACTGTATACAGGCTGTTGGACATACTGTAGTGGAATGCCTGCATTCATCCTATTAGCATGACTGCATCCTACGTTGGAATCGCACAAATTCCCTGGATACCAGGAAGCAGTGTGTGGTGTTTGGCTTGGAGCTCAAAGCATGAAGTAAAATCTTCGATGCCTAGACTCTGCCTGGACGCATACACTGCAGCTCAGTATCACTTGGTGAAAACAGCTGTTGATAATGTTTATTTATTCAGTTTGTTGTGTAGAATCTAGCAGAAAAGTCAACCGTTCCCTCTGTGGAAATTGGTCTCTGACGCCAGAATGTAAATATGACCTTTGGTTGATACCAGTGTTACTTGTGGTTGTCAGTGTTTCCAGACCAGTGTGTAGGTTTCACAGTAATCAAATGCTCCTGTGAAGAGTCAAAATTCGATAACGGACCCTCTGTAATTTGTCATTAGAATTACACTAATAGTTGAGAAAAGGCTATAGTAACGTCTAATAAATTAAGCTTTTATCTATAGCCATTCTTTGCCTAACTAAAGGGAAATCTAAATTGTACTAAAGTATTCTCTCAATTCTCTTATGAATTATCCTTCTAAATGTTTTCTTTTATATACGTTTTTTTCTTTTTTTGAGGTAAATAAAATCTAGTATTTTATATCACTGAATGTTTTATATAAAAAATACAAACTCCTCCCCCTTTCAAACCCATAATTTATTTCCTTTAAGTGTACGCATGGACAGGTGGTTTTGCAGTTCCTGAGATATGTAACCCTGCTGATAAAGTGGTCACACGATAAAAGCTTATCATTTAGAAATAAAATAGACAACATATTTAATATTCACACAATTGATAAGTGTGCCTACAATGAAATTAATACCTTTTTTAGTGCACTTTCAGCAGCAGAGTATATCTGGTAGTAAGACCTCGTGTCAACTAACATTAATTGCAATTGTTTAATTGGTCCTTGTAATGCTAGTAAAATATGTAACCAGGTCTGATACTAGAAACCATTCTATGTATGTCACAATACCCATACCACTTTTACTAGCATTAAGGTAGTATTCTGATTTGTGTCCTGGGTTCTAGAGCACATCTTGTTCCATCCACTGTGCTCATTAGGGAAACCTACAGTGATCTCCAAGTGTAACAACATGTCAAATGTGGTTGATACGTTTTCATTCACCTTTTTACTAAATTCTGTGCAACTCCATTGGGTACCTGGCTTAATTAGGGTGATGTTATAAAGTGGGGGGGGCATTGTAGCTGTAGATTTCTAGATGCAATATATCTTTTTGTACCTGCGATTGTTCCTCCTGTCCCAAGGTGTTGGTATAGCCTTTCTAAGCCAAATTGATTGTGGTTTTGTGTAGGAACATTCTCCTTCTGTGGACAATTGTTTGTCGTTGTGGGTTTGAGGTCACTTATTTACAGTCCTACCTTGATCACTGGCGTTCTAAAAGCACACCTGAATGTGTGGTGACACAGGACTGCATTACCAGTGTGTGGATAAGATCTATTTTCTCTTGCTTAGTATAAACTGAACAAGATGTATAAAAAGTGGTGCTTATTTTTGAGATCTAGAAAATATTTTGTTCTGAGGTCTGTTGTCGGCTCAATAGATGTTTTCAAGTGTCCACGAGACTTCACTTGAAGGCACATTTCCTATTACAAATGTAAGTTTTAGTAATGTTTTTATATGAAATAGCAGGGATCTTTATGTAAATACATGCATGCCCCCAAACATCCAAATGTATGGCTATGAAAATGAATGAAATCTTAGTGTTTTATTCATCACCATTTCTCTTAAACAAAGATTCCCAATTAGGCGACAAGCATTTTCCCATATTTGTCCTTGATTAATGATTTGGGTAGTAGTCTGGTGTTTTCTGGTCTTTTACAAGTGCAAATAAAACACACTTATTAATAAAACAAATAGGCCCAAGTTACCTACTATTTATCCTAGATCTGTCAACATTGTGTGCTTTACAACAGAGTGCTTATTCTTGTTCTACTTTCTAGAAAGCATCTGAAGGCAGTTATTGAATATTCTGTGGACAAGTGTCCTGGTCTCATACTGTTGCAGAAGAGCCTGTGAACTGAGGAGTTAAATCTTTTTGTGGATTCCACAAAAAGAATGCAGGAATGGGGCATGGGCTCATCTGTCATCCACTTGTCTAGCCCCTGTTGTATTGATTACCCTGGATAGCACTGTAAGGTGTGTCTCAGAAATGCATCAGCGGGAAAAATGCTACATGTTTATCAGATGCATCAAGGCGAGTCCATAGACTAGTCATTCCTGTAGTGTCAGGATGGCATAATCTTGATAAAGATAGCATTTACCAATGTCTTTTTCCTTTTGTGTGCTTGCACCTGATGAACACAAAAAACTAGATCACAAGATTTTTTAAAATATTAAAACAGTTATTGTGATGTATTGTGTCCACATCCCCCTTAATATGTGTGTCTGAATGTCTTTTTGTAGTCAAGTGATGCGAGACATAGGGCAGTCTAAAGGGAGTTTTGTTAGATGTTAGATAATTTCTGTGACCTAATTATTCAATTACAAATGGGCCATTGGCAATGTAGATTGAAAATTATTATGTAATTGCAAGTAAACAAATTTTAATACTGTAAACACATTACCCTGTGTAACGTGTGATAGTTTAATGTAGGTAGATAGTTTAAAGTTGTGTGTGCTTAAGTAGATGGCCTGCATATTTATTGTACATAACATAGCCTGTTCAGTTCCCCTGAATTAAATATATTTTAGTCAGGTGATAAGTGGGTAAACCACATCCAGATGACATGACTGCGAGAAGCCTTATCCTTTACTGCGCTAGAAGTCTAACTCTTGAGCAGCAGACAACCCATTGAACACTCCAGGCCACAGCAGCATGGGACTGCCAAGGATCTCCAAGATCAGAGGGGAGGATCTGGCAGGTCTATCTAATGAAGAATGGGAGATGGTATATCTGTACACATCACAATCTTCATTTAGCTGTAAATTCTAAAAAATCAGTTATAAAATATAATCTGCCTAGTATAGATTTTCAGGTAAGGAATTCCCAGTCAGTGATAAATGCTGGTGATGGACGCTTTCTTCCATATGTTTTGGTCCTGCCCTTTGCTTATCCGATACTGGAATTAAGGTTCTTCACACCTCCTAAATGCAGCTAAAGCTATTATCCCAGTGGTGTATTAACATTTCCCATAGCCTGGGAGAATGGTCTAACTGGTAAAAAGAAAAAGTTAGACTCATGGCAAATATAATGCATAAAACCCATGACCGGGAAAATAACTTTAGAGGAGAAATTGGCCAGCTGGGACTGTCAACTACCCTGACTTTCACTATCAAGAATAACATTTCATATAAATGAACAGCTGAAATATACACTTCCTCCAACCTGCCCCTCTACTCCTATTTTGTCTATGTATAATGTTTTATATAACCACATCATGTATTTATATAAAATGCTGTATAGACTAATTATTTGCATAACGTAATGGAATGTACAGTCTGTGATGCCTCCCCCCTTATTTCCTTTCTTTATCCCTGTTTCCAAAAAATATTGTATATACAAAATAAGAAAGGCCCTATAAATTGTTCTATGATCTTATTTTTTTTTTTTTTTTTTTTGCTAGTAAGCAATAAAATAGCTGTCATATATATTTAAACTGAAATATATATTACATTGCATTATTTTATAGATGAATGTCATGTCCCCAGGTTCAGATGATAGTTTTATTGGGGTAGATAGGAGTAATGATGGCCTGCATGGATATATACACTATATGGACTAGAGTATTCAGACGTTTGACCATTACACCAACAGGGACTGTAATGACATTGTATTCAGATACATATACTTAAATATGGAGTTTGTCTATCTTTTGCAGCGATAACAACTTCCACTGTTCTTGGAAGGCTTTCTACGAGATGTTTGAGTGTTTCTATGGGAATTTGTGCTCATTCATTCTGTAGAACATTTATAAGGTCAGGCACTGATGTTAGACAAGAAGGCCTGGCTCGCAATCTCTGTTCATCCCAAAGTTGTTCGATGGGGTTGAGGTCAGGGCTCTGTTTGGGCCAGTCAAGTTCTTCCACACCGAACTCGTCAAACCATGTCTCTGCAGCCCTTGCTTTGTGCACTGGGGCACAGTCATGTTGGAATAGAAAAGGGCCTTTCCCAAACTGTTGCCACAAAGTTGGAAGCATGGCATATTCCAAAATGACTTTGTATGCTGAAGCATTAAGATTGCCCTTCACCGGAGATAAAGGGCCTAGCTCAAATCCTGAAAAAGAGCCCCACACCATTATCTCTCCTCCACCATACTTCACAGTTGGCATAATGCAGTAGGGCAGGTAACATTCAACCGGGCATCCACTAAACCCAGACTCGCCCATTTGACTGCCAAATAGAGAAGCTTGATTTGTCACTCCACAGAACATGTTTTCACTGCTCAGTGTGCTTTACACCACTCCATCTGACACTTGGAATTGATCTTGGTGATGTGAGGTTTGCAATCAGCTGCTCTACCATGGATGCCTATTCCATTAAGCTACTGACGCACAGTTTTTATGCTTACCTTAATGACAGTGCAAGTTCGGAACTCTTCAGCTATGTGATCAGCAGAGCGTTGGTGACTTTTACGCACCATGCGCCTTAGTAGTCGTTGTACCCCCTCTGTGATTTTACATGGTCTTCTGCTTTGTTGCTGATTTGCTGCTGTTCCTAAATGCATTCACTTTCTAATAATATCACTTACAGTTGACTGTGGAATATTATTATGTTTAATTTATAAGGCACCACAAAGGGTCCGCAGCGCCGTACATGACATACAAAAAAAAGTGAGCCATGACACAACATGATACAGAAAGAACAAAAATATATACACAGACACAGGTAACATGGTAATACAAATCAAATTATTACTGGGACAATGAGTGACAATGACTGTAGAAATCAGTGAGAAGTAGGCTGAAGCTTAAGAAAATAGGGCTAGGGAAGCAAACCAAGAGGTACAGAGGGTGATGGAATGGTAGAAGGAGCACACAAGGAAAGAGGGCCCTGCTCCTGAGAGCTTACATCTTAAAGGAAAGGGGGAGACAGAAATAGGGTGGTACCAACTGGGGGAGAGAGTTAGGAGGACAACTGATAGATTTGAATAAAGAAATGAGTCTTAAGCGCACGCTTGAAACCATTTAGAGTAGATACTAACCTGATGGAACGTGTAAGATCGTTCCACAGCTGGAGAGCAACCCGGGCAAAGTCCTAGAGACGCGAATGAGAAGAGATGATCAGTGAGGTGGCGGTCACAGGCAGAGCGGAGGCGGCAGCTAGGAGTGTAGGTGGAGATGTAGGGAGGGGAGGATTGATTAAGAGCTTTAAAGGTGAGGATGAGGAGTTTAAATTTAATTCTGCATTGAGGATAGACTTAAGAGGGTCAAGGTGAAAATCAGGTAAGCCACAGAGAAGGTTAGAGTAGTCAAGGCGAGAGGTTAAAAGCAAGTGAACAAGGGTTTTCGTAGCTTCCGTGGTGAGAAAGGGGCGAATCTTGGATATATGCCAAAGGTGGAAGTAGCAGGATTTAGAGAGGTACAGAATGTGAGGCTTGCAGGAGAGGAAGGAATCAATGATGACCCCAAGTCATCAGACTTGAGGGACAGAAATGAGGGTATTGTTATTAACAGAAATAGAAAGGGGGTGGGGGTGGGAGAGTCCTGAAAGGGTGGAAGACGATAAGATCAGTCTTGGAAATATTGAGTTTAAGGAAGCGTTGGGACATCCAAGATGAGATGGCTGAGACAGAGGGGAGAGGTCAGGGGATGAAAGATAGATTTGGGTATCGACGGCATAGAGGTGGTACTGGAGGCCAAAGGAGCGGATGAGGACACCTATGGAGGAGGTGTAGAGGGAGAAAAGCAGAGGGCCAAGAACGAAACCTTGAGGAACGCTAACAGATAGAGGAAGAGGGGGTGATGTAGAATCATGTGTAGAGACTGAGAAGGAGCAGTTGGTGAAGTAAGAGGAAAACCAGGAGAGGACAGTGTTACAGAGGCCTATAGAATTGAGAGTTTGCAATAGAAGTGTGTGGTCAACGGTATCAAAGGCAGCAGAGAGGTCAAGAAGGATGAGAAGAGAGTAGTGTTTTTTGGATTTAGTGAGGAGAAGGTCATTAGTGACCTTTAGTGAGGGCAGTTTCAGTGGAGTGGAGGGGGCGAAAACTGGATTGGAGTGGGTCAAGGAGTGAGTGAGAAGAGAGAGAGGAGGTGGTGAGATGGTTGTAGACAATCCGTTCAAAGAGTTTGGAGGCAAAAGGAAGAAGCGAAATAGGGCGGTAATTAGAGAGATAGGCGGGATCAAGGGACGGTTTCTTGAGTATGGGGGAGACAAGAGCATGTTTAAAAGAGAAGGAAGATTCCAGAGGAGAGGGAGAGGTTGAGGATGTGTGCAAGGCGGAAGCAGGCTTCAAGAGAGAGGGAGCGGAGGAGGTGGGAGGGGATTGTGTCCTGAGGGGGGTGAGGAAGAGAGAAGGGTATGGACTTCATCAGCAGATACCAGAGTGAAGGAAGAGAAGGAGGGTGAGCTAGCAAGAGGGGAGGGGAGAAAGGAGATGGCAGGAGGGTAGGAAGGAGGACAGAGTGGGCAGGGAAGGGTGTGGTAAGAAGGGACTGCTGGGAGATGTCATGATGTATAGACTCAATCTTGGAGGTAAAGTGGGTAGCAAAGTCGAAGGTGGCAAAAAGCCGACGGGGGTTGGAGGATTGGGAAGAAATGAGAGCTTTAAAGAAGGATTGTTTAGAGAGCGATAGGTCCAAACTGTAAAAAGCAAGTACGAAGTTGAAGTGGAGGAAGTCAGCATGAGTGCGTGACTTTCTCCAGAGCCGTTCTGCACTGCGGGAGAATTTTTGAAGATAGCGGGTAAGTTTTGAGTGCCACGGTTGCAGTGGGGACCGACGAAGCTTGATGGTGACAGCCGGGGCGACAGCGTCAAGTGCAGTGGTAATAGTGCGATTGTAAAAGGAAAAGGAGACTGCCTCATCGGGGCAAGAAAGAGTGGTGATGGGAGGGGGGGGGGGAGTGAGCCCATGGAGGAAGAGGAGGAGAAGAAAGTGGTAGGATCAGCTTTGTCACGTTTACGCCTGGTGAGAGTAACCTTGGAGGATGGGAACGGTGAGAGGGGTGGAGAGATGCTAAAAGAGAGGAGATGGTGGTCCGAGAGAGGAAAAGGTGCATTAAATAGGTCAGAGACAGTACCGAGGTGTGAAAAAAACAGATCAAGTGAGTGGCCACTGCGGTGGGAGAAAGAGGTCCGTTGAGAGAGACCAAGGGAGGAGGAGAGGGAGAGAAGTTTGGCGGTAGCGGGGTCTGCGGGATTGTCTATAGGGATATTAAAGTCCCCCCAATATGAGGGAGGGAAGGTCAGAGGAGAGAAAATGAGGGAGCCAGGTGGCAAAGTGATCAAGAAATTGGGAGACAGGACCGGGAGGACCCTCCCTCTGGAAAAAGACAGGGAGTGTTCAGGGGGAAGAACCTGAAAAGAGCAGCAGGAGGAGAGAAGTATGCTGAAGCCACCACCATGCCGGTCCCCAGGTCTGGGTGTGTGGGAGAAAGACAAGCCCCCAAAAGAGAGAGCAGCAGGAGAGGTAATGTCCTCAGGGGTTAGCCAGGTTTCAGTGATGGCAAGCAGGTTGAAGGATCTAGAGCGGCGGTTCCCAAACTGTGCGCGCTGTCTCAGGGGTGCCGCGGGCCAGCCATAAAAAAATCAAACACAAACACTTACCAATCCGCGCGGCGCCGGGAACCAGCATCCGCCTCTCTCACGCAGCTGTCATATCAGTGACAGCTGCTGCGTGAGAGAGGAGGATGCTGGGTCCCGGCGCCGCGCGGATTGGTAAGTGTTTGTTTGATTTTTTTATGGCTGGCGCGCGGCAGAGGGGGCAAAGTGAGAGAGTGCAGAGGAGAGGGACAGGAGGGGACAGAGCAGAGTGACAGTGTGACAGGAGGGGACAGAGGAGAGTGACAGTGTGACAGGAGGGGACAGAGGAGAGTGACAGTGTGACAGGAGGGGACAGAGGAGCGTGAGAGGAGGGGACAGAGGAGAGTGACAGCGTGACAGGAGGGGACAGAGCAGCGTGACAGGAGGGGACAGAGCAGAGTGACAGCGTGACAGGAGGGGACAGAGGAGAGTGACAGCGTGACAGGAGGGGGACAGAGGAGAGGGACAGCGTGACAGGAGGGGGACAGAGGAGAGGGACAGCGTGACAGGAGGGGGACAGAGGAGAAGGACAGCGTGACAGGAGGGGGACAGAGGAGAGGGACTGCGTGGCAGAGGGCAGAGGAGCTGGGACAGCGTGACAGAGGGCAGAGGAGCTGGGACAGCGTGAGAGGGGCAGTGGAGGGGGACAGCGTGACAGGAGGGAGACAGTGTGACAGTGGGCAGAGGAGGAGGACAGTGGGCAGAGGAGGAGGACAGCGTGACAGGAGGGAGACAGCGTGACAGAGGGCAGAGCAGGGGGGGCAGCGTGACAGAGGGCAGAGGAGGGGGGACAGCGTGACAGAGGGCAGAGGAGGGGGGACAGCGTGACAGAGGGCAGAGCAGGGGGGACAGCGTGACAGAGGGCAGAGGAGGGGGACAGCGTGACAGAGGGCAGAGGGGGCAGCGTGAGAGAGGGCAGAGTGTCTGGATGCAGAGGGGGCATTTTTGCATACAACTAAATAAGCATTTCTGTCCTGACCTAAATACTTATTACAATTTTTTGACCCAACTACTTCTAAAACAGGACTGCTCGGTAATTATTTTGGAGGGGTGCCTTAAAAAAATTATGGAGACTCTAAGGGTGCCGCGAACTGCAAAAGTTTGGGAACCACTGATCTAGAGGTAAAGAGACCATGGACAGACGTAAATTATCCAGCAGGGATGAAATTTCACAAACTGTCTTATTGCAAAGGTGACATCCTATCACAGTACCAAGCTTGAAGTCACTGAGCTCGACTCATTTTGTATCACAGATATTTGCAAATGGTGACTGCATTGCTAGGTGCTTGATTTTATACACCTCTGGCAATGGGTCTGATTGAAACACCTCAATTCAATAATTAACAGGTGTGGCCAAATACTTTTGTCCATATAGTGTATGTTACAAGGGATTTTTCAATTGCAGAGGGAAACACACGGTATCAGTCTGGTTTGTGAGAGAAACTATAATATACTATTTGCGGAATCACAATAATACAATACTTATGCATGACATCTATTACAATTTAGCCAGGTGAAGACTGTTAATCACCCTAATGTACTTTCTTTTAACTGTCTTCTTACACAAATGATTTGGTCTTGCATAGCTTTAGGAGTCATAATGATTACTCTTTTGGTTATTGCCACCTGTACACAGTTGATCCCGAATGGATCCTTGTATCACTCTGTTTGATCCCTAGAAAAGAGTTAATTTCTCTGTTCTGTGACTAACTGCCCTATAATCAATATACGTTGTTGTTTTTGTTTTTTTTACACAAATAACAGTCTTTATGCCCAATTTACAATCTATTTTGGTGACAAAAGCAATAAAATGTATCATGTCAGTAGAAATTCCTGGGAATAGTAAATTAATATATAAATGCAAATGTGTTTTGCTTTCAAGTCCAACATGGACATGTTTCCTAGTACAAAGTGAATGTTTTACATACCGTTCAGTCCAACAATTTTTCCAAGAAGATAGCTGAATTGCCAAAGCTCTATTCCACTAGGATGCATTTTTCTGGTCATGCCAGTGCTTCATGATCGTGTGAAAGAGCAGCTAAAGCCTTTTCTCTCTTTATGTCCCTATTCCCTTCATTCCATTGTTTGTAGAGCTTTGAGGTGTTCGTTTTACTTGAAATCAAGACCCTAAGCTGTTGTGCTTTATAGTCCTGAAACAGACAGATGTGGATTTCGGAATCTAGTTTTAGATTTCGATTTGTTTTTTATTTGTGTGGGGGGTGTTGTGTGGTTTTATTTTGTTTTTGTTTTTTAATAAAGTATGTCCTGTCCAATTCCCCCTTTAACCTAATTGAGTGCTGTTTTTCAGCATGTAACAAAATGTCCCAAGTGGGGCAAACTATGCCACTGGCAATCCGTGCGGGCTAACTGGGGAGCAGTATCTAATGGGAATATGGTTTTTCCCAAGGGCGTAATGGACTTTGCTTTGGGGAACCGAAAGCTCATGGTCACCAGGCTAGTCTCAGTAGGTCACGGCTGATTGAGGAATAAATAGTTGCAGGCTGAGGGCGATGCTGGCAGCTCATGTACAAAATCAGAATACTAGTCCAGGGTCAGGGGCAGGCAGCGTGCATTCATAAATATAATTAAGCCAATAAGCAGGGTCACTAGTAAACAAATGTGGTCTAAAACGAGCCAGCTTGCTACAATTAATAGTCATAAAAAGAGGACATCTGACAACTAATAGATACCAAACCTGTTCTGGCAGTAGTCTGTGTAGTGCAGTTTAGAGGCCTGATTGAAGTAATGGGAATTTGCACACATGCAGTGTGGCTAGACGTAACAACAAAGTGCTTAAAAGAACAGTGTTTGCAACAGTTCATGCAAGAGAAGCAAAGCTAAAAGGGCAATGTGCATGAGACCAGGAACTGATTTGTTCCAGTATACCTTGTAGCTATTTTTGTGTAGTCTGTTATGCAGATTACTATCAAGACCGTTTTTGTGAATTTGGGTAATAGTATTATTGATATAGGGCAGGGGCACACAATGCCCCCCCGAGTGCTGCACTGGTACTCATTTGTAGCAGCTGCAATGAAAAGTAACTTGCATTAACATGAATTATCTACAGGAAAAGAAAAATACCCCTCCCCTGTTGCACATTGGTTTCCTTCACCTCAATCTCCCTTCTCCATCCCTCCCCTCGCCATTACCTCTGTAGTAACATAAACTCCTACCCCCCTTCACTCACCTCTGCAGTAAGTGTCCCCCACCCATGCACCTCTGTGGTAACACATTCTTCACTCTCCCCGTGCTGCACACAAATACATTCCCACTCATACCCTTGCACAATTCTTTCCTGTCCTCCTTAAACTCTCTCGAATACCCCCACAGCCAGAGTGTAAGACCTGTCACAATGCGGTGGAATCCAGACAGAAATACTACAGCAGTAATAGTGCAGTCCTAATCCTAGTTTTTCTCCTGATTTACCTACTTTTACATGTGTGTTGCTGTTTTGTTTTTTGTTTTTTAAATGAAATCTATTATGCATATTCACCTCCAGATGCCTTTCCCCAATTTAAACAGGATGTCTCACCATATTTTGTAGTGGTTTATTGTTTTTGCCCTGCCCCCTAAAAAAAAGGGGGGTTGCAGTTCATGGAGACCCCATTCCCAATGATAATCTTTGAAGTCACTGTTTTTTCTAAGCACAATGTTCTCTTCCAGACCAACTTCCATCATTCTTCGCTGGAGGAGAGCTGTTAGGTATCATTTTATATATTAAGTTTTTATATAGCACATACCGGCCAACATTTTGAATCCCAAAAGTGGGACAAAATGAGCCCCGCCCCTGGTCCACCCAAACTCTGCCAACAAATAAGTCACATTTTCATAAAGCCCCACACACTTTCATGCTAAACTCCACCCCTTTTACGGTCTGAAAATTGGTTTGTCCCGCCTAAATTGGGACAGTTGGGAAGTATACATTGTTATTATCACTGCTAACAGAGCCAACAGCAAGTCTCCTCTGTATGGGGAAGCGTATTTCACATTTATAAGTACCTGTACACAGTGTCGAACTGGGGCATGAAGGGCCCACAGGGAAAATACAATGGCAGAGGCCCACCAGAGGGGGTGTGGCCAACCACTAGAGAGATGTAACCAAACCACTGGAGGTGGTATGGTAAGCCCATGAAGGACAGCTAGCACCATAGTGTAGTATATAAAGAATGCATTGTGTATATAAAGAGTACACAGTCTTGACCTGCCTCTTAGATTGGGCAGAAGAGTCACTAAAAATTGGAATTGTCCCACTAGAATCAGAACATTTCACAGACTATCCTGCTCTCTGCTACCTGTTGTCACTTTTACCACCTGTGGCTGCTGATTTCTTTAGTTGCGGCTTGTCTGGATCCTGGAATATTGGGGGCCCTATTTGGAAAAAAAAATGGGTACAGTTAGAGAATTCAAACCAGCCCTGGCGTTAAATCAATAGCATCCACGAGTAATAATTAGGCTTTCCTCCAGCCACAACATTACAATAATAGTGTTCCCATTTAATAGATCTATATCCTTCCAACCAACCCCAACATTAAAGTAATAGAATTCCCATTTAATAAATAAACCTATTTCCATCCCTCCAAACACCTCCAGCAATAAATTAAAAGTATTTTCATTTCATTCCCGCAACCATCACTGCCATTATATAATTCATATTCACATTTCATAAACAGACCTCTCCCAAGCTCACCCCCACATTCAATTAATAGCCTCGAAACCACCCCATCTTAAATTAATAGTCCCCACTATTAAATTAAATTGCCCCACCATCACCCCACAAACAAAATAGCACCCATTAATTAGTAATCACCTACCTCACACACACTATATTGCCACAAGCCCCCTGTGCCATCACACACACACTATATTGCCACAAGCCCCCTGTGCCATCACACACACACTACATTGCCACAAGCCCCCTGTGCCATCACCCACACACTACTGTGCTCCCTCATCACCACGCTGTGCTGCTGCTCCCGCCTCCCCCCCCCCCCCACTTCATCTCTGTGGCATGCTGCTTTGCCCCCTTGCCTCCGTTCCTTTACTTATCTTTCTATTGGCTTCTTTCATTTTTTTTCTTCTATTCTTCTCCTGACTTCTTGCTTGCTGGCTCCTCTCTGCTCCACTCCTCACTGAATGTCGGGCGTGATGTCACGTCCGACATTCAGTGCGAAGGGAGGAGGGGCGCCGCCACTGGGATGAGGTAAGTATTTTATTTATTTATTTTTTTAGTATTGTAACCCAGGACAAACTGTAAGGCGGGCGAGACACCGGGACAGTCCGCTGAAACCGGGACAGTCCGCTGAAACCGGGACACTAGGGAGGTCTGCATGCAACATATTATGCAGCAATTTACATAGAAAAGTACCTGGCCCAGTGGAATTTAAAATCTATATTCCCTACAGCACAGATACACACAGACAAGGGTTAATATTGTCACACCTACCAGTATGTCTTTGGGTGCAGGAAGAAACTGGAAGAGGCGGATTAAACCAATTCCTACTCCAAACAGATAGGGCTCTGGTCGGAATATGACCCCAGCACTGTGAGCAGTAATGTTAACCATTATGTAACCGTGCTTTTACAGTACGGGGGAATGCTGTCCTGGTAGACTGCATTGTGATTGGTATCCGTTTGGCTCAACTTTCAAATGGAGATATCCGATTGAAAGAGCACTATATTATGTGCTTTCAGGGGAAGGTTTACATTGCACAGGGCACTATGTAATATGAAAAAAAAATGCCAATAGAGAACCCATCACAAGGTTCTACAAGTATTTTCACTAGGTTTATTTTATGTGCTAGTTCCTCATACCTGTATCTAGATATTGTAAATTATACTGTATACGCCCTGTGTCTGAATAATTATCAATGCATCTTGTATTCACTGTCCTTCAATCTGTCACCTCATAATTTCTAATATAAATAGTTTTGCTTTCAAGTTCCACGGTGAAACAGATACTGTTATTTATACCCGTTCACTTCTGCATTCTGCAGCGAAACTCATGAGAGAGAGATGCTTATTTTAATGACACACGTTAGTCAGTTACTATTTCCTTTTCAATTTGGAACTTATCAAATTAGGATGCCTTGCATCCTCATATTCTACTTTACAGTAGACATCCAGCAATGGTTGTTTCTAAGTACTTTGTTGTTGCAAATGTCTTCTGCTCCAGTCAAGAGGTTCCCCCTTCTTCCTTTTTTGCTTCTTCTGATTAGGGTGTGTATTGCCATCAGTGAGTTCCTAAAAAGTGTATTAAGGGATGGGAGCGGTTATGCAATATACTGATAGGTGTGCCAATGTGTGGTATGTCCAGTGTGTGGCAGGACGCTGTGAAAGTTTCAAATCAAGTTTACAGATCATAGATTCCTACAAACTTATACTGTACTGGATTCCATGTGCCACTTATACAGCTTGATAAAAGAATGGTTAGGTCTTAAATCTTGTTTGCCATAAATTGCACACAATTGTCACATTAAATCCTTTAACTTATATTAAGTAGTTCTGGTCTAGACAATGTTGGGAGTACGATAGTAAAACACAACAGAGAGATCAAGCTGAATAATTAGGGCATAGAGAGTGACCCTTCACTTTTTCAATGACAATGCCATTGACAACTTTGGTAACAAAACCATACCTCCAGTAGTCTTGATGTGGGAAAATGTGTTGTGTTTTATGGTTATGGGGCAGGGCTTTGATGTTTGGAGGCATGGCATAGATTGATTAGCCTAAAATATCCAATTTCCAAATTTGAAGTGTTCCCAAATATACATAGAAACTGTTTTGATAGTGGGAAGTTGGTTACGGATTATAAACATGGTCTCCACTTGTTTTCAGAACAAATTATGCTTTTAGCATGTTTCAAAGTAGCCCCGTGTCACTACCTTGGCAAGATAGTATCAATAAAGAACAGACACGTTTTTCCAAACTTGAATTAGAACTCCCCTTACCACCCAGTTAGAATCCCGATGGGGTTCCTTACCTTGTCCTTATCTCATATTTCTCCCTGCAACAGCAAGAGGGTTCATTTTCTGTGCCCTTCATTGGCTGGCAGGGATGGAGCTACTAGGTGGAGTTGCATTGTTATTCAAGTGGTGTGTGCAGTGAATAATTTTACAAATGCCATACACTACCAACAAACCTACCCAATGGCTCCATCTATCCATACCTAGCAGGCATGAGAAGATGACGGCACAAGTGGCAGTCTCAATAACTATTTTGAGGTAATTTTATGGTGTCCCATGGGAGTGACCAAATCTGGATTTGTTCCTGAAAGGGAAGGCTTCAGGAGTATATCATTTTTGTATTGGTATACTTAGTAATACATTGCATTTAAACTGCAAAAAAAAGTCTCTATCTGGAATTGCGTTTTGCATTCGATGTATAGAAATATGGTTAATGCAAGGAAAGTACTTTTTCTCCTTATGTAATAATATCTGGACAAACACTGGGGTTTCTCCACTAAAAATAATTCCAGTTCCCTTTAACATAATTTCACTTCTCTGTGAAATACATTTTTCAATTTGAGTACTGTCAGTTGAGAAATATTGCTTTTAGGACAGAGTGACACAGCGCCTTATAACATAAGAAAACATTATAGGGTGATGCAGAAAATCAGGCAAGTGTGAATTTACCCCACTGCAGTGTGTATGTATGTATATGTGTGTGTGTGTGTGTGTATATATATATATATATATATATATATATATATATATATATATATATTAGTGTGTGTATAATGATATATATATTATAATATATCAGGTGACAGATTAGTATCACTGCAGTAAATGTTATTTATATTCCATTCCAAACAGGAAACACAACTTTTCATGGTATTTTTTATTTTATTTCTGGAAATGGTGGTCCTATACATACATTTTATAGGTTTTACAGCTAGTTACAGTTGCAGGTTTGAGTACTCACCTGACACATACCAGTGAGTACATGGATAGGGTTAAAATGTTCAGTACTAATACCTTTAATCCTTACACTTATACCTTAATGATTAAACACTTAATACCTTTTTATCTAAAATAACGACATGGACACCCAGGGGCAAACGGAGGATTGTCGGGGGGGGGAAGGGGAAGGTTTCCCCCCGACCCCAAAAAAAACCCACCCCCGCGAAGCAGCTCCGTTTCTTCAGCGCTGTCCTATACAGCAGCCGCTGTCTAAGAAGCGTCCGCGGCGGTGCTGTATACACTACAGCACCGCCGCGGACGCTTCTTTGACAGTGCCGCGGCTGCTGTATAGGACAGTGCAGCTATAGCGGCCACTTAGTGCAGGGGGGGATTTCTGGAGACTCAGAAACCCCCCCTGCGTGCGCCACTGACACCAGATATAAGTTTGGCAAAAAGGGGCGTATTTATTTTGTGGAAGAATTTTATCTGGCATCCAGGACAAAGAGAGAGCCAGTCCCCAGCTCCCAGGTAATTTATGCCCTCCTGGAAAAACCACTCCCCCAGGAGTGATAGGCTGACTGCCACTAATTGTTTAACCCCTAATGCAGTGCTGATGAAATATAGCACGAAATTTTAATTGCCCTCAGCTTAGGGCTTCACTTAAATTAGTGCATACAAACGCCTCTTTAAATACTTGTTTGGGAACATTTATTAATTTTAAAAGCTGTATTCTGCTTTGGTTCTAATAGCATAAACACAGCTGTGTCGTGATCTTCACTATAGTTAGGTCCGGACAAAGAAACACGCAGAGGAGGAGAAGATCAGAGCATGTGCATATTTACATTGCAATGCTGCGTCAGTATTTCCACTCTAGTTTCAGTATATATATCTTTCTCTGTATGCCATGATTTTGGATCACTCGGGCTGATCATAATAATGATTTGTGAAGACTGAGAAATAAGTCACATATAACTTTCTCGCCCTTATTTTGTCTTGTGGTCTAACCTCTAACATTTCATTCCAATAAAACAGTAACAGTGTGCCTATAATTAGATGTCACGCCCGCAGACAGTTTTGGTGTTCTCACCTGTAAGACAGTAAAAGAACTAAAGTAAGAATCTTGTGCAGCAGACAAATGATCAGAATGTTTTTTATTTCAGTTGTTTCTGATACTTAGAGAGTTTTACGCAGCATGCACATTTTTCTATCCATTTTGCTAGATTAGTTTTTTAGTTTTTTTTTTGTTGTTTTTTGTCATCGTAACACGTACCCCCTTGTAATGGTAAATGCTTTCCAAGTACCCCATGAAGGGTGGTAGTTTATGCAAAGTACCCCCTAACCCCCTACAATATGTACATTTTTCAAGTCAGACTGAAGCAAATGCTAAATCTGTCAAGTATTTTTGGGGTACATGTATGGAGAAACTAGAGCTATATTTATACTACTGATAATGACTGGGGAACTCAATGTAAAGGAGGGCTGCTGCTTAGTGGGAGTCCCGCACCTTGCTGCTAGTCCGATAGAGGGGTGGCTATGCGTGTAATGCTGCATTCCTCTTTACTTATCTCCCCTCCATTCTCTCCTGCAGGGAGATAGCTGCAGCACCTGCTTTACCAACTAGCTTAGCAATTGGCTGGAAATGCCTCATATAAAGCCCTCTCTGCTCTCTGTCTGTAAAATGCCACCTGGTTTTGGCTCATGGTGATCATGGCTTGTGATTGGTACTCTTGCTCACTCCCAACCCATGTTTTTTTAGGCGGAGCTGTAAGAGGTGCTTAGGAGCCCCCTGACGACTGGCTGCCCAGGGAACCCTGCACCCTGTACTGCCACCTTTAAGTGGTATTACAGCTTTATGTGTAACGCTATACTGTGTTCTTTTCAGTGAGTGAGAAGATGAGGAGTATTTCATTAGGAATTCAAAAACTCTGCTACAGGTTTCCTTACAGTGGACTTTGTGGAACTGTATAAGTACCACTTAGTGCTCCACTTGAGATAAATGACAATAATTTATGTCTATCAAATGTAACTTGGGAATTGTCAAGATAAATTGAGACTTTGCATTACACTACACCCTTTATTTCACTTATGTTACACTATATTTGTATTACGGTTTCCTAGCTGTAGCTTTTTTTTTTTTCTTTTCTTTATTTTTTCCCTGACCATAATAGATGCATCCAGTAAGTTCATATTGACAAACTAAACTGAAGCTCAGATCTAGTGTCTTTATTTTCTTATGGAAAGGGGTTAAATTGCACGACTTCCTGTCAAGAATCCAGATATTATCTGGAGGAAGCAGTTGTATCCCACAAGGCTGTTACAATCTTGGTAAGGGAAGCGTTCTAAGCCGAGGCCATGATAAAACCAAGCATACTGTAATCTACAGACTTTCTACACAGCACGTAAGCAGAAACACAGACTACAGCTGGACCTTTGTGTAAAAAGGCTTTGCAAAGTTGCTGCAAAGAAGGGAGCAAAACTGATTATTAATCACGATCTAACAAAATAGCTTATAGGCCTATGAAACTCATTCTGACACTAGAATACTGGGAATGGGCCGTAGTGTCACTCACACATCTTGTAGGATGCCTTTACAAAAAAAATTGTATGAATATATAGTGTGTATGTGTGTGTGTATATATATATATATATATATATATATATATATATATATATATATATATATATATATATATATATATATATTGTGTATATATGTGTTTTTGTGGTACAAAATGGGTTATTCTGAATAGCTGTGACTTCAATCATGGTACTGTGATAGGATGCCACCTTTACAATACTACAGTTTGTGAAATTTCATCCCTGCTGGATATTCCACGGTCAACTGTGAGTGATATTATTAGAAAATGGAAGCGTTTAGGAACAGCAGTAACTCAGCCACATAGCAAGAGACAGCGTAACATCACAGAGAGGGGTCAATGACTGCTAAGACATAGTGTGTAAAAGTCGCCAAAGCTCTGAAGATTCCATAGCTGAAGAGTTCTGAACTTCCATTGCCATTAAAGTAAGCCCAAAAACTTTGAGGTGGGAGCTTAATGGAATGGGTTTCCATGGCTGAGCAGCTTCTTGCAAGCCTCACATCACCAAGACCCAATGCCAAGCGTCGGATGGAGTGGTGTAAAGCACAGCGACACTGGACTGTGTAGCAGTGGAAACGTGTTCTGTGGAGTGGCGAATCACGTTTGGCAGTCTGGGCGAGTCTGGGTTTGGTGGTTGCCAGGCGAACGTTACCTGCCCTACTGCATTATGCCAACTGTAAAGTTTGATGGAGGAGGGATAATGGTATGGGGCTGTTTTTCAGGGTTTGGGCTAGACCCCTTATCTCCAGTGACGGGCAATCTTAATGCTTCAGCATACCAAGTACTTTTGGACAATGCTATGCTTCCAACTTTGTGGAAATAGTTTGGGGAAGGCCCTTTTCTATTCCAAAATGACTGTGCCCCAGTGCACAAAGCAAGGACTACAAATACATGGTTTTGGTATGGAAGAACTTGACGGGCCCGCACAGAGCCCTGACCTCAACCCCATCAAACAATTTGGGATGAACTGGTATGGAGATTGGGAGCCAGGCCTTCTTGTTCAACATCCGTGCCTGACCTCATAAATGCTCTACAGCAGGGTTTCCCAAACCCAGTCCTCAGGGCTCCCCAACAGTGCAGATTTTCCATATTTCCCTGCTGGAGCACAGGTGTTTTCATTACTGACTGACACATTGTAACAGATCCACAGGTGGTCCTAATTATGTCACAGAACCAGAAAACCTGCACTGTTAGGGAGCCCTGAGGACTGGGTTTGGGAAACCCTGCTCTACAGAATGAATGGGCACAAATTCCCACAGAAACACTTTCACACTTATTGGAAGGCTTTCCACAAGATGTTGAAGCTGTTATCGCTGCAAAAGGGGGACCAACTCCATATTAAAGTATATATATATTTGAATATGATGTCATAGTCCCTGTAGGTGTAATGGTTATATATATATATATATATATATATATAATATATATATATGATTGAGGGTTTTTGTTTGTTTTTTTATCTTTGTGTAGCTGTAGCCACAGCAGCCCATGAGATGGTGATGGAGCCTAGCTGCATATTTATTCATAATCCAATCAGTAGCTATAGAGTGTGTAATAGATGATTGTGTAGCATCAGATTGGAAAAGAAGTGTTTGGTATTTCAGAGAATACGGTCAACAATGTAGTTAAGAATGGAGCTGAACTTGGGAGCGGCTACAATTGAGCCCATTAAAATCTTGCTTTGGGTCCAGTTAATTTCTAGTTACATCACTGACCTTACATATATTTCTTATTTGCTGGATGTTTCATTTGGTGCTGTTGCCTATTTATGGAGAGATGTCTGTAGCAAAATATTTTTAAAAAGGACAATAACATTAGGTATGTTTTTAAATACATATTCCTCACTTATCTTTCCCTCTTTAAAAATAAATAAAAATGTTAGTGACATTTTCTGAAAAAAATATGTGATGGTATGTTTGTTGACCAAACAAAAAATGTCCATAAACCAACATTCAGCTTTTATTAGTATTAGTCACACTAAGAATTCTGTGCTTTGATTGTGTCCTAACATTGTTTTACAGATCATGATAGAGTTTTGTCAAGGGGGAGCAGTGGATGCAGTAATGCTTGGTATGTATACATTATGTAACTGGTATAGTTTGAATAGATGGTGTTTTAGAAAGTGTTTGTTTTATTTTGTTTTATGAATTAGATACTCATTGCTCAAATACCCTGTTACAACACTTCCAAATATGACTGGGAAATACAAATGGGTATAGATTAATACCCTTAAATCCATTTACAAAGAAATGTGGTTACATCAGATCTAGGGATGAAGGTGTACAGAAGAATTTAACTTCTATTGCTTCCAGTACTGTGCACTATTTATTTATAGATTATTTTCACCTGTCAGTAGCTGGGTTGCCTCATACTTGTGCCTCCTGGCCCATGCTTCTCCATTATCCTGTAAACAAGACAGGATTCTGCTCAACAATAAACTCAAGTATGCAGTGAACATTCTTTCTGCAAAGAGACTTATGTGCCACAGTTACTTTGTTTGTAGAAAACAAAGAGAAAATAAAACCTGCTTGTAAATATGCCAGTGATTCACAACCTTTGTCCTTGCATATTTGTGCGTCACAGGCGAAACGTGTCCCATTTGAGTTATAGGTAACTGGAAAGCTCATACAGATTTTAGCATGTTTCTGATTTTATAACTGATGTATCATGAAAAAAAAAAAATGAATCTTGTGATATCTGTGTCTGCAGTTGTTCCAACTTCAGAAATATTGCCAACCATTAAGTAAATTGTACAATCAGTAAAAAAAAACAGCAAAATGAGTCTAAATAAATGAAGTAGTCCTTCCCAATGTTCCCTTTTAAATGTGTAAGCTTTAATTAGCTAACTGATCTTGAGTTTTTTTGTTCTGCTGCCAGAATTGGATCGTGGATTGACAGAACCTCAGATCCAGGCCATCTGCAAGCAGATGTTGGAAGCACTGGCCTACCTCCATAGCATGAAGATCATCCATCGGGACTTAAAAGCAGGGAATGTGCTGCTAACACAAGATGGAGCCATAAAACTAGGTGAGAACTGTTTTACTTTCTGTCATTCTTGCAAGAGAAACTTCAAACATTGGCCCAACCCTGGTCTTGGTGCATCATGGAGACTTTTTAATCTTTTATAGATTTTAATGTTTAGTACTAGTGTGTGTGTGTATGTATGTATATATGTGTATATATGTATGTATATATGTGTATATATGTATGTATGTATATATGTGTATATATGTATGTATATATATGTGTGTGTTGTATCCACGAGGAATCCGTTTGTGTAGTAAAAATAAATGATTTGCTCTTTTGTTTCATCTGTCATGTTTTGTTTTTTGTTACAAATCATTTGTTACAATAAGATGTGACTTTTTTTGTGCTACTAGTGGCCCAACCCTTCCATAATTTTTTATACATCTCTTTGGTGACCATGCATCAAAATAGTTTAATGGTGGGTATAAGGTGTTTGCACAGATTGCTCATCCTCCAAAAAGTGTATTCGCACAAATCCCATAAATTTGAAAGGTATTGGCCACTTGGTATCTCCGAGAAAGCCGTAGTTGCAAATCTACCTCGGCTATGCCCCCCATTACTAGAACTTGACCTGTGGGCCGCCCCGGATCCTCCAGGCTGGGTGCGGAGCACCTTGGGTAAGAGCCATGTTCATGCTGATGTTTGATATTTAATAGCAGAAGGTTGCTTATACCTGGACGTACTGCCTAATCTCCTTTTGGTAATAGTCTCAGTGCTACTAGTGAATTCCTAATCTTCTCCCCGCCCCCTTTCCCGTTCCCCCTTTTGTGTAAAACCTAAATATAAGAAGACCTCTTGTATAGTCATATTCATCTGTTTTATTTTGCTGTTTGTATTTTTCATGCTGCTTCCTCTTTAAATAAAGTGTTTTGGTTTTTTTAAGAAAGTGTTCACACATCCCAATGAAGAGAGGGACAAGCTGGAGCTGCTGTGTTACCACTTTGTTGTATCACTGACTTATTTCTGCTGTCGAGAACAGCTTCTACTCTGTTTTATGTAATACATTTTTTGCCAAGAGGCTGAGAGTTTAATTTTAATCCTATTTAGATGAAGTGGAAATATCCCTAGAGGCCCACCACTTTGTAATTAGTTGTATTCTTAGGTAAGCCAACCCTGCACATTGCTACAGGAATTATGTGAAAGTTCCTCTGTGGAAGATTGTAGAGCAGAAATTAAGATGCAGTTCTAGGAAACCAAACTTTCGTATTCAGATGGTGCTCTGCCAAAGTAAAGCATGCTTGATGTAAGTTGCATTAGCCTGTGAACTGTTCTGTGAGACTTGACCTGATCTTGCTGTGTTGAAGATGTTTGAAATAATCATTTACGAAGTCAGGATAAATATGTTGAGAGAGATTCAACTGCATTGAAGTTGGTTTTCCACTGCTTAGAATTCCTTAACAAGAGGTGGTAATGACAGGTTGACTTTTTGTTTTGTTTTTCACAATTTTAAGTTCTTACCTGAGCCTGCAAGATGTATGTTTTGTGTGACAGGTTTAAGAACAGAGGGCTGTATCTAAGCTCGAAGGATAATAAAAGCTAAGGCTGTATTAAACTGTATTGGTACTCTGGGGGTTAATTTGTGTGGTCTGCTCATGACATTCCGGATGAGTCGTGGGGAGGAGTTATGGAAGTTCTATCTGGAATGGGCGGAGAAGAATCTTTCTCTCAAGGCTGCTGGACGTTGCCCACCCACCCTCCCTCCCTATGGAACAATAAAGATGGTCATCTGTAGTGATCCTGTACCGGTACAGTTTGGCGGTGGTGGTTATCTTGGAGGAGCAGTGGCCGGAAATCGCAGTACAGTCGACGGCCAGTGGTAAGGGCACATGACGGTATCGGGCACGCTTAACCCACCTGTTTTCAAATGGAATAGGCTATTAGTCTCGGTACAAGTACTTCCCGACCGGGTTGACTTGTGGTTGCTTCCGTTAGCCTAGAAAAGGGGAGGGTTCTGTAGTGCCCGGGGTGGTAGCCCCGTTTAGGTAGATATGTGCGCCTTGGGGTGTGTGGTTGTCCCCTGTTTGCGGATGACCCCTGGAAGGCTTGGGGCATCCTGGTTGGCCTGGCGGATGTCGACTCGGACTGCTATTTCTCCACCACCATACCTGGCAATAAATCCAGTGTTACTTTCCCCATACTTAAGTTGTCGTGTCTTTATTATGGTTATGGTTAAAACGATAGGAGTATAATGTAAGGAAAGGTTATCAGCCGTTAAGCATTTTATAATAATAAAACAAAATTATCTGGTTTGTTTAAAAATTAACTCTTCCTCTCTATCCCACACACTAACTTTTGTCTTACCAGTTATGTTACAACCAAGGTTTGGTTGAAGAGCTGATTCTTACTCGGGAAGCTTTCGGTCCTCCCATTATCTAAACTACGTTTTCACAACTGATTTCATAATAATCAGAGTTATCATAGACCAAATAATATCCCATGCACAAGAATGTAGAGACCATTAAGAGACAACGTAATATAGTATCCCCCTCTCAGGTTTTTAACCCATGACTGCAAAGAGAGTTCCTGTGAGCCATACCAAGTGAATAATATAAATTTTAATGATAAACAAGTATTTGCAGTTTTACATGACTTGTAAGTAGCTTGCATACAACTGTGGTGTATTGTAGTCAAGGGTGAGCCTCACTGTCTCTTTCCTGCCATTGGGTCTCTGAACATCTCTATTTACTTTCTCTTTGCGTCAACAGAGGACTGCCATGTTTGTGAGGTTTCTTTGTGTTGTGTGCTGAATGGTCTGCTGAAGCTGTTATTACGCAGTATCCTTGGTGCTTAGCTTTATAGTATTGCTCACTTTAAGATATATAATCACGGCAGCTCCCAGCCAGGATTTTTAATGGGTTTTCCTTTTTTGTGTTTACTGCCAACTTCAGAGGCCAACTTCAGAGATAGATACCTGCCATTAGCTACAACTGTTTTTTTATTTGAATACTTTCTATATGAATACATTTGTGTCTGAAGTGTTAATTTTACAATATGAAAGTTAGGGAGTATTGAGTAGATTTCGTTCTCTATATGTATTTTCTATAATGGATAAAGGAACAGGCACATTCTGACAGCCAATGAGAAACAAGCTTACAAGTGAGGAACAAAGGCTAGCTTCAAAATAAACAAATGTATAAGAACCCTACTATGAATAAACAGCATGACACAGCATTCTTAAGGGGACGCTTCAATGGTCTTTTACCATGGTCACCTGTAGCTCTTATTGTGTAGGTGTGCAAGTTGGATCCAGAATCTGTGTTTGGTATACCAGTCACACATCCAATATATTGAATTGAAAACTGCCTCTATTTTGGGGTCCTAGATGAATGTCACTCTGTCATTTTGGGTTCACCTAAAAAAAAAATGCATGCCGTTTTTCTTACTCGTGTTTTCGATCCCTTTATTTGTGCTGTATGTAAGTAAACTATTCAAGCAAATCATGACCTACAATATGTTGTCAGTATCAATCAGCACCCCTGTAGCAGTGTCTGTTATGTATGATAAAGAGCTGTACAAGAGCTGTGGGGTGGAGAGTGGTATCTAGAGGCTCAGAAAGACCAATTCTGTTTTCATCTGAAGTGTGCCAACAATCTGGATGAAAATCTAAACTAAATAGCGATTACTTGTCAAAGTATTTATAAATTTTTACTTATGTACACAGTGTTACCTAGCTTTAAACATGGAGACATAAAGCCCTTTAAGTACACTCAGTAGCTGTCATGTGGCCAGTTATTGGGTCTGTTCTTAATCGCCACAAGACCAGAGCTATTCAGTTATCTACAATCCAAGTGATACTTGTAGCCAGTGCATTACAACTAGAAAAATGAAGTGCTACTAGTGTGCTAAAAAGTACAGGTCAGTATAAACCATACATAAGTGCCTAACTACTGCTAAGAATTCAGTAGTAATAATTCCAGTAGTTTAAAAAAGTAATGGTACGGTGTGACAGGTACCTGTAGATGGATGCTGTGTCCTATCTAGTGGCTTTCGTTCTTTGCAAGGAAGTATGGGATCCGGGGTGAGACAATAATATGGGGTCCTTACCCTATTCCCCTACTCCCACCCTCCCTCCACAGCCCCTCCCACCTTATAATTCACCATCACCCTGATCCCACCGACAAGTTTGTAGGTGGAAGTCAGTAACGAGGAAGCGGTTCTTGGATTGTAAAATGGAGATTGATGTCTATCTTACAGGCCATCTGCAGAATCAGTGTGCATGATCGTGTTGTAGAAGTACAGTAGGGTCTCTGGAGTATGTATGGCTGATGGAGTTGTTATGACAGGTTATGTGCAAGTTGCACTGTACATGGCCTAAGTAATGTATTATGAGCTCTGTTGAAGTTTTCCTAAAATGGCAGTGTGTGTCTGACTCCTGTATAATGCAGGCATGCTGCTTCCAAAATGAATGAGTGCCACAAGCACATTGCGGAGAGCTGTGTCGCACTACAGCAGTCGTCTTGCATGTGAAAGTGCAACGATTTTATGTATCATGTTGATACTATAAGGACAACTACCTATTCAACAAGTACACAAAAGTAACTCCATATCCTGAATAATACAGTCTTTGAGACTAAATCACCTTGCTACACGCAGGAATAATAAAAATATTTTGAGTTTAAAACCGTGCTTTACTTAACAAAAATGCAAAGTGAAAATTGCAGTAATTTGGATTCTGAGTACTAGTGATGGTATTAACTTTATAACTGGTCTGAAACGTGGTGTTTTGTATAATGTGTAATTTATTTTAAGTTAAGCCAATTTAATTATATTTGCTGTTGCATAACTGATACATTCCTGATTGGACACTCTACGAATTAGACACCCAAAAATGCCCATATCCCGCTAAACCATGCCTATTTTGGCCAAGTCCATACCTCCTAAGTGCTGTAAATCAGAATAGTTGGCAGGTACGATTTGGGGAAGTATTTTGTAGCATATTTTATATGAGAGATTTTCTGACCTTTACATTACTCTGATAGGCGTTGTGACCCACATACATTACAAGTACCATTTCTGGTTTGTTTCTTTCTTTTTAAATATCAATTTTAAGTTAAACAGTCCTACCCTATTTGAACATGACCTCTTTTCATGGTTTAACTTCTCGCATCAGCCTACTAAGCTGGAGTTTGTGACCACAATTTCAGGGCCCTCTTAAGACCATCTTGGGCCCCCGGGCACAGCAGTGCACCGGGGCCCCTATATATACAAAAAAAAAAATGATTTTATATAATATATATATATATATATATATATATGTGGGCCCGTCGGAGGAAGTAAAAAAAAAAGAAAAAAACTGGAAAAAGAAAAGAAGAAAATACTTACCGTGCTGTCAGCTGGCGTCGCGCTCGCAGTGCATGTCGGGCGTGACGTCATCACGCCCGCCCGACATCCATTGCGGAGCGCGACGGAGGAGGAGACCAGGGAGGGAGCCGGATCGCCAGCTGACAGCACGGTAAGTATTTTCTACTTTTCTTTTTCCAGGTTTTTGGCTTCCTCCGACGGGCCCCCCTGGGCTGCAGGGCCCCCAAGCACCTGCCCATTGTGCCCTATGGGAAAGACGGCCCTGCACAATTTGAGTGGAGTTGTCCAAACTCCAACATCCCTTGTGAGGGTTGCAAGGTGACAGATGCTAATTTACAAAGTGCAAATTTAGCTTTGGTAACGCCATGTGCCTAGATTTCCACCAATGCACATTATTAGGAATTTACCAATATTAGTTTCCTTGAAATCTTGCCGTAGTTCTGTTTTAAGATCTTATCTGTACGTAGTCGTATGTTGGGTTTTAAGATCTTATCTGTATGTAGCCGTGGAGTGTTGTAGTGGGTTGTCACTGTGTTGTGTCTCGGCTGTGGTCCGTAGTAGATAGGAATGGTGTTGGGAGCATGGTCCGTAGAACTGGTTCGTTCTTTGTGTGCCAGCTAAGGGTAAGAGTGGTTATGTTGTAAAGAGAGCTTCTCAGGGTTTAGAGTACCAAGGTAGGTGGTTAGAACAGGTTGTCGGGGTAGGTTGTATTTAGGTAGGATGTAGTAGTGAGTGGGGGAGCAGTGTTTTGGAGTGGGTAGTGGGTCGATGGAGATATAGGAGCGGAAGTGTTGGAGGACAGGGTGAGATGATAGTGGAGAGAGTAATAGGGATATGTAGTAGTGCTTTCGATCTTATAAACTGACACAGTGAATCAGAAAATATGGCTCATAGATAGCGGTGTTGGTCATGTGGGTGGGAATATGTAGAAAGATAAGGGGGTATAGACGAGGAGTAGGTGGACGTAAAACAGGTGTACAGGAAGAGAACAGAAAAAGTGATAATGTAGGAAGTAATAAGAAAATAGTATAAGACTATGAACAGATCAAATGTATTTGGTATACAAGTAGAATAAGCTGTAGATAATTTTGGGATATATTGATTGGATTTACTCTAATAGACAAGGCTGCTGCATACAACAGGGTAAAACTATCTATCAGATAACTCCACAATCTGCAAAATTCTATTGGCACTGCGGCTTGTTTGGGATGCTGGCAGCACAGTGTCTATACTGCTTTGCCTGTCTGGAATTTGTGACTTTCTCCAGTACTTCTCTGATATCTCCCATTCAACTGTGCATATAGTGATGTGTTTAAAGTAGTAAGTGCTTATTATCATAGTTGGTGCATTTAGATTTTTTTCACCGAGTTTGATATTTTTTTCTCCTATAATATTAATGTTTACTAGTTTAGCACTTACAATATAATGCCACTATTACACATTAATATATATTAACAATTGTGTATTACTGTGCTACATAATATAGACATACTTTCTTACCTTTTGGATCTCCCCTTTGGGACATTGTAGAGCAAGTGGGGTATGAAGACTTAATATGTGTAATGATGGCCCCACTACCCACTGCGCAATGATGGGATCACGTAATTGCGCAGTATGGTCATGTTAACGGGAAACACGTCATTAAGGCCCGACCGGCAAGGCCTGATGAAATAAATCCCATCAGGAAAATATGAATATACACGATATAACTGTGGTTTATATTGGTATAAATATGTCCTCCATGTTCCTTCACTCCTCTGCAGCAGGTTGCCATATTAGGTTGGAAATGTTTCTCGAAGTATACAGAGCTCATACACAGGGATGGTAACTGTGATTGTAATTCAGATGTCGGCAGATTCAACTTTTTGACCTGCATGAGATCCCATCAGATGTGGGAGGAGTTGCAGCTCTTTGTAATGGGGCAGGAGGCTAATACTACTTAAAGCTACATTAGCACATAGGAAAATTTTTTTTAGAGTGGCCCTTGGCTAGAGCTGCTATATTTAGTCTGGCACAAGGACAGATTGGGAATTTAATGTGGCCCTGGAAAAAAATTGTGAAAGTTGCCTTGCATAGGCGGGTCCAAATAAACTGGAGGTGGGGGCCAATGCAAAAGTAGGTGGGGCCGGCATACCGTTATCATTAGTCACATCAGTGGTAGGCGAGGCTAAAGCAACACGCAATGGTTGGCGGACCTAACACGCAAATAGGCAAAGCATTGAATTGGTAGTGATGCAATGCAGAGGGCAGCCCGAGTGTCCTCCACGCAATGCAGAGGGCAGCCCGAGTGTCCTCCACGCAATGCAGAGGGCAGCCCGAGTGTCCTCCACGCAATGCAGAGGGCAGCCCGAGTGTCCTCCACGCAATGCAGAGGGCAGCCCGAATGTCCTCCACGCAATGCCATTCCCCTCATAATTAACCCCTCAATAGTGATTATCTCCCTCCTCCCAGTATTAATTCCCACATCATTTAATCATTTATATTCATTAATCATTCCTGATCATGGCCTTATCTGTGTGGAGTTTGTATGTTCTCCCCGTGTTTGCGTGGGTTTCCTCCGGGTGCTCCGGTTTCCTCCCACACTCCAAAAAACATGCTAGTAGGTTAATTGGCTGCTATCAAAATTGACCCTAGTCCCTCTCTCTGTGTGTATGTTGGGGGATTTAGACTGTGAGCTCCAATGGTGCAGGGACTGATGTGAATGAGTTCTCTGTACAGCGCTGCGGAATCAGTGGCGCTATATAAATAAACGGTGGTGATGATTATCTCCTCATTATCTTCCTCGGTCTCATCAAAACCCCTTCATAGCAATTTAATCCATTAAGATTACCCTCACAAACAAACCAAATCTTAATTAGTAACCTCCTTCTCAATTGTATCTACCTTCATTTATACTCCTTCCTCCCTCCACTCACCTGTTCTTCCCTCCATTCCCACTCGCCTTTTCCTGATCCATTTCCTTCTAGCTGCTGAGACAGCTTGCAGAGGATTGTATATCTAGCAGCAGCAAACTTGAAGGGGGGGCCATCAGAGAGGAGGTAGGGGCCGTGTACTGTATCTATAGGCTGCACGACCCCTACACGGGAATAGATTGGCAGCCAGTATGAACTAACAGAGTTTGGGTGCAAATTTATTTGCTGCCAGTATTGTTCTCTCCAGAAACACCCCTTTTATGTCGTAGAGGTCCTGATGGGTTAGAAAGCAAAGGCGGCCCCCCGAACACCCTGCTTGGCCGCCAAGGAAATGAAAATAAAATACTATAAAAAGAAAAAACACACTAAGGTTTGGGCGCCGTGGACCTCATACTTCCAAATCCAAACCCCTTTTGTCATGTGATTCTACAGCATCACTCCATCTGGATCCTTTCTTCCCTTCCCTGTTCCATCTCTCCCATCTCTTCTCTTTCTTTTTCTTCTCCCATATTCCACCACACTCTTTCCTCCATCTTACTCTTAGGTGGCCCGCCACGCCGCCACTCCCCCCACCCCTTCTACTCTTCTCAGTCTTATTTCTCTTTCTAAAATAGTTGCTTTCTTGAAAAAATTGGGTCAACATCCTTATTAATACTCTTTTCTAACAAGACGCTGTATGTTTTAATGCATATGTATTTTTCAGATGTTTTTTTTTAACACAGTGCTGTATAGAATGTTACTTTTGGTTGACCCTTGCAAAAATAAAATCTTTAAAAAAGAAAAAACACATTAGGCGGCCTCATTAAGCCACTAGCCCAGTGGATCCCAAACTTTTTCAGTTCGAGGCACCCTTAGGGTCTCCATAATTTTTTCAAGGCACCTCTAAGCCAAAATAGTTACCAAGTAGTCCCCTGCTTTGCTTACCACCGGCCTTGGCCGCGGCACCCAGTTTGGGAACCACTGCACTAGCCAACTGGTAATGATCCCGGTAAGGCCTATGGCCAATCCGCCACTGGTCTGACAGTTCTTTGATATCTTGATTACAGCTTATGATTGGTCCACCTGCTTAAATTTCCTTCAGCTAGGGATAAGAATCCACCCATAGAATTTTTTTTGCCTAGATTGTAAGGCAGCTTTAACAGCATTACAGTGGAATGTCTGAGTAATGTGGTTTTATGTATTTTATACTCATGGTTGATATCTTAACATTTTAACATTTTATCAATTAACTTTAGAAAAGTTAATTGATAAAAAAAAATTTTTAACCATTCAGTTACTTTAGCGAAAGTGCTGTAGTTTTAACCATTTATTTCCTGTATCACGGATGTTCAATATCCTTTGTAAGGGCAGCGATTGGAGCCCTGTGAATGCACTGCTTCACTGTTACAAATACATAGAGTCCCCTCTCTGCTTCAGGGGTCTCCTTATTGCTGGGTGCAGAAAGCATAAAATGAGAATGCCTAAGAATTGCTGACATCCCATAAAAATGCAGCCCTTCTAATAAAACAGCCCTCAAGAGAAGACTGTATATTTTACAGGCAGGAAAGACAATTCATAAAATAGCTTTCAATTATAAGGGCATTAAAGGGAATTTGTTTTAACCTAGCAGTAAATACCTGAAACAGGCCCTTTTGTTTGATCATTTTACTAGCTGAGTGCAAAACTAGCACCTGCTTAGTTGTAGCAGATATAATTGATTAATATTTATGCCGATTTCTTTTAGAAGTTGTTATAACTTGCTATATACCTGCATGCTTAGAATCCGTGACAAAGCCATTGGTGCTGGCAAAGCACAAAGAGACCTATATTTTTTTATGTATGTTCAGTGCTGTCCAAATGTGCCAATTCTCCTTCTTGGAGAGCTTTCTGCACACGTTTCTTGTTCTTTTTTGAATAAACAGGTTGTGTTATAATATCTACTGCTCTGTGTGCTTGTTGTAGGTTTGTTACGAATTGCTAATAATTCAACATTCCTTGACAGATTATCTATAATAGAGTTGTTTAATGGTTGCGCTGAGGGTGCTGCTAGGAAGCTAGCTAAATCTATTGACATCATCTGCTCTACTGCTGTGCAGACTGAAGGAAGCCTACCTGTGAGAAAGTATAGTCAGCTGAACAAAAAGTCTCTCACAGATTAATGGTGTTCTGAAGGATACCAGATGTTTTTGTTTATTACATAGTGCACAAAGCACTTTGTAGTAAAGCAAAATATCACTACGACCCATTGACCAGTCCTCCTTTAAATCTTTCAAACGTGCAACATCACCAAAGTTAACGGTTTGTCTTTTTTTGCAAAGAGGTTCAACATTATTTCCGCAAAGTTTTTTTTGTTTTTTTTTTTAAAAATAATAAAAAAATGATAAAGCCTAAAATGAGTTGTGGCTGCCTGTCAACTTGTGGATAGTAAGGGAAGTGAGTTGCTTGGGAAGTGCACTGACCAGTACCATTTCAGTTGATGCATTTCAACAAAAATCTTCAGCACACAATTTGGTGGGTTATAGTCATTACAGGTATTGCTTGTATCTCATAGTACCAGCTTTATCATAATGTGTGCTAGGTCCTTTGTCCTCTAGTTTATAGCTGTGCTCTCACCCAGCAGCTCATTGTTCTGGCAGCAGTGCACATAGAAATCTGTTGTGCAGTGACATGAATGCAGTCATGCTAAATTTTTTGAAAGACATCTTGGTACTGTATGTTCTGTGACATATCTGCCAAAATAACTAGTCCTTGTCCTACTGGAAGTGCTGGGAATTTAGATCGTCAGCTTTAAATGAAGTGACAAGGGCACTGACTAATGATGTATGCGAATGGGGGCGAAGGTGGTTGCCGAGTTGAGCAGTGTGGTTACTAGGCTAACCCTAGACAGCCGTAAAAGAGAAGAACCATTGAAAAAAACGTGATTCCAGACATAATCTGATAACATTCTATTGGACAGAATGCTGAAATACAGAAAATGCGTAGACGTAGCTGCTTTATTTGGTAACTGCAGAAAATTATATATAAATAAAGCTCTTTACTGTTTCCTTCAGTGTCTCTTTAATTACTCTTTTTTTTTTTTTTTTTTTTGAGCTGCAAAACAAATGGTAACAGAGAATTCATCAGAACATTTTCCTACGTACAAACCACTTTATATCTAACGAGCTGCATCTATGTGTTTAAGACAGTGAATCGTATCCCTTCCAAATTGAGCTATTACTCCAGTGACAACAATTCCTAGAGGATCATAAATAGGAATCAAAGATTGAAGGAAAATATCCTTTTATTGTAGGGGTACCAAGCTTGGGCTTTTGGGTTTATTTCCCATTATTAAATAAACATTTAGCCTATTCAGTGTTTTGAAATGTCACATTTGTGCTCAGAGCTACAACTACCTGGCAGCCTAACCTCTTTCTCTCTCTCTCTGCAGCGGACTTTGGTGTGTCAGCAAAAAATGTGAAGACTCTGCAAAGAAGAGATTCCTTCATTGGCACCCCTTACTGGTAAGTGTGTGACATGGCTCCTATATAAAGTGGCATTTAAAATATTGAAGGAATAGGAAGCAACATATTTAGTATTGTTTTTCACTAGACATCACAATGTCGGACTGCTTTTTGTACACTGTTGCATGTGGTTGTAGCGATGATGGAGTGTAGATAGGATTATATAGATTGGCTGACTGGGTTTTCCATCATCAGAAACCATCTAACTCCACCCATGGACGACTTTACAGGATTCAGTTCTGTAAATTTTTCAACAATTCCTAAACAATTATGATTTTTCTAAACCAGGCAATATTGTTGCAGACTGTTCCCTGGCAGTCAAGTATTCTAGGAATGGACGAGCGAAACATACTGCAGAAGTGAATGACGTGTTTGCTGTTAATGTAACTCTACAGGGAGGATTTATGTACTGTAGGTTATCATCTCCATGGAGTAACGCTGGTTACACTCATCTTTCTCTTTAATGTGAGGGTAACAATATGTTGCTGCTTAGCGTGGAGTCTTTGGGGAAATATTTTTATTATTGCTGAAACCGGTTAAATGTTTCCTCATGTAGAACCGATGTAAGCCGTGAAATATCTCGGAAGAGGGTATGAGACATAAAATGAAGTAAACCTTTGAGAGCCCTAAGGTACCCCACATAGAGGCAGATTTAAAGTGACAATCTTTACAAGTGAATGACTACTAAATTTAGGTTTTAGACAATTTTACGTTTTGGTCTATGCAATCTTGCTGCTTTTCTAATTGGCTTGCCCTTGGATATCACACAAAACCAAACTGTATCTAATAACCATAGCTGAGCATGTGGTATCAAAAGGCATAAAAACGCTGCTTAGGTGATCCAGACATAAATAAATCTAAAGTTTAAAAAGCTGCATGTTATTATTTACTTCTATATAGTTGTAGGTGTCTCATGCGCCCATCTTAGTAGCAGTAACATATGTATCAGGTGAACGTCTGACATACTTGCACCCAGATCCACTTGTGCCCAACCAGGCCATGAGCACAAAAAAATGTGTTGTTTTTTTTTAACATTTGTTTTGAGTAAACGGCACATATAATCATGGGAGGATTGGTAAGTTTTAGCCCAGGGGACAAGACTCTACTCGGCAGCCTTTTAGGAACATTTTAGAGGAACAAAATGCAAGTGACCCAGTGAACCTAGCCCAAAGTAGCCCACTGTGGGATGGACCCAGAGAGCAGATGCCACTCAGCCCAACCTGCCCCTGGGTATAATTTTCCTTGTGTATTAATGAAAGTAGCAAAAAAATACAAATATATGCCCACAAAATCATGTATTTACACACTCCCTTAAGCTTACCTATCCGCATCAGCTGTGAGTCCACAATCCACCAATCAGAAGCGACTAGCTGACTTAGTGTATTTGCACCTGCCCTCAGGCACACACAAGTGATATGGCTATTGTCTCAGTTATGCAGCCAACCCCCCCCCCCCCCCCCCATACTGTATCGGGTCTGTATTTGCACACCCCTTTCCCTCCCCCATTCCACATCTCCAAGCATTAGACCTGCATACAGACATGGGCATGCATCTTTTCTTGTGGACATGCGCAATACAAATTTGCTGACTACACTAAGCAAACAGGCGTATGCCAACTCTGCATGAGCCACACTGTGTTTGTTATTATAATAAATGAGGGATTCATTTAATTAGTAATTGCACAATGATCAGCGAATACTCCATTTCCTTTGCTGCTGTTATATATTATGTGGGAGATTAAATCCAGGAGAATTGTATTGGTATTATGAGAGCAGTTAGGTGAGACTGCAAAATATAATGACCTAAATACTTCTTAAAAGTGACTGGCACAGTGTATTGCTTTGTAAGACGAAGTATGCATGCAAGAAAGCAACTGGCATGTGAGCTCTGACCATAGCTGGCAAGTGAGCTCTGACCATTTCAGCTGATAGAAAGAGAATCTTCTGTAGCTCTGCATAGCAGGGAAAGCGATTGCTGCTTTAAGTCAGGAATGCTGGATGTCACAGCCAGTTGTTTTGTTCTGTGCATTGCAGCAGATTGATATCCAGATGTAAGAGGAATGTTTTTCATCAATGTGCTTTCCATTTACGCAGTTATTTTCCCTTTTTATTGCCCCATTATGGCAGTATAACATATTATGAAATATACAGCAGTGGATGCACAAACGAGAACTGTCTTATCCGTAATAATGTCTGATCTTCTGCTTCCAGGATGGCGCCAGAGGTGGTGATGTGCGAGACCATGAAGGATGCTCCATATGACTACAAAGCTGATATCTGGTCTTTGGGTATAACGCTCATTGAAATGGCTCAAATTGAACCACCACATCATGAACTTAATCCCATGCGTGTTTTATTGAAAATAGCCAAATCAGAGCCGCCCACCCTCTCTGCCCCTTCAAAATGGTAAGGGTTCTGATTTTAGGTTGTGACTGTGCCAGAAGTTATTCTCAGACTTATACCTGGTAGTAGAGTGGATTACTAGACAAATGAAAATCTATTTTTTGTAGATTCTTTAGAAGTCTGATTCAGATTGGGGATTATTGATGGGCAGAACACACACCAAGGCTTTGCTGGTTTGGTGTGTATCATTTTTATTTATACAATGGCATGAGATATGGGAGGAGAGAGAAATAAGGGTTTGAGAATGTAGAACATACTGTACATTTATGTAATCCTCTAATTTTGCTGTATGTGTCGAGGAAGCTGCAATGAGTAACCCTTAAAATATCTTTGCGCTTCCGTTTATGAATTTAGACAATAAGTATGTTCGGACACTTGTCCACTCTTTCAAAACATTGATCTCTGCAGCTTTGCATTGGAGAGTTGCCAGGGAAATGAGTAAGTGAAAAAAAAGAATGCTTTAAGCTTTGACATGTTACCATTTGTACTGTATCTCTAATGACATCGCCAAATGTTGTGGTATTGTAAGGTCCCAGGGGTTTCGGGATTTCCTGAAAACAGCTCTCGAGAAGAATCCAGAGACCAGGCCAAGCGCGGTACAACTTCTGGAGGTGAGCCAAGCTCCTTGTCCCGCAATGATTATCTAGAAGGTTTCTCTGTTATGCTAATAATAATTTTGTTTTCATGCGTTACTTTACTAGTTTATAAGTTCTTACCTTTTATGCAGAGTATTAACATTTTAAATTCTAAAATACTAGATCAGCTTAAAAAATGTACACTTCTTGTCAAAGACATCTCTCTAAATGTGGAAGCATGGTATTTTATACAGACTTGCCCGTGCTACACATTCACTTAGGGCCTAACTCCTTCGGATGTAAGTCCTGTTGCATGTTTTATGTTGCATGTAATTGCTCTGCGTTTGATCAGAAAATGACTTTCCACCAGTGAATGCAATTGCATAAAATTCATGTCTAAAGGCAAACAACACTTCAGAAAGCCTATGATATGAAGGGGTGGACGCACGTAAACAATATACAATAAGGGCGCGCTGAGGTTGAGCGCTCACACGTTTGTCAGACTGAAGTTTAGGACATCTCTTTTTTAGCCGACACAACATGTGTTTGCAAGTATAAATTATTATATTATATTTTTTATAAATGATTATAGTATTAATATAAAATTGATTTAAAAAAAAAAAAAGTGCACTTTCTGATGGGACTTTATATTGCACATATGAATGTGTGCATCTTGCCGTCTGTTCTGTCTGTCTACATATGGCAAGTAACGTATAGTCAGAGCGTACTTATACTCATATTAGATGGAAAGGTTTCTGGAGATCTGCTTGTATTTGAATACAGGCATACATGCGTACAAGTTATGTGCTATTTTTTGTAAACGCAAGTTGCATTCACATTGCTTTCGAATAAGAATCGGGGCCTTAATGAGGATGTTGGTGCAGTGCTGTGTATAGCAGCAGACATTTTGCTGGGAGAAAAGGCTTCAGTTTTCCAGTTAATGTGTTCTGTACAGTCGTTTTGAGTTTTATATATTTTTTTTTTTTTTCCTGTATATTTCCGGAGTTTTGTTACTGAACGAGTTCCATCCACATCTGCTGTGACATGCCTGTTTTGTGACTTCATCACTGTTTATATAAAAACACTTCCTTAGATTACCTTTCCGTTTCCCTACAATTTCAGAATATTTTCTCTTGTTCTAGAAATCCTCTTGTACATTTTCCTTTGGTATCCCCATAACCCTAGTAGCGTTACTAACAGAACTCTCCCACCTTTCAGGTTGAGCACATTTCTCATTGACAAATGGCATAGTTGAGCTGATTGCAGTGTTTTCATCTAACTGCACCACACTACTATTGGAATACAGTGGGTGGGTGGGGTTAGTGTGGCACATTCCGGAATGTTCTCCCTTTGGCACTTGCCAGATTGCACTATTTGTCAAACAGAAACATGCTCCAACTGTACCTATACCTACTGCTTGAGTGACAGGCACCTGTGAGTCATTGACGACCAAATGAAAGAAGCTCTTTACCCTGGTCATCCCTAACATTGGGAGCATCATAGTGCAAACTATTTACACAGGCAGTTTGACCCATCTCTCCACCAGGTCTCACCTGCTGTTAATGATAGTATCATGTTCCCTGCTCTCCTCATGCTCCTTTAATAGAAAAATGTGTAATTTTAAAACTAGGAATTTTGATCCATCGAAACTGAACATAAAGTATTTTTTTTAAAAATAAGCATCCATGTAATATGTGTTGTGATGTTGATAGGAAAGCTTCCATCCCATTATTAGATGTCCATCTTGTTCTCAAGTCCTCTGTGTGTTTAATGCACATGCCTGTTTGTTTTGGTGTACCAGCACCCCTTTGTTAGAAAAGCCGTTAATAACCGAGTTCTGCGGGATCTTGTGGCCGAAGCGAAAGCTGAAGTATTGGATGAAATAGAAGACAATGGAGAAATGGATGATGAGGAGTCGCCAGACCCACAGTCTGTAAGTTACAACACCCTTCCTTCTTGTCAGTTCTCTTTAGTGGGCATTGGTGTGTCACACTTTTTAATGGGAACTTTTGGTCATGAAAAAAATATCTACTTAATTACTATGCAATTTGTAGGTCCAGAATGTGAATTTCTCTTTCTGAAATGATTATTTTTGCTGGTTATCGTTGCATCAGTACATTTTATTGTAGGTAATTGTACTGTCTTTATATTCTGTAGAATTAAGATACATGAAGGGCGTAGAACAGAATTTTATAGTGTCCTACAGGAGAGAGAACATTTTTTACTTGTTACTGTAAACCATTTTCATGTTAATTTTTCTGTTTATTAGCCACCTACAAAGAACAACAGCAAATACTCTTTCGATGTGGAGAAGGATAAGCAGCCTATAAGTAATGGAATAAAGCCCCACAGAGAACAAGCTGACGTCCAAAGTCCAGACAGTACCATAAGCAGCAAAGCTGAAAGTAAAAGTTCTTCTGAGGACATTGGGCAAAAACTTAATGGTGTAGAAGATGCCAAACCTGACATCATTTTTATTAACCCATTAATTGGTCCTAACCTAGGGAACAACTGGACATCTGAAAAGCATAATCAGGACAGGGAAAAAGACCATGGTCTGTCTGTGCCTAACAACCACAGGCCAAAGAGCAGCCAGTATGAGCGTCTGGCTGCTGAACTGATTTCCAATGGAAGCTTTGACTCTCCCTCCCGCTTCAGCAGCCAATCCAAAAGGGATTCTGACTCGGGCAGTAACTCTGCATCGGGCAGTGTGGACCTCAGTGTGAACCTATCTGGTGATCTATCCATTAATAAGGAGACTGGCTCGCTGTCAGTCAGGGTAAGATAGTTTCTGTGATTTCTAAAGTTTTCCAAAATTTCTTCACTTAATTTTACTATTAACATGTATGTGGATTTCAGATCATTTATTTTCAGTCTCGATCTTATCTGTGTGGAGTTTGTATGTTCTCCCTGTGTTTGCGTGGGTTTCCTCCGGGTGCTCCGGTTTCCTCCCACACTCCAAAAACATACTAGTAGGTTAATTGGCTGCTATCAAAAAAATTGACCCTAGTGTGTGTGTGTCTGTGTGTCTGTGTGTCTGTGTGTGTCTGTGTGTGTCTGTGTGTGTCTGTGTGTGTCTGTGTGTGTCTGTGTGTGTCTGTGTGTGTCTGTGTGTGTCTGTGTGTGTCTGTGTGTGTCTGTGTGTGTGTGTGTGTCTGTGTGTGTCTGTGTGTCTGTGTGTCTGTGTGTCTGTGTTAGGAAAGTTAGGCTGTAAGCTCCAATGGGGCAGGGACTGATGTGAATGAGTTCTCTGTACAGCGCTGCAGAATCAGTGGCGCTATATAAATAAATGGTGATGATGATGATCTGCTAGAAATTTTGCCACTATCAAACAGAATGGAATTTGCTGTTCTCTACTACTGGAACGTCATAACAGTATTTGAAACTTCATGGGATCCAATATATGCGGGCTCATAGCAAAGTAATTTTTCTAGTATCATCAGGTATTTAAACACCCAGGGCCAATGGCTTTCAATGCCTGGATGTTTTAAAGCAAAGCATGGTTGGATAAACACCTGCCATGTAGACGTTCTTTTTCCTGTTTTACATTGCAGTACAAATGGCCCCATGGAAGCCATTATAAACAGTGAGGGTAGATGCACTATACAGCCTGTGCAGCCATGTAGATGATTATTTTCCAGAAATTCCCATCTGGACATTTTATATTTATGTATGTTACCTGGTGCTCTTTAAATGCTACAAACCCTAACAAATTATTCAAAACAAAGGTTAGAACTTAAAATTTATATATCTAGTAGTATTTTTATCTTATTTAATCGTTTTAAAACTAATAATTTATGTGCCCAGGTATAAAAATTGCTTAACACATTCATGGCATACACATGGCAATCGGCGATAGCTGCACATTTGTTGTGCTCTTATGCTCTGCTTTGCACATAATACTATTCATACAAGTGTAAAGCAAATAAAATTATGAAAACTAATGGTAAATAACACAGTAAAACCGAGACGTATCAATACACTAAAAATAAGTTTGTCTTAAGTATCTGCTGGATCACCATCTCTGCTCATCCACAGGGCCCACTGAGCCAAACTGTCGGTGTATGTGACCAAATGTCCAAGCCGAGAAGGTTGCGTGTAACATCATCCTTGCCCAAGGGTGGCAAAAGAGCCTACACTATCTCCAATGCCTTGCTCTACCATCCCTGAATCTCTCCACAATGCACCTACTCGGTTTACTATCTCTATAAGTTCCTAGTCACTTCCACAACACTCTCCAAACTCACTATCTCCACATATTCCCATCCTCCTTTCAACGTGCACTCATATTAAATAAATAAACTCTTAACTCGCCCTGTCCCCCCAACTACTCCTCCCATTTGCCTTCAAAATACTTGAGACTTGTGTTCAACCACCTTTCTCACTTTTCTCCCATTCCTTCCCTGACCCTTGGCACCTCTTTCACCCCAACATTTCCTGATTTAACACTTACAGAAATGATAAACTATCTACTTGAAGCAAATTCTAATGGTCACTTCTCCATTCTCATCATCTTGGACCTCTCTGCTGCTACACATTTTGATCACCCTTTTCTCCTGCACACCTTTCACTCCTTTTGCCTTCATAACCGTTCTTGGCTGATGCCCTTTGCAACCGCTCCTTCAGTGTATACCTCTGGCACATCCTCCTCAACACCCACTAACTTTTGTGGTTCTACAAAGGGCTAATCCTTGACCGCCTGCTTTTGTCACTATACACCTAATTTGATCATTTTGGCCACCAGTACCATCTCTACACCGAAGGCACCTAAATCGTTTACCCCTTCCCTGATGCCTCCCTTCCTTTACTACCTTGTTTCACCGAATCTCTTTCCACCTCTCCACATGGATTTCCAAATGCTACCTTAAGCTCAGGTTGCCCAAAAGAGAAAAATAAATTTTTCACTTCTCCCATCACCACCTCCCCTTAAATTTCCCTCCGTGTCAACTACACCAGATTTTCCTCAGTCTCCATAGGCTCCCAAGACTGTTGGGTCACTATTGCAGCATGTGGCAGAAATGGAGAGAGGTTTAGCTCAGTTTTGTTTCACTCCTTAGTGTTGCTGCTAACTCAGTTAGCCCTATGGCTGGTGGAGGTTGCACAAAGTCTGCTGGTTTGGATACTTGTACACAGTGTCCATGTTCCTGGTGATTGTGCAACTGATACTGTTCATGCATTATTGTACTCTGATGCTAGAGCTCTTTTGTTTGGAACATCCCTGTCTCCTACAAACTGAAATAGATATCGCTTTAACCTAAATAATGTGGCTGACTGTAATAAGAAGCAATAAATGATTTCTAGTTCTGCAGTTTCCACAGTATCCTATGATAACCACAGTCACACAGCACATAATAATTTGAGTAGAGAGGCATTGTAATTTGTAACGCCCCTCTGAGCTCCAACTACACTGTAAAACACGCCCCTTGCCCCCCCATCCTCTGTCTTCACATGCCATGCTGAGAATCTGTCTGTATATGACTGTCAGCCATACTTTATCTGCCTCCAGAGAGATTTTGAAAAGGAGATGAGTTGTAGGAGGATAGCTAAGAAAAATTCTCAGATGGATGCTTAAAAATTGCTTAACTTGATATTTAATGAAAAGAAAACTATGGCATTGCTGCTTTAAAGGGGAAACATAAAACAGTTTTGTGTATTCATGAAGTTGTATGTTACTAATGAAAAGTGAAAACTGGCTTTACTGTTTGTAGAATTTGTGTGATGATCTGCATCATAATGTGGCAATAGTGGGACATGACTTTGTAATGTGCAGTGTGCACAGGACTAGCATAGCAGCACTACATTTCTGTTCCATTCTTTGTGTTTATCAAGCTCTAAATGATTCATCCAGTATGCTGGCATACATCCGCGCTCCATCACTTCCTGGATCAACTCCACCAACCTGCTTATTTGCATTCCTGAAATTTTATCAACATGTGACCTCTCCTTTGTTTACTAACAGTGTCAGTTCACAAACTAATAATTTGATATATATAACTCTATAACAAATTATATCTAGATGTCAAGAATAGAAAAGTTTCTGAAAGATTAGGAACATTTAGCTGTGTGTTTTTATATAAGATGTTGGTTCAGGCAATACATACTAGGGTTTTAATTTTTTTTTTCGTGCAATGATTTGAGTCCAATTAGCTGTTTGAGGCATAGACCACTCTTCTGTGCACTCGCAAACTCTTCTAATACATGCCGAGTCCTATTTAGAGTAGATACTGTCCTTGGTAATATGGGTAAATATGTCCTAAATTAGTAATTGCACTGCACATTCCCATCTCCAAAATCCCCATTATTATATTTACTGGAAAATATGGGAGGTTGGTAATGACACGTGCAAGTTACAGAAATGTTATACAAATCCACTTCTGTGTTGCAAAAGTCATGTTTGCCTTGATTTTATATATGACCACGTGTACAGCAAAATAAATGAAGCACAGTATTTGGTGGCAGCCCTAGGGACACTTATCACACACAGCTTGCCACTAGGCAAATAGGTGAAATACCTGCAGTAAATGCTTATTAATGCTGTGTGGCCATAGCACACCATTTAATAACATTTGGGGTTTAATAATTGTGTGAGTCTTGATTATTTGGGGTTAAACACCATATATCCATGAAATATGTAACAAATTTTGTCAATTTTGGGAAAGTCACCATTACAAAAAAAAAAACCTCTCAAAATGGTTCTTTGCTCTGCTGGTTATATTTTTTTTATACCTAATTGCATTGTTGCATTGTGTATCATTCATATGGCATTAAGGAAAGCGCAGACCTGCAATACTTTGGACAGATTTTTCCAGCAACTTTCAAGTTTATTTTAAAAAAGTAGAATTAGTTGTGTTTGCTTTAGTGTAGCTGCTATTATCACTGTAGTCCTAATCTGTCTCAATGCCTTGTTACTTTTTTACTGGGTAGCAAAACACTAGTTAGCTTTAACTACTAACTAATTCGGGTGTTCTTAATCTGTGGGTTGGGGACTAAGTGTGACCTGTCACCTACACACAGTGGAGGCATTCATTCTTTGTGGGCTGACTTAATACAATCATGATAACATTACGATTTTCTTGCAAATTGTAAGGCTACATGTTCAGCGCACACATTTGTTGTACCCAATGTGTGTAACTGACAGGTCCACTTTATAATGTAACTCCTATTAAAAACAAATTATCCCCCCCACCTCCCATATTATTTAAAGACTGTCATTTTATTGATTTTCACTATGTTTGCTTATATCCCTGTACAACAATGTGTAAAAGAACAGGACTCAATGCTCATTTCTAGCTAATAATGCTATGACATATCTGCACATTGCCATAGTGTTCTTTGGATGTAGTAAATACTACTGACATAGGGGCAGGCTGGGCTGGGGGAATCTGGGCTGGTCCCATAGTGGGCTACCTTGGGCTTGGTCACTAGGCCATCTGTATTTTTTGTCCTTGAAAATATTCCTAATAGACTGCTGAGTCGAGTCTTGCCCTCCCCTGATGGCAGCACCCTGGAGATATGCATCTTCAGATCTGTCAAATGGTTGTTCTCTCCCCTTCACAGTATGGCCTCCTCAGTATAGGGGAAATAGGTAAGCACGTGGACACAGTTCATTCTATAACAGTATTAATCTCCAAATAGTAGAGAGAGAGAAAATGTGTTACACTTCAACATAGGGTGGCCATACCATTTATTTTTGGTGTTGAGGACTCTCTAATGTCCTTTTATTCCCAGTTTCTTTCTTATAATATTTTTAGTTGAGTTCTACACAACCATAACATTTTTAAAAGCTTGTAATAGAAAAGTGAACTTTTGTTTGTGAAGCTGATTAATAGTTTTCATTTGGATCTGTAAAAGATTAAGATGATGGTGTTGTCAACAGCTCAGAATCTGGCACAGACACTGTGTGCTGCCTGTGGAGATCTCCTTATATTCAGTCACACTACTGTGTCTGGCTCTTCTGGATCCGGATTCCAAAAAAAATAAAACATAGAAACTTTAGCTTGACACTCTGGGGTAGATTCACTTCCCTGTGTTGTTCTTTAGAACATCGCATCCCGCGCACTAATATATTTTATATATTTTATAGATTATAACATCATAAGAAATGTTTTCACTGTAGTTTCACTTTAAATTGGATATTGTTTGCAACGGATTGCCCTCTACAGGTTGTCACATAGCTCAACATCTCTCAGAAGAGTCACATTTTCTGTAGTATTTTCATCATACGTGACAACGTTTCCTCGTTGGCTTCAGGGAGATCCCAGGGGAGATGGGCGCGCGGGGGTGGGGCTTGACGAATCACATTAAGATGACGCGATACTTGCGTCAATCAGCCCCCCCAGCCACTTATCTACTGCAAGAGCGAGAACCGGGAGGTTGCCCTGCTCTCCCAGGAGCCCGGGAGGTGTCCCAGAAATGCGGGAGTCTTCCGGACATTATGGGAGAGTAGGCAACTATGCGTTAAAGAAAAGCAGCTAATGAATCTCTAGAGACTGAAGTGTGTTTTACATTTGTGTCTCCATTACTGAAGTCATGTTGTCTTACCTGTCAGTCTCTGATTAAATCTTGGTCTCCATGAAAATGGCCACCTCCATAGGCATCAATACATGGACATAGGACACAATTTCTGAACTGTCATCCTGCCACAGATGGTGAAGCCAACCACGTCTTGTACTGGCTCAGCATCAGGGAGAATGCCAGACTCTTCAGGGATTGAGGGAGATCACTCCTATTTCAGGGAGTCTCCCTGACATTCAGGGAGAGTTGGCAAGTATGATTTTCATAAGTAGGCAAAAAGCAGTAATACTAGTAATACCCACTGTACCAGGTTTATTTTTATGGTTTTGTTTCTAAATTCTTTCTAAATGCTCACATGAAAGTGGTACGGGATATGCTGTATAACTTGGTAATGTTTGCTTGTCGTAGGAGACCCGCCTTCACAACAAGACTCTGAAGCGTACAAGAAGATATGTAGTAGATGGCGTGGAGGTGAGCATCACCACCTCGAAAATTATTGGCGACGACGATAAGAAAGATGAGGAGATGCGCTTTCTGAGGTACACAATAATCTTCTCTTTCATTTGCCACATTGAGCTATTGGTATTACTCATACCTGTGCATATTCATAAGTAGAATCTAAAAATCATGTTAAAAGGTACTTGTACACCAAGTCCAGTATAGCTGGGCAATAAAAGTATAGGGGAATACATTGGAAGGTAAAATAAACTTGATTTTATTTACATTTTTTAATTCACATCCATGAATTAAGATGGTATGCAAATTTTGATAAACTTTTCTGTTGCCTTTCTGTTTGATAGAAAAAAAGAATGCATTAAAGTAAAAAAATATGAGTTGACGATAAGGCAATTAAGTTTCAAAGATGGCAATGTGGGCTCCCCCACCCACCTTCCTTTTTGTTTTTTTTTAATAAATATCTGTGTCCTTTTATACTGTCCTTTATACTGTGGCGTGATTTGGGGAGAATTTACCCTTTGAGAACAAAACATTGCAAAAAGAATTAACCTGTAGTGGTGCTATATCCAATGCACTGATTAAAATCTCTGGCTTTTTTGGGTGAATTTTTTTTTTATTTTTTTTTTTATGCAGGAGTAAAAAGAAAAGTTTGTCAGAGTAGCATATCTCTAAATAAGCTGGTTATGTACTTATTACAAAGTCAGCAATGCATCTGAAGGGAAAGCAGTGGAGAGGCTCTGAGAAAGTTATGTTGGCCGCACATAGACTGACCCAAAATAGGACTGATCCATCCATTTAGTGTTCAGGCTGAGCAACCAGATCATATTTGGGAATGTTAAAGTAGTGGACAGTCTGTAAACTCATCCACAGATTGGCAGTGTTCGTCATTTGCTCTGAAATGATCTGCCAAACTTTGACACACACAGACCAATTCCATCAGGTAGAAGCAGATAGAAATAAAACTGAAGCATCTGTTCACACGACTATATCCAAGATGTTTTACAGAAAATAAAGTCACTAATGTGGCTTAATCTATCTCCCCTATTTCACACTGTGCCCTCCGTGCTGCTTTTGATCCCCTTCATTTGTCTTCCTTTTTTCACATTGTGCCCTTCATACTGCTTTTGCTCCTCTTTCTGTGTTCCCTGTTTCACACTGTGCCCTCCATGCTGCTTTTGCTCCCCTTCATCTGTCTCCCCTGTTTCACACTGTGCCCTTCATACTGCTTTTGCTCCTCTTCACTTTCCTTTCTATTGCCTTCTGTCTTCTTATCTGTTTTTTTTTCTCTTCTCGTGGCTGCTCTTTGTGCGCTTCTCACTGCAAATGTCGGGTGCGATGATGTCACGTCAGGGCCGGATTAAGGGCTCACATTGGGGGCCTCACGGGGGAATGGAGACCCCCTTAGCTTAGGGGCCTCCATTCCCCCGTGAGGCCCCCAATGTGAGCCGCCCGCCGCCCCCAGTGAGGCCCCCCAAGTGCTTACCTGTCACTGCAGTCCTCCTTCCGCGGCGCGCTGTAAGCTCCTTACTAAGGAGATCTCCTCAATAAACAGATTACTGAGCGCCGGGGACGGATGACTGCAGTGAAAGTGCTCAGCAGCATTGATCGGGCTGGGATGCCCCGCCCCCAGCCCGATCAATAATGCTGCTGAGGACTTTGAAGGGCCTCCTGGATGCCCGAGGCCCCTGGGCTGTAGCCCAGTTAGACCTTGGGTCACGTCCATCCTTCAGTGATAAGGGAGAAGGCAGCGTTGGATAAATATTTTTTTCTTCTTCTTGGCCCTGGTGGGACCACCAAAAATATGCATTCGGGCCGCGAGTTTCACACGTCTGATCTAGACATTTCCTGAGTTGGTCTCTCTCTGAAGCATCTTGTAGCTACCAAAATGTAAAAAAAAGAAAGTTTTCAGGAACTTCTAAGTAGATAATGAGGAGGAGAATTTTAGAAACCTAAGTTATCTATCTCAAGTGACATGGCAATGATTTCCCACATTAGAAAACAAACACTCAATGAACTGAGGTTTTATGCAAATCTCCAGGGGAGGGACAAAAATGTCTCTTCCTGACAGAACTCAATGTGGGACACCAGGGCCCTCTTCCAAATCTAAATATTCTGTCCCCGTGCAGGGGAGTTTCGAGGAAGACAAAGGTAACAGTTAGAATGCCAGATCCCAATAATGCCACGTTGGTAGAAGAAGCTGTGTGTAGCTGAAAGGCAGCATGTTTTGTTCCTTGCATGACTTTTTTTTTTTTGCTTCTCAGGCGCCAGGAGCTCCGTGAGTTGAAATTAATGCAGAAAGAGGAGCACAGGAACCAAGCCCAACTGAATACAAAGCATTTGCTGCAGCAGGAGCAGATGATCCGTCGCTTTGATCAGGAAATGCATGTAAGTTAACACAGTCTCTGGGTAAAATAATTGTAGAACAAAATAATACTTAATGTTGCAAGATCATTCTAGAACTTCAAAAATGTTGTTGCTTAAACATTTCAACTCAAAGGTATTACATTTACTTTCTTGTTTGTAAAGGACAAAAAGAAACTAAATCTAAACTGCAAGTTGTAATATATATATATACAGTACATATATTACATTCATAATAAAATATGCAAAGGTTATTGTAGGGTCTAATAGCTAAAAATAAGATTGTTGTGACATTGAGGAATTTTTCTTACACACTTCTTTCATTAAGATCATTAAATGACACTGCAGTCATCCTATCTAATTGTCAATTGAGGACTAACAAGGCTATACCTTAACTCCTGTTACATCAGTACCTCAGATTATGGGAACTTTTACATATGTGTATTCATGTCACATCATGGTTTTTTATTTATATAGGAGCAGCTTGTGTTTTAGCTTTTAGTAGCATTTACAAGTGAACAGTGGACACTTGCTGTGGACATGGGCCATTGTCCACAAGTTGCTGTGGACAAGGTCAGCGCAGCACCAGTAGTCACACGCTAATTAAACTTGTTCCACACCGTAAAGCAGCAATGTTGACTTTTTTTTTTTTTTATCTAGTCAACTAGACAATATTTTTGAAGGGGTGGGGCTTAGGGATATCATGCCCACTTAAGAATACCTTATTTTAGACCAGCTTGAGTACAAACTGTGGATACTCGTAGTGCAAGTAAAATACTGTACTATGCATGTTATTACTGAGTGTTTAGTTTGCAGTATAGTCTTACATTTCCCTGTGGTCTTTGCACTTAAGGCGAAGAAAAAGTTCTATGACACGGAGCTTGAAATGCTGGAGCGTCAGCAAAAACAGCAGATTGAGCGTATGGAACAAGAGCACGCTGTACGCAGACGAGATGAGGCCAAGCGCATTCGTACTGAGCAAGAACGAGAACATACAAGGTTCCTTGAGCAGCTTAAGTCATGGAAAAAAGAGGTAAGCTGCCAGTCCTGACTGGGTAGATATGTACAGCTGACATTTTATTTTTTTCATCTCCTTACTAATACAACAATTTAAAGGGTCCCACATTTAAGAGAAGAAAAAACAAATCACACTGCTGATCTCTACATTTTTCCATTTGACTACTCCTTCAAGGAGAGCGCTAATTCTCTGATTGGACAGCACAGTAGAGAAAGGAAAGTTTCTATGACGTAATGCATTCTCTAACAGATCATTTATTTGTTTTATCAAATACATGTCATTAAAGGAGATTTCCACCTTTTAATAAAGTACTGTTACTTATCGTTTAAATGTTGTTTCATCTTCTAGAACTGGTTTCTTTAGTATTTCATATGCAGATTTCTTTAGGTCACTAACTGCTTTAGTGCTTGGGGGGTTGCAGTCCTCATTGGGGCAGAAGTAGTGCACAAGCTCTGTTGACAACGGAGCATTCTCATCTGACTAATGCGGAGGGCGGCGGCCTTCAGTCTCCACTAGTTTTGCTGCTGATATTGCCTCCCATGACAACCAGGAGATCCTGTGTTTATCAAGACAGCAAATTACAGCTATTGAAAGATGGCATAAACTGAAAAGTGAATTGTTTGTGTTAAAAAGGCTTTACACTAACTCATGATATACTGCCAGATCTTCAGTCACACTCTGTCCTGTCTACAGGTAAAGGCTGCTGTGGAGAAACTGCCAAGGCAGCAACGCAGAGAGAGTATGAAAGTGAAAATGGATGAATTTGCACAGACGAAGCAGACAACGGTAACTACAGAATTCTTCCTGTCATACTTGTGTGTGGTGAATAGCAAACTTTTTTTTCCGTGAGAAAGTAACTTGGAGTTGAGGTCGCAATGAGGTCTTTTGTCTTTGCAATGCTAGGAGTTAGGAAAGTGGGCCTTCTATGTCTATGATCTGCAGAATCATTTTTATTTTAAGTTGCTAGATCATACCTCTAGCAATTTAAGTGGGCCTTTTAAAGCATTTTAAAGGGGCTATTCCAAAGGAACAGAGGTGTTCCTGAAGTCATGTTTACAAAAAGTATCATTGAAAGGATACATTTATGAAGCCTCTTCGTCTTACCTTTCGATAACACTAGGCCTCTGTTCTTGAAGAACACAGGGCTTACAACCTGGCCCTGACAATCTGCCAAGTGCTCGATGGATTAGTTTCTTTGCTTCTTTTGTGTTCCCAGTAATGTGAGGAATGTAACGTTGAGATCTGCTGGACAGCTATAAGATGCAGGCTGTGCCTTATTTAACTTCACTAGATTAAACACTGGCTGTTTGCACACTGGTTGCACCCACCAGGAAGTTACTTACATAAATGTCCCTAGCTTTGCCAGGACTGGTTACTGCTTGTATTGCTTACTGTGCTGACCTCACAACATCATTGCCTTACATTTGCCTCTTGTGTTTGCTCACTGCAGGAGCAACAGTTCTTAAACAAGCAGAAGGAGGATATGTCCATGGCGATGAGCACCATCATCCTGGAGAACAAGAAGGAGATCTATAGCAAGGAGAAGGACTTTCTGAACAAGAAACAACAGCTTCTCCGAGGTAACCACATATGATGTAATCCACACAATTTATAGTTTATAGTCTATCTCCAACCCAATTTATATCATCCCAAATTATATTCCTTGGTCCATATATGTTTTTCAGCAATGTTGGTATGTGCTATATGCAATACTTTATTTTTGGATACCTTTAGACAGGCTGACTGCGGCGTTCTCCCTGCATTACCCTAATGTACTGTATGATAGCACATTATAATGCAGGAATATAAAGGCAGTGTGATGCATCAGATGGTCAAGTGTCTAACTACATTATGGTCTAACGATTCCAGTGTTTATTTTTGTCAGAATTCTGTGTTTATTATTCCTGGCTTATTTGTTTTCCTTTATGGGGGGGTGGGGGGGTTGAATACACACAATTAATTTGGTTTATCTTGTTGTTTTTATTTTAAGCAAGCCAAGTGAGCGAGCAGATCCCGGGGAAAGAGGGTGACAGGGTGTAAATGTTGGGCCAATTAATCTGTCTTTGTAATTTTTAACCTTTTCTCCTTTACCTCTCCCTCTCCATGGTGGATCTGCCTCTTCACCATGCTGCTTCCTATGCCCTATTGATATAGCTCTGCTGGTGTGGGCAGCGTGGTGACGTTCCTCTGGTGATCTACCTCTCACGCAGGCTCTTTCAAGCTTCACTGAGGAAGCTTTTTTTTTTCTTAACCAAAAACTCTATATCTGGGATTTAAAATCAAAAGCCCCATATTATTTCCACTAAGGTCTTGTTTATCTCCTTAGGTATTTTTAAATTGGTGGTTGGGGGGGGGGGGGGGGTTCTTAAAGTTCTACATAATTTGGTTTAAAACTGGAATTAAAACATGCCCATGGTCGATACTTACCTATATTCCCACTTATAAGTCCCTTTTACCCAAGCTATATATGTGCTACTGCTAAGTTTTCTGAACTGACTTGCACTGCTTAATTTCTGCAAACCCACTTCACACTCATTGAAACTGCCCCTAATTATGTGGATTTGTGGATCCATCTGAAAATGTGCATGGTGGAATGTCGTCACATGCTAGTAGAAAGCCACAAGAAAATACCTTGTGGCTTTTTCTTGAAGCCGATGGATCACACTGTCTGGCAGATATGTTATTTTAATTTTTTTTTTTTTTTTTTTACACATCGAAATTTTCTTTCTTCTAACAGACAGGGAAGCTTGCATTTGGGAATTGGAAGAGCGCCAACTGCAGGAGAGACACCAGCTGATGAAGCAACAACTGAAGGACCAATATTTCTTACAGCGTCATGAGCTACTAAGGAAGCATGACAAGGTATGGGACTAGCTCTGTACAAGACAGGTGGGACATGTCCTCTTGGGCAGTTGTTCGTGGGGAAAGTCTGCTGTGAAAGGTTGAACACAATGAATAGTGTCTTTTATTGCACACATTTCTATGGAATTTCCAGCATTCAATACAAGATGGTAAATGCTGACATTTTTAAGTTCTTCAATAGAACTCACAAGTATGTATTTAAGGTCAAGTTCATATAGGATGTGTATATTCGAAGGCAATATTACTAGGTAAGGTGTTTTCCCCACTGCAGGCTCAAATGTTCTACTCCAAGAGGTTTGCGTTTTGATTCCTAATTTCAAGGCAATATATATTTTTCTATGTTTATATTGAACCCCAATATCATACAAAATTGATTTGTTTTTTCCATAGAGGGTGTAATACTTTGGGTTTGATATGTATAGAAGTAAACCGTCTGCAAATGCAGTTAGCTTAATATTTTGTTTCCTTATCTATGCCATTGAAGTCATCCCATGATTGTATAAATCTAAGGAGACGATCCAAAGTGAAGTTAAACAACAGTGGAGGTAACAGACGTCCCGCTAGTCATAGGCTCCCATTTCATATCAGTAACGATTAGTGAGTTTGTTGAATTACAATATATACGTAACTAACACATGGAGCTTATGTAAACCCAAAATGTTCACTTTTCAAATATGTTTCGGTCATGATTCCATGAGATTTGATCAAAAGCTATTTCAACCTCAAGGCTTAAGATGACATTTTGAGGTTTTATTACCGAAGAAGTTGCAACTCCTCATTGCCATTTTATACCACTGGTATGAGCTCATGCGGCCTAGCAGCCATCATTAGGACAGGTCTGTTGTAATTAATGCCACAATTTTGTTTTGACTTGGGAATGATAATTTTATATAGGCTTTGTTAAAATTAGAGTATTATGTGTTCCTTGTAGATCTCTATCTTCCCAAAGTACATTTATTAGAAAGTAACAAAGTAATATCTTATAGGTCGTCTTCGGTGATGTCTTTATTTAATTTCACCCTCTGTTGGGTTGTGAGCTGTGGAAATGCAGCCTTTCTGAGTAGCTTGACTTAAAGGGTCATCCGTTGGAGTGGATGAGTACAGTGTCTTATAATGGTCTTGAAATTGTGCTAATGTCTCTGACTGAGAGGTATATGCTTTTCCTGTCAGAGGCTCTGTTTTGTAATGTTCTCTTTGCTTCTTGGTGATATGTGCTAAAAATTTTATGGATTTGTTAACCCATCTATAAAATGTTTTTTGGTTTTTTATTTGTCAATTACTGTCTGCTGTGTATCAGTGTGATCGTATCCATGTTGATGTGTGCCACCCTAGCAAAAAAGATCTGCAGTCATAATATAATCTATTCTGTAGGGGCAGCACTGTGGCTAAGTGGTTAGCGCTTCTGCCTTACAGCACTGAGGTCATGAGTTCTATTCCCGACCATGGCCTTATCTGTGTGGAGTTTGTATGTTCTCCCCGTGTTTGCGTGGGTTTCCTCCGGGTCCTCCGGTTTCGTACCACACTCCAAAAACATACTGGTAGGTTAATTGGCTACTATTAAAATTGAGCCTAGTCTCTCTCTCTGTGTGTGCTAGGGAATTTAGACTGTAAGCTCCAATGGGGCAGGGACTGATGTGAGTGAGTTCTCTGTACAGCGCTGCGGAATTAGTGGCGCTATATAAATAGATGATGATGATTCTGTACTAATGTATTGTGTACAGGTGAAGAGCCAACATTTTTGGAGGGTTCATTCTGTCCCTCTAAAATCTCTCAAGCTACGTTTATGTGCTTTTACTATAGGCTATGATGATATTTTCTTATCTCAATAATCCAAAAACGTTGCAATGAGCAGGCTTGGGTTTCTATTTAAACAATTTCTATTTGATACCAGTCTTTGTTTTTTCAATATGGATCATACATGAAGTGGATTGTGCTGGTAACATTCTTACAATTTCCACACTAAGAAGATCTGAAAGTAGCAATCTACGGTGGTTTTCAAGATAGTCTAATTTTGATGTAAACTTGTGAATGGTTTTTATCTTATTCAAGGTTATTTTACAGTGCTAATATAGTATCTTTAGAATCATGTGTTCTTGTTCTAATTCCATTATTCTTTTAGTTGTAGACGTGAAGTGAGAAATAATTGTACTGTATAATTAAAGTATTCTCTTATGGTTTTCTCTACAGTAACTAATGGCTCACTTGTTTGGGGTGAAGTGGACTAGAAATGTTCACATGTGGGGTCTGTGAAGGGAGGAACCTAACCTTCGAATGTGGTTTAAGGATAGTTTGCTTTGCCTTGCCCATATTATTTGTGTTAAGTTTTGCCCAGAAATTTAGCCATAGCCTAACGAACACAGTTAGAAAATGTTGGCAACCAGCCTCACATAAATAAGTGTAAGCTCACATTTGAATAGATAGGTATCATAAGACTGAGAAATGATTCTTCAATGTAACAACTGAAACTTGGGTGTGGCAGTAACGAGTGTGATTATTTAAATTGTACTGTACCAATTATACTAGGATTTTTTTCCTTTCTTCAATTCTCTTTTTTTGTTCAAAGGAATAAAATTGCAAGTATCTTGGATTGGAACCAGTATAATATTTACTAAAATTACCAACCTGTGTGTATTAATTTGTAAAATAGACCTAGATGTAGATAGAGAATTTGATGCTTTTAACCAATCAACAATATCAAATCAACCGGTTATGTTACCTTAAGGTGATGTAAGTATCAAGTATGGATCAACTAGTGTGTTGAACGGTTGCTCAGATTTTCTGGTACATTGAATTGCAGCAATCTGTCAAGTCTGAAACACAGATGTCCTAGTTAAGTTTCTCGGTTCTGCAATTGTATCTCCTTTTGTAGTAGAATTGTAGTCCCACTTCTTATTGCTATTGGTAATTTGTAATATTATAGTTCAGTGTTAAGCCTCTAAATTATGGAACAATTTAGTTTTCCCCTCGATGGTAGTCGCTCCTCATTTTATACAGGGGATGGATTTTAAAATCCTCTTTAGTAGACAGATTAGGGAAAATGGCTCATAGCTTATGTATATCAATAGGGTTTGGGGATGTTTGGCCCTTATGCCAGTTGAATATGTATGTGGGACTGGTGGGTTGGTCTTCGTGACCAGTTGCTATTTTGTTTGAGTGAAGCGATGCAAAATACAACCCACATTAATTTCTACACAGCACAGATCTAGGTAAGGGAAGCCTTTTCTGATCTTGGAGAAAAGGAAAATTATTGCTAATTATTTCGATTTAGTGTGATCATGGTTTACTGTGCAGGCTTGTTATGTTTGTGAAGGTTTGGTCTTTTTAAAGTAAGTTTGATGGCTGTGGATTAATAGCCAAGATAAAATATTCAATAAAATAAGAAATGTTCCGCCCCCAGAATCACCTGACTTTCTAAAGCAGTAATTGGAACCTGATACACAGGCAGCCCTCTAACCTTCAAAAGGGCTGGACATTGCCCTTAATCTCAGTAATACAATAAAACAATACATGTAATCAAGGAAAGAGACACTGAACCGTAATAACACATCAGCAGGATTTTTAAACAAATGTAGCTAACTATAACGGACAAATTTGACAATAAAGCAGAAAGAAGCCGAGGGCCGCAACTCAAGGCTTGAAGGGCCACTTCTTGCTCTTTACGGTTCTAAAAATTTAGATTTTAAATTTTATTTTTTAGACTACAACACTAAAAGTTTGCTAGTAAATGTTTCCAAGTGCAGCATTTTGTTTATCAAGGTGCATCCATACTTGGATTCCACTATAAGCCATTTAAATTAGCTGCTATAGCTATTTCACTGTTACTTATCTTGTCTTATTACGTACCACTTTTGACTGCATACATTTTGCTTTAAAGGAGATAAATATACCCTTTTTCTAGGAAAAAGAACAGATGCAGCGTTACAACCTGCGCATGATGGAGCAGCTGCGGTTACGGCAGCAGCAGGAAAAGGTCCGCATGCCAAAAGTCCAGAGAAGTGAAGGAAAGACCCGCATGGCCATGTACAAGAAGAGTCTTCACATCAGCTCAAGTACCAGTGCGGCTGAGCAGCGAGAGAAGATTAAGCAGGTAGATGGCACAGGTGGCACCAGAGATTGCCTAATGTTGTAAACTTCTGTAATACATTGTTAACAAATATAATCCAGCCCACAAACCAATATCTGTGAACTAAAGATACGTGATTTCATAGCAAATATTTTTATCATGTATCATTAATTTATGCATTTTTTATACTTTATTGACCCTGGGGGTTTTTTTTTGTTTTTGTTTAGTTTTTAAGTCAATTAGAACAATATGTTTTCTCTTTTCCTTTGCAGTTCTCTCAGCAGGAGGAGAAGAGGCAGAAAGCAGAGAGGGCACAGCAGCAGCTGAAACATGAATGTCACCAACAGGAGATGCAGGCTGAGTGTGACAGTAATGCAAGGGAGCTGCAGCAGCTTCAGGTAAATTGATCACAGCCAGGATACACAGATTTATATTTAATCTCTACGTAGTATGGGTGCATTAGACCTTACGTTGTGAAGCTCAGGCCTTGCATCTTAATGAATAAAGAAAAGGATGTATGAACTGACCAAAGCCACCATTTTTGCTCGGTATTAAGAGATTCTTAAAAAGAATTATAGTAGAGGGTTTATCAGAATTTTTATAAATGGATGTGTTTTGTACTTTTCTTAACAGTCAGTTTTGCAGTCTGCTAATATTACCACAATGACAGCCATTTTACCTAGGCTGGGGGATGTAGAAGGAAGGCGTTTATTTATTTTAGTCTGCGGAATAGCAGATAAATTGGCATTTTTGACAGTCATTTTATTAAAAATATATTTATTTTACTTGTACTGAGCATGAGAGAGAATAGTAGCAGAATAGTATCCTACATATTTATTTCCAGCAAATCCCTCTTAATGCATGTAATACACATAGTTTGTCAAATAGTATTGGCACCTTAAATGCCAAGATAATCTAAAATACAAGCTGTTATATGGTAGTAGCTCATAACATTCCCAAACAGATATGTAAAATGTTCAGGATTTTACCATAGCTGAAGATATTTAAGGTACAACTATGAATGTGAAAGGATATATATATTTTTTTAAGTCTGTTGTAGGATACTGCTGGACATTATCCAATCCCTGCATGAAAGTGTCTAATAAAACAAAAAGTGCAGTCTACAGCATAGGATATGTAAATAGTTACTATGTCAACGCCAGGTATTGGAAATAAGACACATGTTTTGTTAATTTTGACACTTTAATACTTGTTGCACCTGATCTGTTAGGAGTTGATCCTGGAATAGTTTTTACAGTGCTACCATGTGAAGACAGAAACGTAAAAATGTCTTCCAGTAGAGGGCACTGAAGGGCTAAAAAAACATAAAACTTAATATAAATAAATGATAATGATACCATTTATTGATATGCATTAAGATATTCATCCCATTAGTGTATTGGGCGAAATGTAAAAACAGACCGAATGAAAAGGTGCTGGTGTAATTGAATAAATTAAAAAAAAAAAAAATGTATAAGGGGATGAACAGTCTGTCAATTCTTCTTGATAGAGATTAATAGGAAACTTATGTTTACTTCCTTACTATTGTGACTGGCATCAGTATAAAATTTCAAAGATGTGTGTGAACAGTAAAAGTATTTGATATAGATATTATATATTTCAGTGTAATCTTATATTGAAGATTTTCCTATTAATCTCTCAAGAAGAATTGAGACTGTTCATCCCCTTAGTTTTTTTTTTTAAGTTTATTCACTTACACTAGCACCTCTTCCTTTGGTTTGTTTTTACATTTCGCCCAATACACTAATGGGATGAATATTTTTAATGCATATCAGTAAATATTGAACGTTTTTTTCTTGGCTCTTGAGTGCCCTCTATTGGAATAACTTTTATTTTCTGTCTCAATATTAGTTTTATATTCTGAGGTGCAAGATATAGTTGACAATCCATATTTAATAAATGAGATAGGGCTTTGTATTTAATTGCATTAGAACAGCAAGATTTTTGTTAGCGTGTAGAGCTACCCTGTGACAAGCCTCATGTTCCTGAGGTCCTTCAGCAATGTTCAGTAGCACATAATAGCCTCTTTCCATTTCTAACAGTAGAAGGTTGTTGGTTTCACTAGTCAGGACCAGGCAATCATGGGACCCCCTCAGTTCTGTCATTTGGACTCTTCTAAAACTGTAAGAAAGGACCCATAGCTCAGTGTTGGATATAACAGTTCTTTTTTAATGTAAAAATGTGAGCATAAATTTAAATGTGTTTTTTTACAATTAAACTGCATTATTAAATTGTACAAATAAGGTACATGAACCAATCATAAAGGAATTAAGTTTTTCAGACTTGAAATCTGAAAGGTTTGAGTTGTAAGTTGTCAAAGAATATACCACTGAATTCACCAAGGCATTGAAAATACTAGAAGTATTTACTGGGTTTACAGCCAACTTTGCCAACAGGCAAGTTAATACCCGGTACATATGTTCATTCAAATACACGAGGCAGCAACCTTACTGCAGGGAAGTATAATGTGTACTCAGAAATTCACCACTGAGCTTTGCTAAATGTATAATGGAAAGCAGCCTGAAATCCTGTCAATGAGGTATCTGTCCAATGTGCAGACGCTTTGCACGGGGGTTGGGGGAACCACTACCTCTACCTCCAGGGGCCCTGGAAGACTAGCAAACTGGCTGAGAGGAGAATACACAGAAAAGTACAGGGGAGAGATGAGCATATGGGCGTAACACAAGTTGGAGTGCAGTAAGTAGAGTACAGCACAGAGGTTAAGACATGGGTTACAGGAGGAGTGAAGGGGTTGACTTATATCAGGGGCAGGCAAACAACACATCAGAGGGGTTAATACAAGTGCAGAGGGGGAGAGAGGATGGTTCCATAGGGATATACAGCAAAGTAGTTAACAGACTTGTGGACAAGAGGACCTCCAATGGTAAATTTGTTAACATCAGACTTACTGACTCGTTTGTCACCTTTTCCAATTCATTTACTGGATATCCATGGTTACATAATATATGCTGCAATGAATTTATGAAATATAGGAGGTACAGACAGTGAGTAGGTTGTGGCAATAGCAGAGTAGGATTCACCAAGTGAAAGAATGTTGGGGTAGTAGGTACAAGACCCATAAGCAGGCAAGTGGTTGTGGGAAGAAAGAGTGATGAGGTATATTTAATAGGTCCTATAGGAGAGGTGTCACCTCCTCTTCCTGTTACATAGAGGAAGTGAGGGGCTTACTGTTGCAGGGAGGGATTATGAGTGTGTGCAGACCATAGAGTGTAAGTTGCTGGCTAACAGATAATTGCTGACTGGTGTGGATAGCCTGCAAAGTAATTCTAGAACTGTGTCTTTGTGTAATATGTGCGGTATCAGGGGGAAGGCCGTGTCCATGGGCCTGGTCTGGGAAATACACAGACAAGACATGGTTGTGGGCAGTCATTTATGTATCTGCTTCCCAATTTACCTTCATATTTTGCAAAATGTATAAACCACTCACCACTAGGTGCATTACTCATTATTTTGGGCTTTTCATGCTATTCAGCCTTAGATGGCCAACCACATGGGGGTGACTTTGGGCCTCTTCCTTGTCCCTTCTTCCCCCATATTAAAAATAAAATGTCTGGTACTACTATACTCCAAAAATACTTTGACCACCTGGACATATTCAATAGAGCCGGAATGCTATACAGAGCCTTTGTAATATGCTACAAGTTATTAAACCTTCGCTACTATGCCAATGGTGACATTTATTTCCTATTCATCATGTGGGTTTATTATAATCACTTTTATTGTGCAACTACATTTTGAGGTCAAAGTCCATTAAATAGGTCTTATGGTGAAGCCGAACCTAAACTTGGTGAAGCTTTAGAAATGTGTAACTGTAGTCTGAAGGTGTTTTGTGTGTGGTTTTTTTTTTTTTTATTCATTATATAAAACATAAATGGTATTTATAAACCACCATGAGATCCTTATTTGAGTCACTCCATACATTACTAGTCCTCAGTGATGACATACATTTCACAAAGATACTTCATATTTATTTATGCAATTCTTCTAGCTCTTCTGCTTTATTCCTCGCTTTGTCAAATGGAACTCTGACATTACACTGATCACAATAGACACTGCAAAACTCCTTCACCTTGCTTGCCTCGTGCAGAGTCCTCTCATAGCTGTGTTACAAGTGGAAACCTTTCTGTTTGCTCATTTAAAACATTTTAAAATACATTGTTAAACTAAATACAATGCAATAGTAATTAAAATACCAAAATGTTTTATCATAAAATGATTGCGTGTGTATATTTTAAGGAGTAATGTACCTCATTACAACAAAACATATGGTTAGTAGTAGTCAACTTGGAATTCAGTGATTTTAAACATCTTTATATGTCTTGTAGGGGTTGCATTATCCCATATATACCCAAACTCATGATTCCAGAATACAGCTTAGGAACACCACTAAGTAACCTAATTGTATTGATTCTATACAATTTGTCTATCTGAGTGTCTATTGCTGTTATGTGGCTTGTTATAAAGTTTTTGTGTTTTGTTTGTTTTTTTGCTTCGTTTTTTTTTCCCTGTTGACCCACTTTTGACCCTTCTCTATTATCCACGGTTTTGTTTCTAGAATGAGAAGTGTCACCTTCTCGTAGAACATGAGACCCAGAAACTGAAGGTACTGGATGAGGGCCACATACACCTGCTGAGAGAATGGAGAGAGAAGTTAAGGCCTCGCAAGAAGGTGAGAATACATACTTATGAAGAATAAAATGTGTCATGTTGGCAGTCGCATGGTTAAGGATCGGGTTTTAGATGGGAATGTTGACTTCTTTTAACTTTTTCAACCCGAAGAGCTCCTGCCACCTATATTTAGTGTGCCGAGATTATATTCAAGAGAATGGAACCGATCTGTTCACAAAGGACCAGTACCTCATGAATATTGGTCATGAATCGTGTCAGTAATGTCATTGGTTCTTGGTGAAACGCTAGCTGTTTTTTTTTTTTAAATCCTCCTTTGATACTAGTAGAATTCATAAAGGAATACAAAAATGATATCTGGATTGAATTGATGGCATTCTGTGTATTGGGTTTCGCCATTAGGAATTCAAAAATTATAAGTAAGAACAGAAAGTCCTTTTTTATAAAGTTTTATGTTTGTTTGTTTTTAAGAGAAAAATGCATGTTCTTTAAGTAGTATATTGGGATTAATATAATTTATTTAATTTGGGTTTTTAAAAGAAAAATGAGCAAAGATGAGAGTGTAACTTATACATTTTATCTGTAACCCTGTAAGAGGAGATTTTTTTTTTCTTTTAACACAAAAGGGATGCCATAATATTGGCTTAAATGACAATGACATCTAAGCCAATGTTAATACCCGTTTCTACACTAGGGCAGGATCCAGAGAGCTTATTTGATTCTTACTAGACCCAGGGGCTCTCCATTCTCTATAAAAAAAAAAACAAAAAAAAAAACCCTGGTTATGACCTCATCAAGGTTTCCTTGGGGGAAGGGGAATGAATGCTGTAAAGGAGTGATTTATGGCGAGGACCACTTGTATTGGTTTCTGGTCTTCACACAGCAAGTGGTGTGTCAGCCCTGTTCCAGGTGATGTGCTGTTATAAACACTTCCTGAAGTACAGGATGTAACTTCAGCCCCTGGTGTGAAGGTACAGTACTTCAGAGCATACACTTACACACTAGTATGTAAAGGGGTCACATGTTTGTTATGCTTGATTATGTAAAATTAGTTTGACTTCTTGTATATGCAGAAAAATGACGTTTATATTACCACAGGCTCTGGAGGATGATCTGGAACAGAAGAAGCAGGAACAGGAAATGTTCTTCCGGATGAGTGATGAGGTAGGAGGATACCTTGGATCAGCCCAGAAACCAGCCAAGTTCTATACCTACAGTTCCGCTGAGGCTTCATAAACTTCTTGCGACCAGAAGAGAAACGTGCAGACTTTGATGCTCACCTGTGGATGAAGCAGGGCAATTTTCTTACATCTTCACCAATTGACTGTTGGCACATCAAGGGAGAGATAAAAAGGATATAGGCATAAATTGCCTCCAGATTGTGTGGGAAAAGTAGTACTGTAGATGGAACATCATACAGATTGGGGAAAGCCTAGAGTCCAGTATTCATGACCTGCTTTTTTTTTTTTAATATATATATATATATATATATATATATATATATATATATATATATATATATATATATATATAATAAATGAACTGGGGTCTTTATTTGTGCCTTAGGGAGGAGCATTTATACAAATTAGAATGTCAGTTACATCATACCAAGCAGTGAGACCAGTTACAGACCGTTACACAACATAGTGTACTTATATTCCCATGGGCCGCCAATGCTTTGTCACGTTTACCTGCATAGTCTTTGTTTAGAATATAAATAGGACATAAGTTAGTATACAGTTTAGCTTGCCTAAGATTGTCTCCCTATTGTCCATTATGTACCCCCATGTGTTTTTGCACCTCTATATGTACAACTGTGCAGTGTGCTACAGTGTTGTCCTGCGATCCCTTCATCCTTTGGACGTACAACACTTTCCCTCTGTAAAGCAATTCCCAGGTTTGTCTGGCCATGTAACATGCCACAGTCCTTGACATGTGTGGCCAAGGGCTTATTTCACAACCGACTCAGCCCACACATTGCTTGGGTAAGTTGGTCTTTTGAGTGCATATGCATGGGTTGAGATTTTCAGTAAATTAATAAGAAAATTCAGACAGATTTTCTTATTTCAACAGGTCTTTATGAACAACTTATATTTTAGTAAGTTTAAGCATTTTTATTTTTTTTGTCAGGCCACAACACAACATATATTGATGAGTAAAGACTACATAGCTAAGAAGAAAAAAAAAATCAAACTATAGTTTGACAAGGGAGCAAGTGAAGATAATATTTGGCTAACTAATTTAATATATAAAGAATGTTAGGGTTTAATATATTTAACAGCTTTTTGACTTGAAGTTATTTAGTGCACTTATTGTATTACAGAGAAGTAGTGGACTGCTGGCCAGTCTTAGTGAGGGACAAATGTAATGATTGAGCTGGCCCCTTGGCTGAATGAGACAATAGATTGGTATGTAGCCTTTTTTTTTTACTTTGAGGGCAAAACAAAGAGCTAAATGGTTAATAATGCCCTGCCTCATAATTTTGCTTTCTATTGATCTTTCAATGTTGGTTATATTTTGCAATGTGGGAGGGGAGGGGGTGCATCTATTTGTTCTGATGTATCAGAACAGTTCATGTAGACAAAATGTTTCTGTTTCCTCACATGGCGACTAACTATTTGTAGCTGGAAACAGGTTAAAGTTGCATCTTCATTACATTACTAACCTTATGCAGCAGTATCACTTTAGCCTCCTAATTGTTGCTAACTTCTGGAATCCAGCTTTCCAGCACAATACCATTGCATAATAATTGGTAAGATAGAATTACATATGTTGTTAAAATGTTTTCCTCCCTACTACAGCATTTTCATTTGACAGGATAAAGTCCTGTGGAAGGTGTATACACCGATATATACATAAGAATCATGCACTGTAAAATGTAAATAAGATTCTAATAAAGTAACAAGAGTATACATTTAATTGTTGACTTCAGTTTCAATTTTGTGCACAGTTCAAAACTTTGGCTAGGGTGTATCAGTAGTGGAAGTGCCTAATGCCAGAGTGTTACTAGATTCTAGTAAATGTACAGGCTGCATTTTCATAATTGTCGACCAAAGACACAAGGTAGCTGCCTTCACTGGGTGTATGGGGTATTGTTGAAGAGAAAAGAAGGGGCAAGTTGCTCAAACTGTCAAAATGCCGATGAGAGGGGCTCACAACAAATTCCTAAATACCCCATCTTACCTAAAAAACAAAAATCCGGAAACAACATCCACGTGCCTTAAGTTGCCAGCGGGCTGAAAAGTCAAAACGTAAATCTGCCTCTAAAAGAACAAAAAGCATATGTTTTAGTAGCATACACACATGCAAAGTCAGATGTGAGCCATGCGCTATCTATCCAATTATCCTTTTTCAAAGTGTGTCGCTGGATTTGTAGTGTGTTTTCCCCCTGTCGATTTTTTTTACCAATTATAAATTAAACATCCTGCCTTTTTATCTCCTTGGTATCATTGATTGGGTAAGTCTGCAGCAGTGGTGTTTCTGAGCCTCCCATTGGATGAATTTAATACCTGGTTGGGTACTGGGATGTACTTCCTGGTATGTTTTGGTCTCCATTTAATTTTTATATATGTGACCAAATGATGGTACTCTTTGCTTATAGTGGAAGCATCTCAGACATGGTGAATACAAATGCATGCAACTAAGACTACTGCTTTTATTTTTAAAACTGGCTAATGTTTGCTGAGTGCAAGAGGATCTTTTCTGCTTTTATATTTATTTTTGACACTGTAGAATATACTACTTTATATAAAGGCAATGATCTACCACTAAATAGGGAATTATACTGCTCTCATTGTGCAAAGGGTGGAGGATTGCATGTAATTCCTTGCAATTTTTTTTATTTTTGCTTTAACATTTCTAATCTTCCACCACTTGGTGGTGTAACAGGGTCAACATAAGGTCTGAAAGGCAATGCTGGTTACTGAAAGGCACCCTTCCTTACATTACTGCTACTACTGGAGAATACAGTCTAATATACAAGATGTTTGGAATGTGCATCTTCTGTGAACTGGGTGTGTTATTTAGTGGGGTCATAATGTTTCACAAGGCAAAACCTCATCCATAGCAAAATATGCTCCACTAACCTTGTCTGGCTTTTAGATGCCTATTTAACCCGTATAAGAACAGTTCATCTTTGTACTCAATCCCTGTGATCTTAGCACAAATCAAAATGACTTACTTCTCTGTTGGCCTTTCACACAGTCTCCTATTGTGAGACAAAAGTTCCAATGTTTTTAAAGTGATATCAACCTTTAACAACATTTCACTAATTCTGAAAGGTACTTGGTGTAAGCTGTATATTCTATTTTTTAAACTGTACTGTAGTTTGCAAACTCAGATGAACAAATAACAATTGGCAATCTACTAAATCATCCATTATTTCTAAGGCTGGTTTAATGCTTTAATAAAATCCTTTTTTTTTCTGTATTTTTTAAAATTATATTTTTACAAGGTTGAACAAATACAAGTAAAAGTGAGATAGTATAAGAAATAGGATAAAACATGAATCAAAGCATAACATATAAATGGGTACAATAAACGTATCAAGGTTGATTTTGTACCACTAAAGTAGGTAGCACTGTCTCCTAGGGTTTTTTTTCCATCATTTTATGGGGAAAGGTAAGAATAGGGAGAAAAGGGAGAGGCATTCAATGAGTATCGAGAGGGAAACTAAATGCATGGATAAGATCAAGGGCAGTGGTTCCCAAACTGTGCGCCGCGACTCCTTTGGGTGCTGCAGTGTTCTCACAGGGGTGCCGCGACCAGGACTGGTGGTAAGCAAGGCGGGCAGGGCCGGATTAACCCTAGGGCTAACTGGGCTACAGCCCAGGGGCCTCGGGCATCCAGGGGGCCCTTGAAACTGCTCAGCAGCAGTATTGATCGGTAGGGGGCGCCCCCGGCGCGATCAGTTTCACTGCGGTCCTTCCCCGGAGCGATGTAGTCTCCTTACTGAGGAAATCTCGTAAGTCTCACTCTCACAAGATCTCAGTAAAGAGGATACAGCGCGCTGGAGAAGGAGGTAAGTGGCGGGGGGGAGGGGGCTCTCGGATCACGGGGGGGGGCCCTCACGGGGGAATGGAGGCCCCCTTAGCCCAGGGGCCTCCATTCCCTTAATCCGGCCCTGAAGGCGGGGGAGTATTTGCTAAGTATTTTGGCTTGGGGGTGCCTTGAAAAAATTATGGAGACCCTAAGAGTGCCTCGAACTGAGAAAGTTTGGGATCCACTGAGCTAGGGGATAAATGGTAGACGTATATATATTTAGCCCCAGATTTTGCAGAGTTGTTGAGTGGCCTCATGTATTCCATACGGTAATCATACCATATTCTGGTAATCACTGCTGCAAAAGAGGGAGGAGCAACAGATGTCCAAATCGCCGCAAACTGGCAGGTTTGTGATTTCCAGAGGAAGCGAGTAGTACTTAGTCTTCCTCTGTGACCTCCAACTCCTGCCTGAGTATTTGAAAGTTTGTATGGAAGACCAATAATTAGATTGTTTGGGACAAGACCTATACGATACTTTTTAAAGAGAATTAAATGTATGAATTTGCTCTTGTCTACCACTGGCACTGGGGTTTAAATGTTAGTATTCATTCTACACTATAATACTTTAAATCAACCCCCACCTTAAAAAAAAAAAAGACAAATAATACTACACAGTAGGGGAGTAGAGTTATATAGAGATATATATATATATATTATATATAATGTATGTATGTGAGAGAGATATAGAATGATGTATGTGTGTGTGTGTGTGTATATATGTGTATGTATATATAATATTACTGTGTGCAATATCATGGTATCATACCTGTTGGCATTTATTACATGCATTATTGCTAGTGTCTCAATACCCACTCCCACTGTTATCTTGAGGTAGCTTTATTTTTTTGCTTTGTGGTTTTCTGAGACCGTAATGTTCTATTTTGTTCTTTACCACACGTAAATGCATCAGGAAAACAGACCATTTACTTCTGCTCTGAGCTATTTATATATTCTATTTCTGAATGTCCACATTACTCTGTATATTTGTATGTCGGACCTTTAAAAAGTTAAGCGTACTTCAGTTTTCTGTCTTTAGTTAACTTCTTTCTTTTTTTTTTTTTTTTTTTTTGGTCATTTGAATCTGCAAAGAAAAAAAATCTATTACAGAACTGATTAATACTTTTTGGCTTCTCATATTTTAATATTTCTTTCGATAGAAAACCAGTGTGGGCAAATCCACATGCATACAGTTACAGCTAAACCTGATCCACTCCTCTTTCCTATAACTGCCCTGTCTAACGCTGATCTATTTTACTGTACAACAGCCCACTGAACCTCTGAATTGCACAATGCAGCACCAGTCACCCCTTACGTTCTCTTGTAGTCCTAACTTCAACCATGGAACATCAAACCGGCCCGCAACTTGCACTGCTGAGCTCCACTGGAGGAAATCTCCAACGCTGAGCTCCTTCACTATAAATTATTTTGTCTAACCCTTCACTGCCCTTTCACTTCTCTAATATCCACCCAGTCGTCCAACCTTCTACGCCTTTTTGCAATATTCAACACACTCTGCCCACCTCCACCACTTTCCCTTCCTCCTAACAGCTCATAACTTAAATATTTCAGCTAGACCTCTCATCCCACCCATCTTCTGCTGCACTCTTTAATCTACCCTCCATTTATTCTAACCTGTAAATGGAATCTCTGCACTCCATGTATCATTCCACAACTGCCCCCGAAATCATATTCCTTCTAAACTGCTCACTCCAAATAGGCTTTCTTCCCATAACATTTCAGACATTGCACAAGAGTCATCAGTGATCTAATTACAGCAAAGTTTATTGTTCACTTCCCCATACATATCTTTGCTGCTTTTCACAAAAAATGATTACCATCTTCTCCTGTACATCCTTCACTCCATTGGCCTTTGTGACACCGTTCATTAATACTTCCTAAATGTAATGTCAAGGCTGATGTTACTCTGTCATGGGTCCATATCTGCTGCATCACTCTGTAAATCCATACTGTATTCTCCAAAATCCAATTCAAATTGCTCAACCCCACAAACAAAGCCCTCAACATCACTCCTTCATAGATCGTAACTCATATCTCAAAATACTCTCTATCATGCCCTCTTAGACCTGCCTCTGACTTGCGCATCACGCTCCTCTCTGAACCGTAAGATTTTTTTCTTTTGTTTCATTTCTTTTTTGAAGACTTATTAAAAAAAAAAATTGAAAATGAAGACTTAGAATAAAAACAAAATGTGCCTCCACAAAGTATTCGTTTATATGTGGGTGCAACCAGGATATTGTAGGTGTGACAGGATGGGACCACCTATGCCACCATGTCTGTTGCTGGGAACCGACTGGGCTTTGCCACCGTTCCCTTTCGTTATCCCAACTGCGCCCTCTAACCGCAGTAGGAGGGGCTTACAAATGCTGCCACCAGTGGACTCCTTACCGACATCCAGTACCAGGTTGCTTCTGGGTAACTGACGCTGCGAGTGTATCCCGTCCGCTACCTTTTCCTCAGTTATGGAGGACATAGCTACAGCCTCTAGATACCGGGTAGTGTAGTTCACCTACTATGTTCACAGCCACTCGCTGAAAGGGTTCCTAAATTATTGGCAAGGACCTGAGGGGAGCACGAGCGCTGGGGCACCCGAGACACTGACACACATTACAGGACTTATAGTAGGCCCGGACCTCATCCGACATTCCAGGCCAGAAAAAGTTCTGTTAGGCGCTTCAGTATATGGTCTCTTCTCTGGTGTCCCGCCATAGGGATTTCATGGGCACCTGACATTAGTTGCATGCAAAAGCCCCATGGTACCACCAGTTGAACTTTTTCCCGGACTGGTCTATCCCCTGCTAACTTCCTAGCTACACAGTACAACAACCCTTTATGCCAGGTCACACTCCCCACCTCCATGGCTGGAACGCTGCCGCTGAGCTGCCCTGAACTCTTCCCTCTGGCCCGCACTATCGTCTAAGTCAGGATACGCTGCAGGGGGGTCTAGGTTGGGGTTACTCGGATCAGTCAAAGGGGGGGGGGGTCACTGTGGTCTGCTATACTCACCACTGGAGCTGGCATACTTCTAGGGACAGGAGCATCACAGGTCACCCCCACAAGATCAGGTAGGCAAGAGACAACATCATCTGCGTTGCTAGGGGATGTAGTCTTTCCAGAGATAGTAGATGTGGTATTTTCCTCTGGGCTGGCTGATGCTGTGGTTGCTGGTGAATGCTGTTGTCTAGCAGCTGTGATTTTTTACTCTGGGCTGGGTTGTGCAGGTGTAGATCCTGAAGACTTTAATTTAGCAGCTTGGCTCTGGGTAATAGAGTTGAGAAATGCGGTCACAATGCTACCCCCAACATCATTGCCCAATATCACATCCGTTGGGAGACCATCCATAACGGCAATATCTCGCAACTCCTGGCCATCTCCCCAGTCTTGATACAGCCTTGTGACAGTCACTTTCTTCTCCAGTGCATTTGCCACAGTAACTTTGGCAGTGCGCCCCTGAAATACTGCAACAGGATCAATAAGATGGGGACTCACAACAATAATTGAGGACCTGAGTCTCTCGGTCCTTCACCCTGCAGGGGTCCCACTTGGACCGGCTGCAGGTTCCTCCACATGTTTTTTGGGGGTCTTTTGGACAAACAAGTGACTCCACTGAGTGAACTTCAGACACGCCACACTCTGTTGGGTTGGCAGGGGTGGAAACAGTCTCTACTGGCTCACCTTTGCCAGTTAAGCAAGTCAGCCGGGCCCCAGGACTCGAATTAGGGGCACAAGTTTGGGGTTCTGGGGCTGTGGGACAGTCCATCCTTAAATGACCGGTTTTCCCGCAGTTGTAGCACTTCTTCTCCAGCCTGGGCTCTGGTGGTCTCTGATAAATCCAAGGGACAGGACAGGAAGGGGCAGTGGCTGGTGAATTGTACCCGAAAAGTTAGGTGCTTGCTTTTGGGAGTTTTGGCGGTGAGTAGAAGAGGGGTGTTCCCCTGATTGTAAAGTACTTTGGTGTTGGCTGTTAACCTGGTGCTTTTGCCAGTGTGGCCTCACTGCCATATACTGATCCGACAGCTGGGCAGCTGCTTCGAGTGCCTGGTTTCCTATCCAGCACCCATTCTATCATCTCCAGTGCGCATCGGTGGTAAAATTGTTCTCGGCACATCAAATCTATTACCTCCTCCACGGTCTGGACACCTGCTACGCGCACCCACTTCCTGGCAGACTTCCACAGCAGATTGGCAAACTCCTCATGATGACCTGTACCCGCTCAGCTGCAGTCGCATTGTCCCCTAAGGCTGCCAGATGGATCTGCGCTCATCATAGGACAGAGGGGCTGGTGTGCAGGTATAGTCTGTTGTGTAGAGGTTGTTGCTGTCTGGGGGTCTGGTTCACCTCATTCCCGGTCGTCAACTGGGACGCTGCCTTAACCATTGCCATCAGTTTCCGCCACTTGTGTACAATGCTGTTGGTGCCATTCCCTCAGCACCTCTCTCATGTCCACCCTGTTTGGCAAATGGCTGATGTCAATGCCCTTGGCATTGCACAGAGTCTTGAGGTCCACTCTGGACACGTTGGATTAATCAGTCCATAAGACCTTTTTCCAGTCTTCAGTAGTTCATTAGTTGGCTTTCTTACTGCCACTCTACCTGTCATACCTGCAGCTTGAAGTCTTCTCTTCAAAGTTAACACAGAGACTTGCTGCACTTGAGGCTGTTGTCCTGTAAGCCACTTATCACGCAAGCTGTTGACTCTCAGAAACTTGTCTTCTGATTCCTTTGTGGCTTTGGGTCTGCCAGACCTCTTCCTGTCAGTTTCCCCAGTTTCTAAGTGGTTTTTGATGGTGTAGGAAACTGTACTCACTGACTCTATGGCTTTCTGTGAAACATCTCTCTAAGGGGTGTAATTAGTGGTGGGATTTAGGCGGTTCACACCAGTTCAGCAGAACAAATACCTAATTTTGAGGTGAGTTCGGCAAACCGGTTGCTCCAGAATCCACCCTCTTCATTGGTGGGGGGAGCAGGGTACTTTAAAAAAATAAATAAATAAATACTCACCTGTTTGCAGTGTCTGCACTCCTCCTCCCTGCGCCATCCGCACTGAATGTCAGGCGTGACGTCATCACACCCGACATTCAGTGAGGAGCAGCGCAGAGAGGAGACGAGAAGAAAGAAGCCGATAGAAAAGGTAAGTGAAGGAATGGAAGCAAAGGGGAGCCTAAGCAGCATGGCACAGTGTGAAGGGGGAGCCTAAGCAGCATGGCACAGTGTGAAGGGGGAGTATAAGCAGCATGGCACAGTGTGAAGGGGGAGCATAAGCAGCATGGCACAGTGTGATGAAGAGTGGCATTAAATATTAAACTACCATTCAGTATATCTTTTTGTATACTTAAAACGGTCAATAATTGTTAATTTATTTGAATCCCACCGCTGGGTGTAATGGTCTGTCTGCCTTTTTCTTGCAATTCTGATAGCAATATACTATTTACTGCAGCACAATATTGTCGAAACAATACTTCAGAGGGTGTAACAACTGTCTGTTCCAACACTGATTTTCTATAGATAGGGAGTTTGTAATCACGTAATCAACAAAGGTTGGGACACCTGTAGGAATTGTTTGCATCAATTATCAAGGCTTAATGTTCTTCCATTGCTACAGAACATCGATAAGTTGTTAACCCATTCCTTGTTCCCCGTAAAAGGCCTTCATGTATAGCTCTGAATTTTACATTCTTTCAGTTTTTGCTAACCTAAACTTTTTTTTTAAACATCTAGCAGTTTATTGCTTACCTTTGTACCATTTCAGGTTATTGCTTAAATTTAAATAGGAATTTAAAAAATGTGGACATTCTAAAACTTACCAAGCTACCCCAGAAGATGGCGCTGCTGCATATAAATAAGTTTAAGGAAAGTTATTCAACTGCTAGCATGTATGAACTAAGTGATCCCCTTGGCAAGCGGCTTTAAAATGTGGCTCCATAGTAAGTGGCAATAGAGCCAATGCCTTCAAAATAGAGATGAGCGCACTCGGATTTATGAAATCCGAGCCCACCCGAACGTTGCCGATCCGAGTCGGATCCGAGACAGATCCGGGTATTGGCACCAAATTCAAATCTGAAACTGAGGCTCTGACTCATAATCCCGTTGTCGGATCTCGCGATACTCGGATCCTATAAATTCCCTGCTAGTCGCCGCCATCTTCACTCGGGCATTGATCAGGGTAGTGGGAGGGTGTGTTAGGTGGTCCTCTGTCCTGGTAGATCTCGTGCTGTGCTGTGCTGTGCTGTGCTGTGCTGTGCTGTGCTGTGCTGTGCTGTGCTGTGCTCTGCTCAGTCCAGTGGTGCTGTGTCCTGTGCTCTGTCCTTCTGAGGTCAGTGGTGCTGCTGGGTCCTGTGCTGTGTCCTGTTCAGTCCAGTGGTGCTGTGTCCTGTGCTCTGTGCTTCTAAGTGCATAGTTATTTCCCCATTATTCCCAAGTTTTTAAAAAATAAAAAAAAAGTTATAAAAAATATTAAAATAAAAAATTAAAAAAAAAAAGTAGTTATAACCAAATTTGCAAAACCAATCCAGCAGTATAAGTCCATTGGTACTGCAATATTACCAAGTTCACACATTCTGCAGTATCTTGTGCTACATATAATGGAGACCAAAAATTTGGAGGATAAAGTAGGGAAAGATCAAGACCCACTTCCTCCTAATGCTGAAGCTGCTGCCACTAGTCATGACATAGACGATGAAATGCCATCAACGTCGTCTTCCGAGCCCGATGCCCAATCTCGTAGTACCGGGCATGTAAAATCCAAAAAGCCCAAGTTAAGAAAAAGTAGCAAAAAGAGAAACTTAAAATCATCTGAGGAGACACGTAAAGTTGCCAATATGCCATTTACGACACGGAGTGGCAAGGAACGGCTTAGGCCCTGGCCCGTGTTCATGACTAGTGGTTCAGCTGCACCCACGGATCTTATCCCTCCTCCTCCTCCCCCCCCCCTACAAAAAATTGAAGAGAGTTATGCTGTCAGCAACAAAACCGCAAACAACTCTGCCTTCTAAAGAGAAATTATCACAAATCCTCAAGGCGAGTCCAAGGGTGTTGGTGGTTGTCAAACCTGACCCTCCCATCACTGTACGGGAAGAGGTGGCTCGGGAGGAGCCTATTGATGATGTAGCTGGCGCTGTGGAGGAACTTGATGATGAGGATGGTGATGTGGTTATTGTAAATGAGGCACCAGGGGGGGAAACAGCTGATGTCCATGGGATGAAAAAGCCCATCGTCATGCCTGGTCAGAAGACCAAAAAATGCACCTCTTCGGTCTGGAGTTATTTTTATCCAAATCCAGACAACCAATGTATGGCCATATGTAGCTTATGTAAAGCTCAAATAAGCAGGGGTAAGGATCTTGCCCACCTAGGAACATCCTCCCTTATACGTCACCTGAATAACCTTCATAGTTCAGTGGTTAGTTCAGGAACTGGGGCTAGGACCCTCATCGGTACAGGGACACCTAAATCCCGTGGTCAAGTTGGATACACACCAGCAACACCCTCCTCGTCAACTTCCTCCACAATCTCCATCAGATTCAGTCCTACAGCCCAAGTCAGCAGCCAGACTGAGTCCTCCTCAATACGGGATTCATCCGAGGAATCCTGCAGCGGTACGCCTACTACTGCCACTGCTGCTGTTGCTGCTGTTAGTCGGTCATCTTCCCAGAGGGGAAGTCGTAAGACCGCTAAGTCTTTCACAAAACAATTGACCGTCCAACAGTCGTTTGCCATGACCACAAAATACGATAGTAGTCACCCTATTGCAAAGCGTATAACTGCGGCTGTAACTGCAATGTTGGTGTTAGACGTGCGCCCGGTGTCCGCCATCAGTGGAGTGGGATTTAGAGGGTTGATGGAGGTATTGTGTCCCCGGTACCAAATCCCGTCGAGATTCCACTACACTAGGCAGGCGATACCAAAAATGTACAGAGAAGTACGATCAAGTGTCCTCAGTGCTCTAAAAAATGCGGTTGTACCCACTGTCCACTTAACCACGGACATGTGGACAAGTGGTTCTGGGCAAACGAAGAACTATATGACTGTGACAGCCCACTGGGTAGATGCATCCCCTTCCGCAGCAACAGCAACAGCTGCATCAATAGCAGCATCTACAAAATGGCTGCTCGTGCAAAGACAGGCAACATTGTGTATTACAGGCTTTAATAAGAGGCACAACGCTGACAACATATTAGAGAAACTGAGGGAAATTATCTCCCAGTGGCTTACCCCACTTAGACTATCATGGGGATTTGTGGTGTCAGACAATGCCAGTAACATTGTGCGGGCATTAAATATGGGCAATTTCCAGCACGTCCCATGTTTTGCCCACACCATTAATTTGGTGGTGCAGCATTACCTCAAGAGTGACAGGGGTGTGCAGGAGATGCTTGCGGTGGCGCGCAAAATTGCTGGACACTTTCGGCATTCAGCCAGTGCCTACCGCAGACTAGAGGCACATCAAAAAAGCATGAACCTGCCCTGCCATCACCTCAAACAAGAGGTTGTGATGCGCTGGAACTCCACCCTCTATATGCTGCAGAGGATGGAGGAGCAGCAAAAGGCCATTCAGGCCTACACAGCCACCTACGACATAGGCAAAGGAGTGGGGATGCGCCTCAGTCAAGCGCAGTGGAGACTGATTTCCGTGTTGTGCAAGGTTCTGCAGCCATTTGAACTTGCCACACGAGAAGTCAGTTCCGACACTGCCAGCTTGAGTCAGGTCATTCCCCTGATCAGGCTGTTGCAGAAGCAGCTGGAGAAAGTGAGGGAGGAGCTGGTAAGCCATTGCGATTACACCAAGCATGTAGCTCTTGTGGATGTAGCCCTTCGTACGCTTTGCCAGGATCCGAGGGTGGTCACTCTTTTAAAGTCAGAGGAATACATTCTGGCCACCGTGCTCGATCCTCGGTTTAAAGCGTATGTTGTGTCTCTGTTTCCGGCGGACACAAGTCTACAGCGGTGCAAAGACCTGCTGGTCAGGAGATTGTCCTCTGAAGAGGACCGTGACATGCCAACAGCTCCACCCTCATTTTCTTCCACATCTATGGCTGCGAGGAAAAAGCTCAGTTTTCCCAAAAGAGGCGCTGGCGGGGATGCTGATAACATCTGGTCCGGACTGAAGGACCTGCCAACCATTGCAGACATGTCTACTCTCGCTGCATTGGATGCTGTCACAATAGAAAAAATTGTGGATGATTACTTTGCTGACACCATCCAAGTAGACATGTCAGACAGTCCATATTGTTACTGGCAGGAAAAAAAGGCAGTTTGGAAGTCCCTGTACAAACTGGCTCTATTTTACCTGAGTTGTCCCCCCTCCAGTGTGTACTCGGAAAGAGTTTTTAGTGCAGCGGGGAACCTGGTCAGTGAGCGGCGAAGGAGGTTGCTTCCTCACAACGTTGAAATAATGATGTTTATAAAAATGAATAATCAATTCCTCAATGAAGTACAGCACTGCCCTCCAGATAGTACAGAGGGACCTGTGGTTGTGGAGTCCAGCGGGGACGAATTGATAATGTGTGATGAGATGAAGTACACACTGTAGGGGGAGAGGAATCAGAGGTTGAGGATGAGGACGACATCTTGCCTCAGTAGAGCCTGTTTAGTCTGTACAGGGAGAGATGAATAGCTTTTTTGGTGTGGGGGCCCAAACAAACCAATCATTTCAGCCAAAGTTGTTTGGTAGGCCCTGTCGCTGAAATGATTGGTTTGTTAAAGTGTGCATGTCCTATTTCAACAACATAAGGGTGGGTGTGAGGGCCCAAGGACAATTCCATCTTGGAACTTTTTTTTTTGCATTATATGACCAATCAACAGTCGTTTGCCATGTTCAAAAAGTAAAACCAAATTTAAACAAATTCAAGAAATTAAACCAAAAGTAAAATGCCCTGTCATAATTTAAAACAAGAGGTATTGACGTGCTCTAAAACTACTGTATTGTTTATATTTTATAAACACTACACTTAAAAGCTTGAGTCTTTCAATAAAAAAGTAACTGTCCATTGCACGAATATTTGCAACAGGGACAATTTTAGGGTTAAGAAAGTCAACTAATAACACTTCGACGCTGTCTGTCTTTATAAACACTACACTTGGAAGTTGGAGGAGGTATTGTGGCCCCGGCACCAAATTTACTACCGGGGCCACTCCACTGTGCAGTCCATATTTAGGTGTGTCAGATATTAAACAACGGTGACAGTTGATGCCCAATTTTTTAATTATATTGTTGGCGCTGTAAAAAATTGTGTTCCGGGCACACCACACTACGCAGTCCATACCCTTTTTTGGTGGAATTATGACCCGTGGAGGGTTTTTTAATTATATTGTGGCCTCGGTACCAAATTGTGTACCGGGGCCACCACACTACGCAGTCAAGATAGATAGATGCGTATCATAGATAAAGTACATTCAGTGTTGTGGGGCAAATTGAAAAATATTCAAAATGCACTGACATTATCAAAAACAAGAGGTTTTCACACGCTGAAACTCCAACATGTATATGATGGAGAGGATGGAGGAGCAGCCGTATGTGCAGTGTAATGCAGACCTGTTGAAGGTTTTTTATATTTTTTATTGAGGTGCCCAGTGCCCACTACTCTACGCAGTCCAGATACTATTTTTGGGTGTAATTCTGACCTGTTGAAGGTTTTCTATATATTATATTGTGGTGGCCAGTGGCCAATCCTCTATGCAGTCCAGATACTATTTTTGGGTGTAATGCAGACCTGTTGAAGGTTTTCTATATATTATATTGTGGTGGCCAGTGGCCAGTCCTCTATGCAGTCCAGATACTATTTTTGGGTGTAATTCAGACCTGTTGAAGGTTTTCTATATATTTTTTATTGTGGTGCTCAGTGCCCACTACTCTACGCAGTCCAGATACTATTTTTGGGTGTAATTCAGACCTGTTGAAAGTTTTCTATATATTTTATTGTGGTGCCCAGTGCCCACTACTCTACGCAGTCCAGATACTATTGTTGGGTGTAATTCTGACCTGTTGAAAGTTTTCTATATATTTTATTGTGGTGCCCAGTGCCCACTACTCTACGCAGTCCAGATACTATTTTTGGGTGTAATTCAGACCTGTTGAAGGTTTTCTATATATTTTTTATTGTGGTGCCCAGTGCCCACTACTCTACGCAGTCCAGATACTATTTTTGGGTGTAATTCTGACCTGTTGAAGGTTTTCTATATATTATATTGTGGTGGCCAGTGGCCAGTCCTCTACGCAGTCCAGATACTATTTTTGGGTGTAATTCAGACCAGTTGATGGGTTTTTAATTGTATTGTGGGGAACACTCCTCTACGCAGTCCACAAAGATACCTCGTTGCAAGGTTTTGTACTAAAAAAAAAAAAATATTGTGAGGTGTTAGGTGTTCAGAATAGCCTTTAAATTAGTGGAAATTATTGTTATTGGATGTTATTGAGGTTAATAATAGCGTAAGAGTGAAAATAAGCCCAAAAACTTGATTTTTTAACTTTTTATGCTTTTTTCAAAAAAAACCCAAAACCTTAAATCCGAACCAAAACCTTTCGGCAGGTGTTTTGCAAAACAAATCCGAACCCAAAACATCGAGAAAATCCGGATCCAAAACACGAGACCTCAAAAGTCGCCGGTGCACATCCCTACTTCAAAACAGTATGTGATGGAGAATTTATGCATGCTGCTTGCTTTGCATATGTATTTATTTGTCTTGGGATATCTCGGGCATGAAACATGAGGATTGTTTGATTGCTGTCTGCAGAAAACTTTTCTCATTCAGCCAAGGCTACACAGATATTATTCAAAATATGAAATGAACCAAATCCTTGGAAAGCAATGATTTATATGTTGCAGTGTCTCTTGGAGCACTAAGAGGAGTATTGCTCAAGTTACATTATATATCGTGGGCAGCACGGTGGCTTAGTGGTAAGCACTTCTGCCTCACAGCATTGGGGTCATGAGTTTGATTCTCGACCATGTCCTTATCTGTATGGAGTTTGTATGTTCTCCCCGTGTTTGCGTGGGTCTGTGTGTGTGTATGTTTGGAGCTTGCAATCTAAATCCCCTATGGGGCAGGGACTGATGTGAATAAGTTCTCTGTACAGCGCTGCAGAATTAGAGACATGGTTTCCGAAGGCACATCTGTGAAACAGGTGATACACCCCTCTTAATGTTGTTTGCACATCAACTCTAAATCAACAAACACAAATTTGAAGCGCTGAAAACATGTATAAAGAATGAGTGGTTAAAATCAGTGACACATTAATTGCAAACATTACATGCTTGAAACTCTTTTAGATCAAAGCTTTAAGGCCATATATCTTCCGATAACAGATACTGTACAACAGTACAGGTGTCTGTTGTTAGATGCAATAATAAAAGCAGCCATAAACTAAAATCATCCCTTTAACTTATGTTACAGTATAATAAATGATGGAAAATAATGTATTTGCTATTGCTATGGTTTCTGTGAGCAGAATCCTGTTACCAGTCTCTTCCTGGAAACAGTCATCAGGAGCAATACCTATGAGCTGAGTTTGTAAATATTGGTATCATTCATAACTCAATAGCCAGTGTTTAACATTGTTTTGAATGTCACAGGTCATCACAATGGCATAATAGCAGAAAACAACTCTTAAACTGCATGTCATGGATGCCTTTTCTTCCCCTTCACAATAACCTTTAATCGACCAATCATTACTTATTTAAAATGAAGACACAGGACTATATAAAGTGGCTAAATAGTAAGGGTGTGCACCGGCCGCTTTTAGTGTTTTGGGTTCTGATTAGCTTGAGGTTTTGGGTTCTGATTTGTTTTGCCAAAACACCCGACGAAAGGTTTTGGTTCTGATTTAGGGTTTTGGGTTCTGATTTATTTTTAAAAAAAGCATAAAAAGTGCTAAAATCCAGTTTGTTGTTTTTTTTTTTCACTCCTACACTATTAATAACCTCAATAACAATCATTTCCACTAATTTCCAGTCTATTCTGAACACCTCACACCTCACAATATTGTTTTTAGCCCAAAAGGTTGCACCGAGGTAGCTGGATGTCTAAGCTAAGCGACACAAGTGGGCGGCACAAACACATGGCCCATCTAGGAGTGGCACTGCAGTGGCAGACAGAATGGCAGTTTGAAAAACTAGGCCCCAAAGAGCACATAATGCCAAAAAAAGAGTTGCAAGATGGTATTGTCCTTGGGCCCTCCCACCCACCCTGATGTTGTTGAAATAGGACATGCGCACTTTAACAAACCAATAATTTCAGCGACAGGGTCTACCAAACAACTGTGGCTGAAATGCTTGGTTTGTTTGGGCCCCCACACCAAAAAAGCTGTTCATCTCTCCCTGTACAAACTAAACAGGCTCTACTGAGGCAAGATGTCGTCCTCATCCTCATCCTCTGATTCCTCGCCCCCTTTGAAATAGCAGTACCTATTTTTTGGTACAGCAGCAACAGTGAACGTAGTTTATATAAACTATATAACGTATTTTTATATATTGCAGTACTAATATTTCTTGACTGCAGGAACAGTGAACCTATTCATATATTGCAGTAGAAATTTTTAGAGACTTTTTTTTATATTTTTTTTAATTATTTTTGTATAAGTTTTTTATAAAAAATTTTTTATTTTTTTTATAACTTTTTAATAATTTTGAAATAACAATGCCCTTAGCAGAACAGAGCACAGGACACAGGCAGCACCACTGGACTCAGCAGGACAGAGCACAGGACAAAGCACCACTGGACTCAGCAGGACAGAGCACTGGACAAAGCACCACTAAACTGATCAGCAGGACAGAGCACAGGATCTCAAAGGAAACCACTGAAAAGCAGGACAGGAGCTCCCCAACTACAACCTCCCTCACGAGTGATTGCAGCCAGAATAAAGATGGCGGCCGCGAGCGGTGAATTTATGACATCCGAGTCTCGCGAGATCCAACGGGAGACTTGGATGTCATAGCCTCGTTTTGGATTTATTTCGCGGGCGGAAATACCCGAACAGTGCTCGGATCCCGTCGGATCCGCACTGTTCGGCTAGGCTCGGATTAGCGAAATCCTAGCCCGCTCATCACTAGAATACAGTGCCTGTAAACATGTGTCTTCCAATGTTATTACTTAAGTATCACGATAAATATAGGTAAACCTAGAAAGACAGAGGTAAAAGGTAGGTCAGATGATATATTCCATGGACACACAAAAGATATGCACAAAATATGCAAATTAATCTATATAATTCATATTTGCCTGCTCTCCCGGGAGACCGACCCGGATTTCGGGAGTCTCCCGGATATATATATATATATATATTACACATACATACATTATGGGGGACACCCCAAAAGCACTGGGGAGTGCCAAATATTACAAAAATAAAATAAACCTCTATCCTCCTCTCTTCTCTAGCGATTTTTGTTACAGCAATTGGAATAAAAATATTGTATTCTCTGCCCCTGCTCTAATCAGCCTGTGACTACACCCTGCTCTCTCCCTCTGTCAAAAGGCGATGGATTGCTGTGGAGGCAGGTATTTATAATCTTGAAGTATCGCGAGAACCGAGCCACTAGATCCGACGACGTCACAATGACGTTCGGCCTCGATTTGGATTCGGAGCGGGCGGGAGAGTACCAAGCTACTCAGCTCGGTACTCGGGTAGGAAAAGTTCGGGTGGGTTCGGTTCTTGGGGAACTGGACCCGCCCATCTCTAGTTTTTGTGTCTGGTTTCTTATTAAATATATTGCAAACTGCCACCTAACAAGTAATCTGTCCACTTTTATTTTTATTTTTTAAGGGATAAATGAATTAGAATTAAATGACAATCTGCATTAAGTCTTCACAGATTGTGATGTATCATCAAGTATTTTGCTCTCCAAATAGTCATAATTGATACATAATGGGGTTGACAGACACTGTCCTGTAGACATCACATGCCAGTTACTGCAGCTACAATTATGTTTCTTAAGTTAGTTTGTGGTGAGGAAATAACCTTTTTGATGTGCCAGCTGGAAAAATGCATTATCTTTGAAAACCGTATTACTTAAATTTGTTGTATGTTGATATATGTATACGTTATTTTAGACAATTGCCAACAACATGAATGGCATAATGTTTTATTTAAATGTTTTGAGTGGCTAAGTTATGACGTAATATGCTTTGCAGCAGTTCCATATGCTGTAACTGTCTGATTTGGTTGTAAAATATTTGTTTTAACCACACCAACTTTTGAATTACTCATTTCAGACACAAAAAAAACAGCAAAAAGCTGAAATTAGGGGATATCAGTTAGACTTTCTAATAATTTATGAGTATATTTAACGGAGTCCGGAAATGGCTGATGTGCCTCTTTCTTTCACTAAGCATCTGTTATGGAGCTGCAGCTGAATAACGTATAACAAATGGGTGGGTGGGTCTGTTATGCACTAAGTTGCTGGCGTTCGAAAACATAAAAAAAAAACATGATTAAACATAGTTGTATTGTAATCAATGTCACACGTTTATTTCTCTCCCCATTCTATTAAACAGTTCTTACATACATTTCATTCCTATCTTCATCCCAGGTAGAACAATTTAAATGAATGTAAAATTCTAAAATGGTCTAAGTAGAACCATAGAATTTTTCAAAAGTTTTAGATTAGAACTAGAAGTAGAACTCAGAACTTTAGGTGCCCATATTCTGAGGCCCCCTCCTCCCTTGTCACAATGCATGCCCCCCTTCCTCTGCACAATACATTCCACAAATTCACTTACCTTGTTCTTCATGATGCAGCAGCATCCAGACACAATGATGTCGCCGAACCAATCGGTGCCTGGGAGCCGCTGCATTGCTGAGGGATGCAGAGTCATGGCGGGCAGACTAGGGGGACCGGACAGGAGGGGTCTGTCCGGGTCCCTTACAGCTGTACTGCTTGTACTCCCCTGATGGCGAACCTGCTTATGGCCTGCATTGGTCTGCTAGAACTTGTGTGATGGGGTTTTCACAATAGGCTTTTCAACTATGTTGGTCTCTGACCAGAAACCACAGCATTCTATGATGACATTCCCTCAGAGTAACATTAAAGTACTATTGCCTTGTAAAATCAGAGGGATTTTGCTGTATTTGACAATTAGATCTCTTTGTTGTGAGAGATATCCTTGCTATAGTCTGTCTCAAGTACTTTAAGGGATATTGACTTGGCTGGCCTACAGTGTTAAAATGTATTTATTTTTCTTTCCTACCAGGTAGGATTTCTTATTTAAGGGGACTTTTACATGCTGGTCTTATTGGTACGAAAGTATGACCAATGAAGTCAGAAGAGGTATAGGCTTTAGCCAAATACATATATTTTTGACTGCAACTAACCCTGAATACTTTTACTTTTCTTTGAAAGAGTCCAACCTTGTGGCAGTGCCAATATGCAGACGTAAAGACCTGGGACCGTGAAAGTGGCAACTCCACAAGTACCAGTTTTCCAAGGCAAAGTGATATAGGACTATAAGGAGTGACAGTCCCAGATATAGCCTAAGCTTCATTATATCAAAACATATCAGAGGTCTGGATCTTGATATAAATTGACTCCCAGAATGCTGTTTTATATTTTTAGACAGTTTGGATTAAATTTTTGCACGCCATCCTCTTCTATGGCTTACATCAGTGGTTCCCAAACTTTTGCAGTTCGCGGCACCCTTAGAGTCTCCATAATTATTTCAAGGCACCTCTCCAAAATAATTATCGACCAGTCCCGTTTTATAAGTAGTCAAAAAAACGTAATAAGTATTTAGGTCAGGACAGAAATACTTATTTAGTTGTATGCAAAAATAATACACATAAAACCAAGGGAAAAAAATATTTTTATATATTTTTTCCCCAATTATATTTCTGTCAAAGAATAATTTACAGCTAACACACACTGTGCCCCCTGCATCCACACACTCTGTGCCCCCTGCATCCACACACTCTGTGCCCCCTGCATCCACACACTCTGTGCCCCCTCTGTATCCACGCTCTGCCCCCTCGCTGTGCCCCCTCTGCATCCGCGCTGTGCCCTCTGCATCCGCGCTCTGCCCCCTCGCTGTGCCTCATCTGCATCACCTCTCTGCCCCCTCGCTGTGCCCCCTCTGCATCCGCGCTGTGCCCTCTACAACCGCCCTCTGCCCGCTTGCTGTACACTCTCTGTATCCCGCCGTGGACAGGAAGAAGACAAAAAAGAAAAAACAAACAAACAAAAAACTTACCAATCCGGCAGCGCCCGGGACCCAGCATCCTCCTCTCTCCTGCCGCTTCTCACTGAATATGTCGGCCGTGCCGGCATTCAGTGAGAAGTGAGGAGGATGCTGGGTCCCGGGCGCCACCAGATTGGTAAGTTTTTTTTCTTCTTCTTCTTCTTCATCCTGTCCACGGCACCCCTGTGACAGCGCCGCGGCACCCCTGGGAGCCGCGGGGCACAGTTTGGGAACATAGGGTTTACATTAAAGTATTCAAGAAAAAATATACAATGGTTGAGCTCTCATCAATTTTCATGACACACACAGCTAAGTAGCCACCCAATTTAGATTGGCCTATTTTGTCTGGGTTTTGTTATTTGGAATGTTGGGAGGTATGCGTTCATCAATCCCATCCTTGAATATTGTATGTATATTGACGGTGTCTCCTTGTGGCTTAGTAGGAAGATGTAATTCGTCAATTTGAGCAGATCACATTTTTTCTTTCTATATTTTCATGTACTAATGCTAAGAGGTGCTAGCATTTTGCTTGCCATGCTGTGAAAAGAATGTACGTCCATTAGGCTAATTATTGCTACATATGAGATTGCTTGGCATCCAAACAATAAGGGCCTGATGCTGAATTGTGCCATTTGGAGAGGCGGAGTGGGAGAGAGGGAGGGGCAGTCTTAAACTAGGCTGAGTATGAGGTGTTCAAGATAATGCGGCTGTTACAACTCACCTGTCCTCGCTCCAGCGCCGCGATCCTCTCTCCCTTCTGGGTCGCGGCGGTGCTGTCACACGACAGTCGGGGCGAGGAATTCAAATCTGGAAACTACTAAAGTCCTGCTCTGACGCCTGGACAGCGTCAGAGCAACTTCCTATGTACCCTGACTAGGTGAAGAGAGGATTCATACGGAAATCATCATCTCCAGGGGGCAGGTCTTTTCTTTGTAAAGAAGAAGGATGGGGCCTTCGCCCTTGTATTGATTACCGTGCCATCAATTCTATCACAGTGAAAAACAGATATCCACTGCCTTTGATCTCTGAGCTCTTTGATCAAATAAAGGGGGCCTCTATTTTTTCTAAGTTGGACCTAAGAGGTGCTTACAACCTAATTAGAATAAAGGAAGGGGATGAATGGAAAACAGCTTTTAATACACGGGATGGACACTTTGAATACATGGTAATGCCCTTTGGGCTGTGTAATGCTCCTGCTGTTTTTCAAAACTTTATGAATGAGATTTTCCAAGATTTACTCTACCAATTTGTAGTTATCTACCTAGATGACATCCTTATATTTTCCCCAGATCTCGCATCTCATCGCAGACATGTAAGAGAAGTATTGAGCGGGCTTCGGAGATATCAATTATTTTGCAAACTCGAAAAATGTGTGTTTGAACAAGAGAATCTTACATTCCTAGGATATATTATATCCAAGACTGGCCTTCAGATGGACCCATCTAAGCTTAAAGCCATCCTGGATTGGCCACAACCATCAGGCCTTAAAGCTACTCAGCGATTTTTAGGGTTCTCTAATTATTATCGACAGTTTATTAAGGGTTATTCTTCATTAGTAGCTCCCATTACAGCCCTCACTTGTAAATCTGCCAATCCTAAAATCTGGACTTCTGAAGCAGTGCAAGCCTTTAAGGACCTCAAGACCTTATTTTCCACAGCTCCCATTCTTTTTCAACCAGACTGTCAACGGCCCTTTTTTGTAGAGGTGGACGCATCCTCCGTAGGGGTCACAGCGGTACTATCCCTGAAAGATTCAGGTGGCAAATATCATCCTTGTGGATTCTTTTCTCGCCGGTTTCTGCCTGCAGAGAAGAATTATGGAATCGGTGATAAGGAGCTCTTGGCAATCAAATTGGCTCTCTCTGAGTGGAGACATTTACTGGAGGGCGCTCAGTTTTCGGTAACAGTATACACCGATCATAAGAATTTACTTTATCTACGGTCTGCACATTGTCTAAACCCCCGTCAAGCCAGATGGGCTCTCTTCTTTTCACGCTTCAATATCAATATTACTTTCCGCCCAGGCTCAAAAAATGTTAAAGCGGATGCCCTTTCTCGCTCATTCGATGCTACCGATACCGAAGCTTCAGAGAGAGACAAACCAATCTTGGATACCAACTGTATATTGGCCTTGTCGCCATTGACCGAGAGGAGTTGTCCTCCAGGGAGAACCTTTGTAACCCCACCCCTCTGTGTTAAATTGCTACATTGGGCTCACTCTTCCCTTTTTTCTGGACATGCGGGCATACGGAAGACCTGGGAATTAGTCTCCCGAAAATATTGGTGGCCTACCATACGCAGGGATGTTAAGTCTTTTGTCTCTGCCTGTTCGAGATGTGCCCAGCATAAGGTTCCCAGACAGAGACCAAGCGGTCCACTCATGCAGTTACCTGTTCCCGATATTCCATGGTCTCAAATTTCAATGGATTTTATTACGGACCTGCCAAGTTCTAAGGGACATACCGTCATCTGGGTCATCACTGAGCGGTTTTCTAAGGTAGCACATTTTGTTCCTCTGAAGAAACTCCCTTCGTCTCCTGTGTTAGCGGATCTTTTTATTAAAGAGATATTTCGACTTCATGGCTGTCCTGCACACATAGTATCTGATCGTGGGTCACTATTTGTATCTAGATTCTGGAGAGCCTTTTGCCAAAAATTAAGAACCAAACTGGATCTTTCATCTGCATATCATCCCCAGACTAATGGGTTGACTGAGAGGACTAATCAAGAATTGGAGAAGTTTCTAAGGTTTTACATCTCTGCCAATCAATATAATTGGGTTGACCTCCTTCCTTGGGCAGAGTTCGCTCACAACTATCATTTTCATGAAGCAGCCTCCAATTCCCCCTTCTTTATCTTGTATGGTTGTCATCCCAGGCTACCAGCCTTCTCTTCTCTTCCTCACTCATAGGTACCAGCGGTGGACTCTCTCTTTCGCAGGTTTTCTGACATCTGGTATCTAGTGAAAACCAGCCTGAGGAGATCCGCGATCCGCGCTAAGAAGGCGTATGACAAGAAGAAGAGGGTAGCTCCTCAATTCATCCCAGGGGACAAAGTGTGGTTATCCACCCATAACATCCATTTGAAGGTTCCTAGCAAAAAATTGGCTCCTAGAGTCATCGGCCCTTTTGAAATATCCAAGGTTATCAATCCGGTGGCTTTTAAGTTAAAGCTTCCTTCGTCATTACGTATCCCTAGTGTCTTCCATGTGTCTCTCCTTAAACCTGTAATTAACAATCAACTCTTTACTGAGGAGAGGCCTCCACCTCCTGTGGTCATTCAAGAACAGTCTGAGTTTGAAGTCAAACAAATTCTGGATTCCCGTCGGTCAAGAGGAGTTCTGCAATTTCTAGTGGACTGGAAAGGGTACGGCCCCGAAGAACGTTCATGGGTTCCTGCTGCTGATGTGCATGCTCCACGACTTCTACGGGCCTTTCATAAGAAATTCCCCACCAAGCCGGTATAGGTGTCAGGAGTCCACCTTTTTTGAAGGGGGGTACTGTTACATCTCACCTGTCCTCGCTCCAGCGCCGCGATCCTCTCTCCCTTCATGGTCGCGGCGGCGATGTCACATGACAGTCGGGGCGGGGAATTTAAATCTGGAAACTACTAAAGTCCTGCTCTGACACCTGGACAGCGTCAGAGCAACTTCCTATGTACCCTGACTAGGTGCTTCTCGTGTGTCTCCCATGCACCAGCTCCTTACAGGCTTTTCAGACATTAACTCCTCGTGTACCAGACCCAAGCTTGCTGACTACGTATTATCTCCATTCCAAGTGTACTAGACCCCGGCTTGCTGACTATGTATTATCTCCATTCCAAGTGTACCAGACCCCGGCTTGCTAACTACGCATTATCTCCACTCCAAGTGTACCAGACCCCGGCTTGCTGACTACATATTATCTTCACTCCAAGTGTACAGACCCAGGCCTGCTGACAACGTATTCATCTCCATTCCAAGTGTACCAGACCTCGGCCATCCTGACCCTACCTTCCAGTTCCAGTGCTATCGTGGGCTACCTCCTAATCCTTACCTCTAGAGGCAGACCAGTGGACCGCGACCTGCGATCCTCCGCAGCAAAGCCCATCCCGCCTTGCGGCGGTTCTTGGCGAACACCAGGGGGTTCGTTAGACTCCGCACCACCGGCCGGCCAGCGCTAATCTAGAGAAAGGCAAGTACTCCATATTTCATTACTTACATTGCTACATATTGTTACAGCGGCTGAGGCAGACCAGCACTGAGACGCGTATGTCAGAAGTCGTATCTGCTACCCTCTAGTAGGTGCAAATACACGCTGATGATTACTGTCGCCTGCACTAGCCAGCTGCTTCTGATTGGCTGATTGCAAATTCACCTCTACTTTCTGCATTGATCATGTATATATAATAGGTTTTTATGCACCTATATTAAAACAATATATTATTTGTGCTATTTTCATTTGTATGCAAGAAGGAACATTGTATCTGCTTTATTAGAGAAAGCCTAATAGCGAATGTGTTTAAGCTATCAAAATAAATGTCTACAAACTTTTCTTGTGCTTATGACTTGGTGCAATGTATGCGTATTTGGGTGTATGTATAACTGATGTAAACCTGGCGCATATGCTACAGGTGTAGAGCTGGACACATCTTTAAGTGACGCCTACTCAACATATGGGTAAATACACCTTTTTTATAGGCAAATTTTTTGAGTGTAAATTACATCCAACATGCATCCTACTCCACATGAGATCCAATTTGTTCATACAGTGTAATTTGCTAGTTTTCCTGATGTAAGAGCTACCATTTTACTTAACCTAAAAATATGGGCCATCTTCTCACTGTCCAATGCTCCTCCTAACCATTCAGTGGGGTGCAGTGCTATTTATATCAATTTCACAATCCAGCGCTCACCTGGGCCTGTGCGACGTGTGTGAGACAAATTGTTAATCAAAAACAACTACCTGGTCTGTTTAAAAATTATTAAAACTCTCCGTCTGTCCCACACACTAACTTTGCCTTACCAATTATGCCATCACCAAGGTTTTTTGTGAAGAGGTGACACTCTTAATCAGAAAGCCTTTGGTTCTCCCTTTAAACTAATCTATCACAATTTACTTTCATCCACGTTATCATAAACCAAATGATCTCCTCCTGATATTTTCATCTATGCAGCATTCTAAAACCAAGCTAAGCCTGACACGTGAATTTGTAAGAACACATAGATATGAACTTATAAAATGTAATTTAATATGACAAATAAATCCACAATGCTTAAAATAAAAAACAATTAACAAAATGTCATACAAAGATAAAATACACAATAGTTTCTTGTAAAATAAAAAGGAATAAACAACAGAAATGGTACTCTTACGAATGATCAGTTTCTGTTTGCTAGGAGAAGCAGGATTAAGGGGACACTTTTCAATGTGAAATTGACTCCCAAATGTAAACAACTGTTAGATTTTACAGGACATTTTAACATCTTTGAGGTGCCACAGCCCCCTCTTCCTGTGATGTCAAAATTACAAAGCCTGTGCAAATGCAAATTAGTTGTTTATGACCATTCAAACACCTTTCAAGTCAGGTTTTCTTTACACTGGCCTAACTTCTTACCAGAATGTCCTTCAAAGATAATATTACCTCAGCAGGTCATAAGTTCTATAAGTTCCCCTTCATTTGCATACTAAAGGTGTAAGTATATCATTTGAGAAAATGTCATTTTCCTGTGTCCATATTTCCCTTAATTCACACTTATCCTATCTGCTTTGTCCTCCCCGTTGAGATGTTCTGAGATATCACCAAGAATGTGAGGGGTCTGTTTGTTGGATATAACTGATATTATTGATACAACCTTCAAGATTTCAAAGGCTTCAGCTTTTACGACCTATGCCATAAATTGGTATTGGACACTCATCTGTAACCAGTCTCTGAAGCTCGCTATCCATAAATACCTAATGGGCAAAGCAGAAGAGTTTAGAGACTAAATCAAATAAATAAGTTAATTTAGCCTCTCCTTTGGTATAAAACTATGGCTGGACACAGAGTTCATCCTGAGCCACAACAATCTAGTACAATGAATTAGTTCACAAACACATATTTGCAGCTTATATGACAATCAGACACCAGTGAACATTTATCAAAATGTGTCCATGTGTGACTGCGTCAAAAAAATTGGATGTGGAAATACTGGATATAATTTGTTGTTTTTAATGGGTAAAGTAAGTGTGTCACATGTTATTGCATATATTTTTATGTATGTCTTTCGTTAGTAAGAACCAGCAATACAAAGTCAAGTCAGGTGCATGCAACCAAATGCAATGATGTAAAACAAACACACACAACAAAGGCTTATTATTGAAATAAGTGAGCTAGCAGGATCATTTTTATATACTGTATGGTTTTTTTTTAATAACCATGCCTAGCAAATGTCTAACTAGTGTGAATACACAACCACTTTGCAGTTTTTATATACTGATTGTGTGTTTTGTAGGATAGGAGATGCCGTGATGTGATGTGCATCTGGTCGTAAAACATGTTATGGTCCGAGAATTCCCATGAATCACTTAAAACTTGCATTCATGGGCGCTTACCCATTTGCCTGCTGTTCACTGCATTCACGTTACGGCAGATCTTAAAATAGTGCTGGTCAGAATTAGAAATGCTTTGTCTATATTCCTACTAGGCAGACTAAAAACAGGACAAATTACAATCAGAATATACCCAATAGATTATTATTGTTTTAACTTTTTGCTGAGTTTAAGAGTAATGTGTAGCTATTTTGAAGGTAAGAGGGTGTCCCATGAGGCCACTAAATTGTCAAATCAGGGTGCCTCTCACTGCTCTAAGGGCACTGGCATTGGGAATGGAACAGATCAAAAATTGACTGCATCATCATCATCTATTTATATATCGGAGCCAATTCCGCTGTGCTGTCCACAGAACTCACTCACATCAGTCCCTGCCCCATTGGAGCTTACAGTCTAAATTCCCTAACATACATACACACTAGGGTGAATTTGATAGTAGCCAATTAACCTACCAGTATGTTTTTGGAGTGAGGGAAGAAACCGGAGCACCTGGAGGAACCCATGCAAACATAGGGAGAGCATACAAACTCCACACAGATAAGGCCATAGACACTTTATACCTGCTAACCTGACTCCTGCGGCATAATCCTCTGTTTCTGATTTTCACACTAGTTTTTCAACTGCTAAAACTTAGGTTGAATATCTAACCTCATGTGAAAAAATTCCTTGAACTCCAAATAATTAACTCAGCCATGGTGATTGCACTTGCATCTTATCGTGAAAAGAAGTCAGGTTGGCAGGTATGTGCCTTAAATTGATAAAAACAAGCCATTTACAATCACCCGATTCATTTAGCCCAGGTTAATTCAGTCTAAATTTGGGACCAGATGTATATTGAATCTCCTGAATGAAATGGGTCAATCTACAGCAGGGTTGTCCAACATGGTTTTTTGGATGATCAGCTATCGTTATTGTTAGTGTATCTTATGTGCGGCCCAAACCAACTCGTCGTCTTCCAATGTGGCCCAGGGAAGCTAAAAGGTTGGACACCCCTGATCTACAGCATCTGATACAGGGACAATAGGTCTGAGGAGGGCAAATAAAATGAAGTGTTACAAAAGAATCTTAAGCCATCATTAACATTTAGGAAAGGGTATGAGATTCCAATAAGTGGAAATTTAAAAGTGAAGGTATGGAAAATGTAAGTGAATGGAATTTGATAGTGATAATATAGCATACCACCATAGACCAGCCCTTTTTAACAAATATATAAAAAAAAATAGAGAGATATTTATATAATCTTCCTTGATTCAGCCTTTTGCTATATTGGTGCATTAGATATATAAATATATTTGGTTATATATCTTCATATTTGAGGCTGCACTGTGAAATCATTTAGCAAATATGGAATTTTTGTTATTGTAATGAATACATTTTTTTATAAATACGATCAGTCCAAATAAATAGTATAACGTGTAAACTGCTGAAGTAGCTTACATTGTTTTGTTTTTGTCTGTATAATGTACTAACACCATCTCCATACTAGAGAAATCCGCTCTCATGTTAATCTGGAGAAATGAGCGTGTCTGCTTTCAGCGTAGGACATACATGGGCAGTTCTGTTTCAGTGGGCTGTTCCTCATCCACACAGTGAGAGGGGAGGGAAGAGGTGAAGTGGGAAAGAAAGAAAGGAACAGCAGGAGCGAAGCTGGGACACTGAACCTGGCTTCTGTGCGGCACTAAGGGCAGCCCTCGCTCATTGTCACTGGCCCAGAAACCGCGCTGGACGCAAGATCCTGTCACCCAGCTGGATGTTGGAAGGATCAGGACCACCCAGCAAGAAACACCCAGCTCTGATCTATCTTTTGTCTGCAGCTGGAGAGAAGGGATCCAGCCTGAGCCATGCCCAGGAAAAGCATCGTGCAAGTCAGCGTGCAGGACGTTCAGAAGAGGCGCAGCCCCAACAAGCATTATGTGAGTGTCCTTTGTACAAGTAGTAGTGATGCTGTGAGAGTGGCCTCACCCCACTCCCTGCAGTGTTCTGCACACGTGAAAGAGTTCTGGATTGTGGTCTGAGGAAGTCTTGTCTGTAGCATTCATATTGTGCTCTACATTACAGCCACAGTCATATATTGGTGCACAATCAATCTCTGGATATATTTCACTCCAACTAAAGATACACGAATGTTTAAGAACAAATATTTCTCTTAATAGCAATGTTTCGACAGACATGTAATTTATAAAATGTGTATTATTTTACCTTTTCAAGACTGCATTTTAAAATGCTGCTACACAGTCATGACACACAGTGTATAGGGCAGCTTTGCTGTTTACATTGTAGAGATGTTGGGGCTGATCCCCTCTTGGGTATAGGGGTCTGAATTAAGACTGGGCGAGCTTGCCAATGTGCAACAATCTAATCCTCCTAATTGCAGACTAGAGCTGGTTCTGACTTGGCAAAAAGAGTTCCCAGCAGTGCTGACAGTGTGTTTTTGATTGGGAAGAAAAGAAATATGTAGAGGTGCAGCAAAAATGTTGGACAGTGTTTGAATACATTAGTGTAGCTTATTGAACATGAGGGGTCAGTGCTTTGAGTAAGGGTTTATAAGGATGGTATTTCAACTAAGAGTGCTGTCTGTCTGAACATTGATGTGATTTATTGACTATATAGTTCATTAGTCTGCTGCCTCTAACTCTGATTTGATTTGTGACCGTGAACACCCTTCCACTTTAGTGCAGATCAATAGTGAAATGTATATTACAACCATGTTAAATTATATTGTGTGCTATATGTTTATATATTCTATAATATATGTATTGGAATGTTTGGGGAGGTCTTTACAAAGATAGTATAAATTATGTTAACTAGAACATTTTGAGTGTGTTAATATTTTGAACAATGTTTTATTCTAACTTGTTGCTGTTGTAATGCTTTGATCTATTTTTTTTCTATTTATAACATGTATTTCATATTCATGTGACAATAAAATGTTTATATCTCACAGTTGTTTGCAAACAAAACATCTATAGACTATCCTACTTGGCAGTCTAGAGCTTGTCTCCAGGAAACTGATTAATGTGTGTGATGTGGCGCTTGATTCAGCATTTACCCCACTGGAGTTTCTGGTAATACTACAGAATGTGAGGCTGAACAGTGCCATCTACTGTTCACTGGTGTGGTTGTGCTTGACAATGTTTTACCATCAGGCATTCAAAGCTTCAATCAATTTATCACTGTGGTAATTGAGTCTGCAAATAAATAATTGCTATGGTTCAGTTAGATGTAGTGGACAGCAGTGTCGGTAAGCTTTGGTTTGTTTGTGTATGTAAACAGAGGTATAGCAAACATTTAGTGCTACAGATAAAAAGTGCAAATGGGCAATGTGTACAATATAATTTTCATAAGGGCTGTTTTGTCGTTTTTGACCATTAGCGAGTGTCTGGATGTGTCACCGTAACTCCTGCCTATAACTCTTGGTCTCTACCGTGCTAAGAGCCTGTGGATATAAGCAGTTATGGGGAAATTCTTTGCAAGAGCTTACATCCGAGAGATCCTGGCCTTCATTATTCTGACTGTAACTATTCTAATTAAAAACTAGGATCTGATGAGTTACTATGGCCTACTCTGCCCTGGTTATTATTAACTTGCATTGCCAGATATTGGAAACACAGCTAATGTTGAACCTTCAGTTGCCATCTGGATTTCTGTGTAAAGCGATTTGCTGTCCACATTGGCAGCAGTTCCTAACAGTGGTTACAGCTGACTTTAGAATTTAGTGAAATACAGTGGTCATAAAGTGAGATCTCTACTCTCCTGATCGTTTGTTACAGGAAAAGATTGCATGTTCAGGTTTGTCAGTAAAAATAATAATTTCTTATCAGAAAATATCCACCATACTAGTTTAAAGGATAGCGAAACAATTATATATTTAGAAGTGGTCGTAGTACCCAGCAGCAAAGATGAGGCATTATATTGTGGAGTCGGGCTCTAGATGGCCAAACGACATAGTCTTTATGTGAGCAAACCATGTATAGACAGATGACCAGGACGGCCCTTGCAGTACTTAAGCACAGAGACCACGTTAGTTTAAGATAAAAGGGATCACTGTACAGCTAAGATGTTAATTCACTCCATCTGTGACTGACTGTCTATAATATGAGTGTGCAGTCTGTCTTGCTATGGTGTGTGGTTTTTTTTTGTGTGTATACCTAGCAGATGGTCCCCTCAAGGAGTGTCCTTACCATGGGAACATTAATTATCTGCCCTGGCACTGCTATGCCATTTTTACACTGCACACTTTTGGAGAAGTTTAGAGTTTAATGTTGCCCATTTGTATATGTGTCCGCACACTTAGTTTTTACTAATTTTCTTTGGGTAACACACATATCAATATACATGCAACATTTAATCTAGCATGTAAATGCATCTGGAATGTGTGGCAACCATCAGCTTTAATTTGCACTTGTCTAATGTAGTCGCAGAATTTATGATTGGTAAAGAATCTATTTCAAAGATGCATGTAAGTCAAGATAAGACATATAAAGGTATGTATAACTTGCGTCTTCACACCATAACTTTAGTGCACCTGCATGGGAACACTCATAGGGTATATTTGCTGAACTGCGGGTTTGAAAAAGTGGAGATGTTACCTTTATCAACCAATCAGATTCTAGCTATCATTTATTTAGTACATTCTACAAAATGACAGCTAGAATCTGATTGGTTGCTATAGGCAACATCTCTTCTTTTTCAAACCCGCAGTTCAGTAAATATACCCCTTAGTCTGCTTCTTAAGTGTTGGATACCTACAGTTCACAATCCCAGAACAAGTTGGACACATTACAATGTGACACATTTTACATGCTGGTCAAAATTACAATGCACAAATGCACTTGCATTCAATTGTAGATCACCCACATATCTCTTGCTATCTTTTGCAAACACTTATTGTAGGCTTTTTGTCTCCTCCCTGGTAGGAACCTGATTTTACCAAATCAAGCTCCATTAGCACATCACTCAGTGAGGTAATATGACTTAGCTGTGTTGTGGGCCTAATAGTCAGATAAATACACTAGGCTAGAAGACACCTGAGCTTGAACGGCAAGGATGCCAATAGCCTGTTGTAAGATCAATCAAGGCGCAACTATCAAGATCAGCTCATTGAGACCATGGAACTGAAAATAGAATACCTGAAAAACCGATCCTTGAGAGCTAGTCTGAGGTTTAACAAAACTATAAAAAAGTGCAGGTCTGCATATTCCAAGATGCTCGATAGTCTTGAATGCTTCCAGTGGCCTCACCAGGAGTTCAATTGTTCATAGACCCAGCCCTCTCCTTACTCGCTTAACGAAGGACCATAAAACCTCTGACTCATATGTAGCAACAAGCCGGTATTAACTACAGATAAAGCTTTCCCTTCACCTTCATTAACAAGATCTACAACATCCACTTGGTCTGCACAGATGTGACCAACTCAGAAACAGACTGAATCGCCATCTAGATGTCAGCATAGGCAGTCCCAGAAAGACCCTCAGAATCAGTAGTGCACACTTAATTATGCTTCGCTTTTTCTGGCTACTTTTTGTATCCCTGTAATAAATTAATTCTGTTGATAGCACCTTCTTGGCTTGCCCACCGCAATCAAGATCAGTTTTCTGGACTTTGAGTTAGATGCTGTCTCTCTACATATTGGTTTCTTGTGGTTGTTCCATTTTTAATGGTATTTTACCCTTCACTGATTTCTGTCGGTAGACTCAATGAGCATATGGGCAGCACGGTGGCGTAGTGGTTAGCACTTCTGCCTTACAGCACTGGGGTCATGAGTTCAATTCCCGATCATGGCCTTATCTGTGAGGAGTTTATATGTTCTCCCTGTGTTTGCGTGGGTTTCCTCCAGGTACTCTGGTTTCCTCCCACACTCCAAAAACATACTAGTAGGTTAATTGGCTGCTAACAAATTGACCCTAGTCTGTGTGTTTGTTAGGGAATTTAGACTGTAAGCTCCAATGGGGCAGGGACTGATGTGAGTGAGTTCTCTGTACATCGCTGTGGAATTAGTGGCGCTATATAAATAAATGGCGATGATGATATGTTATATCATATTTTTCCCCAGATTTTGTCTGAGTCACAGTGATAAGTTAGGTAGATATGAACTGTAAGTTGATCATTTTTGTGCTTGGATAATGACAGACATGGCTCGGATATCATATATTTACAAGAAACTAATTTCTCCACCTCCTCAGCCCTAGAATATTTTCACAGGCAAAGTAACACGTTTTATGTGTTTGCTGGCCCCACCAAGAACAATGGAGTTATGACTTTACGGAGTCTGGGATTGAAAGGGCACTGTGTTGGATGAAGTCCAGGTATCATAAACTAGCAAAACAATTCCGATAAGGTTTTTGCAGCTCCATACCATCTCCTCTTTGATTTCAGAATCCATTAATAGGGAACTGATAGTGGTAGCAGAAGTACTGAAAAATCGGAAACTAGGGATCTGATGGCCCTTTACTACAAATAATTTAGCTATAATCTATTTTCACATTTTATGTGCAATCATATGATAGTGGGTAAGTACCTGCTTTCAGAAATGAATCATGCTTTGTATATGCAAATTAAAAAACACCAAGGAAAAGTTCCTTTAACACTGAAGAATTATTGCTGTATTATGCTTAATCAATATTGATGTAAACATTTTGACATACATATTGGCTAGCAAATTATTATGTGGTCTCACATTTCTGGATAGTGTACATTAAGACCAGGGCCGGACTGGGACTAAAAATCAGCCCTGGCATTTAAAGCACACAGGCCCACGTGTTGTGGGCTCCATGCACTATATTGTTGCACACTGATGCTGGCGCAGTACAACATGATGTAGTATGAGTGTGTGTGGGGGGGGTATTTATTTCTCCTAATGACCCTCAACATTACATTATTAGCACCCCAATTACATCAATAAACACCATGACAATACATTATTAGTACCCAAATTACAGCAATAAATAACCCCCCACACACACTCATACTACATCAATCATCCCCACATTACAGCAACCGGCATCACCCCCCACATTACAGCAACCGGCATCACCCCCCACATTACAGCAACCAGCATCACCCCCCACATTACAGCGTCCAGCATTACCCCCACATTACAGCAACTGGCATCACCCGCCACATTACATCAACCGGCATCACTCCCCACATTACAGCAACCGGCATCACTCCCCACATTACAGCAACCGGCATCACCCCCACATTATAGCAATACCCTCTCCTACTTATTAGCAATACTAGCACCAAACACACTATAACACTGCCATCAGCACACCCCCCCATACTACAGCAATACCACCAATTATACAGACGCCACTGTAGGAAACAATGTTTTGCTTTTTTCAAATCTCCCACAAAATAGCAACAACGAACAGAGTTCTTACACACATAGGTAACAGGTACCCTTTTCCCTCAATTAAATAGTAATGGCAGAATTTTCATGAATCATTCCACATGAAATAAAACTAACATATATCTAAAAAAAAACATAACTATTGAATGATCAGTTGAATCCACACGGCCGCATTAAAAGTATTTCCATCTACAGCAAAATGACAGAGAAAAATATTTTTGTTTTACTACAGTAATTGGATATGCGTCTTTTCTATTCATTTTAAATAACACAGTATATAAATTAAGGGGGATAGAGGAGGTGGGTGAGAAATAATTGGATGTGATCCATCAGTTTGATTAGATAGGAAACATTTAGATTATTTACCTGGAGGCGTCTACCCCCTTGACTCACAGGCAGGGCTGACAAGAGGAATTTTGGGCCCCGATACAGCAACTTCTTTGGGCTCCCATCATATTCAACAATGAAAGACTTGCCTTTGGCAGAAGTTCATATGATGCCACACCGTAGTGTGCCCAGTTCATATTATGCCACATCGTAGTGCCCCAAGGTCATATTATGCCACATAGTATTACCCTCAATTCATATTTGGTCATGCAGAAGTGCCCACAAATCATATTATGGCATAGTAGTGCCCCCAAATCATTAGTAAAGCTCAGATAAAAACTCATTCACAAATAAAAATTGCTACAGCATATCAGATACTGAGTGTGAGTCCCAAGAGCAGCTTAATACATCATTTACAATGCAAACAAAAATAGATATATTGACACAATTACAGATAAAATTTATGACAAGCAATGTTTTTTCCTCTTAATTAAAAATCTCTGTACAGATAAATATGCAAAAAACATTACAGCGCAATAATGAGCAATACATAGTGTTAAACATTATTGGATACGCTGTAGTGTCCCCAGTTCAAGAAAGGATGGTTAAAAACATATTGCACACGAGAAAATATATGAACTTACCTGATTATGGCATCCTGTGTTCTGTTCTCCTAGTGGGCGCGCTGGGCGAGGAGGGATCAGCAGCTGTCAGCTCACACAGGCAGTCGGGAGCAGGAATAGAGGGCAGTGGTCGAAGCAGAAATTTAGGAGTGGGGGTATAGAAAATATAAGTGAATGGAGTATGAAGGCTTTATTTTTTTATTTTTTTTAACACTTGTCCCCTCTGTGCATTTCCATTCTTCATTACTACTTGTGTTTTTTGATGGCTGCATCCCTGACATTCCCATTCTTAAGATGTCTCTCTCTTTACACTTTCTTTTACCTATGCCCCTGCACCATCTTCTCCTTTGTCCCTCTCACTTAACCCCCTGCACCACCTTCTCCGCTGGCTCTCACACATCTTCCTGTACCACCTACTCCCCTGGCTCTCTCACACGTCTTCCTGCACCCTCTACCCCCCGGCTCTCTCACTCCTCTTCCTGCACCCCCTACCACCCTGGCTCTCTCACCCCCTTCGGCTCTCTCACCTCCTTTCCCAGCACCCCTTCGGCTCTCTCACCCCCTCTCCCAGCACCCCCTGGCTCTCACCCTTTTTCCCAGCACCCCCTTCCGCTCTCTCACCCCCTCTCCCAGCACCCCCTTCAGCTCTCTCACCCCCTCTCCCAGCACCCCCTTCAGCTCTCTCACCCCCTCTCCCAGCACCCCCTTCGGCTCTCTCACCCCCTCTCCCAGCACCCCCTTCGGCTCTCTCACCCCCTCTCCCAGCACCCCCTTCGGCTCTCTCACCCCCTCTCCCAGCACCCCCTTCGGCTCTCTCACCCCCTTTCCCAGCACCCCCTGGCTCTCAACCCCTTTCCCAGCACCCCCTTCCGCTCTCTCACCCCCTTTCCCAGCACCCCCTTCCGCTCTCTCACCCCCTTCGGCTCTCACCCCCTCTTCCAGCACCCCCTGGCTCTCTCACCCCCTCTCCCAGCACCCCCTTCGGCTCTCTCACCCCCTCTCCCAGCACCCCCTTCGGCTCTCTCACCCCCTCTCCCAGCACCCCCGGCTCTCAACCCCTTTCCCAGCACCCCCTTCCGCTCTCTCACCCCCTTTCCCAGCACCCCCTTCCGCTCTCTCACCCCCTTTCCCAGCACCCCCTTCGGCTCTCTCACCCCCTTTCCCAGCACCCCCTTCGGCTCTCTCACCCCCTCTCCCAGCACCCCCTGGCTCTCACCCCCTTTCCCAGCACCCCCTTTCCCAGCACCCCCTTCCGCTCTCTCACCCCCTTCGGCTCTCACCCCCTCTTCCAGCACCCCCTGGCTCTCTCACCCCCTCTCCCAGCACCCCCTTCGGCTCTCTCACCCCCTCTCCCAGCACCCCCTTCGGCTCTCTCAACCCCTTTCCCAGCACCCCCTTCCGCTCTCTCACCCCCTTTCCCAGCACCCCCTTCGGCTCTCTCACCCCCTTTCCCAGCACCCCCTTCGGCTCTCTCACCCCCTCTCCCAGCACCCCCTTCGGCTCTCTCACCCCCTCTCCCAGCACCCCCTGGCTCTCAACCCCTTTCCCAGCACCCCCTTCCGCTCTCTCACCCCCTTTCCCAGCACCCCCTTCGGCTCTCTCACCCCCTTTCCCAGCACCCCCTTCGGCTCTCTCACCCCTTCTCCCAGCACCCCCTGGCTCTCACCCCCTTTCCCAGCACCCCCTTCGGCTCTCTCACCTCCTTTCCCAGCACCCCCTTCGGCTCTCTCACCCCCTCTCCCAGCACCCCCTTCGGCTCTCTCACCCCCTCTCCCAGCACCCCCTGGCTCTCATCCCCTTTCCCAGCACCCCCTCCGGCTCTCTCACCCCCTCTCCAAGCACCCCCTGGCTCTCACCCCCTTTCCCAGCACCCCCTGGCTCTCACCCCCTTTCCCAGCACTCCCTGGCTCTCACCACCTGAAAATCGCGGGCACCCCCGCCCGAAAATCGCGGCACCCCCGCGACCCCCCTCCCTGAAAATCGCGGGCACCCCCGCCCGAAAATCGCGGCACCCCCGCGACCCCCCCCCCCCCCGAGAATCGCGGCACCCCCCCCCCCCCTTCCCGTCTTCAGTAAAAAAAAAAAACAAATTAAAAAAGACAGGAAACTCACCAGTGTAACTGGCTGCACAGCATAACGGGGGAGGGAGCTGGGGAGCGCGCAGCAGAGGTGGCTGGTTCCTCCAGCCACCAAGAAGACAGGGGGAGTCGGGCCGGCCCATATAGCCATCGGCCCTTCTGGCATTTGCCAGAAGTGCCAGATGGCCAGTCCGGCCCTGATTAAGACATACTATACTAACCCTATCTCCCAGGCTCCGCTTTTCCTCTGCACCTGAACACCTATCTATACGTTTGAGAGCATCCTTTGACATTAAGGTTATAGGGATTTGGGACTAAGATTACAGTTTAAACCTTTTTGCAGAAGTTCTATTGCGAACACACTAGCTCCTTCACATATCACCCCAACCTTATAAAGGCCCTAGAGACATGTTGATAAGTCTGAAGATATGTTGTGAAATGTTCCTTTGCCACCAATTCTCATTGTCATGATTATGATATGAACATGATTAAAATAAGAGTGAATTGTGTGAACTCCCTGAACTCCCTGTGTGCAAGCAAAGTAAGGGTTAATTTAACTGTCCTGATCTCCACAGGCTATTTTCTCTGTCCTAACACCCTGCTGTGGCCAGTATCTTGTCCTAAAATGGAGTTTTTATACTTAGATTGAATGTCTCCCCAAACAGCCTACAAGATGAGGTTTATGGCACAGCATATTCTAAGACTTGGGGGTAAATGCATCAAATTGAGTTTTTTGTGAGTCGCCAATAATCGGCTATTTTGCAGGCAGATTTTAAACTTCTAAAGGCAAAATTTACCTAATTTATAGATTTCATCACTAGAAATGCTCTTGCACACAAAAGAAGCAATCCAGGTTTTCAAACCAATTAGCCACTCACAGGACTTTCTTGAGTGCCTCATGTGAAGGGGGTTGTGGGCAGAAAAAAGTGTTTAGAATAACATAAAAAAATTATTAACCATTGTCATATCTAAGGGGATCAATAAAATGTTGAAGTTCTGTCAGAGTTTCCCACTTTCACAAGCAAATAGATTACATGCATATACATGTTGATTTTCTATTGTTCCTTTTATTTTTTTAAGAACTGTTTTGCAATTTTCTGTATGTCAATTTATTTTATCTTTTTATACCGTAAATATTGTGAATATTGTAATCATATTAAACTCCTTTTAATAACGTGTTCTGTCTTTGTGTTCCTCACATGCTAGGTAACTTGGTTATTAGAAACACTACATTACTGAAATATAGGGAATTGTTTGGTTTACAATGACTAGTTAATTTAAGTTTAACCAAAATGGAATATAAGTCGGAAAAACTTATGCAAAGTGTTAGCTTTGGAATAAAATCTTGGTGTTAATATTGAATATGAGGTATAATTAAATGGAGTATTTTGATTGTTTGTTTTGTTGTGATTAACATGTTGTCACACAGTCAAGCAGGCTCAGTTGAGTGCTAGATGTGATACTTAGACATGTTGTATAAGCAACACTAAATGCCATTTTTGAGGGTCATATTATGACAATGTTATAAATGGAATTAGCTGTCACTTATTAAACAAACAGAGGACCTGAAGAGATAGGTGAATTCTCTTTGTCGTAGATTGGAGGCATTGTTGGGATTGTACTACTTTTAGATCACTTCTGATAAGCGTGCATAAATGAGAACTGTCAATCTGCTGTGAATTTCCTGTTCCACTACATCCTAAATGTGTTTTACATGGTGCATTATCCTGCTGGAAGTAGTCATTATAAAATGGGTAGACTGTGACCATAAAGGACAGCAACGATATTCAGGTAGGCTGTTGCGTTTAAATTAAGCTCAATTGATATTAAGGGGCTTAATGTGTGTCAAGGAAACATTCCCAACGCCATTCACCACCACCAGCCTTTACTTTTGACACAAGTTGGGATGGATCCATGAATTCAATCTGCACGTCACAGCAGAAATTGAGATTCATCTGAACAGGAAATGCTTAGCCTTAAGTTGCTGTTCTCGGTTGATAGGACCTGGGGTGGTCTTCTGCTGCTGTAGCCCATCCACTTCAAGGTTCACCATGCTGTACGTTCAGAGATGCTCTTCTGTATACTACTGTTGTACCGCATTGTTATTTGAGTTACTATCCCCTTCCTGTTGGCTTGAACCAGTCTGGCCATTCCCTTATGACTTCTCTCATTAAGGCGTTTCGCCCACAGAACTACCACTCACTGGATGATCTTAGTTTTGTGCACCATCCTCTGTAAATTCTAGAGACTATTGTGCATAAATATCCCAGGAGATCTGCAGTTTCTGATATTCTCAAACCACCCCATCTGGCACCAGCAGTCATTCTGCAGTCACTCACTTAGATCACATGTCTCCACCTTCTCTTGGCCATGTCTGCATGCCGCATGATTGGATAATTAGATATTTGTATTAACAAGCAGGTGTGCTTTATAAAGTGTCTGAGTGTATATTGCTTAATTAAACCAAGGTTACTAAAATAAATAGCATTTTAGATAGCTTTTCTTAAAAATCCTTTCCAAAATGGACCATCTAACTCTTGGCAATAAATCAAGCACACTTCTATTCATGATAAAATGTAAAGTTGATCTGCAAACAAATGATGATGTACCTGGGCCAATGGAACCTTTGTTGTATTATGATAGCTAAGGGATGTTATTAGACAGGATTGTTAAAAACATTGATTAAAGTTCTGCACAGAGCTAATTTGGTATTTTTACCAAATAGCTCACCTCTGTTATCCAGCCCAGGGCTCTACAGAAAGCATTAGTTTAGCAGTCAATGTCTAATCCAATTGTAAGACACCTTTGGGACCAAGTTGCTTCTGTGGTTGCAAGGACATTCAGGATTACCCTTCTAAGGAATAACTCTGCATTTATACTTTGTGATAAGCTACAAGGCTTCAGGATCCATGCTCATGGGTTAATACAGTGCATTTGTCATAGCTATAATACCAAGGCCATACAACTAATTGGAGGGGGGGGCATCAAGAGGGAACAAAAAATATATTTTTTGAACATTTTTCGTTTGGTCACATATTTTGCCACTTATATTAGTTAATAATTAATGAAAGGTTGGATTTTAAAATAGGTACAAGTCAGATTCATTTGCCAGAGCCACTAGTTTTTTTATATATATATTTCTATCTGTACCATTTAAATCACCCATGAGGAGGGCCACATTTCTATTAGATGTCCTCCGTTTCCAAAATCTTAAAAAGTAATTCGATTTTAATTTGAAGTTAATCTGTTTCAGTGACTTTTAAAAAACCCACGATCCATACTTTGCTGGTGTCTTCCTCCAGGTACCTCTATAAGGACTCTACATTGTCAAAATGTTCACAGATATCCTATATGTATTTTTACATATAGACAAACGCAACCGCCTTCATAAACATACTATTCTTCTAAATACTCTGCCCTCGCGGACATGACTTTTTTTTATCCAGCTAAGTTTGTTATACCTGCTATATCATCAAAAAATTTCACTTTCATTAATTTGAGTTCCTCTGATTTGTTTTATATTCTGTTAGCAATTCTTACCATATTTCATATTTTTGCATTACTTGTAATTGTGTACAGTTGCTTATTGCTTCTTAACACCCCTTTCCAATCCCTCCCCCATTTCCCTTGGCTAAGCCTTGTTCCCCATGTACACTGTCTTACACACTGTATTTTCACTCCCTCCTCAGCTCCTAGCTTCCTAATTCAATATCTTCAGACTTCTAACCATTTTCTCCCCCAGCACAACTACACTCTCTTATTTACACTGCTGTAGCTATGGTACTCCTGAATTGATCACCTTAATATTAGCCAAATTTGCATATTTATTGGGGAATGTCCGCTCAGCACTGACCTTCCAGACACTATTCTTTTTACTGTGACCCATTTACTTACCTCAGGACCCTGGTCTGTGTCTGCCCCTTCTACACTAGCCCCATCTAGTACCAGCTCAGTGAGCAGCACACTCCTTTCTAAACTGGCAGTGGGACTCAGTCTTGCCAGTTGTTCATATAGAGCCAAAATATCAGCTTCCAGATGAGTATCTTGCAGGAATAGTATTTACTAGAGATGTTCATTGACCCCCGTGTTCTGGTTTTAGTTTTGGATCTGGATTAACTTCATGTTTAGGTTTTGGCAAAGCCGCTTTTGCGTGTTTCGGTTTTAATTTTGGTTTTGGCCCGATGGTTTTCTAAAATCCCTTTTTGTTTTTGTTTTTTCTAAAATCACATATTTTTGCTTTTTTCCCCCCTACATTATTATTAACCTCAATAACACTAATTTCAGGTCATTTGCAGTCAATTTTGATCACAATATTATTTTCATACACTTTCAAACAAAGACTGCAGCGACCTGGCTGGATGCTAAGCAACAGAGCAATGACACAAACACACGGCAGTTCATAGCACATCTAGGAAACATTGCCACACAGCAGTGGCAGAAAAGAAAAGTGGTGCAAGATGAAATTGTCTTTTGGATCATGAAATCGGTTATGGTTCTTTTGATCGCTCCACCCATTCCTTGGATAACTGTGGTAATTTTACAGCTAATACATGCACCCCTCCCCCCCCCAGGATGCGTACTTTTATCAGACCCAGACCAATCCAGGGTGCCAGACAATGCACTAAAAAGAGCCATTGTAATTCACAGTAAAAAGCAAGTTCATCACTGAGCTTCGAATCGGCCCCAATTCCCCAAAAAATTACAATGTAGTTAGTACCTTTGACGTAAAGTGCAGATTACAAACACTTTGTGCAATACTGATGAAACAGCAGCAAAGTGGAAGGTAATACATATACACATCTATTTAGATATCCATGCTTACATTACTGTGGCTTTACAAACGCTACAAATGGCTAGAGAACTGTTGCCAGGATTTGGGTAAAAATAATTCCACACATAAGAAGTGGCTTTTTTGGTCTTATACCCAGGCATGACAATGGCCTCCTTCTTATCACGTGCAAGAACTGCTTCCACTGGTGCAGGACTTACACAAACAACATCATCCTCATCAACATCCTCATTAGCGCCCTCGTCAGCTACACAAATTTCCCCTCATCCTGTTGTAATTCCAAAGTGGCATTCTCAATTTGTGTATCACCAGTTACTCTTGGGCAGTTCATGCACACATCTGAAGAAATGCTGACAGGGGCCTTCTTTATGGGTACACTATCAGACAGGTCAGGATTACACATAGCATTCATGGATAGATTCTCCTCAGGGATTTGTGTCATTTCTGAATCTGAACATATATTTTCCTCTAATGCCTTACTGTTTTCTTCCAGCTCGGCTTTTACACGTAAAAGTATTTGGACACCACTTTTGGAGTCCGAATGACAAGGTCTTGCTTTGTCATGACTGACTTTAGAAGAAGATCCCTCAGTAACCGTTTCAGATCACGCACTCTTAGAGAAAGGGGAAGTCCTCATTCTTTCCTTGCCACTTCCTGTGTAGATTGGCATGTTGGCAATTTTATTTTTTTCTGCAGATAACTTTGCCTTCATTGTAAATCTTTTTTTCTTGACCAAGGTAAAAGGTGTTTTTTTACATTTTTGTTCCCTGACTTAAAAACACTATGCAGTTTAACATAGGCTTTAGCAGATGACGTAGAGGGATTACTCTCATCGTGACTGGTGCCAGCAGCTGCTTGGTGCTCCTGGTCGTCTGTGTACTGCTGTGAATCCATTTTGATAACACAGTACAATATGACTGCAGATTTAGAACAACACTGCCAGCCCTATTATTTCTATTTCAGCAATGACAATTAGCAATGGAGCTCTTCTGAATGTCACTGGAGACTTTAGACACTGCTACCCCTCCCCTTTTTTCCTACCTATAACGTTGCCCAACTGCACCAGAGACTGCCAAGAACTGTGCTACCCTTTCTGTGTCGCTGGATCACCGTATAGAATCCAAAGCTCGCGAAATCCGACAACGTAGCAATGACGTTTTGCCTCGTTTTCAATTCCGAGGGCGCGCGATAGTACCTAGTTGGCTCGGTACTCGGATCTGCTAAGTTCGGGTGTGTTTGGTTCTCAGGGAACCGAGCCTGAGCATCTCTAGTATTTACTCTCCTGGTCACGTAGCACAAGATGAACAATGGGTGGTGGCATCAGCGTTCGTGGAACACGGGTGAAATTTTCTGAGATTCTCACAAATGAAAGCACTGAGTATTGGCCAACTATAACTAATGCAATATGAGTTTAGTACTGTTAATACAGTTATACTAAACTGGTAAGTATTTTAAAATGGACAAATTGAGTGCCAAAATAAAAATCGCAACTTTTACAGAAACATAGAAAAAGTGATGTACCTTGCTTTATAAACCCTTACTTTCCTAATTCCCTTATTTTGAACTGCACTCTTCAGAATAATTCTGTTTTCAGACAGTTGCCAGGAAACTGAAATCCCTAGCATAACTCGGTAACCTTGTGCCAATGTGAAAGTTTGATCTGTACAGTCACTTCAACCATGTGCAGACTCTAGTACAGAGCTCCAATTATAAGCTGGACAGTAACCGGAGGTCATTAATATGATCTAATTTCCCTTTATCTCCCACTATAGAAGAGCCTTAATGCCCTACAGTAATCAAAACAGCTTTGTGTGTATGGAGAAAATTTACAGAAGTTTAAGAATGTGACATCAAGCTACACCATTCTCTATCGAGTGCACAGTAATTTTTGGCATCTCTGAAACCACAGGCTATTAGACACCTTTTCTATGTACCACTGAAACCAGGTTTCTTGTAATCTCCTCTGCAGGAATTCTCCCTTTCTCTCTCTCCCTTTTAGTGCTTACTCTCCTTCTGTTCTTCAATGACTTTTCCTTCCAGCTATTCATTCTACATACACGTAATAGCACTCTGAAAACTCTAATGTCGCCATTACATATAGTATGGGAAATATTTCTCTGAGTGATCCAAAGTTATTGTGAATTTAAACAAATAGGTCTTATTGGCTTTAAAGACTATTAAACCCAAACATTGAAAAGCTCAGTTGCTCCAATATAATACTACAGCATTTCTTAATTCGTCCATCATAAAAAGAATCACATCCGATTGCTTATTTAGTGCTGATATAGCCATGAAATGGCCATGTTTTGCATGCAGAATTTGCTATTTCTGTTGTATCCCTGGCCATGTCCACCAATCTGTTCTCTGTACAGGCTAGAATTTTTATTACCTATGAATCTGCAAACCAGTAATTCTTTTGCAAGTCAATAACTTTTTGCTGCTCCAGAGTCATGCGGAATAGAGCAGTAATACCACTCTAAATCATTCTGCTTTCCACCAAGGGATGTCCCAGATCCCATGCTGTGCGCATTTAGCAAAGTGTAAAATGTTATTGCCATTGTATTACGTAGCTCAGTAAAGCTGGTGCTGATAAATATTAATATCCAGTAATGTTATGCTTGCTCTTTATATGTGCTTAAACTATATTAAAGGGGGTCTTCATCCAATTTGTTTCTCTAAAATATTCTGTGTCCGTGTGTGATGGTTCTTATTTAAAAATAAGGCAAACTGCTTGATTCATGGCTGCTATGATCTATGATCCTCCTGTCTTGTAGGAGATGCTGGGATTGCTATGCAGAAAAGAATAGTATGAAAACCAGGTGACCATTACAAAACGTTCCTTGGATGCCCACTCTTACATATATATGTCTTTGACTCACACATGTTTAATACATAGGCATTGAGATATACTCCTACGCCTACCAATTGGGGATTTTAATTAATTTTCTGTTAATACTTTCTATCTTGTATCACGCAGGAAAAGTTATACACTTGTATTTTATAATTGATGGGGTTCCTTGTTGGTACACTGAAGAGATATAGTTTAACTATACTTCTATAAAGCTTACACTGTTTAAAGTCCCTTGAAGTAAAGGCCAATTGCTAATTTTAGCAGTGTACAACCAGGAAGTTTGAAAGGGTGTAGGTGGTAGAGTGAGCACTAAAAAACACTATCTGAACCAGTCGGAGGATATTCATTGTCTTTTTATGTGAATGCTCGATGCAACATTAATAATTCTCTGTTGAACCACTCCATACCCTCAGGCTGGCTACCCAGCGGCGTTAAGAAAACATCGGTAGCACTGTATGCAGGGCCGAATTAAGGCTGCAGCCCAGGGGGGAACTGCCAGCTAGGGGGTGGGATACGTATACCCGATGACAGTTACTACGACAACAAAGACAGCGATATAAAAATAACAATTAACATCAGTAAGACTATACTTGCCAACTCTCCCGGAATGTCCGGGAGACTCCTGAAATTCGGGTAGATCTCCCAGAGTCCCGGGAGAGCAGGCAAATATCCTGCAAACGGCCTCTTGCCGCCAAAATGACGCCATTCACCGCGCCCAGCCCCGCCAGCCCCCCAACCATGCCCCCCCTGCCTGGGATCTCCTTGAAAGATATATAAGTATATATAAGTAAGTATATATGTACATACTATAATTTAGATGTACAGTATATCCGCCAGATTTTATACCCGACACGTCTAAATTGCGAATAAACAAAAGGCGGCGACTGGGAAGCGCGTCATTCACACTGCTGACATTGTGATTGCCGCTTTTAAGGCGGCAGTGGGTGGACACGACGCCAGAATACATTATAGAGGCGGCTTGTTGTACTGGCCGTATGTATGTACTGGCTCTGACTGTCACTGGCTCACTGTATTCCTTCAGGCAGCTAACAGCAAATCTGATGCTATTAGCTGCCCTGTCAGTATGGGTGCGGTGCCCTGCTTAGTATGGTCTTAGTATGGTGAGACTATCACATCTCACGTGACCACATTAAGCACACAGATCGCACCTGCACTGACAGTTTGAGAAGAAAGAAGTACCGGAGCCTGCAGCGTAGAGGACCAGAAGACAGCAAGATAAGTGCTGCTTCTATATATCAGGGGGGAAGAGGAGGAGGAGGTGATACATTTGGGCTGTGGATAGGGGATTCATGAATGAGGAGCTGATGAATTGGCTGCAGGGAAGGGGAGCTGATGAATTGGCTGTAGAGGGGGGGGGGGGACTGATGAATTGACTTATGCCCAGTCCTATGTTACTGGGTCCTCACAGTATCTGTAGCCTAGGGGCCTACAATGTCTTAATCTAGCCCTGACTGTATGTCAGTTATGTTTGACGTCCGTTGTGTAACCAGTGCTTACACCCGCAGTGCGGGAATGACTGAGTGTAACCATACCTATTTGCATGCTTTTACTGATTTAAAAAACAAATACCAGTAAAAGCATGCTTTTTAATGCCAGTTGGCCACCAGCCTACACAGGCTGTTTCTGAAACTGCCTTTAGCTTCCCAAAGCACATTATTTTTTGCTGTCTGCCAGATGAAAGAGAGTTGTTAATAACATCGATGCAGTTGTTACGTAGATATGTTTACAGCTTGTAGTGAAATCAACATGCTCCCTGAGGAGAAATGCATCCGCTCTAGAATTTAATATGTGCACTACTGATCTGTATTGCTAAACCAATTCCTTCCTTTGCTTCTCCTCCAGACAGTAATCTTAGACATGCAGAGTAGGCAGGCACACATTCAGATGACCTAGTGATGAAACGTTTTACAGAAGTCTTTCCAAGCAGGTATACTGTAGGTTAAACAAAGTATTCTGCTAAATGCACATACAGGAATTTTAAAGGTGAACAATTGCCACAAACCATTCCAAACATTTTCTTATGACTTTTTGAACAAAAAAAGTGTGTGTGCATGTATGTGTGTGTGTATATATCTATCTACCTATCTCTGAGATATTACATTTTTTTTTTATGAAAAGGCTTTTCCTAAAAGAAAGTGGCAGACTACTTCTGCGTTCCATAGACACGTAAGTTTGAAAACTCCTGGGTTGAAGTTCAAGGTGCTTAAATTAGGTGACTTCAGCAATCTCCTTTAAGGTAATAATGGAAGTGCCACTGGAGGTCCCCCACATGGACTGGTATCTAGGGGAAAAGGGTTTTCAATAAATTTGGTGAGGGGTTCTCTGAGGGTAGAATGAAGAATTCCTTTAACCAATAATCCAGGAGAAAATTAGTTGTTTCTTGGCCCTTAAATTATCTGACAGGGCTGTTTGCCTAACTGATGCCTAACTGGGCCCCAGGCCCAGATACAGCCCTACGTAACATTTTTGTAGCTATTTGCTTCCCTGAAATCTAGATATACTTGGACAGCACTGAGATAAGTAATATTGATTGTCCTAATAATCCTCTCCATTTGTAGTAGGCAGCATTCTGGGAAATACCATTTGCATGGCAGCTAAATATACTTTTGCTGAAATGTTATTCACGTATCTTTAAATTTTAAAAGTAGACCATAAGCCATTCATAAACCGTACTAGCATTTATTGCGTATTGATAAATTCATTGCTGTCCGTCATCTTAGATCTATATCTTTTGTTGGCTGTAACTTGAAATCTCAGGGGCTGGGGGTTCTAGTTCTGCATGTTGAAAATAATAAATGTGTTATTATTGATATTGTTGATTTGCAAAGTGCCATGGAGCACCACAGCGCAGGGTAGTGGGGAAAACAGCACATACAAAAAACAGGACATACAAAATAAATACAGACATGAAAAAAAAGCGTAAGGAGGGCCTTACTCAAGAGATAGCAGAGTGATGATTTGGACAGTTGTGAGGATGCACTATTGTGTGTCGTATATGTTGGAGAAGAGTACCCAATAATAAAGAGATGGGTTTTCTTTGAGTTTTAACGATTTGAAGGCCGTGGTAGAGTTTGAAAATGCATAGTAGGAAATTCAATAAGTGGGGAGAATGGGAGAAGTCTTGTAGATGGAAGTGAGAGATGGTTACCAGAGGCAAGGCACAGGTCAGATGTAGACCGAAGAGGGAAGCGAGGGAGAGTATTTTCAGATGCGTCTTGAGATATGAAGAGGCTTTGAAAGTGAGGGTGTGCAATTTGGACTGGATTGTGAAGAACACGGGGAGTGAATATAGGGATTTGCAGACTGTAGGGCTGATGTGGAGCTGAGAGAGAGGAATGAGGAATTTAAGATGGATTGAAGCCGTGATTTGTGGGTGATGATTAGCACATTGGATGAGAAAAGAGCTTATTCTGTTGGAATGTTGGACCAGAAGACTGATTGCAGAAGACAAAAAGAAGGTAGTGAGAGAAGAGAACGTGAGATAGGTATTTGTACAGAAGCTGCTCAAGTAATTTGGAAGCAAAGGGGAGGTGAGAAATAGGTTGTTGGAGAAAGAAGCTGGTTTAAAAGATGGTTCCTGTAGGATATGTGAGATTAGTAGGTGTTTAAATGAGAGTGGAAATTTGCCAGTGGAGAGAGACAGGTTGAAGAGGTAAGCCAATGGTGCGCGTGCAGTGGTGGTGAGAGAGAGCAGAGAAATTTGGAGCAAGGGGGTAGGTTGTAGGGTGAGATGAGAGCAATTACTGCATCTTTACTGGAGGGAATGAACAGATGATGGATTGGGGAGTGTAGGAGAAGGTGGGTCGGGTGTGCAGGATTTGGTGTGAGGAAATATCTTGTTTAGTATGACTATTTTGTATTAGAAGTAGGTGGCAAAATTATGGTTTGTGGGTGAGGAAGACTGGGTGGAAATATCTTTGCATGGCATGTGAAAGGACAGTTTTGTAAAATGAAAGGATACATTTATAGTGGAGGAAGTCTACTTTGAAGCGAGATTTCATGACGTTGCACTCAGCATATGGAGCAGAAACTGGAGAAGGGAATATTATTGGTGTGTCCATCACAGAGGGTGGGAGATGAAGTCCACTGGGAGAGACCCAAGCAGGAAGTAAGTATAAGAAGATTTATGGCAGCAGGGCAGTGAGGTTGTCAAATGAAATATTGAAATCATCTAGTGAGTACAGGCAGGTCAAAAGATAAAAAATAAGTGAGCCAGGCAGTAAAGCTGTCAAGAGATTGGGAAAGTTGACCTGGGAGGTGATAAATGACAGCAACGGAGAGGAGAAAATAGATGGATAGTGTAGATTTTAAAAGAGAAGGAGATGGAGGGTGTGACTAGGAAGGTGCAGCATCAAAAATTAGGATGCTTACTCCACCACTTTGTTTATAGGTCTGGGAGTATGGCTGAGGGCGAGTCCCCCATAGGAGAGAGTGGCAGGGAATTTTGTGTCAGAGAACGTTGGCTTGGTTTCTGTAATGGCAAGGAGGGTAAGAGATTTTGAAATTTATAAATCATGGATTGATGCGAGTTTGTTACAAACAGATCTCTAGTTCCAAAGTGCGCAGCAAAAAGAATGGGAGGGAGGGTAGTGGAGATATGTGAATAAGTTTGGAGGGATTGCAAATACAAGGTGGATGTCAATTTTGGGGTGGAACCGAGGAGCATGAGCAGAATTATGGTTTGCATGGGGCCCAGTATTGGGTGAGATGTCCCCAGCTAACATTGCAAGGAGAAGGGCGAGAAAGAGTACGCCAAGGATGATTTGTGGGTATGATGTTTGTTTCTGCTTATGTAGGCCAGTGAGTGCGGTGGGTGCAGGAAACAAAACCGTTCATGGGTGCAGACTAGCGAGAAGAAAAGTAGCGAAGGGGAAATAATGGGAGACTGAGAAATGGGATGCCAGAGAGGGAAGAGGAGTTTGGAGAGAAGTGTGGTGAAAGTGAGTAGGAGAATAATAGAAGGTAAATTAAGTAGGCGGAGTGATGTGAGAGATGTAAATGAATGTGGATTAACTATGGTAATTTAGAGCGGAAAGGAACAATTGATCCAAGTTGTGCAGAGCAATGGAGGCTCCTTTGCTGTCCCCTGGCTGGGGTAATAGAATAGACCGCCTTTGCAACATCGACACAGCAGCCAAACCGAGATGGTAACAGCAATCGTGCTTGAGAGATTATATAATACACAGTCCTGTGCATTTATATATGCCCCTGTTGATAGCCTATGTTGATCTATTCAATTGAACTCTGTTCTATGATAAGTTATATTTATCCCTGTTTTGTCTCACACTGTGTATCGCTTGGTGATGTGTTTTGTCATGTGATGCTTTATCCTCTGGGTATACTCAGACATTCATGAGATGAAGTGGATGTTACTATATCAGCCTGGCAATCTGAGCATTAGAATGGTAGGAGCAGCACAGACTATTTAAACTCGGCTAATTGACATATCCATGTGTAAGCCTGTTTCAAGGAGCGGCCGCGTTATGACAACATGTAGCCATTCCAAGCAGCTTATTTATTAATATGCAGATAAATTCTAGTACTAATAGCTCCGCTATATGAAACCAACTTCATACTTACAACCAGTCCAGAAGCCAGTGTCTACAAGTTTTTCTCCCTTGGTCAGTCTTAACCATTGATGTTATATTGGCACCTGACGGTGGTGGTTTGCCTAGGGTTAAACAGGTTTTGGTAATCTTTTGAAATACTACAAAATATGATTTTAAAAAATTGGTTATTGCCCACGCTAAAGATATGAAAAACTACTTTCTGATTAACAGTCACTAATAATTCTGTTTACTCTGCATTTTTTTTATTGCACTCAGAAATAACCCACATACGGTTCACTTTCAAAGTAGTTTTACTGTATAGGTCTGGATTGCCTTGTTTCTCCATATTGTTTGCTTGTTTTTATAGAACATTGTTGTACCACAATTTGTACTGTATGAAAGTCATGGCCAATTTTTCTGTCCATTACCTAGGTATGCGCCGTAAAAGATTTGGGCAGCGGTTTCTGTGAAAATTGGCATATAAATTTTTGATGAAGTGAAAAATAGAGCAAGAGTTACAGAACTGAGGTTTTCTTGCTGACCTAACTATGGATGACAGTACAGTGTGATTAATATATAATTTGCCTTTTCCCTTGTTTTCAGAAAGTATAAATTGGATTGCGTCCAGATTTTCAATGGTTGTTGTTCTCTAAATGTAAATGTAGGCAAGTAAATGATGCAGATGGCAAAATATTACAGCTTATGACAAGAGGTCATAAGCCAAACGCACGTAAAATCATGGGTTTGTCATAGCACTTATCCATTCAGGGTTTAATCTCCTGCATACTCAGCCAATAATATCCACTGGCAATGTCTAGGCTTCTCTGTGTATTCTTACACCAGGGGCTGCTGGGTCTCTTGTTACTGCATCGGAGGTTGGGTGCATGAAAAGAAAATATCAACACTATGCATTTTAAGGACAATAGTATACCATACTTGCCAACTCCCCCGGCATGTCCGGGAGACTCACGAAATTCGGATGGGTCTCAAGGACTCCCGGGAGAGCTGGCAAATCTCCCGCATCCCGCTACTTCCACTACTAAATGATGCGATTTGCGGTGAATTGTCATTTTGGCCCCGCCCCCACGACAAAGCTGCATTTTCGTAGCGGGGGGAGGGGGGGGGCCATAGTGACGAGTTTGGCTGCGACCCGCCCCCCAGTCACACCCCTCTCCCGGAAGGAGCATTGTGAAAGTAGGTAAGTATGTAGTATATTCCAAAACAAAATAAAACAAATATCACCGCACCAGGGTTAACCTCTTATGTATTAAGGATATTTTGTCATCCTATTATTTGGGGAGGTGCTCCTACACTGTATAATTCATGAACTTCAAAAAAAGGGAAGAAAGAGGGGCGGAAGGGGAAAAAGAAGAATGTGTATACAGGGCACTCTTTTCTTAAATATGATAAGTTGCTGTTAAGAGTAATATCTTTATTAGAATAATCAGTTAGCGAAATAATTAAAAACAAAAGTGAATGATTATGTACCGAATGAACATGATGTAAGGACTGTTAAAAAGTAGTAAAAAACTACTATGCTGTCTCTCTGTGTTCTAATTATATTTTATTTGAACATGAGCTGTGTAGATGTTATAAACATCGAATAAGGTCATAAAGTACACCATATATTTGTATGTCAATCTCTGCTCATAAGAATCTAGACCTTTCTCAATATACAGGTCAATATAGGCAATAAGATACTACGTATCATTTCATACTATTTTGTATCTCCTCTCAAATTCTATCTAATGATATTGCTCCTAGGGGTGGTGCTGAGAACTGCACATGTAATTTATTGCACACATACCTTGATGCAGCCACGTTCATTCATAACCAGCTCCCCAGTATTGATGCAAAACTGGATAATTCAAGTACTTGTTCCCCGAAGGATAGTGGCTTTCGTAGTATATATAGGTACAATATCAGACTGAATCAGTAACATATACATTCTGTAACTAAGATCAAACACAGCATTTAAGTTTAAATTTTGCATAAAGAAAATGTTTAAATGTAGAGGTGATATATTATAGTCATAGTACTATAAAATGAATGGGTGGATAGGAGTGAAGTATAAATGTTTTTATTTTGGTATTAGGGCAGGGCAAGATGGTCTCTCCCACACTTTTCCTTGCCTGCATTGTGTGTATTTGCCAAATCATGAAGGAGATTAGTGAGAGGAGTATCTGGAGGCATAAGTATCTGTTTGGATGGAAAGGTCAATAAGTCACAATGATTTCTTATCCCACACACATCTGTTGATCTCTTCCTGGCATTCTTCCCACATAGGCAGGTCTTGACTAGCTGAATGTTTTCCTGAATGGTCGGGGCTTTTGCTGCTGTCTGATAGTTTTAATAGATCCGTTGAAAGTTTGGCTGACAAATTAGTTTTCCCCAAAACTTAATATATTTGTAGTTATATAACAACAGTCTTTTGTTTTGTCAAGTGTGTGTTGTTCAACAACAACAGGTGTTTTGTGGTCTTGACTGAATCACACCTAGTTACTTAAAAGGTTGTGCACATACTTTATATTTTTTATTTTGTTTTGTTTTTATTACATATTATTGGTTTATCAAAGGAAAACAAATGGACATGATAGTAGGGGCACATAAAGAAAAGGAAGGGAGGAAGATTGGGGGTATTTATCATCATCATCAGCACCATTTATTTATATATATAGCGCCACTGATTCTGCAGCGCTGTACAGAGAACTCCCTCACATCAGTCCCTGCCCCATTGGAGCTTACAATCTAAATTCCCTAACACACACACACACACACACACACACACACACACACTAGCAGTCAATAAATTTACCAGTATGTTTTTGGATATATATATATTTGGTAGTACAATGTACATATTGATTTAATCCTTGTCCTATAGTAATGTATGTCATCACTTAATACATTCATAACGCAGTTGCTCTAAGCAAATAGTATACGCCTATAAATCACTAAGGTAAGGGATTGAGGTGTAGGTAAGAAAGGAGAGGGAGGGAGCCAGAATTTTGGCCCTTTTATATACTATTTGTATGTACTGGTGTGTATTTGTTTTTGTTTTTTTGTATGTTATTTGTATTGAGTTTTCACATATAGCATGTTTTATCTTCAATGTAGTTTTGTATGGATATTCTTTGTACCTAAACTTATCCGGGAGACTCCCGAATTCTGAGTAGGTCTCCCGGACTCCTTGGAGAGCAGGCAAGTCTCCCGCATCCTGCCCATCGGGTAGCAAAATTACACAATTTGCAGGAAATTGCGTAATTTTGGCCCTGCCCCAACAACAAATGCAGATTTTTATTTTTTTATTTTTATTTTTTCGGGGCAAATTGGCAAGTTCTCCAGCTTCAAACATTGTGTAAAAGAGAACATTGTATAAAAGTGGTTGATCCATGAACATTAATGAGTTATTGCCTAGTTCAGTTTTTGCTTTTGTTTTTTTTTTCATTGTGGGCTAAAACCAAATTGTTTAAACTTGCCTTGATATCAGCCACTGTGCAGAGAAGAGCAATAACACAATTATTTGACCTTTGATTTTAACATCTACCCTTCAAACCAGATGTCATGTGCACACTAAATGACCCATAAATCCTTATAGAGCACTTTAATAGTATAGATTTAATCTAGGTAAGAGACAATGGGCCTGATTCATTAAGGATCGTAACTTGAGCAACTTCTTATTTAAGTCTCCTGGACAAAACCATGTTACAATGCAAGGGGTGCAAATTAGGATTTTGTTTTGCACATAAGTTAAATACTGACTGTTTTTTCATGTAGCACACAAATACTTGATAGCTTATTTGTACACTGAAATGTAAAGTTGATATTTGTGTGCTACATGAAAAACAGCCAGTATTTAACTTATGTGCAAAACAAAATCCTAATTTGCACCCCTTGCATTGTAACATGGTTTTGTCCAGGAGACTGAAATAAGAAGTTTCTCAAGTTAAGATCCTTAATGAATCGGGCCCAAGATTACTAGTTCATGGTAAAAATGATTTCTCCTCTGCCTGAAAAATGTCTGTTTGGACGTTGCTGAACAAGTGAGTACCTGAGTGCTACTGGTGTCCTCTTATCTCCATTTACCCCATCTGTTATTCCTGTATTATACATTCCTTGCGGTATATCATTAGCAAAGATTCCTTGTGGCTTATCATTAGCAACTTACTTAACCCTTCATTTTCCAGAGTGGTAATTTACCCTAGTCTCTGTCTGTGTGTATGTTAGGGAGTTTAGATTGTAAGCTCCAATTGGGCAGGGACTGATGTGAGTGAGTTCACTGTACAGCGCTGTGGAATTAGTAGCGCTATATAAATAGATAATGAAGATGGTATTGTTGCTTGCCTCCGTCAAATAAACACACTAATCATGTATACACTTACCACTTAAATATAACTTATATAGATGTTATTATGAAAGACTGTAGACCTGATGATCAACGTGCAAGACACAAACTAGTAATCTGTACATTACAATATTGTGTGGAGTTTGTTCTTCCTGTTTTGCGTGGGTTTCCCACGGGTGCTCCGGTTTCCTCCCACACTCCAAAAACATACTAGTAGGTTAATTGGCTGCTATCAAAGGCAGAGGTGGTCCTTGGTTTGCAGAGGTGTAAGTCTTGAGAGAAGCACTATAAAAAAAAAAAATATGTCACCACAAAGTCCAAGTTCCTGCCAATGTAGTGCCACCTACTGCTCTGTTTAACCTCATTCATAGTTTATGTAAATCATGAGAGATGGCACAGGACTGTCTTTATTGCAGGTGGCAGCTGTGTTTTTGAACTTTTTATGACATTACTCAGAGTTTGCCTTGAAATGTGCATCACCCCCAAAGTGTTCAAAACAGGCCCCATTAAATGAATAGGACAAGAAGAATGCCAGCTCTGAGCTGGTGCAAAACAGAAATGGCTGGGCACTCTGCTGGGTGGCAAGAACACACCTACAAAATGTGCTGTGTCTACCCCTATAATTCACTACAATGCCTCTTCTACACTGCTCCTCAAAACAAGGAGCATTGGTGTGTGTCTACTTTGCTTTTCAGTAGGAAGGCCTCTACACCACAAAATTGATTGTCTTGTTTAGTAAACCTATGTCCCCCAACGGACATTGAGGCGCACTGCAGGTCCAAAGCTGCTTTTGCACTATGGATTGCCGGTTTGAGTCTCATCATTGGCCTGGTACAAAAGGAAGTTGTTTACCTTAATGGCTTTAAAATTAGATTTGGCTGTCGCCAAGAGATGGCAGCATGTGTCTGAGCCAATGCTGACACTATCAATGTCTGTGCTGCCATTGTATGAAGCAGCCCATTACATTTTCTGATGTTCTCCTGCAAATGAAATCATGCTTGGATGATTAAGCACTAAAAGTGTGACACCCATTTTAAGGGGCTTTATACCTTCAGATGACCTCTGTTTACTGACATTTAGGCACCCTTTAGCAACTTTACGTACTAGCACTTTGCTTTTTCGTTTCCTCCTTTGCTTTTAGCCAGATTTTTAATTCCTCAGATACAGCCATAGACAGGGAGCAGCTGAAATATACAGATGGAAGTTAGAAAGAAAAAGCGATGTGTTTGTAGAAAGTTGCAGTGCTGTGTGTTTTAGTTCAGTGATGTGGGTTAAGTATTTTGTATTTATACACACATAGGTCACAAATAGTCAGCATTGCTTTGCTTTTCTTTTAGAAGAGTTGGTTGTGATTATAGCAGCAGCTGGTAGCTGATTGTTACCTTACAAAGCCTGTAACTCTTGTCCCAGTTGGATCAGGCTGATTTGCAGTAGTGAAGGGTAGTTTGTGTTTTCCTATGCAGCCTTGGACTCCTAATGTGGGACCTGGATGAGTGCTCGTGAGGGCGTGGACCTGAGCCAACTTGCATCCCAGCCAAGAGGAGAAATCTCTTTGTTTCCTGGCATCTCCATCATTGCTTTCTTTTTTTTTCTCTCTTTTTTTTTTTTTTTTTTCCTTCTGATTTTCCATTTTCGTTGTAACCCTTTTTTGGACTGTACTCACCAGCTGTGGTGATAATAGTAGCATAATGCTTAACACTTTATTTGCTACACCTATGAATAATTTCAATATTAACTGAACTCTTACCCCCACATGTTTGTATAATTGTCTACAAGGAAGTTGTTTCCAGTTATAGTGTCCTTTAATCTCAGTGACGTTTGTAGAACTGGTTTTGCCCAGGGTTAACCTATTTATTTAGCATGGTTTTTCCTAGTGTGCTAAATACTTTATCAGCAATGTTAAGAATTGTTTTTAAGTTCTTCATTTGTTTTACACAGCGTTGAAATATGTAGGGGGGAATTCAGTTGGCCGTGTTACTGTTAAAAGTAAGGCGGCCTGCACACTATTATCATTATTCCGGTAATAGTGCGTGTAATTACAGTTATCGCGGTAGTTTAATGCCGCGATAACTGGGTTAATATTAATATTAAGCTGGGTTAATATTACCATAATAACGGTAATATTGTTAACGCAGCGGTACTTCTGGGGGAATTGAATTCCCCCCTTAGTATATTATTTTCATATTTTGAGATACTTGAGCAAAATAATATTAAAATATTTTGACAAATAGTTTATTAGCTGGTCATACACAATAGTTGTGCAAAAAAAAAGAACACAGTGACCCATTTTTTGGTCATAACCATAATTGAAGAGCTCCATGTATAAAGGGTAAAGACTGCCAACATGTGAGGCCTTGAGCAGTTCAAAACTTGTGAGACTCCTGCAACGTTCTTATGTTATTATAATTGCCATTCTGACCATTTATAGGCAATGTTTTCTACAGCGTACCTCCCAACATTTGTGTCTCCGGCAGCGGGTGGGGGTATGACCCCATCAATCTGGGGGGAGACCACGGCATATGGGGAGGTTGGCATATGTGGTTCGGCCACACCATTTGGATGTGGCTGGTGCTTTTGAAGCATTAGGCCATCCCATTCTCTGCCCCCCCCCTTCCTCTCCTCCTCTCCTCCTCTCCCCATGGACCATTGTCTGTAGTGATAACTTGGACCTTTGTCTGTAATGCTCCCAGTGTTGGGGACATGTTTATTTGCTGCATGGGTTTCTTCCTGTAGCCTCCCACAGAATTTGAAGGAACAATCAGGGCTAAAGCCAGGGACAGACTCTGCTTTTTTTTTTTTCTTTCTTTTCTTTTTTTTTTTTTACAGATCTGGGAGTACTTAAAATGAGATTGTGAAATGTAGATTTCACAAACAAGTCCTCCTATGAACCAGATGACACACTGACATCGTTTGCTCAGATTTGTTTACTGCTGAAAAAGCATTCCTAGCGGTGGACACTTTCTATTTCACATATGCTGTGTGTGTTTGGTAAATTATGGCTTTAAGGTAGAGTAAAGAAAAAGTAAAAGCTGGATTTATCCTAAGAATTACCTCT